>NC_083276.1:44415082-45649543 GCF_963506605.1 Zootoca vivipara
TTTTTCCTGTGGTTTTTTTTTTACATTTCAGCTGCAGGCTGGAATGCTCATTGTCAATTATTTCCATTTGCCTGCACAAACTGTTATGTTTAAATCATATTTTTGCTTCATATGAAAAATATTGTGGTGGAAGTCGTTACTAGGCGAGGCATTCTGAGAGTTTCCAGTGGCAGTTCTCCCCACCCCACCCCCCATGAAAGTAACAGGCACTAGCATGGGCATAGGTGGGGGAGCAGCTCCCCCCCATCAAGTAAAAAAATAGAAATACTTAACAAACTGATCAAGTACATCAGTTCTGCCCCCTAATAAAGGTCGTGCCCCCACAACAAGAATCCTGGCTATGCCCATGGGGACTAGGAACCTGATCTGGATTGGATCCTGCCATGAGGCAGGTTAGTAGAGGAGCTTTGACCCTTTGATCCTTTCTTACATTGCCAAGAAAGGATCAATATTTTGGTAATGCCAATTGTAGGTGTGGTGGGCCAGATTGGGACCACAGCAGGGAGCAAAGACTTAAGGTATATCCCCGGTACCCTCATGTCTCTGGTCCTCCCTCCTCAATATCAGGTCCCTAGTGCCTATACTATTCTGCTTCCCCACTCCCATTGTTATGTAGAATGTGGCTTACATGATACGCAGGTTTATTTCTTCAAACGTGCATATTGGCATTTTAATGACAAAAAGAACTTTGAGAAATAATTTGGAAATTTCTGCTCACAGTGTCCATGCTGTTTAGAGCAGTTGTTGATAAATGCCTATTGCAGCCCAGTCTGATGAATGATTCAGTCAAAAGCAAGTCTTGCTGAGTTAAATAAGTCTTAACAACCTAGTGTGTGTACCTAGGACTGCAGCCTTAATATCCCCTAAACTTTGCATTACAGTATGTTTAAGACCTGGTAGCCAGCGGAGTGTCTGGGAAAACCCAGCCAGATGGGCGGGGTATAAATAATAATAATAATAATAATAATAATAATAATAATAATAATAATATATTATTATTATTATTATTATTATTATTTATTACATGCTGCTAAAGCTCTTGTAGTTGCTCTTTCATTTCAGAATAAAATGCAAGAACTGTCTTCACTGGTTGTAGAAAGTCGCGACAGTAACCATTCCATTTGGTTTGGCCATTATCCCACCTCAACAATCATCTCTGCATCTCCAGGAATACGAACAGCAATGCGGTAATATTTCTTTTCCTTTCTGGTGCAAATGTATTAATGTTTTTCAGCTGCTGCTGTTAATTGGCTACAAGTTAGTATTTCTTCTCCAAAATCAACAATAATCATTTATGTTTCTATTAGGTCTGCCACAGCATATTTGTGTGGGCATTTCCACACGCTGGGTGGTCTGATGCCAACTCTACATACTCGTCATCGTCATGGAACTCTAGAGCTGGAACTGGGAGACTGGAAAGATAACAGGAAGTAAGAAAATTTGTGCTTTGGCCTTTTTTTATAGTACTGTTCTTATAGCAATGTAACATCAGTGCAAATGATTCAGAATGAGGTTCAGAATGAATCTCCCCCCTGGGATAATGGTGATAAAAATGGATGGCGATTCAAATGTGGGTGAAGAAGAACCAGGCATTGTTATGCAGGGGTACGGGACAGCAATTCAGGGAGGCCACAGTACCTTCATCTTGTCAGGATTCAAGCTCAGCTTGTTTTTCCTCACCCATCTCACAGTTGCATCCAAGCAATTGTGACAAAAGCAGTACTTTGTGCTTAGACTTGTCACACTATTGTATATTGTTATCACTTGTTTTAAAAAAAGTTGCATGTTTGACAATTCTAGATGAAGTAATTCTGGATGGTGCAAGGTGTCTACTCAAGGCATCAGCTTTTCATCAAAAATGGATTAAGTGGAACCAGAGGAAATTGGAAAAATCAGTAAAACGTACCACCAGGCAGTATAAATCTTCTATCTGTAAGATGTTATTTGTTAACCAAAAGTGTACTGTTTTGATTGCTGAACATCAGGTACAGGATCCTTGTTTTTGATCACGATCTCTTCAGCTTTGCTGACCTGAAGTTTGAAGAATGGCCTGTGGTTCTTATCACCAATCCCAAATCATTGCTCTATAGTAGTGCTGCTCATGAACCACTGCAGAGAATCCTCCGCTCTACCCACATCCGGTAATCTGATGTATCTTTGCTACTTCTAAACTTTTAAAAAAACATTTTATTGCGCAAATGTGACATATACGGACATTAACACAGCAAATGCTGTCAATTTTGGATGCATTGTAAAAGATGTTCAACAGGCCAGATTGTGTGTGCTGTTAAATGAGTTAACAATCTCTTACGTTTACAATAATTTTTAAAAGGAACATCCCGTTCTACAGCAAAGTAGAACAGCAAAGTCAATCCAGTAAATATCTGCCTCACCCACTATAGTATGCCTTGACTGAGGAATCATTTACACCAGGCATCCCCAACCTTCAGCCCTCCAGATGTTTTGGACTACAATTCCCATCATCCCTGACCACAGGTCCTGTTAGCTAGGGATCATGGGAGTTGTAGGCCAAAACAACTCTGGAGGGCCGCAGGTTGGAGTTGCCTGATTTATACAATGCATGATAATTTTTATTTTACGCTTACAAGTGCTGTATCTTAACAAGTTTCATGATATACTGGTTTATTTCTTTTACTTAGAATTTTGGCATTCTCTCCTTCTCCTATCAAGTTTGTCAAGGTCAGTGTGGATGGCATTCCTCTGGGCAATGCTGTTCATGTGTCTGGACCTCTCTATGTACTGAAATGGGCCCCTCAAAACTACAGTGAAAGGTTTCATCAGATAGAAGCGAGAGTTCAGGTGAGTTCTCTGCTGATGCTTATAAATTTATCATACATTTTATAGCATTCAAGTTACTAGAAAAAAATTATTTAAGAGCAACCATTTGCTTGGAAAAGCAAGGTCAATCCCTGTTCATCCACAATTACTTATTGATTGATGCCGGGCAAATTTTTATTTCTCCTCCTCATTAAAATGAAAGTAGTAGAAGTACCACAGAGTTGTTCTGGATGACAGAGAGTGAGAATATATCATGGCTTTTGTGTATTTTATGCTTGCTTTCCCAGTATTTATGACTCTCCCTGTTAGTGTAACCAAACAAATGAAAGCTGAGGCTATGCAAATAGAAGTAGAGTTATGTCTAATGTTGCAGAGGTTGGAAGTGGATTTAGCCCCCCCCCCATAATGCCTTTGAGTTAGGGCTACTGCTAAGTTTGAAGGACCCCTGGGCCCAGCCCAATGATCTTACTAATTATTGGTTAGGGTTTAGATTCCTTTTATGCAAGAGGTAATTCTTATGATCTGGAGATGGGGCTTGTTTATTTATTTAAAAAACGCTGGCTTCCTCGGCCAGTAAAGCGAGATGAGCGCCGCAAACCCCAGAGTCATCCGCGACTGGACCTAATGGGTCAGGGGTCCCTTTACCTTTATTAATATGTGCCAGTGTTGGCAATGGTGGGCACTCG
Source organism: Zootoca vivipara (assembly GCF_963506605.1). NCBI lineage: Eukaryota > Metazoa > Chordata > Lepidosauria > Squamata > Lacertidae > Zootoca > Zootoca vivipara. The sequence continues at coordinate 44,418,568 of NC_083276.1, forward strand.
AGTCCTTGGACGTTGGTACTTGCTCAAGAACGCTGATGTCATCCTTGCTTCAGAGACTCTTTTAAACTTTCTTCAACAAAAGTAAACCACAATGATCGCTTTATCTGGCGAGAAAATAAAATAACTGCGCTTGGGAATACTTTGCAGTGAAGGTGAAATCTACCCACTGCCTACAACACGGGATGCCCAAACCATCCCTGGTTGTGATCCCAGGTTCCCTGCAATATGGATACCTGCCCTCCCATTCACATGTGCATGTTTACACACACACCACACCACACCACACCACACCACACCACAGAATGGTGGGCTTTTCACTAGTAAAGATGCTGAGTTGTTTTGCTATTGCACATTTGAAAGTCTTGTTTATTTCTTTGTGCTCTCATATTTAGGATGCCAGTAATAGGAATGCCACTCGGCTTCATACATTTGCTATGGCGAAAAACCTCTCCCTCCCATTTGACCCTCTGGCATCTTGGGTGCTTCTTACTGACCACCATGTATTGGTGAGTATTCCAGAGGGGGAAAGAGTGAGTGAGTTGTGGGTGGACAGAAGTTTATTGAACATACGGTACTTCGCCAGCAACTGCTTTTTATGGCAGTTTGCAACAGCTGACAATAGAAAATAAAGATAATGAAATCAGCTAAAACAGTGCAGAAAACAAAAGGTTACAAAATACACGGGAGTCTTAATGCATCCAAAAGTGTTTTGAGTAATAAAAGTTTTGCATCCTTTCCAGAATCCTTTAAAAGAAGAAAAGATTAAAACTCATGGAAAACATCAACATGGTGGGTGGGTGTGATCTCCTTTCCCTCTTGACCCTTTAGTATTTTTTTGGTCTATAGCCTTCAGTGATTCCCAAATGGTGGTAAATAAATTTTATTCTCCCACCACATTATGAGACATCAATATTGTGGGGGCTGTGTTTGGCTTACTAAATATTTTTTTTGTATTCTTTCTTTTTCAGGTTCAAGTAGTGTTTGTACTACTGGCTGTAGTACAAATTGCCTTGTTGGTTATTTTCCGGTTTCGAAAAAAACCTACAATTGAAAGTAAGAGAAACTGTACTTCTCAAATGTTAAAAGGTTTAAATCACTTGGGAAGATCCAAATCAAGCTTTGGAAAAGGAGAGACGTTGTGGAAAATAACTCTCATGGAATTCCCAATGTCTTACTGCTATTTGCACAAATTATTGGTTACATGTTGGATTCATGCCCTTATAGAGAAGCTAGAACTTTGATCAGCAGGGCCTGGCAATATGCCAGCAATCAGGACTTAGATTTGTAGTTGTTCAGCCCTAGACCCACCAGATTGAATAGTTGTATAAGCATACTGACCAGTGATCCCTTTCCCAGCCTTTCTGTAACTATGTACAAGTTCTGGAAACAGGTTGTAATGGAGATTGGCATTACTGTTGGCAAACAGGTCACCTTGGACACTAAGTTACGTCTTTTAACTGTTTTTGTTGGTGCCAATGCTGACCTTACTTCTCAACAAATAATTCTACATCTGTTGGTTGCCACTTGTTTGGTGATCTCTCAAGGCTGGAAGGATGCATCCTGTTACTATCTAAAAGTTATGTTTATTGCCATTTCTCAAAAACTGACTGATAAAATGCTGCCAGGGGCGATGCATCTTAAGTCACTCTGAAAAAAGGAGCTCTCCAAATCGTTCGTCCATGTATGCCAGGCATCCCCAAACTTTGGCCCGCCAGATGTTTTGGACTACAATTCCCATCTTCCCCGACCACTGGTCCTGTTAGCTAGGGATCATGGGAGTTGTAGGCCAAAACATCTGGAGGGCCGAAGTTTGGGGATGCTTGATGTATGCTCACAGAAAATAGTATATCCAGCTGAAAGGCAGCACATGGAGATCTGCGTTGATCACTGCAGTACACCCCTGATTATATCATCATCTTATAATGTATATATATAAAAATGTAAACTGGGCATGTTGGTTAGTATCCACCTCACACCAAAACCGCTTGACTGATTGCGTTCAAATTTGGACCCAACGTCACATGCGAATAAGCGAGTGTCTACATACCATTTCCTTACACAGATGTCACCCCAGTGCAAGGTAAAACCCCATTTTTTGAAGCTCAAAACCCACAAAGCAGACCCTGCCAGGCATGATGGGAAAAGAACCTGGTTGCAAACCAGCGCCCTCTAGTGGCAACTACACTGGTACTGCACCTATAAAACCTACATACGGTACTAGGCCGAAGCCTTTACAGACTGGGTCATATAGAATTACTGACTCGCCTTGGTGGGGGTTGGGGAGCAGGGGATGGGATAGGTCAGGACACAGTGGGACCAGTCACAGGGATGAGCCAGGGGTTGGGGGGAAGAGGGGTGTGATACGGCATGGGTCGAGACAGGGTGGAGGAAATCACAGGGATAAGCCAGGGGATGGGGAGAGGAGGGGGCGGGATACGTCACTGATCAGCACAGGGTGGCGGCAGTCACAGGGATTAGCCACAGCAACGCGTGGGAGGGCCAGCTAGTTATACAATAATAATAATCTTTGAAGGGCCATGACTGAGAGGGGGTGTGGCTGCCTGTGACTATTAAGGGACCTTGCACTTCTGCATTTGGCACTGTGCTAGGTGCATGTTAATAAAATTGAAACTCAGTCTAGACAAGGCTAATAGTAGCCTTTGTAGTTGTGATGGGCATTGGGCGCTCTTCATAGATGGAATATGGTGTTCAGTGATCCCTCGTATATAGTAAAACCTTTTCAGTTAGGCTAGCTGTCAATGAGCAGGGTTAAGCTGGTTTCAAATATGGTATCACAATAAGTAGAATTCTGATGTTCACATGTTGTTGGGGGGGGGGTGTTATATCTGTGATGTGGGTTTTGGTTTGAAAATGTCAAATGTCTCAAAGACTTCAGGAATATGTGTCCATGCATCTTGGATGGATTTTGGGTGCAATCCACCGGGACGTTTTCTCGCACAACATCCCATTGATTTCAGTGAATGGATCTGTCCTTTGATGGTGCTGTAAATGTATCACTTTGTAAAAAGTTACTGTATTTCTGTTTTTAAAAGTAAAGGGCTTCAAATTAAAAGTTTGTTTCCTTTTTAGGACCTCTGGGCAGAGCAATGCGGGCTTCTTTTTCTCTTCACATCTTGAGCAAAATCAACTTTTTCTATTACTCATTTCTGCTGTTGAGCTTCAATACTCTTCTGGGTAAGATGCAAACAGGCACAGCGAGTTCATGGGCATGCCAATAGAGCTTCTAGCTCAGAATCCTCAATTATGTTGTGTTTAACTAAATAACAGCTTGTTGTTGTTTTTTTAAAAACATGCATTTGCATTCTGTAATATTTATAATGCAATTCTTAACATGGGGCAGAAAACATCTGTAGGGTACCCAAGCTTGCCTGAATGGTGATTACAAATAACTTGTAAATTTCAGGAGATAATTTGTTAGATATCACATACCATGTAGGAATGTTTTCATATTTGGCAAGCTACAGGTTTTTGTAAGAGACATTGAATAACAATCCCAAGATACCCGAGTAATGCTGCTGAGAGGCACCCAGCAAGCCCTTTTGCTACCATGACCAGTGCTGCCCCAAACAATGCTAGTTCTTTGAAATTAAACAATGCAGTGCAAGTTGAGCAATGCTTTTAAAAAAGTGCACATTTCAGCCCTCATTGCTACAGTGTACTGCAGAGGTCAGCAAACTTTTTCGGCAGGGGGCCGGTCCACTGTCCCTCAGACCTTGGGGACAGGACTATATTTTGGAGAAAAAATGAACGAATTCCTATGCCCCACAAATAACTCAGAGATGCATTTTAAATAAAAGGACAGATTCTGCTCATGTAAACACATGTTGATTCCTGGACCATCCGTGGGCCGGATTTAGAAGGCGATTGTCAGCAAGGTGATATCTCTGCTTTTTAAGATGTTGTCTAGGTTTGTCATTGCTTTTCTCCCAAGAAGCAGGCGTCTTTTAATTTCGTGACTGCTGTCACCATCTGCAGTGATCAAGGAGCCCAGGAAAGTAAAATCTCTCACTGCCTCCATTTCTTCCCCTTCTATTTGCCAGGAGCTGATGGGACCAGTGGCCATGATCTTGGTTTTTTTTATGTCGAGCTTCAGACCATATTTTGCACTCTCCTCTTTCACCCTCATTAAAAGGTTCTTTAATTCCTCCTTACTTTCTGCCATCAAGGTTGTGTCATCTGCATATCTGAGGTTGTTGATATTTCTTCCGGCAATCTTAATTCTAGTTTGGGATTCATCTAGTCCAGCCTTTCACATGATGAATTCTGCATATAAGTTAAATAAGCAGGGAGACAATATTCAACCTTGTCGTACTCCTTTCCCAATTTTGAACCAGTCAGTTGTTCCATATCCAGTTCTAACTGTAGCTTCTTGTCCCACATAGAGATTTCTCAGGAGACAGATGAGGTGATCAGGCACTCCCATTTCTTTAAGAACTTGCCATAGTTTGCTGTGGTTGACACAGTCAAAGGCTTTTGCATAGTCGATGAAGCAGAAGTAGATGTTTTTCTGGAATTCTCTAGCTTTTTCCATAATCCTGCGCATGTTTGCTATTTGGTCTCTGGTTCCTCTGCCTCTTCGAAATCCAGCTTGTACTTCTGGGAGTTCTCGGTCCACATACTGCTTAAGCCTGCCTTGTAGAATTTTAAGCATAACCTTGCTAGCGTGTGAAATGAGCGCAATTGTGCGGTAGTTGGAGCATTCTTTGGCACTGCCCTTCTTTGGAATTGGGATGTAGACTGATCTTCTCCAATCCTCTGGCCATTGCTGAGTTTCCCAAACTTGCTGGCATATTGAGTGTAGCACCTTAACAGCAGCATCTTTTAAAATTTTTAATAGTTCAGCTGGAATATCATCACTTCCACTGGCCTTGTTATTTGCAATGCTTTCTAAGGCCCATTTGACTTCACTCTCCAAGATGTCTGGCTCAAGGTCATGAACCACACTACCTGGCGTGTACGAGACCTCCATATCTTTCTGGTATAATTCCTCTGTGTATTCTTGCCACCTCTTCTTGATGTCTTCTGCTTCTGTTAGGTCCTTACCACTTTTGCCCTTTATTGTGGTAATCTTTGTACGAAATGTTCCTTTCATATCTCCAATTTTCTTGAACAGATCTCTGGTTTTCCCCATTCTATTGTTTTCCTCTATTTCTTTGCATTGCTCGTTTAAGAAGGCCCTCTTGTCTCTCCTTGCTATTTTTTGAAAATCTGCATTCAGTTTCCTGTATCTTTCACTATCTCCCTCGCATTTTGCTTGCCTCCTCTCCCCCGCTATTTGTAAGGCCTCGTTGGACAGCCATTTTGCTTTCTTGCATTTCCTTTTCCTTGGGATGGTTTTCGTTGCTGCCTCCTGTATAATGTTGCGAGCCTCCATCCATAGTTCTTCGGGCACTCTGTCCACCAAATCTAAATCCTTAAACCTGTTCCTCAATTCCACTGTATATTCATAAGGGATTTGATTTAGATTGTATCTTACTGGCCCAGTGGTTTTTCCTACTTTCTTCAGTTTAAGCTGGAATTTTGCTCTAAGAAGCTGATGATCTGAGTCACAGTCAGCTCCAGGTCTTGTTTTTGCTGACTGTATAGAGCAGGCCTCCCCAAACTGCGGCCCTCCAGATGTTTTGGCCTACAACTCCCATGATACCTAGCTAACAGGACCAGTGGTTGGGGAAGATGGGAATTGTAGTCCAAAACATCTGGAGGGCCAAAGTTTGGGGATGCCTGGTATAGAGCTTCTCCATCTTTGGCTGCAGAGAATATAATCAATCTGATTTCTATGCTGCCCATCTGGTGATATCCATGTGTAGAGTCGTCTCTTGTGTTGTTGGAAAAGAGTGTTTGTGATGACCAGCTTGTTCTCTTGACAGAACTCTATTAGCCTTTGCCCTGCTTCATTTCGAACTCCAAGGCCAAACTTGCCGGTTGTTCCTTTTATCTCTTGATTCCCTACTTTAGCATTCCAATCCCCTATAAAGAGAAAAACATCCTTCTTTGGTGTCATTTCTAGAAGGTGGTGTAAGTCTTCATAGAATTGGTCAATTTCAGCTTATTCAGCACCGGTAGTTGGTGCATAAACTTGGATTACTGTGATGTTAAAAGGTCTGCCTTGCATTCGTATCAATATTATTCTATCATTTTTTAGATTGCATCCCAGTACAGCTTTTGCCACTCTTTTGTTGATTATGAGGGCCACTCCATTTCTTCTACGGGATTCTTGCCCACAGTAGTAGATATGATAGTCATCCGAACTGAATTCGCCCATTCCCTTCCATTTTAGTTCACTGATGCCCAGGATGTCAATATTTATTCTTGCCATCTCATTTTTGACCACCTCCAGGTTACCTTCCTTCATGGTTCTTACATTCCAGGTTCCTATGCAATATTTTTCTTTACAGCATTGGACTTTCCTTTCGCTTCCAGGCATATCCGCAGCTGAGCAACCTTTCGGCTTTGGCCCAGCCGCTTCATCAGCTCTGAATCTACTTGTACTTGTTCTCCGCTCTTCCTCAGTAGCATGTTGGACGCCTTCCGACCTGAGGGGCTCATCTTCCAGCGTCATAACTTTAATATGCCTGTTGTCTTTGTCCATGGAGTTTTCTTGGCAGGGATACTGGAGTGGCTTGCCGGTTCCTAATCCAGGTGGATCACGTTTGGTCAAAACATAACTGCTCTAAGTTATTTAAGCCCCTTCGCCACGACAAGGCAGTGATCCATGAAGGGAATGTCACTGCTTATCAATGGCATTATTTACACTAATACCTTACCTGGCTATGTTTTTGGTGTCATGACTTGTTTTAACTGATATAGGACAAAACAAAATGTCCCCTTAACACAGCAATTTGGGGACTAGGTAGGCTAGATTACAAGTTGATCTTGTCACATTCAGTGTAACGCATTTTTCTTCTCTATAGGGCCCTGGTTTATTGGTGAAATTATAGATGGACATCTGGGCGCCTGCTTTTCATTTGGAGTAATTGTTGATGGCCATTTCTTTGAAGGCAGTATGACCTTCCTTGTTGGAATTGTGCAGGTAGGATTCTTAGTAAACTGGTTAACAAATAGCCTCTCGTTAGATGTTTTTTGAAACATCTCATTTGAAAGAAATTGTAGTGAGGGTGGTCAACCTAAATATTTGTTTTGAGGTGGAAATGAGTATGATATGTTGTAAGTAATAAATCTAATAGACTGTAGGGAGTTTTATGTGTTATTATAATAGTCGGGGTTGTTCCTGGAAACTAATAGGAAGCCAGTGTAGCTTGCAAACATCAAAGTAACATGCTCCATGAATTGGATCCCAGCTGAAGTTTTCAAACGTTTTTTAAGGGCAGCCTCATATAAAGCACATTGCAGCAATCTATTATTGTTATCATCATCATCATCATCATCATCATCATCATCCAGCCTGGATGCAAACTAGGCATGTACAACTGTAGCCCAATCTGCCTTTTCCTGGAAAAGGGAGCATTGTAAGGATACAAGGCAATAATCTCTTAACATGTTTTTCAAAATGTCTTTGCATCCCTTCTTGGTGGAACTGCTGCATTCTGCAGGAAAGCACCCACACAGCTAACTTGTGAGTGTCTTTGGGGATCACAGAATTGCACAAAATGCAAGGCAAAATGATGGTGGTATTGTCCAGAGACAACTAAGCAGAGACTGGTATGGTTTCAAATGGGATGGGGGGCATGTGTTGAGATTCTTGCATTGCAGGGGATTGGACTAGACGGCCCTTGGGGTCCCTTCCAGCTGTATGATTCAAAGGACCTATATCTATTTTGTCTTGGCAGGTGGCATTCTTTAACCTACCATTGATGGCATATACAGGTTGGTGTCTATTGCTGCGTTGCCAAGGATACAGCTTTGACTACTATCTGCGTCATGCCAAACAGTGGTCAGCTGTCCCCATCCACCTCGGCATGGCACTTCTGTATTTGTGGCAGGTCTATTCCTGCTATTTCCTGTTGAAGGCATATGGAACTGTGGCTTTCTTCTTATCTCCACTGAGAACGTGGACTGTGTGCCTAACCCTCTTTCTGGTCTACAGAACCTGGACACTGGAGTCTTCTGCGCTGAGAAGCTTTATTGCTGAAATGAAGAATGCACAAAGTTCTTAATAGGCTGCTCTTCAGGCAACTGAAGTACCATTTCACTTGAATTGTTATGTGGTGAAGCTGTGAACTGCAGGTCTGTATAGATGCTATCTCTGCAGCCTGAACAACTGAATGTGGAGGCTTGGAGCTGCCCCTAATTTATTTCCGAACTGCAGCATAATAGGGTCCTCAGTTACACAAAGCTGTAAAGGGATCCGTAATGTCTTTCCCAGGAGCTGCTTCCTTATTACATTTGTAATTTTGTTTTGAATTGCTGTCACCTTCATGTTGAATGAGGTTTTCAAATGGAATATTGTAGTGGAATACAATTGTTTCTACTTTTCGTTTATATCTGGCGCACGATACCTGTGTTTATATAAGGTGCTCTGGACGCACCCGCTGTTATGGATTTGGCCATAACAGAACAATCATACTACTTATATACCCATATATTGCATTGTACCACAGTTTAAAGCCCTTTTTTGTTTTGTTTTTATTTTCTTCACCTTCTGCACTTTTACTTCCCCACTGAAAATTTTCAGTGAAATGTATTTTTTTGAAAAAGAAAGAAAAATAAAAAGAGAGAAAAATGTGAGTTTGATGCTAGAAGCAAAGCTTCAAGCTGGGAAGCCCGATAGTCAGAGGAATGTTTGATTTCTGTTTTAATCCAAAGCTGCTGCTATGGGGGAAGTAAGGCCCTCTTGGGGTGTACATCATAGGCTCAGGTTGTAAATAAACCATATATCAGAAAGACACCACAGTCTCTGCTGTGCCTCATTCTGAAAGGAAACATGAACTCCTTGGGAAGCGCCTAGAACGTGCAACAATATAAACGGGATTTCTTCATGCTGCCACAACATTTATTTGGATATTTAGTGACAAAGCCGGATCTAGACACAACCTGATTATTTAAGGGCAGAATGTCGCCCTCTATAATAGACTGAACTCCACTTCCCTGAGCAAATGAATCACCTATCCATAGCATCTCTGTCTTGCTAACATTAAGTTTGTGTATTGGCCCTGATCCAGCTCATCAGTGCTTTTGCACTTCTGCTACCTCACTTTAATAAGTTGAGAATGAAAACTAGAGTTAGAGGTCATCTGCATGCTGGTGACCCTTCACACCAAATCATTGAATGATCTCTTGAAGCAGCTTCCTATTGAAGTTAAAAAGCCTTGGGAGTTGCTATATTGGGGGGGGGGTGCGTTAATCCTGTGAACACTGGCAGAATCTTAATGCATGCTCACTTCAAGTACATGAAATAGTTAATTAAGTGATATTTCGTACGCAATTTCGAAAAAATGCAAACTTTATACACTCTTACTCTCCACACATGTACATACTGCATACTAGACATGCAGTCTCAATTCATATACAAATGCTCATACATATGTTCTCTTGCCACATTTCCAGCTCTCCAGGAGTGGGCTCTTCTTCTTCTTCGATCACTCATATCCGAGTAAGATTGTTTTCCATAAACACGGTTTTAACAATGGCTCCATAAGTGACTGTGGAAGCCAATTCTGGATCCACACGTCCTTCCATAGTGGGGACATTGGTTTCCGGGCGGGAGTTGATCATGGTGTGGATTTGCCAAGCGTGCCTTCCTCTTAGCACGTCCTGAGATCGAGTTTCTTCAAAGCCCATGACACCTTTGGTAAAGGCTGTTCTCCAACTGGAGCACTCGCAGGAGTGGGGTAAGAGGAGCTGGAAATTGCACCTTTTATTTTGTACAGATCAGTCTATGCAAAACATCCCTCTGGTTGCCCTTTATAAAGCATCTTTCTCAAAATAAAATAGAGCATTCAGTGATGTTACACCTCCACCACTCTGCCTCTCCCCTGCTTTCTATTTAAGAGTAAATGACAGCTCTCCTCCCAAAGCTCTGGAATGAGGTTAGGGGGGGGAAATGCTGCCTTTTATCTCTCAGCTCTGTGCTGAGATTAGAAATATAATATCAGTCTTGAGTGCTCCATCAAAATCCACTCTTAAGAGGCAGTCAGAGGGATGTTTTATCTCCTAAGCAGAAGATAAAGCACTTTGTCTGCTCTTTAAAAATCACACTACAGAACAGACAGAGTTTTTATCACACGATCAAAGCAGGAGATAAAGTTGCAGGGGAGGCTTGGCTGGTTTGAGTCAGGCTACCCTCAGTATAAGCAAATATCAATGTGTGTTATTTAGCTCTTCCTCCTATTACTCAAATGGTTGTTTAGGCTGCACTGCTATAGTATTGGGCACTGGTGTGCCTGCAAAAGGCCTCAAAGAATCCTCTCAAAAATTCACAATGCACAAAAAGGCTGTTTGCTCTTCCTACTGAGTGAGTTTGTAGTGGCTCAGCCTCTCTTACACTGAACACACACCCTTAAATGTTTCCACATTCCATTGGATGCCAAGAGGAGACACCCATCCACTATATGTTCTGAACAGAGGAGAGGGACACAGGTGTGGTAGCGACTGATGTAAGTAGCTCTTTCCCATGGGGGGGGGGGAATGCCTGCACCATTTGGGGAAACTGACATTTTTTCTTGTCTTTTTGCATGTGACAGCCATTTTGTGCTATCCCCCTATAGCACTTTCTCAGTGGGCAACCTCTGAAAGTTGTCTTGTTTTGGAAGATGCTATCAACATTTATTTTATTACAATTTATTATGTTAGTTTATTTCTACCAAAAAAAAGTCCCAAAACAATGCAAGATACCGTAGAATACAGACAACGTTGAAAAGCAGAATATTTAAAACCACAATACAAAATTCCTAACAAGCTCATCCAGGAATACACCAAAAAAGGTAAGTCCTATCCCACCGAAAGATGAGTCCCATAGTAGAGACTAAATTGCACAGCTGTATTCCTGTTACATTTATATTATGGTTACCAGATTTTTTAAAATGAGTCCAGGGGCACTTTTTTTAAAAAAGCTGAGTAGCAACAGGGAGTCAGTAGTGGGGATGGTGAGGCAAAAGATAATGGGCCCAACAAGCACATTTTCTTTATTTCATTTGTATCCTTGCTGGGAAAAAAAATGTTGTCAAGTTAAGTGGTTAAGGCATTCTGACAAAAAACCCAGAATGTTTTAAGAAAAATCAAGATGCCAATTTCACAAAAAGTACTGCCTGCCCCCTCCCACTCAGGCGCCCTACAGCTTGGGGGGGGGGGAGGCAGTGCAGAGCCTGCGGGCACCCAAGGGGCAGAGTGCAGTTTGCTCCCCTGGATGTTTGAGAGTGAAACAGAAAAAAATCAATTTGACTTCTGCAGTTCCCAGCCGTCGGGGACACACTCTCGTTCACGCTCTCTCACGCTTAGCTGCCCAGCTCCGTGCCAGCTCCGCCACTGCTCCAGTTGGCCAAGGGGATCAAAGTAATCTCACCCCTCCGTGCCTTGCCCAGCAGAGAAACTTCGCACCTTGTGCCCTTCCTGGGCAACTGCGCACCGCTCGCCCACAACTCCCGAGCCTCTCCCATCTCCTGCCTTCTTCCCCCTTTGTTTTGACAGATTGGGGGAGGCAGCAAACCCTATGTTTCGGTAGAGTGCATTGTGCCTATGGATGCCACCCATCCCTAGAAAAACACCACCTGCATATTCCCGGAGGACTGACTTTGCTCGTCTTCATATTCCTGATCAACTGTGATGAGGGAGAGATCTTCAGATGGAGTCTGTTCTTCGTCTTCCCATGTTAAGGGGGAGTACTTCAAATCGATTGTGTAGTTCTAAACCCACAGAGCAATCCCTGGGCCTTTTACTTCTATGAGTCACATTCCTCCATATATCTGGCACCTGTGCTGGGGAACTGACCTCCTCCTCAGGGATGTCCCCTGTCTCCTCCTTGGTGCAGAAAGTGTGCTCTGCTGCATCCAAGAAAAGCTCCAGCTCATTAATTCTCTGGAGCATAGATACACGGGCTTGAAGTTGCTGGACCTTGTCTTCTAGTAGGGCAACCAACTTGCCCTTGCCGCAGGTGTAGCTGCCTACATTCTTTGGCAAGAATACAAACAGTGCGCAGGAATTGCAGGTGACTGCATTTGTTCCCTCACCCTCCATCTTGAAAAGCTTGAGGTCAGGACAAAAAAGAAGCCTAGGGCTCCCCCAATAAATGTTTGAGACTAACTCCCCTAAATCTAAAAGATGGCTTAAACTGCGCGTGCCGCTGGACTCCAGGCACTGACTAGCTCCGCCCACAGCCAGTCACCTGACTCACCTGATTCCACAGAGGCCCCGCCCCCTCAGACCATGTGCTCAGGGAGAGCACACTTCCAAGGTCACCTGCAAGGTCACCGCCCAGAAACAAACACACACACAAGCCTGGACAGTCACACAAATCCAAGAGGCAGAAGCCCTAGATGTCTTGTGTGCAACACATCATATGGGGACTTCCTGTGAGGAAAAATGGTGGGTGCCACAGCAGTGAGCAGCTCCTGAAGCCAGCCAGAGCCAACTGCGCTATCAGGCTGGCTCCGGGCTGCTAACTGCTGCTGCCGCCATGTTTCCTGGGGACATTTAATGAAATCCGGGGACATTCTGGAGACAGAATTTTTCCAGGGACAGATTTGCAAATCCGGGGACTGCGTCTGGTAACCCTAATTTATATATACTTTGGCACAGTATTAATACCCATAGAAAGAACCTAAGCCTAAGGCATATTAAACCTATTCTTGGAGTTGCAAGTATTGGCTTCAGTTTGCCAGTATTCTTTTGAATATAAGAGAGATCTATCTCACAGGAGAAACATCGGCTTCCGTCGGTATGATCATGCACAGAGTCATCATGCACCAGCTACCAACTCCAGTTCAGAAATGGTGTCATTGATTCAGATGCATGAATTTAAGGTTACGTAGTAGCGTACTCCAATAATGCTGTAACAGATCTAGTGGGATAGGAGAGCTGAAAATAATGTCAATATATTTCACATCTGGCGGAATCAAGTACAGTATACACTTCCAGACTTAATGCTAAATACATTCCTTCTGGTAAATGAGCCACCATTGTGTCCCGGACTTTTTAGACTTGTCTACCCATGTACTATCTGAAACCAAAGGGGCGCATTGATTGCCAGATGTGAATTTCCTCCCCCCCCCCAGCTCTCCTATCCCACTAATCAGCTCCTGCAGGATTTCATCACTGAGCAAGTAGATGAACATATACCTTAATTGCAGTGCTGGTAATTAACATTTGTATTGCTCTTGTGTGTTCAAAGCATTTTATATATAAAATCTCATTCTTCTTACAACAAACCTGTAAGCTAAGTCAGTGCAGTATTATTATCCTTCACATGGTAGATGGGGGCAGGTGAGGCTGAGCTTGCCTATGCTTACCTAGCAAGATCATGACAGCTTCAAGATTCAAAACAGGCACTTCCCAAATTCATTGTATTAGCTATGACACTATACAACTCTTATGCACCTAGTCACATAAGTAGGAACACACTTTCCCCTATCTTTAACCCAAATACATACAATGTGATAATAAAATTTGTGGTGTGGCCTATTCTTACAAAATTTGATTTCTTTTGTTGCATACAATAAATAATACAGTGGTACCTCGGTTTATGAACACAATTGGTTCCGGAAGTCTGTTCATAAACTGAAGCGTTCATAAACTGAAGCGAACTTTCCCATTGAAAGTAATGGAAAGTGAATTAATCCGTTCCAGACGGGTCAGCGGAGTACTTAAACTGAAGCGTTCATAAACTGAAGCATGGGTGTAATTGGTTCCGGAGGTCTGTTCATAAACTGAAGCGTTCATAAACTGAAGCAAACTTTCCCATTGAAAGTAATGGGAAATGAATTAATCCGTTCCAGATGGGTCCGTGGCGTTCATAAACCGAAAATTCATAAACCGAGGTGTTCATAAACCGAGGTTCCACTGTATGTTTACTCTAGTGTGGGCAGGATTATAAAGAACTGAAGGAATCAGGTTACCGTACCTAGAATGACACTTGATCACATTAATCAAGAAGCCAAGTTAGAACTTTTAAACAGCTTTAACAGCGATAGTATCAGAAGCATTTATCTTTGTCCTCTCATATCTAGTAGCAACCAAGGTATACTATAAGAGCGTGGCACAATTATTGCTAAACAGTAGTATTCAGACACTTGAGATTGAAAGGCAGCACAGATAATATTCTTACTTTTACAAAATTCCTGTCTTAAGGCAATGTGTACAGAAATACACAAGGAACATCAGATAAGGGGACCTGGAATCAAAACTTGGACTTGCCTTCTGTTAGTGTCACAACAGTGAGATAAGAGTCAGCTATTAAATGAGAATACGAAACTAGAAATCTGTTTCTGGTCATGCAACGGGAGAACCTATCCAAGGAGAATATCGTACCAAACTTTTGCAAATAAAAGATGCTTTTTCTTCATAGTAGACACTCAGGAAACAGTACAATGACTTATTTACTCAGAAACAAGAACTATTTGTTTCCCGATGTTGCCCCCGCTCATCATAGACTGGAAAGCAGCTACAATAAAACAAAAATAAGTAGTAAAAGAGCATTGTTCCTTTTTTTAAAAAAAGAATCATTTCTTACTGGACTTAAATGTACTTGGTTCCTTTGCTACCAAAACAATCATAATGCAAAGATCAGTTTTGTGCCTGTGAATTGATTTTTCTTCTGACAATTTTTGTAAGATTAAGCTGAACAGGTTGCTGAAAATACATTAATGCATTGTTAAAAAGGAACAATGGCTACCTGAGATTTTTTTAATGCCCAACTATTTAACACAGTTATTAGATTTTATTCCAGTATAGATTTATAGTCAAATGCTTTTAAACTGAAGTAAATTCAGTTTAAATCAAACTCCTAAACTGTGTAAGTAAGGGATAAGCTTAGCATCCCATAGCTTTAGTGTTCGTAGGAAGCCATATTTATAATGCCTACACTCAGGGCTGTTTTTTCTTCTTCAGGGGGAACTCACAGGAACACAGTTCCACCACATTCTAAGAGAGTTCATGGTGAGTTCCAGCACTTTGATTTCTAGAAAAATAGCACTGCTGACGGGGCCCTCATGCAGCCAACTCCACTCATCACTTGCCAGCTTACCCAATGGCCAGGAATGATAGGATATGTAGCCCAAAATCCTCTGCAGGGTTGCAGGTGGGGAAAGGTTGAAGAACATGTTTTACAACACCTGTTACCAGGTCCTTTCAACTGGAACTGGAAAGCCTGGGGCTCTCTACCTGCTCTACCACTAGACTATAGTTCATCCCTGCCCTGTACTTAAGGACAGGTAACTGTGAAGAAAAAATAATCCCTTACCTCCAATGTTTTCTAAGCCTTTTACTATGGTCTCTTTAGCCTGTAAAAGTAGAAAAGAAGAATGTATAAGGTGTTTGTTTTCTACTCTGGTTTTGTTTCCTAAAAGCAAACAGTTTTCAACTCATTGGGGAATAAAAAAAAAGTTAGCTTTACCTCATCTAATTCACTAGATTCAAAGATGAGGAACCTTTTTGGCTTGGGGGGGTAAGATCTTCAGCCAGTCCCAACCCAGCCAGCCAACCCACTTGCCAGGTGGGTTGCCCCACCAACCTTTCAAAACCCCATGTGCAGAGTTTCCAAGCTTTGCACCCCAATGCTATGCAAGCCACCCCATATTGTTCCTTTTGAGCTCCCATTTTGGAAGCTGAAAGCAGTCTAGATTATTAATTTTTTTGGTGTTTTTTCCTTAAAAACCTTCTATGCTCATTGGATGAAATAGGTTATTCGAGGCACTATACAATGACCAGGACGAATGAGAAAAGCTAGTTTTCATGATTAAAAGCCAGAGCTGCAACCCATATGCAATTACCTTCAGATTTGAGCCATACCTTCAGTTTTCCCTCTCTGATCCATTGGCAGAGCTGCATAGTACTAGCTGCAAATTTCTCCACATAGTTCAGAACTAGAAATCTTTCCCTACGAAACAGGAGAATGGCTGTTTCATTCATTAGGTAGTGATGTTAGTTGAAAACCTTCCAGAAGGCTCATTTTAAATTTAATTCTGCGTGCAAGAGGGGATTACTACAGTAGTTACCAATTTAAAGCGGGAATTAGATTTTCTAGCCCAACATATCCATCTTTTGCAGAAGCAACCCTAGCCAAGCCTGTTCCAAAGCAAGTACCACTGAGTTCAGTGGGGATTATTCCCAAGTAAGTGTTCATCCTCAGCATACCAAACATCTGACAATATTAAGCAATATTGCAAAAGAAAACATTTCCCTACTTCACATACATTTATCCAACGAGCAGTTTATTAGCTGCACATTCGTCCATGTGCTTCAAGCACTAGGTGCACTTCCCTCAAGAGCATAGCTGCCAAGTTTTCCCTTTTCTCGCGAGGAAGCCTATTCAGCATAAGGGAAAATCCCTTTAAAAAAGGGATAACTTGGCAGCTATGCTCAAGAGTGAATGGAAGCTCTTCTTCCCAGCTTGTTTTCTGTCAAGTGGCTTCCTCATTGATGGTAAGCAACATAGATATTGGTTTCAGTAAATATCTGATTCATCTCTATTTTCAAATAAACGTTTAGGGGAAAACTTTCCATAAAGGTCTAGAAAGTCTGCCCTTTGGACAAAATAATGTGAACATGTCCAAGCAGAAGTAACATATTTGGCTCATTAAACCACCTATGGCCTTTTAAACTGTGGAGTTGTTGCTCTTGTTTGTTACTGTGTTGTGGATTTTTGTGTTTTGATATTGTAAACTTCCCTGTGATCCTCAGATACAGGGAGGTATAGAAATTTAATAAATAATAATGATCATTAATAACAATGTGTTCAGCCCAGGATGTGGCTAGGCCAACAAAGGAGAAATACCTTGTGATATTTCGCACTTTCTTTATTTCTTCTATTGCAGGAGGCAGAGGAGGGGGGTAAGGTACATCCTTGTTGTACTGGGAGATCTGGCCGCATAAAATGATATGGCTATTTGGATTCATCTGTTGGAGACAAAATGAGAGAGAGTACGTTACTGCCTTGCCATAAAGACTGAGCTGTAAACATGGATAAAGTACATTCTGTTTCCACTGCTCTGTTCCTCGAGAAGGGATCTATGGCTGCATTGCCAAGTGCTTGATTTCCTTCAAGGAGTAAGATCTACCCCAGATTCTGTGAGCAGCAGTTGGAGGAAACTGAATAGGGTGAAGTCTCAGCTACTGTGATAAAAGGACAAGGAAGTGGAAGCATCATGGAGCTCTAAAGGTGCCTCCTATGGACTGTCACTATTTTGTGGGAGGAATTCAAGCACATATCTGAAGTCCAAATTTGCACAATTAAAGTTGATTAAAATTGGGTAATCCATACTGTGTTTAATGTGGATAGTAAGATTCCTTGACCTCCATTAATTCTCCCTTTTCCTTATGATGTTTTCCTCTAAATCATCACTTTCCTACACTTTCTCCTTCCTCAATCTGGATTTTCTCATACCAGATATATGCTGAAAAGGAGAGGGTATGAGAAGATCCAGACTGAAGGAGCGGAATGTGTGGGAAGGTCGTGATTTAGAGGAGAACATCATATGGGCGAAGGAGAATTAATGGAGGTACAGGGGGCCTACTATTCACATAAAACAACAGTATAGATGCGCCCTAAATTGCCGTGGCACAACAAATCCACTTTAAAATAGCAACTGTTTGCAATTAGGAAAATGACAGGGAAATGCACTGAAAAGTAAAAGATGAACAAATAATTATTTGGAAGACATGACTAAAACACCATGCATATAAACGAGGATGAATACTCATTGTCATATAACTGTCCCATTAACAAATAAGAAATAATGCTCAATAAATACTGGGGGCCTTCAGACTGGCGTGCCTTTTTGTGGGTATATGATGCAACATGTTGACACAATAGCAGTGCATTGATGGTAGTTTATACTGGTCTGTCCACACACCATTCTACTTAAATACAGTAGTTGTTCTACAATGCTTCCCGAGTGTTACTGAATTGTTGCTATCTGGAGGAGCAACTTTGCACAACCGAGGTGGTGGAACCCACACTCCCCCACCAGCAAACCAGAACTGTCTGGTGGAGAAATGTTTTTGCCACTACCAATATTCTCATAGGGGAACCCCAATTGGCTTCTGAGGGTCCCCAGTATACAGCTTGAAAACACTTGTTAAATGGCAACTGTTAAAATGTTAAAATGTTGTTAAATGGTTTACCCATGCCAATTAAGAGAACAGCCCAAAGAAACAGTGTGTGTTTTCTATGCACTATGAATCAGAGCTGAAGAACATTCAGTTCATCTGGCCTACATGCTGCTACAACAACCAGAAATATAGTCTTTTCATGTATTCTTTTATATGAAAAACAAGAGTAAATATATGTCAACATACCCTCCATCTCAGTCAATGGTGCATTACGGGGGAACAAATTTAACTTGTCACCAAGCCAAGCAACATGAACAATAGCAGTGAAATGGAGAAAGGCTTTCTCCCATCCAGCTGAAATGTGCCACAAGAACACTTTATACCAGGAGCAGGAAACTGGATCTGGATGACAGGCCAGATTATCATCTCTCTCACCTCCTACAGACGACATTTGGCAGGTGAGAAGGTTGTCTCAAATGATAACAACCTGTCTAGAAGTCCACACCAAGGGTGGTCAAGTTAGAGAGTTCTTGCAACACTTGTTTTGCTCCATGTCTTACCTTGGATGGCAGTGGCACCTGGGGTCTAGAGCCCGGTTGAGCATTTAAAAAGGTACATATGGGAGGAATTGCTCCTTCTGATAGCTATACCTTTGTAAAGCTTCAAGTCTGCAATCCTATATGCACCTACCTGGAAGTCAATCCCACTGAACTTAATGGGGATCACTTCTGAGTAGACATACATACAAGGACTGCACTGTGGATATCAGTGCTGGCATTTTGAATTGACTCCAGAGCAGGGAGTTAGTTTAACTCTTAAAGGTGGAATGTGCTCTAGATCTCTGGCTGCTTCGTTCTGAAGCTTCAGGTGTGCACAGTTGAACAGAAGGGCAGCACACAGCCTCCAATTAATTAAACAAAAAATTTAAAAGATTCAGAAAGTGTAATGGGTGATGCTGCAAGGCTCTTGGCCACTTTTACAGTGCAGTCCTATGGTTTTTACTTACACCTAAGTCACATTGCCCTGAATGGAACTCACAGGTGAGTTTTAAAATATTTCTAGTGGAAACTGCACAGTGGGGTGAAGCGAACTCTGTAATCTCCAGACACCAAAGTACAAGCCAGCCCAATAACTGGAAAGATCTCCTTCCCTGCCCCTGCCCCAGTACCACTCCCAGCGCAGCTATTCTTTTTAAAACTCTTTACAAGTTGTGGCCCTATAGCTGTCTTGGGACATTTGCCTGAACGGGCGAGGCTTAAAAGTGTGTAGTGGGAAAGGGGTGCACACAGAAGTTCCACCTTCAATGTCCCCACAGGTGGAAGCTCCTCTCAGACCTTTGCATGCTGAGTGTGAAGGTCTAAAGCAGGCATCCCCAAACGTCGGCCCTCCAGATGTTTTGTACTACAGTTCCCATCATCCCTGATCACTGGTCCTGTTAGCTAGGGATCATGGGAGTTGTAGGACAAAACATCTGGAGGGCCACAGTTTGGGGATGCCTGGTCTAAAGGGACTTCTAGTTGCACTCAACTAAAGATCCTTAGAAACTTTCGTGTGATTGGGAATGCAGAGGGAGCAGGGCTCCCAGTCACCTGGAGACTTCTAGGCACATTCAGCCCAGCTTGTGCGAGCTTGTCTCGAGGCCCAGGGGAGGAGTCTTGTTAGAATAAAGTTATAAACACAAACAAAAAAGCAGCCAGTCCCCAGTGGGAGCCTCCAACCAATTTAACCCTCCAATGCCTGGGACAAGTGTACCCGGCTGCTCGCTCCCACCTGCATTTGGCTAAACAGATGCAGAAACCTCCTTTAAACCATTTAACTCAGCATGCAAAAATCTTTTGATGAGCACATGTGTGTGGCCGGGGGGTGGGGTGGGTGGAGAGACATCGTGGGCAGAGACTTCGATATGCACTGCCTGCCCCTGTCTATGCACTTTTAACCTCTTTAAATGCTTAAAGAGGGTTCATAAGAAGCCTCACAAAGGTCCTAGCAGCATAACTGGGCAAGGTTATCGTGATAATCTTGCCTTTCATCGGCCACACAGATTTACAGTAAAGTTCTACCAGTTTGCACTGAATCCGGAGCAATTAATGGGAAGGCGCAAAACGGGTAACATGCACACTCACTTGACTAATAACTGTATCACTGATGTCTCCACCAACATTGTCAAAGTATACATCCACTCCCGCCGGGCAGAGCTCATGCAGCCGTTGTGCCACATCCTCTTTCTTATAGTTGATAGCTGCATCAAACCCCATTTCTGACACCAGAACAGAGCATTTTTCATCGGTGCCACAGATACCAACCACTCTGGAACAGCCCTCCAGGGAACCTATCTTTGGAAGCATCATAACCACAATCACCACAGTTCACCAACTTCTAGCACCATGCAACAATTTGTCATGCATCATGATGATTCTTTTAAAAAAAATATGTAACAAAATAACTGGGGTACAGTGGAATCACGAGAGTGAGGGTCTGAAGTCAGTGCATAAGAGATGATCCACAAAATTGGTTCCAATTCACTCCACTTAGGATTGCAGATAATTTGTTTTGGTGCTTTGGGATGGATGAGTGGATCGATTGTCACTTTCTGCTACTCTTTATACCATGTCCAATACTTCCTCAATGGTTTCCTATCTCTTCTGGCACTGCTTGTAACTATTACCTATGCAGAGAGGATTTCCTCCACCCTTTGATCCCTCAGGTATCCACAAAATCAGAAAAACTGCACAAGTAAATGGACAATTGCCTGACTTTGTGCTCTTGGGTGAGGAAATGTTTTTTTTTTAAAAAAAAACACACAACAGCAACAACAAGATGTGCATGTCTTCTTGGTACTTAATCAGCATAATAGAATCAACAAATCAAAAGAGGGGGAAAGCACAACAGAAAGGGCCATGTGGTATGAATAGGAAAGACGAAAATTGCTGTAGACTACTTCAGTCTAATTCAAAAGTGGAGCGGAGGGAGTGGATTAACAGCTAACTAATTATGAAATGTGGACAGGCCCATGTCTCGTGCACCAGACTCATAACCACAGTGATTTGCCTGGGGGGGGGGGGGAGCTGCTACAATCACAAAAATCACACCACCAAATGTGTCCACTTGGAGGTGCTGGTTCACACAGCCAGCAGGTATATGAAATGCCAACTATATCATGAGTCTGTGGCCTTACACACATCTATGGCCATCCCTCCTGGGCCACTGTTTCTCAGCCTTGGTCGCCTCTATGAAAAACTGATTTAATCAAAGGCCTTCAATTTCACCTGCTATCCCCACCAAGGTGAAAACTCAGCCAGCTTCTGGTGGCTTTCAGTGGGGTATTGAGGAGATGAAGGAGATTTGGATATACTGTATTGGTCATTCCAAATATTACGCTTATTTGTTGTTGTTGGTGGTATTCCTGTGACGTTGGAGTCACTACAGCACTATTTCATCCTTCACCACTGGGGTAATGTGGGAAGTCTGGAACCACAAGGAGGAGCCCTGCTGTAGCTCTTCCACACATCAGTGCCAACTCCATTTCCCAAGGGTGGACATTGGCATGGGAAGGAGCCCCTACATGGTCCATGGTTTCTCATCTGGTGGCTCCCACATCACTGGGATAACATGGACACAATTACATCTGCAGCTAATATAACTGACGTCAAAATATGCAAAAAAACAAAAACCTCCTCTTAAGATGTAAATACTAGTCTTAAACAAGCTTACCTGCCCAGCCAATGAACCACAGGCACCAGCAGCCCCACTGACCACCATAGTTTGATTGGCACCTGGAGACACATGTCCTTTCTCTCTTATTCCTAGCAAAGATGTCAGCCCAGTCAAGCCGGCTGCACCCAGAAAATGGGAAAGATGACCGTCTACAAGCTGTGGATCAATCTGAACAGAGACAAGGTGTTTAAAAGGCATTGACCCCAGTGTTATACCACCCCCACCCCCTGAATTATATGGCACAATCAGTTGCCTTTCCTCTATGCAAGAACTCTACCTTCTCAAGCTGCTTCCCATCTAGAATGGCCTTCGTCTGCCAGGGCCAGTTGAAGGAAGTTACAAAGTCTCCTGCAGCAAAACGGGCATCTTTGCTTTCCTCCACAGAACCAATTCCCCCACCATCAGTGACTTCAGACAACTTCCAGGACTGGAGGTACTCAGAACCAGAGTCTTCATTCATACGACATCGCTGAAAGACAAAATGTTTCCTGTGAGATAATCCTTTAAAATACAACCATGTATAATTATCCTGAACATCTCTTAACATTAACATTAACAACTACTAAAGCCCTGTCTTATCTTTGGAGGTTTTTGCTTCTATCTTCTTTCATTCCTCTTCACAACAGGGTCTTTTTAATTTTTCCTGTATTAACAGCATGGCAATGCACAGTAACACTGAAGGAAATCCTATTCAGTTCTGCTTGACTAAAGGGCTATGCTATTGTTGTTGTTGTTGTTATCATCATCATTATCATCAGCGTTCAGAACTCCCATTGTTCTAGGCGCATTTTGCGACAGGAAATTTCATTAGCGCGAGCAGTTTCTGAGCTCTGGGTGCAGTACTGTGCCTAAAATTTCAGATTAAAACTGCAGAGTGGAAGGAAAGGAGGACCTTTTTCTGCTTCCCCACTTGCAGATACTTTCTGAAGACTGGAGAAGAGACCCTCTTAAGAATATTAGGAGGGCGGGCAGGGGAAGCATGGCTTTGTTTTTTGCAGTCTTCAGATGAGGACTAGAACATGTGAAAAATGAATATAAGATTTTCAGATTTGTATTCTTGTTATTAAAAAAGTGTGCCTAGACATTCCCTTGTTGCGCCTCTAACTTAGATTTAAAGTGCCATTTTGTTCCTAGCTTTCATACCTCAGTTTCTAACTCTGATTATCAATCTATTTGTTTATTTTCTGCCTTTCCCCCCGACAGGGACTTCCAGATAAAGTAAGAACAGCTAAAACCCGGGGGGAGGGGGGTTCTTACGGGACCAAATCATTTAATTCAATGAGCAGGAAAATAATTGGCACTGTTGTACCTGTGTCTGTCTGCCTATCTATTTATCTATCTAGCAATCTTGTGCTCAGACTCTCACTTGTAACAGAATAAGGGAAGGTTCATAGCTCTATGGTACAGCATCTGTCAGCTTGGCATGGAGAGAGTCTCAAGAATCTCCAGGTAGGACTGGGAACATCTCCAGTCGAAACCCTGGAGAGCTCCTGCCAGCCAGTGCACACTGTTGAGCCAGACAGAACAATGGCCTGGTTCCATATAAGGCAGATTCCTATCTTCCTAGACTGGAATGTCAGTAGTTCTAGAGCAGACAATCCTTAGCATTGATTAATGCACTTCCTTTACCAGCTTTTGTTGGTAAGCAAATTAGAACCTGTGAGCTTGTGAAATATTCCCTGTTCCCTTATTCAGAATATTAACTCCCGCTTGGAGTACTGCAACGCGCTCTACATGGGGCTACCTTTGAAGGTTACCCGGAAACTACAACTAATCCAGAATGCGGCAGCTAGACTGGTGACTGGGAGCGGCCGCCGAGACCATATAACACCAGTCCTGAAAGACCTACATTGGCTCCCAGTATGTTTCCGAGCACAGTTCAAAGTGTTGGTGCTGACCTTTAAAGCCCTAAATGGCCTCGGTCCAGTATACCTGAAGGAGTGTCTCCACCCCCATCGTTCTGCTCGGACACTGAGGTCCAGCACCGAGGGCCTTCTGGCAGTTCCCTCACTGCGAGAAGCAAAGTTATAGGGAACCAGGCAGAAGGCCTTCTCGGTAGTGGCGCCCGCCCTGTGGAATGCCCTCCCATCAGAGGTCAGAGAGATAAACAACTACCTGACATTTAGAAAACATCTGAAGGCAGTCCTGTTTAGGGAAGTTTTTAATTTGTGATATTTTATTGTATTTTAATCATTGCTGGAAGCCACCCAGAGTGGCTGGGGAGCCCCAGCCGGATGGACAGGGTACAAATAAATTATTATTATTATTATTATTATTATTATTATTATTATTATTATTACAGAATAAGGTTACTAAGGGCCAAACTAGACATGACATTAGTCACAACTTTAGTTCTTGCATAGACCATTTTAAAATGAAAATAAATAGACACACAGGGTGGGGACAATTGAGGGGCAGGAACTTTGCAACCGCCACATCCTGATTCAAGGTGAGGAGCAGAGAGGCTACACTGGCAGCAATAGGAGCTTCCCCCCCTCCCCATTGAAAACAGCAGGCTCGGAAGCCCTTTTGCCACAATACTTCCCCCGCTTTTTGTTGCAATAAGCCAGGGGTATAGAACCTGTGGCTCTTAAGATTTTGCTTGGACTTCCAGCTCCTATCAGCCCCAGCCAACCTGGACAACAGTCCTGGGTTGACAGGAGCTGGAGTCCAACAACATCTGAAGGGGAGCATGTTCCCCAGCCCCACAATAGCCTAAACACAGCTACTTCTCTGAATCCATTCCTCCCCACTCACCCTGGGCCCTGTTCTGAGGTAAACTGGTAATTCGATATTTGTGATGTAGAGCAGTGAGCGAATCTTAAGAGAACTGGAAGCACTCAAGCAGGCTTCAAAGACAAGCTATCTAGCTATGAACAACACTTGGGACATCACATGGTTGGCTAATACATGTAACACTATGGGATGTCCACATTCTCATGACAGAAGCAGAGTGAGATCCTGAAATTCTTCTCTCTCTCTCTCTCTCTCTCTCTCTCTCTCTCTCTCTCTCTCTCTGACACAGAGATATATGGCATCCGGACGTATGGCAACCCACGTCAGAAGTGTAGATTTTGGTGAATTTCCTTAATAGATCAAAAACATTTTTCATTATTATTTAGATTTTACAAAAAAAATATCAACAACTTTGCCAAGCTTTTGTGTCCAGACTTTCACTTTTAGAAATATGGTAACCCTAAGTTATTATTTTGGTATGAGCTTTCGTGTGCATGCCAAAATAAAAACTTAGTTGGTCTTTAAGGTGCTAACCCTAACCCTAAGTTATGTTACTTTCAGTCCTGATTACTATGATCACCTAATTGTTTTAAACACTCAGGCAATTGATATGGCCCACACCAAGGAAAAAAAGACAAGTATGTGCATACATATCTTGCACATGCATGCTCAGTTCATAGCTATCTACGCAGGCCAAAAGACCCCCAAATCGAAACTGTACATAAGCCAATATTGGACGGAGATATGAATAATTCTGTTCACATTAAATGCTACAGCTGGCAAACTAAGCTCCTGTGAGCCCCAAATTTTATTGCATGCTTACCACATAACCACCTACCACACACACTTACCATATAAGGGTCAACAGACAGATAAAGTGTACGAACTTTGACTTGACCCTCAGCAATTTTATCCGGTAGGGTGGCTTCCTCCATACGAAAGTTTCCTGCAACTGGCTCTCCATTGACACCTAGAATGAGTTAGGTTACAAGTTGAATGGCAACATTTCTCTCTTGGCCAGATGCTCAACCTCTTCAAGCATTCCAGCAACTGGGTAAGCGCCAGGGGAAAGCAGGGTTATATTTCTAACTTCAGAAGGCACCCTTCCATGCATGGGGCGGGATGGGAATGAGGGGCAAGCCCAGCAAGCTTGTTCCCCGTCCCTCACATATTGGTTTAGGCCAGGCATCCCCAAACTTCGGCCCTCCAGATGTTTTGGACTACAATTCCCATCTTCCCCGACCACTGGTCCTGTTAGCTAAGGATCATGGGAGTTGTAGGCCAAAACATCTGGAGGGCCACAGTTTGGGGATGCCTGGTTTAGTGGCAGTTGTCAGAACAGCTGAGGAGGGCTGCTAGAGCAGCTAAATCAGGTTTTTAAATCTACACCTGAGCTCAGATGACTCAAAACAAACCAATAACTGAACTCCAGTAAACTTTATTGCCTCATCCTGTGAAAACCTCCCCCAGGCATCTCCCTATCAGTTCCTCCCTGCCTCCTTATGTTTCAACTCTGCAACTTCCCTTCCTCCTAGTATATTTCTCCATCTCACCACTATTCCTGCCTGCGCTGCTTGCTTCCTCCAGGCAGCCCTCTATTATTTCTAAAAACTTCTGAATTGAGTGTGATACATATGCCAGGGACAGATTTGAGGAGGCCCTCTGAGGTCCTCCCTAAGTACCACCCTCCTGGCAGCACCAGAGAGCGGACTGGGTGGGCAGTGAGAAGGATTTGAGGAGCAAGAGGTGCCCCAAAAGTGCGCCACAGCTGCCAAGTACTCCTCTTAGCATTACCCACAATCCACTGAGCAGAAGCACTGCACCAGCCCAGATAGCTGCAATCACCGCTATCTTCATTCCCCCCCCAAAAAAAATTCCTCTAGGCCTTGAGCCACTGGGAGAAGAAACATGGTAACTGTAGCTGCCTGTGTTGTCCTCTCAGCATTGAGGCCTACTTAAAAAAAAACAACGACAATGAAGATCCGTCTGAGCCAGCATCAGCTGCAGTCGGCCCTCCTGGGCCCCCAGCACCCGCCTGCCATTGCTGTCTGCTGACTCCAGGCCTGACAAAGCATATTTAGCTCAATGATATTCTAACTATGCTTACAGGAGCTTCAGCAGGTGCCGTCTGTTTCAGCTTTCAAATCGTCTGCTGCAAACTTTTCTATTCCGTCAGACTTGTGCAGGCAATTAAGAATGCCTATTTCCTCAATAGTTAGTCGATTCCTGATTTTAGTGCATGGTTTTTAATCGTATGTGGTTTTATGTGTAATTGTTGTAAAGCCCTCTGAATTTCTTTTTTCTTTAAATGAACAGTGTTATAGAAATTTATAAATAAATAAATAAATAAAAACAAGCTCCGGAAAAAAACTTTTGAGACTTATCTGAATTAGAAACAGGATTTCAGGAGCTAGGGGACTACTTGAAGGTATCTTTCCAACATGCCAGCGACATAAATGGAAAAAGTTGGGAAAAGATAATGAAAACTTAAGAGCAAGGATGTCCAGCTGCTTTATAAACTTGAGAGGAAAGAGAAATGAACAACTGGCTAGAAGAATATATGCAGCCATCTTAGATGCCAATCATCAACTGTTAAGAATTACTTCTTCGTATGGATAGGCCAATTTGCCAATTTCAGATTCTCTATCATTTTTCAATCTTAACTTTAATTTTTCTTTTTCATTTCATTTATTTATTAGATTTATAAACAAGTTTTATCTTCCAAGGGTCTCAAGGTGGTGTACAATCATTCTCTTCCTCCCCATTTTCCAATACAGTCATACCTCGGGTTGCAAACGTGATCCGTGCTGAAGGCGCGTTCGCAACCCGCAGCATTCGCAACGCGCAGCGCCACGTCTGAGCACGCGCGTGACACAATTTGGTGCTTCTGCACATGACGTCATTTTGCGTTTCTGCGTATGCATGAGTGGCAAAACCTGGAAGTAACCCGTTCTGGTACTTCTGGGTTCGGCGGGGTCCGTAACCCAAAAACGCGCAACCCACAGCGTTCGCAACCCAAGGTATGACATTTTGAAATCAGCTTGTGATTTTTGTTTTTAAAGTCCTCATGAAAATTCATTAGTATTTTAGTGCTAATTTATACTAATTTACACATTTTTACATGCAGGTTTAGCCTATTATACATATTTTTACAAATCAAATTTTGATGGATATGTGATGGATATGTGCATTTTTGTGTGCATGTGAATTGCAAAATTTGGAGACCTGCAGACTTCAGAGGATGACTGTGGTTTCAGTTAACATATCCTTTCAGAAAGCGTGAATTAAGCAGGTTTGCCTTTAAAGGTGGACTGAACTGGATTTCTTTCCCATCCCTAGTTACTGGTACTAAATTGTTCCCTACTGTTATTGGTATGAATTACTAATGCATGTGCAGCTCTTGCTACAACACCACCAGCTTAAGTTCACACCACACTTTGTAAGATGATACTATTCTTAGTAAACCTATTGCTTACACTGTTGCATTCTTACAACAACAGCAAAGATAATTTTCACACACACTTCTGGTATAAAAAGAATGCCTGCTGTGAATGCCTCTCTGAAGATTTTACATAGGCCGTTAAAAGGTTTCACCACAGGCTTTTTAGCACTACTGTCGAAAGCTTTCTGCAGAAATCTGGCTGCTAGTTGCATTTTTTCTGCCTGGCTTCCACATTATGCAAGCACACCAATCTCATTATCGTTTTTCCAACAAGTAGAAACATACCAGGGCGTGAGCTCAACACCACTCTTTGTATAATCATCAGCCCTCTTGCCAAAATCCTGCACAGGTGGAAGTAGGTTTCACTGCAAAGCAAAAGATATTCAACACAGATAAGGTTACAAGACTTCTGCTTTAGGGTAATAAATGAGAGGACTTTGGTTGTGTTCACACATAACACTAGACCAAGGTTTCTTTTAACCATGGTCTGCTCAGCAAATCATGAGTTGTCTCACAGAGAAGCAAACAAGCTACAGCTTGTTCCACCAAGGCTTGTTTTGTTTTCCAGCTGCCCTTGCCTTGTGCTTTTGTAACTTGGCAAGCATTTAGTTAAACAAGGCTGTTGAGTGCAGATAAAACACCAAACCATCATCCAATCAAGCTAAGGTTTATAATGCAAAAACAAGGCACAGCTTCATATCATAGTTTGTAGACAGAAAATAAGCCATGGTGAGTCTGTTGGGCAGGGTTTGGATAATCAAACAAACCACACTTGGGCTAGACAAACCATGGCTTAGAGTTGTGGGCTAACCAAGCCAATGCAAGAAGTCAAAGAGAGGGATTAGATTTATCACTTTGGACATTAATTGGCTTCCCACAGACACAGAAAATGCAAACAGCTAAACATCTATCAGACGTTTTAGGTAGGAAAATCCAGCAAAGTGCTGCGCTTTCTTCTCTGCCTCTAGGACTTGCAAGTATGTTGATGGGAAACAATGTTAGCAGGCACAGAAGGTGAAGAACAGATTGGAAAAGCACGGTGTAAAGAACAAAGTGGGAAAGAGCTAGGCTTGCTAAAATATGCAAGAACCATGCAAACAAAAGCCATTTTAAAAATAACATTAATATAAACACTGGCACTTTGTCTTAATATGCTTCTGAAACTGTTCTGACAATGGGCAGGAACCCAAGGCTCAGCCATTGAAAAGCATTTGCAACCTGGCTTTTCTATGCAGCTGGATTTCAATGGGCATTAAGTCAAAGCTTCTGCCAAAGACAATGCATTTTCCAGCATCAACACCAGAGAAGAGCCCACGTTGGTTGGTAGATCTTCAAGTAGAAAAGCCGCAATCCTAAACAGACTTAATTACAAGTAAATCCATAATAATAATAATAATAATAATAATAATAATAATAATAATAAACCATTAACATAACTAACCATAACGACATACTGTAAATATGATTGAGGAACTGCACCTACAAACTCTTACTAATGGCATGGCTTTATCATCATCAGAGATACTGCAACATGAACAGCACAATCCTTTCCTGTGAATTATGCTGATTTGAATAAGATAAAAGTCTTCTTGCTGTTAAATTATGGATCTGGATGGGTTTAACTACGTAGCAGTCTTGTTCCAGGTAGAAAAAAGATCACACCCACCCTGATTCCCGTGACATTCATGCTATTTTATGATATTTATTGGAAGACCTGTCATTTTGGGAAAACAATGGAGCTGCTGAAATCTTCAGTTTTTAAGAAATGAAAATTGGAATCTCTGTATAGCTGCACAGCATGTACATCCTTCCAAACATTTGCAGTCCTTAGCCGCTTGAAAGAGGAGTAGAGGTGACTGTGAAGTCAAATATCACATTAGTGATACAAAGTGTCATGAAGCATTTAGACCACACAACCTTTGAAAGTGATATGTTGTTATGTAAAGATTGGGCACTCACCTTTGGATTATGCAAGCTCTATTTTTGCAGATACATAATCCTAAAATTAGAACACCATGGCATACACACTACCCATTATGTTAGCATTGCCATATTTCAAAAAGTAAAAACCAGACCTAGGGTTGCCGTATCTCCAGAAGTGAAAATCAGGACAGAGTTGTTGAGCTTTTGGGAGCATATGTGGGGCATTTTTGGCCCAATTTTACCCCCGGACATTGGCCCGATTTCAGAAATGATCCAGGACGCCGTTTCTGGGGGCGAATTGCAGGACATGCCCTGGAAAATCAAGACGTAGGGCAGCCTTACATTATGTTGAAACACCTGCCCATTTCTAACTAGCAGCTTTCACAATTCTAATAACAGTTGCACATTAAGATATGCTGGACTGAGCAACAGATAGTATGTACATTACACTTAAGTACACTTTAGAATCAAATGCAAAGGACAATCTCTGCTGATATTGAAAGAAGAATGGTGAATTATCAAGGCAAACTGAGATTTTACTTTGTGGACAACATCAGCAAATAATTACACTATTTATAGAAAGTCTTCATATGTTTTTAAGCGCATTTTTAAAGCTGAAATTTTCTTCCATTGAAAGTTCAGTCATCACATTAAAACAGATGTACACTTATTTTAGAGTAGGTGGTGAACAAAATAATTAGTTGGGTCCGTTTTAACCTTATAATGCAACATGGGAGTGTGATTCAAAAATACAGGGATGGAGTTCAAGGATCATGCATGTCCTACAGAGTGAGACAGTGTTCAATCAGATCTTGGCTTAATGTTAAGTTATGTTCCTGTCTTCAAGAGCCAGCAAGCAAACCAGATCTATACTTTCCCATTTTGTCTGAACTAGGAAATGATGGTTAGCAATTCTGGAGCAAGCCATGATATTAAACCAACTTTAGATGAATAAATTGTGACTTAATATCCTGAGTTGTTTTCAAAGCTGTTGCTTCCATCGTTTCCCATTTCTAACCAAATGGAAAACTATAGCTTATGGAAAACTTACATAAGCAAAAGGGATGTGCATACCGAGAAAAACGCTGTGATTTTCTGAACTTTCCCTGAGTGCGCAGGGCACAAGAGGCAGCCCTTGAAAAGAGCTTCAGCTTGTAATTTCAGGCACTTCCTTTTGCTTGCATAAGGGAAGGGTAGCTTATTTATCTGTGCCTCCAAATCCTAGTAGTGCATCGACTCAGAAAACATGCTGGATTATTACTTTGTCATTATGACTAATGTATACAAAGGTATAGAAACACTTGTTTTGCTCAACAGGGCAGCCATTTTGTGCTGACACCCACATCACCTGAGTACTGGCACCCCAGATTTTTTAAGCAAAATAACAACAACAACCCTGACTGTACATATTATGAAAAGTGACTTGGGTGGGGATCCATTTGTTTGTAATTAGACATGCTTTGTTTTATTCAATAATAACCATTTTTTAAAGTGCAAAAGGAAAAGGAAAAGCAAGATGCACACACCATTTTAAAAAAGCTATGGGAGAACCCTTGCATGTGGTTTAAAAACCAGAGATGGGGATCAGCCATTACTGTACTTTTTTATCCCCGAATCCTAGGTATGCATCACGACAGTTAAACTTCAGGGAGTGACTGTCTTGGATCTAAATCTACAAGCAACAACAGCCAGCCTAATTCTTGCACTTCTTATTTTAGGTTCTCTCTCCCACCCCCACCCTGCCTGATGAAGAGATCTGGAGGATTCAAAGCTTGCCACAATTTTGTTACGTTCTGGTCGGTCCTTGACCTTGCAGACATGTTACTGGAACTACGTTCTGAATTGCTGCAGACCCAGGCATTAAAAGAAAAAAAAGAAAGTAAACTGTTCCTGGAAACCCTGAAATCACTGGGTGGAATAATGTTCTCAACTGCCACTGCTTTTAGATGTTTCTAACAGTAATCGTCTTTAGAATGTTTAAACTGTTTTAGAACACTTTTGTTTTCTTTCCATTTTAAAAACTGCAGGCCTGTTTGCCACGGTGAGCTCCTACGAGAGGAAAGGCAGGATATAAATTGAATGAATAATAATAATAATAATAATTAGTAAGAGAAGCTGTGGGTGAATGCCCTTTGCTCTACAGGCTTTGCAAATAACACAGCTGGAAAATGCTATCTGGTGACATATAACCATCAGATATTACTTGTGTGGGTGAATATCTTTTTTCTGCCCAAGGGCCACATTCCCCTCTGGTGACCCTTCCAGGGTCCACATGCCAGTGATACCAAGGCCAGAGGCAAATGTAGGCAGCACAAAGCTTTTTGTCCTTAGTTCAGCAGGCTAGTTTCTATATACAGTGGTACCTCTAATTACGAATTTAATGTGTTCCGAACGCACATTTGTAAGTCGGAAAAAATTGTAAGTCGAATCCCATAGGAATGCATTGGGAGAAAAAATTCGTAAGTCGAAGCAACCCTATCTAAAAATTTGTAAGTAGAAAAAATCCTATCTAAACCGCATCCAAGATGGCGGACGGAGCTCCATTCGTAAGTAGAAACATTTGTAAGTAGAGTTACCACTGTACACCCCACACAGCTGTCTCTACCCATGCAAGAGGCAGAGATCAAGGCCACATTCTGGCCAGGGGGACAACTCAAGGAAAACATGGAGCAGGGCCAGGGAGGGGCATTCACTTTTCATCTTTGAGCAGAGTTCCAATATGATATTAGGATAGGTCCCGCCAAAACCTATAATTTACTTTCCTGACTTATATGTGCAAGAACAACAACAGCAAGAGAATCTCTGATGAATCAGTTTGTTGAGCAAGTGACTCAATCTCAGGATTGGGAGTTTGAGCCCCACATTGGGCAAATGATTGCAGAGGGTTGGATGGTCCCTTCCAATTCTATGATTCTACTATTTTGCAGACAAAGCAACATGTCGCCCTTTGGTTTCTATATGCCTCCCCTCGTCCCCATCAATCATCACCTACGCAAGAATTGGTAACACTTTCCAAACTGTCAACCGCACCAGAGGCGGCAGCTCACATCTGAGTTTTCATTTCATTTCTTGCTGGCTCCTGCTAACTTAATGGCTGCACAAAGGAAAGTTTAGGCAAGGAAACTGCTCAGTCACCGCACCACCATGCAACGGGGGGGGGGGCTTCACCTGCTGAACTTCCGCCTGCCATGCAGCTCTTGTCATGCAGCGGCTAAAAAGAGATCGGGAGGTGGGCGTGGGCTGTCGACAGGCTGCACAGAAGGCGAGGCGAGGGACCCAATAGTTTTGCAAGGAAACTTATTTAAACGCTTGTCCCATAGGCAACTTTAGAAGGTGTCTTGCACAGAGTCGGAACACTGGTCCACCATCCTAGCGGAGTATTGTGTACCTGGACTAGCAGCGAATCCCGGGATTTCAGACAGGGCTTCCGCCTACCTGGAGACGCCTGGCAATGAACCTTGGACCTTTTGCAGGCAAAGCAAACATTTTACTGCTGAGCTATGGCCGTTCCCCAGAGAAGCTAGTAACTACTAGTCCCTGCATTGCAAATGCTTCTGCTAGAGAGGAGAAAAGGGAAAGCCCTTTGCAGGGGGCTGGGGCTGGGTTCCTCCTCCTCCCGTTTCTCTACCCCACCCCCCCAGGCAGAAACCGGCCGATCACCTTGTCGGTAATGCACGCAGGCCCGAGTCAGTCCTTTGCGCTCCGGATCGCCAAGAAATCGCGCGAAGGGCAACTAGCCCTCCGGAGGAGACCTTCCCAATATGTGCCTAGCCTGCCTCTTAAAAGGGTAATGCAGGGAACCGCGGTCCCACTTAAAAAGGGCAACGGCCCTTTAGCCTCCCACTTATCTATGGTTGCTCCATGGATAAAGCAGTCGAAATTGCAGCCTTGCCTTGCTTTGGATCAGAGGCACTTTCGTGTTTGTTGTTCTTCTTTTAAAACTACAGTCCTAGGTAAGCTTATTTGAGAGTAAGTTCCACGTAACAGGGTTACAGGGTAGGATTTGACTCCCAAGTCTGCATGCCTATAATCGGGGAAGAGGAGAGGTGCAGCCTGTTTGAATGACAGGTTTTCCGACCTGGGAACTTTGACCTCTGTGATGTGTAATAGGAGGGTGTCATTGAGACCAACAACACTCAGTCAGTATACAGTACTTTGAATCCATGTTCACTGTATTAATTTGATGTATGATTAGGCACTGGATTTTTAATTTTTTGCTCCAACTGCTGCATGCATTTTTCTCTCTGCTTCCACTGTATCCTTACCAATATAAAATTCATAAAATTAATTTGAGGTGGTGCTGTGGCTGTGAAACTCTAGAAGCTCAGAATATTTTTCACAGCCACAGAATCAGAATTGCAGGGTTGGAAGGGCTTATGTGATAATAAATTCGTTAGTCTTTAGATGCCCAGTGGATAGCTCAGTTGGTTAGAGTGGAGTGCTGATAATGCCAAGGGTGCAGTTTCAATCCCCATATGGGACAGATGTGTATTCCTGCATTGCAGGGGGTTGGACTAGATGACCCTCATGGCCCCTTCTAGCTCCATCTTACAACAATACTTATTTTGTGGTACTTTTCTGGGTGGGAAGAAGGAGGCCTTATTTTGGGAATTAGTTGCCAACCATCTTAATCTGTTTTTGGTCAGAAATTGGCTGGACATGGCACACGCAGTACATAGCTGCAGATTGGTCGTGTTTAGTATCAGGACAGCAGAAGCAAATTCCACTTTATCCCTTTAATCATGATGGTGCTGTGATTTAATTTAAAATAAAAAGCAAAGCTGGTAAATAGTGATGAATGGATACTAATGGTGTATGCAGAAATGGTGAAACTCACGGGAAGAATAAGAACTCAAGACAACAAACTTTTTAGAAAGGAATGGAAATGGTTTATTGAGTACAGTATTTACAAACTGTAAACAGATCGAGACATTGAATAAGTTAAGGCTATTTGAAGCATGCAGGAGAGGACAAAAACAAATGTAAGGAACTGCAGAAAGAGGAGGAAAGGAATCAAAGTTGTAAATGTTAAAATTATGGTTAAATGAAGACTATAATTATTATTATTTTAAAAACACTTGACCATTATAGCAGGGGTTGTTTTCTCTCTCTCTCTCTCTCTCTCTCTCTCTCTCTCTCTCTCTCTCTCTGTGTGTGTGTGTGTGTAAGCGTGTAAAACTATTAAGGTCACAGTCTAAAATTAACCATCTGCACCATTGCCTTCAGCAGGGTTATTTACCTGAATTAAAAACAAAGGAGTTGGTACCACCAATAGAGTATAAAGTTGCAGAAAGGAGTGATGCTGACCTGTTCTCCAATTCTCAGCCTCACCTGTGTCTTTCTCAAATAGTTTTAACAGCTGTGACATTATCAAATTGTACGGCACTTTAATTTTCAATCTGCTCCATCCCCACATTTTAGAGAGGAGGTTATATGAGGATACAAATGGTAACTCCCAGAACAGACTATTCTGTGTTTCCAGAAACTGCTTTTTGTTTGCTAAACTGTTCTTGTTTATTTCAAAAATGGAAGGTATTACTTGAAGGTGGGGTGTACGTGTGGAATGAACAATGTTCATCTGAGACAATCATGGACTGGAAAATACACAAGCCTTGCAAATCATAGCAACAGGGAGGACAGCCTGGCAACAACAGCTGCTGCAATGAAAAGAAAAGAACAAAAATCTGATGTTGGGTTTAAACGGGGAAATGTAAAGCATGGAGAGACTGTTTGCAAGGGAGCTATGCAAGAATAAATGCTGTTAACATGATTTGCAGTAGGAAACAAGGTACAGTATTCAGTTTCTCTTAATAATAAATAAAAATATATGTGTTAGTATAAGTATAGCTATGCTGAGGTTATTTTCACCAAGTTCCTTACCATAAGTGTACATTAAGTAATTGGGACTTCCAAGACAGGGTTAGAGTGGGAGGTCATTCATACACTGAAGTTTAATGTGGATTTGAAGCTGCTCCCCATCCTTTCTTTTTCTTTCAGTATCCCCACAATGTCATTGTCATCCTCTTCCAAGAGGCACCCCACATTTCTGCCCACTAAATGCAGATTTTCCCATCCCATAGTCCAGTAAAAGGAAGGAGCCAATAAAAATTGCACGACTGTTGGTACACTAACGTGCATTATGCAGGTTGGCCTTTTTTACATGCACGGTAAGATTTTACTGGGTGCCACATCTTCCACTTTGTTTCCATCAGTCCCAAGGAAAGGATGCAGCCTGCCCTTTCTACTGGTTGCTGCTAAAACATTGTGCATGGTGCTTAAAAGAAAAGCAACAGCAACTCTTTTGTGCAGAAAGAACTGTCCTTGCACAAAACAGCTGCATCAAAAAAATTGCTGTTATAGGAGGCAGTAGTCATGAGCCCTGCAGTGCTGTTGAGACTGGGGCTGGATTGGCTGGCTCTGGCACAGGAAGGAGAAATGAGCAGGATGCTGAACTGGGGAAACTGGCTTGCAGGAGAGGGGACTCTCTCCTTTCTACCCAAACTTCAGTAGCTTTGGAAGCAGGAGCAGAAATGCTGTCTTTCCCCTCCAACCTTCCTGCAGAGTGGAGGAGAGCCTCACTGGAGGCTGGGGAGGGCTTTGATCTGCCAAGGGAGTGCACATCTGAGAAGCAATGCACACACAACATTAACCACAACCCACACCATCCCTCCTAGTTCTTAAAGGCTATGGCCCTAGGCTGGCCTAGTATTTTCGAGATGGGGATGTCAGAAGCACAGTGGAACATCTCTTGGAAGGTGATGACAGTACCAGGACCGCCCACCCACCCCCACCCCCGCAAGCCATCAACAGGATGCCTGTTTCCACCATGCTCCTGCGAGCTTTCCAGAGACATCTGACTGAAATCCCAGAGCTTTCTCTCACTTTACAAATGCGTGCAATAGGAATCTGAAGCTGCGTTCTCTCTTTCTTTCATTTTAACGTGTCGTGGGTTCGAAACAAGCACCTCGCCCTGAAGGGTAAAGGGGGGCCGAGTCTCAGATGATACTTGGGAGGAGGAGGGGAGCAGCAGCAGCAGTCCTCTCTGTGGCTGAGGCTGCACAGGGCGGGTGAAGCAAGCGGAGGGAGGAGCTGCCTTTTAAAGGGCCTGCTCTGGCATCCACCCCTCGGCTACTTACCGCGCTAGGAAGTGACGCCTTCCCAGAATCCTAGCGAAAGGCACTCAAAAGTTGAGGTTTGGTTGCCTGCGGGATTTCCCTCACCCCCCCCCCCCCCACCGTTTCTTCTTTGGGCTTCTTGTTAGCAGTGGATTCCTCCGTCCCGGACTTGACTCAGGGCAGGACTTATTGCAGAGACACTCTGCGACTGAAGGTGAGCAAAACTTTCGCGCTCGGTTTGGTCGCTGGATGTTTGTTTCCTTGTCCTTTGCTGCCTGGATTAATATAGTCTGGGTAGTGTAGCAGGAGATCTCCTCGTTTTCTTGCTACTTCCAACCCGCTCCGCCGCCCACTTCCAAGAGAGAGAGAGAGATATATGCAAGTGGATTATTAGGTTTGGCTCGGGTAGATGTGAAGTGGAGAAGACAGAATGGGGATCCGGAGTTTTTCTGGGATGGCGTGGAAAACGGCTTGGCGTTGCTCGTGCAAAAGTCGTGACAGTAGCTGCAGCAGCAGCCAACTGAACTTTGTGTGGGTGGGTGGGTGGGTGGAGTTGCGGGGGAGGACCTGAAGTTCAGCCTCTTCGGTCTAACTCAGTTCTTCTGTCGCTTCTCCTCTCCGGAACCTGCGAGCGTCTCCCTTTGCTCTGCAAAAGAAGCTTTTAGCGGGTAATATTTCGTCTCGGATCAACTCCGCCCGTCCGTGCATTAAAAAAACAAAACAAAAAACAATCCACGTTTTGCATTTTTGTTCGTTTGTTTACTCCCGCGCTGGTGGCTCAAGTTTATTCCGCAGACAAAAGAGTCCTGTTGGACGATCCCTTGCTGCTGACTTCGCACCGGGGGCGGGGGGGGGGAGGGAAGAGAGAGAGAGTCGAAGTGGCTCTTCCAAATATGGGACGAGCCTGTGCTGAGGAAACAGAAGCAGCCTTGCCCGCCTTCTTGCAACAAATGATGACGTCTCATCGGGCTGCAAAGGACCCTTTGGGATTTAAACCGTCGTGGCCTGGTTTTTTTTTAAATATAAAACAGAACAGAACAGAAAGACAGCTTTAGGACAAAAGCTTGTTGCAGGGCACTTCTGGCAGATGTTGTGTGCTGTTAATCATGCAGTAACTGTAAAGGACGGGTACTTTGGCAGTTTGTCGACAAAGCTGTCCAAACACCCACTTGCATATGTGACTGTGCCTTGCACAATCCAAGTCTTATGATAAGCCTGGATGAAGGTTTATTTTGGATGTATTAGACTTGCAGGCTGCACATTGGACATGCTTTTGTTTCTGTTGAATTCTGCCCTGAGCTCTCACTTGCTGTGATATTGTATACGTATTATTGTATTGTATTATATGTAGTATTGATATGTATTATCAGCATGGATAAAACAAAAGTTTTACTGAGGTTTGAGATAGATGAAGGGAGCTGCTGTTTCTCAGCAGAAGGGCCCCTGCTTTCAATGCAAAGGCCCCAGGTTCAATCCCTAGCATTTCCAGGTACAGCTAGAAGAGACTCCAATCTGAAATAACTGATGAGCCACTGGCAGTGTAAACACCGTACCGAACTCGGTGGACCAATGGCTTGATTCAGTATAAGGCAGTTTGCTGTGTTTTCTGCAAAAAGGTGTTGGTGTTGGGGAAAGAAAAGCAAAGAAAGCAAAACAAAAATGATAATTGTGCAATCTGAACAAGCTGTTCAGACACACATGGCTGTTTACCTCTGTGTCGTGGGAAGTTGCTTCTAAGTTTTTGTTATTGCAACGGCTACCTTACCAGTGCATCTGGGTATCTTTCAGTGAGCTCCACAGTACTGTCAATGCAAGATACAATGTTTTACAGAAACTTAATCACTCTATGTTTCGGATCTATAGATCAACTGACGCGCCAGCTGATCCGTATGCCTCTCACTTTTGAAAAAAAATATACTGCTGGTATATGAGTGGCTGCAATCGAAGTGCACTCAGCACTTTATTGAAAATATGGTTTCTGGGTATTACGTGGAGTCTGATCAAAAGTTTTATCTGGTTGCATCATATAAAAACCATGAGGCTCTCACAAGCATAGCTGACAAGTATATTTTAATATTCTGGGGAGTGATTGCATAAGAGTACATGAAGAGGATTGTGCAAAACCCTGTCTCTACTAGAGGGGCAGATTTGCGCTGCAAATAAAGAACTGACAAATTGCTCCTTGGGTAGCTGCCAAGTTCCTGCTTGACCTCAAGTACATGATCCCCCTTGGAGTCTTCCCAATAATAGGTGGAAGATGTGCATTTAAGGTTATACTTGCACTGACAAAAAAGGAAAGGAGAAGAGAAAGAATGGCGCAAGAAAATTATATGCCTATAAAAGCCCTAGAGTAAAAAAGACAACACAGTCCTGGAAGAAAATCTAACATTTCAGGAAGCTTTGAAAGCAGAGTGCTCAAAGCGTTTGCATGGTGCATATAAAAATGGATTCCCTGCTCTGCTCCACTGCCACCCTCTGTGAAATTGGCATAGCCTTGGGAAATAAAATAGGAACTTTGAGAAGGGCTTGCTTTGCTGTAGGGTGCCTGTGCATGGAACGGTGAATTGTAATACAGTAAAGCAGGCATCCCCAAACTGCAGCCCTCCAGAGGTTTTGGCCTACAACTCCCATGATCCCTAGCTAGCAGGACCAATGGTCGGGGAAGATGGGAATTGTAGTCCAAAACATCTGGAGGGCCGAAGTTTGGGGATGCCTGCAGTAAAGCATGTGTTTCTATTGTGGCTGTAGTTTTTGTTTGCATAGGCCAGGGGTAGGGAAACTTGCTCATCCTGAGTGCCACATTCCCTTCTAAGCAACCTTCTGGGCTGGAGGCTGCAGGGCAGTGCTGGGATGGGCCACAGGCAAAACTGAGTAGAGCAATTGGATGCAAGAGACTTTTTTTTTTTTAGTTCAACAACACATTCTAGACAGGCAAAAATACCCAACAAGAGTGGAAAACAGCTAGTAATGGGTGCCTGGGTTGGTGGCGGTGGCCTGGAGAGTCCTACTAGAGAGGTTGGGTTGGACTAGATGACCTTGGGTCCAACTCTACAATTCTACGACTCTTAAGGAGCAGCTGGCAAGTCCTGGGTTCTAATGCTGTCTTCGCCACATACTAATTACTTGGCCACAGACAAGCCATTATTCCAAGATTCAGGTCTACCTTCCAGGACTGTTATGAAAGTTGTTGAAATTACATGTGTGGTTTTTGTTTCTTAACATTTGAAATGTGCTGCATGCATGATTAACCCTTTTACCCCTACTGGGGTTGTAGTGGTGTGGCGACACTTTGGGCTTCTTAATGTAGTTTAGCATATTTGCCAAGCATGGCAGCATTGACTGCAGTAAAGGTTTCAAGCTCTCTAGAAAACCCATTGCATAGCCTTTTTCTTTTTCTCTTTAGCAGAAATAATCAAGAGTTTTTAATGGCATGGTTGATTGTCTGCTAATTGTTGCAAATCACAGTGCTGTTAAAAGGAGAGCTAGAGGAATTTTATGTATTGGATTCACATATTTATGTATTTTTATGTATTGGATAATACATAATAAATAATATGAATATGTATTGGATTCACCTTTGCTAAGGAACTCAGAGTGACATAGAGTCGCCCCGCCCCCCAGTTCCCATTACATCCTCACAACAACCCTGTGAGGTAGGTTAGCTAAGAGGCAATGACTGGCCCAAGGTCACCCAATGAGCTTCATGGCCTAGTTGAACACTCTGACCACTACACCACACTGAATGAACAAAGGTTTCGAGGCAGAGAGGGAGGAATGGCTCAAGTTGAGTTGTTGATCTGAAAGTGAATAATTCTGTTCCCGCTCTGTATCCTGATGTGTGCTGGGAGTGGGGAGGACAATAGTCTCTCATTCAAGGATCTTCCCCAGCCCAGAAACAATCAAATGAACGAGTGGAAGCTTCTATTGGGAAAACTGGAGGAGGGGGGGGATACATCTGAACTGTTTCCCTGGTGGGACTTCAAAAGGGCAAGCGTGTTCAAGAGTTGCAAAACATGTGGATTGTGAAACACGCTGGAATAAAATTGCACTCCAGAAGCAGAACTGTTGGACATCTTAATGAAATTCAGCCAGGAAACTACAGGTAACATATTTGGAGCTAACAGGGCTGACCCACTAAACAAGTAATCTGCACACCTTTGCTGTTGGAAATGTAATAAACAAAATCTGCCCTTATTCCCTTATGGGGTATACAAGAGCCCTTGTAGAGTCCTGTGGAGGTTCTTCATCGGTAGGAGAAAATAACAGAGAATACTGAGAAGCAAAAAAGCTAATATTCCTGATCTTTTTTTACTGTTGCAACAGGGTGTTCGCTCTCAACACAGGAGAAAAAAGAAGGACCCAGAACAAAAGCGTGCCTGCCCTTATATAGACATTTAAAATTGCCCTCCAAGGCCACCCCCAGAAGCATCATACATACATCACAGAAGGGGTGTAGCCCAAAACCACCACCCCCAGACACGTCATACCTGCATCACAGAAAAGGGTGGTCTACAGCAGAAATCTGAGTACCTTGTTTAACTCCTGTCTGGCAGTTTACCTGTTAATGGTCATTTGACTGGATTACCTGGGGAGCCTGGCCAGTCTTTTGCAATGATAAATACTTAGTTCCTGAGCCAGGTCACAGGCTCACACCCTATTCATATCTTGTTGTTGTTGTTGTTTAGTCGTTTAGTCGTGTCCGACTCTTCGTGACCCCATGGACCAGAGCACGCCAGGCACTCCTGTCTTCCACTGCCTCCCGCAGTTTGGTCAAACTCATGTTCGTAGCTTTGAGAACACTGTCCAACCATCTCGTCCTCTGTCGTCCCCTTCTCCTAGTGCCCTCCATCTTTCCCAACATCAAGGTCTTTTCCAAGGATTCTTCTCTTCTCATGAGGTGGCCAAAGTATTGTAGCCTCAGCTTCACGATCTGTCCTTCCAGTGAGCACTCAGGGCTGATTTCCTTAAGAATGGATAGGTTTGATCTTCTTGCAGTCCATGGGACTCTCAAGAGTCTCCTCCAGCACCATAATTCAAAAGCATCAATTCTTCGGCGATCAGCCTTCTTTATGGTCCAGCTCTCACTTCCATACATCACTACTGGGAAAACCATAGCTTTAACTATACGGACCTTTGTAGGCAAGGTGATGTCTCTGCTTTTTAAGATATTGTCTAGGTTTGTCATTGCTTTTCTCCCAAGAAGCAGGCGTCTTTTAATTTCGTGACTGCTGTCACCATCTGCAGTGATCAAGGAGCCCAAGAAAGTAAAATCTCTCACTGCCTCCATTTCTTCCCCTTCTATTTGCCAGGAGGTGATGGGACCAGTGGCCATGATCTTGGTTTTTTTGATGTTGAGCTTCAGACCATATTTTGCGCTCTCCTCTTTCACCCTCATTAAAAGGTTCTTTAATTCCTCCTCACTTTCTGCCATCAAGGTTGTGTCATCTGCATATCTGAGGTTGTTGATATTTCTTCCGGCAATCTTAATTCCTGCTTGGGATTCATCTAGTCCAGCCTTTCGCATGATGAATTCTGCATATAAGTTAAATAAGCAGGGAGACAATATACAACCTTGTCGTACTCCTTTCCCAATTTTGAACCAATCAGTTGTTCCATATCCAGTTCTAACTGTAGCTTCTTGTCCCACATAGAGATTTCTCAGGAGACAGATGAGGTGATCAGGCACTCCCATTTCTTTAAGAACTTGCCATAGTTTGCTGTGGTCGACACAGTCAAAGGCTTTTGCATAGTCAATGAAGCAGAAGTAGACATTTTTCTGGAACTCTCTAGCTTTCTCCATAATCCAGCGCATGTTTGCTATTTGGTCTCTGGTTCCTCTGCCCCTTCGAAATCCAGCTTGCACTTCTAGGAG
Organism: Zootoca vivipara; assembly: GCF_963506605.1. Classification (NCBI taxonomy): domain Eukaryota; kingdom Metazoa; phylum Chordata; class Lepidosauria; order Squamata; family Lacertidae; genus Zootoca; species Zootoca vivipara. The sequence continues at coordinate 44,461,550 of NC_083276.1, forward strand.
TTCTCGGTCCACATACTGCCTAAGCCTGCCTTGTAGAATTTTAAGCATAACCTTGCTAGCGTGTGAAATGAGCGCAATTGTGCGGTAGTTGGAGCATTCTTTGGCACTGCCCTTCTTTGGAATTGGGATGTAGACTGATCTTCTCCAATCCTCTGGCCATTGCTGAGTTTTCCAAACTTGCTGGCATTCATATCTTAAATGTACCCTTAAGACAGGATTTGTGAGCACAGAGACAATAGGGACGGGTTTTTCCCCCCCATTTCCTTCCTCCTTTCAGAGAAGCATTTGGTCAGTTTTGGGAGAGTCAAAATGGTTTCAAGACTTTTTCTGTACTGTTTTCAGTCATTGGTTTATATTTTTATGTACGTGCTTGCCTTGTACATTTATGAACATTTATTATATATCTAAGACCTTAAAATTCTTTTAACAGAAATATAGAAGGTTTCCATGAACTTTGTTTGATTACTGCCAGCCACTAACACCTCTGGGTGTTACAGAAAAGATCCTTAGGTTGGAGGGTACCATTTTCATAAAAGCTTAAGTGCAAAGCTACCTCCTTAAAAAAAAAAGTTACAAAGTTAACCAGTGCCCTAGATGTGCTTGACTCCTGTAAATTTTGCCAGGCTTCCTAAACTAGACTGGAAGTGCAGTGTTTGCTGAGTAATGCTATATAACTGTGGGAGTGCCCCCTCTCCACCCAAGAGAGTCAGATACTGTACAGTTACAGTTATTGTGTTTCAGATGCATTTGAGGGCTTAACATGCTGGCCACATATTTCCAGTACAGTCAAACCTCGGTTTAAGTACGCCTCGGTTTGAGTATTTTCAGTTTAAGTACTCTGCGGACCTGTCTGAAACGGATTAATCCACTTTCCATTACTTTCAATGGGAAAGTTCGCTTCAGGTTAAGTACGCTTCAGGTTAAGTACAGACTTCCGGAACCAATTGTGTTTGTAAACAGAGGTACCACTGTATTTCCTCTGGTTTCACTAGCATGGGCTAGAAGCTATTGTTTTCTTTTAAAAATAATGAATTAGTCATCTAGGTGAACTGTCTGACTGGGTATTTGTATGCTGCTCTTAAATCCTTTAAGTTGGGAGCATGTGTCTATTGGGTTGATTTTTACATAAATAATTTTAAAACCAAGACTCATAGACAATCTGCCTTTAGGAGAGAGAGAAAAAGTCTGTATTCTTGGAGGTTTAAACCAGAGGAGACCAGGCTCAAACTTCAATTATAATTGTTCCATTCTTGCACCGGTAGTGCAGTGTGAAGATCAGGTTTCCCTACTTGGTGCTCCTTGCCTTCAGATCTCTCCATGTCAAAAGCAGGGATGTGGTGGTTAAATGGGATAATAACCTCTGTTCAAATGCATCTCAGGGCTTGTTTTCATATATATATTTTGGAGCTTGCCATTCTGTAACAGGAAGCTTCAGACACACCCTTTTGCTTGACTGCCTGTTTTGGCTCATCCATAAGTCACTGGTGCGAGGCAGTGCTCAACAAAGATCCTGGCGCCCCCACTGCTCCAGGGCTGAGCTCAAAGGGTTGGTGCCAACCCTTACTCAATTGCCGCTACCAACATGCTGAAAGCTGTAGACAAGTGGGTTGCTTGTCCTTGGGGATGAACTGTGAGAAACTTTTAAGTAGGGAGGCCTGCTAAGCCTTCTTCCCAAGTACCCTTCCTTCCTTCCTTCCTTCCTTCCTTCCTTCCTTCCTTCCTTCCTTCCTTCCTTCCTTCCTTCCTTCTTCCTCTTCCCCTCTCTTTCCTGCTCACACATGCATTGTGACACTAGTTGGGAGCAGCTGCCTGGTGGGGAACCGGCACCAAATGTACATGGCTGGTGTGATGTTGGAGGAGTGGGAGCCATTGAGATTGGATCTAATGGGTGTATATTATGTACAAAATTTGTCCAGTTTTTAGGCTGCTAAGTTATGGTGAATTGTGATGGGTCAGGCCTTGTTTCTATTTGGTTCCACTGAATCCAGCTATAAAGATGTAACCCAGGGGTCGCCAAGATAGTTGTGGTGTGAAATGATGTCCATGACAGTTGCTTGGGTTTGCAAATGTGGCCCAAAAACGTTGGCTTCCCCTCATGCAATTAGGACATGGCGTAGGATTCTGATGGGCCATTTGTGTAGTTGTATAAGAGGGGGACACTCCTGGTCCACAGGTACGGGTTTCCTGTTACAGTACTGCTTTATGGCTATCGTATACAATTACATGAAGTACAGGATCATGACATTTCTCAAAATGCTAAAGAGGTGAGTCAGGAACTCCTCATCTCGATGGATTCTTGGCTCACTTTCAGCTTACTTATCCTTCAGCTTTACTTTTGGAGCACATCAGAGATCGAAGTAAATGGAAAACATTTCATCCATCCCTGGCAAAATTACGGTAGTGTAACCAAATGTGTCCACAGGCCATTAGATTGTCAATACTTATAAATTTTGGTAACATTTAGTAACATCAATACTCTTATAGATTTTAGTAACATTTGCCATTCCTAGAATAGAGTAGTATGGTATAGTTGAATCGGCCTTAAATAAATAATGTTGATTTATATTGGGGGGTGGGGGGCTATCTAGTCAATGTAATTGGAGAGCATTCAAACTTCTTATTTGGTCTTCAGTTGCACAGCAGCTGTAACAGCAGTACATTGTTGTTGTTGTTGTTGTTGTTGTTGTTGTTGTTGTACAAAGTGGGTTTGGAAATTGCTTTACTACATGCTGCCTCTGTTTGAAGGCATTATTAAACAGATTATTAAGCAGTGTGATGCAGCAGCTAAAAAGGCCAATGCAATTCTGGGCTGCATCAATAGGAGTATAGCATCTAGATCAAGGCATTGTGCTGCTGCTGCTCTTGTCTTTAGTGAAAGTATGAAACGGCCTAAGCAGATCATGCCAGCACAGCTTAAAAGGTTTGCTATGCTTGAGCTGCTTGCACAGGCCCACCCAATCTTCTGCTCTGATTATTTACTACTGCTTCCTAGCACAAGGTGGCCTGGTTGGTGTATCATCGCTTTGGTGGCATGGATAGCCAGTGAAAACCACATCTGCAGAGCTGGAACTCCACATTGCAGTGTGTCAGTTATATGGTTGGGCTGCTTCATTCCCAAGTAATAGTACCACTGTATTCTGCTCTGGTCAGACCTCACCTGGAGTACGGTGTCCAGTTCTGGGCACCACAGTTCAAGAAGGATACTGACAAGCTGGAACGTGTCCAGAAGAGGGCAACCAAAATGGTCAAAGGCCTGGAAATGATGCCTTATGAGGAACGGCTTAGGGAGCTGGGTATGTTTAGCCTGGAGAAGAGAAGGTTAAGGGGTGATATGATAGCCATGTTCAAATATATAAAAGGATATCATATGGAGGAGGGAGAAAGGTTGTTTTCTGCTGCTCCAGAGAAGCAGACACGGAGCTATAGATTCAAGCTACAAGAAAGAAGATTCCACCTAAACATTAGGAAGAACTTCCTGACAGTAAGAGCTGTTCGGCAGTGGAATTTGCTACCAAGGAGTGTGGTGGAGTCTCCTTCTTTGGAGGTCTTTAAGCAGAGGCTTGACAGGCATATGTCAAGAATGCTTTGATAGTGTTTCCTGCTCGGCAGGGGGTTGGACTGGATGGCCCTTGTGGTCTCTTCCAACTCTATGATTCTAAGATGCACTTGAGGCTGAAGGCAATGATCCAAATGCTTGTTAATATCAGCACATGCTGACCCACTCATATTTGCTAATAAATAAAGGCCCAGCATGCTTTGATGTGTTTTTAAAATGCCAGTTATCAAGGTGAGCTAGTATTTAGCCATATGTTTAAAATGAATGTTGTTGTTATTGTTGTTCCCACAAAATCTAGACACTGAAGCAGGTTGGTTGAACATCTGCAGTGCAGTGCAATTGAATTGTGGAATTTTAGCAAGAGTGATACAGATGTGTTATTTGTTCTGGCAACTAGATTGCTTCAGAAACCCTTGGGCTTTTATTTTCCAGTCAGATATTTCCCCAGAATTGCATGTCTTGCCGTCTGCTTTCTTGGCAGGTTCAGATACTTCCTTCAGGGAGCCTACGTTCCCTTTCTCAAGTAATTCCACTTGTGCAACTTGTGCAACTTACCGGTAGTTCCGTATCATGGCTAGAACCAATATAAACACCTGTGGCCTAAACAGAGTTGGAAGAGAACAGGAAAAATACCTATGCGGAGGTGTGCATTTCCAATTCCAGCTCGGATTGGTACATTTGCTTCTACTATGGGGCGTTAACTAATTTGAGTGTTAAAATCCCCATGTAACTAAACTTAAAAAAGAAAGAACAAGTGATGCTTAGGTGTTGTCTTTATTTAGTTCAACGTATACCCTGCACCTGTGCTTTGAATGGGCTCTTGAGATGGTTCAGGTAAAATACTTAAAATACAGGTTAAGCCAATAGCAAAATAGTTGGCTTCTATCCGGCTATTCAAAACAAGCCAAGAATTATAGCCCATTAGTCAGCAGTATTGTCTTTGTCCATGGAGTTTTCTTGGCAGGGATACTGGAGTGGCTTGCCAGTTCCTTCTCCAGGTGGATCACGTTTAGTCAAAACTCTCCACTATGACCTGTCCATCTTGGGTGGCCCTGCATGGCATAGCTCATAGCTTCTCTGAGTTATTCAAGCTCCTTCGCCACGACAAGGCATTGATCCATGAAGGGGACAGACAGATCGTGAAGCTGAGGCTCCAATACTTTGGCCACCTCATGAGAAGAGAAGACTCCCTGGAAAAGACCCTGATGCTGGGAAAGATTGAGGGCACTAGGAGAAGGGGACGTCAGAGGATGAGATGGTTGGACAGTGTTCTCGAAGCTACGAACATGAGTTTGACCAAACTGCGGGAGGCAGTGGAAGACAGGAGTGCCTGACGTGCTATGGTCCATGGGGTCACGAAGAGTCGGACACGACTAAACGACTAAACAACAACAACAACAACAACAAGTCAGCAGTATTAATACTAACTAAAACTGAGGAAATAAAAAAGTAATGGACAGAGCAGGTTGCCCCTGGAAGAAAGAGGTTAACAAGCCTCTTGAGTTTGGCTGCCTAAGGCACTTGAAGCAGACACCTCTCTCCCAATGACCTAAGTGTGCAGGAAAGGTTCATATGGAAACAGGTGTTTACATTAGCTTTGTTGTTGTTTAGTCGTTTAGTCGTGTCCGACTCTTCGTGACCCCATGGGCCATAGCACGCCAGGCACTCCTGTCTTGCACTGCCTCCCGTAGTTTGGTCAAACTCATGTTCGTAGCTTCGAGAACACTCGAAGCTACATTAGCTTCCGCAGTCTCAAATCTTCCGCAGTACATTAGCTTCCGCAGTCTCAAATCTTTAAGGGTTTTAATGGTTGGCTTTCAACTGTGCGCAGAAGCAGCTGTGTGAGTGGCAGCAACAGCAACACCCGAAGCTTGGGGAGGAGGTCCTCTCCATTACCCCCCCTCTAGAGCACTCATTCAGATTCTCTCTCATCAGAGCTTCAGACTGTCCAGCTGCCCATATGAGGAGATGCCCAATTATAGGAATCAAAGCATCTGGTATTGCCTGGCCCTGGACTGCTAGATAGCACCCACGCGGGGAGGGAGAAGGCTATTATCTTATATTATATGGTGTCCATGATACCTTCTAGTTTAAACATACCCACCGGTGGTGGCAGCAACATGGAAAATACATTTTCCCATCACTGTCTCTCCAGTGCCATCATAGGTCACCACTGCCTTGGGATGCGGGTGGTGCTGTGGTCTAAACCACTGAGCCTCTTGGACTTGCCGATCAGAAGGTCAGTGGTTCAAATCCCCGCAACAGGGTAAGCTCCCATTGCTCTGTCTCAGCTTCTGCCTACCAAGCTGTTCGAAAGCACACCAGTGCAAGTAGATGAATAGGTACTGCTGTGGCGGGAAGGTAAATGGTGTTTCTGTGCACTCTGGTTTTCGTCACAGTGTTCTGTTGTTCCAGAAGCAGTTTAGTCATGCTGGCCACACGACTCGGAAAGCCGTCTGTGGACAAACACTGGCTCTCTCAGCCTGAAAGCGAGATGAGCGCTGCAACCCCATAGTCTCCTTTATCTTACTGCTACCTTGTCAAATAATCATCTTATCGTTGTGCTTCTGAATACCAGTTGCTTGAAACCATGGGAAGGGAGAGTGCTCTTAGGATTGGGTTCTGCTGGGGGTTTGCCAGAGGCAGCTGTTCAGCCACTGCGAGAACAGGATGCTGGACTAGATGTGCTGTTGGGCCTGATCCAGCAGGCTCTTCTTATGTTAGAGATCAGGGGTCAGCAAACTTTTTAGCAGGGGCCTGGTCCACTGTCCTTCAGACCTTGTGTAGGGCCGGAATATTTTTTTGGGGGGGGGTGGTGGTGAACGAATTCCTATGCCCCACAAATAACCCAGAGATGCATTTTAAATAAAAGGAAACATTCTACGCATGTAAAAATACACTGATTCCCGGACTGTCCGCGGGCCGGATTTAGAAGGCGATTGGGCCGGATCAGGCCCCCGGGCCTTAGTTTGCCTACCCATGTTATATATAGATCATTTTTCAGCTTAGAGTAGACCTGCTGAAATTAATAAACACAACTAATTTAAATCTATTAGTTTGAATGGGTTTATGCCGAGTACAACCTAGTGGCATACCGTCCGTAGGAAGCTGCCTTTCACTGAGTTGGTCCATTTAGCTCAGTACTGCCTGCACTGACTGGCAGTAGCCCTGCAGGGTTTCAGGCGGGATCTCTCAAAGCCATGCCTGAAGATGCTGGGTGTTGATCCTGGGAGCTTCTGAGTGCAAAGCAGACGCTCTGTTACTGAGCTACAGCTCTTCTCCTGTATGACAGAGTGTATTAGAGTTGTTAAGTACACAATGTCCAAATCTTAAGACTAATGTATGCTGGTTATATACTGACTGGACATTTTGCGTTCATATTATATCTTATGTATAAAAGTCCTCAAGCTGTTGCACTTGTTTCTTTTCCTAGGTGTTAAAACAACTGAGGAGGAGAAGTGTTAAAATAACTTAAGTTTTATACAAGAAGTACAGAAAAGCAAAATTGTAATGTGATTTGGCTTTGTCCATGGAGTTTTCTTGGCAGGGATACTGGAGTGGCCTGTCCATCTTAGGTGGCCCTGCATGGCATAGCTCATAGCTTCTCTGAGTTATTCAAGCCCCTTCGCCACGACAAGGCATTGATCCATGAAGGGGAAAGCCAAATCACATTACAATTTTGCTTTTCTGTACTTCTTGTATAAAACTTAAGTTATTTTAACACTTCTCCTTTTGACCAAACTGCGGGAGGCAGTGCAAGACAGGAGTGCCTGGCATGCTATGGTCTATGGGGTCACGAAGAGTCGGACACGACTAAACAACAACAATGTGATTTGGAGAGAGACTCAGTGGTCTTCTTGTTAATTCTTGATGTATATTTGACATTAATAAAAACTGGAAGATTTTGCAGTTCTTCTACATTTGCATCCTGTCCCTCCTTTCGGGAACTCATAGCAGCTTCAGATATTACAAACATGGACCTGCAGCTCCCTAGGCAGTCTCTTCCTCCATTGTCTGCTGACGATGGATGATAATGTTCAAAATATATATTGGGTAGGAGAGGAGAATAGGCTACATTCTATAATATTTCCTGTGCAGGAGCCTCTTTGGACTTCTAAGCAAGCAACGCTACATGAAAGGGCTCCATGCGCATTAGATGTAAATCTGTGCAAGAGAGCCTCAATAAGAAAGAAAGAAAAAGAGAACTGAAGGGTAAGAGAAGTTCCAGCAGAGAAGCAGCAATCAATTCTTTCTCCACCTACTACCATATTCCTGTCTAAGTTCCCTCCACTCTTCCCACAAGCTTCCCTATGGGGTTTGTGCCACATTTACCCTTGCAAACATGTAGCTGGACCTCTGTGGAGAAGAAAGCTAGTGCAGGTAATTTAGAGCAGACAAGTGACTGTAGGATAAATAAAAATTGCCTTTGTCTTGCCACCTTCTCCACTCTGGTTTGTTTTTGTTTTTTTTAAGTAAACTGTTGTGAAACTCACTTACAAAGCATTTGCTTATCATGTAGATATTACTGGTTACAGGTAGGTAGCCGTGTTGGTCTGGATCGAAGTAAAATAAAAAAATTCCTTCAGTAGCACCTTAAAGACCAACTAAGTTTTTATTTTGGTATGAGCTTTCGTGTGCATGCACACTTCTTCAGGTATCTGAAGAAGTGTGCATGCACACGAAAGCTCATACCAAAATAAAAACTTAGTTGGTCTTTAAGGTGCTACTGAAGGAATTTTTTTATTTTATGTAGATATTACCTCTTAATAATTGTGAGAGGAAACTGCTGGCAGCTTTTCTCTATAACATCTGAAGCCACTGAACAGCTTATGTGGCCCTGTGATTCAGGCACTGATCAGCTTAGCTTTAACCCGGTCAGAGGATCACCTGCTTTCTAGGCCGCAGGTTTCATGGCCAAGTCATTAATAGCAATATTTAACAAACGAATATGATGTATTCTAAGTCTTTAAAGAGCAGGGAGGGGAAATCAATACAGTGGTACCTCGGTTTAAGTACACAATTGGTTCCGGAAGTCTGTACTTAACCTGAAGCGTACTTAACCTGAAGCAAACTTTCCCATTGAAAGTAATGGAAAGTGGATTAATCCGTTCCAGATGGGTCCGCGAAGTACTCAACCTGAAGCATACTTAACCCGAAGTATGAGTGCAATTGGTTCCAGAAGTCCATACTTAACCTGAAGCGTACTTAACCTGAAGCAAACTTTTCCATTGAAAGTAATGGAAAGTGGATTAATCCATTTCAGATGGGTCTGCGGAGTGCTTAAACTGAAAGTACTCAAACTAAAGCGTATGACTGTATTTGAATTAAGTTTTTATATAGGGGCAACTTGGACATTACATGACACAACTTTTGGGGGGTGATGTGCCACTTCTAAGAGCGCTGTGGATACCTTAGTATAATTGAAGTCACTTTCCAGTCAAAGGTTGTTGCTTAAACAGAAGGGATCTGAAATCTAGTGGCATGGTTAGTTACTCAACATGTCTATTTTGGGGAGCTAATAAATTGGCAGGACATAGTGACCTACTCCAAATTGATTTCTTAATGCAGATATTTCAATGAAACTTTATCAAGTCAGGCACAGCATGAAGGCTTTGACAACTGAAATGTCATTGCCTCTCTTTTATCAAAATCCTAGAGCTTTAGATTTTTGCTATTCAGGATATGCTTGGCCCCAATGTAGAATACTCTGCTATTGTATCTGTGCTGTCAGGAAAGTGTTTATTTACCTTTCAGAATTCAACAGAAAAGACAATTTTGCCAGATGTGGCTTCTCCTGTCAGCATAGCATTGTGATCTGACAAACCACAATGAACACCCAAGACGAAAGTGCTAGGGCATAATGTGGTTAATTTATTTGAACTAACTAGACAATTTTTGGCCTGCAGGGCAGTAGCTTTAATGTGTTGCTATTCAGTGATGGTGCTTTATGAGGTGTACCCTGCACAAGAAGTATTGGGTGGGGGAGTCACCATGAATTGCTTTAAATTTTCATGTGCTGAACATAAAATTATTAAAGGGTGACAGTGTGAACAAAGCAGAAGTGGGTAATTCATGAAAACTATGGCAAAGGTCCATGGGTTTGTTGCCAAACAAACAAAAAACATTTAATTGCATGGAAATAGAAAATGAACGTTGTTGTCAGTACAACAAACTGATTAATGTTTGGTGAATATGGAGTGGTAGTCTCTTGGCACCAATGATAATGGTGAAGTCCTACTCAGGCTTGTTTGGGGGGTGTATCTTGCTTTAACTCTGGGAAATTCTGAGTAAAAGTATATATAATTGGGCTGCAAATCTGCTATCACCAGTACTCGCAGCAAGCTTTTGCTGAAGTTAAACCATTTGAGCTCTTGTTTTGAGAAGTTTTGATAATCATCATGCTTTCTTGCAATGTCATGAAAAGCTGAAGACAATTTGCGAGAGAGCTTTATGGAAAGCATCGTCAACATATAACACCCCCACCCTACCCCACCAAAAAGAGAAATATCCATGTCGTCAATGTTCTTCTGACTCAGGACTGCATGCCTAGAGCCAAAGATTTGCATTACAGCATAGCTGAAAGTGATAGCAATAAGCAGCAAAATGTTACCATGCCTCTTCCTTCCTTTCCCCCTCCTCATAGGGTGATTTATTGTACATAATATTGTCACGACTCTCCTTGAATTGGTTGGCAAGGAAAGATACACAGTGATCTCTGTAGTATCCTGAATGTTTAAAGCAGGCATCCCCAAACTTCGGCCCTCCAGATGTTTTGGACTACAATTCCTATCATCCCTGACCACTGGTCCTCTTAGCTAGGGATCATGGGAGTTGTAGGCCAAAACATCTTGAGGGCCGCAGTTTTGGGATGCCTGGTTTAAAGCATATCCTGCTCCCCTGAGCTGCCACTATCACAAAGGTCCAAAAAGACCTGAGTCGGAAGATGTCCCTCAGAGTATCAAACATCTAGTGATTTCTTTGCAGGCCTAGAAGATGGCTATATGCAGACATGGAGCCTGTATGCGGGGTTGTACTGTACAGAGATCACAAGATTTTACTTTCTGGTGCATGTAACAAAGTCCCCCTGACAGTCCTTTCTCATTTTCTCCAGGACAGGTAGGTTGAGTGATTTTGAGTGGAGAAATGGCAAGGTGTATGTGCTTAACTGCCCACCACTTCAGAACTCCAAATTGCCCTTGGAACACTTTGTATGCCCCTATTTTCTTTGGAGAAATGTTGGAGGGTATGGCATTAAAGTGTATTATATGGAGTTGCTGATGGCATAAGGAGAGTGTGCTTGTTCTCTCTGTGTGTGCGTGTGCGTGTGGTGTTAGGATATATTGCACATCTTATGAAGAAATAGCCATGTGCTCTCTCAAAAGTACCGGTATGTCTCTCTTCATTTCAAGATTTTAAAAATTGCACAGTGAAAAATGTGGAATCTGCTTATACACTCTGAGGATGCCTGGGAGTGAGCCCCATGTAAGCCTTACTTCTGAGTGTATAAATAGGATTATGATGTAATGACGCCTTCCACAAACGTATCTGAAACACTGCTTTAAGTGGGAACTGCAGTGATATCTCACTTACCCCATATCACTTATCCAAAACGTGAGGATATTTTGATGATAAAGCCTGCATTGAAACAATGAGAAGAACAAAGCCTATATGCAAATGTGAGCTTTATCTTGATAAAGGACTTATAATTACTCTTAATTGTATCTTTAGAAGGCTGCTGCTGGTTTCACAGGCCTTTTCTGTGGATCCTGTTTGCATGTGTTCAAACTTGACACTTTTGCATACTGAATAAAAGAGCCCATGGGAACACAAGTGATACTGTGAATTATGGTACATAGCTGGTAATTTGTCAATGTTGCTGTTTTCACCAAATGCATATTGTCTTTAACAACATTCAGAGTCCCTTTGAATTAACATAGAATCATGCTGTGGGGCTCATATTTCCATTTGACACTGAACACTTGATCCCAGATGTGCACAGAGCAGAAAACCCTTGGCATCCTTTCCAGGAACCTGGGGTTTTTCCATTGGTTTGGAATGTGTACCACTAGGCTGTTTGATTTCACTTTGTGGGAGGTTATAAGCTGTGGCTGCAGAGGCTGCATAACACACACACCATACATTGAAAGCACACACCCTGCAAGAATGCTGGGAACTGTTGTTTACCCTTCACAGAGCTACAACTCCCAGCACCCTTAATAAATAAGAGTTCCCAGATTATTTGTGGATGTGTGCTTTCAATGTATGGTGTGTTTGAAGCCAGAATCTAGTTGATCAAAGGCTTTTATATACAAATGCCTTACTCTGAGATCTGAAAGCTATGCAGTATTATTATTACCGGTATTATTATTAGACAGTAGATTACATTAAGGCAGAGGACGTCCAAATCTAATGAGGAACCAGTGAACTCATGGGTTGCTACCAGAAGCAAACATGGTGTGTGCAACAAGGAAAGAGCGATGCTTTGTCTGTTTCGTACCTCGTGCCATGTTCAGTCGCCAGTATCACCAGTTAGAGGAACTCAGATTACACGATTGAGAAACTCCTCTGCCTAGGAAGCATCTGTCAGATGCTGGAGGCTGAAGAATGGGTTGCCCTCCAGAATGATGCTGTTGGACTACAACTCCCATCCTCCCTGACTGTTGGCTTTGGTAGCTGGGACTGGTGGGAGTTGAGTTCCACAATGTCTGGATGGGCACAGATCTTTTATCCCTGTACCGTAGGCTGACTTCAGTCTTGTATGCAGCTTGCATTCCCTCCCCTTTTTCTTTTGGTACTTGAATACCCACTCCACCGAGGTGTTTTAAATTTACATAGCAAGGGTGCAGATACAGGATCTTTAAAGAATTATGGCATAATTGAACTGTGTTCGGCAACCCTGAGTATGCATTTGTGCTAAATGACTTCTAGAGGGATAATTGCATTAGTGTGCTATAAAGAAATAACAGTCTTGTGGCATATTAAAGAGACATGATTTCTCTTCATCTTTGGAACTTCCTTCCTAGGGAACATAAGTTAAAAGACATTTTTTTTCTTAAAGTCTGTTTTGGTTAATTATCATATGCTGTGCTTTGAAACTTCATTGCTGCTGCTTATAAATTAGTAGGGTGTTTTATTCCTGCTGCATTTCTGTGTTTTGAAATTGTGATGGCAGTGCAAGTCATTTATTTACTTAAGCAATTTCTAACAAATTTCCTATGGCATAAGGCCAATAGAGCCCACAGTATCAGATGCATGAATGGTTATCCTGTTGGCAGGCTTATCTATCTGTATGGGGAGGGGGTGTCAGGGAAAGCAAAAGGTATTATGGTACTTGAATAAGTTCAATTAAAGCTTAAGTAATAAAAAAGTATTTTTTCTATATCCAATCAAAGTTCTTTCCGAGACTTCAACTTATCAACAGACACTGTGCAATCCACCAGAAATTGATCAATGATCCACTGGTGGATTGTGGTCTACCTTTTGACCACCCTAGAGATAGGCGGCTGTTCTACCTCCTCTATCAGAGACTGTAGGTCTATGAATACCTGTTGCTTCGCATGAGTATCTGGTCGACCATAAGAGTGCAGGAATGGATAACCCTTCTTATTGTGTTCTGGCATCTCCTTATATATCACCTTATGGCAAATTCACACTTAGAGCCTCCCTAAACTCTGCTACTTTGCACCACTCCTTTGTAGCTGGATGATTTGAATTTTCCAAATCTCCTCCTGACTAGAGGCATCTGTCTAGCAAGTGTTGGGCTGTCCCATTTGGCTCTTCCCGGCAAGAGGAATGCGGTGAATGCCTTTGCAAGATGGTACATGACAGAACTCTTGCCCAGCTGTTATGAGGCTGCTCCTCTTCTTTTTCCTTTTCGGTTGCAGAAACCAGCAGGCTGCCAGGGCTTCGATTCCTTCCTGTTCTGCCACAGCACTGTTCCTTCCTCTTGCACTCATTTGCAATGCACGTTTCTTTCCTGCTGTAGTAGTAAACGGAGGCTGCTGTTGCATGGATATGCCGCGCGCTGTGCAAGATGCAAATAAAAACTGAAAATGCGGTGGTGTTGGTGGATGAGATGCAGATTACTTAGTGGGAGGCGCCAGAGGAAGACGGCCACACAGTTGCGGAACTCACAACTCTCCAAGGGAGGGCTTATCAATAGCCTTCTTTCACATACATAAAGGAGCTGGAGCTGTTGCACAAGAACAAGCGATGAGTCACGGCAAAGCAACTCAGAGGCCTCTCGATACTCGAATGTTTTACTCTGGGCTGCTCAGTGCTCACCCTTCCTGCTTCCCACATTTTTGGTGACAATTCCCACCCCCACCTTCCCGTCTGCATTTTGTTTTTGGTTTGCATTTGTGCAAACGGCAGGAAATGTCGTGGCACTTCCTAGAGTAGCTGGTTCAAGTACTCAAGCGCGTGCGAATCGTAAGTGCCTCGTTGTGCAAGTCCTGACAGCCCAATCCTATCCGCCTTTTAATTTGGATCGGGCGCAAGCCATTTCGTGGGATGTATTCCCGTGCAATAACTCGCGCCAGGGGGGGGGGGGAGAATCCTGCACAGATTTACTTGGGCTTAACCCCCCCCCCCAACGAAGTGGCGCGTGCTTGCCTAGGATCAGCCTGCACCCCTTCAGGATGCAGCCGGGAAATCTGCGCTTCTAAATCATATTGGTGCGGCCCTGTAGACCATTTTCTGTACGCCCCGTTGCATTTCCTGCGCCCAAATGTGAGTTTCCAGCGCTTTAATTGGGGCTTTTGTTTTGATGTGCCCCCCCCCCCTGCAAAAAATCACGCACAACAAGCCTGATTTACGGGCTTAGCCGATAAAAGCAAGGAGAGAGCAAAAGTAAACGTCCCTCCGAACGGGAAAAAGTCAGCACTATTCCTGGCAAAACAGCGTTTCCAGTAACGTGATCAGGCTCTTTCCCCCTGACCTTGTAGCTGCATCGAGATGCTAACCGTGCGTGCCAGAGCAACTGGATCTTCCTGGCAACCGAACCTTTTGGACGGACGGGCCCACTCTCTCCATCTCATAGCCACATGCGGGCACTCAAGCACGAACGAAAGTGTTGAGTTACATGGGGTGGTTATTATATTATATATTCGAAAACAACTTTATTTGCCTTATATGGCCACAGGAAATGGGCGTGGCTTAGGCCTGCTGCCGGGTGGGGGAGCCTGAGCAGAAGGCCGTTGTGCTGATGAAGTGGAAGAGCTGGTTTTACTTCTGTTGCAGCAGGGCATATGTGTTTTGCAGGAGGCGGCTGCTCCCAATTTCCTTTCCTGAGAGTTGTGCAATCTCTTGGTTCTCAGAAGGAGGCGGGGGGACGGGTGGGTGGGAAAGTCAGCGCTCTCTGCTGTGGCGGCTGCTGCTGCTGCTGCTGCTGCTGCTGCAGTTGCTGCCTCCTTCGTAGCTAAGGAGCTTCTCTTCCCTCCTCCTCCCCCCACCGCCCTCCTCCCTCCCCACCGCTCTGCTCCCCAAGCTGTGATCTCAAATCCTGTGACTCAGAGACTTGCAATCCTGACACTGCAACGTGCGGTTGGCGGCGGAGAGGGCAACAGCAGCAACAGCAACCGGGGCTCTCCACATCCCGGGCGGCAGCCAGCAAACACTGCAGGACTTTGTGCGCAGAGAGCGAGCAACCGAGCAGGCTGACAACTTGTGCACGGGATCTTTGCAGGGAAACTTCCTGCATTCTTTCCAAGGGAGCCTTGCTTGGGGGGGGGGGTAGCGGGAAGGTCTGTTCCTCCTCAGTCGCTTGTTGCTGTTTGGATTTGGCACTTAAACCGTCAGCAGAGAAGCACTGGAGCGAAGAAGAGCGATGGGAACTCGCCTGGCTTTTATTTGGCGCTTGAGAACAAGGAGGTAAGTTTGAAAGCGAGGGGGGACGGGGACGTCCGCACGCTCCAGAGGAGGGCCTCTGCTTTTCTTCCGCTTGTTCTTTGCAGCCCGGGGCTGGTGCTGCGTGGGGAAGAAAGGGTGCGTGTGTGTTTGCAGCCGTGGAATATATATTTAGATTTGTTGCAATATATATATTGCAAGGAGTGGATGCAAGAGTTAGAGTGGAGAGGGAGAATCGAGGGCTGTTGGGGGGAACTTTTTTGGGTTGCCTTTCCTGTTTTCTTTAAAACCTGCCTGCCTGCATACTGCGAGCCCTGCGTTTTGCCTCACTCTTGTTTGTGCAGCTACGCAGTTCGGCGCTGCTCAGGGGCGGCCGCGGAAAGGAGGTTTCCTCCCTTCAGAACCGGGAAATGAGACGCAGGCGGAGTGTTCTCTCTTTCTTGTGTGTGTGTTTTGCAAAACGTTCCCTTTGTCAGATGGGAGCAGCTTCTAAACGGGAGAAAGAAGTGGAAAGAGGTGATTCGCATGGCCTTTGCTCTCTCTCTCTTAGTCATGAGATGGACATTTTTCTGGCCAAAGACGTCGCGCTTTCAAAACGACACTGCCGCCATGCAATCCCCACTCTCCCGGTCGCCGCCGCATATAATTCACCCTAATCCTTTGCTCCTGATTAATGGGTAAATCCCGAAGTGGAATTTAAGCTATGCTTTGTGTCTGAGGGTGGAAGTCGTGCAAGATTGCCTTATCTGTTCTTTCCCTCCACTCCGATTTGCCTGGTACCCCTGGTTATCAGAGTATTTTGATGAGGAATTGCAATGCCAACTTCCCCCCTCCCCCAAACACACACAAGCCAAAACCTTGGGACTCTCTCGTACAGATTTTCCCATTTTGTTAAGAGCAACGTGCACCGCCCCGCGTGTGCACAGATGGGCCGCAAGTCTTTATTTACCAGTTTTTTGGGGGGGGCCCTGCGAGTTTCAGAGCAGCCGTTCATTCCTGTTCGGAAGCATAAAAGTTGTGCTTGTGTAAGGTAGTTCCTGCATCTCATGCTTTTTGCAAACATTGGGGTTGCAGAATGAGATACTCTTTTTTTAAAAAAAATACACGGTGGTTTAGTTCCTTAATTCCCCACTTGTTTCGGCCCATATGGCTAGCAAACCTGTAGAATGTGCTCCTACGGGCAGCTAAGTCCCAGTGTGCTCATAAATTTTTAGAGAATGAGATAAGGGATGTGAAGGGAGTCAAGGTGGTGGTTTAAAGTCCAGGTGACTCCTGGGTCCCAGAACTGTGATCTCATCCTGCAATCCAGCAGCCGCTTGAGCAAAAGTGGCAGTAATGTTGAAAGATATGTGTAATCACAGTCGTGGTGACTTGCCAGGGCGTATGGCCATAGTTCTGGCAGGTGACATCATCGAAGCTGTTCTAGTTCCTGCAGAAATCAATGAGAGAGCTTTGCTGTTAACTAGAGGAGCATAATAGGTCCTTGTACTTGGCAAGTGCTGCATCCTACATAAGAGGAGCCTGCTGGATCAGGCCAATTGCCTATTTTGTGCAGCATCCTGCTCTTATAGTGGCCAGCCAGGTGCCTGTGGGAAACCCACAAGCAACTCTGCCCATCTTCAATTCCCAGCAACTGGTATTCAGAGGCATAATGCCTCTGACAGCCGAGGTGGAACATAGCTATCCTGGCTAGTAGTTCTTGACATGCACTGTGTGAACAAGCACTTTAAAATAATGAAATCTGTCCTGCATCTTCTAACATGCAGTTCAATCGGAAGTGCACAAGTTGTACCGGTAGTAGTTGTGTTTTGGCTCTGAGATGGGCAGCTTTAAGCAAAAGTATGTTTATGTAAAGGCTCATTTAGATGGTCTTCTCTCACGGAGAAGAGAATCTGCCTGTTTATACAGGAGAGGTATTGTCTTCTGATACACAGAATTAAATGCACCCCTTTTTTTAAGCTTTGGGTTTCATGCCTTGCCCGGTGGTTGTATTGCCTGTTCCTGTGTAATGTCTCTCGTGTGCAGATGTGTTGATAATGTTTGCTTCTGCCTAGGGCTGACTTCAGAATCACAGATAAGTTTATTGATTGTTTCCAGGCCACTGTAAATAGCACAGTTTAGGCTGGAGCAATACAGGAACTACACATGGTTTTACTTCCTCTGTGATGGGTTAGCTCAAGTGATTTGGCCACACTCCATGCCAAAATTGCAGAGAATCCTTTGTACACATGTTGCAGTAGAAATGTAAGGGTTCCTTGAAGGTAGAAATTTGGAAAAACGCTACACTAAAGAAATAAGTCAACACCCCTTATTTTCCAGAAATAGAAACACTAGGAAGCCAAGGATATGCCTGAAGAATGGCCTTCAAGTACATTAACTCTTGTCTAGGCTTAAGATATGTGCACACTGTTCTTAAGAACTTTATCACCTTGTTGGCACTGCCAGGGCAATGGAATCAAATGCAGGAATCTATTTAAAAGACTACTAGTGACTTCGCTAAAATCTTAAACGTGTCTTGAAGCTTAGTATAAGTTAATTAAACCTTTGCCAACATGGTGCTCTCCAGATAGTTTATTCCCATTGGTCCCAGTCAGCACAGAGTTGTAGTCTAGCACCTGGAGGGGGCCAAGTTGATGAAGGCTGTGTTGAGTAGTCCTGGGCAGACTGAGGTCAACCATTTACTCCTTGCACCCTTAGTAACTTGCTGGACCTTTTATATTGAACTTGTTGGGATTGAGGAAGAGATACTTTATCCCTCCATGGGTGTGATTGCAATGACTTTTTAGTCTGTTCCTTTGTCTTAAGAAATTATGCAAACTATGCTGGCTTGAGGCTTTGGGTTACTAAAGAATGAACTTGATGCCAGGATGCCTTATTATGTGGATTATGGCAAGAGGCCTGAATGGCAGAAGGCATACAACTATGTATGTACTGGTAGAGTGCTTTGGCACTAATTGTGGGAACCTTTCTATAGCACAGAAGTCTCTAGATGCTGAGACATTGTGGTAACTTTTGATGAAGGAGGGTGGTGGGCTGTTAACACTTGCATCTCTATAAATCTCTAAGAGTCTTGCATCTCTATAAATTTAGACTCAGTGGAATTGATTTGGGTGCAACCACACTCTGTCTCTTCTCCCTCTACACTTCCAGGATCTACCCGAGTGTGCTGTCTTGGGTTCTTTTTTTGGTGACTGGTGCTCTCTACATGTCTGCATGACTTTTAGGTCTGGCCCTGCAGTATTCTCCAGCCTTGTTCTTGTATTTCGTTGTGGTTTTAAATCGGGATCAGCAACCTTTTTCAGCCATGGGCCAGTCCACCGTCCTTCAGACCTTGTAGGGGGCCGGACTATATTTTGGGGGGGAGGGGGGAATGAACAAATTCCTATGCCCCACAAATAACCCAGAGATGCATTTTAAATAAAGGACACATTCTACTCATGTAAAAATACACTGATTCCTGGACCATCCGCGGGCCGGATTTAGAAGGTGATTGGGATGCACACGGTCCCCAGGCCTTAGGTTGCCTACCCCTGATTTAAATCAAAGTGTATGGTTTTTCTAATTTGTGCATTTCATGCCCAAGAATGCGTACTACAGTGGTACCTCTGGATATGTACCTGATCCGTTCCGGGGTGCCATTCTCACCCCGAAAGGTATGTATCCAGAGCGGAGCTTTTGAGCATGCACGAAGCGCCAATAGAGCACTTTTGCGCATGTACGCGCGGCGGAACCTGGAAGTAAACACTTCCGGGTCTGTCACGTACTTAACTTGAAAATACGCAAGCTGAAGCAGATGCAACCAGAGGTATGACTGAACTGTAATTGGTTTACTGTAACAATGAAAGCATATTGGTTTGCAACTTAGTAAAGAGTTTTATACTTCCAGTTTATACGAGCATCATCCGAAGTCATGCAACCCACATGTCTTTTGTGCTGCACAATTTTATCTGTTTAGAGATGAGGGGGAGGGATAACTGTGAAATTATTAGATTTTTGTTCAGGTGTCTGTACACATGCAAGGATGCAAGACTGAAGAGAAGTCACAAGCCAGTGCAAAGTTAAGTGTGCAGGATTGTGGGCAATGTTGCAGGGAAAGGCTGGTAATCATTGGACAAAACAGTGTTTCTCCATGAGGTGGAAAGTAAGTGTTTGCACTGCTTGGTGTCCTAAATACTAATAAATTGCTGTAATAATTGATATAATGCATGAATTGTTTCATTATATTTACAATTCCTGGCTTGGTAATCAGTTATTTTTCTCCATTATTTTTAAATTTTTCCATAGAAAAGCAAACTGCAAATCTGTTTGATAAAGGAGCATAAGTTGAATGATAAGAGTAGAATTTAACATTTGTGTTGGCTTTGTTTAAAATGGAATCTGAGTCCATTAAAATACTTATTATACTACAGTAATTGGAATTTTTTTTAAAAAAACCCATTAAAGTGTTATTTAACAAGTGACTTTTAAACATTAAATAAATTATTTCTTAACCTTGATCATATTAGGATACCCGGCAATAGATCTCATGTATAGAATCTCAAAATGGTCAGGAATGTGGTATGCATGTTCCTAGTTTCTCATGAGGGGAAAATCCATTCCGGGATATGAATAATTTCTGTAGGCCACAATTGTGGGGCATTGGTGGAACTGTGAATCAGGTGCAGAGGTGGGAGTGCTCACCTGTAGCACTGTGGCCTGGCTTACTATGCAAGTCATCTCATAGTTGATCCAGTTATACACAGAAAGACTGTTGGCCTGAGCACATAGGAGCTGTAATTGGTGCTGATAGTTAAAAATAACAAAGACTAGAATTTTGTGGAAAATATCTGCATTCGATGAAGGCTCTGAATGCACTCTTCGAGCTTTCAGTATGGAAACTTAAATTTTCAGATTTTTATGATGCTGGCAACTTTCAAAACCATTTACACTATTCCTGGCCTAGCAGCCATGCAGATGGACATTGTAAATTTGGTTACTTGCATGGGTCCAAGTAGAACGTTGAAGGACAGATCTATAAAGTACAAATTACAAAACTTGTATTGTTCTGCCATTGCACAGCCTGTCAGAACAGGTAGTGAATGCCTAAAGCAAGAGGGGAAAATTTATATAGGTAACAAGAAAGTAGATGATTACCCTCTCTTTGACCTTTATCAGTTAGGATTCACATGAGTGCTATTCTTAGATTATATAACATATCCCTGCCACTACATCATTATATAACCATGGATTTATCCTCCCAATGTACTTTATTTCTCTTATTTTATGAAGATGGGGATAATTTTGTTTTGTCTTAAGACACGTGGGTTGCAAAAGTGAAGTACTTAACATTTGGACGTAGTGCTTTTGCAGCTGACTCCGAATGCAACGTTTTTCAGAGGGTTAACTGTGTAAGTCTATTGCCTCAATAATAACAAAAGAGTCTTGGGCACCTTAAAGACCAACACATTTATTATGACAGTGCCGGGGAAGCTCTGGCGTGTGGGTCTAATAAGGTCCATTAGAACATTTGACCTTTGAGGTTGTCTCAGTCTTGCCATGCCCACCTGTCGTACACCTAATGCCATATGTGGGTCAGAGGCTGCACTGAAGGGGGGTTTACAATCGTGTTCAGCAAGACCCCACACTGACACTTTGCAGAGGAGAACTAATACAGAGTGTGGCAGGTACATTATAGCTTAAGCATATGTAAAATAATCTGCTACCATTCACAAAACCGTATATTAAAATTTTGGCATTTCATTTCCCTCTGACCCAACTCTTCACATTTTCCCACCCCTAATATACCTGCCAATTTAGAGCGATACGAAATGCTTTCGATGAAGTGGATTCCAGTCCACGGAGGTTTGACATACTGTAATAAATTTCTTTGTCTTTAAGGTGCCTCAAGACTTCATTTTCAATAAAGCATATTATAGTTACAATCCAGCCGAACCACTTTCAGGTCCTCAGATTTCTCTGAGATCCGTATACAGTATGTCCTTTTCCATTGAAAATGGCGGAAGTCAAAACTGCTTAGTTTGGGTGGATGATACCTTCTGTATTAATTTACCTCTCTTGGTTTGTATGAGGTGGCCAGTTCTTATGAACTGCATTCTGCTAAATCTGTGGCTATGAAGTGCTTGGATGAAAGTCAACTGACTGGGAGTTGAATCCAGAGAAGCTGAGGTAATAGGAGAAGCAGCTGGAAGTTGTTAACAGCCAAGCTTTTGGCTCCTTCATTTGTTGGAGATGTGTGACTTTGGGCTACTGTTGATTGCTTTGTGACAGCTGTGGCCAGAAGCATTCCCCCCCCCCCCAACCTTGATATGGCAGATAACAGTATCCTTGTGAAACTTGCTCCATTTACAGTGTAGTTTTGACTTCTGACTGGACTACTAGAGTGAAATCCATATACAGCAGGGCTTTCCTTTCCTTGGAAGTTTCCAAAATGCTATTGTGCGCAGAATGTGACTGGTTGAACTCTGGATTACCAAGGAAATACTGTATTTATGAGATGTAATACATTGTATCCGGTATATACTGTATATGTGTGTGTGTGTGTGTGTGTGTGTGTGTGTGTGTATATACTTTATGTCTGGGTTTTTACCAGGGTATTCAGTCTACAAGGTGATTTAGGGTTTGAAATATATCCACTTGTGAGACTTTCTGCTCTGTGCATCTTGATGAGAGTCATTGTATCTGATGAAGTGTATCTGATGAAGTGTGCATGCACACGAAAGCTCATACCAAAATAAAAACTTAGTTGGTCTTTAAGGTGCTACTGAAGGAATTTTTTTTATTTTGCTTTTATTTAAAATGCATCTCTGGTTATTTGTGGGACATAGGAATTCATTCATTTTTTCCTCCAAAATATAATCCGGCCCACCACATGGTCTGACCGGCCCACAGCTGAAAAGGGTTGCTGAACCCTGGTCAAGAGCAAGGCTGAAAACTTATTTATCTGGATAAAACAACAACATCAACCCAGAAAAATGGCACGGGAACCTTGGTTGCAGTTGTAGCTGTCACTTCCTGAAGTGTTGAAACATCCTCTTCCTCATCTTCTGCCTACCTCCAGCTTGCAACACAGAACTTGTGGAGC
Source organism: Zootoca vivipara (assembly GCF_963506605.1). Taxonomy (NCBI): domain Eukaryota; kingdom Metazoa; phylum Chordata; class Lepidosauria; order Squamata; family Lacertidae; genus Zootoca; species Zootoca vivipara. The sequence goes on from NC_083276.1 coordinate 44,484,034, forward strand.
AGTTATAGTGCTGGAAATGTGTAAGCTTGAGTTATAAGGGGCAGAAGCTGAGCTTGCAGAACCTCTGCATTTGAGAATATGGATTGACAATGAGGTGTAGGATGACAGTGAGCCATTGGAAGAATTCATCCATTTCTTTGCCTTTCTGTGGTGCAAATAATGGTGTGAACTGTGTCTTCTCTGAGGAAGTCAAATCTCTGCAATAAGTTCCAAGCTTCTTATTACCAAGCCTCCTTTCACTTTCAGGTCCCCTGTGAATTTAAATCAGTAGCCATGTATTTTTTTAAAATAACAGTTTTGGATTCCGTGGCTTGTGTATACAGACAGGCATATATGTCTATACTGTAAGAGGGTTTGGCTGAATCAACCCTAAACTACTTTTTAAATTTAATTAAAGTGACCAGATACATTTATCCTATATCATTTTTCTTATTCAGAATATTAATAACATGAAAAATATTGGCTGGGTTGAGATTCAGATGATGGCAGTCCTGACTTGTGTCTTTCTGATTTTATTCACCACGACTCATGGTTTCAGTGGAGGAGACAGAAACATAATAATTTGTCTGATACTGAACCAGAGCAGTGGTCCACCTGGCCCGGCATTGTCTGTGTGGACAGGCAATAACTAGAGTTTCCTTGTGTTTCTTGTCCTACCTGGAAGTGCCTGGGATTGAACCTGGGACCTTATGCATGCAAAGCACGTGCAAATGAGCAAAGCTGCTGATCAACCCTACCCCAAACCCCAGATTCCGATCTCTGCACCCCTTTTCCACCTCCTGTTATGGCTTTGTTACCACTTTGAGGGGCCCTGTGTCAGTAGCGATTCTGCATAGCCTTCACATTCTGATCCAATGTACAGTGTAAAACCTTTAAAGCTGCCTTGCATCTCACTCTTGGCCTAGATACTGATTTGTACTGAAGTGGAAAGTCCAAGAGGAGCAAAGATTACCTTTGCCGTGCAAATACTCTACTGCATTCCTGCAAAGGCTGCATTCCCCTGCCTCTCCCTTCCCACCAGCACATCATGCAGAAACAAAGCAAATTTAAGCTTGGGAATTGTCTCTAGTTTCCATAGTTTAGCTTGTTTATGCCAGTTTGTTTTGTTGGTGCAAGCAGCAACAGCATTGTCTTGGCTCTGGGAATACAAGAACGAGGAGAACTTCTGGCCAACTCCATGTTTAGTTGTTCCAACTCCAGGGCCGGCTGCAGTTCCTGCATGGCTGGCGTAAACACGACTTTCTGTTGGTAGCAACTACCTTCTTGGCAGTTCCAAAGAGAAGAGCCAGAAATAGCCTAGTTAAGAGCTCCGTTAATCGTTAGCAACTAACTTGTTTCCAGAAGGAACGAATGTGTACTTTTGTGTCATGATTGTATAGATTACCTTCTCTAGGCCCTGCTGGACCATACACCAGCCAGCTCAAATTACTGCGGTAGTATTTCTCACAACAGTAAGCAAGACTTAGGCTAAAGTGAGCCCTATCTCATTTGTCAGAGCGATTTCTAAACCATCAAGTAGTTAGACAAAACAAATGCCACAAATCGAGTTCTGTTGACATAAAATCTGCGGTGCTGCTTCTTCTTTCTGTAGAAGGCCTCATCTCCCGCCTACCTGCCCTATTCCAGGTGTGTGCAGTTTCCCTTTCCCATTGTATTCTGCATGCCGCTTTCTTTGCTACGCACCCTAACAAACTCTCTTTGCAGCTGCTGGTTTGAGAAGTTTCACCACCTCCACCTTCCTGTTCATGCAACATAAACAGAGTTTGATTTGGTTATTAAGTAGGGATTAATGATGAGATTTATCAGGATTATTTTTTTTCCTATCATGGCCAATTCCCAAAATATCTTTCCAAACTCCAAAACAGCACTTAGACATTGTAATAAGTACTCCCTCCCCTCCTCTGCAATGACACCTTAAAAACACACACACTCCAGTGTTGTTTTTCTTGCAGGGATTACTGCCAAGTGCAGGGTCTTCTATTGTCTATTCTTGAAGAACACTGTCCATTAGCAGTTCTTCCAGTAGAAACAAATAAGAGCCGCAGGCCAAGTTTGCAATAAACAACCAACAGTTGCACTAAGGTTTGCAAGCAGTTATTACCAGGAGATGGGGAAGCAGGAGATCAAAGTTTGCACTGACATGTCACAGGGCCCTTCTGTATAAAGTACTTGGCTGAAAGCTACCCTCTGAGTCACATACGGTATTTTGCTCCTTTGACCCTCTGATACCACCGTAATATGTCTCTTAACATGCCCGTTGCTGGAGCATATTAAAGCAGTTGAAAGGAGTGGCAGCGCTGCTGTTGAAGTGAAGAATAAATAAAGGCGAAGCCCATACGTTTTGTGTTAAGAGACCAGAAGAGTAGATGACACACGTACTGCGGGTGGAGTGGTAACACTCTTCTTTCTAAAGCTGAAACAACTAAAGAGCAATCTGGTTTTGTAACACTGGGGTAAACAAGTCTTGTGGCAGCATAGTTCGATCCAAGTTTGTCATACTAGTAAAAGTCGGTGTGGTTTCGTGACAAGACGGTTGTCTCAAGGCACCCAGGGCGACTGAGACAGGGAAAACGAGTGACTCGTGAGTTCATTCTGTCCTTGCCGAAAGGGAAATCAGAGGGAGCATGTGTGAAAACTAAGGCCTACCTAGGCACAGAAGCCAGAGCACAAGTACAGTAGATTAGTTCAGTTAGCAGGGATTACCTGAAGGTTTAGGTGGAGCATCAGTTCTGTAATGAAGCTTGCTGACAATTGCCAGCCATCACAAATTCTAAATCCAAATATTTAACATTCCCCCCCCCTAAAAGCAAGCATTAATTGCTGTGCAAAGCCACTGAATATTTGACCTTAGCTTCTCTGTCCACAAACTGGGTAGCCCATGCACACTGCCGCAAGTGGCACAAGCCATCAGGGTTTGTGTCACTTCTGAATAAGGACAGGAGTGCCTGTGGGTCTAGCTGTTGTGCAGCATAGCCTTCGCCAGCCTGGGGCCCTCCAGATGTTTTGGATTACCAAACACCTTTGCAGAGGAGGCCTGTACTGATGCCTATCTCCACAGCTCTGTGCTGCTTCCCTGATGCAGTGCATGGCAGGAAAAACCAGATCAGGGCTTGGAGGGGGCTGCCGATTGCTCTAGTCCCTTACAATGGGGGTGGCTTCTGACCCACTTTCCTACGTGCTCAGTGGGTGCATTTCCCTCCTCAGTTCCCTTTGCATCAAGACTTTCTAAATGCTTTACTGCTAATGGGAAGCTAGAGGGACACTGCTGGTGTGGTGGAACTGCTTAACACTCTCTCTTTAGAAACCATTTTCTTTCCTCCTTCTTGATTAAATATTATTTCTTCTTTCCCCTCTCGTTCTCCATAGTCTTACTGTTTAGCTACCCTACCCCATTCCTGCAGAAATGCTGGATTTTTTTCTTCGGGGGACTCTCACCACACAGAAGGCAGTTTTTATTCCTCACTCAAACCACCAGTGTGTAGGAGGGCTGTTCTGCTGTCATTTCCCACTTCAGGGAGGAGTGGGTGGTGAGTGGGAGGGAAAAGGCTGGCTTGCAAGGCAGCCTGCAGGAATGTTAATTGTGCCTGCTATTCACAAAGCTTGAATTGGGTGATTTTCATTAATTGGGTTTGATGTGACCAAGTGGCTGGAGGCTGGCTTTAGAGACAAGAGTGGGGTATGCACTGATTTTGGCCAAGTTATAATTCATCCATACATACGTGAGCACTGCTTACCTTAACTGGCATGCCTGGCTCTCAGCAGTATCTGTCGCTATTGATGGCAGTTTCGTGGTGTGCATGAACCTCAACAAGACAAGGATGGCAACCTCCTCACGCTCTGACCTTTCCTAAGGCCATTTTGTTAACGCCACGTACCAAATCTAGATCACACCGATAGGTTTTATGCTGCAAAATTAGTTATGTTTGAGACAAGAAGGAAGCTAGAAGGTAAAATATGCAGCATACTCAGACGTGGGTGAACTTGACTTTGTTTATTTCCCCTACAATTTGTCTTAGAAGTTAAGGTAGATGCCTTTTACATGGTGCCACCCTTAGAAATGCTTCTGTAGTTAAATGGCAGTTTGTGGGGTGCTCCATAAGAATCTTTTGTTGGCTTCTGTCTCAGTTCTTCAGATTCTTAGATCAGCCACAATATTTTTCTTGAACTGTAATTTTCTTGTGGTACCTTGGATGAGTAGTTCAGATTAGGGTGCTGCATTTCCTCTTCAGCACCTATAGATCTTGGTTGGTCAGCCAGATAATAGAATGATCTAGGCAAAAAATAAATAGCCAAGACAAGGGATCCATTTTTCTTCTTCATTTTTCAAGGCTTCGGTGGTACCTTAGGGCAGGTAGAAAAATTGACTCCACATAACACGTTCCCACATTGTGCATTAAATAAGGATACTTTAAGAAAGATATACAATATGGTAGGGTTGCCATATTTCAAAAAGTGAAAATCCAGATGCAAAAGTTACTGAGCTTCCCCCCCCCCAAAAAAAAAAAATTTAAAGCTGTTTCCCGGCTATGTCCAGGAAATTCTGGACCTATGGCAACCCTACAGTATGGGAAATGTTAGTGCATATAAATGTGAGATAATTATCTATAAAAAGGTGTACCAAACTGTGTGTGTTTGTTATTTGTTCAGTTTATTTCATTTTCTTATATTTTATAGCCCACCTTTCTGAAATCATGGAACCCACATGTGCTTTTCAAGGAGTCACCCATCCAGTAACTGATCAGGCCCTGAACTGCTTAGCTTCAGGAAGGTGGTAGCCTTATGGGCCTTAAGGTTATATGCAGATCCCAGACTCAGGAAAGTGCTTTTTTGTTCTGCCCCTCATAATTCTGGAACCCAGCGCCATCCAATAACGCTAAATGGTAGAAAGTTCAGGACTGAGAAAAAGAAATACTAGTTCATCACAATGCATAGTTAAAACTATGGAATGCCACATAATGTAGTGATGACTTCAATTTAGATGGCTTTAAAAGAGAATTAGATTTATCTCCCCGCCCCCAAATAAATGTGTCTATCCATGGCTACTGGGCATGATGGCTTTGTTGTACCTCCAGGATCAGAGGTGCCATACCTTTGAATGCCACTTTCTGTGGAATAACAGTGGAAGCAGGCTGCAGCTGCCTTGCCTGCAGATCTTCCATTGGCTTCTGGTTGGTCCAGGGTGCTGGGATAGATAGGTTTTTGGTCTGATCCAGCAGGATTGCACCTAAATTATTAACTATTAGTAACTGGGGGGCTTTTTCTTCCAACTTTTGAACCTGCTAGTACATGAATCTGCCTTGTCCTTGATCAGGCCATTATTGAAACATCTGTATACTGTTTGGCAGCAGTTCTTCAGAGTCCCTGAGGCAGAGATATTGCTTATTCCTGATTTCTGAAATCATTTGAACTAGACATGCCAGGGTTATTCTAGAATCATAGAATTGTAGAGTTGTAGAGTTTGAAGGGGCCGCAAGGGTCATCTAGTCCAACCACCTGCAATGCAGGAATGTTTTGTCCAACGTGGCGCTTGAAACCATGACCCTGAAATTAAGAGTCTCATGCTATAGTGACTGAGAACCAAGGTACGACTCTACTTGCCTGACAAACTATGGCCCCTATCCAGCAATATACTGGTCAGATACAACAAGAAGCCAGGTTTTTGGTCTTAATCTGCTTTACTATGAATGTTCCAGATATAAACCAACCATTTTGTCCTAACTTGGGTTCGTAGTTCGTTGTTCCGTGGCAAGCCATAATCATGGTCCAAGGCTGACAAGTGATTGTAACTTGCACATGTAACAGGAAGTCCAGCTTAATTGCAGCTTTCTGGTTTGTTTATCCAGCTCTTCCTGTGGAAAGCACCAAAGCAGGAGTCCTTGGGGAGCATGCTTCTCATTCACAATAAGTCTGGCTTACTGTTAATGTGTGAACGTGGCACTGTGTGCTGCTGGCATTGCTGTGTGAACCTTGAATTTAAAACAACATACTGAAACTAAAGCAGATCTTAGAATAGTTTTTAAGGCCCAGAAAAGTTGGTGGACGTGATCTGGAAATAGCCAGCTGCCTAAGCAGGTGTAGGAAAAGGGATTGGGTGTAAATGCACTAGCTTCTTGAAGAGGAAACAGATAAAAGAGAGTGGTCTCTAAAACTGGCCGTCAGTTAAGAGAGTGGAAGACAAGCTCCTGGGAAGAATCCATTCATTGCAATGGTTGATAGAGCACATTGCTCAGGTTAAAGCAGTGCAGGCATTTTAACCAAATCCTGATGTAGATTATCTAACAAACAAAAACAAAACGGAAATTGAAGGCAAAACTAATATCTGCATGTGAATTTTATTACAGTCTTGTAAATAAGTCACAAAGGTTATTATCCCAGGGATTACTTTTTATTATCCTCCCTAACCACGTATACTGTTTAGGGCACTTTTTTGCTCTGAAAATAAATAAAAAACAGACTCTTCTCTAGCTCATGAATGCTGCCTGGCAGTGGTTCTTACTAGGCCGCAAATAAGTGAGTGACCCTTTACCTGCTCGACTGATTTCAGATGCTACCATAGTCTTTGGGGGACGGGAGAGCTGAAAACAGAGACAGTCTCCTGTGTTCTTGCCTAGAGAGTTTTATTCAGTGTCAAAGTATTGAGATAGATGGATTAGTAATGCATGATACTTGCAGCACATTCCTGTCTGCGTCTTCCCAGAATTAAGCCACATTGAGTGTAAAGGGTCTTGCTCCAGATAAGTGAATACAGGTTTGCAGCCTTACTCTAGCACACTGCTTTTGATAAAGTGTTCTTAAAGGAAGAGGCCCTGTTCCTTAGCAAAGAACCCAGCTTAAGGGCTGCAGTGCTGTTCAGTTTCCCGTGAATTAGCTCAGTTGAGCACTGTGGAAATACGCATAGAATTGCACTGCAAAGGTCTGCATAACTATGTGCCTGCTTGTGATTCCAGATATAAGTGAGATAGCAGATGCAGTTGAGTAGAAGGCAGAACTCTTGCACGAGGCTCTCAACAGATGGGTAGGCAAATGGGAGTTTAACATTACTAGATGTCAGGTCATGAACTTGGCATTTGAAGAAGAACATATATGCCCGACTAAATAGAAAGTGATATTTGAAAGGAAGAGGAGTAGTTAATTTTTCAGAACAATCTTTTAAAGATCTTTAAAGAAGTATTATGCAAGGCAATTAATGTAAAGGGGATGCTGTTGAAATTGTCAACTTCTTATACAGATTCTGATAAAAATTAGGAAATCAGGCAGGCACCATCCTTGCTAAGTTTCAGGTGCCAGGTTAAAGTGGCTTTATTTCAGGAGGCCTATACATCGTAAATGTTTTGTTCTTGTATATTTTAATAAATGTTTGAAGTTCTGTGTATTGCATGTTTGCTTGTTTGTGAACCGCTTTTAGACCCAGGTGTGGAGGAAAGTGGGGTGTGCTTAATAATAATAATAATAATAATAATAATTAATATAGCAGCGAGCCACAGGTAAATAAGCTACTCAGGCAGAGGTCCAAGCTGAAGACTGGAAATGAAGGTGTCTGGTGGGCTTATTGCAGAGACTGTTTCACAACATAGAGGCCACTTCTGAAAAGGCTCCCACTTTCTGTTTTGGTAGAATTCATCTGCATTTATCTCAATAAATCCTTAACAGCAAGCCATTGAGCCAGGTCAGGATTTTCCCGATTTGACAGATTAAGGTTGGGTGGCAGTGGCTTGCCTAATTCCACCCAGTGCATATCTGATGAGAGGTGAACCAGGAACTTCCTGATTTACAGCTCATTCTTTTATTTAATATGTTGTAATCCTGCCCTTCTTCCAAGGAGCTAAGGATGGTGTACAGTGGTACCTCGCAAGATGAATGCCTCGTGCAATGAAAAACTCACAAGACGAAAGCGTTTTGCGATGTTTTCGGTGACTCGCAAGACGAAGTTTTCTATGGCCGCGCTTCGCAAGACGAAGATTTTTTTTGCGGTTTTTTTTTTTGCCACGGCAGACCGCACTTCACAAAATGAAATTATTGCAAGACGAAGCGACTCAACGGAATGAATTAATTTCGTCTTGCAAGGCACCACTGTATTTATTTTTATCTGTTTAAAATATTTCTAGGCTGTCTTTCTGAGCCTGTTCTGTCCAAGGCGGTTTGCAAAAATAAAAAAATGTCAACAATGCAGCAACCATCAAACCATCAAATTCCTCCCAGCCACACTGAGAACAGTCCATAAAATATTCAGCCAGCCAATTAAAGCACTATCCACAGCAATGAGATACCACAGTCCAGACCATAAAACATCAGTCAGGAATAAGGCAGTCAGAAGAGTGTACAGCAAATTTAAGAGGTATGTTAGGAAGATGATTGTATAGGGTGACCCGGTGAGCTTCGTGGATTATTTGAAGCCAGATCTTCCCTGTCTGATCCAGTATTTGCATCCACTTGGCTGTCTGTGGCTATGTTACAGTAGCTCATTGAACTTCTAAAAATGTTTAGACATGGTGGTCACATTATTATTTTTAAGTTCCTGTTTTAATTTTACTGCATTTTCTAAAAAGATATTGCAGCAGGAATCCTTTGGTTTGCACTTCTGAAGTTCTGATACTGGTGGGTTGGTTTTTTTGTCACACAGGGAACTACCTTGGAGAGATGCCACAATTTCCTTGGCCTAAAATGAAGCAGATATCATTTTCTTCCAATTTATTTTTAAATAATGTGGGCAATAAGTAATTTGTTCTTTGTAGATTAGTTATAAAAGTTTGTTTCCAAAGAGCTGATTTTGATTCACTTCCAAAGGACTTGCGCAACCCGAGGGGGGTTTTTTGCTTTGAATATCTGTTGCTCCAGTGCCATAGTGCAAAGTGTTTTGGAAACCCCCCCTCCATTTTTGAAAAGGCTGATAACATAGCAGCACAAATTAAAATTATTATTATTGTATGAACCAGAATGAAGGCATCAAGTTGGACTGGAAATTTGGAACACGCTTACAAAAGTATTATTTTTAATGTGCAAATATGAGGACACAGTTGATGAGATATCAGAGTTCTGTAGTTTGGTGGAACCTATTTTACAACTGGGGAAACAATAATTGCTTTTAGGCCATCGCAGTTTGCAAAGACATGAATGAGTCACAGCGAGCCCTGGTCTCCCACGCTCCCCACTTTCCCTCTCCTCTTTTGCGAGGGGGTGATCAAAAGCTTACACTTGTGTTTAACCACAGTTTGTTGTGTTGCCTGGACTATGATTGGCTTCAAACAAGCCAACTTCAGATTAAAATGACTGAAGCTGGCTTGTTTAAACTAACCATAGCAATGGTTAACCACAGTTCCAGGTCTGGAAAGAATAGCAATATGTGCTTAATCAAAAGTTGTTGTTTAGTCGTGTCCGACTCTTTGTGACCCCATGGACCAGAGCACGCCAGGCACTTCTGTCTTCCACTGCCTCCTGCAGTTTGGTCAGACTCATGTTGGTAGCTTCGAGAACACTGTCCAACCATCTTGTCTTCTGTTGTCCCCTTCTCCTTGTGCCCTCAATCTTTCCCAACATCAGGGTCTTTTCCAGGGAGTCTTCTCTTCTCATGAGGTGGCCAAAGTATTGGAGCCTCAGCTTCACGATCTGTCCTTCCAGTGAGAACTCAGGGCTGATTTCCTTAAGAATGGAAAGATTTGATCTTCTTGCAGTCCATGGGACTCTCAAGAGTCTCCTCCAGCACCATAATTCAAAAGCATCAATTCTTCGGCGATCAGCCTTCTTTATGGTCCAGCTCTCACTTCCATACATCACTACTGGGAAAACCATAGCTTTAACTACACGGACCTTTGTCGGCAAGCTAATGTCTCTGCTTTTTAAGATGCTGTCTAGGTTTGTCATTGCTTTTCTCCCAAGAAGCAAGTGTTTTTTAATTTCGTGACTGCTGTCACCATCTGCAGTGATCATGGAACCCAAGAAAGTAAAATCTCTCACTGCCTCCATTTCTTCCCCTTCTATTTGCCAGGAGGTGATGGGACCAGTTGCCATGATCTTGGTTTTTTTGATGTTGAGCTTCAGACCATATTTTGCGCTCTCCTCTTTCACCTTCATTAGAAGGTTCTTTAATTCCTCCTCACTTTGTGCCATCAAGGTTGTGTCATCAGCATATCTGAGGTTGTTGATACTTCTTCCGGCAATCTTAATTCCGGTTTGGGATTCATCCAGCCCAGCCTTTCTAATCAAAGTGGAATATTCCAAATTATTCCTTGACAATGTGGGAGGAGGAACAAGCGAGTAGGGAGGAGTGGGTGAGCCCAAGGCTCATTGCCACTCATTCATGTCATACTAAACTGGTTTAGTGTGACATGCAAGTGCAGTCATTGAGCACAGAGCATGAATTGAACTTGGATCCAAAGTAAAACACTCCTCTGACCCACATGAACTCTTATCAGTCCTTTATGTCCAAAGGAAGCAATCACATTAACTTATGAGTTGCTACCTCTTGAGAACCTTCACCCCTGGTATCCCCACTCCACTCACAAATCTTGCAAACAAGATTTTTTATATGAAGCTTACAGTACCTCGGGTGAGAGCATTTCAGTAATATATGATATCACTGGCTGACCTAAGATTGCTTACTCTTTCAACAGCAGGATGACTCTTGTGTTCAATACTTTGAAAAATAATGATAACTTGGTCTAATGATGGCAGTGATGTCATCAGGAGTTGCCCAGACTTCAAAGAGGATAACGTGAGTCCTTAGTAGAGACTAAATTAAAATGGTAGACTGATTTCTAGGAGACTTGGCTAAGCATTAAGGCTAGATGATTGACTACAAAGTTTCTGGTTTGGCCAAAGCTGTAATTCTTAGAAACTGAATTCTGTCATCATAAAAAAACAAAGCTGTCTCCTGAGGACAGGAGAGGAGAACATGAAGCACCAAAACATATTCCATTGCTTGCCCTAGGGGACGGGGGGAGTAATTCAGGTCAGTGCAAGGAGGATGAATTTTGTATTGAAATGTTCGAGTGAGGGAGTTAATAGAGTGCAAAGTCTGAGGTCAATATGCTTGGTGGAGGAAATAGAAGATGAATTTGCAGATGACTAATGACTATGCCTAATTTTTCTATGATACTGGGGGATTGGCTTGCCACTCTTCTGAGAAATCAAACTTCTGCTTTGTTTTGCAATCAGTTATTGCCGGCATGTTGCTTTCTGCTCCAGCATCACATGCAGCCTTGTTTACTGCTTTTAGCAACGCCACAAAAATCAAGAAGTGAAAGGGGCATGTACGGAAGGATAGAACCTTTCACAGGCCTCTTACATGAGTACCAGTGGCATTTGTTTTAAGTCCTGTAAAAGAAGAATTGTTCTCTTGTGGTGCTTTCTCCTGCTAGGGTTTCATAAACATAAGTAAGGTTGCGTATCAGTTGCATTTTTAAAAGCAGAACTTTTTCCATCTCTCGGGGTCCCGTTTCTCTCCCGGAGATATTTTTGTGCTGTCTGGAGGGGAGTGGAAAAATGAGCTGAGAGCACTTTATACTTGTTGAAGGAACGCCCTGGCTCTGTAATGCTGGGTTGCAGGATTCCACTGCTGGCAGCCAGTGTGGAGAAGGGAGGGAGAGAGAACAGCAAGCGTGAATGGATGAGGAAATGAGTCAGTAAAATGCAGGCCCATGATCCACATGCAAGGAAGTAAAGTCGGCCTAGAAGGTAAAAGTTGCAGAACAGCCCCCACCCACCCCCTTGCCACATCCTCCCCCCACCTCCCTCTTTCTTTTTAACAACCCTGCTTGCATGCCACTTTCCCTTCCTCACATCTCTACCTTTTAAGCTGTCTTACGTTTTTGACAAGGCTCTGCCAGCACGAGCTTAAGACAGAAATGCACATTATTTTTCAAATATGTAAAAGTAAATTAATTGTGCAGAGAGGCGCTGGTGGAGTTGAAAATGCAGGGCTATGAATAGACACTAAGCAGAGAGACACTTTTGAGGGGCAAAACTCTCCCCACCAGCCAGTTAACCAGGCAGGGAAGTCGGGGTGAAGGGCTAATGGTTCTTATTCTTCACTGATGCACACAAATGGCTACATAGGTGTGGCTAGGTGAACTCCTGAAAATATATACAGTATGGGCAAATAACTTCTGCTGACGTATTTGCAAGTGCAGATGAATACAAGTCGGCCAACAGTCCACATTTGGGATCTGCTGATCAGATAAAACAAATTGCAGCATGATAAACTTATGCCACATAATATGCCACATAATAAATGTCAGATACTGACATTGCAGTTGTGTTCCTCCATTTGCATTGTTTCCCACTACTGTAGTTCCCACGTCTCTCCCAATCCTCAGGATGTATTGGAGCAGCTGATGTGAACTATGAGACGTGTTAGGTGTAGAATTCTGCATCATCACTATGTTCTCAGGTGGTTTCCTAGCTAATGTTGATTTCAGCTTTTCCTAGAGCATTATCTAGTCCTCTCTGCGCAACCAGTTGTTTTATTTGCCTTCAGATAGGAATGATTTTTATATGTTATTTCACTTGTACTGCAGAAGAGGGAAGGGTGATATTTCCGTTTCCTCATGTGGCCTTGCAGGTGTTGGAAATAATGTTAAAATCCAGGTTGTTAATTGGTGACAAGTCATTGGTGACTAGGGTTGGCTTTAATCTTAATTAATCTTGATGTGCGTGCAAGATGTTTGGCTAAGTGTCAGTTATTGCTATGAGTGGAGACAATTCATAAGGCGGGAAATAGCTGATTTGACTAATACTTTATTATCTAATGCTTTATTATCAGTCTTTGGAAGTCAAACCCACCTGGCACCAGAATGTATTGCTTTCCCACAGAAAAGAATTTTTCTATCCCTATCTTCTCTGTTCTTTATGAAGCAAGCTGCTTGTTTATGTTATCTAGCAATGGTATTTAGTATTCTTGTGTCTTAGCTAGTAAGCTTCCTGGTATGATTCATCATGCTCTTTTTAATTGCCTTGACTTTGTAACATCACAATCCATCAGAGAGCTTCTTTATTACTTTTAAAACTGTGAATATTGTTTCATTATATCTTTGTCCAATTTTGCAACAGTTTTTGTATGCTGCAGTTGGCACTTGAGTTTTTCAGTGGTTTGAGGGCACGGCAAACTGTGTCTGTGACAAAACTCTGTTCGGCATTTCTGGTTGTGATATTTTGGGGAGCAAATAAAGGGACTGAACCTTTTTTTCTGTCTGCACTTAGGTACTTTCCTTCATCTTCCTCCTATTTGGTGTATATTGCTTGATGCTGAAAGGTTACTAAAGAAAATATAGGATGCTTTTAAGCAGCTCCCCGTAGAATGGGAAGCAGTTAAACTGGGAAATTCCTGAGCAGAAATGACAGCATCGAATTTCTATGAAAGCCCCTTTGAAAAAAGTGAGCAGATGTGGCCTTGCTTTCTAGAAAGCTCTGTTCCCGTTTGACCAGCCCTGCAGAAGCTTCTGGCTGCATCATCATCTGCTCTCAGAGACATAGTTCAGAGCAGTGGATCATTCCCTGGATATCTGTCAGCTCGATTTCCATCAGCCCTTGTGTGTAAAGCATGCTGGGTTGGATTCAGAATCCCTACAAGTTGAAGCCCCCCTTGTGGGAGGCATCTGCTGGAAGGAAGGGGAGGAGGTGATCTTTGCAGATTCCTGCAGCTCTCCCACCCTGTGCCCTATGAAAAGTTGCTGCAACTGCTTGGGTGACTCTCCAGAGCAGTTGGTGGGGCAGTAGGCATGCAGGAGGAAGGGGAATATGGTGGAAATTACCTCCTTCCCCATCCTCTTTTCGATCTCAGTCCCTTCTACAGATCGAAGCAGACCTTCCGTTTGCTGAAGGCACACCCTGGAACCAACCTGTTAGTGCCATTCTTTATTATTATTAAAGATTTTCTTGATTTACAAAGATATATGCATTGTCTTCCGTAACATTTTTACAAATCAGTTTCATTTGTTGAGACATTGGGAAGAAAGAGGAAAAGAGGACGAAACAAAGACAACCACAGCCAACCACAAATGAACAACAATACCCTAGGCCAGGCATCCCCAAACTGCGGCCCTCCAGATGTTTTGGCCTATAACTCCCATGATCCCTAGCTAACCAGGACCAGTGGTTGGGGAAGATGGGAATTGTAGTCCAAAACATCTGGAGGGCCGAAGTTTGGGGATGCCGGCCCTAGGCCAACCCCAACATCTCTCACCACCAAAGGAACACAAGCGAACAGCAGAGAACCTGCACAAGCGATGCTGACAACGCCCCCCCCCCAACATATATTAAGTTAGTGCCATTCTTTATGTTCAGGGGATTCTGCTGCTTCTTTAGTGTTGCAGATTGTAAGACTAGAGCAACCTTTCTTGCAAACTCATTTGCCTGACAATGCTCAAGGCGGTCTGTTTTGGAACAGAAGAACTGCCAGTGGGTGCACAGTAACGTTTGTTGCGGGAGGGAGGAGCAGAACACTCCATCACATCCTGAAGTAGGATCTTAATTGGGAGCCAGGAGATTTTGGTGCAAAAAACCCCCGCATCTGTGCAGGCTCTGAAAAAAGGCCCCCTTGGTAACCTCCTGATATTTTTCGTCCTGTGCGTTTAAATCGTGTTTCTATGTGGAGGGTTATTTATACTTAACCTTAGTCTCTACCCAAGCTATTATTTAGATCAATTATTACATTTTCTTCTTAAAAGCATCCGTTGTTAGGCTCGCCTCTGGTTCTCTGGTCATACCAGACCTAGACATGCCTTGGCAAACTGAACCATGCTATTTAAGTACGGGTCAAGAAAGGTTCATTGCTAGTAGTAGCCAGCAAATGAAGTTGGGCTATCTGTGCAATGCGACAAGGCACTCTACTGAGTCACAGGAGAAGAGAACATTCTGCTTGCAGCAGAGGCACGGAATGCATCTAGTGCTTCTTTCTACAAAGCAAACATTTGTCTCTAGTTTCAAACAGGGTAATGCCATTTGGACAGGGTTGATGGTGGCTGGCTTATATGGGGACAGGCTTAAGATACGCTATGGAACACTTATTTGGTACATTGATTTGTCAGACTTCTAAACAATTTTTTTTAAAAAAAAATGATGCTCCTTCACATTAGGCTAGTGGAAGGACTGCAGAGTGTTCATATCATGAACTCTGGACTTCTTATCTATGAGCTCAAATCAGCTGGTCTACAAAAGATTTGCAGAACAGCCAGATATATCTGCACTTAGCTTTGCACACTATTTTTATTTTTTCCCAACAATGGAGATTGAGGCCAGGGTTAGATTATCAAAGAGGCAAGCAAGGCCCCAGCCCAGGGACTGCAGTTTTCATAATGCAGCACAGTTTGCTTTTATTATGGCCATTTATAATCTGCCCTTCACCCAGTTGTCCTGGGGGGAAACACATATACATTTAAAGCCAAGAATTAATCATCTAAAACTAAACAAACATACACAAGTTAATTTGCAATGAAAACTAACGGCAGGAGCAGCAAAACCAGGCACTCTCAATTCACCTCTGGTCTCACTGGAGCTTCTGCAATCTAGTGCTCCAAGTCTGAGGTTGGCGGTCCCACATCCTTGGGCCAGAGGGGCATTGCCTCCTATACTTGTCTTGTGGAAGCGCTTCTAGATCTGGTCCTGTCTTCTTGTCCGCTTTGGATTTGGAGTCCCCTTGAAGAAGGGGAATGTGGCTCCAAGTCCCTGGTGGGGATAAATCGACTGGCTGAGCTTTTGAAAGCTTCATGCAACAGTGTTGAGATAACTGGTTACCCTGAACTGAGTTGCAGGTGTTTAATTTTCTGCTTATTTCTTTTCTTTTTCAGGCGCTGAAGCTAAGCAGACCGCCGAATAGAAAGTGGGCTGAAACTTGCCTCTTGCATCTCTGCATGGACTAGACTTGAAGTGAGGAGAATTTCTTTTTTTGCTGTTTTTAGACTTACCCTCTACTTTGTGCACAAGCACTAGCAATGGGTTGGCTGTTAATCTGAGATATCTTGTCTCTTCCTTGTCCTCGGGAGGATAGACTGAACCATGAGTCTGCAGGCCCATCCAAAGTCTTCAAGCAAGAGGACTGGGAAGCGGATTGCCTTTTTCAACGAGGAAGAAGTTCAGCAGCAGCAGCAGCAGCAGCAACAGCAACAACAGCAGCAGCAGCAGCAGCAGCAGCAGCAGCAGCAGCTACTGCTGCTTAAAGAAGGGCAGTACTTCAACCATGGGGGGAATGTGCCTTCCTCCCAGGGCATGGAGCTTTCCAAGCCAGGCGTATATGGGGGCGTCCATGGCAATGCTGCTTTGCTGAACTCTCTCTATCAGGATAGAGGCGATGGGAGGATGATCCCCCAGCAGCTGGCTGCTGCCAAGTGGCAGAACTCTCTGGCGGGGAACCGGCTACCAGAGCGCAGTGATGCTAGCTGGCAGCCTCAGCCTGGAGGCTGGAATCACGGGATGGTGTATGGGGGTGCCCAGAAAGGGGGGCACCCCAACGCCAACATCCCAGGTTTCTTCAGCCACCAAGATCCCCTGAAGAGGAACCGGGAGAAAGGTGTGGTGGTGTCGCACCTGGACTTGTATGGAGATGCTGTGCAACAGATGATGTCTCATAAAGCCCAGTTAGAACAGCAAGCCCTGGTCAGGCAGCAAGCCCAGATTAATTCTTTTCAGCAAATGCAGAAGCATCAGCAGCAGCAACAGCAGCAGCAGAATCAGACCCTCCCTTTGCAACCTTTCCAGCTTGCCTTTGGCCACCAGGGCCAGAAGCAAGGTCTCCCCGAACTGTTGCATGTCTTTCAGCAAGCCCCCCCTACTTCCAGCCCAGCCTTTACCACCCAGCAGAAGCAACAAGCTCTTCCACAGTTGCAGCTGTTTGAAAACTTTTATCCACAGCAGCAGCAGCAGCAGCAGCAGGCAGCTGTGCAAGGCTTTGGCATGCAACAACCTGCATCTGTCACGCAGCCTCATGGGGCAGGGCCACCCCAGCCTCCTCAGCATCATATGGTTTCCCATCAGTTCCACCCAGTTCCCGAGCGGAACCAGGAGCTGCTGAAGGCCCTGACAGAACCAAATCCACAGGCTGTCCTTCCCCAGGCCCAGATCCCTCTCCCGAGGAGATCACGGAGGCTTTCCAAGGAAGGTGTCCTGCCAGCGTCTTCTGCAGAGGAAGCTTTGGCATCCAAGCCAGCTGAGGAGTATTCTGGCGGTGTGCTGCCACATCACTGGCAACCGCAGCAGCACCCAGAAGTCCACTTTCGACACCAGCCCGAAGCATTCAGTCACAACAAGGAGATCTATTTGCAACCTGGCAGAACGGAGCTGGAGCATGGGGAGATGCCAGCTGGCGCCCAGCCCGAAGCGGAGAAAGCGGGCATGTATGAAAATGCCAGCCAGGCAGAAAAGCCAGTGGGTGCCACGGAGGGCCTCGGCCAGAGAGCTAACGACTTTGGTGGAGTCAGAGGCGGCGTCATCCAGAGCACGCGGAGGAGACGGCGTGTTTCTCAGGAAGCCAATTTGCTAACCCTGGCTCAGAAGGCTGTGGAGTTGGCTTCTCTCCAGAATCTCAAAGTAAGTGGCATTTCCTGACACGCACCGTGACTATTGCTTCACTTCACGGGATGCAACACCTTAAGAATGTTAGCAGATCACCACTATTTCCCTGTTTGTCCACTTAGAAAGCATAATCCCAGCAAGAGCTTATAAATAAGAATAAGAATAATAGTCAGCAAATTGCTGCTGCTTCTTTTTGAAGAGCATAGGATTTATAAGTGTTTCTGGGGAACAGGTGATTCTTACCCTGTCCGTTGCATTTTGCTCTGAATATGTTGGGTGGTACTCAACAATGTTTTACCTGGAGTAAATCCATTGAAATCAATGAACATGACTTAAGTTAGGACAATTAAATTCAGTACATCTGCTCTGAGTAAAATGTAGCTGAATACAGCCTGTTAACGTCTCTAATGCCCTGGGACCAAGTTTACCAATTGTTAACATCCTAGCCAGGTACAAGGCTTCCTACGGTGCACTTAACTGCACCGTTTGGAAAACAAACACAAAGCATCTCTCTCTCTCTCTCTCTCTCTCTCTCTCTCTGTGTGTGTGTGTGTGTGTGTGTGTGTGTGTGTGTGTCTGCATGTGCTATGCTTTTCGCCTTATTTTTGGTTCCCTCTTCCTCTCTAGCAAACATCTCCGACAACTGCTAGGCTGGCTTTGCCACTCCCTTCTGTGGAATGGGATAAGGCTGTAAAATGAAGAGAATGAACTGCTGTGTGACAGAACACTTATCTCTCTCTCTTTCCCCTCCTCCTGCCACAGTACTTAAGGAAGTCTCCAACATAAACCTTTGGGTGTTTTCAGCAAAACTTTTGTAATGTCTGAACTACATTTTTTTAAAAGATGGGAATATATCAAGTGTATAGCCTGCTGAAACTGGAAACCTGTGGGGAATGTCAGCTAATAACTTTAGTAACTGGGAGGGTTTGAATGTGACGTTTAGCTGTCGTCATATGACAATCAGTTAACTTTGAAGTGTGGGTTCAAAGTAGTCTTGCATCCTCCCCCATGCTAATAGTCATTAGTAAGGGATTGGGAGGAAGCAATAGGATGGATGCTTGGCCTGGATGGTGTAATTACTAGTGTGTTAGATTTGGACATGGGACTCAGGAATCTGAAACAGTAATACAGCCAAGCTTGCCTTCTACCCTCTTGCCACAGAATTTCACTATCCGGATGGACCACCTATAGAATGCATAGTGATGTAGGTATATTTGTGTGTGTTTTAAATATCTGGCTAGACCAAATACACAGTCAAGCAGTCATGTCCTCTGATAGGCTCCATTTAAGGAGAGATAATTCCACCCTAGTAAAAGGGCATGAATCCAAAGAAGTCAACAGGAAATCAGATCTGATAGTTGGTAATGGGCTCAGTATCCAGTGCAGCTCATGCACAAGGAAAACAGACTTCCGTTTATGCAAGAGGACTCGACCTTCTCTCTGCAGGCCCTTGCACACTCTCAAAATCTGCTCTGGAAGGTGGGTGGGTGGGTGACTTGGGAGCAAATTTTGGCTGCACAGGGAAACACCGGAAGGTGGAATCCCATTGTGTGACCAGAAGTCTGCTCACACAACATTTGGATTATGCTCAGTATCCTTATAAAAACATATGTTTGAGTATGCAAAACCCAAAGTTCTAGGACGGGTAGGCAACCTAAGGCCCATGGGCCAGATGCGGCCCAATCACCTTCTCAATCCGGCCCACAGATCCGGTCCGGGAATCAGCATGTTTTTACATGAGTAGGATGTGTGCTTTTATTTAAAACTAGTGTCATTCAGCCCGTTCAGTAAACGGGCGCTAGAGGAGCGGCGGGGCCGCGGCCTTCCCCCCCCTTTAGCAGTGGGTGCTCTGCTGAGCCCAGCTGGGCAGCGGGCTCCCGGGAGAAACTGTTTCGGCGACGGCGGCACCGGGGGGGGCGGGGCGGCTGGCCCTCCCTCGGCCGCCACTTCCTCAAGGGCGATCCACTGAGCCCAGCTGGGCAGCGGGCGCCCAGGAGAAGGACGCGATTCGGCCTCTTTTGGCGGCGGCGACTGGCCCCTCCCACGCGTCGCCATCACCGCCAAAACAGGCCGAATCGCGGCCTTCTCCTGGGCGCCCGCTACCCAGCTGGGCTCAGCGGAGCGCCCAAATGAAGCGGCGGCCGTGGGATGGGCGAGCCGGCCCCCCCACGTGCCGCCGCCACAGAAAGAGGCCGAATCGCGGCCTTCTCCTGGGCGCCCGCTGCCCAGCTGGGCTCAGCGGAGCGCCCCGACGAAGCGGCGTAAACGGTAGGCAGAGGTGGGGGGGAGAGAGCACGCGTGTGTGTGCGTCCTGTCTCTCCGTCCAATCCCTGTGTCCGTGGGGCACATGCGCAGTAGCACAAACCCAGGGACACACGGAATACTGGACGCAGAGACACTTGCACTTTATTATATAGGATGCATCTCTGGGTTATTTGTGGGGCCTGTCTGGTGTTTTTACATGAGTAGAATGTGTGCTTTTATTTAAAATGCATCTCTGGGTTATTTGTGGGGCAAAGGAATTTGTTCATTTTTTCCACTTCAAAATATAGTCCGGCCCACCACATGGTCTGAGGGACGGTGGACCGGCCCACGGCTGAAAAAGGTTGCTGAGCCCTGTTCTAGGAGGATAAATGCATTGGACTCCTGGATTGTGTACACAAGAGAGAGACAGCTGACTCCTTTTTCTTCTTCATTGTATGCCTTGGTGCTCGGTAGAAGATACTGCCATTATTTACTGCTTTCCCTTGCTGTAGTTCCAGACCCATAAACTTTCATGCAGCATCTCTCCCAAGTCAAGAAAATAACCATACTTGTCTGTACTGGCAGTACATACTGGCACTTTTAACCTGGGGGCAGTTGGATGCATGCGTGGTAAATAACATTTGAATTCCAAAGGGTTGAGCAGTGTAGCAAGTTTGTTTTCAAAATTTACCCTCCACCAAAGGAGTTGCTTGAATTGGCTTACATATAAAAAGGCAAACCAAAAACCCCCAGCAATAAACCAAATTTTTAAAAATTAGCAATAGAATCCTTTTTTTTTAAAGGAATACTGGCAGAACAGAAATAAAAGAGGAGGAGAGGGCTATCCATGGCTCCTAGCCACAATAGCTATGATCTACCTCCATAGTTGGAGCAGCAATGTTTCTGAATACCAGTTGCTGGAAAACACTGGAGGGGAGAGTGCTGTTGCGCTCATGTTCTGCTCCCTGGTTTCCCACAGGCATCTGTTTGGCCAGCGTGAGAACAGGATGCTGAACCAGATATGCCATTGTCCCGATCCAGCTGGCTCCTCTTATGTAACCCAACCTCTTGGGGCAGGGAGTTCCACATACGGGGCACCACCACAGAGAAATCCATTGACCATAGCTTATTGTTAGCTTATTCAGCTACCTTAATGCTCACGTGATCTTTTTGTTCTAAGGAGCCAGAAACTTCAGAAGAAAGGAACAGGAGTGAGGCGGCAGTCACTGCACCCAGGAGTGTCGTGGAGTTTGCCGGTTCTTCGCCAGCCCCAAAGAGAGCCCGGGAAGACAGCAGCCTTGTGCCTCTCATCATGCCCGTGTCTGTGCCTGTGAGGAGGCTGGACTCCCATGATATCGGTAGTGAGAAGGCAGAGGAAGGGAAGGCACAGCGGTTCGTGGCAAACGACCGAAGCTTCGCTGAAAGCAAGCCTTCCGTAATCGTCACCCGGAGGAGGTCGAATCGCAATTTGAACATGGACGTGCCAACTCAGGTAGGTTTGTGTTTGGGATCCTGATTGTGGGCATGGGGCAGGGAGGTGGGAGAAATCCTCTCTGCTAGTAAAGTGAATCTTGCTGGGTGTTTTCTTCTTGGTTCTTTGTGGCACCTTTTCCACAGAACAGGCTGCAGCTTATTGGTTCAGCTCATCCCTCTTGTTCTCTGCCACTGGCCTGGTTTGCATTGGGCTGGCCCAAGACTCTTTGGCACCTGAGGTGAACCACAAAATGGCACCCTCCACCATGCCAGGGAAAGGGGGCTATTTTCTCCATGGAAAAAAATAGGTGAAGCAGACTTGTTTTTGTTTTTAAAAAAGAATAAATCAATTCTGGCTGTATCTGGTATTAAAATGGTGAAACCTCTGACTGCTTTGACCATCGAAAGGAGAAGCAAAGGATATGAAAGCCAAGTCATCTTTGGTACAGTGGTACCTCTACTTACGAATTTAATGCGTTCCGAACGCACATTCGTAAGTTGAAAAAAATTGTAAGTCGAATCCCATAGGAATGCATTGGGAGAAAAAATTCGTAAGTCGAAGCAACCCTATCTAAAAATTCGTAAGTAGAAAAAATCCTATCTAAACCGCATCCAAGATGGCGGGCGGAGCTCCGTTCGTAAGTAGAAACAATCGTAAGTAGAGTTACTCGTAAGTAGAGGTACCACTGTAGTAGGAATTTGATAGGTTGAATGAATAGCTTTCATTTGAGTGAGAGTGATTTCAATGAGGTTTTATCATGTCAAGTATGTGGACTATTTTTGAATTGTATAGAAATTAATCTTTTTTGAGAGACACTGAAAGCACTAATGTGTCGGAAGAGACCATAGAAAGCAAATTTAAATAATTGCACATGAGGGCTTTACATCTTTTTTTCTACATTTCTTCCTACGCAAGTGATTTTCCTAAATGTAAGTCAGACATGATGATATTGCATGAAACTTTCACTGTGCCTATAAGCATTGTGTGGTCACACAGCTGGCATTTCCCCATCTTATTTACTTGGGTCTTGATGGGGGAAATTATGGTTTTGTCGGCCTCATAAATGACTGGCAGAATACAATCTTTCTGAAAGAGGCTTATCTGTGCTACATCGTCCAGGTCTGATGTCTTTACAAGGCCACATTGTGTTGCTCACAGCTCCAACAAATTTTATTATTACATTTATCTCCCCAGCCCCCAGGAGCTCAAGGTGACAGGCATGTTTCCTTCCAGTTTGTTGAGAGGATAAAATAAGAGCAGGTAGGAGCCATGTATGCCACTTTGGGCTCTTGTGAGGAAAAGGGATATAACTACAATTTACAGTCATACCCTGGTTCTCAAACGCCTTGGTACTCTTACACCGCAAACCCGGAAGTAAGTGTTCTGGGTTGCAAACATTTTTCGGAAGCCAAACATCCGACGCAGCTTCCACTTGAGTGCAGGAAGCTCCTGCAGCCAACCGGAAGCCGCGCCTTGCTTTCTGAACAGTTTCGGGAGTCGAATGGACTCCCAGAACGGATTAAGTTCGAGAACCAAGGTACCGTCCTCCTTGCGAATGCTTCGGGTTACGAGCTCCACTAACCCGGAAGTAGATGCTCCTGGTTGTGAACTTTGCACCGGGATGTGAGGAGAAATCGCACGCCGGCAGCGCGACAGCAGCGGGAGGCGCCATTAGTGAAAGCACGCCTCATGTCACGAGCAGTTTCGGCTTAAGAACGGACCTCTGGAATGAATTAAGTTCATAACCGGAAGTACCACTGTATAAGTTAAAACAAGCACATACCAGTTACTGGAATGAGCTGGTGGAGCAGCCATGCTATTTCCATTTGGTTGATGTTTATGTTTGTCGGTGTGTGTGTGTGTGTGTGTGTGTGTGTGTGAGAGAGAGAGAGAGAGAGAGAGAGAGAGAGATTGAAGTACTTTGAACTGTGTGAACCAAAACTTCTTTCCTTTTCATAGCATGAAGGCCCTGCTCCAAAAGAAGAAGTGGAAGGCTTTGCACGGAAACCGAAGCAGCGTCCCAGGCCAGAGCCTCTCTTCATACCACCAAAAGCCGGCACCTTCATTGCTCCGCCTGTCTATTCCAATATCACACCCTACCAGAGCCACTTGCGCTCACCTGTTCGCTTGGCAGATCACCCTTCCGACAGGAACTTTGAGCTACCTCCTTACACTCCCCCACCAATACTTAGCCCAGTGCGAGAGGGTTCTGGACTGTATTTCAACGCCATCCTTTCTGCCAGTGGTAACTCAGTTCCACCTCCTATGACTCCTAAAAGTGCACACAGGACACTGCTCAGATCCAGTAAGTTCCCATGTATTGTCCTTTTGAGGGTAGAATGGGAGGAGGATCACGGCTGGAGGAAATAAATTGTGGCTCGGCAATTGTAGATAGACGGCCCCTCACAAGTCGGGGTTTTTGTTTGTTTGTGGAAGATTGGACTGCATGCTCCATGATGCCTTCTTAAGTTAGAACATGGTATTGGAACAGTGTATCGTTGCTGCATTTGAAAGAATGCTAGATAACAAAAAGATTGCGTGGTACAGATTAAGACCCACCCTTCTTATAGCCATAGGTAACTTCGCCAAACAAAAAAGTTTAGTTGACCTTGTAAATAAGCCCATGAAGTTTACTAGCCTGCTAATAAGCTACTTTTCCATGCTGACTGTGAAGTATGGAGAAGCCCTTTTTTCTGTTGCCAGCACAGGTTACTTGCCTCTTAGCAGACTTCCTTAAAAAAGTAAGGAAGGGAGGGTTGCTAAGTGGTTTGATGGGATAGAGCAATCGGTCCTCCATGCCCTTCAGCCTGCTGAGTTTCTGTGCTTTCCTTCCACACAGCAAGTGTGGAAACCCAGGAGACAAGCCAAGGAGAAATGGAGTGATCTATCCCTCCTCTAGTAGCTCACCCACTCACCTGTATGTGGTTCTGAGTTACTGAGGGCTACCTCACGAGTTGTTAAATGCAAGGCTGATATCAAGTCATCCTTAAGTAGAAGAAGGGCCATGAATTAATTGTGTCATCTTGACTTGCAGATAGTGCTGAAGTCACCCCTCCTGTCCTTTCAGTAATGGGAGAGTGTACTCCTGTCAGCATTGAACCGTAAGTACTCAGTTGGGGTGGGGAGAGGACAGTGCATCCACTGAGCTCCAGTGCTATTTTCCAAAAAAAAGAGGTGCCAGAACCCCTCCCTTGTTCTCTTAGAATGGCAACCGCTCCTTCCTGAGAGGTGCCAGAACTGAGTTCCAGCGAGTTCTGGCCCTGCCTATATCCAGTCCTGGTCAACAGCTGGTAGCCTTTGATAGCCTCCACGAATTTATCCAGTGTTTTCTCCATTGAAACATAAAATGCTCTTTCTGCATATTTCCTTTGACATTATTCTAATGACTCCCTTGCTGTTAATCTATAGCATTCTGCAAAAGTGTGCAATCGCATATATTGCATTCATCCTCCAAGCAGCTAGACCCCAAATGCAGTTGCATGCAACAACACATTTCAAGATGGTAGCTGCTGACACACATTTCCATCCATACTGCAACATGAATTGAAATACTTGGCTTGTAAGGTGGCGGACTTCAGTCTTGTTCTTACTACAGCCCTGTGGTTCCTCAGTCATTCAGTTCTCACACTGCTCTCTCTGGGAACGGCTACTGAACTCAAGATGATTCAAGCCGAAAAACAACAACCCCCAAAACCCTGTGTCTTTATAGAAGCAATTTGTTTCCACCATCTGGTCTCAGAAATTTGTAATGAGTTGACAATTTTATGTGTGTATTTTAATGGGAATACACAACATTCCCATTACAGGAATATAGGGATTTGCTGTATTTGGAGTATAAGCACTTTAACCAACCTCTGTGTGCAGAGGTTCTGTAGCTCTGAATAGCAGATGTTGATACTGATTAATGATGATATTTGAGAGCTACCAGACAGGATACAAACTCCTGCTAAGTTTTTTTTGTAACGGCAATTAGTTCCTGGAGGTCACAGAGTATTACCTACATGTTATTGCAGCATAATCCTAAACAAGATTATGCAGAAGTATTTCTCACTGAGTTTAACGGGGGCTTACTACCTGGTACATGTTCTTAGGCAGGCATCCCCAAACTGCGGCCCTCCAGATGTTTTGGCCTACAACTCCCATGATCCCTAGCTAACAGGACCAGTGGTCGGGGAATATGGAAATTGTAGTCCAAAACATCTGGAGGGCCGAAGTTTGGGGATGCCTGTTCTTAGGATTGTAGCCTGATTCTGTGCAAATTCACTCAAAAAACAAACAAACACCCATTCAATTCCATGGGTTTTACTCTTGTTTCATGTGCAGAGGACTGTTCTCTTTCCTTTGCCCTCTTGGAAGAGCTTGAAGCATAGGAGGAGACTGGCTATAAAAATGTTGTGCTCAGAAGTTCTCCTAGAATCATAGAGTTGTAAGAGACCACAAGGGCCATCCAGTCCAACCCCCTGCCAAGCAGGAAACACACTCCTCCAAGAGATGATCAGAGCTTAGTGCTCGTGCCCAAGGAACATGCAGGCAGAGAGTGCGGAAACAAGGCTCTCCCTTTCGTTGCACTGACACAAATCTCCCTTGGCCTATAGGTGGTAGTTTCAATGAGAAGCACAGTTCTTAGACTAGCAGGACATCACATGTGCTAAACAGGCAGAGGTGACCGACAGCCCTCAATCCCAGTTCATTCCAGGAAAGGGGTTCACACCTCTGCCGCCCAGTGCAGCTGGGATTCCCCCAGAAGTTAAGGGCAAAGCATGCTTATAGTGCAGTGCAGTTGTGGACCTGTAAGCTGCAAGTGCAGCTCCTAAACCTGCAAGGATATCTGTGAATGGAAGTTGCTTCTGCGAGCTCTCTTCCACATTCCTGCAGGTGGTGGGTGACTTTTTCAAGACGTGGCACCAAAACTATGGGGAGGTAGCCCTGGAATTTGATCCTATGTCTTTGAGTCCAGGAGTCTTCCCTTGGATCATTTCAGGGCCTTCCTGTGCTTGATTAGAAGGGGGGGGGAAATAGTTTCGAGGCTTAAATAAGCGACATGCAAGAGAACAATTTGTGTTTAATTCTTCAGCAACAGCAGTTGAAATCTGAACCTTAGCCAGTCTCCAAGCTGACAGATTTATTCGCCCCACTTTCAAAATAAAACAAACTGGCATCTCACAGCATTCCTTATAAAGCATTCTTTTCCAGCATAACATCTGAGTAAATATCGTTCAGCCATACTGGCAGGCTTCAGGCCTGCTGCGCAGATATAGATATAGATACAGATACACACACACACACACACACACACACACACACACACCAGAACAATAAAGCCTGTTTCCCACCATTACCATGATATTTCTGTATGTTTCAAAGTTTGTCTGTTTATATAATTATATCCTGATGCTTCTTCAAGGAGCATTGAGTGCCGCCTTGCACTCCCACCAATGTTGTGAGGTAGCTTATATTGACATTAGCTGAAGACTCCAAAGAAAGCTTTGTGGGTTAGCAGGATTTTGAACCTCAAGTTCCCACATTCCAGGCTTGGGGATGACTAAACCAGGGGTTGCCTTCAGAAGGTGTGGAGTCCAGTTGCTATCATCCTCAGCCAGCGTGGTTTGTAGTCAGGGGTGATGAAGGTTGCAGTCCAACATCTGGAGGTTGCCACATTGGCAACTTCTAGTCTGACCTGTGGCCTTCCAGATCTTGGACAAAAACTCCCACCATCCCTGACTATTGGTCATATTGGCTAGAGGGGAGCTGGAGTTGAACAAACATCTGGATGGTCATCCATTTGCCATCCATGCTGTAGTGATTCTTCCACCCTTGCCATGAAAATATAGTCATACAGTCCGTTCGACTTTCAAAACGTTCAGAAACCAAGGCGCAGCTTCCAATTGGCTGCAGGAAACTCCTGCAGCCAATTGGAAGCCTCACCGGACGTTTGGGTTCCAAAGAACGTTTGCAAACCGGAATACTCACTTCCGGGTTTGTGGCGTTCAGGAACCAAAACGTTTGGCTCGCAAGTCGTTTGTCAACCATGGTATGACTGTATTTGTAGATTTGCACTGGACTGTTGAGTCTTCCATGACTATCATTTAGCAGGATGCATGCATGGAATGTGTGAAGAGTAGGCGAAGAAATTTGCCATATTTGGCTCTCACATGCTGTTACATGTAAGTAAAGGAACTTACAGTTGTGCTCCTTGTGGGTGGCTTCCGAATCTTGCTTTTCCGTTTTTAGCATCCATGCTCCTAGATATCCTATACCCAAAAGACAAAGACAAAAAACTTGCATTTTGAAGCTGAAACTTAGTGTTGGTTTTAAACTGGAAGAAGCAGCAGCCATGGAATTGCATACTGCCTATTGCGCCAGTTGGAGTTTAGCTTGATTTGCGGAGGCAAGCTTTTAAATTTAGCCAATTATCATATTAGAACTTGCAGGGTGAGTCGTTTTTAAATGTGCATTTATTTTGCTAGACGGATCAATGTGGGGTCCCGGTTTCAAGCAGAAATCCCACCTCTTAAAGATCGATCTCTGGCAGCCTCTGACAAGGCCAAGGCAGAACTTGTGTGGCAGCCATGGGAGGAGCTTGAAACGGATGCATCTACTCAAGAGAATGGTAAGAAGCTTGGAAACTGAACTACTGTCTGTGATGGTTTACATTTTTAAAATTGCTGTGTGGTCAACCACTAATTGCTGCTGACCATTGATCCACTGTAAAGATCGAGGCTTGCCAAATATGAAGGGGAAATCTAGGTAGGAAATTGGTGTGAAGGGATGTATAAGCTGATCTTTCGGTTTTCTCTCTCCCCTCCTCCCTGACCTGCACCTACCGCTTGTCTTGTTTTGTGCTGTGACAGTGGAGAATCTGCTAACTGCTGCTTGCTCAAGTATATTTCCTGGCGGTGGCACCAACCAAGAGCTGGCATTTCACTGCTTACATGAAACGAAAGGAAATGTTCTGGTAAGTCTCCAGCAATCGTCAGTGCGTCTAATTGGATTTGGCAGGAACGCTGTTTGTATTGGTCCCAGTGAGGGAAGTACTAGCCAAGTTCTTGCCAAGCTCATGCACTTTGCACACTTTCACCTTCTACAAGGAGTGTCTATGTTAGAATCCTACGTTTTGTAGAATGTGCCTTTTGGCAGTCTTCTTCCTTTCTTCACTCATCTCTCCCAGATTCATTGCTAATGGTGCATCTTCCTCTTAGCCAAGTAGTAGCTGAGTGGTAGAGCATCTGTTTTGCATGCATAAGGGGATGGGATCAACATCTGGCACCTCCGGGTCTGTCAGGGAAGGCCTCCTGCTTGAGACCTTGGGAAACACTGCCAGTCAGAGCAGATGTTTCTGAGCTTGAGAGCAATGGCCTTACTCAGTACGTATATAAAACACAAGAAGCTGCCTTAAACTGGTTGATCTAGCTCACTTCTGTCTACACCAGGCACCCCCAAACTTGGCCCTCCAGATGTTTTGGGACTACAACTCCCATCATCCCTGACCACTGGTCCTGTTAGCTGGGGATGATGGGAGTTGTAGTCCCAAAACATCTGGAGGGCCGGGTTTGGGGGTGCCTGGTCTACACTGGCTGGCAGCAGCTCTCTGGGGTTTTGGGCAGGAGCATTTCCCAGACTTACCCAAAGATGCAAAGTATAAGACCGCTTCATGTGAACTGCAAATGTCTTGTTCTGTTGGAAAACCTTTTTTTAGCCGTTTGAGAAGAAGGGTCCAAAATTAAAGTGCAGATGCACAGCTGGAAACTCCAGATTGGTTCTGCCAGTGGGCCTGCACCACTACGTCCTCACTGCCATTCCATCCCAGGAAATGTGTTTATGTGTGTTGGAAACTTCCCAGAGTGGCTGGGGCAACCCAGCCAGATGGGTAGGATGATGATGATGATAATTTAATCTTGTTGTTGTTAAAGTAAAACTTCACTTTTTCACTTCAGTTAGGTAAAGGTAAAGGGACCCCTGACCACTAGGTCCAGTCGTGACCGACTCTAGGGTTGCGCGCTCATCTCGCATTATTGGCCGAGGGAGCCGGCGTATAGCTTCCAGGTCATGTGGCCAGCATGACAAAGCCGCTCCTGGCAAACCAGAGCAGCGCACGGAAACGCCGTTTACCTTCCCGCTGTAGCGGTTCCTATTTATCTACTTGCATTTTGACATGCTTTCGAACTGCTAGGTTGGCAGGAGCTGGGACCAAGCAACGGGAGCTCACCCCGTCACAGGGATTCGAACCGCCGACCTTCTGATCAGCAAGCCCTAGGCTCAGTGGTTTAACCACAGCGCCACCTGGGTCCCAGTTAGAAGCTGTATCTAATAGGAAAGTTTCCCCTGTATAGTATTGGATCAGATTCCTATTTATTAAATGGCTCTGTTGAGTGTTACCAATGGAAAGGTGAATATAAATTTAAGAATTAAATAAGTACTTTAGCATCTCCTGCCACCTTAGGGAGACTTAATTTTAAAGTCCACCTATCGCTGCAATAGCAGTTCGAAAGCATGTCAAAATGCAAGTAGATAAATAGGAACCGCTACAGCGGGAAGGTAAACGGCGTTTCCATGTGCTGCTCTGGTTTGCCAGGAGTGGCTTTGTCATGCTGGCCACATGACCTGGAAGCTATACGCCGGCTCCCTCGGCCAATAATGCGAGATGAGCGCGCAACCCCAGAGTCGGTCACGACTGGACCTAAAGGTCAGAGGTCCCTTTACCTTTACCTATCGCTGCATAATGAGACTGCTTCTGGCACAAGTGCTTACAGGTTTCTTCAGAGTACAGATACAACTTTCATAGTATCTCTTCCCTACATTTTGCCTGAGCTCTAGTCATAGCAACCTATTTCTTGGAGGGCTGAGAATGGTTTTGGACTCCAGTTATCTCCTTGCTTTGGAGTAGTGTTTACTTGATTAAACATGGGCGTTAATGGGCTCTTAGATGACTCATTCCCTGGGTGGGAATTCCTCTGTAATTGGACACGTACTGTCAGGTACCATTGTCAGTTGAGGTAGCACTGCTGTGTAGGCGAAGAAATGTAATTAATTATGCTTCAAATACCTTTGTGGGTAGGCATGAAGTGCTAAAACCATGCGGAAGAGGGATCGTTTAAAAATAAGATAAAATGCAATCCTTTGATTGTGATTGGATTATTTGAAATTCTACTTTAAAGAGAGACAGGCCAACTATTCTGGCTGTCCTTTTTAGAATACGCTGCTCTTCAGCCCAATTCAATCTTCCCCTCCAAGGGTTTGGGACTACAATTCCCATCAGCCTCAACTGGTACAGTCATACTGACTGGGACTGATGGGAGTTGTAGTCTAAAACATCTGGAGGGGGCACCAGGTTGAGGAAGACAACTCCAAACAACAATGAAAACAGGATGTATGTGACAAAACAGGCTTTGGCTCGCAAAACATTATGTTACTGTATATTTGTTAGCCATCTTAAAGTGCCCCCAATCCTCGTTATTGCCAAAAAGACTTAACAACTCCCACCCCACCTACTTCAAAAGGTTTAATTACAAGGATGAATAAGGAGACATGGGTCACGTTGAACTTCAGGTGGGCTCTAAATACATCACTGCAGTAAACAGTTGTGACTTCTTGATGTAAATGTACTTATTTGGGTTTTACTGTTATTGATAAGGCTTTTTGTGTGTGTGCTCCCCTACACCTCAGGCTGCGCTGACCAAATTGCTGCTGAGGAGGTCTTTGTGGCCTGCAAACCACACGTTGGCCGACTATCACTACACAGGTATGTTTGGGAGCAAGGCAGTGGGGGCAGCTGCTTCTCTACTCTCCATTTTGTAACTGATAATTACCGTTAATGCATTGGGGGGGAAATATAATTTAATTAATACTGGGAGAGCCTTAAATATCTATTTGGGAATTACCGGTTGCAGCATTTGGTGGTGATATTACTGTCCTGCTTTTGCCTCAGTGCATAGTGAGATCGGTGCAAAGCTCACCTTCACATGTCCCAAATTGCACATGAAACAAACCCTTATAACCATGGAGGCGTGATATTTTCGGAATGTTTATTCAGAGTCGTTGCTTGCCATGGGATAACTTAGTTGGGATTACTTGGGGTAATTAGCAGGAACCACTGAATCCCTATTACAGGTTTGAGGAGAAAACATTTTATTTCCTTAACGGCACCAAAATAGCATTTGAGAGTAAAACTGGTTTTGCAGCTGGAATCACCAAATGCGATATTTATGGAAGAGTGAAATGGATAGAATAAAATTGTGCACAGGCTGCCCAAACCCTGGGCTAACAGCTTACAATTAACTATACAATACTTACCTTTGCTATGGCAGATACACTTATCATTGATGCGATAGTGGCGCTGAGGATCCAGTGAGCTACACTGAAATTTCAATATAGGAAGGAAATGGTAGAATATAAATGACACACATATGACCCACTCAAGGGCAGAAAAGACAGCAAGAGTTGGGACGGAAATGGAATGAATGAATCACTTATAATTTTCTCTTCTAAGTAATTATTACCTGTGTCTGACATCAACCTTTGGAGAGGCAAATGGCTATTGATCAGGTTATCAGTTGCTCAGTGCCAGTTGGATGGAAGGTTTTGTTCTCACCAAGGCTAATCAAGGTCAGACAGAGGCTTATGTGTGCAATGCAATAGATCAAGTGCATAATTCGAAATGTCATAAATACAGTGGTATTGTATTACAGTCTCATGAGAACATGTAATTGCCTTTCAGTGAGGGCAGCCAGTCTATATGTTAGGGTGTGTTCCTCTGTACACCTGCAAAGAGTCTGTACCTGTTGCACAGTCATCTGTAGAGCAAAGCTAAAGGAAGAAGCAGTTCAAGGACATGTGCAGAGTGTAAGCTGTGTCTGTGTGTGTGTGTGTGTGTGTGTGTGTGTGTGTGTGTGTGTGTGTGAGAGAGAGAGAGAGAGAGAGAGAGAGAGAGAGAGAGAATGGTAAACATTTTGAATACCTATCCTTCTGGATATTTAGACAGCAGGGAGACACGGAGCAAAATTGAATTATGTTATCTGTCAAGTTATTTTTTTTTTTGCATTTCTACACAAATGGTATAGAACATCCACAAGCACCATTCCGGATCATTGGTTGCTTCTTTGTACTTGTTGTTTTTCCGGTGGAACCAAAATGCTTTCATCTGGATCTTGGAGTATCTATGACAACGCGTGGCTGATTTCAATATAGGCTGCTTTTTAGAAAAGATGCTAAAAATACCCTTTTGTATCTAACGTGGTGTGTGTGAACTTGTGAAAATGATGACTAAAGACATGGAATAAAGGAAATGGACAATTAAAATCTTAAGAGTCCTAGGTACAATTTAAATGAATCGTTGTATGGGTATTGTCTGCCTCATTAGTGTCAAAGTTATCTATCACTCATAGACAGAAATCAACTCCTACTGCAAGCTTTACTTCTCCTGAATTAGAAAATGGAAGTTGTTTCTAAGGTCATCATCAATATGTTCATGTCTAAACCTTGGGCGACATCTAACTATGCCATACTTAGACTAAATTCACTGAAATCAGTAGACTTAAGTTCATTGATTTCAGTGCATTTACTCTGACTAATTTTGGATATCTACCCTTTCATGAAAGGAGAAAATGTTTTGGGGTTCACATTCACTCTTGCCCTGTAACACTCTGGAGGAGAAAGTAACATTAAACACTTCTCTAGTAATCAAAGTGTTTTGGACTATGGCTTTGATCCTAACTTAGGTTATACTGGCAGGAGCATCCTATGATGATGATGATAATTTATTTTTATACCCCGCCCATCTGGCTGGGTTTCCCCAGCCACTATGTGCAGCTTCCAGCAGAAATATGAAAATACAACAATTTATTAAACATTAAAAGCTTCCCTAAACAGAGAAGAGTTCCATTCATGGGGATGCTTCTGCCAGCAGAAGGAGAGGGAGCTGATTTTCACCAGTCTCCACTTTCCCCCAGTAGTGCCTTTGCTCCTTGAAAATTTATGACAGACTATTGGGGGAACACCATGGGAGGCAGTGCAGGAGGCTGCATGGGGGAGATTGGTGCAGAATTTCACCCCAACCCACTGGATCCCAGTTCCCTTAGTGAATGGAAGGAGCCCTTCTGTTTGTTTAGGATTAGATGGCATTCAAGTCTATGTGTATATGGTTCAGCTTTGTATGTTGCGGGAGTATGCTGTCATTTGAGACACACCTGTAGTGAGACTCTACTAAAGTATTTTGGGTATGCAGTGGTATAATAATGCACAATAATTTTATGGTGAGCAGGCTAGTTAATAGAGGTAGACTACTTAATACTAAAGAGTTAGCTAAAAAGAACACAAGATTAGGCTCCCCCCCCCAATGTATAGCTTCAAATATGCTTGTCATAGCATTTTCCTACAAAAAGTTTTTAGAAAAACAGGTGTTCACATAAGAGCAATAACATCAATACAATCCAGACAGGGTAGCAGAGATATGCAAGAGATACACACCTTAACAATAAAACGTTTAAATGTCTGGAAATAATCTTGCAAAGGTAATGAAGTTGTGTTCCACTCTTTCTTTTCAGGATCAGATAAGTGGAGCACACTAGAGAAAAAGCTCTTCAATAAGGGGATTGCCATCTACAAGAAAGACTTCTTCCTGGTTCAGAAACTTGTGAGTTGCTTGTTGCTTGTTGCTTCCTGAGTGCATTGTAAAATAATTGACCTGCCTTTGCAGGACATATGCAAGTGTCACTGGATCATTGACCTTGGGGATTGCTTCATCCTCTATCTGGGAACTTGTGTTCTGTAGTGTTTATTCAATGGAGTGTCTCACTGCCACTTTGGAGGTGAGATTTTTCTGTATACAGATAATCTCTCCTCAGCAGAAGCCTTTATGCTCTCACATCCATAGTGCAGTGTGAGAAGTTTTTATTTTGCTCCAGTCTCTGTAACAACAAAATATAGTCACAACATACTTCAAAACGTAGTTTTCTGGAGATGATACCTGTGGAGGGCGAAAACTACAAATGAAACAGGAGCAGCATCAATTGTGAACAAAAAACCCCCAGTGTGAGACCTGCAAAACACATCTTAAAATATTAATAAGGGGAATTGAAAGAGGAAGGGAGCTGAAGGTGTAGTTTTGTCAGTATCTACATTGCCTGATATCATTCATCTAATTCTCAGGGTGTTTTAGACCATTATGTGAAAGATAGGAAGGTGGTTGTGGGGATTCGTGTTGGGGAGACTTGAAAGTCTTGGGTGTTTCTTTCCCCTTACACATTTTTTTCTTCCAAAATTATGAAACATTGGAAGAATTGTAGTCATAGAATTGTAGAGTTGGAAGGGACCCCGGGGTCAAGAATCCTGATGCTTAGTTGGAATCTCCTTTCTTGTAACTTGAATCCATTGGTTCAGGCCCTAGCCTCTGGAGCGGAAGAAAACAAGCTTGCTCCTTCTTTCATGTGGCAACGCTTTAGATATTTGAAGATGGTTATTGTATTTTCTTTCCGTCTCCTCTTTTCCAAGCTAAACGTACCCAACTCCCTCAACTGTTCCTCATAAGGCTTGATCTCCAGATCATCTTGGTTGCCCTCCTCTTCACACGTTCCAACTTTAGATCTCCCCTTCATATTGTTAGCTTTCTGAGTCTTTGGAATGGGCCAGAATAAAAGTCTATATCAATAGATGCAGGGTGGTAGTCAACTACTGTGTTTCTCCGAAATTAAGCCAAAATAAGCTTGTAGGTTAAACTGTACCATACTTAATTAAAAAAAGACATCCCTGAAAATAAGCCACCGTGTTTTTTTTTTTGAGGAAAAATAAATATAAGACGGTGTCTTATTTTTGGAGAAACACGGTAAGCTGAATACCAACCATAATTTTTTTCTTTTATACCTACATCTGAAATCTTCACATCATCTGGGAGTAAGCCTTTTTTTTATTTGGCAGGGCTTTCCTCTCAGTAGACATGGTTAGGATTGCACTGTAAGCCTGTGATTGATGTTGATCAAGCAAAGCACCAGACAGTTGACCGCAAGCCAGGAAACACTATTGTGCCCAGTAGAATTTATGAATCTCTTCCTTCCCTTGCAGCAACCGATCCCCATTCCAGCTCCCATGTTGCAAGCAAGCTCTGTAAGCCAGGAAACAAAAGGAAAATTCAAATCATGCCAGCCTTCAGAAAGGATGGACATGAATGAGCTCTTAGCATTGTGGCCTGTGACTTTGAAGCACATAGGTGTGGGGGAGTGCGAGTGACAGGCGTGTGTATTGATTTTTGATTTTTTTCCCATTTCCCTCCCATTTCCTCCCTTGTCTCTTCCCCTCCTCCTCTCAATAAATTCTACAGATTAAAACAAAGACTGTGGCTCAGTGTGTGGAGTTCTATTATACATACAAAAAGCAAGTAAAAATAGGCCGGAACGGGGCGTTGATCTTTGGGGATGTTGATGGAGCCAGCGAAAAAGCGGTTAAAGATGAAGTGGAAGTAGATATCAAGGTAATGTTTGGAATGCCGGCTTCACCCCACAAAATTATGCTGCCTACAGCTGGAACATTTTGTGTAAAATTGCACAAGACTGCTATGCAGCCTGAGCACACAAGTAGTCCGTTGGTTTCTTTTGTTCATAATTTTTATTATTTTCATTAAACTTCACAAGCAACAAATATAGCCACAAAAATCATGTCAGTCACAAGCTGCTTCATAGCAAAGTACAGTAGAGAAGCAAGGAAGCTATCCAACGATGTAGTTTATGACCACTCCTATCTTGTACATTCATTTTATCGCAAGGATCCTTTGCCTCATGTATTACCCCACTTTCAAATGAGCATTGTACATAAGAATACAATGTAGTACAAATAAAATATACATCATGAACAAATTTAATGTACTTTTCTACAAATGAAGTGTAAGGAGAAGCCTTTTCCAGTTTCCCAACGCATTTATTAAAACTTGAGGAGGTTCTGTTGGAATGGTGCTGGCTGGGCTCCATTGGACCTCTTAAGATCCCCTTCCTGGTATTCTGCCTTTGCGTTGATTTTTCTTTTAAAAAACTGACTTTCTTCCCCCGCTTTTTTTTTTTTACTCTTATGAAGAGCTCCCATAGGCTTACGCGAACTCTTCCTCCCAGAACGTATAACGAAGACTATGAAAACACTGACGAAGAGGAGGAGGAAGTGGAGGATCGGTTGGTTATAAAAGAGGAAGAAGTAGACGAGTATGAGTTTCATGACAAGAACAGCAACACTGCACACCCCAAACCCACGCAGACGCTACACACTGAGGACCAGGTAAGTGTAGAACGACTTGTGGCATTCAGTTTATACTTAGAAGGATTTTGCCAAACTGGCTGTGCTTTTAGTTCTTCCTAATGTCACCTTAAGCTTGAAAGTGTTGGTATGGTAGCCTTGTGCAAA
The DNA here is from genome assembly GCF_963506605.1 of Zootoca vivipara. Lineage (NCBI taxonomy): Eukaryota > Metazoa > Chordata > Lepidosauria > Squamata > Lacertidae > Zootoca > Zootoca vivipara. Next base: position 44,520,626 of record NC_083276.1, read on the forward strand.
CAGTATTGAACAGTAACATTGTGAGCACAAATCACAATGAATGCTCAGCAAAAAGGACATCTAGAGCAGGCATCCCCAAACTGCGGCCCTCCAGATGTTTTGGCTTACAACTCCCATGATCCCTAGCTAACAGGACCAGTGGCCAGGGATGATGGGAATTGTAGTGCAAAACATCTGGAGGGCCGAAGTTTGGGGATGCCTGATCTAGAGGGATCCTGTGTTACAACGTGTTTTCCTGTATTATTTGAAACTTTTTTATTCCTTCCTCCGAAGGTTGGTAGTCTCCTCTTGGAAAAGCAGCAGGAACCTGGTGCTCCAAGAGCAGCAGAAGCCAGAGGCAGAATTTCAAGGAGGACAAAGGAGACGCCCATGAAATATCGGAAGACTTCTCCACCTGCCCAAAAGAGAAAAAGAAAACCAAAGCCCAAACAGGACATCGTCAGCAAAGCCCCGAACCAAGAGGAGGAATTTCCATGTAAAAAATGTGGAAGGTAAGAGTGGGAAAACTCAGAAACAAAAACAAGGGTTCCATTGTTTCTTTTGTACAGGAGGAGGTAAAAGATATGTAGAACTAAAGAAGTGGTAGCTTATTTTGCTGGGGTGGAGGCGGTGTTAATCAGTGTTTTAACAGCTACGATAATTATGTTATTGTAGTTTTTCATTGTCTTGTTAACTTTTATTGATTTTAAAAAAGGTGCTTCCTGCAGTTGTAGAGATTCCTTAGTGTACATGTGCATCTTGCCAGAAAAAATGCCATGGTCCATTTCAGAAGTTATGTACATTTTGTCGATATGAATGGTGTGACTCCTGCAGAGATGAGATGCTTCAGGGAATGTTTTAGAGGAGTCTTTCAGTAGACACTGAAGTCGTCATATTTTCCTGTAACAACAGATACTAGTTCAGGATTGAACATGTAGACTTCTACTGGAGGTAGACTAAGAAAGAGAATGTTTGTTGCCTGCAGAGTCCATTGTGCTAGAAAGTGGTGTTTCTCTGACAGGTTTGCATAAACCCAGTGAACAGTGAGCCTTACCTAGTACTTAAAGCAATGAAATGAAGTGACTTAAAGCAATGAAGAGAGTGAAATTGCTATCCTTCTTTGGCGATCACTATCCATTGCATTCACAACTGTGTTGGCTGGTAGTCAACGCTGTTTTCCAGTCACTTCCCCAGATGCAAAAGAGGTGCAGGCTCACTAGCATTCCAAGTTCTGTCTTCTTACACTTGTTTCTGAAAGTGCCGTAGACATAACATTGAGGGTGAGCTGAGTCTATTTTAAGGATGATACCATCTGGGAGAGCCACAGGTTCCCCAACCCTGATGTGGATAGAAGATAGTCATGATACTTGGATTTTCAAAAAGGGTTAGACAAATCTCTTGTTGAAGCTTGCTAAGAAAATGAGCCATCAAGTAAGTAACTAGAAGATCAGAAATGGAAGGACGTAAACCAACTGTGAAGAGAGAAATCAGTGATTTTAAGATCAAATTACAATTGCTGGAGATATTAGGGAACAAGGTGCAGATGATTTCTGTCTACATTGGAGTAATAATGTTACTTTCACTTTTTGTTGCTTGTAAACTTCCAGGCACATTTGCATAGGAGTAAAGCATCTAGCTGAAGCCAATTCAGTGCATTAATCTGCTAGCAAGAGATTTTCTTTTTAAAAAAATAGCCGCTCGTATCAAGTTAAGGACCAGTTGGATGTTTCCAAAAAGCATTTGACCCTTGGGGAAGACCTATTCAAAGGCGCCTGACCCTTTCTGTGTCCCAGCTAGGTTCCCATTGCTGTTTTCGGCATGGAGCTCATTTCTAGAAAGCAGGCAGCCACACAATGTAGACAATGTTTGGTGTAAAACCAGAGTGAAAATCAAAACAGTTCAACGGAACTCTTACTAAGCATCATGCTTTATGAGAGGGAGGTGGCATGTCTCACCTCGCTTACAAGATTAAATTTTGATTAGTCAGTCACCTTCATGACTTTCTGTATTTCTGTAATGATGTTTCATACTGTACACCACCTTGCTATTTTATGATATGGTGGCATAGAAAATGCTTTCATAGACAAATAAGATCATAGTCTGTTTTGCGGGCCTGTTAAACCTAGGCCAGTCATGGATGATGATGCATACTGGTCCCAGGTGACAGGAGGGCTATGCCGACTAGTCTGTTAAAGAGCTACTATAGGTAGAGTCAGGGTCTTAAACATGCACTGTGGAATTATTCAAGATCCCCATGCCATTGCATAAATTGCTTTTGAAACTTCATTTGGTGTTAGAACAGGCTTGTCATGCAGCATTGTGGGCAGGAGGAAGTTGCCGTGCAAAATATTTTTTATTTATTTTTTAAATGCAAGTCCAAAGTTTCCTTGGACATATGGGGCTAATTATGTGGTTGTTTGGATCCAGACCAGAACTCACATGCATATTCCCCCCCTCCAAACACACACACCTCTTTCCTAGGAAGCCCTGGACAAGAGACAGGCTCTGTTCAGCAGACAGAATTAAACAAGGAGAGTGCAACATACATACTGTATATATTTATTTTGCTTGGTCTTGGAATGGAGTTCAGGCTTTGCAGAATGTCAGGAGGCATGTCAGTCAAGCCAGGATAATCACAGAAGCAACTGGGTGTACTATTATTGGATATGATATACCTTGAGTGATTTCTCCCCTTATTGTATTTCAGTAACTGTGCATCTTATTGAGGGTTTGTTTTGGGTCTTAATTTGTGCCCTTTTCTCTTTAAAGACAGCTTACTGTAACTAAGATACATCAATAGTGGCTATTAGCATAAAGCTAAGATTGGAAACAACCATGTTCGTTGATCTGCAGGTGCCAGAGACAAATGGGAAAGCTCTCTTCACCAGGCCCTGTTCTTCGTTATCCTTTTAGGGGCATCTGACCAGCCCCTGCTGGAGACAGAATGCTGGGCTAGACTCACCATTTATCTGATCCAGTGGAGCTGTGTCCACAATACCTCAGATTAAGTTAGTATGTTAGCGAAGTACAAACACATAGCTAAAGGAAATCACAAGGGTTTGAGTCCACAATCACTTCACAGAATCTGCACTACAAGCACAATATGGTTTGCTACAGATATTGCAGCTCATAATCGGGGAAGACTCAAGTTTTTATCTAGGCCTCTCAGTGGCCAACACTTGAGCATACATTAAGAATAACACGGGAGCAGTTTTGTTTACTGCAGTGCAGTTTTCACTGGTGACCTTGCCTGGGGAAGTTAGCATCTTTTGGGGAGGATGTTGAATCTCTCTGATTCACGAGAGACATCAAGGTGAGCTAGAGTAAGTAACGGCACCGTTTTGTGTTTTTCTCCAGAATCTTCTACAAGGTGAAAAGCCGCAGCGCTCACATGAAAAGTCACGCCGAGCAGGAGAAAAAGGCGGCGGCTCTGAAGCAGCGAGAGAAGGAAGAAGCAGAGGCGGCAGCGGCGGCGGCAGAGGCAGTGGCAGCGGCTCGTAGCCGAGCTCAGCAAGAGGAAAGCAGCGACAGCGGAAGCAGCAGTGGCAGCGGCAGCAGTGGCAGCAGCAGCTCAGATGAGGATGGAGAGGTGTAGCAGAGGGTCATGGGAGGAGGCTGCGAGAGCTGGGCTGGCCCTTTGAACCTGGGAAGATCTTTTCCACTTGCTGCACCTGTGTAGCTCCACATCTGAACAGACACCCAGCCCTCTTGCTCCCACTTCCTTCCTCGCCTCACTAACACAGACTGGTGGATTTTGAAAAGAAAAGAAAACCATCACCTTGGAAGTTTCTACTTTTTAAAGAAAACCAAAATTTTATGAATCACTTTATTTATAAATGAACTGTTTCGGTACCTATTTGAACAAATGATCATGGCATGGAATTCAGCTTTCCTTCAGTTCAAATTACCCTTCCATGGGATCGCCGGGAGTCATGAGAGCAGTACCGGGGTGAGGGTGGGGCATCAGTTGTTGTTCCCATATTGTTTGTTCCTTTTCCAACCTCCAAGTTTTACCTGCAGTTCCACACTCATTAACTTTTTCAGCCTACCTGCTTAGAGCTCCAGCCAATACATGCTTTACCTCCTCCATCCTTTGTTACGAGAACTTATTTTCCAGAGGAAAAAGATGTCCAGAAAAATCTGGTAGGGAGCAGCCTCTGTGGGATGACCTTTGAGAGTAAAAGACTTGTCTTTTCAAACACAGGAAGCCGCATCTGTTGCTAGCATTAATTCAGCCTTGCCCCTGGCTGTTGAATTTAGAAATGCCATGCAGGGTCGACCATATATTTTGCACACACTTCTGGCGACTGGAGGCAAGGGCTGTTGCTGACACCTAAACTGTTGGAATGGTCAAGAACTTTGAGCGCAGAACACAGGCTTTTCTTACAGCTTCTGTCCTTGGGATTATGGATAAAAGGAGTTCAGGTTAATAGGATTGGGGATAGAGAATCTTAGAGAACCACTGACAATCTGAATAGATGAGATTGAGTTAGATGAACCAATGGTCTGATTTGGTGTAAGGCAGGTAAATATTCATACATTGCAGCTACTGTGGTATATATGCCAAAAAGTGGCAGAGAGCCTTTGGATTTCATCCTGAAGCTGCCCAATTAGATTGGATATCATGTTGTTTATTTACCTGTTCAGTCCAATTTCAATACCTCCACAAAAGAAAAGCTGCTAAAAAAATTAAGCATTGTATGTTTCCTTCCTTCCTTCCTTCCTTCCTTCCTTCCTTCCTTCCTTCCTTCCTTCCTTCCTTCCTTCCTTCCTTCCTTCCTTCCTTCCTTCCTTTTAAAAAAGGCTTTGGAAAAACCCTTATGAGAGCACTTGACTGATTTATGAATATTCATATTTTCCCATTCCTAAGCATTTTTCAACCCACACTGCTGGGCTTATCATTTGCCAGCCAAAGAAGAGCCTTCATTCAGAACTTGCACAACTAGCACTCGATGGACCCAAGATCTTTTTTTTTTTTAATGCAAGATATCCAGCATATTGGGAAGAGGGAAACTAGATTTGCAGTGATAGTGTCCCAGGGTCCCGGGTACTTTAAATAGCATCTATGCTATGATTAACTGCAGTGTTTGCAGTTGTCATTACACTGTGTAGAGAGCTATCTCCACATATCAGCAGGTGAAAGAGTACTAGTTTTCAATCTTGCAGTGGAGGGAGAATCAAGGCAGAAGGCATTTCTGTCCCCCCAAAAGATGCCCTGTCAAAAATTGGTATAGAATTGAATTGAAAATTGAATTGAAAGTGTTTAAGAACACTTAAACTGAAATGTTGCTGTCAGTAGTAGGGCTGGTTTATTTATTATAATGCTGAGGGACAGCTACGATGTGTAGCTGCTAGGTAGCCTGAGGATTATGACTTTTTAGTGATTCAATCTGTAAATTATATTTGAGAAGGTCTAGGACTCGGCACTGAATCCTGACTTCACAGATCTATAACCTCCGAGTTATGCAAATATGAATTAATTTACTTGCCAATTTCAGTTGTCAAACTTGGTGTTTTATTTGCTCCTAAAATAATGTTGAGCTAAAATAAAAAAAGGGCTGTAACTGTGGAAGAGGATGTAAATCTTCATTACGTAGCTGTTAGATGCAAGCCACAAGTTTAGTTTTTGTTTTAGCCCTCTAAAACCGTGAGGGATGTGAAAGCTAAAATGTTGAGAAGTTTGTAAACTGCAATATCAACATTGTGCATCAGAAGTTTTGAGTGTGTCACAATGGGATTGTGTCTTTGGGGTTTTCTGGATCTCCTGAAAACTGCTGAGATCACAACTCTCTAGAAGTGTACATAGAAGTGATGGAAAAGGTTGCTATAAACTTCAGCTTTAAATCCTTATTTCCCATTGCCAGTGGCAATCTGATGACAAGTGATGATTGAAAGACTTCATCCCTCTGAAGAAATTGGTTAATTTGAGTAAACCATAATAAGGTTCCATCTAACTCAGCTAGATTGCTGTTGACATTCTGAGAGTTGAGCTGCATGACTAGAGGAATCATATGTATTGTAGTTTTTACTGGATTAAAAGTGTAGCCTCATGATTGCATATTTTAATGCTGTCATCCATATTTTTTTTAAAAAAATGCACAGACAGAGCAAAGACCATTTACTTCAACTTGGAAAGTGGTGGCCTTGGTAGCAGAGCACATGGTTTTGCAAGCAGGAGCTCCCAGCTTTAACCCCTGGCATCTCCATTTAAAGAGTTTACGATGGCAGACCTAAGAAAGGCATCTGCCTAAGGATTTTGGAGAACTGCTGCTAGTCAAAGGATACAGTAGTGCGCTAGATGGACCGATAGGCTTGATTCTGTATAAGGCAACTTGAAATATGTTTAGTGCTTCATAATGGAAAAACTCGCATGCACATAAAAAATTACTGTCTGAACATTTTTCAACTGCAGTATAATGCAGATTCCACTAGATTTCTTATAGGAGTCCTTCCAGCACATCATAAAAACAGTCTTCAATAAGATGAGCCAAGTTTTGTGCTTTTTCTTTTTACTCTCTTTTTTTTTTGCAGTTTCAGAAATTTGTCAATGCAACCAGACTATTTTCTTCACTCCTTTCCTTCGTTTTGATTTGAACCTTCGACATTCAGATTATAAAAATTTGCACAATCATTTGTGATACATCATAGTAAGGAAGTATATTTTCCTCCTTTTAAGCCTGGCTCATTCTGGGGTGTGTAGCTTTTAATTGCATCTTCTAGAAATGTCTTATCTCAACTCTTTTTATTTTATTTTATTTCTCCACTTAACCTAAGACTTATTCCTGCACAGAGGCTCAAAAAGCCTTGTTAAGAAATTCACTAGACAACTGGACAGAAATCTGCCATGTGGCCATGCAGTAATGCTCTGAAAAAGAGATCTAGATAAGAAACTGATTTTTTTTTTATTTTTTTTAAAAGGTCTGCCTTAAATGTGGGAACTAAATTAAAACAATGTTTTATGCCGAGAGAGAATATATCTTATAGAAGTGAACAAAGTAGCCAGTGGTCATTTTCTTTAAAGAAAAAGGTGGTGCTAGCAAATCTCTCTTCTTTGGGGTGGGGAATGTGATTGATCTGCTTCCTTCTCAAATACAATTTGCACAATCTAGCACAGAACAGTCTGGGCTTCCTTGTGTCCTATCTTGTAGCTATGAGAAAAGAGGCTCCATAGATATGGCTTCAAAATCTTATTTATAGTATATGAATAATAAAGATCACGAGTCAGTCTGAAAAAAGTTAATAATCCCCATCTATTAAACTTTGCAAGAGATAATTTTTTAATGGTCTATTTTTTATTGTAACAAAATGGAAAACACGTTTACCGGTATATGGGAGTGGATTCTGTGTCATGTCTGTTTCAAAGGCATGGGACATAATCCAGTAGATTAGCCATGACTAAATCCCATTGAAATAAATGAGAATTCATAGCAAGCTCTGATTTTTATTCCCCATTCCATTTTTTCTGGATGGCTATGCAACAAATGCAATCCAACAAATTAGTATTGACTGTGCTCCTTTAAGCAAAAGCAGAACTGAATTGTCTTTATCCCCCATTCTCACCTTCCTTTTGATGTACATAGAGCAAACACATGGAAGGGCAGAGCACAATTGTGCCGACTGATGCTGAACTCTGCATTATTATTATTTGCCTTAATCCTGTGTGATCATTTAAAAATGAAAACAGTCTCTGAATGTACAAATGTATGTATGCAAGAGATGTATGTGCAGAGGCATCTTTAGTGTGGTGAGAGATCCACGCATGCAGATGGTGGGAGGAGTTAACAGATGCTGTCCCCTCCTTTATGAAACAGGTGAGAACAAAGTTCTTGTGTTCTTGAATACTGGATTTCAAGTACAGTGGTACCTCGGTTTAAGTACACAATTGGTTCCAGCAGTCTGAACCTGAAGTGTACTTAACCTGAAGCGAACTTTCCCATTTAAAGTAATGGAAAGTGGATTAATCCGTTCCAGACAGTCCACGGAGTACTTAACCTGAAGCGTACTTATCCTGAAGCGAACTTTCCCATTGAAAGTAGTGGAAAGTGGATTAATCCATTCCAGACAGGTCCGCGGAGTACTTAAACTGAAAGTACTCAAACCGAAGCGTACTTAAACAGAGGTATGACTGTATCGGGTCATAGTCTAGCCAAAGGTGGGTCTAAACAGCTCCACTTTCATAAATCAAAATACACACTAAAAATTAAGCAGTCGATCCTCAAATACGTCTCCCCCAAAATTAACTGTGTCCCAACTCCCAAAAGGTTGCTAATTGCTTTCTGAAAATGAATTTGCTTCAACACTGGGTGGAAAATCAGTGGTATAAATGCTGGGTTTAGCATGCTTGGTTCTAAAATGCTCAACGGCATCTTTAAATCAGTGCAACTATTCTTCGCCTTGGATACCGTTATCTTGATTTTTCCCACATTATAGTGCATCTATAATTGACATTAATTTATGGCCAGTGGTCTTCATTTGGAGTCTGAGGTTATTTTAGAAACTAGCAATATCTCTGTTTTATGTCTTAGCCTGGTCAATGGAAGTATTTTATGGTCAGGTCCTAATAAATGAGAAGATCCTTACAAATAAGTTCACAAAATGTAGTAGCCCACAATTTTTGACCAGTCCACTTACCCAGCCATCTTCATTAATAATTTGTGGCTTCTTTTAATGACCTGAAGGGGTATGGGAAATCTTCCTGCTTCCAAATACTTCCTTGGCTGGTTACCTTGCAGCTCTTTTCCTTCGCCACAGACAATCAAGCGCATGGCTATCTACAAACCTGGATGTGTGGCTCTTAATGATAAGCACTCCTGCTATTGAGCTGCCAGTGGTATGTGGAGAATCTGGCAGAATCCCCACTTGGTGCCTTTCTATTGAGTAATAGTCAACATCCTGTGAGAGAGGATGTTTATGAAGACACTCTCTTGAGGATTAGCTGCAGCTCTACAGTAGGATGCAGTTTCACATTCAGCACAGCACTTTAAGAAGTTATTTTCAAGGTGGTTAGTGAATTTGGGAAACTGGCTCAGTGCTGTAGCAGACATTCTGATTGCTGTGCATCCTTTTTTTTTTAATTGAAAAGTAACTGGACAGGCAGATGAGCTAGCCAAATAGCTTCCTGGCTGAACTACATTCCTATAATACCACTTTAGTCAACAGCATAAAAATATGCATGTCTACTCAGTAGCCAGCCTTACTGAAGAGCAGATAAGTGTGCTTAAGGCTGCAAGTCTAAGCCCAGTTACTAGGGAATAAGACCCACTGGGTTTAGTGGCATTATTAGAAAACATGCTGCATACCCCAATTAACATAAGATGGTTGAAGCTTCAAATTAATGCCCTCTCAGTCGCTGGGAAAACACAGGCTTGCAAATTCATGCCCATGTTTTGTGGTAGTTATCTCTTGGATTTAAGACAGTGAAGAGGTGGTGGGGTGTTTTATCTGTAATCACTTGGCTTTGCTTCCATTTTCCCACCTGCTAGCAAGGGAGCTTAAGTGTATCTCAAAGGGTATATTTTTAAGGCTTTTTTCTGTTTGTCAATCAATACTTGTGTCCCAAGACTTGCCCATGCACTTGCTTCCTCTACTGCAAGTTCACACAAATGGTCTTCTAGTGAGCACTTTCATAGGAGTTAATTCAGTATTTTTTGGAGGATAGGGAAACAGCACAAATGCTTCTGCTTCCTTGGCTATGTCTCCCCCCCCCCAAAAAAAAAAACACAACCCAGATCTTAAACCCATCCACTGGGTTCAGCTGTCCCTTTAATCCCTTCTATATGCTGCTATGCTGGAGCTGAAATCCCCCCAGAACAGTACTGCAACTTCATTCATTTCAGATGGGCTGCTCAGAATTCCTGCCCCAAGCTGTGTTGAAATGAGTGAGGTTGCCCGACTGGCTGTAGTGCATGATAGGCTATGACTCTAATCTCCAGCTGCTTACATTTTCTTTCTCTTCTGCCCCGACCCACCCCCTTTCTGGAATATGGGATTTATATCAGCAGCTGAATCTATAAAGATGCCCAGCTGCTTATCATGAGAAAGAGGTGAATATATATTTTTGTAAAATATAATTGTGGCTTTTGTTTTGTTTTTAATACCACCTCTCTTTTTTTGCATCTTCCAAGTTTTATGGTGATTCTGAAGCTCAGATTTGGTACAAATTGGCTTTTCTTGAGTCTCTGTTTTACTTCGTAATGCTAGAGTTTTTGTGGTGTACAGAAATAGTCTGTCTTTGTGTAATTATTGTATAAATGCTTTTTAATCAAAAATACAGAGCTTTTATTTTAACAAACATGCAGGAACTGCCTTTTGTGTATTTACTGCACCTTTTAAAAGACTGTTACATATTAAAATATTGTACATACAAAAATATTATATACCTCTTATGTACAGACGTGATAGACAATTTATTTTTGTGCTTTTGTTTTTTTTTACAAAACATTAATACACTAAGAAGTCTTGCTGATGTGATTTAATGTACTCATGTAACTTATTTACTTCTGAATGTTCCATTGTATCTTTTCAAACCTTTTATTAAATAAGGTTTAAAAGCAACTTTTGTAACCCAAGGTTTTTTTATTATTATTAAATGATCTGAGAGAGGGTGATAAGCTTTCTCTCTCCATCTACTAAGGTGCTTTTGGTTTGTTTTGACATAATTAAATATGATCCGTGTGCGCCAAGAAGTACCGGTAGGTGTTGCTTTCCTGCTGGCAGTTTTGATTTTTATGTATGATTATTGGCTTAGTCTGTCCTCATGTCAATAATAATAATAATAACAACAATAATAATAATTTTCATTTCTTACATTCTGCCCTTCTCATGAGAGCTCAGGGCAGCTTTCGGTAAGAGTACAGCATTAAACAAAAGTAGAACCACAGTGCTAAATAGAACACACTTTCTGGAATAGGGCTGAAGCTGTTGCCTGAATTAACAGCATGGGGGCAATCTGACCTCTACAGGGAGAGTGCCGTAGCTGAGCTGTCCTGTCTCTTGTGGTTAAGCCTTTGGGCCATAATCAAGGGAAGCACAAGCACAAACCCTGTAGATCAGTCTGCTGCTAGTGGGAAAGGCAATCATTCTCTGCTTGGGTCCTAACTTGTTTAGGGCTTTCTATGATAGTAACACCACCTTCAATTGGGCCCAGTCGTTCACTGTTGGCCAGTGAGCTGTCGTTTGAGGATTGGTGGTGTTTGATCCCCTCCCTGCTTATATGTCGGATGCTGTGCATGACAAAAGGGTCTAGGGCAAGGTTGAAAACTCCACATAAGCTACATTTATGGCAGCTTGCAGTGATCATGCTGGATCTTTTAGACATGTACACCTGCCAGCATTAATCAAGTACCCTAATGCATTGTCAAATATTATTGCCTCACTATATGCTTTGAGCATACATGTGCATACATGTGCAAAGGTTATGTGAACCTTTGTTCAGGTGCTTTTTCTTTATTCTGCTCCATGGGTGAATCTTATTTCAGGTTTCACAGATACTGTCTTTAATGTTATAAGGTTTCTCCCATGGGTATTGGAGCAACTATATTCTGAGTAATTTCTTGCAGGGCACTGAAGTCATATTGTTGATGTGGAACGGGTCGGCAACCTAAGGCCCATGGGCCACAAGCGGCCCATGAAGGTCGTTTAATTGGCCCATGGACCCCCGCTGCTCGGGGACCCCCACCGCCTGCTCGGTTGGCTCCCATGTGCCGTGCTAAACTGGTGCGGAGCAGAGCGGGGACCGCCTTCCGCAACGCTGGCCGGCTTCCCATTGGCCAATGGGAAGCTGCACGTGCCTCCTCTGCACCAGAAGGAGCACCGGAAATAGCGTGCATGCATGCTAGTGCGCACTCTGGCCCACTGCGGTGTCTGCAGCACCATGAACCGGCCCAAGCCACAAAAACTTTGCCGACCCCTGATGTGGAAGATACTTTTATATTCATTTCTACAAGAGGAGATGAAGCTAAAATGTATGTTTCCCCTTTTCAGTTCTCAATAACTCAGTTTTAGGGATATTCTAGAATGCACCTCTCTTTATAATGGCTCCCTGACTATAGTGTTATTACTGAACAATTTCACTAGTACAAATGATAGCCAAGATCATCCTTTGTATAAAACATTTATTTCTATTTTAAACAAGTTTCACAAACAGTTAAAACCAGATCTAAATAACTTGACAAAAAAGTTTGATAATATGATCATGCTATATAATTATACTGTATAAAAACCAATTATCATCATGGTAGGTGCTTAAAAATTGCTCTCCATAGAGTTTACTTTAGAAGCAGAGTCTTCTAATGGAGCCATAATGGTCAACAAGTGAGAGCTGCCAACTTCAAATGCCCTTTGACATACATGTTTGCATAAATGATTGTACACAGTAGCTAGACAGACTGGGAAGCAAATGAACCCCTTTCCAGTTGATGCCAATATGTTTTATATTTGTCTAAACCCCCATTAAATAAGATTAATGTAAGCCACTCCTATTTCCAATGAAGTTGGGATTCAACATAGATTCAACAACAGGTTTTCACATGGGTGCTCCTTTCATTCACATGTTCAATAACATAGGCTAAATAATCACAGGAAAGGCAAGATAGTTCAAGCAATGAAGAAAGGAAGCACTTTTAATTATTTGCTATACCACACAGCCCTTTTTTCTGAACAACCACATACCTGCTAGCCATTTGCTTTGCTTTTCACCAAAATCCAGTGCATAAATTTAAAGTGCAATTTTTTTTCAGAAACCCATTTTTATTTTGGCAATTTGACTTTTGATTTGTTCCACAATAGTAAAGTAATCTGTTCACCAAGACAAGAAATGGCAGCTATTTCTCACCAACATGTGACCTCTTTCGACCAGTAAAGATTCTTATATTAATTAATTCCTTTGGAATAATTTGACAGCAATGTCAAATCAACCTGATGCTTGGACTTATGTAGAAAGGATCTTAGACTACTTTCCTAACTCTGCCTATTAGATGATAATACTATCACCATCCTCTGCTGGAAGATGTAGCTTTAATGGGTCTATGACCTTCATGAGATTGCAGACCAGTATTGACACTCATTGTAAGGACTGCTCCAGTCATTTGACAAGATAGGAGTCCCATCCTGCATTTCCACACCATGTTGCCCATGTTTGTAAAGTTTAAGTAGTAGATGAGTGCATGCAGTTGGGAAATGAGGCTCCAGGCCACATTCTCTGGGTGCTTGCATGCATATGTCTCCCATTCAAGTGCTGTAGAAAAAGGCACAAGTGACACACTGTGGAAACATGAGGGTCTGTCTTGTTCTGCAATGTGGAACAGCCCTAAGGAACCGAGGAAGCATGGGGAAGCTTTTCTGCAAAACTGCTGATATTAAATGGCATGGCTATAATTGTGTTTCTCTGCCAGTTCTATGCTTATGCCTAAAAGCTTTCCTTATGAAGGATATTAAATGCTTGGCAAATTTCAGAAAAGTATAGCACCCAAGTAACTTATTAGTGACCTTTCATTGACCTTCTAGCCTTTAAATGAAAACCAGAAAACCCAAAATTCCTCGTTAAAATTGTCTACCCCCTCTTCCTGAAGGAAGCTGAACTGGCGTATTCAACATTGATTAAATTTACATCACATTTGCACACAAGAAATTTCAACATCAAGATGAAGGACAGGCAACTGTACTGTTTTCTGGGAACCTTGGGAAAATATATTTCCATAGGGCAGATGCTACTGATAACTGCTTACATTAAAAGAGCTGCTGCCATCTACACTACATGCTGTATTCTCAAACAGTTTCATGCACTACTTTCCACACATCCACTCACAAAAAGCTTGAACCGCTTTAGAAACCTTACTTGACCTCTTACTGCCCCTCATCTTGCATTGTCTGACTTTTCTGTCTTATTGCATGCTGAACTTGTGCCATCATCAAATGTCTTGCTAACTCCTGACAATTTTTAATTAGCAGCTAATTGTGACACCATCTTTTGGGTTCTCCAATATCCCACCTTTTCCAACACATTGCACCAAATTGATGGTGATGCATGAGCACAGCAGTGCAAATTCAGGACGAAGAATAATGTGCATAGAAATGCATTGCAATTTTCTGCTTGAACAAAACTAAAATCAAGTAAAACGGGAGATCCAGTCTGGATGTCCTAGCATCATTATTACTTAATTTTTAAGAATTATTAATGATGTTTCACAAATATCAATATAATCCATGATTTTTAACCTGAGTTACAAAACTGATCAATGGGAGTGAAAAAACCTTTTCTGCTCATTGTTTCAACCTTGACCAAATGAGTAAAAAAAGGCATGTTTTTCTTAAAAGTTATATAAAAATAATGTAAACAGTTTTGGATTTCTATTTTTCCTCTCTTAAACCCCCTTGGCTTTTTTTCTAAATCCTTTATGTAAAAGTACACTGCAACAGTATTAAATTAACAGACCAGATGCAGACAGCTGGGCACTACGGACATCTTTTCTATAAACAACTGTAGCTTGAGCTTGAGCAATAATAATATGTGGACTGAGAACTAATTCGCCCAGCTAATCTCTAGTGAGAAACAACACCAGCTGCTAGTAGGAGTTTAAGAATGTGTTACTTTGGGAAAGCTTAGCACCAAGACTTAAAGAAACTCATTTTGCTAATTAAAGAGCAGATCTATTTGTTGGTCATCTGTTCTGCTCCTAGACCAAAAACTTGCATCACACCACAAGATGTGGGTAAAGATTTATCCAAAAGACTATTCCTTTGTAACTATTTTGTTTCTAATAACATTTGCAGAGGAACTTAAAGCAAAACACTGGTTTCAGAACAATCATATCTAAGGACAACACAGCTATTCACCCTATTGGCTTAAGCAAGAGCATATGATCTAAATACTACCCATTATCCAAAATGTATTGCGTCTCACTTCCTGAGTATATTTATGCACATTTGACAGTGCCTATAAGCAACAACTGTGAAACTTCAGGATGGCTGCAAATGTAGAATTCTGTAGCCGAGAGGATTGCTTACTAAAATATTTTATTTTAGAAAAATTGTATTTTGGCTGCTAAGATTACCGTGTTCCCTGCATAGCTAACACCACACCAGACAAAGTTTAAGCATCCTGCAGTTTCCTAGCCTTGAAAATAGATCCATAAAGTTACTAGTCCACAAATCTTACTAACTACCCTGTTCACATGTTAGTCATCTAGGGCACACTGGTGATTTCAAAGGGGGGGGGAGAACAGCCTCCTTTCCAATATACAAAAACTAGCCTGCCTGATCACTTGGAGGAAATTCTTACTTTGCCACAGGCTACCTGACAAGTGGCTTCTAACAGACCTGCAGGATTTCTTGCCAGCCCTGAATCCTGAGAGTGCACCCATGACATTGTGCAGAAATAGCATCTCCCATTCCAGTTCTGCAACACTCCTTAGCCCACCACCTTCTTCTGCCTCCTTACCAGCAGAACCTGTTTGTGGGCTTCTCACAGGCATCTGGTTGGCCACTGTGAGTACAGACTGTTGGTCTACTACTACATGTGTTTAACCCATTACATGTGTTTAACCCATCTTACATTAGAACCAATCCTTGATTGCTACAGCGCCAAGGAGAGCAAGTAGGAAAATGAGCTATTCAAGCACAAGGGCGGAGAATGCTATCCCCACATAGTGCTTCACTGCTCTCCGCTGTTAAAGATGCACTAGACTGGGAGCTATCAACTTCACCCATCCATTCACAGAAGACTAACTGGTTTGTCCACCACTGGCCTGGGTTACTAAGCTGATGTACAGTCAAAAGTTTAGAACAAGGTCCCTATTGGGGAAAATAATGCCAATTAAGTCTGATTGGTGAATATGCATATTTTAAAAAATAACTTATTTGCTTACAAAGATTTATAGAAATAATTAGCATGAAATATAAATATACACTATGGAAATAAAAATGCTATGCTTCTTAGAAAAGAAAAAATGTGTTTCTGGGGGAAAGGTTTTATTTATTGGCATAGTATATTACAACTTTATTTTTATTTATTTTTAATCCCACAAATTATTATTCCAAATATCCTTATAGGGAACTACCGTAACTAATGTAACAATAGTAAAAAAATAATAATGATTCCATCCCAACACTAATCAAATTCTAGATTGGTGAGCCTAACTATTCTAGTATTATTATTTTAACTGAGAGCTGCACTCACTATTCGCCAACACTTCAGGAGCCACAGGTCAGGAGGAGGTGTGGCCAAACCTTTGTCATACACACAAATAATACACAGTCTACACACACAGCCCCCATGCAGATCAACTGAGGAGGAGGCGTTATTGTCCCCTCTCCACCCATCAAATTATCAATCTGATGATAAGGGAGGAAACTATTTTAATCCTCACCAGGGCACTAGGTTCCATTGACACGCATTTGCCATCAACATTGGAGGGGGTGGGGAGGAGACAAATTATGGTTTGGGGTGGATCAGCCCCCCCCCCCAAAAAACGGAGTGTTAGCCACCTCTGTTCTACATTAAGAATCTAAATGGGATTACTTTTACAAGCCTAAAACTGAAGGAGCATTCTCTCACTTAAAAGGATGGTTAAATCAGACATCCTGTCTAATAAATCAGAGGATGGTATAATAATTGGTTAATGCCTAAAAACCAGACAGATTTGGGACAGTTGGTAGTACCATATAATTAACCAGGTGCTATACATCTACCATGTTCTAAAGTTTGTTATGATCCAAAGGCTAAAGTGGCTGTTAAAATATATAACTGTTCTAGCTAATACAACAAACAAGTTAGTTCTAGGCCAACTTTGCAGCCCATAGTAATGTCTGGAATTTACCATTCATACAAATCTAACATGGGACCGTATCTCTTTTCATCAACTCTTTCTATTTTTTTTTTTTTTTTTTTTTTTTTGAGAAGCAAAGCAGCTAGCAAGCCTGATCTTTATTAAACTGTTACAACAGGGTCCCCCGCTCACCCCATGCAGGGAGGGAGGAGAGGAACTCAGAACAATGGTGCGCAAGCTTTTATATAGACATTTGAAATTTGCCTACCTTGGAGCTCAAGCGCCCTCCAAAACACCATACATACATCACAGAAAGAGGTGGTCTCCAGCAGAAATTTGAGTGTGTTGCTTCTCTTTTTTTTTTTTAACATACTTTTTATTAATTTTACAAAATACAAAAAAACAAAAAAACGGTACATACTTAAACCCCTTTTCCACCTCCTTCCTACCCACCCACATGGGTCCTCCCCTGCCACAGAAGTATCCCATGTTTGTGAACAGTCAGAAATGGTCCATTTTATGCTTGGATTTCTGTCCTCCTCCCCCTCCCCTGACCCCAAAGCCCCCCCCTGCCACCAGGGAGCTCCAGCAAACCAGGGCAGTACGCAGGAGGACATCCATCCAACCATCTATTGTTATACCAAAAAAAGAGAAAAATAGAAATAGGAAAAAAAGGGGAAAAAGAAAGGGCGAAGAAAAAAAAGAAAAAGAAAAAAACAATACAAAACAGAAAAATTTTTCTTGCATTCATAGTTGAAAAACCATATTTTATGGGCTTCCCCTCCCCCCCTTCCCCGGTTTTCATCCCTTTTTTATCATCTGCAACAGTTTCTTACTTTATAAAAATACACCTTTGTATCTTTTACAACTTATAAATCAATTGTTAACATTTTCATCTAATATTCAAATCACTGAAAATTCAAACTCCCATTTTCTCTTCCCGTGCCTAATTTTTTTTTCTCCCTCTATAAGCCTCCATATTTTCACATTTTCCAAAATCCATTCACTTTTAAAACTATAACTATTCTCAATTTAACCTTACATCCCCGATTACCGGCTCCACCCCCCCCAATCCAGCAAATTCCAAAATCCGCAGACCAGTTATAAACCTGTTAATCCATCCTTATAATCACAACATCCCTTTCCCTTCACCCCACCCCCTGTTTACAGTCTCTTGCCATCCAGGTCACCATACAGGACCCCTGAATTTCTTCTCTTCTCTGCATATTTTTTCCTTCTTCCCTGTGGGCGTTCTGGAGTTCCAATAATACCAATCGTGCCCCCCTCAAAGGCAGGGCACTCCATCCAACTTTTTGTAGAGTAGAGTCATCATTTTTTTCATGGTGTGTTTCATTTTGTGTTGAATCATCACAGTCCTCATCTTCATCTTTTCCTTCCCCATCATTGTCATTCTCACATTGCTCTTTTTCAGTGTCAAAAGCTTCATCTCCTAGAAAATCATATTCCGCCATCACCTCCTGAAATTTCTGCTGTAACTCCTGTCGTCGTGTCTCCTCTTGACATAACTCTATTCTTGTTTCCCACATTAAGGTCAAAACAGACCGCTGGAACTCAGGGGAACACTTTTTTGTTGACATATTTCAGTCCTGCCAAGGTCAAAACTTATCACGTGGGGTGGAATATGATCACAGTTTATTTTCTCGACTCCATTTTAACAAGCTGGCTGCATTCTTCAAGTCTTGTTAACAATAAAGTTCGAACTCACATTTCACAAGCACTTAAGCCAAAAAAGAAATTCCACAAAGTCCAGAAATACAAAGTGAAGTAAAAATTGACTTATAAATCCTGATCAACTCACTGAATTGCCTAGGCTGCCGGCTCCCGAGGGAAAGGAAGGTTTTTCTTAGGCTTTACCTCATTGCTGCAGGGCAGTCATAAACCACAGTCTCTCTCCCCTTTTCACCCTGCATCAAAGGGGATATTCTCTTTGATGCCTTTGAGGGATCCTTTTGAATTACAAATCTTCTGTTTATGGCTTCGGGTTTCTATTTACTGTCTCTTTGTTGCCGTGGGGGGGGGTGGCTTCCTCTTTTCTCCCCTCTCTCCCAGACCAAATTGTTTTATAATCCAAATCGTGAGGTTACTTACAGTCTTTTCCAATCGTTTTATTTTCGGAAGAATCCAGCGCTCTCCGCCTTCGGCTTGAAGCTTCTCCCTGCTAGAATAACGTTGCCGCTCAAAATGGCCCCCGCGACTTCTACCCTCCTCGCTCCGGAGCTCTTATTAGAGCTAACCGAAGAGTTGGGGAGTCCGGATTGGGTCTGTGCCGAGCAAATTGCCCTCGGGACGCCCTTCCCGAGGTTCTAAGGGGCGCAGCGTTGCTCTCGCTGCCCTCCCCACTCCTAGCAGAGACGGGCCGTCTCGGAGACGAGACGAAACCCCGCCGATCGACGCTGGCGCTGAACCCGGAAGCCTTCATCAACTCTTTCTATACACAGACTGAATGGATCTCTACTTATGAATGTATAAATGTGGTTTCTCCTTAACATCAGCTGGTGATTTATGGACTACAAATATTACCAGACCTTTTACTTGTTTACTTCTTTTTACAATAACCTGCATGTACGGTTTGCTTGCAATCATTGGTTAATTTCAAAGAACACCCTTTGAGGTTGAACCACATTTGGGCATTTGATATATTTTTTTATATACATGCATCATAAATCTTATCAGGTTCACCAGTGTTATTTATTGTATACTGATATGACAGCTTAGCGTATATATTTAGTTTATTAAATTATTATTTTTAAAATCCTTTCTCCCTTAACTTCTTTGTTCATCTAGTTTGTTTAATGGTTAAGACTAGACTAGAGTATTTTTTTTTATTTTGCATATCTAAAGACTAAATTATAGATATTATTGGGCTGGGGATTAGAGTATGTGGAAAATGATGGTGGTATATGGACCACATTTTATGCTCCTATATCACATGTTAACAATGAAATTGATTGTCAGAGTCAAAATCATTTAGTAAGAAGAACTGGAGAAAAGGAAGAACTGACTGCAACATGCCAATACAGGTTAATCTCTGCATTCAGGTTAACTGCTGTACTGCCTACAGCAAACCGCAACACCCAGTTGCTCTCCTTTAAATCTTTTAGGACTGACTTTAGAAGTCCAATGGTATAAACAAAATATCTATTGGTGAGGGAAGAAAGGAGTTTAGGGCTTTCTTGTTTTATGTAAAAATACAGCGCATCTGAGCACGTCGACTACATACAGCCTTCATTACCTTTCCCTTCTTTCCTTCCTACAATTTCTTCAGCTGTCATTCACCATTGATTGAACCCTGAAACTGAAGCTTATTTTCAAATAAGCTGCAAGGTTTGGGCCTCTTTAAACAGCTGCTGCCCCTCCTTGCATTACCAACATTCCAGACTGATGAATGATTCTGCCATTCAGTAACACACCAGCAGCCCAAGTCTTAAAACAAAGAATGCAAAATTCAACCCATGAATCAAATCAAACTGATGGTCAGGAAATTAGTAGTTCATCTACAACCACATATATTGCCTTCACTCTTCCAATTAATATGGTATATAAAAACAGTATGTGGCTTCCAGAAACATTGACAATTAAGGTACCAACACAGCTGTTAAGTACTGGGCTCCTAGCAGCAACAAATGTGTGTTTTTTTAAAAATCTATACCATGAGTTTCATTTTGTAAGAGGCAAAACCAACACTGTCACTAGTGTCCATATGACTATAATTAGCATAGCAGATAGGAAGAAAAAGATGAGACACTGTGACGAACATGTAGAGCATACAAAGTTTCAGGTGCTTCCTTTTTAAAAAAGCAGATGGTATAAATAGTCTAATAAAAAATGCTGCTTCTCCCCCCACCCCAATTTTAAAATGATTAAAAACTCTGCTGAACAAACACATTAAACTAATGTGCCCATTACTAGGAAGACTGAATTGTGGTCCCCCCCCCAATTAATATGTACTTGCAAGAATTACATTTAAATTAAACAAAACAGTAAACTCTCATAGTAAAAATAAATCGAAAAAAAGACAAATGCTTCACATAATTGGCATCCCCAGTTTTGGTAAATAAGTCTTTGGGTGAGAAAGGAGAACACAGAGATAAGCCAATTAAAAATGTTGCCCAAGATTTTCTTCAAAGACATATTTATACAAAAGTTTCACATACTGTATAGAGCTGGAGCTGCAGCAATAATTTAATAGGAAACAAGAAAAAAGTCACACTGGGTTTTCCCCTTCTTCCTCTTCTACTTGCTTAATAACTGGAATACCTAAAAATAAGAGTGAAGAACCATTAAACATGTTTAACATGTTTTAATCCTGTAAAACAGGGGGACTCTGAGGCTCAGGGGGATCTGAAGGGGGTCTATTACCCTCCATTTGACAGACTAACGCACAGCAACGCGTGCAGGGCCAGCTAGTTTCTATATAAATGATATTGTCCAGAGGTTAACATCCCCAGAATATCATGCCCCTAAATTGGCTACAAAACCCATCTCTGTATTATTATACACAGATGATGCGATACTTCTATCTCAAATAAAAGTTGGCCTAAAAAGATTGATGAGAGCATTCTCAGGATACTGCAAGAGAACAGCTGGCTGTGAATTACAAGAAAACTAAAGTCATGGTGTTTTCAAGAAACTATAGGCCCATAGATGGTATATGGATAATCAGTTGATTGAACAAGTTAAAAGTCTTCAAATACATTGGCCTTATTTTTTAGTCAACAGGGTCCTGGGGAGCACATCAGAAATATACAAAGGAAAAAGCTTCTCAAAGCACCAAAATTCTGACACACTTTTTCCATACAAAAGGTAGCAATCACATACCATCAGCACTTGAAGTGTTTACGGCTAAACCCTTAGCACAGTTATTATATGGGGCTCAGATTTGAACAGGCACTCACCTTGGATCTACAGGAGCTGTTCAATCTAAGCTCCTAAGGCAATTTTTTTCTGTTCCATTCTGTGTTCCAAATGCTTCACTGCGCTTTGATGCTAATCTCCCCTCTGCTGAATTACAGGCTTGGTGTAGGACATTTAATTATTGGCTTTGGCTAAATTTAAACCCCACCAGTCTACTACCCTTAGTATCGCAAGATTGTCATGTTATTAATGCTGAGCTTTAGAAAATTTAATTAGACAGTGCCTATATGATATCGTGGGTGGCACTGTGGGTTAAACCACAGAGCCTAGCGCTTGCCGATCAGAAGGTCGGCGGTTCGAATCCCTGTGACGGGGTGAACTCCTGTTGCGTGGTCCCAGCTCCTGCTAACCTAGCAGTTCGAAAGCACGTCAAAGTGCAAGTAGAGTTTCCGTGTGCTGCTCTGGTTCGCCAGAAGCAGATATGTCATGCTGGCCACATGACCTGGAAGCTGTACGCCGGCCCCCTTGGCCAATAATACGACCCCAGAGTCGGTCACGACTGGACCTAATGGTCAGGGGTCCCTTTACCTCTACCTTTATATGATATTGAGCGACAGAATAATTTGGCCATGATAAGGAAATTTTGTCCATGGTATGATTATTTCCCATCTAGTCATTTTGACACATTGGCACCCTTTTTTGCCAGACTTAACCATTCCAAAATACAGGTGCACTTTCACTTATGCAAGATTAAATATACTGCCTTCAGCTGTACTTGAGGGTTGATTTCAAAAAAATTCCGCTGGAAAAATGGTTATGTCCCTGTGGAGTTGGCAGTATTCAATCAGTAGCTCATGTGCTTCTAGCTTGTACTCTTTATAAAGACTTGAGGAGTGAGGTTATTACCCCTCTATTACTATCCATACCAGGTTGCTCAACCATTGCTACTGTGTCTTTTCTTCTAGCAGATCAAGATAATCAAGTGACAGCAAAAACTGCATTTTTTTTTTAAGCAGGGGCAATTAGAATAAGATCTATTATTTGATTATTGATGTAAACCTCCAGAATGTAGTCTGTATAGTTAAGGTTTTGCCTCTATCTTCAGTTCATTTTATTTTATTTTACAGTATTGCTATGGCTAGTGGCTGATGCAACTAAAGAGTCTTCTTCTACTTTGCTTTTCTCATCTGCTAAATGCCACCCTGCTCCTACCCAGCTCTCACCATCAAGTTTCTTGAGTTTGGGCACTCGTTTCGTTGCTTCCTCAACCCAGGCACTCTGTGAATCAGCGGAGAGTTTCTCTTCCAGTGGATTACCTACAAACACCAGATCCTCCAGTAATGGCAACTCTGCCAGCCTCTGAAACTCTGCTGCAACCACAGAAGGAAACAGAGCTGTGTTATGAAGTACACAAAAACCTCAGAGTTGTATGAAGACTCCTCTCAAGACCAGAAGACTGCAGATGCTGAGTGAAACATATTCAATGGGCAACATCTTAACATCATAAGATGTGCGTGGAACACACATAAACACACTAAAGACTCAAAAGAAAGATACCACCACATTCGACACAATGGAGAAGTTACCGTTTTCTGGAGTTTTGAGGAATTTTTTGCTCATGCAAGTGTTAAAATTTCTGTTATGCAATAAAGACTTAGAGTGATATCTAAACTATACTCAGAATAGACCCACTTAAATGATTGGACCCAGCTTAATCAATTGATTTCAAACCTTTCACTTTAGAGCTCTTACTGCTAAAGCTGATAGAAACTGTTGGTGAGTGGTTTGGATGTTCAGAAAGTTGGTATTCAACTAGTTCTGGACGGGTTGAACTCCATAATAAAGAATTTTATTTTTCAGACTAGATTCAGCATTGTCATTGGATACCCAAGTGGCATTTGTGGTTCAGGGCACCTTTCACTAGCTGCGGTTGGTTTACCAGTTGTCGTCCCTCAGGGATGGAGATAGCCTGGCTACAGTTATGGTATGGTAACCAGATTAGATTATTGCTATGTGTGGTAGACAGGGCTGCCTTTGAGGACTGCACAAGGGACTACCTTGGGAATAGAATTGTTGAAGAGCAGGCTATATCAACTCGTTTACCAACCTAAGTTACCTGCTATTAACTCATTATAAATTATCAATATATTTATTGAGAAACAACTCTGGCTTACCCCAGTCTTTTACCAGATTATTTGACATGTAGAGAATCTTCAGCTTCTTCATCACATGGAGCCCTTTCAATTTCTCAATCAGGTTGTATGAGATCCACAGCTCCTCTAAAGTATCCCCAACTGCCTCCTGAAAGATGATATTCCTTCAGAAAAGAATGTTCTGCATTTTCCTATTATCATGTATGTTGTCTGGACCCCTAAAGAGCACATCAAAGAAATAAAAGTTTTCCCCTGCTTCCCCACTAGCAGGCTGCAAGTTGACACAAGCCAACGAGGGGACAACATCATAATTCAGAGAGAAACCAAGATCTTCAGCCTTGACATCAAGACAGAGAATTGTATTCCAGATATCTGGACACAAAAGAAGACACAGAACTGTTTGCAGATACCTGCATATTAGATGACTAGTTTCTTAGCCAGCTCATTAAGTATGAGAGTAAATCTTGCAGAGAACAGGCAACATCCATCAAGAGGATAATTGAATTTACATCTCCAAATTCCTACTGCGATATGTAACCACTGGGCTAGATCATCCAACTGTGGTTCCTCTCACTGAAAACTGGTCATGATCTGGGAAATGGAATGGGTGGAGTGTTGGCAGAAGGCTGTGTCAAAGGTGCTTTATCTGCACAGTTACTAGGGGAGTTTTCATTATTGGTGGGGAATTTGCACAGTTGCTACAAGTATTGATGATGTTCCTGCATCTACTATATTTTTGAACAGTGTTAGCATCATATCCTTGCACAGTAACATATGGCTAACTACTCTGCAGTAGTATAAGCAGCAGCCGTCTTAAGAGGGTTACTTACCAGTCCATTCAGATTCTTTATGTTGTTTCTTCCCAGTGACAATATCCGCAAGTTTTCTGCAATGGAAACAAAGCAGGTATTTTTCTACAGCACTAGTTATTTGAGTAATGTGGAAACTTCATACAAGCCAGTGCCAAGAAGCTATTTTTTATTGATCCATCTGTGTCAAAGGGAAAAGTGTGTAGTCAAAGAATGGAAACAGTCACTGAATGGACACAGATTGAAACTATACTGCATGGTTGCTCTAACCCAGAACTGGCCATCCAGAGGTATTTTGGATTATAATTCTCATCATCCCTAATCACTGCCCATGCTAGATGGGGCTGATGAGAACTGGAGTTAAACAAAATTTGCAGTGACACAAGTTCCTTAATCCTGCTCTAACCATATAAGGAGTCAGTCATCTATAAGGTCTGGTAATTCAGGGAGCTGAGTTTCACCGCACCCCTCCCCTACTTCTGCACAGTAACATAAGAAAACAATAATCAGTTATTCATATGGATGGAGCTTATAGACATCCAGCATCTCACCTATGTGTTTAGAATCACTATGCGAGATGTTTTCCTAAGCAACCATAGTAGGCGGACATCTTTCCCAGCAAAAAGCGTAATGAATGAGGTGTCTGAATATATTGGAAACAATTGTTTAATAGAGTCTCCCTTCCTCAATGCTCCTGACAATATTACTGTCTTAATCTGTGCTTGGTGATCAGATACAAATGGATGCAACAGAGTTGAATAATTTTGCTCATGGAATAAAAAAGTAGCAGCTTACAAGTATAACATGAATCTAGAAGCTTACAAGTATAACCTGTCCATGTGTTTGAGATATCCACACACATTCCTCAGTGGGACCTATACCAAGGAAGTGGTTCCCTTCTCTGTTGTGCATGTGCATACACATGTATGCGTGTTAAGGGGGTTAGAAGTCACTCACAACCCAAATCATGGCATGCAGAATTTCATTATCAAATCAGCAGTCAAACATAATTATTCAATGCTTCCTAAAACTCCACTGCTTATATCAATTTTCAAGTGAAGTCTTGATTTTCAAATTATTTGTATTCTGCTCTAGTCAATGAGAAAAATTAATGCCAAATGCCTCTTTTTTAAAGATGGTATCAATTGTTTAAAATCAGTCAGTAAATGTAAACTTAGTGTCTGCTCAAATGCTACTTTGAAAAAAAATATGACGTCCCTGATCCTACAATATATAATACACACAGGATATACTGTTACCTTCTAGGAAGTTAGGTGGTGAACTCAAAGCTGAGTCCTGCTCCCAGTTCCAGTGCCCATAAAAATTTGCAGCAGGAGGAGAGTCTGAACAGACTCAAAGTGTGAAATGAGTGGAGGTACATATAATGAAGCAGCTTGAAAAAACACATGATCATTCACGTATTACTTACTTAACGCATTCAAGTTGGCAATTTTTTCAATGCAGTTTGTAGATAAGGACAGCTTTCTAAAATGGGGGACAAATCCAGAAATTGTACGTGAAGAACAACACTAAAATTACCAAAGTAGTTTTTTATTTACAAGTAACAATTGCTCAGAATACTACATTTTGGTTCCCCAGAAGGAAGAACACCCCCCCCTCCACATTCTCTGTTCAAGGGGTTCTCCTGAATCCTACAAAGCCTATTTCTGGGGGCACTGGGAGAAGAGAAAGGGAACATTGACCATTGTGCAAGCAGAAGTCCTCGATTAGGGCTTCCGCTGATGGGACTCACTAGTTGAATCTTGCCCTATGTTTTTAAATGTGCTTTTTTACTGTCTATGTTACAAATGGAGAACTCATGGTCCTCCAGATATTCAAATTTGGCTTCAACTTCTGGTTAACCACAGTTTCTAGTGTCGTCCAACTAAAGTGACCATCAAATGTTGTCAGTATCTCAGAGAAGAATGTGGGAGAGTTGCTAAAGATGTTAAATGCTGCATAACATTTGGTGCTGCACTACAATATTTAGATTGTAGTTTTGTTATGATTTGTTAAAATAATATGGGTTAAAAAGAAGAATTACGGTTAATTTAAAACAAGCCAACATCAAATCCTGATTTCTGAAGCTATGTTGTTTAAACTAACAATTGTTAATGTTAATCACAGTTTAGATGCCACATTTTTTGGGAAACACAATAGTTAGAATGACACAAGCTGTGGTTAACCAAAAGCAAAAGTAAAATTTCCAAACTCCTCTTCCCAGGCACATAGGAGGAGGCACCTGGGAAGAGGAGAGGGGATCTTAGTTTCTGTGACATTCAAACATAACAATTAACAGGTCAAGAGATATGAAAATTCCTTAAAGAAAATGAACACTAAATTAAAATAAAAAAACAGAAGCAAAGAAAGCAGAAATAACTTAAAGTGGCTCCCACCAATATGCAGAACGTACTCGCAGCTAACTAGAGAGGAAAGAGATGCATCCATTTTCTCTATAGGGGGAATCTGGGCATAAAGTTTCACTTCTTTGGCCTCCGATGGCTTCTGACCATTTTTTTCTTCCTAATTAAAAAGAGAAACACATAGAGGAAGAGATCCTATTCAGTATATAATTATGAATGTTCATTTTAGTCTATTGTGGCCTATTCAGCTGCATAATAACTTGCACTAAAGCTATACAGTGGTACCTCAGTTTACAAACACAATTGGTTCCGGAAGTCTGTACTTAACCTGAAGCTAACTTTCCCATTGAAAGTAATGGAAAGTGGATTAATCTGTTCCAGACGGGTCCGCAGAGTACTCAACCTGAAGCGTACTTACCGTAACTCGAGGTATGAGTGTAATCGGTTCTGTAAGTCCGTACTTAACCTGAAGCGTACTTAACCTGAAGCGAACTTTCCCATTGAAAGTAATGGAAAGTGGATTAATCTGTTCCAGACGGGTCCGCAGAGTACTCAACCTGAAGCGTACTTAACCCGAGGTATGAGTGTAATTGGTTCCGGAAGTCCGTACTTAACCTGAAGCGAACTTTCCCATTGAAAGTAATGGAAAGTGGATTAATCCGTTCCAGATGGGTCCGTGGAGTATTTAAACTGAAAATACTCAAACCGAGGTGTACTTACACCGAGGTATGACTGTAGTTAACGTTGACTGAGAACTGTTCACGCAACCTTGAATATGTGGTAAAACGATTTTTTCTCAGTCTGGAATGCTGTTTCTTTACACAATCTATGACAAACTGATTGCACTGAGTTGGGGACATCACTGGTCCAAAATATGGCTGTGTGTATTGTCGCTACCAATTCATTACTGTTTAAAGTACTACACTCTAAGAGCAATCTAGGCATTGGTTGAACCCTAAAAGAGCCAGATTGCCATGAACAAATTACATTAGGATAGGAATGAAAAGCTTCCTGGGCTTGTATTCAGTGATTGTATGAACTCCTCTGACTAAATTGTGAATTTACAAAGCAGTATCACAAAAAGTTTTAACACAAGGGGCAACATTTTCTTAATATAAAACTGTAATGATTTCTTCTCAAAACGATACTGGAGCTCCTATATTCCACCTAGTCTATTTTTTTGCCTATCCAATCAGAAAAGACATTTTTCTAATCATTTTGTCTTTGACTCAGACATTTTAATATGCACTTCATTTAATGTAAGAGCATAATCATACTCATGGTAGGTCAGGCAAGTGGTACATACAACCCAGTGTCCCATGTCTGATTTGTGTCATGTTCCGTTACAACAGTAATTTGAAGACAACAAACAATGTATTCAATTTCCTGACAGCCCTTTCTACTCACCAGCCATTTAATATTAGGAAAAACTAGATCTTTACATTGTTAACTGGCATCCTGTATAATGGTGAATGCATGTATATCAAACATCTTCCAAATCTCATTGTAATACTGATTGTTACTATTCTGTCTGTACTGAATAAATTAGTACTAAATTGTACTAATAAGCAAATACTTTCAAAATGTGAAAAAAACTTCTAGTAGTTAATTAAAAAAGGAAAAAAATAAATAAGAGAAATAATTGATAAAATTAATTTAAATCTGCAAATTTAGAACATTTTCTTTATGAAGTGTGGTTGCACTTGTTTGTTTACTTGAAGAAGGGAATGACTTCCTGGTAATTAGACTGAAAGGCTAATTGTATAAGAAAGGCAGGACAGCTGGCAGAAGATCCATCAAATGCCTAAGTAGGGGACTGAAGCAAACATATTTTCCCTAATTACATCAGCCTTTACACCCCGCACCAACCACAAGCTTGTAATCCCTGCTTTTAAAACTTTCTACCTCTCTGCCCTTGACTAAGTCTCATCTCATTCCCTTGTCTCCCTTCTCTTCTTCCCCACTATTCTTCACCAGCTCATGTGGCTCCTTGCAGACTATCATTCAGCAAAGGGACAAATCAAACAACTGTACAGTATGACAATAAACCTTAGGTGTTCTGGAGCATGCTGTTTTTAAAATTAAAAATAAACTGAGGTTTAATTTTATAAACATTTCTACTATGTTCTACTAACTTATCAAAAGTGAAGAGTTTAATACGGTACTGAGATCCCAATAATAACTAGGTAGGCTGAGACCACCCTTTAAAAATAAAGCTGGCAAGGCCTATCAAGCACTTTCATTCTATCCTGCCTTTGATCTCCTTCAATGCTTTTTATCATGTTGTGTCTTATCCTTGGATATGCATGCCCCTATTAATCAAACAGCTTTCATTTCCTCCTTCTTCAGCAAAACCTTTCCCAAACCTACCTATCACTCTTAGCTTTTCCTCTGTTGGGTCCTTCCATGTCATGTGACCCAATGACTTTTACCGTACCATTTTATATTGCTTTCAGTTTCCTAAAAATAGTATTAAAGAAGATCCCTGATCGCAGATTTTATTTTTTTTATCTCATCCTGTTTTTCAGTTTGAGAGCTTGAAATTTCAAAAAATAGACAATTTTGGCTGCACAAAACCTTAAAAGTTCAGCCCAGAATTAAGATACAGTATTTCAAAACTAAAAATACAAATCTCATCAGAACTTCATGGCACATTATGAACTTGCTTTAAAATTTAAAGTTAAGCTACAAAGTTTAAATTTTTTTAACGTGATTTAAAAAAATCAGTATGATAGAAATTCCCCCAAAGTTGTACAGTATTTATTATTTCATATTTCTAAGAACTTCCTGCAAAAATTTATCTTGGAATCTCAATGTGATTATATTTTTTTAAAAATATTTTGTACATACATGGGTTACTGGGTTCTATTTAGGATAAATAGGTATTCTTGGAGTAAAATGTAACAGAATAAACAATACTTCAAACCATAAAATAAGTTACTTCGGGCATTTATTTTAAAAGTTATTCAATTAAAAGGTATCTGAAACAGAGGTTGGATATCTATCATGAATGCATTAGTTGAGATTCCTGCACTGCAGAAGGTTGGACTAGATGACCCTTGGGGTTCCTTCCAACTGTACAATTCTATGAAATCTTGATTTCTATCCTGCTTCTGCATCTTGCCCATCTAATGTAGATACTAAGCTCTCAAGCACTGACTATGTAAAGTTTGTGCACACATCGGTGTCTGCACATTGCTGAAGTTATATAAATATTAACTAGAGTTAGTAGTAGCAGTATATATAGCAGCTCAAATGGGGGTAGCGGACTTCAGTGAGCTAAAAATATACAACTTTTTGTACAGAGGTATTCCAATCATGCATTCCTTGAAAAAAGCTATTTCTACATCATTGCAAGAAAAATGACAAAAACTTATTCTTGACAAAGGAAATCCACACAACTACATAAGCACAACAAATCTACTTACCCATCTGGCTAGAGCTTCCTTAATAGTTGTTGCTTTTGCCTAACAAAAAAGGGTATGGAAATACATTTTAATTAATTTAGGCAGTCAATCAGTTAATTTGTTTTGCTTTGATCAGTTATATTTAAATACATAGACATATTATATTATAAAGACATCCTTGTCAAGGCATGAGGGAAATTCAATGAATGATTTAATATGTAATCAAAGTAAGGGAACGTGTTAAGACAACACAAATTTCCATCATATTTGGGAATATTGGCTATTCCTCATTTTATCAAAGCAAAAAGGGAAGAACCAGGTTTAAAGGACACAGTAGCAGTAATTGCAGCTGACAGTTCATTTGCTTATTGTTGGATGGAAAGTAATAGTTTAAACTTTGGTAACTTGGATATAAACTGGAAGGAAAGTACTACTTTAAATTTGTCAACAACTTTGGTACACGAAGGAAAGTATCGGTACAACTGTACAGCCTGTACCATAGCAAATGAAATGGTCTTTCCCATTTAAACACATTTCACATCAGTATTACAGTATTAGTTAATTCATTTCACTAGTCTATTAAAGTCTGCAAATTTTGTTCAGCATTAGCTGAACCTCAAGATTATAAAAAGGGTGGGGTAGAAAACTGGATTCTAAAATATTTAATCCCCCCATTTGAAGATTAAAAAAAACATTTTTGGTTTTAAAATGACTTTAAAAGTACAACTATTTCTGTACCAGCATTAACATAAAGCTATCTGGATTGTGTTATAATATTCAGTCACATATATTCTTAGATGGTTTTATACCAAACAAAGAAATGTCTCATTAGCAACAAAACACCAAATATTAGTTCAGTAATTTTTAAAAAAGCCTTCTGTCCCAGTTGTCACATAATCAGCAAATTCAAATGCTACCAACTGACAGGATCAGCACAGCTATGTGTGTCACGTCTTCTCTATAAAACATGAGCACTGTTTTTCTTACATTTAAGCTCTAAACAGGGCAGTGCTGCATGAAAGGGGCTTATGGGGCTTTTAAAGGCTCTGCCTTGCTTTGGATGTTTTAGGTATTTTTCTTTTATTTTTAAACCCAAGATAGATTCAGGCTCTTTCTTAGTTGCCTGAAAGAGTACCCGACCAAAAGGGATACTTTTACAGCTTTACAGAGATAGGCAGAGCACAGACTTAACAGATCTAATTTGTTTCTTTCTCATATCCTAAAATCTACCAACCAGATCCAGGTGCAAAAGACACACAGTAAGAATCAAGGGTGCCTCTGAATCTAGGAATTTGTTATCAGCACCAACACTAAACTGAGTTCACAGTCTTTCCACACCTAGTTACTTTCCTTCATTTCAGCATTTAGATGGGATAAGTCATTTGGTTGTTGCTATTGTTGTGATACTTGGGAATTAGAAACAAAAAAACCCCTTGCTGCAGATTACTCAGAGATACTCCAGTAGATCCTAATCTACCTTTTTTCCACAACTACTTACAGTAAAATGAAAAACTCCACAGCCCAAAGCAGGGTGGATAAAAATCAATGATTTTTTAAAAAAAATCAAAAAAATCGGATTTTTTTGATTTAAATCGGATTTTTTTGATTTAAATCGATTTTTTTGATTTAAATTGGATTTTTTTAAATAAAATGCTTTTTGAGGAAAATATATTACCATCCAAAGGTTATTCCATCATGAAATAAAGATTAGTTTTTTAATTATGTAGAATAAGGTTGTATATGTTTAATTTTTTGGGTAAATAAATTCCATTAATCCATTCACAATGTCATGCTCTTCCAGAGGTTTTTGTAAGATTATTGGGCAGTTTCTCTGCCTACAAGATATTATCACAGATGCTTGGTTTACTTTTGCAGTTCTCAAAACTGAATTTGACTCAACAGAGATCACATGCCTCTTCTTCACAGCAAAAATGTTATAACATGAACAGAGTTGAGAAAAAGACCTTAATCCTATTGTTCTACAAACCTATGAATACAGAAACAACCCCTTCAGTGCTAAGTTTCAAGAAGTTCAGTGAATAGAATAGAAACAATATTTTTCTGATTGTTTGGAGTGGACAGTATTTAGGTTTTTCATGTGTAGGCTGGGCTGACAGTCTAAGTTTCTATATATATATATATATATATATATATATATATATATATATATATATATATATAGTTTTTGTTTAGCCAAATTAGTTAACAAACATGGATGTTTGTTTAAGCAAATAACATATGCTGTAATGTTATTGTTTCAGTTGAATAAATCTATTTAAATTGTTATTATTAAGGTAATGATTATTTTTCTCCTTCCTAAGTACAACAGTAAAGTTGTCCAAATATGAATAACCCATTAAACTGGGGATAAAAAACTAATATGAAAAGTTGTTATTCTAAAAATCTTCATCTACTTGCATATTAAAGTTATACCAGCAAGAATTAGTCTTTATGTAGAAAACTATGATTTAAATCAAGCCTTACTGACTAGTGATTTAAATCGTGATTTAAATCATGATTTAAATCAGTTTGATTTAAATCAAATCCACCCTGGCCCAAAGCAGAAAATTTAAGTATAAACAATAAATACATGATGTCATGGAATTTATCACGCTGAAAATTCTTTTAAAAATCCATGTGAATGTCAACTTCTAGCTCATTAATTAATGCAGATTCATCCCCTATCTACCTCGTTTTACCTCTTCTTAGTGTCTTAATAAATGAAACTGATTTGCAAAAATGATACGTTAAAATATGAGTGACACTGCACACACCTTTGTAATTCAAGAAATATTTAATAAAAAATATTTTTTAAAAAATTAATGCAGATTCAATTTGTGCCAATCTCAAAAGTATTTATTTACCATTCTACTGAAGGCGACTTCCGCTACTCAGACAACTCCTTTATGAAGAACAATTTATGTAGATCTCTCTTCAAATGAACAGCCTTCCTATTAAAAAAAACCCCCAAAGTGTTAGGATGAGCTTCAATCACCATAGGAATAATCTCCAAATGAAAGGCAAATGAAAAAGGTTCTGTGTTGGCTTATGGTTCTTTTATTAACAATAGCTACCATTTATATAAGAAAATTCCTTCAGTAGCACCTTAAAGACCAACTAAGTTTATATTTTGGTATGAGCTTTCGTGTGCATGCACACTTCTTCAGATACCTGATTCAGATTCTTCAGATATCTGAAGAAGTGTGCATGCACACGAAAGCTCATACCAAAATATAAACTTAGTTGGTCTTTAAGGTGCTACTGAAGGAATTTTCTTATTTTGCTTCGACTCAGACCAACACGGCTACCTACCTGTAACTAGTACCATTTATATAGATTTTTTTAGAGTGATTACAGCGATTCAAATGCATCGTCTCTCATCTGCTCCTAAGTAAAACTCGCCTTAATCTATGCTCTGTGATGGATGCAACAGTTATCCCTTGCACTCATTAAAAAGAAACTTTTGACCCTTGCAGTATTTCTTTCTATACTCACTATATATTGTATTTTTCTTTCTTTCTGTCGAGACCACCACTTTATGCATCAGATGAACCCAGTGAGCGCTGGCTCATGAAACCTTATTGCACGCTGCAGATGAGGGGCTGGAACTGGTTTGCCTGACACACAACGTGAGCAGACCGCCCTGCAAGGGGGTTGAAAACACTGAAGGAAAGAACCATCTCTCCGTGACACCCCTCCCCGCCGGGCCTCCCTGTTTCAATTTGCACGAATACTGGAAGAACCATTCCCTCCCCTGAACTTTCCAAGGCAGATCCTCGAGCATCCCCTGCTCCACAGACCCGTTCCACACCTCGCACAGGTCCTTCTGGCATCCCCAAAGGGCTCCTCTCTCCAGCACCCGAGCCAAGAACTCTGTTCCCTCAGGCCGGGCATGTTCCTCCTCCCTCTCCCCTGCCTCGACAGCCACCATCCCTTCTCCTCCTCCCGCAAACCGAGACGGGGGGTGGGGAGAGAGCCTGTTCCTGTTGTCCTCCAGCCCGTCCCCCGCGGGGTCTTCCCTGCGCAAAGCCATGGCGGTTCCCTCCGCCTTCCTTGCCTCATCCCAACTACCGCGCGTCCAGTCGCCGCCTCCCCCCCCCCGCCCGCGCCCCGCCGGCCTCCTTTCCTACTCCGGTTGCAGCCCTCGAGCCGACTTACCATTATTATGATTCTGGTTGCTACCGTCTGCCGCTCCGGTTGCTATGGCACGCCAAGCCCTTGCGCATGCTCACCTGCAGGGAGAAAAGGGCCGGGGCGGACGCCTCTGGGAAGAAGAGTGAAGTCAACAGTTGGGATCATAGAGACTCACCTGGAAAAATAGAACGGCTTCGATTCCGGAACTCTTTAGCATGACCATAGAAACGGGGAGGAGGTAGAAAGGTCGTTGCGAGACAGATCAGACGCCCCCTGGTTTCCGGTATTGTTTGCTGTGTGTCTACGCCTGTCTGTATAAGTGAGGTTGGGTGCTAGGTTTGGAGGGGTCGGTTTAAAGTACAGTACAGTACTGTAATTCAACTTTTCTGAAAACCGAGGGCGTACCTCAAGTAGTGTGATCCTTTCCATGACAGCCAAAAAAGTCGACAACAGATAGTGACCACAGGCAGGCAAAGGAGGCTCCCGTTGCAGTATTTTTAAAACTACCCTTCAACAGCCATGGGTCGCTTGCACAAAAGAGTGGCGATATATATATATTTGATGTTTCCAACTAATCTTCAGTGTTGTCTTGAATGGTCGTCACCTTTTGTGTCATGGCCCCATCGCTTCCATTATTTAATATTGGCTAGATCATCATCATCATCCGTTCATATTAACTGTTATTGTTAACATAACCAGTCAACCCTGATTAATCCTCAAGAGAGCTGCGCTTCAGATGAATTTAACAGACCAGCAATGGAAACGTCTTTACAGTATTCAGAATGGATTATGTTAAAGCCAGTACTTTTCTCTCTGGGTTTACTCAAGGGTACGCAATACTGGCACCCTTTTGCCTAGAGAAAAGCACTGGTTAAAGTTGTCTTTATTCTCCAGTTGTTTACAATATTTTGGAAAGCGCTGCAGATATTACTAGATATTATAGTACCATATGGGGACCCAGGTGGCGCTGTGGGTTAAACCACTGAGCCTAGGGGTTGCTGATCAGAAGGTCGGCAGTTCGAATCCCTGTGACGGGGTGAGCTCCTGTTGCTTGGTCCCAGCTCCTGCCAACCTAGCAGTTCGAAAGCACGTCAAAATGCAAGTAGATAAATAGGAACCGCTACAGCGGGAAGGTAAATGGCGTTTCCATGTGCTGCTCTGGTTTGCCAGAAGCGGCTTTGTCATGCTGGCCACATGACCTGGAAGCTGTACGCCGGCTCCCTCGGCCAATAATGTGAGATGAGCGTGCAACCCCAGAGTCGGTCACGACTGGACCTAATGGTCAGGGGTCCCTTTATCTTTACCTTTATAGTGCCATATAAATGTAAGATTGTATTGTTAAGTCATCTGGAAACTCTTATTCTGGGAGAAGATACAGGTTTCAAACCCTCAGTGAGTTAAGGACTTCTCTTGCATGCGAAGACAGGCTCCAGTGGATTCAGCAGATGACACCAATAGTGAGTCCAGTGGTCAAGATGGCAGTAACTGCATATTATGTATGGGGAAATGAGGGGCAGATGGGGCTTGTTAAGCTGGGAAGGTAGCTCATCTAGGAGAAGGAAAATGCTTAAGGCACTGTGATTCTTCAGAAGTTTGACATCACCCCCGAAGTACACACCATTGATTCCCGAGACAGACGGATGCCAACAACAAAGGCTATACACACTTATATATATATATATTATATAATATATTGAGTAAATTAAACAACAGTGGGTTGCATCTATTGTTAGTTCTACTCAGGGTAAGCCAATAGATATGCAGTGGCAAAGGAAGGGGGTGCGGTGGGTGCGGGTCACCCTGGGTGTCATCACTGAGGGGGAATGACAAAAATATGAGGGGTTTTTTTTAAAGGGCTCACGAAACTTTTTAGTTCAGTCAAGAAACGTAATGAAACGTGTCTGGCACTGGGCACCACACCGTGGGGGCGGGCACTTACCACAGGGCCAGCAGTGTGCCCGAGCCACGCGTCTCTCCTGGGAGTGATGTGGTGGGCTTGGGCGCCTGCAGGCTCCACGTTGCTTGCAGTCTGCCCATCGCCTCTTCCTCAGCCGCCCTATAGCTGAGGGGGAGGCAGCAGAGAGGCTCCACGCAGCTCGTCCCACCCCCAGCTGCAGGACGTGCGCTCCGCAGCGGACACCCGAGCGGCTAGCTACGCCGTTGTGGATATGCCCAACTTAGTGAGTTTACTTACTGAACTTAATTGAATACAACCCTATATGTGTGTACATATACAGGTGATTCCCCATTTATGCAGGGGTTATGTTACAAATGGTAATGTTACAAATCCAACATTTAAATACGTAATAAATACATACCTTATAAAAGAAAAATATCCGGGCAGTGTATTTTTAAACTCAATGAACTACAGGCAACAGACTAAGATCAAGACAAATTATTTATGTGTACATGTCAGATGAATGGCTGTCTGATCTCTCTCTGTTGTTACTATTATTGTTGTTGTTATAATTACCATTATTTGCATTTATGAGACAGTGTCTCAAGTGACTTGCTTATGCTTTATAGTTGTAAAACAATTTTTTGCATGACTCGCATACATTTTAATGTTTTTTTAATTAACACAATACTTCAATGCCGTACATTTATAATATCAAAATAATTAAATATGTGACATCACAAGGAGTAACATTAATCATAAGCAAATGCACAACAAAACTCTAGACATGAATCTGGTAATTATAATACTAATATAAGGAAGTCGTTGATCTATTCCTACTCAAAAAAGAAATCAAAGGAAAGAAAACAAAGACTTCACATTTCCAAATTTGAGTAATATTCTCATAATAAAACAGACATACATATTTTTCCATAATTTCACTTCCCCAAATATACATTGTAAAACCATAGGTCTTAATTGGTTTTAAACAATCTCTTACTATAATCAACAAATCTCTCACATTTTGCTAAAACTTTATCTTGTCTCTGTCCTCTTTTTTTTTAATAAAAAGTCAGTTTGGCCATAATTGCTAAAGCCCGTGATTTTCTGACTCATTCTTTGATTTTTGTTATGGTTGGCAATCTCCAATACTTTGGGTAAAGAATTCTGCCTGTTGTAATAATATAGGAAACTAATTAGCTGTAATTCCTGCATAGTAGAGCTTTTGACTAGATGACCGTTGGATCCCTTCCAACTCTACAATTCTGTGATGCTATGATTCTAATTATTTGTCTTCTGACTTCACTGATAGTTTAATGTAATATAAAAAACAACACAGGATGGAGTGGGACAAAATTTAAAATACATCAGAAAAATGAAAACATTATTGACTAAAGGGGTTCATGAAGCAATAACATTAATGGACAAATCCATTAGGTAGAAAAAAGTGGTGTTTAAGACAAGGAGTGTACAGTCCCACTGCAATCCTCATTTGCATTACTTTATGCTAGTCTCATTTTTTTATGCTTCATACCAGGGAGAGAGTAATACCACACCACATCCAAGAAAATTATGGCCAAGTATGGTTTTCGTTTTAAAATTAGAAGGTCAGGCTATGTGTGACTCTAGTCTTTTTCTATCCATATGTTTTAAAGACCTCCTGGCTTTGTCTTCAAGTAGTAACACTGGCTGTGTTTGCTAAAGATAGACTTATTCCAAAAATTTCAATATACTGTAACAGAAAGTAGTCATATTCTGGATATTTGATTTCAAAATGGCAGATTATTATTATTTTTTGCTGGTTTTGAAGAACAAGTTTATTTGTTTACCTTTCAATTCATTATGGTTTGCTGCCTTTGATCTTTTAAGAGCTGGCCAGGGTTTACAGCTTCATATTTACACCCTCAACCAATTCATATACCTGCATGTTTTTAACGTTAGAGTTCTTCATCCCAAACACATTTTATTACAAACACCTTTGGCTGTTCCACTCTGAATCACTCCAATCTTACCTTGTCATCAGTTTAAATAATAATTTAGTCCAGCTAGATCCATACAACAGGTTTCATGTCTTTCCTTCCTTCTCAGGCCCTTTGGCACATTTACCCACAACTTTGGTTGTCGATGTGCAGCTATTTGAGTGATCATCTCAAGTGGAATTGCAGAAACTCCAAAATCTTCCCCCAAGAATGTTCTTGGGCATGAGCATGAGCTCTCCTCTCTCCGCCACCCAGAACAGGCACCCCTAAAACACGGTCTAAGGCTACCAGACAAACTGGGGTGAATACTGGATTAATTTGATGGCCTGCTCCAGAGTAACTCAAGAGTGTAAAGTTGTCCTTCCCGTGTTGGCACAGGCACCCAGTGGCTATCTCAGCATATAAAGAACTCTTCCAAATCCGGTCTTCTTCTCCTACTACAAAAAGGAAGTGCCCTTCTGCTTTTTCTATGGGGATGCGACTACGTGAATTAGCTGGGTCCATTGGGTCATCCAAGGCTTCGTAAATGTCGAAAACACCATTCTCTGAAATACTGACTCTGCTCATATTAAAGCAAAGCCCAGGCAAAGTAAGTTTGCCATAATGGAGGGCAGTGGCTGTGATGGAGCTGCAACCAGAAATGCAGACGGCAGCCACTACTTCTGGCAAGAAAGTCATCATTGAAGATGCCAATTCTGCTCCTTTGCCAGTCCCAATAACACCAATTCCTGGCCCTTTAACCTTCAGAAATGAAACAGCACGAGTGGGAATTGTAGAGGGGAAGAGAAGAAAGAACACATGTTAGAAGTCTGTGTTGTGGAGCATCCCTATAGAAAAACATGTCAAATTATTAACTTAGTCTGAGAAAACAACATACATCAAACCTAAAAGCTGATACCAAAATTTCGATTCAAATAGTCTAACCCATTAAAAATTGCTATTTTATTAGCATGGAAAACTAGGTTTACAATATATTCACAATAAAACTATTTGTTAATTTCTTAAGAGCATAATCTATTCTGTCTCATACACACAGTTTTTAAAATCCCTCCTCCAAAGCATATCCCAATAGAACCAGTCTTCTTCCAGAAAGGCAGATGATTTGATCTGACCTGATCCCGTGATTTCTTCAGCTAGCAAGTACAAGATCTAAAAAAACCCATTGGTATTTCCTCAAGGGATGAGGTGCCGGTTTTCTCAAAACTGTCATCCATACAGACTCTTTCAACTGCAGGAGAGCAAGGAGCTGTATCATGTATAAGTAAACAATCCTTGCCATACTCACCTTTGGATGGCGCAGCAGAAACCTAGCTGCCTCTTGAAAGTATTCAAGGTGGAAATCCTCCATGATTTTGGGAAGATCCTCAAAATTAAAATATGGCAGGGAAAGAGCAGCAAAGCCATGAGTAGCCAGAAGGCTGGATCGGTATTCAATTAACCCACCTTCATCACCAAACATATCTATCACTCCTGGAAAGGGGCCATTTCCTAATGAAAGCAGAGAGCAATGTTGTTGGGGCACAGAGCGTTGAAAGAAATGTTCATAAAATGCTAACAAGAATAACACTATTAAAACTACATCATCATCAAAATACAACAAAACACTGATGCCACATTTTCAGGAAAGAAGAGAAAATGTTTTGAATGACTTGCAGTGCAATTCTAGACATGTATACTCAGAAGTAAGCCCCATAAAAATTGGTGGGACAGTGTGATGCAAATTTTCCACTCTCTGACCTCTGTGTTAAAATAACCATATCTCTTTAATAACAGTACAGTGGACGCTCGGGTTGCGAACGTAATCCGTGCAGGAGGCACGTTCGCAACCTGCAGCGCTGCGCATGCGCGGCTTGCGCTTTTGCGCATGTGCGAGCACCAAAACCTGGAAGTAACCTGTTCGGGTACTTCTGGGTTCGTGCGGTGCGCAACCTGAAAAGACGCAACCTGAAGCATCTGTAACCCGAGGTATGACTGTATTATATTTTCATCCTATGATAGTATTATTTTATGTTGTATTTCTTTGCTTATTCAGTGGCCTCCCGTCTGTATTTAAAAAGTACAAATACCAACCACTAGGTTAGTGGATAGTTAAGAATCTGTATTCTGTATTACAGTACTCATTTTAGCAAAATTGTGACATTATACTGCAGTCATACCTAAGTTCCAGTATTGTTCAAGCCTGTATATATTGGACTCTTCTCTTTTCTTCATATTTTATTTTCAATTTTCAATAATTTAACAATTTAACATCCAAATTACTTACTTATTCATCCCTTCTAGACTTTCCCTTACCCCACCCCTGATTTCCAATTTCTCCCCTTTATTACCTTACATATCTTTAGTTTTCCATTCAGTTACAAGTCCATTGTAATTCACATTACTATACTTCATAGATGCTATGTCAATCC
Organism: Zootoca vivipara; assembly: GCF_963506605.1. NCBI lineage: Eukaryota > Metazoa > Chordata > Lepidosauria > Squamata > Lacertidae > Zootoca > Zootoca vivipara. The sequence continues at coordinate 44,561,393 of NC_083276.1, forward strand.
TGCTAATGTTTTTAAGTCTTTACAGTGGACCTTAAGATACTGTATTCTATAAATTTAGTCCAGTCTTATATAAACTTTTTTTCCATCTAGGTCCCAGATTTCCACAGTCATCTTTTGCCATTTCAGCATTGTCTATCCTCTTAGTTATCCATTCCTCATTCGTTGGTACTTCCTCTTCTTTCCATTTCTGGGCAAGTAGCATCCTTGCGGCTGTAGTTGCATACATAAATAGTCTTTTAACATTTCTTGGTGTGTCTTCACCTGTTATTCCTAATAAAAAGGCCTCTGGGGACTCTTCTCAACATGTGAGTATCATAAGAATCACATATGTGGATGCAATTTGGGAGTAGCTACAAGGCATTGTGCAGAGACGCAACCCTCTGCTTTTCCCCTTTTGCTTCCTTCAGCATTTAAGAAAACAGCAGCACAGCTAAGCAAACTATCTATCATTTCGTCCCCTTCTTGGTTAGATGGTCCACCCTAATCAAGCCAAAGAAGGGTTTAGCATTTGACAACTTTAAAAAAAGAGAGAGAACAATAAACTGTGGAAAGTAGAGTGGATACAATTTTAAACAATCTGCTACAGATAGCTATACTGCTGAGTTGGCTCCCAGAGAGTTCTGATGTTTTCATATGATCAAGCATTCTTCCCACCCCTCCTTCCTTTTCTTTGGCTAGGTTTTTCACAATGCATATCAAATATGGAAGGTGTTTTGTGCAATGCAGGTGTATTTCTTTCTAATTTGCAGTGCATGTCTATTCTAGCACACATGTTTTTCACATTTCTTCAGCATCTCCAACACAAGTAGATGGCTCAGATCCTCATGTGTTGCACTAATTGGAAAGGAATACTTGCAGTCTGCTTTGGGGACCAACGAAACACAAACACAGGGGGGAGAAAGTAACAGTGATGCAACTAGGTAATTTCAGATGCTGGACTTGATGGTCTTATGGGTGGGGAGCTCTTTAGGCGGTAATTACTTCACTTCAGAATGTGGCAAGCAACCCCTGATGTATCTGGGTGCCCTACACTTCTGCACCTCACAGGGCCTCTGCGGAGTAATGGCATACTTTACACCATAATTGTTTATACCTTCTTAATAAAGTTCCCTTCATTCTTTGAGAGCCATCATTCTCATCTAGCGACCTCAATTGCTGTTGCCAACATAGTGACCCCCAAAGATTTCTAACACAGGATATTACACAATTGAATTTTGCTTTTTGAACATGTTTTTTGGTAGGAATGCTAAGTACCTCACACAAAGAATCATGCATTTTCCTCTAAATGGTCACGACAGCTCTGTTGCTCCCCTGAAAGGCAGTGCTGTGGTCCTCAAGCTGTAGAAAGGATATTAAGGCTGTCGTCCTATTGACACTTACCTGAGTAAATTCTATTGAACACACTGAAGCTTACATGCATAGGATCAGGTTGTTAGGGGAAATTTCAGGCATACGATAGAATTAAGAACTCCTTTTGTACACCAGTAGTTCATTAAAACATCACATCTGGGCTTGATCATTCAGCTCTGGCAGCTACTTATACCACTGAGTTCAAGGTTCAATCTTCAGCATCTTCAGGGATCTCAGGCAGCTGTGCTGGGAAAGACATCTGCTTGAGACTTTGGAGAACAGCCATTTCCATGGTGTCCTCCAGATGTTATGGACTACAATTCCCATCAGCTCCAACCACCATGGCTATGCTAGCTGGAGCTGCTAGGAGTTGTAGTCCAAAACATCTGGAAGGCCACAAGTTGGTGAATGCTGACACAGACAACTAGATGAGCCAATTATATGATGTGGTATAAGGCAGTCTTCTCCCTTCTCCTTGTGCCCAAGAAGGGGGCGACAGAGGACGAGATGGTTGGACAGTGTTCTCGAAGCTACGAACATGAGTTTGACCAAACTGCGGGAGGCAGTGGAAGACAGGAGTGCCTGGTGTGCTATGGTCCATGGGGTCACGAAGAGTTGGACACGACTAAACGACTAAACAACAACAACAACAAGGCAGTCTTATAGGTTCACATAATGTACCGTAAAATAAAAAAATTCCTTCAGTAGCACCTTAAAGACCAACTAAGTTTTATTTTGGTATGAGCTTTCGTGTGCATGTACTGTGTTAAATATAACTTGTTTAATTATTTTATATTTTATAAAATCCCCTGTAATTGAAGGGATAAATAAACAAAATGAATATAAGTTTTAAGTCAAAGGCTGCTAGCCCACTGAGTTGTGTCCAACTAACCTCAACTCAGAGTAGACATATTGAGATTAACCAAGTTATTCATTAATTTCAATGAGTCTACTCTATGAAGAAAACTTAGTTGGACATAACCCATTGTTGATAATAAATAAATGCAAATAGTAAGTATTCCCCACCAAGCCAGGTTTTTTAAATTATTGAACTAACATGCAGCCCTGTGAGGTGCCAAGTCAACCTGGTATCTTGGACATCACTGAGGCAGATGAATTAAAGAAGTCAAGCTCCTTCAACTCACTCAGTTACTCTTCCAGGTACATACAATGTAAACAAATATTAAATTATGCTATTATTATTATTATTATTATTATTATTATTATTATTATTATTACATAATGTAAAGTTCAGGGGGCATGGCTAGCTGGAAAGCTAAACCGCAAAATAATTCTGTGTCTCCATCACCCCAGTGCAAAATCTAAGCAGAGTGGATCCTACTAATATCTAAACACAAAATTTTGTACAGCCCCAGCAAGGTAATGATGTGAGGACTACAGGGACCAAAAAGCAAATCTGTGAGGTTAGATCAGGCATCCCCAAACTTCGGCCCTCCAGATGTTTTGGACTACAATTCCCATCATCCCTGACCACTGGTCCTGTTAGCTAGGGATCATGGGAGTTGTAGGCCAAAACATCTGGAGGGCCACAGTTTGGGGATGCCTGGGTTAGATCTTCAGGAAGAAATAGCAGGAACCCTGTCTGAGGCTTCAGAGGAGGCGTCAGACACTGGCATAAATGACCAAAGGCAATATGAGGGCCCCAAAAAGCGGGAAAGTATTTGCCACAGTGGGGGAGAACAGAGACTAAGATGAGTACATTCATAAAAGAAGATAGGCACCAATATTGGACTGGGGAGCAACCCTAGCTCTTTTTGAGCAGAAATTAGAGGTGCTATCTAACCAATATGAACCTGGAATGTAAGAACCATGAGTGAAGGTAAGCTGGATGTGGTAAAAAATGAGATGACAAGAATAAATATCGACATCCTGGGCATCAGTGAACTAAAATGGAAGGGAATGGGCGAATTCAGTTCGGGTGACTATCATATCTACTACTGTGGGCAAGAATCCTGTAGCAGAAATGGAGTGGCCCTCATAGTCAACAAAAGAGTGGCAAAAGCTGTAATGGGATGCAATCTCAAAAATGACAGAATGATCTCGATACGAATCCAAGGCAGACCTTTTAACATCACAGTAATCCAAGTTTATGCACCAACTACCGGTGCTGAAGAAAGTGAAATTGACCAATTCTATGAAGACCTACAACAACTTCTAGAAATGACACCAAAGAAGGATGTTCTTCTCATTACAGGGGATTGGAATGCTAAAGTAGGGAATCAAGAGATAAAAGGAACAACTGGCAAGTTTGGCCTTGGAGTTCAAAATGAAGCAGGGCAAAGGCTAATAGAGTTCTGTCAAGAGAACAAGCTGGTCATCACAAACACTCTCTTCCAACAACACAAGAGACGACTCTACACATGGATATCACCAAATGGGCAGCATCGAAATCAGATTGATTATATTCTCTGCAGCCAAAGATGGAGAAGCTCTATACAGTCAGCAAAAACAAGACCTGGAGCTGACTGTAACTCAGATCATCAGCTTCTTATAGCAAAATTCCAGCTTAAACTGAAGAAAGTAGGAAAAACCACTGGGCCTGTAAGATACAATCTGAATCAAATCCCTTATGAATACACAGTGGAAGTGAGGAACAGGTTTAAGGATTTAGATTTGGTGGACAGAGTGCCTGAAGAACTATGGATGGAGGCTCGTAACATTATACAGGAGGCAGCAACGAAAACCATCCCAAGGAAAAGGAAATGCAAGAAAGCAAAATGGCTATCCAACGAGGCCTTACAAATAGCGGAGGAGAGGAGGCAAGCAAAATGCAAGGGAGATAGGGAAAGATACAGGAAACTGAATGCAGATTTCCAAAAAACAGCAAGGAGAGACAAGAGGGTCTTCTTAAATGAGCAATGCAAAGAAATAGAGGAAAACAATAGAATGGGGAAAACCAGAGATCTGTTCAAGAAAATTGGAGATATGAAAGGAACATTTCGTACAAAGATTACCATAATCAAGGACAAAAGTGGTAAGGACCTAACAGAAGCAGAAGACATCAAGAAGAGGTGGCAAGAATACACAGAGGAATTATACCAGAAAGATATGGAGGTCTCGTACACCCCAGGTAGTGTGGTTGCTGACCTTGAGCCAGACATCTTGGAGAGTGAAGTCAAATGGGCCTTAGAAAGCATTGCTAATAACAAGGCCAGTGGAAGTGATGATATTCCAGCTGAACTATTTAAAATTTTAAAAGATGATGCTGTTAAGGTGCTACACCCAATATGCCAGCAAGTTTGGAAAACTCAGCAATGGCCAGAGGATTGGAGAAGATCAGTCTACATCCCAATTCCAAAGAAGGGCAGTGCCAAAGAATGCTCCAACTACCGCACAATTGCGCTCATTTCACACGCTAGCAAGGTTATGCTTAAAATTCTACAAGGCAGGCTTAGGCAGTATGTGGACCGAGAACTCCCAGAAGTGCAAGCTGGATTTCGAAAGGGCAGAGGAACCAGAGACCAAATAGCAAACATGCGCTGGATTATGGAGAAAGCTAGAGAGTTCCAGAAAAACGTCTACTTCTGCTTCATTGACTATGCCAAAGCCTTTGACTGTGTCGACCACAGCAAACTATGGCAAGTTCTTAAAGAAATGGGAGTGCCTGATCACCTCATCTGTCTCCTGAGAAATCTCTATGTGGGACAAGAAGCTACAGTTAGAACTGGATATGGAACAACTGATTGGTTCAAAATTGGGAAAGGAGTACGACAAGGTTGTATATTGTCTCCCTGCTTATTTAACTTATATGCAGAATTCATCATGCGAAAGGCTGGACTAGATGAATCCCAAGCCGGAATTAAGATTGCCGGAAGAAATATCAACAACCTCAGATATGCAGATGACACAACCTTGATGGCAGAAAGCGAGGAGGAATTAAAGAACCTTTTAATGAGGGTAAAAGAGGAGAGCGCAAAATATGGTCTGAAGCTCAACATCAAAAAAACCAAGATCATGGCCACTGGTCCCATCACCTCCTGGCAAATAGAAGGGGAAGAAATGGAGGCAGTGAGAGATTTTACTTTCTTGGGCTCCTTGATCACTGCAGATGGTGACAGCAGTCACGAAATTAAAAGACGCCTGCTTCTTGGGAGAAAAGCAATGACAAACCTAGACAGCATCTTAAAAAGCAGAGACATCACTTTGCCGACAAAGGTCCGTATAGTTAAAGCTATGGTTTTCCCAGTAGTGATGTATGGAAGTGAGAGCTGGACCATAAAGAAGGCTGATCGTCGAAGAATTGATGCTTTTGAATTATGGTGCTGGAGGAGACTCTTGAGAGTCCCATGGACTGCTAGAAGATCAAACCTATCCATTCTTAAGGAAATCAGCCCTGAGTGCTCCCTGGAAGGACAGATCGTGAAGCTGAGGCTCCAATACTTTGGCCACCTCATGAGAAGAGAAGAATCCTTGGAAAAGACCCTGATGTTGGGAAAGATTGAGGGCACTAGGAGAAGGGGACGACAGAGGACAAGATGGTTGGACAGTGTTCTCGAAGCTACGAACATGAGTTTGACCAAACTGCGGGAGGCAGTGCAAGACAGGAGTGCCTGGCGTGCTATGGTCCATGGGGTCACGAAGAGTCGGACACGACTAAACGACTAAACAACAACAACATCTAACCAATTGTCAGATATTTCTAAAACAGCAAACAACGTGCACAATCTTGCTGTAACCAATCAGTCTCAGATGCAGCTCTTACAAATGACAACTTAAGCTTTATCTATGAAACAGGAGGAATGGAGAGAATGAAAAAATTATTCTCCATTCTAACCACAATTAAAAGCCAACCTCTTTCTTCAAATCCTCCCTTAGCCCTACTATCTTTAGACATAGACTTGGGCTCTACCCTGCACCATGGAGAATTAGTAGGCTTCTTACTGACTGTAGCATGATTAGTGATAGCTCAACAACGGAAAAACCAGTCTGAAAGACCCCTGAACATATGGGAAAATAATATTTGGGATACAGCAATATCTGAGCATCTCACTAGGCACAGGAGAGCAAGTAAAGGCATAAGAAAAAGAGGCAGCTTCCAAGAAATGTGGACCTCTTTCTATGTTAATGACCAAAATCAATAACTTGTTATACCAACCACTCTATTGTCTCAGTGGAGAAGTTACATTAAGTAATATATTTGAACACTGAATGTGTAAACTTATGTCTAAAGTCAATGGATAGAACAAATACCATTAGAGGTAATGCTGAATAAGTGTTTAAAGGTTATTGTTTTTGCATTTGTTTAAAAACCAATGTATAGACTCATGCATCTTGTGAGTAAATCTCCCCATATGGCAAACATGTACAGTATTCATATTTGTGGACTGGTGGCTCCGGCTGAATTCAATGCAGACACACTAGTGTGTTTAAATCTTGCTTGTTAAGTATTTGTTTCTGAAATTGCTTGCTGGTAAATGAGTGATGACTACTCTTTAGGGAAAGTGTGCTAGTTGCAACCCTTATTGTTTTGGAATATTATCATCTGAATATTATCGTCTCTACTGAAGGCTTGTCCTTTTTGTGCCCTACCAAGCTGAACACAGCCCACCAACCTCTCAGGACGCAAGGCAGAAACGTGCTAAGAGGAAGGCACGCTTGGCAAATCCACACCATGATCAACTCCCACCTGGAAACCAATGTCCCCACTGTGGAAGGACGTGTGGATCCAGAATTGGCCTCCACAGTCACTTACAGACCCATTGTTAAAACCGTGTTTATGGAAGACAATCTTACTCAGCTACGAGTGATCGCCCAAAAAGAAGAAGAACCTTGCATAGCTGCCCACTAAGGAGTAAGGATCTGAGCATTACCCTGTTTTTGCTGCCTGTCTGGGACTGCAAAAGCAAGGTGACTGTCAAATGTGGAGTTAACTAGGTTCCCTCAGGACAAATAAGCAGTCTGAGCCCCGCCCCACTGCCAAGTCTACCCAACTCACCTGGGGGAAGGAACAAGCTCCCTCTCACCGCACCGTCCTTAACCCTAATCCTTCTCACTTCGGGAAGAATGAACTGCCTTTCCACGTTCGTTTTGGCAAGCACCTGTCCAGGGATAGCCCCGGGCTGGCTGTAGCCCTGGTGCACTGACATCTCCAGTTTCATGGGACCCTTCACTTTTCTGGGCTCCAGCCTTTGGTAGGGGTTCTCCATTGCAGCAGGCGAGAGGCTCCAAAACAGCCCCATGGGCTCCAAGCCCGTGTAGTCTCCTCCCTTGGAGGGGTCTTTGGACAGATCTACCTGCCCTCGCTCATCCGCCTGGTAATGGGCACAGGAATCAAAGAGGATGCCCTCCTCGTTCACCGCCAGCGCCCTTACGGTGACTTCCTGCAGAGGCGGGAGTCCCCAAACCGCAACCTTCGCGGGCTGATCTGCCAAGCCTGCAGCAGGGTCAACCGAGACTGTCACTACCCCTCTTCTGCCGCAGCTTTTGAGGGAGGTCCTCCCGAAGGGGCGGCTCACACCCCCTAATTGCTCCAGGCAGACGTCCCAAGCTTTGGCTGTGACCCGTCGCCACATGATGGGCTGTTGCTAATCCGATCCGTTTGCTATTGCCGTCTGCGCGCTGCTCGAACGAAGAGCGGTGCAGAGAGAAGGAGACACGATCTGCAACTTCTGCTCTGCCTGGAAGTCCACGTGGGAGCACAAAAGGCAGCATCAATCGATCCCGAACCGCACGCTTCATAATGAGCAGTTGTAAGTCGCGGTCGCGTCCGCCGCTGCCAAAGTACAGTTGATTCGCGATTAGCTGAACGCGCGAGAGAAGGCCTCCTACCCATAAGAGTCAACTGCTAGGGGCCGAGGGGTCTTCAGCCCCCCCCATAAAATATTTTAGGAGTCTGCCCTCCCCCAAAGTTGATAGGTATTGCCATTCAAACAGTGTGCATGCACCGTGTCATGTGATCGATTATGCAAGGCAGTGCTTACTTAACCTCCCCCCCCAGCAATATTTTTTCAAGTTGGCACCCCTGCTCCTACCACTTCCAATCACTAACAGGAAATGTGTTTCAAAGGAGCAGGGGAACCCGACAGGAAAGCAGCACCTCTCCTTCACTAAGATTTGTGCGACAAACATGGTAATCTGAGGTACAGCAGCCACAGGTTGGGTTTTCAATAAGTTTTACTGGAGTCAGGTTAGCCCAGTAAATACAGCATGTGGCATCACGTGAAATTCTAACTTTGTAAATATTTCCTGCTGCAAACTTTAAACTTATATCCTAACACAGGCTCAAGAGTAGAATTAATTATAGACTTGCTGGAGATTTATGTTTTCTTCTAATTCATGGAGAACATAATAATATAAAAATTGATCTGCTGGATCAAGGCAGTGACCCGTCTAGTCCAGTGTCCTATTCTTACAGTGGCCAACCAGATGTCATGGTAAGCCAGTAAGCAGGACTGGAGCTCTTTCTCCTGCTGCAGTTTCCAGCAACTGGTATTCAGAAGCATGAATGCTGCCTCTGACTGTGAATGTAGGACTTAACCATTGGGGTTTGTTGCCTTATCCTCCATGAATATGTCTAATCCTCTTCAAAGCCATCGCAAGTTGGCAGCCATCACTGCCTCTTGTGGGAGCAAAGTCCATACTTTCATAGAATCACAGAATCATAGAGCTGGAAGAAGAAGAGGAAGAAGAGAAGAGTTTGGATTTGATACCCCGCTTTATCACTACCTGAAGGAATCTCAAAGCGGCTAACAATCTCCTTTCCCCTCCTTCCCCACAACCAGGGCCAGCCCTACGTGCAGGCTGGGTGGCGCAGGGCACCACGGCGCCGGCCCGCCAGGAGGGCGCCGCGAGCTGCGCCCACCCGCTGGCCGGCTGGTCCGCCGCGCAGCTGCGCCTGCCCGCCCGCCCCGCAGCAGTGCCTGTGGCAGCCGCGCGGCACCCACCCACCGTGCTGGGGAACGGGGCGGGAGGGCGCCGGAAGGATCTGGTGCACCACGGCGCCAGGGGCGCTTAAGACGGCCCTGCCCAAAACAGACACCCTGTGAGGTGGGTGGGGCCGAGAGACTTCAGAGAAGTGTGACTAGCCCAAGGTCACCCAGCAGCTGCATGTGGAGGAGCGGAGACACGAACCCGGCTCTCCAGATTACGAGTCTACCGCTCTTAACCACTACACCACACTGGCTCTCAAGGGCCATCCAGTCCAACCCCCTGCCAAGCATTTCACTATGTGCTGTGTGAAATACTTTCTTCTGTTTGTCCTGAATCTTCCAAGGTTCAGCTTTATCCCCAAGTTCTAGTATTAAGAGAGGAGAAAAACTTTATCCACTTTCACCTCTTACTCACTTTTTTCTCTAAACTAGAAAGATCCAAATGTTGTAACCTAATGGAGTTTCTCCTTCCCTTTGATCATTTTGGCTGCCCTTTCCCAACTCTACCATTTGCTTTATGAGGTGAGGTGACCAGAAGTCTACACCATATGCTAAATGTGATTGCACCAGAGGTTTGTATAATACACATCATTTGTAGTTTATTTTTGTAGTTGGGGATTCTTAGAGGTCCCTTATACAAAAGTTTTCTCATGTTGCTTGTAAAGCACTCTATCAACATGAGTTCCCTGTCCGCAGAATTGTTAGATCAAACAGATTTATTGTTATGTATAAGAACAGGAACAAAAAACAATTGGCCACACACCCGTTATCTGATAAAACACCTCTTCTGAGCAACATCTCATAGCTTGCTGTGTTCTTCACCTTGTTTTCCATCGAGGTGTTTGCGGAAGAAGGTCTGAATCCGACCCCATGCATCCACCTGTGCTGCGGCATGAGCCCTGGGCTCCCCTCCCCAGATCACTGGTTTGCCCACCAAGAGATGCATTGAAGCTGCGCACATAGGAAAATATGGAGGCTCAATATAATGTCCTGCTCCAGGATAGCAAATTATCTCAGGTTTTTCTTTTCCATGAGCCTGTAACCGCTTGGAGGCTTCCACAGCAAAGAATTCGCTCTTAAAGTTGTGGTCATCCTGGCCTACGATGAAGAGGAAGCGTCCTTCAGCCTTCTCCAATGGAATAAAACTTTGGCGATCGGGGCCCTCAAGTGGGTTGTTCATTACATCCAGAATGTCAGCAACACCAGACTTGTCAAGTTTGACCCGCTCTGCATTGAAACCAAGAGGTGGAATGGTGATGTCCTTGTAGCGCAGTGTTGCAGCTACATTGGCCACAGAGCCATTAATAGTGACTGTAACAGTGACACCCTTTAAGAAAGAGGCCATAGAGATACACAGGTCACCACCTTTTGAGTGTCCCAGCAGTCCAACTCCTGGACCTTTAACCTAGAAAGAGAGAAAGAAAGAAAGAAAGAAAGAAAGAAAGAAAGAAAGAAAGAAAGAAAGAAAGAAAGAAAGAGGTGAAACGGAAACAAGATACATATGTTCCCTCCCTGCACATGACTAAGCTGTGGGCAAAAGCTCATGCTGCTCACCCTTAGTTTGGCAAACAAACAAACAAAGAAACAAAATGTGCTGAGCAGAGGACCATTTAACATTTCCGAACAATTAATCACAGTGACTGCCCAAGGCTTGCCTGCTTTGGTGATTCTTTGCAGTCATAAATGGGGGAAACTGTTGCTGTGGACTTTAACCTTTCAGTGTTGTTTTTTTATTTCAGGAGCTTGGCACAAATAATGAATTTAAAATATTAGTGCAATACAAGTAAGCATGTGATGATCAGAGTTCAGCTCAGAGAACACTCTCAAATCAGCAATTCAACAGCTCTCAGAATAAGAATACTATGGAATATATACTTCTGCAGACAACATACACCTTCAAGCTATCACAATTTTTTGCTTCATGACCCCTGCAACTAGAGATACATCAGGTACATTCCCAATGGATAAACCTCCCCAATTACTTCTAGGACTGATGCAGTACCATCTGCACAACAGCATCTGGACATTCCCTGTCATGTGGGAATACACATTCTTGATGTGGAAATCCCTCTCCGCTGGAGTAATTGGCACAGCCTGAGGTGGCACATCTTCTGAAAGCACTACAGGATATTTTGGCCCTCACTGGCTTGTTGTAGCTACAATTAAGCTAATATAGGGTGGTTTTAATCTGTGGTACTTTATTCTAGGTCTGTATTTGGTTCACGTTTTAATAGTTTTGTAACAATTTAAGAGGAAACCACAGGAAAGCTAGGAGAGCCACCAGACCATATGCATGTCTATATGAAAATAAGGCCCACTGTTCAGAATGTCACACTCCCAACTAAAAGAATCGTATCCACACCTGCTTGAATGTGAGCTCAGTTGAACTCAGTAATTCAGGCCCACCCTTTACATTTAAAGCACATTCAATACATGTTTAAAGCACATTACTTTCCCCAAAGAATCCTGGGAACTGTCTTTTCTTTGGCAATCACTCGTAGCCCAATAAGATTGTCTTCCATGAACACAGTCTTAACATTGAGTCCGTGAGTGACTGTGGAGGCTGATTCTGGATCCACATGTCCTTCCACAGTGGGGACATAGATTTCCGGGCAGGAGTCTTTCATGGTGAAGGTTTGCCAAAAGTGCCTTCCTCTTGGCACGTTTCTCCCTTTTGTCCCGAGTTCAAGTTTCTTCAAAGTCCATGATATCTTTGTTAAAGGCTGTTCTCCAATTTGCCAGTGTTTCCCAATTGTCAGTGTTTATACTACTTTTTAAAGATTTCCCTTGAGAGAATCTTTGAACCTCTTTTGTTGACCACCAGCATTACACTTTCCATTTTTAAGTTCGGAATAGAGTAGTTGCTTTGGAAGACGATAATCAGGCATCCGAACAACATGACCAGTCCAACAAAACTGATGTCGAATAATCATTGTTTTGACACTGGTGATCTTTGCTTCTTCCAGTACACTGGCATTAGTTTGCCTGTCTTCCCAAGTGATGAGTAACTTTTTCAGAGACACCGTTGATGGAATCTTTCAAGGAGCTGGAGATTGTGTTTATAAGTGTCCATGTTTCACAAGCATACAGTAAGTTTGGTAGTACAATAGCTTTGTAAACAAGCATTTTGATTTCCCTGCGAATGTCCTGGTCCTCAAACACTCTGCACTTGGTGAGTTGGGGCGATAACGCAACATTGTAGTTTCCCACCCCCAACAAAGTTACAATTCCCAGTAACTGCAGTTGCCAGGATACTTTGGAGGAAGCCACATGTTTTCAATGTGCCTTAGATGTGCTTCAAATGTATGGTGCAGATCTACACACAACACTTTCTCCAGTTTCAAATGTAGCACCCTCAGAAACCTGCTATTTTTGTGAAGGCTGTCCACATATGGCCCTACCTTTGGATGTTTCAGCATATAGTTCAGAGCGTCTTCAAAATACTCCAGATGAAATTCCTTCATATCTTTGGGAAGATCTTCATAAGCATAATAGGCCAATGCTAATGTTACAAAGCCATAATTGGCCATCAGACAGGCTCGGTATTCTGAAAGTCCTCCTCCAGTTCCTGAAATATCAATGATTCCAGGAAAGGGACCATCACCTTTAAAAGACAGAAAGAAGTTGCATTATCTTTATTTAGACTTCTTTAGAATTCACCTTATTGAAAAGAAAGCCTAGCATGAAATCACATAATTTTATTTTTGGAAGGAACCTTGGAGATACTGTAATTTAACTCTGACCACCTGGGTTGAAAAGACCCTTTTTGATGACCCACTTTGATGGCTGGATCCTTCATAATACACTTTTCAAACCTGTTCATATTAGCAGATCAAAAGCAGAGAATGAGAGAGTTTGGAGTCTGAAGTGCCAGATGAGTTGTTGAAACAAACCCACGTTTCCCGTGAGCAAGGCTTGCTACACAATACAAAGGAATAGGCAAGGTACAGGGCTGGCCCAGCACCATCATTAGACACAGTAGGGCAAATAATCAATTCCATCTCTTTACACCTTGCAGTGTGGGCCCTGGCCGGGACAACTTCTGCCTCACTATTTGTGAAGTCTTTTAAGGTGCCACCAGACTTGTTTTATTGCCAACACACTTCCGCAGCTCTTCCTCCTCTTCCTTAATTGTGGGTTTTTTGTTTGCTTGCTGGGTGCCATATCTGTCTCCCTTTCTGAGCAGGAAGAAGAGGGTGGAAAAATCTTAAACTAGGGATGTGTGTGCGTGCCCTTCCCAGAAGTCGTTGACCACAACCACTCCCATGATCTCTCTGACACTTGGCTCCGCTGCCTGGGACTAAGGAGTCCTTGGGAATGCAAAAACACGTGGGGGAGCCGCAGCTCCTCCACCCTGGCGTTGGCTCCCAAAAAGTGTGCGGGTTTCAACGACACGAAGCGCAGGAGCGTCTAGAAGCCTTAAGCGCGGGGCCAGAGTCCGCCACTCACCCGGGGGCAGGAAGAGGGTGGCGCGGACCCGCCCGTCCCGCACGGGGATCCTCTGGACGCCGGCGCGCAGGAAGCCCCTCTCGTGGGTGCCCTTGGCGAGGACACGTCCCGCGAGGGCCGGCTCTCCGTGTCCTTCGAGCACCTCCAGCTCCAGCCTGAAGGGGCGCTGCACGTCGCGCTTCACCAGCCGCCTGAAGGGCTTGCGCGGCTTCAGCGCCCACAGCAGCCCCATGGGCTCCAGGCCGGAGAAGCTGCCGCCCTGCAGCGCCGGCGAGCGGCTCAGGTCCAGCTGCCCGCTGCCGTCCGCCCGGTAAAGCGCGAGCGACTCGAAGGGCACCCCGCTCTCGTCCTGCAGCGACGCCCGGAGCGTGACCTCTTGCTGGGGCCGCAGCCCCGACACCGAGATACCCAGCGGCTTGTCGAAGAGGCTCCGGCCGGCGGGGGAGAAGTCGATCCGGGCGCCCATGAGGGAGGCGCTAGTGCAGGCGGCGCTCTGCGCAGGTCGGCTTGGGCAGCTGCTGGAGCGGCGAGATACCCAGCTGGGTCTGGTGGTCCGCAGACGGAGTCCCAGGCCGCGCCTCCAGAACAGGCGCAGAAATGAGACCATGGTAGCGGGACGAGCTGTCAGGCGCACGCAAACCAAACGGCGGCGCCCCGCCTCGTGGTTTCAAATTACGCAACAATTGTTTGGAAAGGAGATTCGTTTGGCACGGAGGGAGGAGGCTGCTCTTCGCACAAGGCCTTCCCCCCTTCTGCCAAATGGTCGCCGTGCATTCCGAATCCACCGAGTCCTCTCTAACTCCTTCATTTAATTCAGTGGGGTTCATGGGCGTAGCCAGGATTTATATTGCGGGTGAGGCCGGGTCAATGCTAGGGAGCCAGAACCAAGTTAGTTAAGTATTTCTATTTATTTACTTGATTTTGGGTGTGTGTGGGTGTGTGTCAGCTTGCACCCCGTGCCTCCCTTGGCTATGCCCATGGTGGGGTTTACCAGATTTAGATCCTGATCCTGAACCTGAATGGATATCTTAAAAGGTAAAGGGACCCCTGACCATTAGGTCCAGTCGTGACCGACTCTGGGGTTGCAGCGCTCATCTTGCTTTATTGGCCGAGGGAGCCGGCGTACAGCTTCCGGGTCATGTGGCCAGCATGACTAAGCTGCTTCTGGCAAACAGAGCAGCGCATTGAAACGCCGTTTACCTTCCCGCCGGAGCGGTACCTATTTATCTACTTGCACTTTGTGCTTTCGAACTGCTAGGTTGGCAGGAGCAGGGACCGAGCAACGGGAGCTCACTCCGTCGCGGGGATTCAAACCACCGACCTTCTGATCGGCAAGCCCTAGGCTCTGTGCTTTAACCCACAGCGCCACCCGCGTCCTTAACCTGAACATACATCTTACATGTATGTTTATTTAATTAAGAAAAAGTTATTTATGCCTGAGGTGCAGATGTAAGACTTCTCTCTCTCTCTCTCTCTCTCTCTCTCTCTCTCTCTCTCTCTCTCTCTCTCTCTCCCTCGTTTGCTTTCCTGTTGATTGCCATGTTATATGCTGAAAATTAACAAAATATTAGGTTCGGAGGAAAAGCAAAATGGCCCCTCGCTCCCCACAACCAGAGTGCTGCAGCAACCAATGATAAAAATAAAAAATAAAGGGTAGGGAGCTTCAAATGATAACATTCATGTTACAGGAAATTTGTGTTGTAAACAGGAAATTCATGTTGTAAATATTGCCAGGACAAATGCCAGTGAGCAAAAGTTTGCCTTCTGTATTTATTTCATGTACGTAATGTATAATAATGTCAGTTTGATGCACCCAACCTGACGCATTCTGGAGATCTCAACTAACTTGAATGCTGAAAGCTTGTGCACTCTAAGGTAGTTCAATAAATGTTACTTCACTAGCTTTGTTTCTCTCCGTGATTTAAAACAACAACAACAACTTGTGAAACAGCAGGTTTAATACCAAACAGCCAAAGGGAACTTAGCTTGGGAGCTCTATTTAAAATCAACAAATCAAATTTGACAGAATGTGAGTACATCATTTGTAGCCCGGCAACAACTGTACACAAGTAGAAGGGAGGTCTGAAGAGACAAGAATCTGATTTCTAATGTACTGTACATGTATTTCCAATTTACTCCTGCTCCTACAAGAGCAGATCTGTGAAAGAGCCATTCTGAAAGGTTAGTACAAACTTTTCAGTCTTAATAAAGAACAAGAACAAGAAATACCCTGGATCCAAAGAAGTAGGGATATGAAATTAGCTGAAGTTGGGAGTGGTTCAGATAAAAACAGAGATTCTTGTACAATATTGCAATGTATATTTTACAGCTTAAACTTAACAAAAGATTGCAGTGAACAAAAAAGGTGACTGCCCACAGTGGCTTGTAGTAGTTTAATAGGCCTAAGTTCCTAATGATGGTAATCACAACATTTTTAAAAAATGATTGTTGAAAACATTTCCATACAGTAGTAGGAATTAATGTAGCATATTGTATAAATATTACTGTATTTTCTCAATTTTAACGCTCACCTTTTCTGGCCAAATTACATTGTGAAAATTAAGGGTGTGTATTAGATAGATTCGATGGCACTTTTACATTGGCCAGCAATTACATTTTTGGTTTCAAGGTTTTGAAAATTGAGGTGCACATTCGATTTGATGGCACATTAGACTCAAGTAAATACGGTATGTTCTTAAACATGTATGTTACTTTAAGAGAAGACAGCAATAACATTTTGGGGCACCTTAAAGATTAACAGACTGACGATATGATTAAAAAGTAAACCCCATTAAGCCTAGTGGGGTTTCTTCTCAGGTATAGATTACAGCCTCATTGTGGCATAAGTGTTATGAGAGGAAGTGAACACTAAAAGAGGAAATAACAGGGTTATAAACTAGGACAAATGCATAGTTTTAATCATTAAGATTAATATTTAATGCAGTTAAAAATTCCTAATAACTCCTCATGAGCAAGTTTTCTTTGAACCATAGATCCTTAAATTATTCCAGCTCATGTATTCAAGGCAAGAAGCAAGTCCTGCAGGGTGCAAAGCTGTCAGCAATAACATTTGCAAATAAGAAATGTTAATAGCACTTCGGATTGGATTAGGGTACTGAAGAAAAAGCAGTATTTGTGGACATGAACTGACATTGTCAAGTGCACAATAATGGGATAAAAATCTTACCTCTTGATGCAGAAAGGAATAAATATTGTCAGCACAGTGCATGTTGTACAAGTGTAATAATCACTGGGAAGAAAGAAAAATATTTTTTGTTTGTGTGCCAGGGCAAGTTATGCTTAGTTTAATATCAGAGATTCACAGCAGCATCCTAATGACAATTACCAGTACTTGGACAGGACTTAAAAAAAAAAAGCTAATGCTGCTGTAGCTTCAGCAGAGCAATGGTTTAAACACAGACAGGTTCATTTGTAGGCATAGCTGCCAAGTTTTCCCTTTTCTCGCGAGGAAGCCTATTCAGCATAAGGGAAAATCCCTTTAAAAAAGGGATAACTTGGCAGCTATGTTTGTAGGTTGTACTACAGAGTAATAGGCTATTGAGGAAGCAGTACCCCTAGGATCCCAAGTGCTGACATGAGTTTTAACCCATTCTGGCGCATGCCTTGGTGACAAAATAGGTGACATTAGACTGGTGAAGCAATATGATAACATAGTGAATGATAATTTCCCACTACTCTCTTTCTGCTTATAAAGAGCCAGAAGCAGAGAACAGCAGGTGGGCTTCATATTGTCTGCCTTGAACAAGCCTTTTCAGATGAGATCTCTCCCAGTCTGCATCTGTATTAGAATTGTGTTATGATAGGTTTTTTATTGGTCTTTGATGCCCTGGGTTTCTTTGGTAGGAAGGGTAAGATATAAAATAAATCATGCATGATAGCATCTCCTCCTCCTCATCCCACATCACATTGCATCCACCATCAAAGGTAAATAGGTCATCATGGAGATTCAGCGATACCAGCATTCTGCAGTGATAGCCTGTTTGGGGAAGATTTGCGGTGTTGGGTGTTTGCTTGAATCAGGCTTCCTCAACCTCGGCCCTCCATATGTTTTCAGAATACAGTTCCCATCATCCCTGACCACTGGTCCTGCTAGCTAGGGATCATGGGAGTTGTAGGCCAAAAACATCTGGAGGGCCGAGGTTGAGGAAGCCTGGCTTGAATCTTAAAAGAATTGTCTTTTACAATCTGATAGGGTTATTTATTTTCTCACTGTGGTTTAGGAGAGGCTCGAGTGTCCGCTCAGAAAACAGTGGGATGTCTGTTTCTTTACACAGCCGTTAAGTCTAATTTTTTAAAGATTTATGAAAAGTTAGCCACTAGTGAGGAGTCTCACCAGTCTTGAAAGGATGGAAATACCAACTTTTTTCAAGAGCAAAAATCCCTTCCCCCTTGAGTCTAGTCTGAAGGTCAGAGTTGACAGACAGAGCTTGCCATCTCGCAAGGCAATGCTATCTGCAATGAGGGCAAAAATGCCTTTCATGTACCAGAGAGATGTTTGTCATGCCGAAGAGCATTATGCAGAATACCGGAAACGATGCCTCCAGAATGCAGCCAAGAATCTATATTTTTCTAAAGAAGCTGTTTACCACAGAGGGGCAATACTTCGGTCCTTTAAGGACTATGACCCCAGAGGGTTGTATGATTTTTCCAGTGTCATTCAGAGAAAAGAAAGCGAAAATGTTGTTGTTGTTAAGAAGAAGCAAAGGCGACCAAGTAGGCTCAAACCTTTGAAGAAATTACAGTCCCTAGTAATGAAGCCAGACACTCCCCCTCCCAAGGAAACCACCACTGATGTTCCTGTCTGCATGGAAGAGCTTATCTGGAAAGCCAAGGTGGAAAGCACACTTTCAGAGCCAAGTCTCCTGGTACCCATTCCACCTCCTCCACCTCCTCCTTCTTGTGATCCTCCTTACACACAGGCGTTCCTGACGGAACCTCATGAGATGTTAGGAGACCTGAGAATCAAGAGGTCAAAAGCAAGACCCCAGGGCAGCACAGTCCATGAGCCAGATCACGGGGACCTGAAGTGGGAAGGAACAATGTTGATGAAGTTAAACAAGGCTACAGCTCAATTCATTGTGAATAATCAGCCCACCTGGGGAGGCTGGGTTCAGGGTAAGCCACCGGGTTTCAAGAAGCAAAAATATAACTGGGAAAGCATCAGGTACGTGCTTCCTGATGAAAGTGATGTGGAATTACTGAATCAGATTCAGGCTGAGGATGCAGTAGTGAAAGGTCATATTCAAATTGAAGAGATGAAACCGGAGACACCTCTCTCTGCTTATTATTATAGGTAAGGCAAATAAATACCTGTTTTACTGGAGCATCAAGGTGTGTCACATTTACCGGTAGATGTTAATCTCATTATTTGGAAACATGGGATTGTGCATGGGATTGTGATATTAGGTTTAGCCCCATACCTTTTTGCAATAAAAGCTGCTCTTTCCCCTCACTTTCCAATCTTCATTTGAAGGATGATGGGACAAAATATGGGTTTCTGTGACACCCCGGTGAAGGCCATTCTATGGGTAATTAGCTAAGTAAAAATACAGAATGTATGTTACAAAACAGCTAAAAATTAACATTTGTTGTTTAGCCATTTAGTCGTGTCCGACTCTCCGTGACCCCATGGACCAGAGCACGCCAGGCACTCCTGTCTTGCACTGCCTCCCGCAGTTTGGTCAAACTCATGTTCATAGCTTCGAGAGTTTTTAAAAAATGTAAAATGGATACATATGGCGGGAAGTTACTAATCCAGCTGGGAAAGCTGGTCAGAACAAAAATGCCTTCAATTGCTACTAGATATTGAAAATATTTGTTGCCCTGCTCTGAGTTACTATGGAGCAGCTTTCTGAAATCTTTGGAACTTGAAGGAGACTTCATTATCCTGTATCAGTTTTTTCAAAGGGATCACAGAATCAGTTATTTGAGCACAGTCTGTTTTGTTCAAAACCACCATGGTGCTCTCAGATACCTATGGTACTTCGCGTCCACCAAGGCCTCCTAATGTTTTTATGCATTTTTTAATTGATGGTTGGTTTCTTGGTTGGGAAAGGTGCCTATTTTTGAGGAGTGGACGTTGCTTGTTTGTTTTACTATGTTTTTTGTGGGAGGGTCTTTTAGTTGAGGGGAGTGTGTTACTAGTTTTACTTCTGTTAAATTGGTACCACAACACTTTCTCAGAATTCCAAAAAGGCTGGGGAACTCCTGCATTAAAAGAATGACCTGGAAAAGAAAAGAAATAAATAAATGGCCAGGATAACACTAGAAAACTATTGTATATATTCCTACCCCACTGTTTTCCCTGACAGGGGCTCAAGGTGGCTTACAGATAAAATAAGACCGGCCAAAAACATAGAAACAATTAAACATTAATAGAATTAAAACTATCTATCAATAAATACAGCATAGTACCAGCCCTTTCATTAAAAGCAACCAGCTCCCAAAAGCCTGTTGGATTAAGAATGTGTTCACCTGCTGGCCTCAGGTTCTCCTTTTAATAAACAAAGGTAGAGTAAAGTAGGTCACAATTCAGTAAACTCTGTCCTATTTGCAAAAAAGATCTTACGGGAATTATACTCTGAAGGAGGAAGAGTGTCAGATAAAAGGGGCAGTAATTTCTAAATGAAACATTTACTACATTTGCTATGCTGTATCCCTCCCTGGGAAAAATTAAGAAATGTGGTATTATCAACAATGCTGCTGGTGTAAGTTGAGGTTGCTGAGATCATGTATGTAAAATGCTTTAAGCACTTGGCAACAGCAGTTATTTTTGTATACATTGGGTCTATACAACTTGTGGCTCCCCAAGCCAAATGTGCCTGTATTGAGTGGTGTTTCTGCAGACCCTGGCAGACAGCAATGGCATGGGATTCACTGAGGCTGGGGCTTCAGGGATGCTAACCAACCAACCAAACAGAAAAATAATTGTTTGGTTTTTAGGGCAAGTGCCAAAAAAGAAAGAGGCTAGGCCTCACTCTAGATTTGCTCCCCCCCTTTTAAAGATGGATTCTTTGCAGCTTTTACATATACTTGCCACTGGGTGCGTTGGGGGGGGCAGAACTCTGTTTTCTGACAGGCCACACTGAGTTCTGTCCCCAAACTTTCCTGAGACCAGTGCTTTTTTTTCTAAAAAAAATGTTTAGGGGTACTCTCATTTTCCTACTCATATTGAAATACTGCCCCTCAGTTAGGCCAAACTGATTCACAAAATTTTGAGGGGTATGCTTACCCCTGCGTCCCCCCAGAAAAAAGCACTGCCTGAGACTGCTAGCCTTTATGCCAGCGTGGTCCCCCTCTGGGCTTTGCCCAAGGGCCCTTCTCAGGTACCCAAATTCTTTACTTCAAGAATTGACAACCCTACCTGGTAGGCTTCCATATGTGTGTGGTGACCTGCATTCTTGTTCTGAGTGAATTAGAAATTGTACAATGCTCTAAGCCAGGCACCCCCAAACTGTGGCCCTCCAGATGTTTTGGCCTACAACTCCCACGATCCCTAGCTAACAGGACCAGTGGTCAGGGATTATGGGAATTGTAGTCCAAAACATCTGGAGGGCCGAAGTTTGGGGATGCCTGCTCTAAGCATTGTTTTGTTTCTTTCCACTGTGCGCCATGTCTCAGCTGGAAGTATGCTTCTCATTTCCCAGAGGGCCATCTTTCCACATGAGAGGGCCTGGTGTGGGAGATTCAGTTGATATAAACAAAACTGCGGAGCAAATACCAAAGAAGGATCTTAGATATCTGTCACGTACTAAACTTCGAGAACGGCTGAGCGCCCGGGTTGGAAAATACTCATACACTACCCAGAATGTGTTTGAACAAGAGATCTATTTTGGTAAGTAGAACTATAATTCCTTTTGCTTAGCATTGTATAGATATGAACGATCCAAGCATTAGTTGGATCCAATATTATTTGCACAAAGATCAACTGCATTGGATCAACTGTGGGATTCATACAATCACAGATCAATACATTTCTGGTGATGCTTGGTAGCCTGTGCATATCCTGTAATTTTTCTGCCATCCCATCCTAAGTTGCTCCCTGTCACATTTTTAAATATTATACATAGCTAAGTCCAGGAAAATTAGGAGAAAACTATTTGTATGCACTTATTTTGTGTGTTATTTCAGTTTTATTCTAATCTACTTTTAAAGACCTCAGCAACCTTGGGAAGGCTGAATTATAATGACCAGACTATGGCCTCCCAGTAAGCTTTGTGCTGTGCTGTGATTTGAACTCCCCAGGACTCCCCCAAGTCTAATCTAGAGGTACAATGTGATGCACTCCAAACATTGTGCACTACTTTTCCCATGAGGTCCAGCCAGCATAGCCAGTGGTCAAGGATAATGGGAGTTGCAGTACTCAATATATGGAGGGCATGACATTGCTGTAACCCCTACACCACACTGTCTTTCATATGCCACCAGAAAGTTCTGGGCAACAGGAACTGAATCATCCATGCCATCCCTATCTAGTTGTGGTTTCTTTTGTCTTCTGTGTGTATTTAGGGTCAGCCAAAATTGTCCATCAAAAGACCAAGAAGGATCTTATCGTTATGGATAATCATTATGAATATCATAAACAGCTCCAGCAATGCTACCCACGACCTCCAGAGGTCTGGAGCTTCATGCCACCAAAAAAGACAGGTAAGAGGCAGTTACGTACTTGTTCCATCCCATGGGTCCAAATACAGACTGGGACAAAGGATTGACTGATGCACCAAAGGATCCAGCTGTAGGGATTCCAAAGAAAGAGGCACAGAACACACCAGACATGTCAAGAGATTCACATACAGCAATGCAGGATTCTTTGCCGTGGTTCTCCACTCTGTCTTAGGGTGACTAGGAAGGAAAGCAGTATGGGGAGGGGGGGGGGAGGCAGACAGACAGACTGAGGGAAGAGGAGGGGAGGTGAAGCAGAGCAGACTGGACCCCGATGGCCACAGAGGAAGTCACCAACGGTGTGTGCAAGGCAATGAAAATCAAACTTTTTGAGTTTCTGGTCTATGGTCTCTCCTGACTTTGGAGGTGTTGATGCAGCTCCTTGCCAAGGGCACAGGGGAGCCGAGGTACACCTCTGCCTATTCTGTGTATTCTGAGATAGATCACTGCTCCTGCTCTCTACACAGGGAGGGCCATGTTAATCTTTATACTGCATTCTTCTACCTTTCAATGGGAAGCTCCCCTCCCCTCAGTTATGGCAGTGGTGGACCTTGGGGTATCAAATTTCATCACACCCTGTGTGATGGCAAAATTCAGCACTCCCCACCCCTCACCTCCCGTAACCTCCTGTGGTGCCCCTGAGGCTCCTTGCCCAGTAACAACCAAACTGGTCACACTCCCCTAAATCCGCCTCTGATTGTGGTCCCGTCTCCTCTGCAGGAACAGGACTTTTGGGGAGCTCTAGTTCCTTACAAAGCCAATTGTTGTTCCTTCTGCTTTACTTTCCCAAGACCAAATAGGATTGAAAGAGAGCCTGGCTGTTTTTAAAAAAACCTTAGTTGATTTCACAAAGCGAATGAATTTTCCTAATAATAAAAATCCTTAATTGATTGGTCTGGTTTGATTTACCTGAATTAATTTATTGTTGGGCCATCAGCCACACCACTGCCATTTTTCTCAATTATTTTATAAGCTAGTGCTGCAAATCTCCACATGTGAGCTGGTCGTATTGTTCAAGGTTGAAATAGTCTTGGTGCTTAAGCCTGTTCCAGCTTTTCTTTCTGTGTCTGTTCATTTCATTGTTGGCAAGGGTTGATATGGATTGCTACTAACCAATTTCCACTGAAATGCTGCTGGTTCAGTTCATAGGGTGCAGAAGGGAGCCATCCATTGGGCAGCGCTTCCCTCTGTCATTGAACATTTCACCAAAGTGAGCGACGCCAAATCCCTTGAACCATCTACGAGAGAGAGAAGATATTTGTATGGAGAGACTGATCTAGATGTGTCTGAGGAAATCTGTATCCGTAAGACTATGCTGGAACAGTGGAAGGCTGCTTGGAAATACGGTGAGCGTTTTATTGTCCATAGGCCATTAAAATAACGACTGTTTTCCTTTTGATTATCATTGTTATGGCCAATAGTGGTTAAATGACATAAGTAACTTGTTTCATTAGATCAGCTGATAAAAGCTTGCAAACCCACATATTTGCAATGGATATTCACACCTATGGGTTTTATTGTGACATTTCTATTCTCTCTTTTTTTGTAAATATTTTTTTTATTAATTTTCAATTAATAATATTCCAATTGGTAACAAATCAGAACAAATTTTGCTATATCATAATACAAACATTAAGGCCAATTATGCATTCCAAATTAAAAAAAAATCAAGGGGACTTCCCATGTTCTGGATGTCTAGAGAAAATCTCTTTCAGCTATTCCTGCATTCATCTCTCTTGTTTTTCCCCAGTTTAATAAGTCCGATCTTAACCCATTGTTTTATCTTCACAGTCCTGGTGTAAGACTCTCTATCATGTCCAACAAATCCATATTTCTATTAACATGCAGGAGGCAGTTTATTATGTGTTGTTTTCCTTCAATTGATTTTCAGCATAGTCCTCTCAGTGGCCTGATCTTTCATTTCACCATTTTATGTTTCAGACTCTGGGCTCTCACCCAACCCTCTCAGCACATGCCAACTCTCCTTCTTTTGATAAGATTCATGGCGCAGCAATCTTTGAGTCTTTTAATGAGTTACCATTCCAAATATGAGTCTCCCAGTGTTCCAAATCAGTGTTCCAAGTTAGTGTTCCAAATGTTAATCTTCCATCAAAAAGCAATGCCGTGGGGTATATTTCAATAATTGTTTGGTGATTGTTTAGTTTAGCTCCTCTAAGATCCAAGCTTTCTCCCCTGGGCCCTAGGGAAGCCAGCCAAAATCAAGGATTCACCCTCATGTTCACATTACACCATATATTAAAAAGAAAAGTCCATGCAAGCAAATGCAGTTTTATTTTTATTTTTTTATGTGACATATTCCCCCAATTATGTCCTCAGCTCCCCCTGGGGAGAGGCCATTCCCCGCCCCCTCCTGTGCCACAGCTGCCACGTGACATTTTTCTTCTCAATGCTCAGGTCCGCGATGGTATTCAGCAACTATAGAAGGATTAATCAGAGACTTGGCAGATGTGCACATTCAAAACCGGGTCAATGCTATACTTACCTGCGCAACTGCTGTGCTTGAGAGGCCCCACGCAGTCCACGATGGAAGTGATGAGTCAGGTATAAGCAGCTTCTACTGTCGTAACTTTTGTTGTGGTTTTTCTGGTATAGCAGGCTGGCAAGGTGGTACAATTGTTTAGGGTTGGAATACAGACTATCATGGATCCAAGTACCCCTGGTTTATAGACAAAACAGCTAGGGTGTCATCCTACCCAAATTAAGGGGAATGCTTAATATAACACAGTAAGACTTACTTTCCAGTAAAGATGTATATGATTGCACTATTAGCATTGTACAGTTGAAAACAAGCAATCACACTGCTCCAAATATTTGGACCATATTATCTGAATGACTAGGTGCCAATGTTGTAGGGTGAAAAGCACTGTCTTTTACTTTGGGTTCTTGGCCAAATCATAGAATTTGTATTTCCCCATGTTTCCCAGCGGTTATGCTTTCTTCTGTCAGAATGGGAAGGCTTTTTTTGGAATGAGTACTTGAGAACCTTTCTGAAATCATCAGAGCACAGGGTCTTGAAGAGTGCCGTACTGTTTTCATAGTGAGCATATTTATAAAATGAGTGCTTAATGACAAACAATAAAAGAAGCACCTTGTTTTTAAAAGCGGGCATAGTTTCTGCCTAGGAAGGCAAAAATGTTTACATGCGAATGTTCTGCTCTTTCTTTCAGTACTAGGGATAGAAACTGGTGGCAAGAATTTAGAAGTTGAAGATATACCAAAGAAAATACAGCCTTTGCTTAGAAATACATTGTTTGATAAGGATGCTCATGTGAGAATGGCTGCTGCGCTGGGCTTCTACGCCATGGGGGAGCGGAATCCAGTGGCACGGGCCATCATGAAGGATGCTCTGATAAATGGTTGGCAAAATAACTTTCCTCTTCCTTCCATATAGGAACTGTTTTGTGGATATCAAGCATCTCCAAAGCCATGAAAACATTTTCTCTGGCAAAGAATATTCAAAAAGAAGCCAGACTAGGGCCTGAATCCAGCTATAGTTAGACTGTAAATCTACATGCATGTGCCTGAGGACTCAATGGGGCTTACTTCTGAGTGTATAAGTATACGATTGCACTGCCAGTCACAGCTAAAGCTGCAATCCAAAGCCCTGATCTGGCAGGCTGGAAGGGGTTTGGTTGAGGCAGAAATGTCCTTCTCCACAGCCCAGGCTGGCTCTGCTGCCCTTTGATGACCTCCACCACTGTGGAGTGTCTCAGTACACCTTCTTCTTCTTCTTTGGTGATCACTCGTAGCTGAGTAAGATTGTCTTCCATAAACATGGTTTTAAAAGGGAGTCCGTAAGTGACTGTGGAGGCCAATTCTGGATCCACACGTCTTTCCATAGTGGGGACATAGGTTCCCAGGTGGGAGTTGATAATGGTGAGGGTTTGCCAAACGTGCCCTCCTCTTAACATGTTTTTCCCTTTCTTGAGTCTGAGCATCTTCAAAACCCATTACACTTTTGGTAAAGGCTGTTCTTCAATTGGAGCACTCACAGGCCAGTGTTTCCCAGTTGGCAGTGTTTATATTACATTTTTTAAAAAAGATTTGCTTTGAGAGAGTCTTTGAACCTCTTTCTGGTCACCAGCATTACGCTTACCATTTTAAAGTTTAGAATAGAATAAGAAGAGTTTGGATTTGATATCCTGCTTTATCACTCCCCAAAGGAGTCTCAAAGCGGCTAACATTCTCCTTTCCCTTCCTCCCCCACAACAAACACTCTGTGAGGTGAGTGAGGCTGAGAGACTTCAGAGAAATGTGACTAGCCCAAGGTCACTCAGCAGCTGCATGTGGAGGAGCGGAGACGCGAACCCGGTTCCCCAGATTACAAGTCTACCGCTCTTAACCACTACACCACACTGGCTCTAGAGTACTGTAGTTGCTTTGGAAGATGATAATCAGGCTCAGTACACCAGCCCCACAGTGGTACCTAGCAGAATGTCCCCTTCTCCTAAAATGGCCTTTTCAAAGATGGGGATGGGTGTGCGGCTGGACTAGCAAAGGATCCAGTGCGCAGTGAGCTGGCCTTTCTGCCATATGTGATGGCAGTGAGCCCAATCAAGTCTTCTTTGCTGTACCACCCTGGGAACTGTAGCAGTAAAAGGGGCATTCTCCCCTCTCCCATTACTTTCCATCCTGGCTGGCATAAGTTAGAATCATAGAATTGTAGAGTTGCAAGGGACCACGAGAATCACCTGGTCCACTCCCCTCTGCAGTGCAGGAATATTTTGCTCAACATGGGGCTCGAACCCACGACCCTGAGATGAAGAGTCTCACACTCTGCCAACTGAGCTATCTCAGAGTTGCTGGGCTGTGGATACTGCAGTGGCTATGGCACTACATTAATCCCTGCTGATCTCCCTGACCCACTGAGAACAACAGTATTAATCATAGTTAGCTGGATGTTTTAAGAGAAAAAGAGGATATGCGACAAAATGTCACCTTCATGCTGCCTCAGTGTAACTTTTTCAAAAATCCTGCTGTGCTTACCAGTAACTTTCTTAGACTGCAAACACTCTAATAATTAAAAGCAGTGTGTGTATTAAACTAAAAGTTTTATGTGTTCTTGCATCTGATCCGGGATGGCTAACCTGTGACCCTTTAGGTCTTGTTGGACTCCAACTCCCACTGGCTCTAGTCAGCATGACCAGCCCCTAGGGATGATGGGAGCTGTAGTTCAGCGAGATCTGGAATGTTTCAGGCTCCCCGCTGCTGCATTAGACCAAGCTGGAATGAGAATCTTTTTTATATACTGTACTAGTAATTCTTGTTTTGCTATTAGGTAATAGTACAGACAGTTGGACTGCAGCTCAAGCCCTGGCACTGGAAGGCAATATACATTTCTATGTAGTGAAAAGGATCCTGACTCAAATTTTTGAGCAGCAGGATGATGCCACAGAAGACCAGGCTTGTCTTTTATTATCTCGACTCAGCCGACAAACAGTAAGTACCAAGGCTCAGGTGAAAGAACAAGCCGGAAACACACAACCATTGTGGCCTGCTGGTACTTATTTGACTCAGGCTTGCTCACCACTGTTGAATACAGACACTGGACACTCTTTGTAGCACAAGGCATGCATGTTGCAGAAAAGACAGGTGTGAGACTTGTTGTTCTACTTTGGTGGGCTTGGGCCCAGGGGGCAGGTTCAGCTTCCTTGCACAGAATCTCACAGGGAACATTCACATCAAAAATTGCTATACACAACATATTTTTCCATGGGGATTAATGATAAACTTGTGAACAATGGCATTATTTCTCCCTGGATTCCAAGTACAGTGGTGCCTCAACTTACGAATTTAATCCGTTCCAAAGGCACCTTCGTAGGTCGAAAAATCCGTAAGTCGAAAAGCGCCATTGGAAACGCGATTTCCCATAGGAATGCATTGGAAACGGAAAAATTCGTAAGTCGGAGCAACCCCATCTAAAATTTTGTAAGTTGAAAAAAACCCGATCTAAAACTGCCGCGGTTTCTGTTCGGATGTCGAGAAATTCGTAAGCGTGCGGCCATTTGCCCCACTCGTAAGTCGAAAAATTTGGTTGTCAAGTCGTTCGTAAGTCGAGGTACCACTGTAGATTAGTCAGATGACCCTGGTTCCATTATTTGCAATATTCCAGTCCAGATTATCACAATGCCATGGACAATGGCTTCCTTCACATTGTGTTTTCTTTTTAAAGGGTGTGT
Source organism: Zootoca vivipara (assembly GCF_963506605.1). Classification (NCBI taxonomy): domain Eukaryota; kingdom Metazoa; phylum Chordata; class Lepidosauria; order Squamata; family Lacertidae; genus Zootoca; species Zootoca vivipara. The sequence goes on from NC_083276.1 coordinate 44,589,963, forward strand.
GTGTAGTTGAAATCTGAATGGGAAATTCCTGATTTAACATTAGTATTCAGTATATGTATATATTTTTTTAAATGGTTCCAGCAGGACATCTGTTTGTTATATACAGTACTGTCACAAACAGGGATAGTTTACCCCTTTTCCCTGAGTGGTGAACAGTTACAGCAGCAGTCTCCTTCCTTGTAACGAAAGAAAGCACAGGAACTGATGGTGTATTTGTAATTATCTGGATATTAAGATCAACCTCTGAGGCCTTGCTCTGAGTTCCCCACATCATCTGAAGAAAGGAAGGTGATGAGCAGAGACAGTGGCTTTCGGTTGTGGCCTCCTTCTCCGGAGAAGTTTTGCTGGTGCCATATTTGTTTTATACTCAGTGCCAGGTGAAAACCTGTTTATTTGCCCAGGCCTTAATGGTGTATGTGTTTTACAATGCTGAAATTGTTATCTGCTTTGTTGATACAGCTTAGTATTTGTTATTTGTTTAGCACTAAGAGTTTCAGCTGTAGAGTGTCAATCAGGTCAATTAGTACCAGTTCCTCAAAGCAAACACCATGCTTTGAAGTTATCACACATCGTTATCTCGCAGTCAGCTCCAAAAATGGTCATCGGTGGTCCTAACTCCTCTCCTTAAAATATCGGCAAGCCTATCTGTCCCTCTTCTATACTTCAGTGCGTTCTGGCTTTCCACTGATTGGCTTACTCTTCCAGGGCTTGGTTCATTGCTTACTGGCATCCGAATTGAACAGCTACCAATGGAAACATCGGGTTTTGGCCTGTAAAACATTTTCACGTATTCCTGGGAGTGTCAGCCAAGTAAGTTATGCCTCATGAACCTAACATAAGAGAATATTGGTAGAGCAATTTTCATCACCGAAGCACTAGCAGATTCAAATATTCCGTCTGAATGGGAGGCTTTCCTTTTATGAGCTTCTTAAATTAACTTACCTTAGAATCCAAGCCTGCACTGTGTGTAGGACCACAGCTCTGTATATGAGCACTGGGGTTGGGATGCACAAGTTAAGGTTTCTACTGCTGGCAGAAATCCTAGGCTTGCCAAAAAAATATCCATTCCTTCCCAAAGGGCTACCCAACAATGAAGGGGGCCAGCTTCCTTGATTCACAGACTTTTCCAGGTGTCCAGGCTTTCTACATGGCTCCCCGCAGAGATGCTGACATCAGAAACAATTGTACTCTTTTAAAATGATGCCTTGTTGTTGTGGGAATGTTAGGGATGTGGGTTAGGATATATTATTAGATCGATCCTATCCAAGCTTGTGTTGTCAAGCTTCCAATATCAGCAGAGTGACATTCCCCTTTTGTGCGCAGCAAGACGTGTGCGTTTAGTTTTGTTAAAACCTATCCTATATAATAATGTCCATGTTGTCCCTGCGTCCAGATGTCCCGTGTGTCCCTGGGGTACTGCGCATGTCCCCCAGAGACACAGGGATTGGACGGAGGGACAACCAGGGACACAGGGATTGGACCCGTGCTCTCGGGACACAGGGAACAGCCAACTGCCGCTCCGCCAACCGCCGCTCCGAAGCCCAGTCTCATGCTGGAGGTGCGCGGTGAGGCGGCGGGGGAGAGAAGCGCTCCCCCCCCCGGCAGCCTTGCCGCACACCTCCGGCATGGGACGGCGCTTCCTCGGGGAACCCGAGGAAGCCGAAGCGGCAGCGGGCGCGGAGGGAGGCCCGCTTTGGCTTGGCAGCGGCGGGAAGAAGGGGAGGAATTCCTCCCCTTTTTCCCGCCGCCGCCAAGCCAGTCCCGGAGCCGAATTGCGGCGCGGCGGGGTTTTTCGCCGTTTGCCTCCCCCAGGGGAAGGCAAACGGCGAAAAACCCCCACTGCGGACTGGCTTGGCGGTGGCGGGAAGACCCGCCACCGCCAAGCCAGTCCCGGAGCCGAATTGCGGCGCGGCGAGGTTTTTCGCCGTTTGCCTCCCCCAGGGGAAGGCAAACGGCGAAAAGCCCCCGCTGCGGACTGGCTTGGCGGTGGCGGGAAGACCCGCCACCGCCAAGCCAGTCCCGGAGCCGAATTGCGGCGCGGCGGGGTTTTTCGCCGTTTGCCTCCCCCTCAGGGGAAGGCAAACGGCGAAAAGCCCCCGCTGCGAACTGGCTTGGTGGTGGCGGGAAGACCCGCCACCGCCAAGCCAGTCCCGGCAGGCCGCTTCCTCTAGCGCCCGTTTTTAAACGGGCTAAAATCCACTAGTACAACAATATTATACTTCCTGGCAAATCCCCTTTATCCCACTTAAAAGAAATACACGACACAATAGTCTTAAAATAAGATAGAGTTTACTTACAAGTTCATCCTGAGTTAACAGCATAATCTCAGAAAGGCAGGCTTACGTAGAAAAGTTACAAATATATACATCTGGAGTCTACTTAGTAGAGTAAGGCTCCATCTGGTCTCTCTCTTGGCAGCAGCCGAGAGGAAGAACCATCCTAACTGTAGATTCTCTGGAGATGTGTTCCCATTGAAGAAGAGATGGCTAAGAGAGAGAATGGCTGCTGGCTAGGGGCTTTTATCTGCAAGCTAATCCATCTCATCTGCATGTCTGGAGGAACAGGAAACTGACCCTTGGTCAGGTGTTCCTCCAGGTGAGTTCCTCTTAGTGGACACTCTAGGAACTGTTGTGACATGTCTGCCCCAGTATTCCATCCCACAGTTGTGTTGTAGCAGTTTGGCTTCTACAGGGCTGCTTTCAGAGAGCAGCATTGGGAAACTATGGATCGGCCTCCTGCTAGTTGCGTTATCGGGAGATTTGGGGCTCTGTTTCTGTTACATATGAATCAGGAGATGCTGTGGCTGTTTCAAGCTAGTGCTTGGACACTCTTATGCTACTGTCTTACTGGTTTTATGTTGCATTCTGTTTCAATGACATTGCTTGTTGTCTTTATGTTGTACACTGCTTAGCTTTTTTAAAAATATTACAGTAAGCGGTATATAAATGCTTTTTAATGATCATCTTCATCTTTGTCTTCTTCAGCGTCAATTTATCTGTTGCCTAAAGTTACTCTTAGTTCTTCTATGTAGGACCTAAAAAACAAAATTGTCCAGCTCATGTGGACAGATTGGAAGTTTGATGTACGCCAGGCAGCTGCCAAGGCTTTGGGGCATTTGGAGCTTGGGAAAGAAGTCCATGATCAACTCAGGTGAGAGCCGTGCAACGTGGTAAGACATCTCAACCACTAGAAAAAACATTTCCTTTGCAAGATTCTGAAATGCAGATAGGCAGTGCATTGGAAACAGAGGACCTCAATAATGTCTGATGGCATTTGAAATGAGACGCATAGAGATCCATATGCATGTTAGAAACATCATCTTCATTGACGGGCAGAGCAATCCTATATGTAGTCACATTTGTGCCCAGTGCCACAGATATCCTGGCAAGAGTTTTCAGCCAACATACTGGAGGTTGTTCCTTCAGGGTAAGTATCATTCTGCTGGCATAGCTCCATCTCTGCAAGCAGAGCATCCTAAGGCCACTTAGCTGGCCTAAGCCATTTACAGGATCTGTACCCTTAGCTCTTAGTAATGACAGGATAGGATAAAGTTAACAACAATTGCTGCTATGCTTTTAAATGCACAAAACTAAAACTTGATTGATCTTCTGCTCCATAATGTGAACAGGGTCTCTCTGCCTCCCCCCTTTCCCTTATTTAGCCCCTAAAAATCCATTGAAGGTTGGGAGAAACCTCTTGAACAGAATTACATGTGTTGTAGGGAAGGGGGAAGTCACGATGTCAGAAAATCCCATTTATGCAAGTGGCAGTGCCTTCCACTTGGACAATACCAACCAATATAATCTCTAAGAATTTCTTCCTGTTGTAGATATGTAGTCAAGGGTAGAAAATGTGGTTGCCCTGCTTCATGTGAAACTGAAAATCCAGCAGTTCCAAGTCTACTCTCAGGAGTGACACAAAATCCAAGTTCTGATTGTCTGACAGCAATGCACAGGGGCAACATGAGAGGAAAAATCCAGAATCAGTCCAAGGTCAAGACACTAGGGCCTGGACTCAAATCAGGCAACTGGTGCAATTACACTGGTGTGCTTACTTCAGAACCCCACCCAGAGCGCAGCTGCAGGCCATCAAGGGTGCCTAAAGAGTTCCTCTGTTAATGAGGAACATCTTACTCACAAGTAGCCATTTTCTCTTGAGGAGGGCAGCAGTCTGACTGAGCCTGCACCCGTGGGCACCTGCACTCCCCCAGACTCTGTGGCTGGTCAGCCTCTGCTTCTGATTCTGTGCAGGGGCCATCTGTGTTCTGAGGAGGAGGTTGAAGGGCTGTGACCCCTGAAAGGTTTGGCTCTGTCTGACTGTTAGTTGACACAACCTGCTGTTCCATTTGCCTTGGGGAGCTCCAGGTCCTCCAGATGTTGGTGGGATACAACTCCCATCATGCCTAACCATTGGCCATGCTGTCTGGACCTGATGGGCCCAACAACATTTGGACAGCACCACAGTGATTACCCTTGCAGTTCTTTATGCTAAACCAGGCATAGGCAAACTCGGCCCTCCAGATATTTTTGGGACTACAATTCCCATCATCCCTGACCACTGGTCCTGTTAGCCAGGGATCATGGGAGTTGTAGTCCCAAAAATCTGGAGGGCTGAGTTTGCCCTATGCTTGTGCTAAACACATCTAGCTCATGAACACGGGGGTGGGGTGTATGTTGTTGCTGATTCTTTTAACACTTGTTATAATTAATGGCCCTTCACTTCAAATGAAGTCTTTACGCCCAGGACTTAATAACGGAGTTCAACCATTGTTCATTATGAACACACTTGTGCCCTCAGGGAGACGCTAAAAAGAGGAGATGTCCGGATGAGGGTGGAAGCTCTTTCATTGATTGGGTGGCTGAAATTCATGACAGCCAGGCTCCTCCCTGGCTTCCTAAAGTGTTTCACTGATGACTTTGTAGCCGTTCGAAAAGAAGCCTGCTGGGCAGCTGGAGAACTTCAGATTAAAGAAGAGGCGGTGAGTGTTCAAAATGTAGGGCCAGTGCACCCATGAGGCAAGGTGAGGTGCCTGCCTCAGGTGGCAGGATCCGCAGGGACAGCAGATTTAGCCTCCAAACAATGCATCGCCTTCTGATGCTGCTGCAGAGGCAGTGACAGCTGGGATGCTGCTCCTTGAAGGCCAGAACTGCTGCCTCCTCGGTAGCACCCCCTCCATGCCTCCTTTGCACCAGCCTCTTGCTGAATAGGAGGCACTGCTGGTCTTCTCGCACCCTTGTTCCCAAAGCGGATATTTATTTCCGGCTAATTCCTGGTGCAGATCTTCACCCACCCCTTCTTCCCTGGGGGGATGCTATTTTGTGGTTTGCCTCAGGTGCCAAATGTTCTTGGGCCAGTCCTGTCAAAATGACAGCAGATAAATATGCGGAGATAAATATAAACTCCTTTCTTGAATGCAGCCTGGGTGGGTTCTTCAGAGACTATTCCTCAGATGCTAGTCCAGGGCTGGAACAATACATCTTCCTCATTGATCATCTGGGGAGAACCATGTGCAAAACCAATCTTCTGTATGCATAGTGGATGTGGTATAAATGCAGGCGCACATCTGGATGTATAACGCTACATCTACATTGTGACGCTTTTTCGGGCTGGGTTCTGCCTGGATGCATGATGTGGAGAAAATGGGTAAAGAAAAATTGTTCTCCCTCTGTTATAATACTAGAACCTGGGTCCCTCCAAAGAATCTGAATTAATGGGAGATTCAGGACAGACAATATCACCCCATAAGATGTAGTAGTGGCTGCCAACTTGGATGCTTTTCCAAGAGGTTTAGGGAAATTCATGGAGAATAAGGCTATCAGTGGCTACTAGCCATGATACATGTGTCAGAGGCAGTTGCAGGGAATTGCAAGTGGGGAGTGTGCTGTTGTACAGTATTCAGGTAATGCTTGCAAGGTTCTCATAGGCATCTGGTTGACCACTGTAAGTACAGGAAGCTGGACTAGATGGGCCTTTGGTTTGATCCAACAGGACTGTTCTTTTCCTTTTGATGTAGACTTCATTACATGCAACTTGAGGGCCAAGATCTATACAGTATTAAAGTCCCTTGTCCAGAGACAGAGAACCTGTGGCCCTTCAGATGTTGTTAGACTCCAACATCTGTCAGTCCCAATCAGCATGGCCAATGATCAGAGGTGATGGAAGTTGTACTCCAAGAACATCTGGAGGGCCACAGGCTCTGTATCCCAGCTCAATCCCATTTCATCCCAGGGAAACATTTCTGCTAAATCTCCAAAGTATTTTTTGGTAGAGCCAATGAATCCAGCTGAAGTTGCTTTGGGGCTTTGATCTGGTTTGTGGACTTTCTGTTAGCTGTCTCTGAAAGTCCATATTTTCTGTGCTTAAAAATAATAAAATAATAAAAGCTGTGTTTATTATTTATTCATTCCCATACTTTATGTTTTAAAAATATTATAGGCACAGTTTGCCAGGACCTTCTAAGCCCCATTGAAAGTTAAAGGAATGTGATTAATAATAATAATGATTATAATTTGTACACCGCCCATCCGACTGGGTTGCCCCTGCCACTCTGGACGGCTTCCAGAAGATTAAAAAAACACAATAAAACATTAAATATTAAAAACTTCCCTATAAATATTCCCTATTAAATATTAAAAACTTCACCTTCTGATGGGGTGAATGAAAGCAGAAATGTGCTATTGTGTTTCTCTCCTTCATTATTATGAAGCTTGGACGGGAAAAGAAAATACTGCATGTAATGGAAAGATGGCTTTTTCAAGACAATGGAATTGAATGAGCTACCTGTCTGCCTTGCAAAAATGTTACAATACACAACTGATGGGCGATGTTTGGCTTGGTGGGGTCCACATTGTGCCTACCTGCTGCCTTTATGTTACAGTCTGGGATTGCCTATTGGGGCAGTCTTGTAATTTATTTGGTGTGAACCATCCTGTTTAAAACAATATGCAAACTAGGTTCTGTCAACTAATACCTTTTTTCTTGTTGCTGTTCCTAGGTGCTCAGGTGCCTTTTTAAGATAATGCAGACTGACCCTCTCTGGAAAATCAAGACTCTAGCTATCAAAGGTATTGTACAGGCTAGGACCCTGGCATTTCCTTCCCAGGTGCAGACCCAACCTGTAAAAGGTATGGGGATGTTCAAGTTCCACTGAAAATGCTGATCCTCATTTGTTGATGTTTTAACCATCAGGGCTGAAGCAGCCCCAAGATTAGTGATAATCCTACGTTAGCATTTACATAGCATATTTCAAGCATTCAAAGCACCAAGCACTTCATATTGTCTCATATTGTTTCCAGAGAAGTAGCTGTCTCTGCTGCAGGAAGAACAGCAAAGAGTTCTGTGGCCTTTTATAGACTATCACATAATAATATCAGCTTCCACGGACTAAAATCCAGTTTGTCATCAGTTATCTTTGTAACAGCCCTGTAGGATAAGTGAATATTTTAATCTCTCATGCTACAGATATATATCTGATGTTGAGAGCAAAGCCTCTTGCCTAAGGCTCTTGGGATAACTGCTAAGTGATATCAACCAGAGACTTCTTGGTACACTCTCTTGGGGCCAAGCTGGATATGCCATTAATTGCAACTTTGCATTGAATATGTACACTTTAAAAACTGCAAATTAAAGCTGCAAGGGAAGGGGGAGGGATACGATTATCAGAATCACAGGTCATGGTTGGCGAATGTAACCATTTCCTCCCCTGTTGTGATCCTGAGGAAAACCCCTCCTCTGAAGCTAGTATTTGCACTGGAAGGATACTAGTATCAATTGGGGATTTCCTCTCAACGCAAATAGTGCGGCAACAGGGAACCTTGGACCCAGCAGCCAAATGTGGCTTGCTGAGCCCCTCTGTCTAATCCTTGGGACTCTCTCCAGAGCATAACCTCTCCCAACCACACTGTGTCTTCCCAGGCCAGTCCCTGCACTGGCCTTCCTTCCCACTCCCCTTGAATGTTTTCACTGGGCTGTAAAGTGTTCTTGACCTCTGATAGTGACTCTTGATTGTCTGAATGGAGGTTAGAGAAGAGTGTCTGTAGAAAATAGTGTACTATATAAAGGTGCAAATTACATTATTTTATCTACCCACCTTTGCCTCTGTCCTGCCCAACACTGGTACCTGTCCCCTGGAAGATTGCTTTAAAAAAAAAGAGGATTCCCACCTCTGAAATAACACGTTCAGGCAAAGGATTTTCCTCAGAACCGCAGCAAAGGAGGAAAGGTTTAATTATCAGCCCCAGAGGCAGCTGCTGTTTGCGTGTAAAAATAACTTGCCATATTTAACATCCTATCTGATACTGCAACAACTAGCATACTTATTTAGTTAGCAGATACAATGAACTTTTTACATGCCTCAAAAGTGTTTTCCTGCTGCTGAAATTTCACATTAAAAGAGCCAGCATCCTGCTTTCTAATTTAACACTTTGCCAAAAACATATGTTCAGGAGCACAATCCTGGACTGTCATTGAGTTAATAAGTCAACAGTGGCTTGATTAAAAAAAAAAGGTGAGTAAGATCAGCAAAAATACCTGCATCTACAAAAGATGATTTGGGTATAACCTGTTTTGTGCTGCAAGGAAGGTTGCAGCACAAAAGTGATTCCCACAGTAAAGCAATTCCTTCCTTCCACATCAGGGAGAAGGATAACATTTTGTTTCAGACCGAGTGTAGGATGTAGAACTTTAGGTGATGGCAGCATTTGGATCATTGCCTCATCTTCCTGGCATAAATGTTGAAATGAACACTCTTTTCTTTTCTGCCAGCTCTGGGTCAGATAGGAGAGGCAAGTCCTTACCTGAAAGAACTTCTCCTCTGGGCCCTTCATTATGAAGAAGATCCCGGGGTGCGAAAGGAAGCCTGTCGTACTCTCATCACCCTCAAGATGAAGGATGAAACAGTTCGGGCTAGTTTGCTGGAGAGAATGGTTTTGGAGCCAAATGAGATGGTCAAAGAGTAAGTCCCTTGTTTCCTAAATAGAGAAAAACTTATGCATTTAGAAAACCACTTCCTTCTCCTGGGTTCTTCTTGGCAGATGTGCAATACCTTTACTTCTTCAGGATAATGCTCCTATAGAACACTTTTACAGATTCTGGGAATGAGCTTTGAGCTTTTGGGGGGCGGAGCTGAAGTCCTGAAACTAAGTTCTGTTTCTCACTGGGCACTCTCACCACCACCTATTTGGTGAGCATAAAACCAGTGGGTTATGTGTGTAGACCTCCTCCACTTAAGAGTGGCCCCTGAGTGAGTCAGGATTTCCCCCTTACATAGAGGAATTACACTTATAAGTTGAGCCCTTCTCTCTCACACCAAACATGTAGCTGGAGGGGGGGTGTATAATAATAATAATAATAATAATAATAATAATAATAATAATAATAATAATAATATAATACCCTGTCCATCTGGCTGGGTTTCCCCAGCCACTCTGGGTGGCTTCCAGCAGAATCTTAAAATACAATGATTCATCCAATATTAAAAGTTTCCCTAAATTATTCAAAAATCTGCAGAGTTTTAAGAAACAGTGAAGCCTACTTTCAAGATTAACTTGAGAACTGGAGTTGTGGCCTCCAAGTGCCTTAGATGGAACTGAAACTTGCACTGTAATCATAAACATGACTTCTGAGAAGTACTATACTTAAACCCGATCCATTCCTCACCCCCCCTCCCCTCTTCTATGTAGTCATGTGCTCCTTCCTAACACACCAAACCTAAACCAGCCAGAATTGCTAGCCACTATCTGTTTTTTCAGTAGTTTATAATTTTTGCCATCTACTCTAATAACCTTCTCCCATGAACCGCTGCACAGGCCAAGCAGATCACAGGGTGGTACAGAAGAATGCAGTGTAAGGTTACAATTGGTGGCCTTTGCCAGCATGTCTGGACCAAGTGCCACTCCAGGTCTGTGGTACCAATACCCATCTCTTTCCCAACCTGCCTCATATTCATGGCAAAGAAAGATTTTAGTGTCTCTTACACCCACCTCCCCCTTGTACTGCATCACAAGGATTTCAGAGGGTGCAGCAGACATATGGAGACAAGTGGAAGCATGAACCAGCTTCAGATAAGCCCAAAGGGCCCATAGGGGAGGCCTTCTCTAGCTATACACTGGTACCTCGGTCTACAAACAGTCCTGTTAACAAACACTTCAGACAATGAACTCTGCAAAGGCGGAAGTAGGCATTCCAGTTAGTGGACTTTGCCCTGGAAGCCAAATGGAAGCCGAACACTGGCGGCGGGAGGCCTCATTAGGGAAAGTGTACGCCTCGGTTTAAGAACGCTTTGGTCTAAGAACAGACCTCCGGAACAGATTAAATTCATAACCCGAGGTACAGTGGTACCTCTAGTTGCGGATATGATCTGTTCTGGGGTGCCGTTCGCACCCTGAAAAGTCCACAACTAGAGCAGCGCTTCTGCGCATGCGTGAAGTGCACAGAACGCTTCTGCGCGCATACACGCAGCGAAACCACTTCCGGGTTTGCCACATTCGCAAGCTGAAAAGACGCAACATGAACCTAACGCAACACGAGGTATGACTGTACCACTGTACACTGCTGCAGGGGCAGAAGGATCTACTTACACTGTTGCAGATATCTCACAGAAGAAGGTGCTAGCTGTATGCACATAGGAAATATAGACTGAGAGAAGTTATTTTATTTTATTGTATTATGTTTTATTATGATGTTTTTGTATCGGATCATATTATTTTAAGGTCTGTGTTCTTTGGTGTATATTTTGTTGCTGTAAACTGCCTTGTGAATAGTAATATAGAAAGGCAGCATACAAATTAAAAGTGAAATGAAAAAATGAAAATAGAAGATGGCTAGTGCACTGAATTGACAAGATCTCCTTCCTCTGCCAGGCTTTCATTTGAGATCTCTGAAGCATGTAAATAACACACCGCCCATTGTTTCCAATTTAGGGAAGTGAGCCGTGCCATGAAGATTTTCAATTTTGAACAGGAAGAGGAACATGAAACGATTCAGATGATCAAGAATAAGGTGGGAGAAAACTGCAATTAGCAGAAAGAACTAGATTCTTTTTTGTAGGAGTAAAGAACTCAGAAATAGGTTATGAATACTCCCCTTGTCCCAGGATGTACAATTATAGCTGATGGGGGGGGGGACCTGCTTCCCTCCCCCTAAAATCAGACTTTTTGCAGTAAGTGATGAAGTAAGTCTGAACTTGAGATAGCACTTGTGAGATAGCACTTGCTTTGATACATCCTCTTATCTCCCTAAACACAGATAACGAGAACATTAATTAAAATAGCCATTATCACCCAATCTTGCTGCAGACCAATCAGGACAAATGCTCAATAAATAGGTCATCTGGAAGTGTCCTTACTTTCACATAAAATCTTCATGTTCATTCTGGAGGTGGCATGGTCCTCTGAAAACTGGACCACATGGCTTCTTGCACTTAGATCTAGCAGCTTATAGAGCAATTAGCTGTAATGCCCCTTTTTGTCCCTCTACCCTTCTTGGAGGGCTAGTGTGTTAGTTTCAGCTCTAGTCTTACATCCTGGAGGTTAAGGAAACTAGGAATCTTACTGAAGAGTTAAGCCCTGGCTTGCTAGGCACACAGGGCTCTGGGCAGTCTTAATGCAACTGTCTAGGTTCTCTGAAGCCCAGTCTTACTATTACTAATTTTTCACATCACAACTGGCTCCGACCAGCTTCTGAAAAAGAAGTGGAGGCAATGTATGTCAATTTATAAATCAGAAGGAATTGTGGAAAGCAGACACAGACATCAGTTATGAAAGTGAAAAACATTTAGCAGTCCTACTCTCCAAATACAGATCTGCCCCACTCTGTCCCTATTTAGGCAAGAGCATATTGTTTCGATCTGGTCAACTAGAATTAAGTTCTGCTGAATGGAGCACCTAGTAACAAGTGATCTACCCTTCTGCAAGGGCTGGTGTATTAGTTTCCCCTTTAGTCTTACATCCCCAAGACTACATAATTTTAATCTTTGGGCTACTGGTTGCTTTTGTTTTTAGTACCTTAGATTTGGTTTGTTTCTATTGAACACCACCTGGACAAGTTTTTACATGACAAATGGCACGTAATTTTAATAAAAATAACTATTTCTGATGCAGGTTGCCACATTAAGCCAAAAAGACTTGGTAATTGAGAAAGTACTCAAAATTAAGGAGATAACAAAGAACACGTGGCAGGAAGCCCACCACATCTATCGAGAGAAGGGAGACGTCTTTGCATACAGTTCAATAAGGGACATCTTCCTTGATGTTGTTCAAGATATTTTCACTGGTAAATCAGGGTGGTGGGGAAAGCAGTTTGGTGGAATGCTCATTTGCTGTCACATATCTATTTTTTTCTTTTTTCAGAAAGGGTGCTCAGCACAAACTTCGAAGTAGGGGTGGGGAACTGGATCTGGCTGGCAGGCTGATTCCAGTACTGGTCCACCATCCACAGACCACTCTTGGGGGGGGGGGTCCACACAGCTGTCAAGTCATGTGACATATGATGTAAGGCAATTCCACTTCAAAGGAAGAATCAGGAGCATTCTCATTTTAGTTCAAGGCATGGATACAAAGATTCCTGCCAAAGATGAGGCTTGTATTCTGCAATGCATTTAAATTCAGCTCTGGATGCAAACCTTATTTTTGGGAAGAATTTACTAAATTGTACATTTTTTTGTTCCTGCAACTTGCTCTAGGGCTTTATGATGAAGGATGGGTAATAACAACATTTCACAGAAAGTAAAGTGTGGCTGTAGGAGTAGGTCCTATAGATATGAATATGTCTACATAAGTGTATGAGGAATTAAAATTTGTCCATTTTGTGAAGGCTGCTTTGATCAGCTTTTAAAAAAACCCAGTGTTCATGTACTCATTGTGTTAAAATACTGCTTTTAATTGACAGCTTAGCTTCTATGTGTCATGTTGAAATGCTTATCTACACCAAAACAAAAAAGCATTCATTATCCTTGGTAGGTTTTGCTTTGCTTTACAGAAATAAGTGTTCCCTATTCAAACAGTTTAGTATCCTGCACCTGTAAAATTTGTAGGATTAGCTTCAATGCATTTATAGAAACGTTGTATAATTATACTGGTAATTTACCTAGTCATATTTCTGTGTGCACACAGATCTATGGCTACCAATTGTATTAGATACAGTCACTGTATATTTTAATTTCTAATCAAACACACAATTTAAACATCCCTGTTCGATATATTATATTTAAATATGGGATGATCTTATTTTGCCAAAGGAAAATAAACTTATTTACACTTCTGCAAACTTCATTGAAATGAAGGTCTTAACCACCCTTAATTTGATCTATAAATAAAAAAAGAGCTGGCTTACAAATTAAATGTGTCGTTCTGGGTAGCCAATTTAATGGCATCCAAATGTCACTAGAGTACAACACCCATCATCCCTGTGCATTGGCTATGCCGGGTGGGGCAGAAGGGAGATGGTGCTTAGCAACATCTGGAGGGTGTCATGTTGGCTGACTCTGGACCAGATGTACTATGTACACAATTCTGCATTTTAATAGGCAGATAGCACCAATCTGTTTGTAGTTAGACTAACAGGTACTTTTTTTTTCCTATCCAGAAAGTTTTCAATGTCCAAGAAGGAAGTTCTCAGAGGTTTGGATTACTATCTTAAATATACTAGTAAGTACAATAGAAGAGTATTCTTCCAACACATTTATTTTGATCATATTTAACATGTTATACAGACAACAGGGGGTTCTTAGTAATCAACAATCCCTTCTCAAATAAGACTGTGGCCAAGGCAATTTTGTCATCCAGCGTAGCACAAGGAAGGTCTTCCACACTGACATACTTTGGGTAGGAAGAAAGCAAAAATTCAATACCATCTGTATGTTCAGGCTCTATTTCACAGTATTTGGGCTCCTCCTTGTGGTACACCCTTGAATTTTCTGTAGTATAATACAGCAATGTGGCATCTCCTTCATTGCACAATCTGACAATTCCATACTGAAGGAGCCGAACCTGTGTCTTTTTCTTCAACTGGACATCAAGATTTTGGACATCTCCATTTCCCCACCGTGCTGGATGTCCGTACACACTCAATGCCTTTTCGCTCTCAGTCAGCACTGGCGGGAGGCAGTCATGAAGAAAAGCCTTGGCTTTTTGATCCACAGCAGCATCAACTGGTGCAAAATCCATTAGTTTGGTTATTAGTGTTCTGATCTTTTGCATAAAGGCATCTCGGCGAGGATCAACAACATCCGAGTTCAGGACTCCCATGTATTCCAGGTAGTCTGTGGGTAGCCCACGGCGATATTCCACATCCTCTTCAATGGCCATCTGCAATGCTGCAGGAAGGAGCTTTTCTAACAGGTCTCCCCAGGAGTTTCGCTGGTATGAGGATACTGTTATATGGAGTGAATGTGCATCTGGGAGACAGTCACCTTGGTGGATAAACCCCCGGGGGAAATAGAGCAGGTCTCCAGCTTCTAATACAGTCTCCAGAATGGGTTCTCCAATCTCCTCCTGGCTAAAGTTGCTACTCGAAAACTGAGGCAACACCTCCGCGTCTTTCCTTGGGCTGTAAACCCGCCAATGCTTCTTTCCTTCCAGCTGGATCACAAAGGCTTCAATGTCGTCATAGTGAGGAGCAAAGCCCTGCGTACCAGCAGGGGTCAAGTAAGTGTTTGCTCCCACCATGCTGTTGAACTGCTCCTGCAGGATGGAGAGGAATTGCCAGAGGGTGAAAGAAAAAGCCTGGGGGTTTAGCATCCTGAGGGAACAGCCATTCCTGAAGAAATCCCACACCACAGCCGGCAGCGCCCTGCCCTCCGGATTGTGTGTCTCCCTCTTCCCATCTTCATAGCTGGTCACGTCCAAATTGACACCGAACCGAACATCGCTGTCACGCAAGATGGCATCAAACTCTGCTGTAGAGAAGAGGTCCTGGTAATAACCTGGATTGTGCCTCTGGAGCAAGAGGGGCTTCTTCTCCCAGTACCAGTCAAAGAAGTGACGAGGCAAAGTGGGAGCGATGAGCCACTCGAAAAGTTTGGCGGCTCGCTGCCGGCTATGCTGAACTTGCCCTAGCTCTTGGAGGAGGCGCTGGAGTGGGCAGCCCATAAACGGACGCTGGGGGGAAGGCGCCTTCTTCTCCTTGTGGGGTGTTGGCAGGGGGCTTTCTCCGCTTGCCATGCCGCACTTACGCTTGGAGGCCGCCGCCGCCGCATCATCCTTGGAGTTCGCATTCGTTCTCCGTCTCTTCGCAAGTTTCACGGCCGCATCCGGGACGGGGCGAGCATCACAGGGCAGCTCCCCGTTCGCGGCTCTTGGTGTCTCCGCGCAGTCCTCGGCGGCCACCGCCCTCTTAGAGGTCCGCTTCTTGGCCTTCCGGCGCTTCAGCGAGACGGACAGCCCGTGCCTCGGGCGCTGCGGCAGCTCCCGGTCCCCGTGTTGCACGGCGGAGCGGTAGGCCGAGAGCGCGGACACACGTGGCGGGCGAAACAGCTCCATGCCTGGACCCGGGGTGGGGAAGCGCCGGCCAACACGTGCCGACGGCTTCCGGCTTAAGAACGAGGCTTTTCTACCTCTCCTTCCGGTGTCGCTTCGTACCTAGCTCGGCCCTGGGATTCCCGCGCGGCCAACGAGCGACGGGTCAGAGAGACTCGGTGAGAGAGCGCCGCTCTAGCCCAAGTGAGCTTTTCCGGTCTAAAACGGAAGTTGCGCCCTTGTTCTCTAACTCGTCCCGTGATAAGTATCTAGGATATCATAGAGATACGAAGGGATAGAACGATCCCATTTTACGTTCTAGTATAAATCGTGTTGTTGTTGTTTGTTGTTGTTATATTATATTCTCTGCCTTTAACCCTAACAGGGACTCAGGGCAACTCGCCCATAAAATAAGAACACCTGAAAACGGGGGGTGGGGATCGTTCAAAACAATTCAACATTAATAGAATTAAAAATCTAAAAGCGCTATTAAAAAACATACAAACGCAATAAAGCAGCAGGGCACCACGGGATCCAATGGTGTATCATCGCACACGCACCCCAGATTTGAAATTTAGGCTGTGCGCGACTCTTAACTTTTTGCAAAGATACTATGGTGGAGCAGGTTGCTACTCCTGCATCGTAAATCAGTTTAAAGGTAAAGGTAAAGGACCCCTGACAGTTATGTCCAGTCGCAGACATCTCGCTTTACTGGCCAAGGCTTGGGAGTACTGTAATTATTTTGAATTCAAGCTAACTTACTTCCGGGCAAACATCCATAGGCTAGAGCTCACCTCAGCATGCCTTACTCTTGAGTAATTATGTTTAGTGCATTAGGTCGGAAGTCTAAACCCATATTTGTTTACTTGGAGGTAAAGCCTATTAGTCAAAAGAGGTTCACTTTGGGCTTCAAGCCACATAGTTGTGTCAAGATGCTGCTTTGCCATATTAACAAATCTTCATTTACAGCCAGATTTAACATAGATAATGGCAATGACATAAAAGTAACTACAGCTGCTCAACAAATAATAAATACTAATGCTATTTAAAATGTATCCAGCAAAATTATTTAATTATATAATATCAGAATAAACAGTCACTCTTATATGAAAGAGTAATTCCCATGAGGTGTTTTCGAGGCTTCCCTAGATTGCAGACACAGAGCTCAGAAGGACAGGCACTTACCAACATATAATTTAAGCCACTATAAATACATTTTAGCTATGTGCACTTATTCAGAAGTAAATCCTGTTTGTAAGCATGCACAGGATTGCTGCCTAAATAACCAACTTGTGCAGTTTGAGCTTTTAAATGCAAGTAGCTCAGTTTGTGACTTTTACTGGAATCCTAAACATGTTTACTAAAGTAAACTTGCCCTTAGGGGCAAGTAGGACATGCCAAGGACGGTATCATGTTGTGCAGCCTTTTGCATTTAGAGGGTTAGGAGAAATCAATCGAAAGTTTGTTTTTCATGTAATGTAAATTGCATTGCTAATATGTGCATATTACTGATACTGATTTTAAAAACAGCAATATTACAGGTGAAACTCGGAAAATTAGAATATCGTCGAAAAGTGAATTTATTTCAGTAATGCAACTTAAAAGGTGAAACCAATATATGAGATAGATGCATGACATGCAAAGCAAGATATGTCAAGCCTTTACAGTATTTGTTGTAATTGTAATTATTTGTCGTTAGGCGGGTAAATTAGAAATACAATGTAATTAATGAAATGTCATAGCGGTGTTTCTTTTTGTATTATTGTAACTATTTGTTTTATTGCTGTGGAATTTCCAAAAGAAAGCATTTGTAAAATAAAAAATAATAATAAGTTGCATTACTGAAATATATGCACTTTTCGGTGATATTCTAATTTTCTGAGTTTCACCTGTAGATGTTATTATATATGTGTGCATTACATAATATATGTAAAAATTGACAGAAAATATTAAAAATGAACAAGTTATGCCTTTCTCTAATTTGCAAAGAAAGAGATAAGATGAATCTGTATATGGCTTTGCAAAGTCAAATCTTATTTTGCTACTTGTATTTCAGCCTATTTTGGGAATCCCTCCAACCCCATGGACACAAAGAGCCTTCTTAGAAGCACTGAAAATACGCAATGCTGAGAAGGCAGAATGTGCCAAGAAACCAAAAGCACCCACAGAGAAGTGGAAAAAATCCAGGGTCAAGAAAACAAAAACAAAAAAAAACTGCTCAGAGTCCATTTACTAGTCAGACACTCAGCTGACTCTTCTACTGTGGGAAACAAGGTACAAAAGTCATGTACAGAAAATAGCTTTTCAGATATTTGGAAGCAGAATAATCACAATACAGTTGCTAGTTGGTGTATGTCTTCCACCATGGTCTCTAGTCAAACCAGCTCTGCAGGATTTTGAATCATTAAGCTTACTTCTGCATCTAGTTTCAGCTCTCTCAGGGTGTATTTCCAGCATTGCTGGTATTGTCACACATCTATTACATTCCTGGTAATACTTCTGCATTAGAGGATACCTATTATGCGATAGTGGGCATGCAAAGCAATATATTCTTCACTAAGGAGCTGGGGGTTGTTGTTTTTAATAATAAAAAACCCTAAAGTTTTATGGTGTATTTATTGCATGAACTATAGCACATGTCCACATGTGCTCATGTAGCCCTTTAGAAATAACAATACATGGGCAAAGCTACCACACCCTATGAGCAATGCCCACATTTTTTTCCTTTTTAAAAGGAGAGAAGGACAGAAGTTGCTAGAAACTTGGGTCAGTTTTACCACTCTGTTCACTGAAAACAAGGCAAGGGCAAGTGTTTACCAGGCTTCCTGTTTCCTGCATACTAGTGGGAGTTTCCTCTCAGTTTAATTCTATTTGCATAATTACCAAGTTTTTGATGCTGGACGAGAGGTACTTAAGCCTGTAATTCTAAGCACTCTTTTACAAATGGGACACTAGAGAATTATTGGAAATTGCAGTCAAACATAACTAGCAAACATAGAGCTAGTGACAAGCATAGGGTTACTTACTGCATGAAGGGATTTAGGGAAATAGAGCTGTGTTCCTAGACTCAGCTAGGTTACTCCAGCTCTCCTCTGGAGAGGGAGGAAGTGAAGCTTTCTACTTTTCTGTCTCTCTCTCTGCACCATGTAAACATCAAAGGAGGATGTGTGTAAGCTTGCTCTCAAGCTTAGAGCATGTGTTTGAAACCACTAGCTGTATTTTCTACCCAATAATATTTTGCCTGTGTCCTCCTAGCAAGTGCAAGGAGCAATACATGTACCAGATCTTTGAATCTGTAAGTAAAGCATTTTAAACTTACTTAGCAATGCATGGTCTGTTCTTTGCAAAAGAGGTAGAAAGAGTAGGAGCATTGTAAATGAGATAAGAGGGGTCTAACAACCTATATTCCTAATGCTACACTGCTGCTTGGCTTTTGTGCGTTTAAACTCTCTTGGGGCTTTCTGCGCTTTTTGAATCTAGGCACCCAGCTGATTCTTTTGTTGTTCATCCACACACGTGGGTCCACAGGGATTCATATATTTAATTCCCCAGCAAGAACAAGTCCCATTGATTTCAATGAAGCTCACATGTGAGTACAAATGCTTAGGGGTGTGCTGTAAGTCACTTCCAGTGCTCCATTGAAATGCAGTCAATCTACATTTAAAGCCCCATGGCAATTAATAGTCTTAAGGTGCATTTTCAGTTTCACCATTCAGAAATGACATGGACCAAATTGACCCATATTGCAACCCACCATGAAAATACAAGGAAGACATAATAGGTTCAGTCATATACAATACTGATGTTTCTTTTATGAGGGAATGATCCAATATGAACAAGAGCCAGTGAATGTGCAGGGAGACAATTAATATGCTGCACTTTCTGTTAGCAGTGAGGGAAGAACTACATTCAAATGGGGTCAGAAGAATTTATTTAAGGCAATCTAGATTTCATGTCTGTTTCATATGCACTTTCATTAGAAAAACACTTACTTCTGGCTGCTCTGAATTGTCTAGCTCAGAGTAAACCCACTGAAAGTAAATATAGTCGTACCTTGGATCCTGAATGCCTTGCAAGTTGAACATTTTGGCTCCCAAACGCTGCAAACCTGGAAGTGAGTGTTCCCCAAACGCTGCAAACCTGGAAGTTTGCAAATGTTATTTGGAACCTGAACATCCGACGCGGGTTCCAGTTGGCTGGAAACTCCTGCAGCCAATCGGATGTCGCGACTTGGTTTCCGAACATTTTGGAAGTTGAACGGACTTCCAGAACAGATTCCGTTCGACTTCCGAGGTACAACTGTAGCTTATTTCAGTGGGTCTAATCTGAGCATGACCAACATTGGTTATCACTCTTAGTATCAGTTTTAGATTAAAATGCATACACATAAATATGAATAAAATATTTCTGTACAATATTCCCATTTGTATTGTTGGAATCAGGGATTCATGGATTTACTTTTTGTATAGTGTTGTAACCTGAACCATTCTTTACTTAAGACCATGAAATTGTTGTCATTGTTGATTCAAATATCAACTATGCCAGCTTTAGAACTAAATACATAGTTTTAAAAAAACTATTTTGTCCTGAAAAACAGGATATTAGGGTAATAGAAAAACCAAGGTAATAGAAACTTTATTGTCCACCTTGGACACTTTATTGGATCAAACATGCAGTCAGAGTGATATTTTCTGCATAGCATCTCATTTCAAAAACAAAGGTGACCTTGGAGGATCAATCCTATGCAGAGTAGGTATGGCCTTTGGTTAAAATAAGTTTAGGCATGCTGAACAGTGTAAAATCAGGGTGGATAGCATCCATCCATTCCTGCTCCTAAAAAATGAATTGTTCTTAATATTTCTATACTGCCCTTCAGCCGAGGGTCACACGGTGGTTTACAATATAAAAACACAAAAATGCATAACATAGTAACAAATGAAACAATATCCCCCACATTATTGTTTATTAAATGTCAAGAGATCATATTATTGTAAACAATGCTGGGAGTCTTTTCCAGCTTAAAAATGGTAAAAAATATTTTAACTAACTAACTAACTAACTAACTAACTAACTCCCTTTCTACCTTTCCTGCAGAAATTCTTAACTGTCACTTCAGTTCTTCCTGTCTTTTCATGCGACCCCTTTTCACATTAGTCATGGGTATTAAGAAAATGATTTCTAGAGTATGGTCCTGTTGTCAAGCTGGATTTATTGTTTTACATCCCACTGTGTGGTTTTATGGCTCTTGATAGATACTATCAAGTGGTAGAAATCCCATAAATAAAATAAAAACAGTGGATTCATTTTATCCGTTTTCCTGCAGTGAAGTGATTTTCCCCTGTTTTTTTTCTTGCAAAGAGACTTTATAGTGAGATCTGCATAGAACTACCTAATATGAAAAACAAACAAACAAACAAACTTTAGTATGAAACCAGTTTTGGAATCACCGGGTACAGCTGAATAAGCTTAGCTAAATAACACTATTAAGCCTAAGAAAATGAAGCATCAGGAATATACTGTTAGCATCGTATAGGAGACTTGGCAGTTTTAGAGAAAGTGTCTGCAGTGTTCAGCGGGTATTATTCAATGCCAACAATAAGGTCTGGCACAATTGTTTTGCCCTAAGTCTCTAGAAACCTCGCTATAGCTCCGTTCATATATCCTAAGCATCACACTGTTTATTTTGTCTCCAGATGCAGAGGGACATTCCTGTACATCTCTGTCATTCTCAAATGCTTTGGGACCTTCATCTGATTGACTAGCAGAAGTGCACTCTTGAAGAAAATTAATGGATCAGAGGGATAGCTAGACAAAGTTACAACAAATATATATTTGTTAATGGACTTCTATGCTTTAAGTTGTTGTAATTTACTGGCTTTGATTTTTTTACACCTGTGCGACAGTATTCTTCAATTTAATTAAAAGTTAAAACGAAAGCAAAGATTTTTCGGTTCTCTGCCTTCACCCTTCCATTACTTCCCTTCTTGAATGAATAATCTGTACAAGTGTGAGTGTTACTGAATGGGATTATCAGAACAACATCAGATGAACGCAGCGGTTAGGTAATAATATTGTTGCATGGCACCCCAGTCTCCAAGCAGTTCAAGATTCCAGGGTTCCAAGTGCCCAGGATTCGGTTTCCTTGAAATGAGGGGCTGTGGTGTCTTTATGATATATGGTTTGTTTCCACATACATACAACCTGAGCCTATGATTGAGGGGCTCACAGCATTAACAACCCAGAAAGTCTTGCTTCTCCCAAAGTCACAGCAGAAATCAGGCATAGCTCCCACTCTCAGGCTTCTTCCTGCTACCTGCTTCTAGCCCAGGGGCGTAGCCAGGATGAAAATCTGGGGGGTCAAGGGGCGGGGCCGAGGGGCGGGGGGAGGGGCCACAGTGGGGCAAGGAAAGCTCCCTTCTCCCTTGCCAGCTTTCCCTCCTCCCCCTCCGCGATCGGCAGGGGCGAGGGGGAGCCAGGATCAGCCGGAAATCGGGCTGCTCCGACTCCCTCCTCCCCCTCCGCGATCGGCAGGGGCGAGGGGGAGCCAGGATCAGCCCGAAATCGGGCTGCTCCGATCCCCTCCTCCCCCTCTGCAATCGCCGGGGCAGGTGGAGGGAAAGCCCCAGCGGTTGCCTGGCTTCCCCTCCGCCCACTCCACAGCCAGCCAGGGAGAAGGGAGACGGCACCGGACGGGCAGCGGGGCAGACTGGCCAGCGGCCCTGCTTCTAGGGGGGGCAATTGCCCCCTCCTGCCCCCCTGCCTACGCCCATGTTCTAGCCCAGCTCACACACACAACCAATCTGGCTTTGTCCTCACTACCAGCCAAGTGATGGAGGGGGTCCAACCATTTGCCCTCTGAAACAGAGCAGCTTCCTTTCTTATACTAATACTTAAAGGTAAAGGTAAAGGGACCCCTGACCATTAGGTCCAGTCGTGACCGACTCTGGGGTTGCGGTGCTCATCTCGCTTTATTGGCCAAGGGAGCCGGCGTACAGCTTCCAGGTCATGTGGCTAGCATGACGAAGCCACTTCTGACGAACCAGAGCAGTGCACAGAAACGCCGTTTACCTTCCCACCGGAGCGGTACCTATTTATCTACTTGCACTTTGACGTGCTTTCGAACTGCTAGGTTGACAGGAGCTGGGACTGAGCAACGGGAGCTCACCCCCGTTGCGGGGATTCGAACCGCCGAACTTCAGATTGGCAAGCCCTAGGCTCTGTGGTTTAACCCACAGCGCCACATTAACTCACCAAGAAACTTGCTTGGCTCCTTCAATGGAATCCCCAAACTCACAGCGATATATTAAACATTGCTCAGCACTTAATATGGAAAAGCAATATAACATATATAAGAAGCATGCTCTGCATAGAGTCATGCAACCAGAACCTGCAACAGCATGCAGGAATTGTTCAGTAGGAATCTTGAGCATCCAGGAAATTTTACTACTATATAGTGCTGGGACAACATAAAAGTAATACAAGATGGTTAATCTCCAGGAAGGTAGAATCAGAATTGTTATTATTTATTAAAATTATTAAGTCACTTTTTTGCCACATCAACTTACAATATTTTAGGCAATAAACAAACACATTAAAACAAAACAAAACAAAAATGATGGGGAATTTTCTCACAGCACATCATTCACTAGGAAGCTCCCCTTGGTTAATCTGCTCCACATAACTACTTAAGATAGGGTATTTGGATTTGAGTCAATATAAGTCACTCAGACCAGACTCATGTGGGGTTAGGAGTGCCTAAGCCCATTGATTTTAATTGGCTTGGGGGCATCTAATTCTCCATAGGATCAGGCTGTATATTGGCTTAAATCTATGTGCTTGTGGTTAGCTGATTTGTGCTTTATGTTGTACACAGGGCATCTGCTACCATATCACTTTCCTGGAAGCATTGTTGTTGTCAAAACACATGCTGGAGTTATCTAAACAGAAACATTAATTCCATGTAGGGACAGCATAGCCATTATACCAGTTGTTATGCCAAGTGAGTTGAAAGCAGACAAAGATGATAAGCGTAGGGGCTTTTGTGAACAAGTTGTATCATTGTTCATCACAATTGTGACAGACACCACTGTAAAAATGGCTTGCTCCAGTAGGTGGTAGTATGGTACAGAACAACATTTTACTTGATATGTTCTAACTTTTCCAACATGCAACAATGGGGAGCTGGATATTTTGCCTGCACCATTTCTCTGTTTGATAAATGTAAGCACTATCCCCATACAGCACAAACATCATGTGTGTGTGTGTGTGTGTGTGAGAGAGAGAGAGAGAGAGAGAGAGAGAGAGAGAGAGTCTTACACCTGCACCTCAGGGATAAACAACTAAGAGATTAAAGGTAAAGGTAAAGGGACCCCTGAACATTAGGTCCAGTCGTGACCGACTCTGGGGTTGCAGCGCTCATCTCGCGTTATTGGCCAAGGGAGCCGTACACCTTCCAGGTCATGTGGCCAGCATGACTAAGCCACTTCTGGCAAACCAGAGCAGCACACAGACACGCCGTTTACCTTCCCGCTGTAGCAGTACCTATTTATCTACTTGCACTTTGACGTGCTTTCGAACTGCTAGGTTGGCAGGAGCTGGGACCAAGCAACAGGAGCTCACCCCGTCACAGGGATTCGAACCGCCGACCTTCTGATCAGCAAGCCCTAGGCTCAGTGGTTTAACCCACAGCACCATTTCAAAATATTTGAGAAATGAGACTTATTTGAAAAATGTGTCTTTTTCAAATACACATATTTTTGCACATGTGAATGCATGCATCATTACATGTGTATCATGTATATCTAATTCTTCTGTATTTGTTTTTTCCCGGGGGCTAGTCATTCAGCTGGGTGCAGCAGTTGGGTCTGTTCCTGAGGTGCCCACACTCTGTGCTCTTGTATACTCAGAAAGCCCTTCCTAGCAGTGAAGGATTGAGGTCTCTCCAGTAGCCAGAAAGCCTTCTGTTCCTTTGTTCTAGAACTCCACCTGTCTATCAACCTCTCAATGTCATGTAAGAGATGCACCTTTGCCCCTCTATAAATCCCATCCAGAAGTTGCGATAATTGAGCTCCACATATCTCAGCTGCAGTGGTGAGGATTTTGTTGTGCACAGGCTCTCCGATATCCAAGCTTAGCATTTCTCTTTCTGGGGAAATTAGGTTCAGCTTGCTGTTATCAGGAGGGGAAACAAGAACTTCCTATCTATTCGGGATATTGTGTTGCCATAAGCAGTTTGTGAATCAGCCTTCATTTAAAGCAGATGCCTACCCCCGGTGAGTCTCTTGCAAGGAGGAACTTTCTCAGGCCTAAAGCCTTCCTCTTCCTTGCCAGTAGAGAAGTGATACTTTCTCTTATTCTACACAACATTCAGCAGGGAAGGGAAATCATTCACTGGGGACTTTTGCAGCTTGGGAGCTCGCTGGTCCGGGGTCTTGTATTTACCATTATATTATGGTCTGGAAGCACATGAGGCAATCACCCCAAAGCAAGACGGCTGGGATCCTTGCAAAGTGTAGGTGAGTATCAAGACACTCTGACTGACAAGAGGGAGCAGCTGAGTAAACCAAGTACATAGGGTGGGATAGGGGAGAGAGGGACAGGCAGCCACCTTCTCCTTCTCCTTCTCCTTCTTATGCTACCCACCTGGCTGGGTTTCCCCAGCCACTCTGGGCAGCTCCCAACAGAATACTGTATTAAAAACACGACAAAACATCAAACATTAAAAACTTCCCTAAACAGGGCTGCCCTTCAAATGTCTTTTAAAAGTAAGATAGTTGCTTATTTTTTTTTACATCTGATGGGAGGGCGTTCCACAGGGCGGGTGCCACTACCGAGAAGGCCCTCTGCCTGGTTCCCTGTAACTTCACTTCTTGCAGTGAGGGAACTGCCAAAAGGCCCTCGGAGCTGGATCTCAGGGTCCAGGCTGAACAAAGGGGGTGGAGATGCTCCTTCAGGTATACTAGGCTGAGGCCATTTAGGGCTTTAAAGGTCAGCCTAGGGGACATCACATAGGTGGGCTGGGATAGTGATGTAGAAGACCAGACTGCTCTCCTCAGTCCAGCAGAGAGACACACAGTGGAGAAATCCAGAGGAGGTCAATGTAGGCCAAATCATACCTTCTGTGCCCTTCTAAAACAGTAGCTGTGAGGGCCCAACTAAAAAAATGAGTTGCTCCCCTGTAACTTGAGTAACACTCAATGTCTTAGTTTCAGTATATGGCAATGGGGGGGCTGTGGCCCTCCAGATGTTGCTAGCCTACCATTATCCCTAACCACAGGCCGTGTTGGCTGGGGCCTATGGAGTCCAATCACATCTGGAAGCCTACAGGTTCTTCACCCATGTCATAGCAGTTCATGTAGTGAAATGTATGGAGACCATGCTAGTGCTGACGATTTTTCT
Organism: Zootoca vivipara; assembly: GCF_963506605.1. NCBI lineage: Eukaryota > Metazoa > Chordata > Lepidosauria > Squamata > Lacertidae > Zootoca > Zootoca vivipara. Next base: position 44,615,813 of record NC_083276.1, read on the forward strand.
ACTGTACAGAACTGAGTCCGAGAGCAGAGAACAGATTAATCTACATCAGGCACTCCAGATGTTTTGGGACTACAACTCCCACCATCCCTAGCTAACAGGACCAGTGGTCAGGGATCATGGGAATTGTAGTCCCAAAAACATCTGGAGGGCCAAGTTTGGGGATGCCTGATCTACATCACATTCTTTGAAGTCTAGGACAAAAGTAAGAATGTAAGAGGAACCTGCTGGATCAGGCCAATGGCCTATCTAATCCAGCATCCTGTTCTCACAGTGGCCAACCAGATGCCTGTGGGAAGTAATATGTTCTATTGTGTGCATAAGAGGAGATTCTCTGCTTAGGAAAGCTACAAATCGCCCTGGCAGAAGGATGTTAGATTGCAGTGTAAAATAAATAGATAAAAATACTCAGTTATGATTCATCTAGAAGCTTTCCTTGGCCTTTTAAAAAGTCTAAAAAACTCATAAATAAAATAAGACGCTGAACAGAGTAATGTAGCTTCAATTGTTTTAATAATCAATCAATTGAAACAGTACATAATTGTTGCAATTGTTCCTTTTTTCTGGCACTGGTTGCACATGCCTATTTTAGAAACTGCCTAGTGAGAACAAAGAGCAACTCTGCTCAGATCTTTACAAGTATGTAAGCAAGCAGTTTTTTTTCCCTGGGGGGGATACCCCTAAAATTCTGTGAATCTTTGTACTTTTGTCCATTTATTGTATTTTTCCCCTCGATTTGAATTATAAAATGCTGATTTTCTTGAGTCAAAACGAGGGTACCCCTATACATTTTTTTAGGGGGGGAAGCACTAGTGAGCAGCATTGCCAAAAGCCACACACATCGTAAACAACGGGGATTTAAAAGTACATTGAGAAAGTTATTCTTAAAAAGTTGCAAGTTCTTTCTGAAAATGGTAAGAAGTTATGCTTCAAAGCTGCTTAAAAGTTTTCTCCAGCACAGGACAGTTCCCACCCCAAAAGCTGAGGCTGAGGAAGTTTCAGACACTTGGATGGACTTTGTTCTTAAAAGAAGCAAAAAGAAGTCAGCACTATCAGTAGTAGTTAGCCATCTCCAATAGAAACTGGCACATCTTCCAATAGCTGTCAAATGAAATTAGGTACTGCAAATCTGTTTTTACATTTTGAAAAAGAGTAGACTTCCATAGCAAGACAGAATGCAAATGGCAAGCAGAAACTACCATAGGAGCTGGTGGATGAAATTCCTTACTGAATGATTTTATACCACGCTCTATTGCTAAAACAAAAACAAAACAAAAAAACAAAGCAGCTTACAACCCAAAGTAAAAAAATTCAAATTATAGCAGTAAAAATAAAATTACAACAATAAAACAGCACAATATCATTAAACTGTGAAGAAAAATGCAGGTTAAAGCAGCAAAAAAAGCAATCATACAATGGAATAAAAGTATCCAGCATAACCTCCGATTCTTGGACATTATTATTATCATTATCATCATACATGTGTGTGTGTGTGTGTGTGTGTGTGTGTGTGTGTGTGTGTGTGTGTGTGTATAATCAGTAAATGGGTTAGAGATCTGGATGTGTGAAAACAGTACCTAAAAAAAACCCCATGTTTGCTTAAGAGCTGCCACAATCCAATCCTGATTTGTCACTTCTTTTTAACTTTTCCCCACTTTATTAGCAACTCTGAGTCCTGCCTTGTCACTTTTGCTGTGCTGCCAACAGCAACATCCTATTATGGGAGAAGAACATTTCCAGGCTTGTTCTCGCAGACTGCCCAAAAAAGAAGGCCTTGACAAAGCCTCTCCGTTTGGCCCGGTGGCATTCAGTATATCACTAGTGTAGACACTGGGCAGGATTGTGAAATCTGTTCTCCATTGTGGTTGCTGTAACATCCACCACTAGATAGCAAGACTAAGAGCTTGTTCAAAATACTGTTTCTCAAGAGCTCGCTGCTCCCCTGCTCCCCCCCCTCCCTCCATCATTATGAATGCACTCACTCAATCAATGAAGCATCTCTTATCTGAGATCTTGGCTTCCCTCCAACTGCAGCTTGCTGCTCTCTCTCTCTCTCTCTCTCTCCAGGATTTTCCCATTCTCTGTTGGTTTGTGATCCTTAATCCCGGTTTTTGTGCACACAGGGTTCCACTGAGAAAATGAGCTTTATCTAAATTTGGCCAGTCTAATTGAAATAGATTAATAATTTAAAAAACCATCCCAAAAAACCAAAAGCCACTGTGAAATAGACTCAGTGGAAACTGAGAAACAGGCTGAAAAAAGACTCACTGTGCTGTTCAGATACAGAAAAAAATTGGGCACATATAGTGATCCCCAGCTAAGCTGCTGGACCCTGTTTGCAGGGGACTCCTGTAGGCTCCCCCCCCCCCGTATTAATAGTTAGATTTATTAAGGCTCATTTGATGCTCACAAAACACGGCATCCAAGGATCGCTCACTTGGTGATATTGAAAAGATGCTATCTGTAGTGTCTCAATAGCCAGTGACTACACAACAAAGCTTCAGACTCCAAGACTCCAAGCATCTTACTTTTCAAGGGAGAGGGAGGGGAAGAGAGGGAAGCATGTGCGAGGGGGGAAATTCAGATAATAAAACGAACAAGGAGAGAAACTGGATGAAGTCACTGCACTATAGAATTACCACGAGGAAGCACAACAGAGGCAGTATGCACAAATGGACTGAATTCACTCGGGATCCTGCCTGCACTGTGAACAAGGGCCTTGGTAGCTGAATGTGTGTCAGGAACTTCCCTATGGAAAAATAAGAACTGTGCAGCCGGGGTGTGATCTTCGTTCGCACGACAACATGTGCAGTTTCCCTATGTGCTCACATCTTGCTGCTTTTAAAGCCCCATTTCATGATATTTGGGTTTAGTGGTACTCGACTGACCTGACCCCGAAAGGGCATCCAAATTATGGCAGATTTTACCCTCAAAAATGTATTGCAAACATTTCATACTGCGCTCACCGAGATCCACAGATGGGCCAGACTGCAAGAGACCCCAGACCACCGAGAAAATCTCTCTCGGATGACAATGTGAGAACCCAAGGGTGCAGGATAATTCCTTTTGCACTGCCATACCACCTCTGAGTAAGCCTGACAATCGCTCTTATGAGTGTTGAATTAATAACACACGTTTGTGGATAAACCTAACCACTGAGTCATAATCTCTGCCACTGTTAAAGAGTTTTTGTTTCTGCTGTGAGGCCTTGGCTTTTCCATAAGGTAGAAATCTTCTAAGTAAATATTTCTTAGCACTCTTTGGCTGTCACACAAAGTCAGAGTTGATGTTAATGTCCTTTTTATTCCAACAGGAACACTGGTTCTATGATTCCTCCCATTTGTCCCCAATAAAAGCAAATTAGTCTAGGAAACTGTGACACTTGAAAAGAGAATTATAAATTACCGTGTGAATAGATTTAAATAGCCGAGTGACACATTTCAAAAATGTGAGAATAACCGCAATCTATATTGCTTGACTAAATTAATTCTATGTAGCAATTAGCTGGCGTAGCAATCACAAATGAATTTGTAATGACAACTCCAACTCATAGCTACAGCTACTGTGAAAGTCTGAGGTTATTTCATGATGCAAGATGACGTCTGTTCTGTTGGAATGAAGGTTTAAAGCTCAGTGCCTTATCTGAAGTTCTTTGTCAGCAGTACTGGGATCGGAAATGCCCTTCAATAAATTGGATAAAACTGAACCAAATCCTTAACAAAAGAATATAATAATAATAATAATAATAATAATAATAATAATAATAATTTATTATTATTTATACCCCGCCCATCTGGCCGGGTTCCCCCAGCCACTCTGGGCGGCTTCCAACAAAACAGAAATTCTAAAATACAGAAATCCATCAAACATTAAAATACAGAGATCCATCAAACATTAAAAGCTTCCCTAAATAGGGCTGCCTTGAGATGCCTTCTAAAGGTCTGGTAGTTGTTCTCTTTGACCTCTAGTGGGAGGGCATTCCACAGGGTGGGTGCCACTACCGAGAAGGCCCTATCAAGTTGGAGCTATCCTTTAATTTGTAATTGTAAAATTATTCTAAGAGTACTCCGGTTGTCTTAATATAACGATCACAGTCCACAACAGAGTAAAATATGCTCATGCCAACTGATTTTAAAGGGGCTTTTAAATTGTGGTCATGTGTGTGTGTGATGGATCCCCCACCTCACTGCTTTAACCTCAGAGGCTCTCCCTGTGCTTCTCCACAAACAGGAGAAAAAAACCTCCAGAGTCCAAATTGGACTTGTCTCTAGAGTACCTCAGGCTCTGCATTCGAAACCTATGGCCACCAGTGGGGTCTCCCTCCCTGGGATCCCTACTGCTACAGTGTGCCTCTCCCTTAGGCAACTATGTGGCTCCTTCGGCTTCGCTAACCAGCCCTTTGTATGACAGGAGAAACAGCAAACAGTTTCCTCTTCCCCAGGAAAGCTTTGTTCTCCCCTCTTTGTCACACCTCTGAAGGTACCGAGACACTGCCGAGTCAGTGAACGTTTAAGCACATTTAACTTTATTATTTAACTTATAAACATGAGTTTCTTTGGTTCTTAAAAGCACATATCTTCTTTTTTTATTTAACACAGTTTTCTTCATACAGCTCCTGCATCCCTCTTTAACACTCTACTCTCTACCAACTCCCTAACTCCCAACTGTCAACTGCCAACCACCTAACTGACCAAACCGCTCCTCTCTCCTTTTAAACTGGGAACAGTCCCGCCCCCATCAGAATGTTATGTCAGTCAGGCTGGAGGTGGATTAACTCTTTTCCAGCCAGGTAGGAATAAATATTTCAAAACTGTGTCAATCCGTTACAGTGTGCAGTCCAAATGCAAAAGAATGTGCAGCTGCATGTAAAAGATAAAACTATGCTTTTCCTTCTCTTCCCATTTTTAACACTTCTAAATAATATTTCTGTTTAATGCATTATCATTAAAAATAATACATTCTGTTCTCACTTCTGTTATTGACTTTATATAAAAGTAATTTTATACAAGACTTATACACACCTGGTAGTCTGGTTTACACGTAACACTAAGCAATAGTTTGTTTAACAAACCATGAATTAACTACAGATTATCCCATGGGCAATAAAGCAAGCCATGACTTGTTTCATGGGCATCCACAGATTTTTCTGGGGTGGGGGGAATAAATGCTCCAAATAAGCAAACATACATGCATAACCAGCATCAGAGGACAAGGGCGACCATTTCTGGTAGATAAGATCCTTTAACATACCTTTCAAACAGTCCTGGGCTGGCCAGACAGAAAAGTTTCCCTGTGGATTTCATATCAACTTGTAATTCTGAACAATAACAAAGGTAGCTCAAATAATTCATATCTTATTCCTATGCCTGTGGGGCATTTCCTCCTTGCCCCATTTGCTCCTCTTCAGAGTTTTCTAGGAGATTAATAGCAGTGGGAGGATCCCACTGTAACTCAGGAACAGAATTTTGTAGAAGAGGTGGAGGTAGTTGTGGATTAAAGCACTGATCTGTCTTGCATATATTGCTGTGCTACACAGTTCCTAGGCTGACACAATTGTTGAAGGAGACATGCACATATTGCCTCCAAAATGCATTCCAGAAGGTGGTTTGCCTTTCAATTAAGGAAGCTCTCTGTGCCATGTGCCTCTCAAAGGCAGCTCATACTTGCTGCCATGGACTCCAAACATGTGTTCACAGCTTGCTCACTTTTTCTCTAAACTTTAATAATAATAATAATAATTTATTTATATGCTGCCCATCTGACTGGGTTGCCCCAGCCGCTCTGGGCGGCTCCCAACAAAAATAGTAAAAACACAAAACAACATCAAACACTAAAAACTTCCCTGAACAGGGCTGCCTTCAGATGCCTTTTAAAAATCGCATGTCCCAAATGGTACCAGCTTTCCTCATAGCTGGGAGTTGCCTTGATCATTTTGGTTTGGGTGTGGTGATAACTGCACATCGTGATGCATGCCATAGCTTTGTGGAGGTGCGCTAGAATGGCGACTTTTTAAAGGTCTACCTCTAAACCGCTAGTACTGAAAGACCACATCTTAAACAACTACTTAATGCACATATTCACTCCAGGTTACCAAGGTCAGCCAAGGGAGTGAGACTTCCAGGCACTGCATTAATTGTTCTCTAAGTAACTGAACAAAACTATTACCCTAAAGTTGCAAACTGAAGCAACAGGCTTTGTTTTTATTGGTCAGGCTTTGCTGTTGATTGAGCCGTTTCTTACCCCTCTAGGATTTCACAGTGTTACCCGCAGAAGTGTGAACTTTTGAAACCTTAACAGCTTTGAATGTATAAACTGTGGCAGTCTTAATTCTGTCCCTCTGAGAAGCTATCCCATTACATAAACAATTGTAAGAAGGGCACTTTTGACTATCATTGTGTTCTTTTCCGTGGTATGTTCCTGCTTCCCTAGTTATCCCTTTAGAGATGGAAGCTGGGCAGAGTGGAGAGCGATCTCTTAAAACGTTCCTCACCTCATAGTCCAGCAGCCGCAAAGCAAACCTGTCTGCCCAACTAGGGAGGGCTTCTCCTGGAGGTTGGGGGCAAGGAAAAGAGCCTGTTGCCAGGCAGCGTTTGGAGTGAGGTCTTCTTCAAGAAAAGTTGAAAAGCAAACAGCTTAGCCTGGAAACAGTTTTGTTACAAGCCTTGTAGCTTGGCGAGTGACTTCAGCAGGGTGGCGAAACAAACCAGGTTCAAGGATGGGGACACGGGATCACGTGGATTTCAGGATACAGAGGCAAGGGAAAACTGACTGTAGTCGGACACACACTCTAGACTTTAAGAAGGCCAATTTCAAAAACCTGAAGGAGCTACTGGGTGTGATCTTGTGGTCAGAAATGCTCAATGAGAAGGGAATCCAAGAAGGATGGGAGTTTCTAAAAGGAGAAATATTGAAGGCCCAAATGCAGACAATACCAACAAGAAAGAAAAGTGGGAGGCAGTTAAGCAAACCAGTGTGGCTGCATAAGGAGATCACAGATGAGCTGAGAGTTAAGAAGGGCATGTATAAGAAATGGAAGAAAGGGGAAATCACAAAGGAGGAGTATACACAAGTAGCCAACAGTTGCAGGAGACTAAAGCTCAGAATGAGCTCAGGCTTGCAAGAGAGGTTAAAAATCATTAAAAAGGTTTCTTAGGCTATGTCCGAAGGAAGAGGAAGAACAAGCAAGCTAACAAAATGAACCTCACTCTATTCTGGCTTGGTCAGACCACACTTGGAATACTGTGTCCAATTCTGGGCACCACAATTTAAGAAGGATGTTGACAAGCTGGAACGTGTGTAGAGGAGGGCAACCAAGACGATCAAGGGTCTGGAAACTAAGCCTTATGAGGAGCGCTTGAAGGAGCTGGGTATGTTTAGCCTGGAAAAGAGGAGGCTGAGAGGAGATACGATAGCCATCTTCAAATATATTAAGGGCTGTCACATGGAGGAGGGAGCATGCTTGTTTTCTCCTGCTCTGGAAGGTAGGACTTGAACCAATGTTTTCAAGCTGCAGGAAAGGATTAAACATTCGAAAAAACTTTCTTACAGTAGCTGTTCAGCAGTGGAACACACTCCTATGAGGGGTGGTGGACTTGCCTACCTTAGAGGTTTTTAAACAGATGTTGGATAGCCATCTGCCATGGATGCTTTAGCTTAGATTCCTGCATTGCAGGGGGTTGGACTAGATGAGCCTTGAGGTCCTTTCCAGTTCTAAGATTCTATGATTCTAATGTCAACTATAGTTAAAACAAACCAATGTTTGTAAGCAAACAATAAACCATGGTGTCTGATCACGGTTTGTAGGAAGATAACAGGCTACAGTTGTGCCACTAGGTAGTGTTGAGAGAACTCACTGGGGCTTACTTCTGAATAAAAATGATTAGCACTCTTATACATATCCTCTTTGTCCACCATAACAGCTGCTCATCCTTTATTTCACTTTCCTTTCAATATTTTTTTTTACTATTTATTTAAGTACAAAATGTATATCCTTGGATACTGGAGCATAATTGTTTTGTACATTACTGAGGCCTTGTTGCAGAATACTTGTTGGTGGCTGTAGAAAGCAAGTGCCTACATGACATTCAGACACCCCTTGTGTCTGCAAATGGTTCTGGATGGAATGCTTGACACTTAAATAGCCCTAAGTCAAACTCTATATTGAGGAAACATTTTGAACACTTGCAATTCATGCCTGACCTGGGGCTAGTAATGTGTATCAAGAATCCCAACAACAGGTTTTCAACGAGTGACTTGCATAAGCAATTTTAGTGGTTTTAAATCCAATCAGACTATCTTATGGTTTTCCATTCAAAAATAGCCACTGTAGTTAGCCATGAGCATTCTGCAAAATATTTATGAAAAGGAAGGCAAGAAGCTGTTTAACCAAAGAGAAGCAATTCAGGAAGGGATATGCTGTACAGAGGAAGTCTTCATCTTCCCATGAACATAATATAAAAATTGATCTATGCAGGCCAGAATTCTGTTTCCAGCAGATGCCACCCAGATGCATGGAGGAAAAACCCATAGCTGGGTGTGTAACAGATAGTCACCCCCTCTTACCTACCTATATGAAAAAATCCTCTCTCTCCCACTTCCTTCTTTCCATTTAACTTATCCTCTCCACAAAGAACCTCCCAAAATCCATCCTTCTATAACACAACAGGTATGCAATACTGTGCTTTGGGCAGCAATCTAAAGTAGGGCTGAAAATAAGTCACATTGGAATTAATGAGTCTTGTTTCAAAGAAACCTGTGTGTTTCACCTAAGGAGGATAGAGACAGAGCTGGTCTTGTGCTTTCAAAGATAGGGAATCAGCCATTGTTATGCTTCTTGTTCCCAGCAGACTTTGGTGCAACCTGATACCTGCACAGGACCTCAAGAGCGTAATCTAAATGTCTGCTACCTCCTCCCTCATTCAGTTTTAAGATTGTGCCGAGATGTAGACTCCACGGCTTCAACAGCAGTCGTTTTGCCGCCCTGTTGCCCAGTCCATTGCTTTGTTTCAAGAGTTCTGAAGAACTCAAAAGCTTGCACAGCATTTTCTGTAATTTCGGTTGGTCTAATAAAAGTCTCACTCCAATACGGATTGGAGCATTTTTCTTATGGGCCAACGTGTCTCCCTTTACTTTCTATTAAATATGAGTAAATGTACTTGTAAATCACTAACGTTTATTAATTAACAAATTAACACTATTTTGTTGAAAAGTTGAAGGAAACCTTGTTCTCTTTTGTGCCAGATGCCCTTGTGCTACCAAACCGCCAAATTTCACATTCCAGTTATTGAGGGAAAGTGTTATTTCATACAGATAAAACTGATTTTTCCTTTTTGTGAATTTCAGAATACAAATGTGTATTGTTTTAACGGCCTGATACACAAACTATGCTTTGACAAAATTCAATAATACTGTATAAGAATTATAATTTTCAGTGGCACAGAAGTTCCAAATTTGGTGAAAAAACAAAGAGGAACCATTAACTGGATCAATTAGATAAAGGAATATAAGGGAATGGGTAAAAGTACTGCAGGTTAAAATATCTTTAAAAGATGTCATGGAACAAAGGTTGGGGGATTCACACCCTTTTCTCTGTGACTTCTTTATGTTCTCAGCTATAATTATGAAAACAATTCATCCCAATTATCACGACTAAAATGTCAACTTCAGCTAGTTGTCAGAAAGGCTTTAAAAAAAATAGAATGCTGTTCTCCTCAAAGCAGAAGAGATGATGATTATTTGTCAAATTTCTATGCTGCCCTTCATCCGAGGATCACAGGGTGCTTTACAATATAAAACACCCTGTGGAATGCCCTCCCACTAGAGGTCAAAGAGAACAATTACCAGACCTTTAGAAGGCATCTCAAGGCAGCCCTGTTTAGGGAAGCTTTTAATGTTTGATGGATTTCTGTATTTTAGAATTTCTGTTTTTTTGGAAGCCGCCCAGAGTGGCTGGGGGAACCCGGCCAGATGGGCGGGGTATAAATAATAAATTATTATTATTATTATTATTAAGGTCCAGAGTTTGGCATGCCACATATGTTGGGCTGATGACATGTTGGGACAGCCCCATGGTTCTCATGACCATCATGAAGTCCCAAGCCACACCAGAATCAGTCACTTCAACATGGATTTCCCCCGAAACCAACACTCTAGGAGTCCTCAACTGTGCCCCCGAGGCCAACTCTGCCAGCTCAGACAAGGAGACTGCTTGGCAGCAAGGCAATAAATTAGCAGAATCTCTAATCTGTCCTGATTGCTCAATGTCAGGAACACACACTCTAGATCGCCGCAACTGGACAGAGAGATGGAATCTCTATAGACTACAACAATTCTCCCTCTCCAACCCTCAATTCTGCTCTGCCTTGAGGACCCAGGTGGGCACAGCTGGGTGAGACCAATTCCACCCTGCTCACCCACCCAGGTCTCAGTAATGGGCGAGGCAGCTTCCTCATCCATAATCAGATCATGCCCAGCCCTACCATGTACCACTGTAATTGCCCCCCTCCTCCCAGGGACATCCTCCCTCTATCAAGAAAAATAACGAAAATCCACACAAATTAAAATCAGTTAAAAACATTGGCCCTGTCTCCTAGTTCTGAGAAAATATGGGAACCCAATATGGGATCTGGCATATTTTAAATATATAGTATAGTGCTTCTTAGAAGAGTGCGGATTGCCCCGGGAATATTAGCAACTCTTAGAGGAGAGCGACAAACCTGTTAACTGAATGACCCCAACCAGCAATGTTTCTGTCAACGAAGGGTTAATTCCAGGTCAGGTGTGTCCTGCCCCGCTCTTTTGAACTGTCTCCCTCCCTACTGTGCAACCAAACCAAGCAGGGCTAGGGACTTTGCATCGGGTACTTTATCAGGAAGGCGGAGACTGAATGATCGCATCTCTTCTGACCTATCGCAGCTGCCGCTTCTTGCGGTTTGGACCGACAAAAAAAAAGGAAAGAAGCTTCGGTGTGAATCAAATACAAAGGCGGAGCGAGGGCTTGACGGACTCAAATCCCCACCAATATCTACGAGCGACTCCGGCCGAAGCAGCCAATGCGCCCGCGAGGCTTGAAGTAGGGAAGGAGAGAGGGTAGCGAAGGAGGTGGGAGTTGTTGTCAGGGAGTAGGAGGCAGCTCTGCTTGGCGGCTGAGGAGGAGCTGAAGGGAGGCGGCCGCGGGTAGCAGGTGAGAGCGAGCAAGGCAGCGAAGGAGCGGCGGCCGGGCCCGGTAGGTGCTTGGCCGAGGGAAGGGGCTTCCGTGGACGAGGGGAGGTTCCTTCCTCCCTGCTCGGCGGGAAGAGCAGCGGGGCGACCTGTGGCGGAAGGCCCGAGCTCCCGGGTGCGGGGCTGCTCGACTCCGAAGCCGTGTGGGTGAGCCTCGAAAGGGGAAGGGAAGGAGGAAGGAAGGAGGTGCGGGGCTGCTGCGCTCAAGAGGAGTCGGCGGGGAATCCGGGGATGGGGAGAAGCAGGCTCGCTGAGTACGTGTGAATGAGCGCAGCAGCGTGCACGGGAAGGTGCGAGTGCGGGGTCTGCTCGGAGGGGAGCGAAAGGGGAGGTCGGGCGAGGTTGGGGTGCCGGAGGGAGGTAGGGCGCTCGAGGTGCCCGGGAAAGGAAGGGGCCGGGTGGGCGTCTCTCGGCTTCTTACATATATATGCAGGGTATATATCTATATATAATGGTCGGCTGGGCTGGAGGCTGAACCTGGGCGAGGATCTGCGGCGAGTGGCCCAGGAATGCGGGCGGATGAGGAGCCCTGCGGAAGGAAGGGAGGAAGGAAGGAGGGAGGAGAGAGGGAGAGGCGGATAGTGCAGGAAGCGGTGAGGAGGGAGGGAGAAGCAGAAGCGCCGTTCACGCATCCCCGGGAGCGGAGGGACCTCGGCGGGCGAAGCTACCCTGCCGCCCCTTCCCGGCTTCCGGGGTGCCTGCCTGGGACTGGCCTCCCTTCCAGGCCCCGCTTGGTCTGGGGAGTTAGGGATTCGTGAAGGAATGTGGCCAACCGGCTTCCTCTCCTCGGAGTATATCTGCCCTATATTTCATTCTGTCTTCATTCTTGTAAATGAACCCTTTTTGCAGAATCCTCCTGGCTTTGCAACCCCTGGAAAAGGGGGCGGCGGCGGGAAAGAGCTGATAAGCTAATTGAGCGAAGCGCCGTCCCACCTATTCTTACTTGGCTTTGTGCGAAGCAGAATTGATGTGTGATAGGATTAACATCAACGAGGTTAAACTTTGAAAGATTGGGTGTTGGCACTGGCAATATGATTACTTTGGTCTTTAAAGGATAGCTTCATTTCCTTTTTATAGCTTTCTGTCAGGATGTTGGGTGCAAAGTTAAGTGTATATCTTTTTTAGAAGGGGATTAATATTAATACAAAATGCAACAATTACTGAATTATGAAATACTAGATTTGTGTGTCATGTTTCCAAATAACAAAATACTTAAGATTTTTTATCCTTTCTATGAGTACTTATTGTGAAATGATGTTTATATTTGGCTTGTAATGGCTTGCAGCAGCTCATCTAGAACTCCTTCATCCACAAGATTTTTGTAACCTGCTCATTAATTTTTCATAAAGTTCTAAAAGTTTCTGGTAGAATTTATTCTGTTTAATGTGTTGGTTGTTGTGTCTTCCAAGACTCTTATAAAAGCACTTATAAGGATTTGTTACTTGGTTGTAATCAGCTATTTGTCTTAATAATAATTTTACTATTTATACCCCGCCCATCTGGCTGGGTTTCCCCAGCCACTCTTAAACATTTTGTGGTCCTCAAATTGTGTGTGTGGTGTCTTTAGCAAAGATGATGTTTAGGAATACAGTTTAACCATAATGGCATTTGTATCTGGTTATTCTCTGCTGCAAAAGTGTGCATGTTACGCATATTTCACTTCTCCAATCCTTGGACTTGTTCTGTAGTTAAAATCATGATAGGTCTCTTAAGGCCAACTGCTATTTAATGTTTGACATACCGGTAGTAAAAGAGTGCTGATCTGTACAGTTTTTCCGATGGATTGTTGCAATGTTTTTCCATTCTTTCCTTCTTGGCCATTCTTTATGGAAATACTAAATCAGTGACATCAGTCATGTGAGCAAAATAAAACCATAAATTGTCTGTTCCTCCTCAGTTCAGTCCTTGTCCTTTATCATATTAACTTCTTTAATCTACAGAGAGAGGGGAAAGTTGCTGTTACACAAGTTCTGTACAAAGAGTGGAAAAGCCAAGATGCATATTGAATACTTTGTCACTGAAGCCTCCTTGGCTCAGACATTTGCACTCTTTTAATAGAAAACACATAGAGACAAGGAGAATAATTTCCACAGTGAAGTGATGCATCTTCCAAAGTTTTATTTGCCTAATCAGATTAAGTTCTTAATTCAGTAGTGTGTATACAGTAATATATATTACCCTGTGTTGCCTGGAGCATCATTTGTGCAAACACTCTAGGTACTTTATTGCAACAATGTAATACCGGTTTAATTAAAATCAAGCTGTAGTCTAGCAAGGGTTTTGTTTTTGTTTTTTTGCATCCTTTTTAAAGACTTACTGTGTTCAACTTTGCAATAAGCTCACAAAAGTTACTACCCCACATAAATATTATCTAGCCTGTCAACTTGCCCACACATGGTTTTAAGATAAAAAGAGCCAAGCTTATTGGCTCTCTTCATCACGGAGTGAACAAAGAGACTGTATCAAGCCTTGGTTAGTCCATGAAGGGGATGGATGATGTAAGGGGAATATTTTGTAATCTCTAAATTTAGGAGATTTTTATGTTGTAGAAATATTGGTGGGAAGATATGACTTACTGGTATTATCTTGCACTCTGTTTAAAGCAGCACATTTGGGAACTGGTACATCAAACAATCCACTTGAAGTGCTCTGTCTAAAGTCTTGCTTGCAGAAGTTACAATATTAAATAACTTTACTACTCTGTTTTAGGAGAATGAATCTTATCAGATAACGTCTTTTAATCTTGAGCCATTTTTGAAGATTTTATAGGCGCTAGAGTACTCTGAAATAGGGTATTGTCAATACCCAGATCAATAAAACAGATATCAGCAATGCAAACATTTATTGGCTAATATATTTTATTGGAGAAATAAAATATTGGACAAAATATTACATTGGGAGAACAATTTCAAGACTCTAAATGAAAATATATCGCAAGCTTAGTCTGTCGATGACCTCTCTTGTTCCACACACTTGCAATGCTTAAAAAAGGGCCTTATATAGGAACAAGTGCTGTAACTTGCTGCACTATGGTAGTCTAAGTAGATTGCACGCTGTGCCCAAATTCCCTTATTGTCTGCTGTCTAAACATAGTGATGAATATAGGTAAACTGTCTTTCGGGACTTCAAATATTCTGTACTCTGTCGCTCTCTTCTGGCATTAACTGGCTTGAAGAGACAACATACCGGTGAATACCAGTTTCTGGAAACTCCAAGACAACAGAATGCTTTTGTTCTTAGGTCCTGTTTGCAGACTTCTCATTGGCATCTGGTTGGCACTGTGAGAACAGAACGCTGGACTAGATGGGCCTTTGTCCCAATCCAGAAGTCTCTTATGTTCTTTACTGTGAAGGTTCTTGTTTAGTTGCCTCTTCCCTCCCCTGACCATGCAGCTCTCCTAGTCTCTCTTATGATGAGGATAAAGTTCTTCACCATTTATTGCAACCCTTTCCGAAGGGTTCTTAGGCACAAACTGCTATACAGTAGTTCATGCATCAAATTAAAACATAATTAAAATTAGCTATGATTAAAGGAGAAAGTAGAGTGCTCACACAACTTAAAAATTCTCATTCTGCTGCTGGTAAACAAGTTGGAGTCCACCTTGTTGTGACTTCTTAATCTAGGCTTGTTTCTTTCCAAACGAACCATGCACAGGAAGCAAATAACAATCCTTGGTTATCACTTAAGGCCACTCTGGTTTGTTTCCCAGAAGTGCAGTAGCAGTGAGAGCAGAACGAGGACATTTCAGCAGTATGCACCTAGCACATTAACATTACACCACAGTTTGTTTTTAACTATGGTTTAATGTGATGCGCAAAGCAGACCAGAAAGCATTCTATTGTGGCCAAGATCACCCTCCTAAATACAGTAGATGCCATGTATGCTAGATCCTGCACTGTCAGGCATCAATGTGCTAAATTTGAGCCTTCTGCTTCCTTATAGTAGACATACAGAGTGAAATATTTGGGGGGAAGATCTATCACATATTTCTCAAAAAATGCATTGTTTAGAACGGGTCGGCAAGGTTTACCTCACATGGGCTGGTTCACTCCAGTGGAGATCCCTCCGTGGGCCAGATTGCGCCCGCGACTTCCGGCATCTGCGTCGACACGATTTCTGGCGTCCGCATCTGTGCAGACACAATTTTTGGTGTCTGCGTCTGTGCAATCACAATTTTCGGCATCTGCACGTGCGCAGACGTGATTTTCGGCACCACGGAAGCAAGTCCCCATGCCACGCTGCGCCAGTTTAGCACAGCGTGTGGGCAGCTCAGTTGGAGTGCAGCTCATGGGCCAGTTAAACAACCTCTGTGGGCTGCTTGTGGCCCATGGGCCTTAGGTTGCCTACCCCTGGTTTAGAAGATTTGCCACAATTGATTTTGTCGAATTGAGCAGTTTCAAACTTTTTTCAGGTGACTATCCCTAGGAACCATACCTGTATCTATTACGAACAGCTTTCTAGACTTGCTAAAGCTATATATTATGCAGACACTGTTCATGAATTTTATTTTGTATGACTATGTTACCGTGTTTCTCATATTATAAGACATGTCTTATATTTATTTTTTCCTCAAAAAAACACATTATGGCTTATTTTCAAGGGATGTCTTATTTTTTTCCTCCTCCTCCTGCCGCGGCCGGCATTGCTGCTGCGCCTATCACTATGTCTTATTTTCGGGGTATGGCTTATATTCCTTGAATGCTTAAAAATCCTGCTATGGCTTATTTTATGGGTATGTCTTAAAATATGAGAAACAGGGTAGTTTCATTATGGCTTATGGTTATGGTCAAACAAGATGTATTCCTACCATATTAACAGTTGAGAGTGCCCAAATTATTTTCTTAACATTTGAACAATGTTAAGTATATGCTACTGAGTTGTTTTGTTTTTGAGAAAAGTACAATACATTTCCAAGTACAGATGTGAATTTCTATGAACATTTAAACCACATTAAGTTTGCATTTTTTATTTGGTCTTTATAAAATATTTCAGCTAAACTACTTTTGTGTACTGAAAAGTGTGGGATAGTTAAGCAAAAAAAAAGTATTTACTTTTTTTGCTTTTAAGACAAATGCTAAATCAAATCCCAATTAATTAAAGGTACTGGAAAAGTTTCTGAAAACTCTGCACTGCCACTATCAATTGACTTTACGTAGTCTACCACTAGCTTCCCGCTTCTTCAGTGTCAGAAACCAAGAATGCACCTACAGGCAAAATATAAATCAAAGTTAAATGTACCTGACGCGTTATTTTCTTGGGTTAAACTTAAGATCTTCTACACTCCAAAAGCAAGGCTGCATTTCTATACACACTTACTTGGTAGTAAAGTCCCGTTTGTATGAATATATTATGTGTGTTATGGTCAAATGGTAGAATATATTTCTGAACAAATATGCACAGAATCAGGCTATAAGCCTCACCACATTTCAAGATTAACCAATTTCAGATATCAATCTATGTTTAGTAGCAGAACCGCCATAAAAGGCAGATAATTCATTTAAAAAATGCAAGATATTAAATATACAGATGTCTATCAATAAAGCTTCTCATCAGAGAACTCTGTAAAGGCAATAGTTCTAAGCTTTTCAAAACTAGCAAAACAAAGTACCCAGAACTATTCCTTCTGGGAATGTGGCAGTTTGCAGACGCAGAATTATAAAAAGTCAGTACAACTCAGAAGCATACCAGGTTTGCATGAGGGGGTAAATGTTGATTTAGTGATTTACCACAGAACTGTCTCAGCTCTTTCCAAGAAAAAAAGAGAGATGTAAGCCAGCAAAGGTTTCTCAGGAATTTTATAATTGGCAAACTAGATGGTTTTAAAATTCTAAATAAGAGTTTAAAGTTTTAAAACATAAGTACTGTGTAATGACTTACTATCCTCCATCCATAATTGTAATTTTCTATAATAGAGAACTATAGAAAATAACATTTCCAGCTTTTATAAATCAATATATATCACAAAAATTGTAATTATATTATTCTTGCATGAGAAGCAAAATATAATTTCAGAAGACAGCATTCAAAATCTTGAAACCTATTTGCTAAAACTTCAATATGTACTCAGCTTTACTCAAACAGGACAGTTAGAAGTAACACTATATTGGTAAGTGTACCTTTCAAGAAGGTTGACAATTCCCTGGACCTGCCTCAGTCGGGTTTTTAAAAATATTCATTGCAATTTCAACAGATCAAATATGAAACACTATTCACACAGAAAGAATCTGGGTGAACCATAAGACAACTAGGTATCTAGAAAGTATTAGTAATAGATACTGTATATCTATAGATTCCCTACTGGTCTAACACCACAGTTGGCAATTAATCATAGAATCATAGAGTTGGAAGAGACCACAAGGGCCATCCAGTCCAACCCCATGCCAAGCAGGAAACACCATCAAAGCATTCTTGACATATGCCTGTCAAGCCTCTGCTTAAAGACCTCCAAAGAAGGAGACTCCACCACACTCCTTGGCAGCAAATTCCACTGCCGAACAGCTCTTACTGTCAGGAAGTTCTTCCTAATGTTTAGGTGGAATCTTCTTTCTTGTAGTTTGAATCCATTGCTCCGTGTCCGCTTCTCTGGAGCAGCAGAAAACAACCTTTCTCCTCTATATGACATCCTTTTATATATTTCAACATGGTTATCATATCACCCCTTAACCTTCTCTTCTCCAGGCTAAACATACCCAGCTCCCTAAGTCGTTCCTCATAAGGCATCGTTTCCAGGCCTTTGACCATTTTGGTTGCCCTCTTCTGGACACGTTCCAGCTTGTCAGTATCCTTCTTGAACTGTGGTGCCCAGAACTGGACACAGTACTCCAGGTGAGGTCTGACCAGAGCAGAATACAGTGGTACTATTACTTCCCTTGATCTAGATGCTAAACTCCTATTGATGCAGCCCAGAAGTTACCGTATGTTGAAGAAAACAATGCCTCGTTAAGTGGCTTTCTCATTAAGTGGCTTTCTCAGTTACAACTGTTGAAGATTTGATGTTTAAAAAGAAAACAAAGGTTATCCCAAATATATGCCTTATTATGTACTTTGAATTTACACAAGGGTAATAGTTTTGAGAAGAAAAGGATCACCTTGCGGCTAGAGGATTTTTTGAGCAAGAATGGCATAAAATTGGCCGTCAGGGGCCAGCAAGACCTACATTTGTAAACATAAGCGAATACTATTACAAATTGCTTTTCCAGTGGTATCTGACACCTCACAGTTTGAGCAATACATATATCTGGCATGAAGATAAAGTTTTGGATGCATGACTCCTCAAATGCAGATATAGGTGGTAACCATTTTGCACTATTGATGCATGATTGCCAATGCTTGGGTTCTTTTGGACCCGGAAGAAGGTGGAACAGGGTGGTGGTGGAATGGAATGGGCTTATGTATGTTCCGCTGATGCACACGGGGGTCAGGAAAGGAACCCCTGTGCAAAATGGTCACTGCCTGTATGGTAGTCTTGTCTTTTAATAATGAAATATGGGGGATAAGTTTCAGTCAAACTAGTAATGCATTATGTTATAGTTTTGGATCCTTTAACAAATCTGTTGGGCTGCTTAGATGACCAAATTAAACATAAAATATCATAATTCACTTCCTGGGCCACTGTTGAAAAAAATAAGAGTTACTGCAGTTATATAGGTGGACACATTTTGCAAGAACATAAAAAGACTTGAAGATTATGGAACCTATACAAAATCTCTATTGTCTTGGCCCCAGAATGAAGCCTAGTTCATGCAGACAGAAGAACTTCCTAATTTGGGGGCAGATAATGAGGTATGTACATTGGAAGTGATGCCAGTGATTCATGCAAGGAAGCAAGTTAACCTGCAATGTTCCTGACATGGTTAACCATGGTATAGCAGTTGTTCAACACGCCAGGTAGATTAGGAAATCTGAAACTTTGGCTTGGATAAAATGAATTGTGGTGCTATGAGCTGATGACTACTTCAAGTACCATTTTAAAATGCAAGTAGGGCAATGTAATTTGAGTTCTAGAGAGATCTGTACTGAGCAGTAGAATTTGATGCCCTGTCTCTCTGCTGTCATACTGGAATGCTACAGTAGTCTTGATGCAGTAGCAGTGTTGAGGAGAAATGTGTTTTGGAACAATAGCTTGTGAAAAGAATGTACTAGTTAACGAATATAGTGCTGGTCCACAGAAAGTAAACTGAGATCATGAACTGTATTAAATATTTCATGATATGGGAACATTAGGGCAATTTAACCAAACAGATTTTTAAAATATAGGAATATGTAGATTACAGGGAGTTCAATGATGAGACCTATTGATTGCTTTAATCTTTTATCAAACCACAATTAGAAGTTACTGTAGTTTACTAATCAGGATCGTAAAGCATCATAGAATTGTCAAGTTTGAAGGGACCACAAGGGTCATCTAGTCTAACCACGAATCTTCTGTCCAATGTGGGGCTCAAACCTACAAACTTGCGATTAAGAGTTTCATGCTCTGCTGACTGAGCTATCCCAGCTGACCATTAAACCACTATTCCCTTTTGGGGCATTACAGCTAACTATATTTTAATTAAACCAGTATGTACTTATGGGGTGTGTGTGCGTGTGTGTGTGTGCGTGTGCGTGCAAGGAGTGAGGAATATTGCTCATTCCCAGCTACAATGCTGTTGTATAGCAAGCTGGTATTTGAGCATCTAAATTGTGCCTGTGTACTGTATACCAAATCTTTTGATCATGCCGCTTAGAAATACGGTAATTGACATAAAATTTGGCATCCTGATAATTTATGCGTAGCTGTTTAAGTTTATAAGATTTTCCTGCCTTTTAACTGTGTTTGGTTGCTGCATTAGCCACACAAATACATGGTTTTGGGGAAAGAGATAAGCACATGTTGCTGTAGATGAGGTGAATAGAAGATAGCCCAGGTGGGGGAGAGCTCTTGCAGAAAGGTAGGTAGAGTTGTTTACTTTATCTTTTGTCAGGGAAGTTTTTGATTTTCAAACTGTTCAGTCCCACAACACTTGTGCTTCTTTTCTTGGTAGTTCTATACATGCTTTTTGGGGGGCATGTATTACATTTTTTTAAAAAGTAGGAAACTACAGTTTCATCAATGTAGGGCATTATACTTGTTAAGTTCTGTTTTATATATGTGTGTGTGTATGTGTGAGAGAGAGACGGGAGAAGTTTTCTTTATTATAAGCCCCCCTGTGATCCTCAGATGAAGGGTGGTATATTCAATAAACAAATAAATGTGCTGTAAAAATACTACAGGATACTAAAAATCCAGGAATCTAAATGGCTAGTTTGGTATACTTTGTCTGATACTCTTCCTGGTAGAGATGGATCATAACATCATGCTGATAGCAGTTAACCAGAAATAGCTGGAACTTTTGCCCTTTGGACCTTTGGACTTTCACATTGTTCGTTCATTCTTTGACTAATCCTTAGCTTCCAAAGTTCACGCAAGTGGAGTGGGTGGAGTGGGGGAAGAGGAAAAAGGAATGGTGACATTCAAAACAGTGCAATAGTAAATTACTGCAGTTGCATGCTACTGATAGCCAGTGAATATAGTGTGTTTAAGAGAGAAATGTACAGATTAAATGAATATTGTGATTTTGGCTATCACAGATTCATTCCTTGGTTGAATTAAAAGGAAAATTGCTATCCTTTGAAATGCCTTGTGAAAAGGATAATTTCTTGACTTTCTTCTCCCTGGTTTAAGAACGATTTCCTGATTTATTTGAATACTATGCTGTACACCAGTCTTTCCCAACCTGGTGCTCTCCAGATGTTCTGGACTACAATTCCCATTATCCCTGAACAGTGGCCATGCTGTCTGGAGTTGATGGTTGCTGAGAGTCCCAACAGCATCTGGAAGGCTGCTGTATACTTTCTCTCCTTGCAGCAGTGCAGGCACACATCCAAAGTCTAAACAAGAGGCATATGCAGCAATATCCTGATGTCTGTAGCAACTAGGAGCAAATTTGGGAACTTCAGGGGTCTGAAGGCACGAAGTTACAGCCCTCAGTATCCTGCAGATGAGCCTAGCCTTTGC
Organism: Zootoca vivipara; assembly: GCF_963506605.1. Taxonomy (NCBI): domain Eukaryota; kingdom Metazoa; phylum Chordata; class Lepidosauria; order Squamata; family Lacertidae; genus Zootoca; species Zootoca vivipara. Next base: position 44,637,066 of record NC_083276.1, read on the forward strand.
ATACTACAACATAAGTTGAGATGTGTTTATAGATAATTTTAGAGAAAGCAAAAGTCTGTTGGTGAAGGTTACCTCCCACCCTTTACGTTCACTGTGGCACTAAGTTTAAAAGACCCCATTCCTTTTTAAACCAGTAGTTGCTGTGCTGTGCGCTGGATTATGGAGAAAGCTAGAGAGTTCCAGAAAAACGTCTACTTCTGCTTCATTGACTATGCAAAAGCCTTTGACTGTGTCGACCACAGCAAACTATGGCAAGCTCTTAAAGAAATGGGAGTGCCTGATCACCTCATCTGTCTCCTGAGAAATCTCTATGTGGGACAAGAAGCTACAGTTAGAACTGGATATGGAACAACTGATTGGTTCAAAATTGGGAAAGGAGTACGACAAGGTTGTATATTGTCTCCCTGCTTATTTGACTTATATGCAGAATTCATCATGCAAAAGGCTGGACTAGATGAATCCCAAGCCGGAATTAAGATTGCCGGAAGAAATATCAACAACCTCAGATATGCAGATGACACAACCTTGATGGCAGAAAGCGAGGAGGAATTAAAGAACCTTTTAATGAGGGTGAAAGAGGAGAGCGCAAAATATGGTCTGAATCTCAACATCAAAAAAACCAAGATCAGGGCCACTGGTCCCATCACCTCCTGGCAAATAGAAGGGGAAGAAATGGAGGCAGTGAGAGGTTTTACTTTCTTGTGCTCCTTAATCACTGCAGATGGTGACAGCAGTCACGAAATTAAAAGATGCCTGCTTCTTGGGAGAAAAGCAATGACAAACCTAGACAGCATCTTAAAAAGGAGAGACATCACCTTGCCGACAAAGGTATGTATAGTTAAAGCTATGGTTTTCCCAGTAGTGATGTATGGAAGTGAGAGCTGGACCATAAAGAAGGCTGATCGCCGAAGAATTGATGCTTTTGAATTATGGTGCTGGAGGAGACTCTTGAGAGTCCCATGGACTGCAAGAAGATCAAACCTATCCATTCTTAAGGAAATCAGCCCTGAGTGCTCCCTGGAAGGACAGATCGTGAAGCTGAGGCTCCAATACTTTGGCCACCTCATGAGAAGAGAACACTCCCTGGAAAAGACCCTGATGTTGGGAAAAATTGAGGGCACTAGGAGAAGGGGACGACAGAGGACAAGATGGTTGGACAGTGTTCTCGAAGCTACGAACATGAGTTTGACCAAACTACGGGAGGCAGTGGAAGACAGGAGTGCCTGGCGTGCTATGGTCCATGGGGTCACGAAGAGTCGGACACGACTAAACGACTAAACAACAACAAAATGGTTTTCCCAGTTGTGATGTATGGAAGTGAGAGCTGGACCATAAAGAAGGCTGATCGCCAAAGAATTGATGCTTTTGAATTATGGTGCTGGAGGAGACTCTTGAGAGTCCCATGGACTGCAAGAAGATCAAACCTATCCATTCTGAAGGAAACCAGCCCCGAGTGCTCACTGGAAGGACAGATCGTGAAGCTGAGGCTCCAATACTTTGGCCACCTCATGAGAAGAGAACACTCCCTGGAAAAGACCCTGATGTTGGGAAAAATTGAGGGCACTAGGAGAAGGGGACGACAGAGGACGAGATGGTTGGACAGTGTTCTCGAAGCTACGAACATGAGTTTGATCAAACTGCGGGAGGCAGTGCAAGACAGGAGTGCCTGGCGTGCTCTGGTCCATGGGGTCACGAAGAGTCGGACACGACTAAACAACAACAACAACAAGTTGCTGTGCAAAGAATATGAATAATGATGGCTTGAAAACGTCGCCCATGTTGAACCTGCTTATATCTATTTCATTGTTTCCTTTAGAGGAGGTGATATGTTTAAGAGCGAACATGTAGCATTTGAAACTTCATAATGTAGAGAAAATGTGAGTAACGGGGGATATGATAGGGCAGGCTTCCTCAACCTCAGCCTTCCAGATGTTTTGAGACTACAATTCCCACCATCCCTGACCACTGGCACTGCTAGCTAGGGATCATGGGAGTTGTAGGCCAAAAGATCTAGAGGGCCGAGGTTGAGGAAGCCTGTGATAGAGGGATTAAAAATTGTGGGTGGTGTAGAGAAAGTGAATAGGGAGAAGTTTTTCTCCCTATCATAATACTAGAACTTTGGGGCATCCAATGAAGCTGAATGTTGAAAGATTCAGGACAGACAATAGAAAATACTTCACATAATGTATAGTTAAACGATGGAATTTTCTCCCACAAAAAGGCAATGATAGCGATGAACTTGGATGGTTTTAAAAGAGGGTTAAACAAATTCTTGGCGGATCAAGCTATCAATGGTGATTCGCCACAATAGCTATCTCAGTATGCCTCTGAATAGTAGTTGCTGGGAATCGCAGGTGGGGAGACACTGTTCAGCTTGTGTCCTATTTGAGAGCTTCCCATAGGCATCTGGTTAGCCACTGAGAACAGATCAGGTTGGCCTGATCCAGAAGAACTCTTCTTACATTCTTACTCTTGAACAGTGTGTGTTTGTTCAGAATTTTTGTCTATTTATACTGATGGACTGTATTAAGTGGGTATACATTTTTTTCAAACTTAGACTGTCACTTTGGCAAAGGTGTGACATGCATTTGGATTCAGCTAGACACTTCAGCAGTTGTAGAGGCTAAATTGTAGACAATGATGCTGAAAAAACTTGCATTCTTACCAAATGGAAATGTGCAGTTCACAAAACCAATAAACTTTCTGAGGGCTTTCTTCTCTCTCATTTGAAGTAAATCCCATGTGTCTAATATAAATCCACAACATGTTCGTCTATTCCAAGCTGGGTTATGATTCCATAATGTTCAACTCTGCAAGGCAATCTGATGAAAAAAATTGAACCCTAACTATCAAAAGCTTCTATTGTGCATAGGAGCTTATTGTATGTCTATGTAAAAGCATTTAAACCTCCTCTCAGTTATATGTCATGTGCAGCTTTTCTGTGTTTTACTGCTAAACTGCAATGGCTGCCTGAGCAACCCCCTTGCAAAGGTGTGTTTATGCCAAGTTGGAAAACTAGCTTCTTTAGTTCCAGTATTTGCACTTGATTCTAGTTGTTGCAGGAATATATTCAATACTTTCATTGCAGTGCATTTCTTCAGTAAAGCCATGTCAACCACCAGGAGACTTCCTGGCAGGTGGGGGGCAGCTGGGTACAAGACAAGCTCTGCATGGGTCTGCTTTCTGATACTTACAGTTTGCTTGCTTAGTTTTCTGGGATGCAACATTTACCTGCCTTAAATAATGCTTTCAGTTGCATCGTGAGCAATGTTCATTTCACAACTACTGTACTATACTGCAACTTGTGATGACTCCAAGTCTCCAAAACCACACAGGAACAGAATTTGCGCATAGCCACCAAACTGCAAGAAAACTTCTGACCAAATCAGCTGTGTTTACTGAAGAACTTTATGCAATCAAGTCTTAAATTGCACATTTCCTGGAGTCGGGGTGGTGGTGGGAATTGTTGTTTTAGTAGGAGGGTTGGTGAACCTTTTCAACATCAGGACTGAATTCTTTTGTGGGGAATTTTCGGGAAGCCACCATGACAGTGGTGGTTATGGCAAGAAGCAAAAGTCAGCCAATCAGTGGATGTGCTCTTAACCTTTGTACAGTAGACTACATTCTAGCCACGCTAGCAGGTGTTTTCCACCAACCCACACAAGCATTGCTCACTTTAGGCAAGCCGGAGGCATTATTATAGTTCAAAGACACATCACTGACAGGAGAAAAACACTTGAGGACAGAGTGGAGCCAGAGGTGTTTGGAAGGTGGCCTGGGCAGGGGCATGGCTTACAGAGAGGCCTGGATAGCCACATTTGGCCCGTAGACCCGCAGTTCTCTAACCCTAGTTTACACCTTGGATTAATTTGAGTTCAGGTCATAGCTGTTGCTTTGGTGTCCATGTACACCTTCAGTTGAAAAACAGTGTCCCTAGGAATATACCTGGTGCCTTTTTTTACTTTGAGTAATTGTAGCAAATCTCAACACATCAATATATAAAGGCTTGGAACTTAACTTTCAAGCAGTTTGTAGACCTAAAACAATTTACTTGTAAACTGAGCTCTGCTGCAGTGTACATTTCCCTAATGGGTATTGGTGTCTAGTGGACAGGATTTTCTTGTCATCCTCCTAGATCAGCTTTTCAAACATAACCAGAGCAACAAAGACCAAAAAGACCATTAGATCTTAACAGCCCTGAACTTGATAAAAAGTATTTGAAGCTTAAATTGTTTTGTGCTTGTCAGTTAATTAATTCAATTACTTAGAAAGCATTTCCCCAGAACTTTAACTGAGGTGCTGGCAGGCTGTGCAGTGATTAGCATATAACATAACTAGAAAAATAAATTGCTGTCTTCGAAACTTTTAAGCATTCTGTTTGTCATGTAAGTTTTTATGGCTAAGCAATGTGCTAAGCATACTTGCACTCATTCTTAGAGGTTTTTGGTATGGATAGGGAAGATCAGGTGCCTGTAAGCTTTGCCTTGTTTCATGGAAATTGGCAAGCAATAGAAGAAACTAATAAGGATGTGCATGAACCACAAAATTTGGTTTAAACTTCAATATGACACTTTCACTATTGGGAAATGAAAAAACAGTGATACAGTACTTCTTCACTTTTCTGCAGAAACTTGCAGGCATAGTAAGTCCTCTATACTGGATTTAGTCTGGGGTCTTTTTTGCTGGACACCTTTAAAGATTAACTTTTATTTAGGGATAGAATTGGAAAGAATTTGGTGGCAAAGGTCACTCCTAAGGGGATGAATCCTGCCAAACTTCAGAAGTGATAGCTTCAGTGGTTTTCCTTCAAGACTGCCATTACAGTTTAGAGTATCTAAAAATGGAATCACTTACTCTCCTCTAGTACTTTGTGGGTAATAGGTCTGAAAACTGCCAACATGAAAGAGATGTTCCTGGGTAAGAAATCTGCCAAACTGCAGACAAATATGTCATGAGGCTTTTCCACTAGGCATCTTTTTAAAGTTGATTTTTCAATGGGAAGAACTAAAATAGATTTGCTTAAACTCTGATTTAAGGAGCCATTTGACACCTAGCTTATATATGAGTTTTTAACACTGATTACATATCTGGCAAAGGCTGTTACACATAAATGTCTGTTTCATGCATAATGTTAAAAAGTAACAGTTGGCTTTAACCATGGTTTACTGAGCTGGCTCACGTATGTTGATCCAAATTGTGGTTTGTTTGCCTCATTTTCGTGTAACTTCTGTGAATACCCTTCAAATGAAAATGCTGGGAGACACACACACACACAGCTCAACAACTCTGATCAATGCTGCTCAAAAAAGCTCAACAACTTTGGTCAATACAATGGGTAGATCACTGCCAGTTTAGTTTTAGTGGGAATAGATCAGTCTCTTGGAAGTTGGACACCCATGCTCTAAACTAATTAAGTTTGTTACTTATATAAGGTGGACAGGATAATTTTGAATGCTAAACTATTGCTTGCTGGGAAAATCTGGTTTGGTGAATTGGAAAGACTTGCACTGTGTGGGGTAATTTAATTGCTGGACTAGAGATACAGTCATACCTCTGGTTACGTTTGCTCCGGGTTGCGTATTTTCAGCTTATGTACATGGTGGACCCGGAAGTGTTTACTTCCGGGTTCCACCACATGCGCATGCGCAGAAGTGTTCTGCACGCTTCGCGCATGTGTGGAAGCATCACTCCGGATACATACTTTTCAGGGTGAGAACGGCACCCCAGAATGGATCAAGTACGTATCCAGAGGTACCACCATATTTGTGAAGGATGAGACAACTTTGTTTCTGGAAATGCAGAAGATCAGGACAGCAGTTCTCCTGAATGTAAAAATTATGCTAGTATCATGCTTTCTTGACAAAAGAACAGGTCAGTAATACAGTAGTGTTTCAGTGTCAAGACTGATGTGAATAAAAACGAGATCCCTTTCCTAATCATATTTCATATACTATATCTGGTCACCAATGTGCTTGAACCTCAGAAGATGATACCCAGAGAAAAGTCTCTGATGAGCCCAGTGACTAGGCAAATTGGTATGGGTGAAGGTGGTCACAGTTGAGCCAACCATTACTTGAAAATGTCTTCTGTTTGAGGGGAATTATCCTAATTACAAAATCTCACACTTTTAAGACATTAATCCTATTCTATTTTGCACTTTTTACCCTGTAGCTTATCATGAGTGAATGAGTCATTCTCCATTTGAAATTTAATTGCTTCTTGAGATATTTTTACAAATGAGTTAAAATAGCCATGTTGACATGTGAGTAGGATTATTCTTGAAGTCAGGCAAGCTCATATTTTTGTATTACCTGCTAAATTAGCTGGTAAATGTCAATACTGAAAATAACTGATACGGTTTTTGGAGAGCCTGATTGGATCTGATTTTCAGTTGGAGTTATAGCTATGTAACTCTCAGAGCAAGCACGCTCCTGATAACATTGACCTGTTTCATTAATTATTGTATTTTATCATGATGGAGAGGTGTCCTGATAGAGAATAGGCAGTGAAATAATGGAGACAAAAGAGGGGGGGTACGTCTGCTGCAGAAGACACAAGCTGTCTATTAAAGCATAGTGGAACCTCTGTGACAAAACACCCAGTGAAGCAGAAAACTGACCCACTTAACTGTTGGCATAGAACTTTGAATTTGTTAAGTGCTGGCATGATTCTATGATACTTGAGGTTTGGAAATAAGTCTTAATAGTTTTAAGTTCTAAGTGATCTTTGAAAACTGTGCTTGCAGCAGGACACTTAAAAAGTAGTTTATACAGTATGACATGTGAAAATTTGAGGTTAGGTATTTAAATTTTAAAAATTAAGATTCAATCTATTTGGATGTAGCTGGGCTAATTTTGCCCTCTACCTCGGTTTGTAATTTATACATCAGATTGTGTGCATGCATGACTACCACAGCCCTATCTATGCCTATCCTTTGGAATCCTTTGAAAGTGGGGGCAGATTCAAAGTGGGTGAAGACATTTCTTTACTACTTGCTACCTTGAGTGGAAAGGGGGGGGGAGGAAGGAGGAGCCACTGTTACACACTCATACATCCTTATCTTGGGGTGCTGCTATAGCACCTAGTTCCTTGAAAGCAACAAAGACTGATTTTCTGGGAGCAGATTAGAGTCTTTAGCAAAGCTCAGCTGTCTGATTGAGAAAAGGAAATGCTCTAAGCAAGACAGGCTACCCAAGAGATAGTTACCTAAAGGAAACTTGCCTTGGCTATATTCTCTGACCAGCAGGCAGCATTGGAGTTCTGGTGTTGAGTGGCATGGAACCTGCTTCATGGCAGGCTTGAATCTATGAAGTGGCCCCAATTTCCTAGAAGCCTAGGAGGAGAAAAGGGAACTGAGTATGAGACTTGCTGAATTTCTCAGTCATTATTACAGAGGTGATTATAGCTGACAGCCTCATTTCACTGCAGGCTATTTGTGGGAAGAATATATTTTCCCTTTCCAATCTGTGAAGCAAATTTTACATGTAATTGTTAGTTGTGCTCAGGGTTCTGTGGTAGTTAATGAGTGATCAGAAGAGTTAAATGCCATTTTGGCGAAGTCTCTCAGTGGTCAGGAAATGACAACATAGAATTCATTTGTTTTAAAATCTTAAATATTTATCTAGAGTAGGGCTTTCAAAATTTCTTGGCAAGGTCTTATTCCAGATATTCAGGCTTTGTGCGAGTTTCTTTTCATCTCCAAAACCCAATAGCTTTCATTCTACCTTGAACTTTAGTAAGGAAAATCTTTTCTCGAGTTTCTGCATTCAGAGGCATTGTACCAATACAAAGAAACATATCACATAGCATGCAAGCCTTTGATGGCAGATCAGGGGTACCCAAACTAAGGCCCGGGGGCCGGATGCGGCCCAATCGCCTTCTCAATCCGGCCTGCAGACAATCTGGGAATCAGCATGTTTTTACATGAGCAGAATGTGTGCTTTTATTTAAAATACATCTCTGGGTTATTTGTGGGGGCTGTCTGGTGTTTTTACATGAGTAGAATGTGTCCTTTTGTTTAAAATGCATCTCTGGGTTATTTGTGGGGATTTGATCATATTTTTTTCCAAAATATAGTCCGGCCCCCCCACAAGGTCTGAGGGACAGTGGACCGGCCCCCTGCTAAAAAAGTTTGCTGACCCCTGGCATACAGTGTAACATAATTGTATATACTCGCTTTGTAATGCAACTTTTAGCAACATTTTATTGGTGTAATCACTTGGACCCTATATTTCCATAAGTACCTATAGATCTTATTTATGCACCAAACAAAATCAAATTTGTTTTCCAGGCTTTTAAGAATTGCAAAGTAAGCTTCCCCCCTCAAAAAAACTTGTATAGTAAAATCAAACTACCCTATTTAAATTGTCTGCTACTTGATCACGTTATAAATTTTTTTGTTTTGTACTACTCTGCCCAGGGAATATAAAATTACGTTGAAGATGCAGGATATAAAATTATGTAAATATGACTTCCTGCACCACTAATTTCCTTGGTGTAATTTATTGCACAGGTAGCCAACATAGCACCCATTTACCCCAGCATAGTTAATGGTCTGTGATGATGGGAGCTTTAGTCCAACATTTAGAGGGGGCCACCTGTTCTCTGATCCTGGTGTATTTGGTAATGTTAGGCATAAAGACAGCATAAGGTTTATGAATGAATCATATATAAATGTATAAACTTCTAGGGAGCAGTCCAAACCCAAGATCCACTGTGCTTAGCAGAGTTTGAAATAGGCAGATATCTGGCTCAGGTGGTGCTCAGCTGTTTGAAGCCCTGATTATGGCTGATCCAGAGAGATGGCAACATAAGCCCTCCATCCGGGCTCAACTGGCTGAGCCAAAGTTAGCTGAGCCCAAGGTTGAGGTGGGGTAAGTCCCCCCACTGTAAAGGAATCTTCTGGGCTGGGGACAGGGCAGGGGGAGGCTTACCTCACTCCAAATGCTATTCAGCTCAGTCACATGACTTAGCAATCCAGCAGAAGCGGGTGGTGTATGTCAAACTGTATTCTAAAAGCTTGTTTCCCCTCTGCCAGGTTTAGGCTGACTAATCTAGCAGAATGGAGTTTGGAATTAGGGTAAATTACACTGGCATAATGCTGGCTCCTTGTAGTTTGGATTAAAACACTTTAACTTGGGCATCTGGGAAAGTGTAATAGCAAGTTGGCAGTAGCTATCATTGCCAAGAGGACTTGTATAGCAAAAGCTATCAATAATAAAATGTACCAAATGGATACTTCTTGCTGGATTTAATAGTTTTATCAAGTGATGGGTGAACTTGTCTCAGTCAGGCTCAAAACTGGGCTCGAAAATTGAACAGTTTTGGAAAATAGCTTGTTTTTCAATCTCTGCCTGGTGCTCATTTCAGATTATCACACACATACCCCCGGTGATATCACTGGAAAATGATCAGGTCCAGTCACTTGTCCGCAAGAGTCCAAATGTTGGGGTGTTGGAAAATGTAGTTACTGACATGGGTCAGTAGTGTGGCAAAAGTCTACTTTTCTCCATTCCTTGCAGCTCGCTAGCAGCATGCCAGACATTTGGGGAATGAGCTGGAGAGTAGTCTTGCTTCACTGCTGGAGCAACAAAAATGTAAGAGGGAGCTTAGAACTAGTGGAGGGTAGTTGAGTTGGAGGCAGGGACAAAGGGAGGACTTAGGTTCCTCTCCAGCTTAGAATTTAGACCAGAATGATTGCTTTGTACAGCTTTTTTGGGCTTATATACCAAACACTGTTTGGATAAGTCTGATAAATCATAAGTCTCACCGTAAAGTGCAGTTGCTTGGGCTAACCATTTGTCAGTTAACCATGTTGGAAGAGAATACTGCAGTGAGTTAATTTGGTGGATATAGTAAAGCAGCCCATTTTAAATCAAGATTTAAGTCCTGCATTCCATGTGTCCCCTTACAATCTACTTTCTCATTATACCATCTGTGAGTAAAACACTTTTAGTGTTGAGTAGTATATTTTACTACATTTCTGTAAAGTGTTTCATTTCGCTGACCCCATGCTAATACTAGTTTAACTTCTGAGGGCATACTTGTTTCATTGCCATTCTTTTCTGAAATGTTTGCCTTTGAGCAGAGACTTTATGACCTTTCTGATCTCTTCATTGAAATAGATATAGTGTCAATACTATGTTGTCAGGGGCAGTTCCTGAATACTTTTATAATGCCTTATCTGTTATTGAGCAGTATGTGGCTGCTAATATTCAGTAGAAATACATATTAACTACTTATTTCACCACCATTATTCATAGTTTTGACAGACATTGCAGTACAAATAATTTTTAAAGTGGGTGGTTTACCAATATCCCAGGAGATACATGGGAGGGAGATATTCCTAATATATACTGAGACAGATAATTTAGAGCTTTAAAGGTCAACGTAATATCTTGAATGGCATCTGGAAGCCAGTAACATTGCAGTTGCTGCAGGTACTGTTATGTGACCCTGCTATCCTGTATCAGGCAGGAGGCAAGTTATTGCATTTTGCCCAAGCTTAAATTTTCCAAATGCTTTAAGGCAGGGGTTGACAACCTTTTTCACTTGTGGGCCAGTCCACTGTCCTTCACACCATGTGGTGGGCAGGACTATATTTTGAAAATATATGAACGAATTCCTATGCCCCACAAATAACCTAGAGATGCATTCTACTCATGTAAAAACACCAGGCAGGCCCCACAAACAACCCAGAGATGCATTTTACGGTAAATAAAAGGACACATTCTACTCATGTGAAAACACGCTGATTCCTGGACTGTCCGTGGGCCAGATTGAGATGGCGATTGGGCCGCATCCAGCCCACGGGCCTTAGGTTGCCTCCCCTGCTTTAAGGCAATCAGATGTATGTTGTGTAAAGATTCCTCCTGTAGCAGACTGAATGCAGATAGTAAAATACTATATCTCTCATTCATTTAACTAATATCAGAGGCAGAGCCAAAATCTCTCCTGGACTGCAAACATAATTGACAAATGACAGCAGATTAATCTAATACAGCTCACTGTCCCCTGCAATCTGAGGACTAAAATGCATTTTATCTGTATTCAGCTTTAGCCAAAGTACAGCTATCAGACCTGAGATAAGAACTAAAACTGACACTCCTAGATTTGATAAAAATGGAATGATGATGATAACCCCATAACAGACCTAATGCCATTGAGCAATTTCATAGAGATGTTCAATGGGGCAAGGTAGATTTTTCAAAAAATATATAAATAATTTTTTGTATATATTTCCAAACACCACACATCTCTTCTTATCTTACACAATATTTTGGCTATAAGCCAAGGACTTCCATCAACCTGCAGATTAATCAGCAAAACTGAGTATTCCTAGTATCCCAGGTTGCTGGGGAGAGGTTTAATACAGTCAGGTTTTTCCTCCTGTTAATATTTCAGATGTATATTGGTCAGGTTACCTGAATGTAATCCAGTGCAGCACATGTGGGGTCAGTTGTGCCTGTAAAATTGGGAAGCAGATCAGGGTTTGCTTGGCAGATGTGAAGTTCTGTGCCATCTCCAAGGAAAGGAGTCCTGGCATGTGTATCAAAACTCCGCCAAAATGATCATTCCGACTGACTTAAATGCCATGCCTAAGCTCTAGTCTGTTGTCTTTGTCCATGAAGTTTTCTTGGCAGGGATACTGGAGTGGCTTGCCAGTTCCTTCTCCAGGTGGATCACGTTTAGTCAAAACTCTCCACTATGACCTGTCCATCTTGGGTGGCCCTGCATGGCATAGCTCATAGCTTCTCTGAGTTATTCAAGCCCCTTCGCCACGACAAGGCATTGATCCATGAAGGGGTAGACAGGAGTGCCTGGCGTGCCATGGTCCATGGGGTCACGAAGAGTCGGACACGACTAAACGACTAAACAACAACAACAACAAGCTCTAGTCAAATGCCAGGCACAAGACCATTTGTCAGCACAGTCCAGAAGTCTGATAGGCATTGAGTGGTAAAAGGTAAAGGACCCCTGGACAGTTCAATCAAACCTGACCATGGGATGTGGCGCTAACCTCATTTCAGGCCGAGGGAGCCGGCGTTCCTCGTCATGTGGTGGAGTGCTGGTGGCACATCTCTGCCCCCCAACGTTAGGTATAAAGATTCAAAGTTGACTGTATTCTGCAGTGGCTGCCTATACATAAAGAATATCAACTCTGGTGCTGCACCAAGTACATAGATATGAGGTAGGCAACCTCCTAGCATATGAGGTTACGAAGTTCTGCTGCTTTGTGCATTACTGATCTTGCATGAAGAAGCTAGAAAAGGATTAGTTCCAACCTTTTGGCTGAAAGGATGATTGAAGTGTTTCTTAGTACACATGTCTGAGATCAGTGCTTTTTTTCTGAGTACTCAAGGGTACACAGTACTGGCACACACGAACCCAAGCAATGTTAACTGTGTGGCATTTACTGTAGAAACTTCAAGGTGAGTAACGGCACCTTTCCCCCCTTTTCTTTTTTTAAAAGCACAGTTTGAGATGCTTTTTACTGAGTTTGCTGACTTGCTCCCGCTGGCGCTCATCGGGAGTTATGGCTGACCCGTACCATCCCTCCGACCTTCATGGGGAATTTTGGCGGCCGCTAGGGGAGTAAAGCAGTCCCCTTACCCTCCCAGGATGACGGGAGGGGCCGCTGGCCCGTGGATGCCCCCTAACCCACCCCGACTCTTTGAGGGGTGGGGGGGCCTGGGCCGAGCACCCATGGGGGCCGGAACTCCTGGAGGCCACCCTATACGAGTGCGATCTCCATGATGAAAGAGAATAATTGGATTTAAATTCATGGACATGCTTCAAAAGAAGGGGGAGAAGATACTGCCAGGACTTTATCAGCGTCTGAGCGAGAAGAGAATCGAGGGAGTATTTCATCAAGAAGAAAGAATGATTGGGACGGAACGAAAAGGGAAGTGAACTTTTTATTTTTATACTTTAAGATGTACTTACCACCTTCCCGGACAGACTGTCTGATTATTTGGGACAAATGAGAAATGGAAACGAACTGTGTGGCATCGGAATTCATATAAATAGAGGATTGTTATCTGGTATGATTTTAGAAGTTGCTTTGTTAAACTGTTAGAGTAAAAAAACTCCCCAGTCAGTATGCTTATTGGAGTGGCCTGGAAGCTGCCGGTGAGTTGGATTTACGAGCTGTGGCGTATTTGGAATTTGAGAGATAATAGCAGCCTAATTGGAGCCTCGGAAAGCAGAGGGCAGCTAAAAGGCGAGGAAAGCCATAAGTCAGCTATAAGAGATTGTGCATAATGTGAACGGGCTGTTCCTCGCCAAAAAGCTGTACTCTTGCGATCGACGGACAGTTTAGAAGAAGATGGAATACGATCTGAGGCATTCAAGATGGCGCTGGCTTGTGTCGGACTGTTGACGCGGCAAGATAGGCACTCCAGATCAAGAGAGATTTATGGGGAGGTTGGACTGGATAAAAAACCCACACAGGAAAAATGGATATGTGTTAAATCTTGTTTGATGCCTATCTCAGAAGCTGCGACAAAAGACAAAGAGAGAAGAAAACATCTAGAGGGACTGTTGGAAAAAATCGGGACTATTGTGGATTAAAGCAAGATTTTGATATCAGAATTAGGATGGCAGTGCGAACAGTTATGATTTGGCATAATATTTGGCTTAATTGATATGTATGTGTATAATTGGATATAATTGAAATAATTGAATTGTGTTTTAATTGGAAAATTTAATAAAAAGTACTTTTTAAAAAAATAAAAAAGAGATGCTTTTTACTCCTAATGCTCATGTGCCACTCACTTTTCCAATTGTGACCCTCTTGGTTCCCTTCTCATGCATATTGTTGGCTAATTCCTGGTTCTGTTAAACTCCCTGAAGTGATTTCTGTACTCGAGCGGTAATCCTCACCCTTAAGGGCTTTAAGTCCCCTTGCTACAAGAGAGATCTAAGAATAGAATGTTGGGCTTCACTTTTTAGGCTGTTTTACAGTAATGTGTTTTTATCCAATCCTATCTTAAGGTTCCTGCTAGCTGAGAAACCAAGAGTTCAGTTGTTCTGGAACCGAACTTCATGGCATAGATACTAGCTGAGCATTTTCTAGGATCCTGACTTCTGAATTCAAAGTTCTTAAATAACACTTAAAGTCCCTGCAAGGAAGCTGGAGGGGGCAGCCAGATGGAGATGTCAGACACCAACCTGGCATCCAGAGATCTCTGCATGGTCAGAGTTGGACACATGCCAGTCGCAAAATGCGCCTGGCACCTGACTAATTTCGAACATTGATTTGAGGCAAGTAGCAATTGTTCCAAGAATCTAAGTTGTCAAGTCCTCTGATCAAGCTACACCCATAGGTGGACTGGTTGCTAACGATTACCAGTCCACAATAGGACTTTGTACTTACTTGCCAAGCTGCCTGCAGCAGATAAAAACATGCATTCAAAGGGCAGGTAAAACTTTACACCAACCACACACACCGCTCCAGTTCCATTTCTCCTGGATAAATATGATTGACCTTTGTACCTTGAATATATAAAGATAAAACTTCTGCAAGGGCTGAACACTTGGTCTATTGGAATGATTTGATTTTACCACTTCTGTTTTTAAAACTGATGCATCTCTCACCTACAACTTTTTTCTTTTTCTTTTACTTATAAAAAATCATTGCACTGTGAGAAGCAGTATTCTAAAGTTCCAGTTCCAATTTTACTCACTTGGTAAAGTTTGAAACTCATGTGGTGGTAGTGAAATGCATTTTAAGATCTTTTTTTGTGGCAGAGGCTTTCATAGTAAAGTCATGGTTTAAGGGTCAGCATACACTTTAGAACACCCAGATATAATTTTTGAGTTTGTATCTGTTTTTAAAGGTTAATGTAAACACATGGCAGACTAAAGAAATCAAAGCCACAATTCATGCTAAAAATAGTTAGCTAAGCTGAAATAGACCTTAAACCTGCAGTTTTGTATATGTTGCACCCATTTCATTTGGAACAGATGCTCTTGCTATATGCCTGGGCAGACTGTGTACTGCGAACGCTCTTTTGTGCAGGGCTATTTTTCATGCCATCTGAACATGGACCTGTGGTGTGTTTGCCATCTAACAAATCACAAGCGGTAGTCAACTTTTGTTCTTGGCTTACTGCTTGTGGCTTGATAGTGGGCTATAGCGAGCAGAATGCACAGCTCCATACTTCATATTCATTAGGTGAGCCGAGCATTCTTCTTGTGCTTTTTGCTCTCCAGAAGCAAGTTCATGATGGCAGATTTATGTAATACTATTTTTCATTTCATTATTTGTTGTTGTTGTTTATGTTTATGTGCAACTCTTCGTGACCCCATGGACCAGAGCATGCCAGGCACTCCTGTCTTCTTTCATTTCATAATGAAGTGAAATGAACTCTAAGGATTAATACTTCTGCCCAGCTCCTTTCCGTTTACCTTCTTTGGCTGATTGGAGGGGTTTGTGAGGGCAGAGTTTGAGTGGAACAGGTAGGAGAAGCTTCAAGTGTGTAGAGCTGATGGAAAGTGTAGTGGGAGTGGCTTGGTAGAGGGTGCAGGACTTGTAGTATTCTGACTCCCTGGAGGCAGCAGTTACCCCTGTCCAAACCCTTCTGTTGACTTTGGCTGTGCAACAAGCCTGCAACTTACACACATTTAACTTCTGCATGTTTAGCTTTACACACTCAGAAATTTATTTATTTTAGAAAGGGGGCAGTTGTCTGGGGAACAAAGTCTTTGGCAATCCCGTCAGCTGTTGAACCTATTGTACATGGGTAGGCAACCTAAGGCCCAGGCGCCTGATCCAGCCCAATCGCCTTCTAAATCCGGCCCACGGGCGGTCCTGGAATCAGCGTGTTTTTACATGAGTAGAATATGTGCTTTTATTTAAAATGCATCTCTGGGTTATTTGTGGGGAATAGGAATTTGTTCATCCCCCCCCCAAAAAAAACCCATAGTCCAGCCCCCCACAAGGTCTGAGGGTCAGTGGACCGGCCCCCTGCTGAAAAGGTTTGCTGACCCCTGCTATTGTGCTTTGGCTATACACAATTTTGGCTTTAGCACGCTCCCCAGAACGTAACCCTTGCGCAAGTTGCGGGCACAATCCTTTTAAAATGTTTCTGAGCAAAAATTGCATGGTATGTTGATAACCTAAAGCAGAGGGAATGTCTAGTAACTACGTAGTGGTAAAAGCAATTGAGTTCTTACATGTATTGTTCCTGTTAAGTTCTTAACAGCATGCAGCTGTTTGGCTTTGGCAAGCGATAGAACTCAGGGTGTGGTTCTAAAATACACAGTGTTTAAGTTATTGGCACTACTACCGGTACAGCTTTTTCTTCTTTAGAATTCCAAACTGAGCATGCCTTTATGTTTAAGTCTCTAAAACTTCAAAAATGTGTGCCATCAAACGGCAGCAATCAGTATTGACTCTTGGATCATCTCAACCTGTAATGATAAGGAAGAATAGGGTTGTATTGTTACTACAGTTTTTTTTAAAAGAACTTTTATGCTATTATGTTTCTTACAGAAGATGCATAAAATGCTAAATAAAAGTGTGTGCCATAGAAGAGCTTTCTGTAAAACCTGGCAGACTGAAGGGTAACAGATTTTTGTCATATATAGCTTGGGCCAAAAATGAATAGCTTTTTTTTAAAAAGCTACTTGATGTAGAGATGTGAAAGTTTTGCTGCAACTTGTGGCTGGAAAGGAGATCAAGTTAGGCTTGTATATGTAAGCCTGAAAAAAACGAAGACAAAAAGCAATTAAAAGTTTTGTTTTCCTTTGTAAAATCTGGAGCTTGTAGCAAACCATCTGTTGCCCTGGAATAACCCCTTAATTCATTTAAATCATTTTTGTGTGCACATTCAAGAAGTGTCTCTGAGGCTGAAATAACTATAAAGGGGTTGGGGTAGAGAGGCTGGTAAAATAATGGAATTGGACTCCTCTCTGTGTGCCTGCTCTGAAGTTGTGAAGGATACAGCTGTAAGTGTCCCTAGTCTACTTTTCTCTAGGTTTAGTTGTCCGTTCTTTCCTCCTGCCTGCTGAGAGTCACTGAGTCCAAGTTAAAAGTTTGACCTTTTTTGTAACTATTAAATCATATGTCCTAGGCTAGTCTGCTGTTTTACTACTTGCCTAATTATTTGGACAATGAATGGCAATAAGTTTTGAAAGTAGTTTGGTAGCACTAGTATTATTTGGGAGGAAGACCAGTGTTCTGCTAGTGAAGGGGATGTGGTGTGCAAATAAAGGAAAAGTTGTAGAATACTTAAGAGTAGTTATGATTAAAAGTAAATCAAAGTTGGTTGAAATCCATAATCTTTGGTTTCTGTTGCAGTACATAATGTTTTCTAGTTCTGGAGTTCAGGGAATAGTTTCAACATAATTTGAAGAAGCAGCTCTGGAGTTACATGAGATGTGTCTTAAATTGTTGCATTTTGCTGGATGGATAATCAGATACAGTATGCATTTTTTTTAAGTGAGAGAGGAATAAGGTGAAGAGGTTGATGGTATTCCAGAGGTGGGAGTATTCTACTATGTAGCTGTTCACAAACTTAGCATCAGTACTGTAGTCCTAAGTAACTGGAAAATTTCAGCTTCCTATAGTGAGAGAACTTGGGAAAATATATGTGCTGCTTCTATGTTTCCTTTGTTTGTGATCTTGCTCTGATAGTTTCAGTTCTTACATTTCTAGTTGTGGCTGAAAATTTAACTTGGTCAAGCTCTCAAATCCTATTCTACAAATTGTGGTGGTAATAGATCAGCTGTTCTTGTGTTATGGAAGGATAGTTCACTGGACTTCAAACTCCAATAGTTCGCATCATTCATAGCCTTGACACCTCTATCTGAAAAGCCAGGTTGCAGAGATAGCTGAAATTCATTTTTATCAAATCCATTTGCTATAATCCTCTCGTTACCTGCCAATTCACTTTTTTTTAAAGCTTTAAAGCTTATTGATGAGCTCTACGTGTTCCTGCTGTTGAAGGCTGTGGCCGGTGGATATCAAAACTTCTCAGTTTAAATGTTAAATGTTGCACAGTTGTACTGTGTTGGTAATAACCTCAGATATTCTTACAAGGTATTGCTTCTAACAATGTCCTCGTTCTAACAGTGTCCTTTGTGCTGACACTGCCTCATTTATAGTTCTGTCCATGCAACACACATGAGTGGCAAGGGCATGTTGAATCCCACAGTTAAGAAGCTTCCTTTACCTTGTGATTCACTAACAGAGTAATCTTAACTGGCTGTGGGTGCAGAGTTAATTTTCCTCTTGGACTGGTGCAGCAGAGTGGCCCACATTGGGCAGCTCTAAGGAAGATGGACTGGTTTCAGATCCAGTGGATCCCTAGCTGGCTCTGCTCATCCTCAAAATGCCAATGGAAGTTTCACAACAGCCTGCAATTTCTGTCAAATCCCAGCCCCTACCAGCTAATGAAATTGTTCTTCCCATCCTCAGTAATAGTATCTTCTGGCCACCAGGCATTTCATGCTGACTGCAGAAGTCATAATATATGCACTGTCTTCTGAAGCTGGGTGACATACTGATTCAGGCCTGATGTACACATATCACTAAACCATGATTTGTTCAGCCACAGTGTTGCTTGTTTGGCTACTCCACCCCAGATGTTCAGCAAGATAAAAATCATGAAGAAAGAACAGCTGGACAACAAACTAAGCTTGGAAGAAACAAGCAGTGCCTTGTCTGATCGTCTGTAAGATGACTTGTGATTTGAACATGCCACAGTTGAAACAAACCATGGTTTAGCATTCTATACAGATGCAGCCATTGTGGGTGGAGAGAAACCATTTAGTATATGCTAGGCAGTCCTGTATCTTCGCTATGGAAGTTATCTGGGGTGTAGCCATTCATTTTGGATAACAAGGCATGACACAACATGTGCCTACTGATGAATTAGAAGCCAGTGGAAAAATCTGCCCATTCATCTTCCTTCTCTGAAGGCTTCAGTCTGAGCAGTTCGGCAGCCACGTTAATAGCTTTCATTGAAACAGTCTGGTCTCTGAGCAACAAGCAGTCTTTCGGCAGCTTTGACCAGGTGCCATGCTTCATAGTTTGTTCACCTTGGAATATACTTGAACTCAACAGATGAATTCATTGTGCCTTGACATGTTTAACATATTCCACTAAAATGTTAGGCTTTTGGGGGGGGGGGTTTCTGTTTATTAATTTGTTTACCAGCATGTTGTTAAAACAGAAAAGTTCAAACATATGTGCTGTTAAGATACTCTTCATAACCAGCACTTGTAATAGCTTAGCTTCCAGTCAATACATGATGCAACTGTTATAGTAACTGAGAGGGTACCCTATCATTTACTGTACAATTAATGATCATTTGTTGCCAATCATATTTTAGCCTTATTGGTTTGGATTGCAATGGCTGCAGAGCTATGGTACTGAAAGCACTTCCAGGGGCCGACCTTCATCTTTTATTAATAAGATAGGTTTTCATTTCTGGGGTTCAGACACTACCAAAGTTGCTTCCTGTGCTGTAAGCTTCCTGTCATCAGATCATGAAAGGCACCCCAGGTAATAACTAGGAATTCATACGTGGGTGGAAGTGTTTGCTTTGGCAGGCTGCCTTAGTAATACCAGCATAACCAGGATGCTGGCAGACTGCTTTCAATACTTGACATTGCTGGGATACTGAAGAGTAAATTACTGGCTTTCTAGAAGGTAAATGTACCATCTGAAAAAGTCAGTGCCAGGTTGTTTTGAAATTCATATTAGGTTTATGTTCACCTTAGTCCTTCAGTAATGTTGCATAACCCAAAAGGGTTATCAATTGCATCCATAAATCGTTTGTTCTAAAGAATTCACATGGGCTGAATGGCTAGGTAGTAATAGCCTATTTTATATTAAAATGCATTTATAGCTAAGTACTGAGGTAAACATTAATTTCCATAGATTGCAAAATATAAATTTCATTTGCTATAATGTTTGTTGCTTAATTCATTAAGGAGTCTAGCAGGTCAACTATGAAGCTATTTACAATGGTGACCTCTGTCAAGTTTCATATTTTGGTATTATGTTGGTCCATGCTTTCTTTTGAGGGAAATAGTGACTTTGAACGTACAGAACTGTATGGATCCCAAGCATTATAGTGATTTCCTGCTCCATAAGGTATTCTGAACATGTGTGGGTGATCTCCACAGAGGCATAATAGATCTTGTGTTGTATAGGCAAAGACTTAAGTATGAGGCTTGAATTGCATTTTAGAAATAATTCGCAATACAGTATTGGAGGCTTTAGGAAATGTAAGCCTTTCTCATGAACAGGAATGGCAGAAAACCTGTGTGCTTATGGAAGGGGCATCATCTTGTGTCAGGAGATGAAAATGGAAGTGGAAGAAGGATCAGTAATAACTTGAATATGTGAAACAATAGACAATTTGTTCCGAGCCACTTAAGCTGGCCCCTGAAGCACATGCCACAATGCTTTCCTTTGCTCCCCCCCCCAAGGTATCATCTTAACTACTGCACTGACATGAAAGGAGCACATTTCCATGGGTTCATCCAATTATATACAAGGTCAGCATCCTGGACTGCTGATTCTATGGAAAAGAGACATGCAATTGGCCTCTGTGCATGTGCTTGTGAGCCTTCCAAGGTTACATAAGCACCATGGGATGCACCAAGGGATGAACCCATGAAAAAGCCTTCCCCATGTTAGTGTAATATTAAAGGACTGCCTGAGCAAGCCTTTTACCACGTTGGAGAAATATGGTAGATTGGTTCATTATTTATATTGAGATCAGAGTTCAGTTTTCATTTAAACCAATTTTCATTTGTAGGGCACAAGAACTGAGCAATGAATAAATTACGACAGAGCTTCAGAAGAAAGAAAGATGTCTATGTCCCTGAAGCAAGTAGGCCACATCAGTGGCAGACAGATGAAGAAGGGGTTCGGACTGGCAAATGCAGCTTTCCTGTTAAGGTAAATATATTTACTCTTTTAAGAACTGCATCAAACTTCTAAATCCTGTTTGTGTTTGGATCATGCTAACAATAGTTACGTGAAAGAATGTTTGTATTCGTACAAATCCTGTTTCTTGTCTATGCACACATTTTCTTTATAGCTCTTCCTGTATGTAAAATATTGCTTCCTACAAGTTTTACTTGTTTAAATTAGCATACATTTGCACATGTATAAAGCTATAGTCCAAAGAATAAGCATATTTTGTTATTAGATTATACAATATGCATCTTAAATGCATTTGTTTTATAGGGAAGGAGGAATGTCTCTTTAAAGGTTAAATGGAGAACCTTTTAATCAAAAGGGTATTTGTTGATTGATCAAAGTAGTTAAACATTACATCATGCAGCCATATTTTTTTTTTAAAAAAACTTCCTAATGTCTTCCATGCTAGTCAGTTTTTTTTTTAAGTTCATTATAGAAAGTTGCTGGCTAAGGCAAGGGTGTGATTTACACTTTTGGAACAGTGTTGAAAATTACTGTTTCCTGTTTCTCACAGCAAGTCTCACCCTTTAGTGGATAACTATTTTTTTCATACTGCTTAGTAGTGTTAAGCACTCCTTAGCAAATAGGAATGGCTGTTTTAATGGTTCTCATAGATCTGTATTGTGTGTCCTTGAGTTGCTTCAGTGGAGGAGGTAGCAGATTAATGGAGTGAAAGAAAATAACTGTGCTTTTTGAATCTGTTTAAGTGGATATGAAATAAGGGAACTATTGCAAGCGATCTTAAGACAGGCTGGAGTATGAAAATAGTAGGCAACTCTGATGCTAAGAGGTCTATGTCTTGATATGATGCTTGTACTGATGCATATTCTACACTGGTGCAACAGAAATCTTACCAGCAGCTCATGCTCATGGCTTTTATATATTTTGTCCCAAACTACCACTTTCCACCTTATGTTGGTGTTCACAACCAACTGTATCAGAGCCATGTTTAAATAAATGACTTGTCAGTAGTTGGCATTCTATTAGTTTTATCTATGATATAGTACATCATAACAAGTAGAATTAGACTGATCACCCAGAGAAGATTCTTCAGTATTATAAATTCTAGGATTAATGGAAACCACAAAATCATTTGTTGTAAGGAAAGACTACCTTACCCATGACTCAAGACAGCACTTGGAAGGTTTACTATTTATGGACTTGGGTGGAAAGGTGATAAAATAGAAAGATTTCATTGGTCCGAGGACAGTGGCTGTGCCCAGTGATATAAGGATCTTTTAAATCCTTCTCAAAATCCTAGCTGCAATAAGGCCTGTTTAAAAATCACATGGCTGTGTTCTGAGTCATAGTTTTGTCCATAGACTTATATTTTGTCTGAATTATGTTGAGTATATATAGTATGTGTGAAAATACTGGACTACTTAATACACGAAGATAAATACAACTACAAAGTGCTGGTTTAGTCCAATTATTCTAATCGGTGCTTTTCCCCTCCACTCTCCCTTTCAGTATCTGGGACATGTGGAAGTAGATGAATCAAGAGGAATGCATATATGTGAAGATGCTGTGAAGAGACTGAAAGCTGTATGTATACTTATTAAAATATTACTTTAAGTATGCAATTTTTTCCATTTACAGAGGTTTTTTGTAGGGGAATTTAAATAGCTGCCTTAAAGCAGAGCTTATGATTACAGAGGCATACCAGTACAAATTTGAAGAAGAGCTAAAACCGTTGCTCTGTCCTGTTTAAAGTAGCTATTCTGTGTTCTTAAAACAGTTCTGAAAGACTTTGGATTATTGCTGTTGTTTTTTAAGGAGACCTCTCTCGGAAGTGGGCTCTTTGTGCTTCAAACAAATGCCGCTATCTGTATCTTAAGCTGGTTAGCTTTTTGGATAGTTATTCTCTGTGCTATATGGACTATGACTGCCATAGCATGCATGTGCTTAGAGGCCTTCACTTTACTGCTGCACTTAGGTGTCCAGATGGTTAACTGATACTAGCTGTATAGATTGTTTACTCCTCCTGATAACTGCTTCCACTCATGACTGAAGATGGCGGAGAACTGGAAAAACCTCTTTTGAATATTGGTAGTGATCAGATTCCTCACTAAGAAGAAAAACGTGCCATATAAGATTTTCCAAATTAGAAACTTCGGCATAGGGGCCTATTTATACTCCAGCCAAGCCATGCCCACCTGCCCTACACCTGATGCATACACCATCAGAAGTGGAGCAGGTAATGGGGGGAGGGGAGTTGGGTGAAAGGGACTTTCCAGGCACCCCCAAACACTATGCTTTCTAAGCCCTGATTAATAGCTGATTGCCATGGCTTAGAAAGCCTTTTGCATGCTTTGCAAAGGCAAAAAGGACCACCTGGTATCCAATCACTTGTGACATCAAGTGATTGACAGGAGATTGGTTCCGCCTACCTGAACCTGGCCTGGCTAAATTCTGTTCTGCATCCCTGTTTTAAACGGAGTAGCTGACTTTTGACACCCACTGATAACATTTTTTGTTTGTTTTTGTGTTCTTCATTGACTGCATCAATAAATTTTAAGCCTACTACAAAATACTAAAAGGGTTTTTAAAAGGTCCTCTTGCATGCGAACATAGTGACTTCAGACTCAAACCTGTTGTTTCCTTCTCTCAGTCACAGACAAGAGGATGAAAAAATGGGCTTTGAGCTTTTGAACAAACTCCAGTGATCTGATTGGATGGCACCCTAAATTTCTCATTGTTCTTTGCCTTGAATAATTTGGAAGCTATGAATACTGTACTCCACAGTGCATTTCAGGGCAGGAAGAAGTCTCAGACTTGTTAGTATAAATGATGCTCTCCATATTTTTTTTTGGGGGGGCAAGCACATTGTCAAATTAGTTAGATGAGTGTTTGGTGCAGCTAAATACAAAGTGATCAATGAAACTATCCCCCCCCCCCGGCCCAGTTTTCTAAGCCCAAAGAGACAGATGTTTAAAGTTGTGCATATAACACGTTTGGCACATTGCACACTACATTTCTGGAATCAAAGAACATAACTTCAGTCTTTGAATTCCCTGTTCATGGCCATAACTTAAACAAAATGGTTGTGTACTATATCCAATGAAGATCACTCTGAAATAACAGTCACTTGAAACAACCTATTGCATACAGATGGCACACAGAAATCACAAGACCATGGGCCAGGCACCCCCAAACTTCAGCCTTCCAGATGTTTTGGACTACAATCCCCATCATCCTTGACCACTGGTCCTGTTAGCTAGGAATCATGGGAGTTGTAGGCCAAAACATCTGGAGGGCCGCAGTTTGGGGATGCCTGGCCCATGGCATTCAACACAAGAGACTTCTATTTCTACTGAAATCTTAAGCTCATACAGCTTTCACTTATACTATTGCTATGCAGAATAACTGATTCTGTCAGACCATTTGTCAATAAAGCCAATTGATATTGACATATAGTGCTGCTTTTCTAAAATATTGATGTATTTCACTCCTCTCAAGCCACTTCCACTGATTACTGAGGAGCATTCTCATATTGAGACTTCAAATGACAACCAAACATCCAACTGTAGACATCATTCTTAAATTGCTGCTTTTTGTTTCTGTTCATAAATGTGGATTTTCTTTGTTAGCTTATACCCAGGATTTTGTTTTGTAGACTGAACTTCCATTTTCACAGGGCAACCGTGTCTCTTCCAATACAGTAGAACAATTTCCTCTCAGAACAAGTCATAAGTCATTCAAGGGCAGTTGAATCTTGATGTATCTATTTGGGTGTAGCAATCTGATGTTGTCAAAACAGACTGACTTGTGTGTGGTATACTCTTAAATGGCTAAACCCGGTTTCTCCTTTTCTGTGCTCTTCAATGGCTGCGGTAAATTGTCTTCACTGGAGCTGCTGCATGCCTCAGATTTGGATAATTATACCAAAAAGATTATGTGAGGCAGTGCTCCCCCAAAGATATAAAACGTTACTTTTTCTTTCTTTTTTTAGGACACACTGCCTTTTACTTTCTGTTATGGAGAAACACATATCCAAGCTCACTGCAGGAGGGGTGGGAATAATTGAGTTTATATACTTTGGTTGTCACAGCTGCTCGAACATGGCATAGTTTCATTAGTCCTATTCCTAACTCTACTTAGAATAGTATGACTTGACAGAATTAAATACCGATGTACAATTTTTACCACAGTGCTTTTAAAATGTAGTTTTCCTCTTGACAAACAGCATTTTACCTGCCCATCAGTAAACTGTGTTGGAAGCTGCCTGTGTCTTGTCTCCATCCTCTCTCATTTGGTTAAAATTGTCTTCAGTGTTAGTGTCTTTAACAAGTCTGTTTTGTTTTTGTTTTTTGCAAATATGATACATTTGTTAATGTATTTTCTTGTTTTAGCAGGTAAACGAAACTTAATAGTGTTTGAAAATACTAGTGTATCTGAATATTAACTTCCATAGTTACCCTATAATCCATTTTGCATGCTCTCTTATCATTAATACTTTTTCTAGAACATCTAAATTTTTCCAAGTTAACACCTTTTGAAAATTAAACCTAATTACAATTTCTTAAGGAAGGTAGCTTACGGACCTCCTGAACTCTGGCATATCTTCTGAAGGCTTATATTGATATTTAATGCTTAACTTGGCAGTGGTGGCATATATATGTATATGTGTGTGTGTGTGAGAGAGAGAGAGAGAGATAGAGAGAGAGAAAGAGAGAGAGAGAGAGAGAGAGAGAGAGAGAGAGAGAGAGAGAGAGAGAGAGAGAATGAGATTGATTATACATTTTCAAACTGGCAACTTAAAAAAAGGAATTCCATAACAAATCTTAAAGTATGTACTCCTATAGCATTTTTTTAACCTAGTGCAGTTGTTCCATTTTTCTTATCGAGATTTTTTTGTAATAAGCTATCTTGAAGACAGTTTTAATCATTTAAGGCAACAATATTAAGTTAGGTATTTCACCACCCAGTGCCATGTGTTGAAATAGCGGACAGATGGCAGAGAAGGGGCATAATGTCTGTAAAGCCTGCTGTTACTTCTAGACCCTTAAGTATCAGAGATGACCATAGATGTGGCCTTTTATCTCTCATACATACGAAGAAACTGCTGCCACCATGTAGGAAGACATTCATTATTAGCAGTTCACCATGCAGATTGACTAACTTTCTCCAAACCACCATAAACGTTTTGTACTGGAGGCCTGTGAAGCTTTGGGAAAAAGCACTTTATCCATGTAGCAAGCCAAAGCCCATAAATGGCTTGCTTCATGATAGCCATCACAGGAGTAATTTAAAACACTATTGATCCCACCCCTTAATTTTCAGTGAAGATTGTCAGGAAATATATATCTGGGCTTTAGTTTGTGTCTGAAATGGGTAAATAATTTTAAAATTGCCTGTAAAATATATATTAAAGTTGCTGCATTTGATTGCCATCCAAATGTGTAATGCTCCCACTTTGTTGATTGTGCTTGTCAAATCTACCACATTTTCTATATGTATACAGCAAGATGTGTATGAAGTGTTCCTGTTCAGTATATACATTCTTTATTTGGAAAGCTTCATAAGCTGCGTAATCACAAAACTCTAAGCACTATATACATAAAATAACAGTGAAGCAAGAACCCTTAGGTGATGCAGATAGTTTACTTGTAAGTTTCTGAATAGTGTGTGTGTGAGTGAGAGAGAGAGAGAGAGGGGGGGGGTAAGAAGCTAAAATCTAATATGGAGCCTCTTCAGTGAAAGAATCCGCATTCTTAAACAAAAGAAACCGCGGCATAAATATCCCCTACACTTTCTACTAAATCTGCTTTACAAAATACTATTGGAAAATCATGATGGAGGGTATATGAGCTTAAACACCTTTTCTAAGCAGGCTTTTGATAAGGACTGGAAATATGTTCCCCAAATTATTTTCCTTTTGCTGTCATGCTATTTGAGCTCTGTTAATTAACTCAAGCTTTTCAAAATTTATCTAATGTGCTAATTTCAAGTCATCACATTCCAATTTGGAACATCTCCATGTCTGCTGCCAAGTTTGGCTTGTAACCTACTAAAAGCTAAAGGGACAAACAAAAGGAAGTCTTAAAACATTTTGCATGAAATTGGGTCTGATTTTTCCTTTCCTTTCCACCAATTTCAGAGCTATATATGGCCTGTCCTAATAAAAGCCCATGTAATGCTTTCTGTGTGCATTTTCATGGGCCTTTCCACATCTGCCTGTCACATCCTCTATGGATAACCCTAAACATTCCCTACTTTCCTTCCAATCCCCAGTTTTTGTATGTATATGTTGGTTTAAAACCCTGGGACACTTTAGCTACCTACAGTAATAGCATTCGACTTGTCCCCCCTGTTCCTCCAGGAAAGGAAGTTCTTCAAAGGCTTCTTTGGAAAAGTAAGTTTAATGCCTCGTTGTGTTTGTGCTGTAAGGAGTTACATCCCCAGTATAGCATTGCCTTGTGTCAGAAGCCCTGTTCTAATGTCTGAACAGGAAATAGCAATGGGTGTTGAGTGCATAGGGCTGCACATGCTGGCAACAGACTAGCCCAAACACCCCTTTCACTGCCTGTTCAGAGAAGGTCTCTAAAGGGAGCTTCTACCTGTCTTAATCTGAATGTGAATGGAAGCTTTGAACAATCACACAACCTGGTTAATGTACTCATTCACGCTTCTATTTGCATTTAAGCAAACATGGGTAGGAGTCCCCTTTAAGGGAGGGGGCAGTATTCATTGATATGTTGGGAGGTGGGGCCAGCATGCATGCAAGGCAGGATTAAAAACTCCTACATTGACTAATAATGAAACATATGTTGTAGATATCTTTCCACATTTACTATTCTATTTTTGTGATATACAAATAACATTAGAAAACTTGGTATACTTATTTGTATAACATTATTATTGTCTATAAAACACAACAACAACAACAACAACAACAACAGGGTTTTGGGAGGATGGGGGGACAGAATGAGCTGAAACTATGAGAGAGAGAGAGTTTTAAGCTTAATTTTAAAAAATTAAATGTGCATTTATTTTGCTAGAAAATTGCTGTAATTAAAAAATGGCATTTACAATTGAACTAAAAACAAAGAACTCAAAAACATTTTCTTTACAAAATTCCGCTGAGTGTAAATCTCTGGAACATGCTGGCATTGTCTCCTGTCTCTGGTTGAAAGAGAGTGGACAAAAGCAGGCAGAGGATCGTAAAAGGCTGTACCACGCCCATTCAGAGCTGTGTTTCTCTGTACATTAACTGTCTGTGTTGCCATACTTATTTGTGTGTCATCTTCTATAAGATTATGCTGGGACACGATTCTTTCAATCTGCATTGAGAAATTGGTGAGAAAGTTGCAATTGCTGCCAGACTTTTTTGCAGCATGCCAGAA
Source organism: Zootoca vivipara (assembly GCF_963506605.1). NCBI lineage: Eukaryota > Metazoa > Chordata > Lepidosauria > Squamata > Lacertidae > Zootoca > Zootoca vivipara. The sequence continues at coordinate 44,665,356 of NC_083276.1, forward strand.
GTTCACACACTTCCTTGCTTGCTTAATTTTAAAGGTCCTAACAGACCTATGGGAAAGGGTTATTCCCCTCCCCCAACTTATTCCCTTCTATATTCACCTCCCCTCCCAGAATGTGGAATAAGGTGGAGGGATTGTACGTGGACAAGGACCTGGGAGACCAGGAATAAATTTCCCATGAAACTCACAAAGACCTTGGACCAGTCACTATCTCAACCTAACCTGCCTCACAGGGTTGTTGTTAGGATAACATTGGGAAATGGAGAGAGTTATTAAAGATTAACACATTTATTATGACATAAATCTTTTTGGGCTAGAGTCCATATCACTAGAAACCTCACTCTTGGTAATCCCTTAAGCATACACAATAATACTGTTATATTCTTGAAACCAGTTTCTCTTGTCATAGCTGCCTAGGTAGTAAACTTTAGACAACACACACTTCTTGACCAACTAAAACAGATCTTTAGAGGCTTGCTAGAGTCATTAACTGGTCTCATCACTTCTAATCACTACCTAGAATCCTAACATGCGGATAGAAAACCACAGGCTTCGAGACCTAAGCCAATCCTATAATCCTATAACAATACATTTTCCGTAGTCTTGAAAGTGCTACTGGGCTATTTATTTTTTCATTTTCTGCTGTGAGCGCTGACTAGTTGGCTACCTCCTTTGAAAATATAGCACAGCATTTAATGAGTTCATGGCAGTGTTGAATCTCAAAGTGAGAATCCCTAGCTCAGTATCTTAGTCATTGTATCAATCTAGGCTGTCTAATTGTCCAGTCTATGTTCTTTGCATGTCTCAAGTGAAGAAAGAAGTAGTGGCTTCGGTAGGCCACTACTAAACCATCAAAGAAAAATTCATAATACTATTATGTACTTTTGGAAAAAAACTCATTTTTAAAACTACGAATCAATAGCTACATCTTACTTCAAGTATTAAACATAGGCTTCTGTTAAGGCATCTAGGTGAGACAGGTACATATCTAGTATGACACTTCCAATTGTCTTAATGCCAACACTACCACCCCTGCCCTGAAACTAAGCGTATCCTTCTGTGAACTCAGGAATTGTAGGTGTGTAATGAATCTGAATAGCTGGCCCATTCCTGTACATCCCAGCAAACACTTTGTACTGAAATACCAAATAAACAGTATTTAAAATCATAAATATTGCTTAGATTATAATACCATACATGGAGAACACGACCAACTAAACTGCATTACATCAAAATATGGTTGCAATCATCTTAGCACTTGTTATTTAGTGAAACATTAAACAATCTAAGCTATATGTTATAGGATAAAAGGTTAAATCTCCCAGTGTCATAGAGTGGAGTTAGTCTCTAGGATTCTTCCAAACAATTAATAGGGTAGCTGTGAGGAACTTTATTAGCCCTAGGCCGGTATCAGTAGTGAGATCTTCTCTGTTGGGGAAATGGAAAAAGGAATAGTGATATGTATGCTGCCTTCTAAAATGTTAGAGGGGTTTTGCAACGCACTCCTAGATAGTGGGATTGCCGCATCTTCATGCAATAGCCCTGGGACATTTGGGAATGGGAATTGTAACAGGAATTTTGTTGGGGCTTGAAGTATTTGCCATCTTGCTTAGCCAATAAAAGATCCCATAAGTCACTCACATATTTATAGGCTAACTGTTAGAGCTGAGCCTACTCAGGGTGTCTTGCAAAGCATAAAAACACAATTGTTGGCATCCATCCATCTGGAGAGACGATGGAGTGCACCTCTATGAGTGAAGTCAAACTGCTGTGTTAGCAGCACCCAAGTGACCTCCCTGTGGCACAAGCCTGGGCAGTATGAAGGTCCTGGAGTGCCCAGACAACAAGACCCCCCTCTCAGCCTTGCTGATGTAGTCCAAAGGAAAGCAGAGCAACACATTGGGCACCAGCTTCGCTGCAGGAGTTGCCAGAGGGAGGAATACAAAGCGCTATCAAACTGTCCTGGGGTTTACTCTTTAGCCTTATCTTCTCCTGAAGATATCCTGCAGGCAGTGGAGGTTTAGGACCAGTGTTTCCCTTCTGCTAGATGGGCTACCTTTCCAGGTTGATAAGCCTCACCTGCCCCTCAACTCCCTCTATACTATGTGCAGAAACGGCCTTCTTAACAGTTGGACCACTCTTAGTTTTGTCTGCTCAATCCTCCAAAGCTTTCTTCACATGCAGGGGAAGTCCCTAACACATGAAGTGTTTGAAGACCCTTCAGCTACCCCCACCCTCCAGTTTAGCTGACCAGTCAAAGCCAGTACACATTATGGGTAATTTGAAAATTGCATAGAATAATAGAATTGTAGTGTTGGAAGGGATCCTGAGGGTTATAGTGTCCAACCTCCCGCAATGCAGGAATCTTTTTTTCTGAATTGTTTTTTATTAATTTTCCAAATTATTACAAATCAAACCAAATTAAATTAAATTGGAATGTTTTTGCCCAATATGGAAGAGCCCATGGAACAGATTTAGGGGGTATATGGGGGAAACACACATACAAAAGTTCCATTTCGCAAGGAGAAATGGAACTACTTTCCTAATCCTATGTCGACTACGATCCTGTAAAGTACTTCCACATTTGATGGTAGTGCTACCGCACGTGACACGGGACAGAACATTGGGGTGATGGGAAGACAGACTTAGAATGCTTGTTGCTAAAACTGGCAACAAAAAAAGCTACTTGTGGTGTAACTCCTTAAGCGTCAGTGTTCACTGACAATTTATTTGGTGTTTAAACAGGTAAAGAATTTAAGCTTGAATTCTTTGCCTTTATTTGAATGTATTAACATACTTGACTCATCCTGTTCTATTCTTTCCCCCCTTCCTTTTGCATTGTGTTCTTGAAAGGCTGGCTTCAGCTTGATTCTCTGGAGGTTTTGTTGTTTGGTCTGAATATCTGGCTTTGGGCACTCCTACTGAAGTTGGATATCATCTGCACACTGACTTTTGTGCTTCTTGGAAAGAGGAAGTCTGCATTCAGCCTTATTGACAGCACAGCAGTGATACTGTTTTTCTTTCTTTTTCTTCCCTGCAAGAGCGGAAAGAAGGCAGTTAAAGCCGTCCTGTGGGTTTCAGCGGATGGACTCAGAGTTGTTGATGAGAAAACAAAGGTTAGACACTGCTGGGTTTGGAATCACCATAAACAGTACAGATAATCACTGTAGTTCTCACTGCTTCTTCTATTGCAGGGTGTTAATAACTTCATACATGCCTACCGTAGTTCAACGAATGAAATATGCTAATTACATATGGCTCAAATTTAATTTGGCTTTTTCTGCCTTTGTGAACTTAGGTCCTTTGAATTCTTGTTTTGCTTTGTTTGCTTGAAAAGTGTTTTTGTTATAGCAATAAATAGGGAGAAGGCAACAGTTTCACCCTGTTCTTTCTGTCTCTGCAAAAAAGCTGAAAGAGATTAAACTGCATACGGATATGTGATTGATCTGAATTCATTCTTGCTGCATCCTAAGATTTTGAAAATCTGTGTGAGGATTGTTGTTTTTGTTTGCTTTTACGTTTGTTACAATGTGTATTTTTGTGTTTTTATATTGTAAACTGCCCTGTGATCCTTGGATGAAGGACAATATTAAAAAATAAGTTAAATAAAATAAAATATTGCAGTGAGAAATGAATAAAATATGTGAGGAAGGTATTATTTGAAGGCTCTAGAAGCCAGTGCAATTCAGATTAATTCCCAATCAAGGTTTTCAATCTTTAAAATATCTCTAAGGCATTACTGAAGGGAGAGCATTAAAATTAATGATTTGTATATCACTTTATATGCTAATTCCTATCCTGAAGGTGCATATTTTAAAATCTGCATATGGCTTTTTAGTTGAATACCCAAATGTGTCCAATCCTATTTTTAGTTTTAAATGATGTTTGTGTGATATTTGTGCCCTCCTATTTCGAAAGCACGTCAAAATGCAAGTAGATAAATAGGAACCGCTACAGCGGGAAGGTAAACGGCGTTTCCATGTGCTGCTCTGGTTTGCCAGAAGCAGCTTTGTCATGCTGGCTACATGACCTGGAAGCTATACGCCGTCTCCCTCGGCCAATAATGCGAGATGAGCGCGCAACCCCAGAGTCGGTCACGACTGGACCTAATGGTCAGGGGTCCCTTTACCTTTACCTTTATTTTATTGCAGGAGGTATCTGAAGAAGTGTGCATGCACACGAAAGCTCATACCAAAATATAAACTTAGTTGGTCTTTAAGGTGCTACTGAAGGAATTTTCTTATTTTGCTTCGACTCAGACCAACACGGCTACCTACCTGTGACTTATTGCAGGAGGGTTACAGTTATTCTTTTAAAATTTTAACATTGGCAGCCCCACTTGTCCCTTCCCCCAGTAAGCACACAGAGATCAGTGGGAGTTTCGCCAGTGACATCAGTAGGCTTGGGGTCACCTATGTTCTTTGCTCCCTGCTCCTCCCTTTTAAAAAAGTACCGTAGTAGTATATGGAGGTACCGTATCTGCAGAGGGGAATAATGCCAACTAAGGACAGGTTTGCTTCCGCTGCAGCTGCCATTTAATGTCAAATATAAGGAGGTTCTGTGATGGATCATACCCTGCACTGGCACTGTTTGGGATGCTACAGATGCTACAACTCTGTCTCTCTGCTGCCTCGATCCTCTGTGTCAGTGTGGAAGGCAGCTGCCTCCTAGGGACAGCTGTGGAAATGATGCACATTGAAGCGTAAGGAAACTGTTCCAGCAATGGTTATATTTATACATGTGACTAATACCCCACTGTGCAAGTCCAGAGCCCCATGCAGGTTCAGAGTCGATTTGATGTGTTGCATAGTGAAAAAGAATAAGATGCAGGTTGGCAAGCTAATGATTCAAATGTTGGGTGTGAGCCTGCTGTAGAGATGCCTCCATTCTCAGCTTCCCACTTACAATATAGAGCTGTTGTAAGGGCTACAGATTGTGCAGATTTGGTAAACATTAATTTGCCACTTTCAGATGAAGAATCTGTGTGTGTATTTTTTAATTTTTACAAAAAAGAGTGCAGAGAGGAAGCGACTGTTGGCTGCCTTCCCAGAATTCTGCTTGAAGACCCCCCCCTTCCCTTATTAACTTTCAGTATCTGAGACAGCCTGAGGGGCAGAGGGTTAAAAGCAGCAGAGCAGAGGTAAGGCAAGGGAAGCGGTGGGTTGCACTCCCACCCCCACTAAATTTAATGACAAAATAACCCGCCCCAGCACCCCCAGATTGGCAGCGGCATCTTTAGCAAACATGTGCATATCTGATTTTTGACCTGAAAATGTCTGTGAAATGCTTTGAATACACGCAAGTCCTTATACGAAAGTCAAGTGTTACTGTTAATATGTCTCTTACTATTGTAGTTTTGTCTAAGTCAGGAATCTGAAGCCTTTGGTCCTCCAGATTTTGTTAGACTCCAGCTGCCATCAGCTTGAGCTAGCAGGGCCATTTGGCAGGAGTGGTAAGGGCTGCACTACAGCAGCATGTGGAGGGCCAAAGTTCCCCCACACCTGATTTAGGTCCTGTGCTTCCAATGGTTCACTTGCCCTCTGTTTCCATAAACTAAACTCTCTCCAGAGCTGCTGGTGTTATATATTTAACTACGGTATTTTAAAATGTAGCTGAACTTTACCATGGATGCTTGAGAGCCAGGTGCTGCTTAATAAACAACTTAGCTTAAAGATGCCAATATTAAAGCTGTTATTTTAAACTCTGCTACTACACTATATAATGCTTGATATTTCAGCTCATGGAAAATTGATTGTAATATTGCCCCTTGGTGGTTGGATGAATTAGTACAGGTCTCCAAAGATTGAATCTCCAATCAGTGCAGTAATTTTGAGGATACACTTGCACAGACCTTTGAAGAGAAGCCAAAGTATTATTTTTTTTAAGTCGCCCCTTTAAATATGTGGAAATATATAAAGCAAATATATCAGGCAGACTGAAAGGTACAACTTTGGTATTAACCTGATAGAGGGAAGGAGGAAATCTAGAAATGTACTGTGTGGTATATTCCATGCTCCTGTAATGATTTGAATTTCTTATATCATCTTTCTTGGTTTTTTACTTTAGGACCTTATAGTTGATCAGACAATAGAGAAGGTTTCTTTCTGTGCTCCGGACAGGAATTTTGATAGGGCATTTTCTTACATCTGTCGAGATGGCACAACACGACGCTGGATATGTCACTGCTTTATGGCTGTAAAGGACACGGTAAGCTTCTTTTAGGATCACAAAAAAGCAAGAGGCCATTTCCAAATTATGTTACTTGTCTAGAGAAATTTAGCTTTCTTGTGGCAATCTTGTCATTTAAGAGCAGTGCATTCAACAGGCTCAGATATTTGAAACTGCAATGTTAAAACGCTGTAGCTAGTGTAAATCATGTATGTTTCTTAATACAAACAGGGAACCTAATGTGCTTACAGAGCATGAATTGCTATTTTTAAAAATCATATCTGCATTATGGATTTTATAGCACCAATATTTCAGTATATGAACTGACGGAGCAGCATTAACACCTGGCAGCTAAAATATATATTTAAAGTCTTAGTCCATGTGCATGTCTCATGTCTCTAATAACCTGTGCTTTAACTGGATGTAATAGATCTGAATTCTGCTGACCAGAATTTGTACAGAGAAGAGAAGCTTGCATGGAGTGCCAGCTATCATTTGGCAATGTTTGGAAGAAATGCGTAGTTCCATTTTGGTTTCTAAATGACGCAATGTCTTTTCAGGGAGAGAGGTTGAGTCATGCAGTTGGCTGTGCATTTGCAGCCTGCTTGGAGCGAAAGCAAAAGAGAGAGAAGGAGTGTGGGGTGACTGCCACCTTTGATGCCAGCAGAACCACATTCACAAGAGAGGGGTCTTTCAGGGTTACTACAGCAACTGAACAAGCAGAAAGAGAGGAAGGCATGAGGCAGATACAAGACACAAAAGGTAATGGGGTACAAGTCTGGCTATTTGGAAGCACTGCTGACTCAAACTACCATTTTACCTGGCCTGTCATTTTAAATACCAGTGAGATTATGAACCCTACTGCAAAATAACTTCATTATGCCTCTTGATAAGGTTTTAGACCTAAAATATCCTCAGCAGGCCCCTGAGAGCTTTGGATTTTGCAGAAACAGAGATATAGTGTGTGGTGTATTCTGTGCATTAGATTGAGGAGGAGGGATTAGTGTAACTCCTTAATTTCCCGTGTTTCTGAGCTTGATTTGTATAGGCATGGAGAACCTTTGACCCTCTAGAAAGGGCTGTGCTACAACTTCCATCATCCCTTGCCATTGGCCATTCTTGCTGGGACAGGTAGGAGTTGTAGTTCAGCAATCTCTGGAGGGCCAAAGTTTTGCCACTCCTAGTCTAATACTTTGGTTTCTTAAATACTAAAGGAGCGCCTGCAGATTTCATGGCCTGCAACACTTCAGAGCCAGTAATCTTGGAAAAAGTAATAATGGTTTCCCTAGTTGGTTAAGAATAGAAGCTGCCTTAACACATAGACTCGCAAACAATGGTTGCATCTTTATGACAAGATAGAGCAGATAATCTTTTAGTACACTTATAATTTCACTCTTGACTTCATAGACATGTATTTGCCCCCCACATATTAGGTCCCCCCCCAGCCCTTTAAATAATGACTGAGAATGTTAGTTTCCTTCAGAGGCATGTGGGGCAAAGGCACCAATACAGTTGGGAAGTGTGTAAATTAAGAAGTGGAAGAAGGCGACAGGTCTTGGAGCTATTATCGAACAAATCATTTAAATGAGCTTCTCTGTCCCATATCTTGGCTTACTGTTGCTTATTTCACCACATTTAATTCAAATATGCCTGGGAAATGCTTAATGTAGAACACAATATTCTGATAAGATGTTTGCATACTTTAGTTTCATTATCTGGAACGACACTCTGAAGACCAGATTCTACTAACTAGTCCTGCTAGTGGAAGCCTGCACAGGGACTTCCACTACTGCAATGGGGCTTTCCCATTCTCTCCTCTCCTTGCCCACCCACCCCAAATTGGCTTGTGGGGGAGGGGACTGGGGGAAATTGCAATACAGTGCGCAAGGGAAGATTATTCCATTGGGAAAGCAAGAATGCTTAAACTGATGGAATTTTTGAAACAGCGAAGCATTGAATTGCTCTCTATATATTTCTGTCAAATCTCTGGCAGACCGATGTGCAGCATATTCATGGCTCTTTGCTATGCAAAAGCATTCATGGATGGCTTATTCTTTTGTGTGGTGCCTATGAAATGTTCAAACAGATAAAGACTTAAATCCAGCTCTAGAGGGCCATTTGTAGTGAATTCAGACATAAACAATAGCAAACAACCAAAGCCACAGCAGAGTATCTCAGAGGGCTTAAAATCTTGATTAAAAGAAGCAGCTTTACCTGCCTCCCTAAACGCAAGCCATGAAACCAGTGCAGATCTCTCGAGAGGTGGGGGCAGCCACAGAAATGCCCCTGTCATGTGTTATGGATACCTGAAGGGACACTGAGAAGGGCCTCTGCGAAAGATATACGTTCTCAGGCAAGATTATATAGGAGGAGGAGAAGGAGGAGGCATTTCAGGTAATCTGGCCACAAGTCATTTGAGTCTTTATAGGTAAAAATTAGGACTTAGAATTGTATTTAGAAAGGAATAGGTATCCAGTGCATTTGCTACAAAAGGGGAGTAACATGAGTCCTACTTCCCTATACCCCCATAAGATGCCTAGCTGCAGCATTCTGAACCAAATGACATTTCTAAACAGTCTTCAAAGGCAGCCCCATTTAGGGTGTGTCAAGATGAGAGGCGATTTGCTACATCCTGATCTTGAAACAATAGAGCAGTAGCAGTGAAGACGGAAAATGGAATTCATAACAAGTCACTATGATCATTGAAGTGTTTGCTAAACTAACCTGGATAGATTAAGAGGCTAGTTAATTGCACTGAGCACTGTTTGCATTAGTCATGATAAAAATGCAAAAACCAATTACTGTAGAAAAATAGCATTTTGCATCTACCTATCTATCTGTCCAGGAAGTTACCATATTGTTTTAAATTAATTAAATCTCTGAAGAACCCAATGATAAAAAGGTCTCTTTAGCCAATATCCCTGTGTTAACTTTTTCCTGCTATTTTTTTCTCGCAGTTGAAACTGATGTGAAAGCGGCGGTGTCGAGTGTTGTACCTGGCAATACAGCCCCATCACCAAGTTCCCCAACCTCTCCTAGTGCTGAGGTTGCATCCTCTGCTGACAAAGAGTCAAATAACCCCCATGCTATCCCACGAAGACACGCTCCCATAGAGCAACTAGCCAGACAAGGCTCGTTCCGAGGTTTCCCTGCTCTTAGCCAGAAGATGTCCCCATTTAAACGACAGCTCTCTTTGCGAATAAATGAGCTCCCTTCAACGGTGCAGAGGAAGAGCGACTTCCCCATGAAAAACTCAGGTAGGGCAAAATTTATCCCCATGTCCTCAGTACACTTGGATGCAGTTTGAGCTCACTTGATCACCACATTTGAGAGAGATCTCTATAAAGAGATGTTATGATCCTCTACCCCTCGTACCTGCACTGTTTCTTTCTTGAAATGTCAGGGATTTTGTTGTTGGCTCTGCACCAAACTGTACTTACATTGTGACCTTAACTTCTATTAACTTTCCTCTAGAATATTTCTGTGTTTCTCCATTTTTTTTAAATGGATTTTGCCGACTGGCAATTATTCCTCGGTTGTCGAACGTTTCGGAAGTTGGAACGGTCTTCTGGAATGGATTACGTTTGACAACCAAGATTCCACTGTATTATACATAGCCCAATAATATTTACTATTGTTAAATAACTTTACAGTTTGAACTACATGGAACACATTCAGAGGTAGAAATGTATGGTTTGAATGTCTGGGTCATGAGCATCTTGGTTTAAGTTGGCATATTTTAATTCATGTGCTTGCGCAGAGGAATGAATTAAACACTTAGTTCTTGGGGGGGGGAATTAAGTACAGTGGTGCCTCGACTTACGAATGCTTTGACTTCTGAAGGTTTCGACTTACGAAGTCCGCAAACCCGGAAGTATTTCCGTCGTGCGTGTGTTCTGCGCATGCGCAGAAGCGGTGCATGCGGTTTGCGCATGCGCAAAATGGACCCTTCAACTTGCTAAGGATTCGACATCCAAAGAGCACCGCGGAACGGATCACCTTCGTAAGTCGAGGTACCACTGTATTGCTAAATTAGGGCCAATCCAATATTGCATAGCCATAGAAATATCATGTGAGTGGGGGGAGGAGAGAAGAATGTGCCCTGTCCATACAGTTGACTGCATTCCTGTGCAATCTTTATTCTTATTTTCAGTTCCAGAGGTTGAAGGAGAAGTGGATAGCATTAGTTCCCTGTGCTCCCAGATTACAAATGCATTTAGCACACCGTCGGAGGACCCTTTCACTTCTGCCCCTATGCCAAAACCAGTCACTGTAGTTGCACCACAGTCTCCTGCTTTTCAAGGTGTGTCCTCTCTAAGTTTGGGTTCATTCATGATGTTTGTTACATATGCAATGCTGCTTTCCTCCGCCACCATTGCTTGAATGTCTCTAAGTGTCTTGCAACTGCCTTGTTTGTCTCTGAAGTCATTATGCTTTGCTCATTTTATATGCTTTGTAGCCTTTTCCTCGAAAGATTAGGACCCATCCAAAACTATTCAACTAATTATATAAAATGCTTTCAAAGAGAAGATCAGATTTTTAGCCTTGAAAACAATTTGCGTGTTGATTTAAATGAGGTGCAACTTCAAAGTCTTGATACCTTTGCTCAAGTAACTTAAGACCAATAATAATCTTAATGAATTTTGGTGAAAGACAAAATGTGATTAGAATTTCGGGTTGTAGAGTAGAAATTGATTTCATTAGCCAGAATATCTTTACAGTTCAAATTGTTGCACACTTTCTCAATTCAAACCACCCCTTAGTGCTCAAGAAGTAGGAATGTCGCTCATGGTCAAGCAAGTAATAATAAAAATAGTAATAAATAGGGGGGGGGGGAAGAGGAACAAGTAAGAATGTGTGGAACGTGAAGTCCATGTCCTTTGGTTTTGCATGCACACTTTAAATTTAAACTTGTGGGTTTAAATTATAGAAGCCTGTAATTAATGGCTTTGAAGTGCAGATGAAGTCATTTAACTGTTTTGATTAGGTTATGAAAAAAACAGATCTGGTTACATTTGAGTATAAAATGTGGCGGTCATTTTATTTGCATTCTGCTGGGGAAAAGTAGTTAAAAATTACTTGGTTGTCTTAACAGTTGAGTCAACAGGAAATGTGATTTGCATCGTAGAAAATGTCAGTAGATTAACAGTGTGAAAGAGTGGCTGAGATGTTGATGTGTGTTGCATGTTGGCAGAAATCATGCATTTATTTTTAACATCCCAGTCACCTGCATGCCTTGCATGAATTAACATCATTGATGTTGTCTGCTCCCATTTTAGTTAATGGCACTGCCTCTGCCTTCAGTGTGCTTGCTGCTAAACCAGCTCAAACTACTGTAGCACCCACTGCAGTACCAGTTCGTGAAACCAATCCTTGGGCTCTTGCCCCTGCTGCTCCAGCTGCTGCTAAAACTAGAGCCGCAGCCACTCTTTCTGGTAAGACCGGGCACAGATCCTGTGTGTTGCTTTCAGAGGGTTGAAATATGCGGTGCTGGATTAGAGGGATCTTTCATCTAATGCATTGCTTGGGGATTTTTAATATCCAAAGCCATCTGGTTTGAGGCAAAGCAAAGGAATCCATTTATTTTATTTGCAGCCTTTCTGTTTCACTCTTCGCTTCAAAAAGCAATTCCAGAGAAGATAACAATAAAATATGCATAAAGCAAGGCAGAGGAATTGCAATTTTTTTTGGGGGGGGGGAGATCCAATCTGGCATTACATTCCTGCAAAGGCTTGGGCAAATAGCCAAGTCTTTACCTGGTGCAAGAAGCTCAACTGTGTCTGCATCAGTCTTAGAAGGGAGGGAGTTCCAAATCTGGGGTGCCACCACCAGCAAGGCTCTCCCTTGTATCATCACCAACCAGGGACAGTTGTAGGAATAATTAATAGGTGTTCAAGGATGTTTGAGGTGCAGCTTTGTACTTTTACTTCAGTATCTGGGGCAGGCACCCCCAAACTTCGGCCCTCCAGATGTTCTGGACTACAATTCCCATCTTCCCTGACCACTGGTCCTGTTAGCTAGGGATCATGGGAGTTGTAGGCCAAAACATCTGGAGGGCCACAGTTTGGGGATGCCTGATCTAGGGAAACATTTAGATGGCTTGAGAGAGGATAAGAATTTACTGCAGGAGCAAGACTACTTTAGTAGCCAGGATACATCTGCCACCATTTGTAAATTCAAAGCTGGCACTGTAGCAGGGCACATGGGACTCATCAACCTGGGAGGATAGCCTATCTAGGAGAAGGAAAACTCTGATCCTAAACATCCTCTGCCTTGTGGGATATCTTCGGGAGAAGAAAAGGCTAAGGCATAAATCCTACACAAATCCTGAATGGAGTTCCTCGGTTGGATGGCGCCTTGTACGCCTCCTTCCGGCAACTCCTGCAGCCAGGCTAGTGCCAAATTTATTGCTCTACTTTCATTTGGGCCATATCAGCGAGGTCGAGAGGGGGGCTTGTCGTCTGGGCAGCCCAGGACCTCCATCCACACTGACCATGCTTGCGCCCCGAAGAGGTCACTTTGGTGCTGCTAGCACAGTGGTTTGACTTCACCCCTGAAGTGCAGTTCATAGTTAAACTCTAGCAAAGGATGAATCTACTGATTTTGGGGCAGCTGTACATGTAATTTACCAGACATGATCACTGTTTGCATACCAGTGCTTCCCAAACATCCGTACACTCTTAAATGCATGTGTGCATGCATTTTAGCAAGGGTTGCCAGGTACATTTACCCAGTTGCATAAAAATGCATGTATGTTGTACCTTGCTGCAGTGGAAAGCCACAGGCTGTTTGTACCAGTTATGTCTTGCTGGACCTCCACATTTCTGCTTACCATGGGCAAGTAGCTCAGACCTTTAGCAAGGCATGATGCTCATGAGCACAAAGGTCCCTCCCTGAAGTTCTCCATGCACAGAACTTATGGGAAGTGTCTTTTTCACACTGTACTTTGGTTGGCTAAAACACCTGTTGCTCAGTGCAACATGAGATTCCTATTGCACAGATCAGTGTTGAAGCATTTTTGGAGCACGTAGAAGCAGCATAAGACTTGTGCTGCTCCTTCTCTAAACCACAGAGCAACATGTGACCTACCCAGAATCCTCTGGCATGCGTAGAGGACTTGGGCAAAGTGAAGAATCAGTGGTGAAGTCCAGTGATGGGCTGACTACTGAGCCAAGCCAAATTTGTACACCCTTTTTTTGGTCAATATATGTTCAGATATACTGCCTCCACTGTTGAAGGCAGTGTGCCTCTGAATAACACTTTCTGGGAATAACACATGGGGAGAGCACTGTTGCACTCAGAACCTGGTTGTAGGCTTTCCATAGGCATCTGGTTGGCCTCTGTGAGACTGGGGGGGGGGGTCCTTTGGTCTGATCCAGCAGGACTGGATTTGAAGCAGAGGCCATTCAGAACCCTACAATGCTATCTGAGGTTCTGTAAGCCAGAAGGCAGGGGCAGAACTTCATGCTTTATGGAACAAAGCATACAAGTTTTACCACTGAGCTATAGCTTCTCATCTGATGGCGCATGAGGCCACCACCTTGCCGAAGATAAGCAGGCCTGGGTCTGGTCAGTGCCTGGATGGATAACGGCCTAGGAACCAGATAAACACTGCCTTGGGCTCACGATGAAAGGAAGGCAGGATATAAATGTAACAAAATTAATGAAAATAAATACTGGTAGTTGGAAGAAAAGACCCAGAAGCAGCTCCAAGGTGAAGCATCAAAATCTGCTTAAGTTGGGGATTGTTGGACAGTAGTAACATGCCTTTTCAGATTTGAAACTCAATAGAGGAGGCGGCTGGGGTTTAGCCTTTGCAGAGAAGAGGGTGGGAATAAGGCATGATCCAGAAAAGAAGTATTAAGTTAAAAACAACTTAAAAGAAACTGAAATGTTAAGTATTGAATATTACAGAGCAATTAGACAGAGGTTAACAGACTGAATTGCGTAGAAAGCATAAGCAAGGAGTATAAGTGAAGGAAGGGAAAGAACGAAAGCAACAAGCTGTCAGTAAGTACAGTTTCAAACTATCACGCCAGTTTTGCAAATGGTGAATTCTGAGTCATAGAGTTTATTTATTTAGCAGTCAGTACAGATATCACACACACAGGCTTGTAATTGGTGATTGGGCCATTGCACATCATGTTTGGCCGTCTCCCTGATTCCAAAGTGGGGTGCATAGATTCCCCTGTGCCTGCTTGGGATGGCATGTACTATACTAGCCTTCCCTTATTAGCATTTCATTTGGCCTAGGGCAGGTGGGGAATCTACCATCTGCGGGCCAATCTTGGCCCTCTAGGTTTCCCCATTTGGTCCACAATGCTGTTTTGGGCAGGTCATACCCCACCCATAGTACCTGACAACTAGCTGTGGAGAGCCCGAGACCCAGTGTTGAGCATCAGTCATCTGATTATTCTGAGTCAAGCATATCAGAGAGCTGCCTGCAGGTGCACCCAAACTCAGTGGTAAGCATGTTCGCTCCTTCTATTGGAGGAAGGGGTGATCCCGATTAGTGCTGGACTCAGGAGAGCAATTGGGTGCTCTTTGCAGCAGTTTCTCCCACCTGTAATTTGACCGATGGAAGGGGCAATCCATCTGTCAATTGTGATGCCATGTGACTGACAGGAGGATAGCCCCCATCTACCTTCCAGAGTTGGCCTATTTCTAAGTTCTGGCTCCTGGAGCCAATAAATAAATAAATCACAACCCCTAGTTACCACGGCTTGCACTTTTCCTTTACTGAGCTTTAGAATGAGGAGCTATTCTACTGAAACTAAATGGGTGTAAATATTTTCTCTTACGTTGAAAGTGGGACTGGATGTTGTAAAGTTTGTCTTCAGGCATAACTCCAGTAGGAACAAGTGCAAGTTCACATTAGTTTTAGTGATCTCAACTGCTGTTATGAAACTGACCAGCCTGATCCAATTATAATTGGAAACTGGAACTTCTTCAAGGTCTCTGTTAGATCCTTTATCAAGCAGCAGTGATTAGAAACAGGATGAAGCATATCCCTTGCTGAGATCTTACCTTAACGTCTGTTTTCCTTCATAGGTTCCGAGTGGAGTACCAACTCAGGAGCTGCCTCACCGAATCTGTTCCAGGCAAACCACAGACGTACTCCCTCCGAGGCAGACCGCTGGTTGGAAGAGGTGTCCAAAACTGTCCGGTCCCAGCAGCCGCAGCCACCCCCAGCTCCCCAGCCACTCCTTCCTCCTCCTCCTCCTCCTGTGGCTTCTCAAGCAGCCTCAGCTTTTCCAGGCAGCACCTTCATTGCATCTCAGCCTGTGCCTGTCGGTGTGGTCCAGCCCATGCAACCAGCGTTTATCCCAGCTCAGCCATACGCTGTAGCAAACGGAATGCCCTATTCCGCCCCAAGCGTGCCAGTGGTTGGAATCACCCCTTCCCAGATGGTAGCAAACGTATTTGGTACGGCAAGCCACACTCAAGGATCCCACTCTCACCAGTCACCTAGTCTTATAAAGCAGCAGACATTGCCCCAGTACGAAACTAACAGTGCTACTGCCAGTCCTTTTTTCAAACCTCCTCCCCAGCAGCTCAACGGGTCGGCTGCTTTCAACGGTGTGGACGCTGCCAAATGGCCCGCAGAGGACAAGCATGTACTGCCGCCTGCAGCTGCCCAGCAGGTTGATCCATTTGAAGCGCAGTGGGCGGCGCTGGAAAGCAAATCGAAGCAGCGCACCAACCCATCTCCAACTAACCCTTTCTCGAGCGAATTGCAGAAAACCTTTGAGATTGAACTTTAAGCAGTCCTGTGGCTTTGTACTTAAGTCTGTCTGTATGTGTGTTGGAATTGGATTGGGTGGAAGGAAGGGGGATACAAGGGGGCAAGAGGGGACGAGTGAGCAGCATATGCGCCATTGCTGGTGTCCCCATGGAATCAGTGGGCATATAGAGAGGGAACAATTGGGGTGGGGGGAGACGCTCCAAGCCCCAACCACACAACTATTGGGAAATCTAGGAAATGTCCCTGGGCCTCTTGCATTCCTGCTTGGGAGCTTCAATGGCAAAGGAAACCTCAAAAGGGCTGAAGAAGGGAAATGAGCCCTGAAGCCCTTTCCTCGCACAGAACTTCAGAAGACCTCGTAAGATGAGAAGCAAATTAGCCGCCACTATCTTCAGGAGGTGTCTTGTCTACCTTCCTGTGAGTGAGCCATTCCTCTGAGCGGGGGGAAAGAGAGAGGAGTAGCCAGGCGGATACAAGCTCAGCTGGGGAATGGGAAGAAGTGAGAGCTGCTTAGCATATGCCGTCTGTGGAAAAGGATGAGCTTCCATTTTGAGTAACACAATAATTATTATATATAAAATAAAGCCAAAATCTTTATTTTTATGCATTTTAGATTATTTTAAATAGTTCTAGGTAATAAAAGCTGAATGAGTTGTAAGTAATCTTGCCAAAGGTATAAAAGGGGGTTGGATGTAAAATTGTACATAAGATTGATTTATCACTGATTCTTACAGTCAGTAATATGAGAGTAGAATGGGGAGCAGAGTTATTAGCTTGTTCTTGTCCTATCATTGTAAGTAGCATATTGCAACAACAATCATGAATCATGACCAATTCAAAAAAAAAATCACAGTAGAATAGTTTTAAGAGCAGTATTGTCTTGGTTTAAAAACAATGGGTAAATTCGATATCTTTTTTTAAAAGAATTCAAACTAGATCATATTGGAGTACATATAGGTTTTTTTCATATACTGCTGCAGTTTCCTTGTCTTGAATCTGTTTTAATACTACTGTGGTAAGTTGACTATAATCATATCTACAATCAGGTCTACTTAGGAACCCATTTTATGTGCATTGAATAGAGTTTAGATTTTATTTTTTATTTTTTTAAAAAAAGCTTTTTCTCACTGTTCTATGTAAAAGCTTGTGGCTAGACTGCAGCTATTCCATGTTCTTCCTTCAGCAAATCATGAAAATCCATCTCATTTTTAATTTTACTCGTAAAACTTGGCCTTACAAGCAAACGTAAGTTATATATTTGTACTGATTTATAATCTGCTTTAACAGAAATAAATGTTGGTAGTAGATAATGCAGCTTTTTGAGCAGGTTTCCTTGTCCTTTTCCTGCAGTGTCTGTACTTCCTTGAATTTGAATTCATCTGGTGCATGCCTGATGTAGCAGGCTGCCACTGCCATTTGCATTTCCGTATGAAACGGATTACTTGAAAACTAGAACTTAGACTTTTGAACACTTGGTTTGCTCTTGCTTTATTTGGAGTTCTTGAATGATGTGAGAGCTGTCACTAGGTTTCTGTGTGTTGCATTTGAGGAATATGGTTCTTTATGTACCTGCTTCTGATCCCACACTACTGTATATGGCAGTCTCTCTTCTGTTTAGTAGTTCTTCCTGCACACTACTCAGAGGTAACCCTGGAGAGCATTCTGTGCCTTCCTATGCAGATTTATCATTCATATTCCTGTCATTCCAGAACTGATCCATTTGCAGGGATAGAGCTGTTTGTTGCTGCAGCATGAAAATGATTTGGCATGGTCTGTGATAACTGGCATCATCCATAATTCAGGACTCTGCCCGACTACACAATTGTCACTGGAAAACAGTTGGTGATTATTAGGCTATTTTGACTTTCCAAGATTCAGTAAAAAAGAAATAAAAAGCATGAGTCCCTATACTCAAATAGAACTACATCAAGTGTAAATACATGCTTCATTATGTGAATTTGGAACATACTCTATTGCACCTATGTACAAATCCATCCCAACACTTTCTCTTATTCTAGTCATGAGTTCTGAAAGTATAAACACACTCTAACAAAGCTGCCACCAACTACACAATCTGTTGTTAACCATAGAACTTTTGCACAAAGCCTCAAGTAATTAGGCAAGGATTTCCATAAGGTGCTTTTGCAAGTTTGTACAGTAAATAGGCAGTTACTAAGTGTCCATGAATTTGGATGCAACTCCTCAGCATTTTAGGAACACAGTCCAAAAAGCAATTCCCTCAGCTATATATGCTACCCAGCTGTTAGAATCAAAACATTGGAGTACTCCTTCAGCATTTTTTAAAATCATAGCAAAACTACACGTTCTGCCATTTCAGGAACCTGTGCCATCATTTTATAAAGCATTAATACAGAGCTGACTCCATTTCCCTGCTGTGAGAAGCCAGACCTGGAATGCCCCCCAATGTTTTTAAAGCTGCAAATACAGGGTGCCTGTGCATCTGCATCAAGATTACCATCCATTGTGGTGCAGATGGAGCATTGCGCTGCTAAATCCCAGCGTGTCTTTCCTGAGAATTGTATTTTCATTGTTTCAGTTCTATAAAATTCCTGTGAATTGCATAGGATTCTTTTTTAAATTTTAGATTGGATAAATATATATTTCCTTGTCTGGTTTTTATATGGTAAATCTTTTGAGTGTGCCTTCCCTCTTCCACAGGAAACAAATTCTGAATACAAACCATTTCAAGGAAATCTAAACTATCATATCCTTGCTGCATTGAAAATATGTAAGCACTGAGTTTGCCTGCACCTGTGTTTTTCAGTTGGGGAAAAAAACTTGTGACATAATTGTTCCCATAGCACTCAGCTGTTCAGTGGCAGGCAATATGCATTGATCATATAGTTTCTGTCATCTAAACATTGCCTGCGTTGTAGATGCTGCTTTTTTAGAGGAGCAATGGACCCATGTTCTCAACAGTCTTAAGTGAAGCTGTTCCCATTGGGTAGTCAGATGATGCTGAGAACAAAGGCTGACTTATGAACACTAATCTCTGAGATAAAATGCCAATGCATTTTTCTTTCACTCTTCTACAGTGGCCGATTTTTAACTGTTCATAGCCCTGCAGCTCACAACAGTTTGGTTCCTCTATATCAGCCTTCAGCTATTTGAAATTGAAAAGTAGTGCGACCTGAAAAAACGAAAGTTGCTGTGTGGAGCACTCCTGCCCGGTACAGGCTTCAATTGTAAACCTATTTACCTGGGAGTAAGAACTCAATGGGATATGCTTCCTAGAGATGTATAGGATTGTGCTGTCAAGGTATGTTGTACTCTAGGTTACTGAAGTCTAGTATTCATTTTCTTGCACATGCCCACACATTCTGCTCCATTAGCATTCCACGATTGCAGAATATGCTCGGTCCACACTGGGCTGTCTGGGTGGGTTTTGCTTCCTTTAGGGTTTTTCTTAAAGACTTTTGTTCTTTTGCATAGTTCCCCTGAACAAGTTCCACCTCTTTTGCATTTGGCTACACAAATAAATGCACTTGCAGAATTGTGTGGTGATGATATCCCAACTGGTGCATCCTTTCACAGATGCTGCTCATTCCAGTATTTCTGAAATTAGATATCTGGGTGTTTTGGAAAGAGAAGCTACCCATAAAGTTAATCTGTCCCTAAGCCCAGGATGGTGTCAGTTGTCACACTAAATGCTTGTTGTGTTCAAATGCTGTTGCATTAAAAAAAAAAACACCTATCAGTAGATCTGGGGGCTGCTTCGTTAGTTTTCCTACAAATTGCTCCATTGAGTGACATACTGGAGTTATAGTTTCTGGCTAGACTTGGGTTTTCCTATAATCTTGGAAGAGTCTATTGACCCTTTTATGTGTGGGTAGTTTTGCGCAGAATTCTTTCCATCCTAGGGTCTTGAAAGAGCACAGCTCTAGTGCTTGGCTGTGTGGGATCTCCATGCAAGCAGGCTTTAAGGCAGATGTTATTGCAGTTGCAGTTATAATACAGTGATCCTGGAACTGTGATTTACTGTGTGCATTCATGTGCTTTGCAAATGGGAAAATGCAGGCCATTTCAAGAGCAAGTGGTGGTGGTGCGTTAAAACGTTTCTTCCATGAAAGCATTGGATGAAGGGAAGTTGACATTTTATCAACCAAGAGGCTGTTATGCTTTAAACTATAGTAGATAGAATGTGAAAGTTGTTCATGCCAAGTGTCCCCATAAACTGTGTTACAGTTTGCATGTGGATAACTCTTCAGTCGAAAACTTTACTGCAGGCTGCCCTCCGGGGTCAGCCTGAACAAGGAGGGATATGACAGCTGCACAAACCCAACAAGGCTGCCTTTTTCTCCTTTTAAATTCAGTACAGCTTTAGCAGAGCATAGGAGCAGTCTTAAGCTAGAAGCCATTCACGTAGCCTGCCATAGCCTAGTATAAAAAGGTAAAGGGACCCCTGACCATTAGGTCCAGTTGTGACCGACTCTGGGGTTGCGCGCTCATCTCGCATTATTGGCCAAGGGAGCCGGCATATAGCTTCCAGGTCATGTGGCCAGCATGACAAAGCCGCTTCTGGCAAACCAGAGCAGCACATGGAAACGCCGTTTACCTTCCCGCTGTAGCGGTTCCTATTTATCTACTTGCATTTTGACGTGCTTTCGAACTGCTAGGTTGGCAGGAGCTGGGACCGAGCAACGGGAGCTCACCTCATCACAGGGATTCGAACCGCTGACCTTCTGATCAGCAAGCCCTAGGCTCAGTGGTTTAACCCACAGCGTAATAGTGGCTCCTAAATTGTGGTCTGCATACCACTGGTGGTCCACAAGCTTCATTCAGGTGGCCTG
Organism: Zootoca vivipara; assembly: GCF_963506605.1. Classification (NCBI taxonomy): domain Eukaryota; kingdom Metazoa; phylum Chordata; class Lepidosauria; order Squamata; family Lacertidae; genus Zootoca; species Zootoca vivipara. The sequence continues at coordinate 44,686,077 of NC_083276.1, forward strand.
CAGTGTGTCTGCCATTTAAGAGGGGAGGGGGCGCATCTACCACAGTAAATATTCATATTGATTTTTCATTGTGTTCTTTTTATTTTATATTATATTGCATTTTATTGTATGACAGAATTCAAATGGTAACACAATAAAATGCAATAAGCAGGAAATAAAATTTAAAAAATCAATACACAATGAAAAATCATACCACATCTAGCTTGGTGTATTACAATTGCTACAGCAGGCAGAAAAATCATTAAATGAGCCATCAAGAAACTCGGCAATTTTGAAGTGGTTCTTCGGCTTGGATAGTTTGGGAACCAAAGGCCTTGAAATTATTCCAGGACTGTTGCACTGTAGGCCACTATGCTTGTTTGCAGACTATTGAAATAAAACAAAATCAGACTAATGAAAAGGTGCCCCTAAAGGTTAGCAAAGAGGACTACTGGGTGGTAAATCATGGCTTTACTTTATAAGTACATCTGGTAGTAGTGGATTGAACCGAATGCCAATGTAGAAAAGTATACATGCGTTTTCTGTTAAAGGCTGTGAAAAGGAAATTTATGTATATTGTTATTATTAAAGTTTAACTTGTAGGCATAGTTTTTCCTCTGATTAAGAACCATGGTGCTTCCTCCCATTCCTTCCACATGACATGTAGACTTTTTACCTTTGGGTTCTCACAACTAAGTGACTTGCCCAGATTACTGGGATACAGAACGTAGAGGGTTTTTTTTTCCTTTTGCCTGTGGTTTGGGATCCCATCCCTGTTTGCATAATTTGTTTATACTGCAGTAGCAATTCCTAGAGATCAATAAATTTGACTGCTTTGTGGCCTTGATGTAAGAGCTTCCCTTACCCAACATGACCTTTCTTGGCATCAGTGGTCATCCTTAGATGTTACACGTTCAAGTTGTGATCTGAGAGTAATTTTTCTGAGAAGAAACAGAGCTATCCCATATACTCTGGCACTGGTATGCATGAAGAATCCCAGAACTTCACAACAGTCTCTTACGTTGTTCTTCAGGAGATTTGGAGTACAACCCTGTGCATATTTACTTGGAATTAAGTCCCCCCCCCCCGTGTTCAGAGGGGCTTAGTCCCAGGAAAATGGCTACAGAAGTGCAGCCTTATTTTCTCAGGGGTATCGGAAGTGCAAGACCCAATCCAAATTCCTATAGTTCTTCATTTCAGCAACTCCTTTGCAGCTCTAATACTAAGCATTGTTTGCATGCTGCCAGTACCTCTTCATTACAGCTGTCTGTATCTGTAGTGAAACAAATCCATTGGTCCAATTGCGACTCTTTAAAGTTGGAAAGGGTTGAGTGATTGTAGGACACTTGTGATAACCATATGGGAAAAACTGACTGTCAACCTGCCAACTTTCCACAGAAATGTGAGCTCAGTGGCTTTCTGTAATTTATTTTTTGTGTTTTAGTCTACTTTAAAGGTGAGTGCTGCTTGTTATCATTAATCAGCCCGAAGGAAGAAAACCTTTCTTCCTTGCTTTTTGACTCTTGTCCATGTTGCTTGTTAAACTATGTTAGAAAAACAGTCCTTTATTATTTCCTTGAATGGGTAGGTCAGCCAGCTGTTGGGCAATCCAGTGTTTGTGTTGCAAAACACCACAGAAAGCTGAAAAGATAGAAATTTGGCTACTGCTACCTATTCTCTCCACTTCCGTGTGTGTGTGTGTGTGTGTGCATGAGTAAACAAATATGGAATTTCTCAAGCAATCAGGACTGTAGATCATAAACTTTCTTCTTCTGGAGCAGGACCACATTAGGGGAAAATGAGGTTCAGCCCTGGTGGTGAGAACAGCTGGCACAGCAAAAGCTAGAGTAATACTCATTATTGCAGAGTTGAGCCTGTATAATCAGGTCACAGTTGGCAAGGTGTGGTTGGTCAACACATTCCCTGCTTGGGTCCAAAGGGAGGCGTGCAGGTACTGCAGGAGAAAGAAGAGAGAAAAGGACTTGAACACAGTTTCATGCAATCATCTAAGACTACAGAAGAATTTACTTCCTGTACTATAGGCTAGAGTACATTCTGTGTTCTGGACCTAGAACAAATGTGATAAGAATCCATAGCTTAGGAGATATTCAAAGGCAGAAATGAGCAATAAGGTCTGGTTGATCGCTCACGGTCTTAGCAGTTGTCATTTTTAGTAAGAAACTATCCCCTAGGCCAGAGCTTTCCAAACTTTTCATGTTGGTGACACACTTTGTAGGCATGCGTCATTTCATGACACAGTAATTCAGTTTTATATCGAACTGGAGGTTAAACTAATCCCTTTCCAGCCCTGGGAGGAGCACAGGGAGTGTTCGTGTGACACACTTACACACACACTGCAGCCGACACACTAATGTGTCATGACACACAGTTTGGAAAGCTGTGGTATGTAAGTGCTTCAGTCTGAGAATCACCAAGCAGTTGTTACCTAGTATAAGGGCAGGTTGAAATTAGTCCAGCCCTTAGCTTTTAATAACTGAAACTGAATGAACTTGACCTTGTATTTTTCCCCTTCTCCACTTCTATACATGCAACATTTTGTTTCATTTTCAAAATAAGGTTTAGCAATTTTAGTGGTATATGGTGGTAATCAACTAAGTTTTACTCAAGCCCATTGCACTATGTAAAACGTAAGTTGAATACCACCCCTGTAGCACTAAAATTGTTGAACCTAAGGAGATGGTTCCATTTGCTACTCTAGGTGTTCTCCCAACACCCCCTCTGGAGCCAAGTTTAGCGGTGCATTTGGGGGGGCGGCGGCATTGAGCTAGTGGAAGCCTTTGTGCAGCATTTCCACTGAGGGGGAAACTATGGGCATGATTCAACAAACAAGTCCCATTTAACACAGTGGTTTGGGATTAGGCAGGTCTATAGTTTGTAACGTACAAGCTCATTTGTTAATGTACAAATAACATTTTTCTCCAGCTACTAAACATGTTTACTGTCCTATTTGACCCAAACCCCAAGAAATATAGTTATACTTTATAAAGAAGTGGAACAAGGTAGTCATTACCTACTGGTCCTATCCCCCCCCCCAAATGGGAATGCAGCAGAATTCATTTCCTACTGGTGCCATTGTGTGCATTGTGAATGTTCATGCTGGCCTAAGGTCAAAAGCCTCAGGGCATTAAAGATAACAGTGTTATCTTGGTTATTTTGGCCTCCTAGCAAGTGGTATTGCACAGGACTACTGCTACTGAACATGAAAATTCAGTTTCATCCATACTAGTTATTGCTTAACTTAAAGCAGAAAAATAATGGTAAAACCGATCAGGGCAGTTGTGTTTAAAGGAGAAAATTAAACAGGACAGGCATCTGAAATGTAAATTAGGAACCCCACAAGTCTGCTCCAAGGGGAACCTGATCCTACTGGGAGATACATTTACCTGAGGCCTAAAAGCAGGCATCCCCAAACTTTGGCCCTCCAGATGTTTTTTACTACAATTATCATCTTCCCTGACCGCTGGTCCTGTTAGCTAGGGATCATGGGAGTTGTAGCCCAAAACATCTGGAGGGCCGCAGTTTGGGGATGCCTGCCTAAGAGAGTGGTTAGCATGTGCTCATAGTATTCAGAATGGAACTCTACAACTGTGGAGGCTTAGCTGGAAAGGCTGTAGAGCTAACATACCTTCTGGCCTCTTCTGGATAAGTTTCAGCTCTGTACTAGCACTGACAGAATTACTGCCACTGTAGGCATTGCAGGTGTAGGACCCCTCGTCACCTGCCTGCACATTATTTATGAATAGGCTTCCATCCTGGGACGTCTGGACATGATGGCCATCAGCTCTCACGGGAACTCCATTCCTGAACAGAAAGAAATGCCTTCGTTTTGCACTTTGAAAGAGAGAGGTCTCTCACCTACTGCAGACCCCAGTGGAAGGAAACGAAGGCAGGCACACAAATGTTTTAACAAGCTACATGAACAGAGACCACATTCTCAACAGCTGAGTTGGGCTTGAAGACTAACGTAAACCTGGATTCACCATTGCTGTGGTAATACAAGTTTTTGCTTGCCAATTCATGTCTCACTGGAATTGAAGGGGAAAGGGAGGGAAGGTAAATTCTGCAGCTCAGTTTTTCCTTTTTTTACCTTGACCATCTTATGTTCACATTGTTGCCTGTCACAACACATTGAAGCTGAGCAGTCTCCCCCTCTGACACAGAGAGGCTGGGCAGCAGGCCAGTGATTCTCAGCTCCCCTGAGGAGGAAAAGGGTATTGTCAATCCCAGGAAGAGTCCACGCAGGGGGCCAAGCCAATTCCTTCAGGAACGGTGCTGTGAATGCCGAGCTCTGAATACCCAGTGCTGACTAACTACCCAAAGCTCTGCTGCTTGCATGAACTTGGCCTCTTGAGCTGGACACTAGCCTACTGTAAAGTGTGGGAAAGGAATCTCAGCGCCATTTTCCACAACAGGATCCTTTGTCCAGAAACCTTATGATGTAACCATCAACCTATAGTTAAAATGCCTCTTTCTTCAAGGCTCTTTTTTAACAGCAAAATATGAACTCTGGTCTTAGCAAACAAAAAAACAAAAAGCCAACGACTTTGTTCAGTCACAGTATTACTTGTTCCCAGAGTTCCATAGAGTTGAAGATTTAAACTAGTTTGAAAGTTTAAACTGCCAAAGCTGCCCTAGTCTCCACCCCACACACAAAAAAAACTTATGAATTTTGTGTGGTCTTCTAGCCTCCCATCTAATTTGAGAGACCTTAACTCATTAAACCAGGAGGGCTGCTTTTGCTCTGCAGTCAAACTGCCTTATGTAGAGTCAGACCACTCTTGTCTACACCAGGAGATGCTAACTTCCTTTTGGCCCACGGGCACATTTGAAATATACTGTGGGCACCATCCCCTCTGGTTACACGTCAGGACATGCATAGAAGCAACTTCAGGTGCCGTCCTGCTGCTGATCCTGCATTTTTCAGCAGGAGACTTGGCAGCTATGAATGGTGGCAGTGGAAGAGAAAGGTAATCCCCTTCACCATCTCAATATGAAAGGGTTAGTGAGCGGGGGGGGGGGAATGCTCAAAGGCTTTGTGGGCACCAGGGGAAGTCTGGAAGAGGGCCACATTGGTGACCTTGGGTCTACACTGACCAGCAGCAGCTCTCCAGGGTTTCTGATGGAAATCTGTTCCAGCCTTAGATGCAGGGACAGAGCCTGGGACCTTTTTACATGCAAAAGCATGTGCTCTAACACCAAGTACTTGGTGCTACTAATGATGAAGCTAAATTTGGGCACCTCCAGCGCGTCAGTATTGTGTGGGAGTGATTCAATGGCACACCAGAACTTCAGGTTTGTTCACTTAAAGTGGTTTAAAGAGCTCTGTTGCCCTAGCAAAACAAATACGTTTTTTTAAAGTGTATCAAACCTTTTGCAGCTTGGAAAGTGATAGGGAAATGCCTTGGAAAGTGTGAGATGAATGAATTACTGATGGGAATGTGTGTACAACACTCCACAAGCAAAATAGAATGAATGTTTATTGTCATATAACCGCCCTGCAAACAAATCAGAACAAATGGTCCATAATGGCTGGATATAATCAAACCTGATTTGTGCAAGCAGATCAGGATGAATGCTCACCTGGAGGGGCCCACAAGTACTAATAAATATGTTGTTGGCTGCTTGAAGCAGAACTTTATAAGGCAGCTTTCTGTGAGTGGCTCAGTTTGGGGTTGGTTTTTTAAAAACACATCACTGCAACTCCCTCTTATTTTCAAACTATTTCAGATAACCCAAATACGAAGGAACCCGTTGTTTGAAACACACAAATATCTCCCACTCCAGATTGGTTGTAGGTGCGTATTGGCTCTCAGCATTGTTGGTTGGCCGGATGCTTGGTTTAACAGCAGCAGCACAAACTGAGCATTTCCATTTACCTCCTGTGCAAGTTCACCCTAGTCTCCCCTTAATATCAAAGCAAGATCTATCTTCCTTTGCTTTTTAGTACCTCTAGGTATGATCTGGACTCTTCGCTGATCCTGATCCCGGCCATTGGAAGCAATGCAGGTAAAGAAGCCAGCATCTTCAGAGGCAAGACGACTGATAACTAAGGCACCGTCAGACTGCTGTCTGTGCCTGGAAAGCAAGGGAAGAATAGTGACTTTGAGTCTTAATGAGAAGGAATTTATTTGCATCTGACTCAATGACTTTTTTGAGAGAGATTGCATTGCTCGAAGCATAGTCTGAATGCAGTTACCCTTATTGTGCCTCCACATCTCTCTCTCAAAACTTGTTTGCGACCTCTGAGGATCAGCTGTCAATCCTGTCTGACTGCTGCAAAGTGAACAACAACCAAAGAGCAGCAGTCTCTCTTCAAGTTCATCCTTTTGAACTCAAACTTGGAACCAGGCAGAGGGTCTTCTCAGTAGTGGCACCCTCCCTGTGGAACGCCCTCCCTTCAGACAGATGTCAAGGAGATAAAGAATTACACAACTTTTAGAAGACATCTGAAGGCAGCCCTCTATTGGGAAGTTTTTAATGTTTGCTGTTTTACTATGTTTTTATGTGTGCTGTAAGCCACACAGGGTGGCTGGGGAAACTCAGCCAGTTGGGTGGGGTATAATAATAAATACAGTAGTAATAATAATAATAATAATAATAATAATAATAATAATAATAATAACAACAACTACTACCACTACTACTACTTTTGCTGTCAATTACTGTGTAACGACTTTGAAGAATTTTAAGTCCTCGGTTGTCACAAGAACCAATTTTGGTTAAGTGGTCACAACAGTTTTGTCACATCATTTCAGTGAATTTGGCAATGAATTGGATGAACCGGAATAAGGACCGAGTAAGTCGCTAAACGTGGGGTAAGCGGAGCAGGTATGTACTCTGTAAGGGCAGCCTTCTTGATGGAGGTGACCTCTACTTCCCCAGCCTCCACCACAAGGCTATGCAAGGACCATCTTGCCCTGAAGGGAGGAGAACTCCCTGCCATCTAGTTCCCAGAGTTACAGCTGAGGTGGCCTCCCCCCAACACTGCCACCAGGCTACCTAAGGACCCATCTTGCCCTCAGGACAGGAGAGAACTAGCTTTCAGAAATTCTGAAAGGAGTCACAGGCTGAAGGGAAAATAGTAGGTAGCTACAAAATGGGAGTTGTAATTAAGACTTTGGGTGGGGAAACACAAAGAGAAGGGGGTTGCTCGGATAAGGTTGTGCTAAAATTAAAACTGAGGATGGAGAATGACCTGGGGGGTTGGCATCAGAGAAATGGGGTCTGGCCTCAGATGAATGTGAAAAGCTATAATGTCACAAAGAGTGCCTACAATAGGGCATTAAGTGAAAATGTAAGTTAGCAGAGGATGTGCCTTTAAAAACAGTAAAAATTGTAACAAATGCTTGTCCATAATTAACCTAACAATGTGGCCCTATTGCTCAGAGTGGTTTTTGCTGTGTACCCCTGGCATAGAAAGAAGAAGATGGGAAAGTAGAAACACATTAGTTGTAGCTTACCTTGGAGAGGAGATGGGCTGTCCGTCTTTCTGCCACTCAATGGTTACAGAAGGCAAAGCCTCTACACGGCAAGGCAATCTGACTCGCTCCCCGATATTGGCATTAACAATTGAGGGTTCATTCTTATACATTTTTAACCTGGAAAACAAATTTACAAGGTGTCCAAGAAATAGCAGTGTTCCAGCTCTGCATTTTGAATCTGTGTAATGTAATCAGAACCTTTCTCTTGTGAACGGCACCTGTGCAAACACACACACACACACACAATCCAGCAGCTCCTCATCTTGAGTTGAGCATGAATGGATTACTGCAGAGGCTGCACTTAGGACAGAAGCTGCAAACCAACTAGGCCAGTGCTTTACAAAATGTGGGCTTGTATAAACAAATCTTCCTTAAGTATTCTCTTGGCTGAAAGCCTACAGAAATGCCTTCAGCCACAAGAATCCACTGTAACAGAATGTTCTTTTCAGTGGCATCCCTGTAGCCTCAGCCTGCCTGGTTCTGTTTCTTGATTTCTACAAAGGGCTGGAGGAATTTCAGTGGAACATTACTGTTTCACCATGTAGCTATTTGAGGATCTTCACTAGCCACTCCTATCACTCCAAAGATAAAGAACCCCAAGGCTTACCAGAAAAGTACCAAGAGGCCATCTTATTCCCATTCCCCTCCCATGCTAGACACTCCCAACTGCTTGAACTATCAGCCGGCTAGAGAGAGAAAATAGGAACTGCATGAATTAGGACGGCAGCTTTATTTTGGTAAACTGCTTTGAGAAAGCAATGTGTCCTGAAGGGGAAGGTTAGAAATTCATCAAATAAATAATAGCCTGTCGAGAACCACTCCTTTTGTTCTGGAAGGTGCAGACAGCAGCAACTGGCAAGAACTGCCACCATCCATCCAGATGACTCAGGGTGGAGTGACTGCAGCTACGACTATGGCCATTACGGAAACAGTGGACTAAGGTTTCTTCAACCCCCACCACAACTGACAGGAGATTGGGAGTGGCAAAAGTTTTGGGCCAAGTCTTGCTTGTGGGGAAAGAGCAGGAGTCCTACTGGCCCCGATCCAGATTCTGGAATGTTAACACTTGTAAAAAAATTATGGGGTGGACTTCTAAACATGACAGCAACAAGCTGTCGTCATCCCACCCCCCCGCAAGGTGGTTGCTGTGAATATTCCTGAGATGAGTTGCAATATAGCTGTGATTTCATACCCCGCAGCTTCTCGAAATAGTTCTTTTGCCTGCCCACAGTGCTTAAGGGCCACAGCCTGGTTTGACACACTGTGGAGAACAGAGGTATAATAAGCTTTACCTGTATGTTGTCTGAGGAAGGTTGACAGGAGAGTCATGTGATTGCCCAGTACTAAGTCCTGAAACAAATGCTCTGTGCTGGTGATTTTGACCATGAATCAGCTGGTTCCCCGCTCTCTGTGAAACATCAGATCCAGGGATTTCTAGGGAGAGAGAATTCTGAATAAGATTGCCCTGTGTCATAAGATCCCACACAAAAATCAGCAGCTGACTTCACATATCCGAACCAACTACCGTATCTATCTGCTCACTTCCTTTATAACAGCCATCGGAAACCTGTTGTTTACCTGTTTGTTTCTCACCCCAGTGCTAATTGTAAAAGAATGCTTTCCCCTGCCAGCAGGAACAGTTTAAGAGGGGAGCCCACTATAAAATTGTAACCCAATCCGGAGTATGTGTATTGCTCGCACTCTCTAGCAGACAATCTTGCCTGGAGTGAAATGCCCATCACGCAAGGTCCAGTAACTCTGTATGCTCTATGCAAAACACTACCCAACTGGGCCCTTGAATGTACAAAGACCTCCCCTCATTTATGAGGCCAGAGTTTAAATGTGCCCTGGCTCAGGCAACAGCCCAATTCCTACTAGAAATTGAAAAGTGCAGCTCCTCCCAACATGGCTAAATTAGAGGTGAATGGAAAGGAAAATCAGAGACCTTGCTTACAAAATACATTGCAAAATTATGATGGAGCAGAAAACCACTTCTGCACTTGCGTCGGAGGTGGAGTTGTGGGCGTCCCGACCCGATCACGCACGCAGGGGCTGAGAGCTCAGCCCCTGAGCGATTGGGGGGTTCCCACCCACATCATTCGAGGGCCGACCAATCCTGTCCCCCGGGGGGCGTGTCCTGCTTCCTTTAAACAGGTGAAGGGTACACCCTCTTTCACCCCGCTCACTAGCTGCATTGGTTCACTTATTCCGGGGGCATGGCCTGGTCTGAAGCCTGGGGAGGTTATGGCCTTAAGGCACACCCCTAACGGTGATCACAAGAGGAGTTCCAGTTGATGTACATCACTGGGCTCCTTACTGGTGGTTAACTCTTCACGGACGTCCAACACACAGGTTGGAGTCGGACATAGACGGTTAGGGTCCAATACCTAAGCCAATACCGCTCAACATCAGTAACCAATAAAGTTGTGGCCTTTTCGCCCATTTAAATCTGTCTGATGTGTCGAGTGTCTTTATTCTCACGGGGAGGGAGGGACATTGCCACACAATTCCCTCAAAGACCTACCACCGCAGAGCAGACAGGGCTGGAATAGAAAGGAGGTTGCTCATTCAACCAACAGAGGCAAGTAGGAGGAATTACCAATGGATGGAAAAGACCTGACATCATAGGGTTTTATTAAACTAACTTTTACTCAGAGTAGATCCATTCAAAATTAATAGGCCTATGTTGCCCACGGCCATTCATTTCAGGAGATACAACATTTTTATTATACCAAACAGATGATTATTACAAAGTTGGCGTTTTCCTTATGCCGGGCTGTTTTGATTGACAAAATGGACAAAGGTAGCTCAAGTATTAAAACAGAAACAATGCATCACCTTTGATCCTCAGTACAATCTTCCTGTGCTCTATCCTCCCATTCGAAATTTTGCACATGTAGGTCCCAGCATCCTCGGCTCTGAGCTGGCTGATCACCAAGGAACTGTCAGACTGGTAGGTATGCCTGCAGGAGGAGAAATAAGAGCATTTGACATATATTGAAGACGAGCTATAAAGCAGCAGCAAATGCTGTTGGCACTCAATGCCTGTTAACAGTAACTTTTTATTTATTTCTCTACTGGGGCAGTGCCTGGTGAAATCTTAAATGATGGGTGGACTTCTGATCAGTATTTCTAGTAGTTGAGTAGGCGGGGCCCAGTGAATAGTGCAAGAAAAGACACACACGTGGGGGGGGGGAGGTGCTTCATTTTTATGACATGCACAAGAGCCACAGAAGTCCATTTTGCTCAGTACTTAATTTTTTGCACTGTGCTGTCTGATATCAGTCAATAATCTTTAATACCAACAGTAATCTCAGTTCTCCGAATGCTGCTGGTCCTTTTGTAATGAACTCGGCACCATTCACACACACAAGAGGGGAGTAGCAGCAGGCTTGAGGGAGCCCCAAAGTTTAAAGAAGTACAAAGGAATCTTTAGAAAAATCCTGTGTGGAGCAGGGCAGGGTGTGGAATATAAAACCAAGGCAGTGAGCAGTGGCTGGTGTGTACATAAGAATGGAGTGCAGTGGTTGGAATCCTTAGCAGCGCTCCACACTGCAATATTCTGTTGCAGGCTCCATATAATATATTGAGAGCTTCTACCACTACTCATCGAAATTGCTGTGTCTAGGAATTCTAAAATATAAGAATCATGTCAAAGTCCTCCACTCACCCAAAAGCCTCTGTGGTGTTAATAGGTTTCAGTAGGATGGGTTCCACCACAGGGGTGGGTGCCAGGGGTCAAGCTCACCTGTCAGAGGACACTGGCCGCCCATCCTTCTGCCATTCAACTCTGGAGAAGCGGGAACTGCCTGCCTTACAGAGAAGACGGATGCTTTGTCCCAAGCCTGCCTCCACTGCTGAAGACTCCGGTCCATCCAAGAAGACCCTGAAAGACATACTGTAGTTAGCCCAGAGTTGAAAGGCTGCCCTGAAAGGACAGGGTGGGAAATGCATAACGGCCGATAAAGAGAGAAAACGCCTGTTGCTTTTGCAAGGGCAATAAAGCAGGGCCATTTCTAGGCGCGGGTCCGGGGGCGCGGGGCGCCAGGCCACCAGGGGCGCTGCTGCGCCCGCTGAGAGGCACGGCGGAGGCCGCCCCAGGCGCACCTCTCAGCTGTTCAGCGGCTTCAGGCTGCTTTCCGGAGGCGCACGGGCCTGGGGCCGCCTCCGCCGCGTGCAGGGGCGTTGCAACAGGGGGCGGGCAGCGCCCCCTGGCCCAGGGCCGGCCCTACGGCCAGGCTGGGATGCGCAGGGCTCTGGCCCTCCAGGCGGCAGCCGCGCTGTGCTCTGCGCCCGCCCGCCGCACTGGGAAACAGGGCGGGGTGGAGGCGCCGGAGGGATCCGTCACACCACGGCCCCAGGGCACCGGGTATGCTTAAGACGGCCCTGCAATAGAGTCTAGAGTAACTAATGATAGCATTTTACCTGCCCCTGTGGATCCATGTTAGGCAGAGCTGGAAGCAGTCTGCATGTTGCTAAAGCATGGAAACAGTGGGAGAAGAGTCTTCTGCATACTGAAGAGACAATGCAAACCGACTGGGGGAGAAAGTTAAACCTACTGCATCACATGCAAACCAGACCCAAAATTCATAAACACACACTTCTCTGGAAGACCAGTTCTTGATGCAGAACAATCTTTATCTAGATGAAGGGCCGAACCATGTTGTCATATCCAAATGCCTATCTTTAGAACAGGGGTGGGAAGTCTTTGGCCCTCCAGATGTTGCTGTACTACAACTCCCAACAGCCACAGCAAGCCAATGGCCAAGGAAGGCGGGAGTTGAAGTTCAGCAACACTGGGAGGCAGCAAAGGTTCTCCATTCCTGCAGTAGTGTGTTCAAGAGCTGGGGCCTTTTAGCTAACTGTCTTTTGATACCCAAAGGCCCCAGTAAGAGTTTGAAGTTACTCGCAACAACAGATTTTAAAAGACCACAACTGCCAGGCATTAGAATCCAGCACGAGTCAGGAGAGATACAGCTGACTACAAGTCTGTTAGCAGACCCAACTCATTCACATCCCTTTGTGAAGTCAGTGGTTGTGGGTGTATAAAAAGGAATGCATGACTACTTTAAAATTTAAGAAGAAAATACTGGTACTGGGTAGCTCACATTTCCAGGGGGTGGAGGGGATTACTCCTGTGTCAGGCTTATATTGGAATCCTTTATGATAGGTTGTCTGTCCTCACCCTGCAGCAAAACAATCTCATGCTGCAGAAAACAACAACTAGCAGAGAAGCCTGCTATTGCAAAATGTTACCTGTTTAAAGAATGAGGGAAAGAAGAGCTTGCTGAGGCTTGGCGCTCAAATCCATTCACTACTGATCCATCTGCTGCAGATTCTCTCCTCCACCCTTCATGCTCACGGTGAACTGTCTGACCATTGACAGTCTGCCGCCTCTCAGAGTGTCCAGAGACCACGGTTTCCCCTAAACCATGAAGGTGGTTTGCTGGATCCTTCCTTCTTTCCCCCATCCCTTGCTGAGACTCAGGCAGGCTACCTATAGTCATGGTCCTTCCCCAGCCTCTTTCCCCATGATGTAGCAATGAGTGAGTTTCTGAGTCAGTGTGAGCATGGAAAGCCCCACGTCCTCCTCCTCCTCCATGGCTATGACTCATGGCTCCTCTTGCAGGCTGCTGTTGGTGCTGCTCCTCAGCAACTCCTCGCAGGTGAGAACTAGAGTGGATGTTAGGAACTGCAGCATGGTGGTGATGTCCCACATCACTGCTTCCCACTGATCTATGGCAAGTTTTCATGCACTCCTCTTCAGAAGCAAAGTTGTTGTTGTTGCCATGGCAGCCCCCATACCAGAACCGATTGCATTTCCCAACGTCATGTACAAAGTACCAGCGGGTAGTCCAATCTGTGCAGGGGCCATGGGCGCTGGGCAGCAGGCAACCGATAGGATAAGCTAATAGGAAATGTCAGGAGAGAAGCAGTTGTTATAGATTAAGCAGATACACTAATCTTCCTCTGACCACATCCCCACTCAGGGCTCATCCACACTTCTGTTTGTCCCATGCCTAGAAAGCATGGGTCTGAGTGATTCCCCCCCCCCGCCCCACTCCTTTCCCATGGAAAACCCGCTCTTTAGTGTTAAATCGGAACAAATGTCAATCTGGAGAAAACCCAAATTGCCATTTGCTCTGAATGAGCTTTAAAGAGCAGATGCCCCAGGGTGGGGGAAGCAGCAGGACAAGAGGAAGTGTGATAAGCACAAAGAGCGGGTTTTCCAGGGGCAAGTGGCAAAGTCATGTGGAGCCACACCTAGAAAGCACAGGGTAAGTTGAAAACTTCTCAGGCCCAAGCTTTCTTGGCACAGGACAAGCAGAAGTGTGGATGAGCCCCAAATCACTGTTCGTCTGTAAGATGTTCAGTAAATCAAGCCACATGACAAGAAGGTATCAGGAACTTGAAGCCTGCTATCAACCCTTGCTCATTCACTACATGTTGCTTAGGCACAGCAAAACTATTTTCTACTGTTTGATTTTGTCATAGCCTTTTTCAAGAACTGTGTGTACAGCTAGTACAAGTAAACAATAAAGTCAGATGTGCACTGCAGACCAGTCCAGGAAAGACTGTGCAAAGTGTGCTGCCCTATTCATGGTGCAAGGGCAACTGGAGAGTGTTTTCACTCTGGGTGGAGCCATCAGGTAAGAAGCAGTGGGATAAGCACACACTCTCTCAGACTTGCCTAGCCCTCACCTCAAGTGAGAGCACATGCCATTCCCATCCTGTCACCACTGCCCAGGTCTCAACTGTTGGAAAGTCATGCCAGCGTTCCTGGCATAAAGGATGCTATGGCAGTACAAAGCAGTCACTGGAAGCTTAGATAAACGAGTCTGGGGAATAAGGAGTATTCTGCCTCAGCACCTGAAAAAGCCTAGCAGGGGGTCAGGCATTATGAGAGCAGGTGTAAAAAAAGGCAGCAAGATCTGATCTTTTTTTTAAAAAAATCAGTACCGTTTTCTAGAATTCTTTCGAGAAAGCTGGGGCAATTCATTTAAAATAATTTGCACGTAAAGTTTGCATTATGGATTTGCCCTTAGATGGGAGTCAGGATTCACGTTATCAGAGGCTCAGTTCTGTCTCTGTATCAAATGGCGCTGCTCACAAAACCAGGCATTGTGCTTCAAGGGTATGTGGGTGAGCACTTCTAGGTTGGGCCTATGCCCATCACAGCTTGCAGAAGCCAACCAGAAGTAGCCGACTGTGTTAAACAATGCAGCTTTGAAAAAGACGGCAAGGTGCCAGGTGGCTTGAAGGCTGCAGTCGCTTGGTCCCTGCCACTGCCCATGCTGTTTTCCTTTCTGGGAAACTGTGCTCGGCAGTCATTCATTCTTCAGGGTAGCTGAACAAGAATAATTCGATAACAGAAATGTGTTAAGTGATTCCTTCCCGTCAGGAACACTGAATGTAGAAGCCCCATAAAACGGAACTGAAATGGTACTCTGCTTATTTAATAGGCATTTCTTACAAAGCCACCAGAATTCAGAGACTGGGATCTTAAGGGGGGAATTTCAGACTGATTCTAAATTCTGGCCAAGGGATTGCTATTATTATTATTATTTAGGATAATGGATTGTCTATAGCTCACAGTGCCATGAAGAAGGATGTAAAGTGATTCTGTTCATGTTGGCAGGAAGCAATGGGTAAACCACCTTTCAAAACCTAAGTATCACTTACGTTGGCTGGGTCTATTGAGGCATCCGTCCCCCTGAGGCCCAGAAGCAGAAGCAACGTTGTCGTAGCAGCAACCATACGTAGAAACACGACACTCCTCTGCTGGCCTCTCCTGGGACAGAACCCGGCTTGCCTTGGACAAAGCGGGAAGTTACTGAGATGGTCTCATTACTAAGATGGTGTAAAAGATCTCATACCACAAAACCAAACCAATAAACAAATCCACAGCAGGAGATAAGACCAACCATCCCTTTTTAAGCACCTGATGGGGCAACTTTGGCAGATAATGAAGACATGCACCAAAATGTTTCTCTTTGACTTGGAATAATTGCTACTAACAATTATAAGCAATATTGGGAGCAGGGGAATTGTTTCATAAGCTGTTCCAGTGACATGCTAAGGAAAAGAAAAATCTTTCTTCTTCTTCTTTTGCTTCAGGCTTGTAAAGTTGACCCCTTGCCTAGTGTGAACTAAATGGGGACCATCAGCTCAGACAATACAGGAAACCCAAGAGTCTGCCCACCTATGAATAAATTGGATGTTTCTCCAGATGGCCCGAGCAGCTGGGCAAAGCTCCCACCCACTTTGTTCTCAAAACACCCACCATCAGTATCCCTGGGAACTGAGCCCATGCACTTTGCTAAAAAATGCAGTAGATAATTAGGTGTTGCAAATGCAATCCTCAGCCACTGGAGAGGCTCCTACTACTACTTGTGCTTAGCAAAGCAGCTGGGACAGGATCCAAGCATGATTGCCAGAGGCAGCTGCAGGCCCAGAAGTGGTTGAAGGAAAATAAGGAAGAAAGGAGAGGGACCATGGCGTCAGAGCAAGGGCTAATGTCCAGGGTGCCCAAAAGCCAAAATACTGCTTGTGGGTCCAGAATGGACAATGGGATGCTACAACTCAGTGTCTGCTATCTGGACAATACTCTAGTCACATACCATTGATCTGAAAATTTATCACAATATACGCTGCGAGCAATCTGGTTCATCCAGTACTTCTGTTTGTTTCCTGTGAGATACAGATCCCCCTGAAGGTCTAAATGTTTATCATTAACTCCAGAGAAACATTTACAAAACGTACTTCGAATACTAACCCGACTTCAGTGATGTTTCTTGGGGCATTATGGACTGCACAATTACAGATTGGGCAATATGGTCCCTATATAATACTGAGCTGTGAACCAGGTGATCTCAAGTGACTTTAAGTAAGCTAGTCTTCCTCTCTCACACACACCCTACCTCAATGTGTAACTGACCCACTAGAACTGTGTGTGTGGGTGTGTTAGGTATTAGTATTATTACTCATTACACAATGTATGCAATACAATCACAATGTACCGGTAACTGTAATGCCTCAAAGTCATCACCTGAATGAAGGGACCTATTTAGATCCCTGAAAGGAGAAGATCACCATAGGTTTAACTGAAAACCGGAGCCAAGATCCAAAACTTCTAATCTAGCACACTGTTGGTATTATACAGTATAAGGTAAAGGTAAAAAAAGGTGAAGGACCCCTGGATGGTTAAGTCCAGTCAAAGGTGACTATGGGGTTGCAGCACTCATCTCACTTTTCAAGCCGAAGGAGCTGGCATTTTTCCAGACAGCTTTCCGGGTCATGTGGCCAGCATGACTAAACTGTTTCTGGTGTAACAGGACACTAACAAGTGCCAGAGCGCAAAGAGTTGCCATTTACCTTCCTGCCACAGTGGTACCTATTTAGCTACTTGCACTGGCATGCTTTAGAACTGCTAGGTTGGCAGGAGCTGGGACAGAGCAATGGGAGCTCATCCCGTCATGGGGATTCGAACCACCAACCTTCTGACCGGCAAGCCCAAGAGGCTCAGTGGTTTAGACCACAGTGCCACTCGCAGTATAAATATTTACTGACTACTGTTAAGCTATTTCACCTAGAACGTCTGGCATAAATCCTATCCTATGCTAGGTGTACAACATAATACCAGTAGTGCATTAGTGGTAGATTTATACTGGACTGACCACACATCATTTTGCTTTACTAGCTGTTCTGCGAGGCTTCTCACAGAACAGTGGAATTTGCTACCAAGTAGTGGAATTTGCTACCAAGGAGTGTGGTGGAGTCTCCTTCTTTGGAGGTCTTTAAGCAGAGGCTTGACAGGCATATGTCAAGAATGCTTTGATGGTGTTTCCTGCTTGGCACGGGGTTGGACTGGATGGCCCTTGTGGTCTCTTCCAACTCTATGATTCTATGATTCTCCAGCCTTATTGGATTATTGTGCTACAATGCAACAAAAGCAGGGGAGCACCCTCTCCCCCATCACTGGTAGAAAAAGTTATAGGATTTCATCAGGAAGATCCAGTACATACACTGATTGGAAATGAGGCTGTATGTCCGACACAAAGCATTTGCAGATGCAAACAGTATTAAAGCAGGATTGCGTGTAACCACCCTGGTACCATCATGAGCACAAATCTTTATGAATGCACAACAAGAAGGATGTCTGGAGTCACCCTTACTGTTGGAGCGGCAACAGCAGGTTCATTCCTGTTCACATAAACATCACTGTAGTATTGTGGGCACCCTTCCTTGTTTGGCCCCTGAGAAGGTGATATTCCATCAGGACAGCACCCATACCTATAGCAGGGGAAAAGAATGGAAACCAATATTGGTGTGATCTGTTCAAACAAATTACCTTTGCTGGCAGATTAAATGGATTTAACCAGCTTGTCTTACCTGCTCTGATGGCAAGTGTCAAATGGGCAGCCTTGCCCAAAAGGACCAGCGGCCACAGTCTGGCCATCTGAACAGCAACCATGAAGGCTCTGGTTGCAGTCTTGAACGTCAGTTGTTGAGGCAACATTTTGATGGGAATTGAAGTGGCGGGACACTGAGGATCCTAAGTAAGACTCCCGTTGAAGGGGCAAGAAATTGGACTCATGATCTCCATTGGGCTGGACTTGGTGATGAGTAGTAGAACCAACTTGGGTTATTCTTTCATTTGCAGAAGCTGAAAAACATAATATCTTATGGCATGTACCCACAGTTACTGGATCACGTCTAGAGTTAAGCCCTGGTCTATGGTTATATGTCAGGGCCTCTCGTTCTGTCCTAGCAGGACAGGCACTTCGGGTTGTATTCAACTCAAAGTTGACCTACTGAAATTAACAGTCACAGCTAACTTAGGTCCTTTGATTTCAATAGGTCTACTCAGAGTAAAAATTAGCTGAATGTGACCCTTTCTTAGAAATTCCACACAACTGCTTTTTGTTCCTGCATTATGTTAGAGTCTTAGATCGCCCCTGTCCATATGTGTTTGCGTGCCAAGTGTGTGTCTCGGTCAAGTGTTTGTGATTTTCTATGTGCTAAGGGTATGTGACTACTGTCTGGCCCTGTTCATTTTGGGGAGAAGCCCTGCACACATTTGAAACTGGCCTCAGTATGCAGGATCAGGCAACATCCCACCAGGATAATGAACCCCAAAAAGCTTTCCTAGCCCAGCGGCCCTCTCAGAATCTGCCCTAGAAATAACACTGAATAAAGCAGAATTCATAAAGCAGTTTCACGTTCCTTAAGGAGGGAGGGGCGTGAGGCAATATTTCAGCTGGACCCACTACCAGGCATTGGAGATTGGCAAGATGTGTGGTGGTAGACGAGTGGTTCTGGGCTCCTGGGTTAGGAAAGCTTTTTGGGGTTTGACTTCCCTACCTCCATATTTACGACTGCTTTCTTTTCAAAGTAGCATATCATCATTAAAGAGTCAGGAAAATGAAAGACAGACACTGGCTTGGGCCAGAGCCCACCTCATTTCCCATCTTTCCCTCAGAGAGCTCTACTCTACATACATATGGGCCATAAAGACTATTAACTTTTTGTAAAGCTATTCAAAGGTAAAGGTAAAGGGACCCCTGACCATTAGGTCCAGTCATGACCGACTCTGGGGTTGCGGCACTCATCTCACGTTGTTGGCCGAGGGAGCCGGCGTACAGCTTCCGGGTCATGTGGCCAGCATGACAAAGCTGCTTCTGGTGAACCAGAGCAGCACACGGAAACACCATTTACCTTCCCACTGTAGCGGTACCTATTTGTCTATTTGCACTTTGACGTGCTTTCGAACTGCTAGGTTGAAAGGAGCTGGGACCGAGCAATGGGAGCTCACCCCGTTGCGGGGATTCGAACCGCCGACCTTCTGATCGGCAAGCCCTAAGCTCTGTGGTTTAAAAGGAAGGTACAAAAACAACAACATAAACATTGGAGAAAGAAAGCAAAGTTCAGGTAGTTTCAAACCTATGGTGCCTTGGTCAGGATTGTATCGGGTCAGTAAGGTCTGGCGGTTGACATCGTAACCTGCAGAGTCTTGCATACTGGGAACCTCTGCAATGAGATCAGTATCCGTAGGTTAGAAACATTGAACTAAGATCAATATCAACAACTGGGAATACCTAAAATCATCTGTGTCTTCAGCAACTAGGTGAGCAGGGAGGGGGCAGAGCAGAGAGAATTGTTCTAAATTATCCTCTAACCCAAAAAAATCCTGCTCTCATGGAAATCAGTGAAAGGAAGCTTCAATTATATGTTTTTTTAATGTTGTGGTGGGGTGGGGGAATGGAACTTCAAAACATGTGAAAATGAAGCTGCAAAAAGTCACCTTTGCAGGCTTTCACACCCAGGGCTTGAGATGTGAGATGTTGTTATTATGAGGCAAAAATGCACCAAAACAGAAACAGAAAAGTAAGGAGAAAGGACCTACTTTTATTACACTTTTGAAACAGAGAAGCACCAACCGGATTGTTTCTGAGTCTGTATGACTTGACATTGGGGGCAGATTTTTAGGGCAGCTTCAATTGAACCAATCAGATGCTGTTCCGTACTGCTTTATGTGGAACTATAATATTAATTGATTTCAATAAGAAGCAGACTAATAAAGATGTTGAGCTTTTGGGGGGACACACACAAAGTTGTTGACATTTTTGAGCTATTTTTAAGGAGGATTGGCAAAAGCGACACTGCCGACATGGGTTGCCATACGTCCGGATTTCCCCCAAAAATTTTGCCAGGAGATTACGGACGTTTGCCAACCCTAACGGATACCCTAGCACATCCAGATAATAAACCTGTTGCTTTTCTCGTCATTGTTCTGACAGCTTCCAAAGTTTGATTAGGTATATGTAATATGTAGCCAAAAGAGCAGAGACAGTTCACATGCATTGAAGGAAGAAGTTTCCAGGTTCAATCTCTGGCATCTCCTTTTTCCTTTTCCTTTTTAAAGAGCAGTTAGCAGGAAAACAGAAAGGCCCGTCTCTTCATCAGTAGGTATGAAAAGGCCCAAGAAGCCTCTAGACCTTGTTGCTATCCTGATGACATCTCAGTGATTCCAACATTGAGCAAGGAAGACCCAATCTGCTTCAGCCAGCTTGGAGGCTTCTAGGCCCCTCTTGTGCCGCTAATGACATAATTTAATCCACGGTACTGTATATGTCACTGGAGAGGCACTTACACAATTTATTACTGGGTCCTCCCACTGTTGGCTGCAGCTCTGACCATCTTTGGCTCAGGCCCCCAACTGATTTCTCCCATGGGTCAACGGGCCTTTATTTAAAAAAGAGAAGATGTTGCCCACTCATGGTTTAGGAGCAGCAAAAGAAAACAACACCTAATGCTGAATCTGTTATGTAAAGGTGGTGGCACTATGCATTCTAACAGCCCAGGTGTCCCAAAATGGATACTGGGTAGGAATAGAACCAAGGAGGGTTGTGGACAGCTAATAGCTTTCACTTACGCTGTGGTAGATGACAAGGCTGGGTGTTGCATGTTCCAAGCATGGCTGGTATCTGCGGCTGGATGGCCCGGCACATCTCGTGGTTGTAGAACTTGGAATCCCCGTCTGCACACATGACCTGGCGCGTTCGGATGCCTGAGTCACAGCTCTTTGAGCACTAGATCACAAAGTGTAAACCAAGTTACTAGGGGGCTGTAACCCAAGAGAGTAACGCTACAAGAGTAACACTATCCTGAGAGGGTAACCCTATGAGTTTCAGGGAGCAGGTGTTAAAACCTGAATTTTCAGGTAGTGAGCAGGTAACCGCTAGTAGGTTGTAGGCCTTGGTGGGAGAATAAAATGATAAATGGAAAAATTATTTCCAGGTCAGTGGATAGGTTAGTCCCAGACAAACTTACAAATTATGTTGGCTCCAATTATATCTTCTCCATACTTTACAGTCAAGTGGTGTTTAAATTTTGTGAAATAAACAAATTCCCACAGAAAGTGATAATGTGAGCATGATTCATTCACCAGCACTTTCCACAGGCATGTATAGTCGAGCTGGGCTGTAAATTATAATGTCTGTTTTGTGTCTTAATACAACAATTCTACTTATCAACCATGCTTGAGGTGATCTCATTCTCACTTTAGCTTCCATTATTCCAGCGGTTCAACAAAGGCTACATTGATGCAAAGAGGTCTTGTAAAGGGGTTGTCCACATTGGAATTTAATGTGTGGATTTGAAGCTGCTTATGTCTCTGTTTTTCTTTCCATTGTCCACACAACATTCTCCTCACCCAAACGGCAGCCCACACTTCCCCCCTGCTAAATTTGGATTTTCGTAATCCACAGATAATCTGATAATGGAAGAAAATCCAATATAAAACTCCATGTTACCCAACTGAAGCTCATTGTGCAAGCAGGTGTTCTTTTCAAAGCATGTGTGATGTCATTTCACTGCCACACCCCCTACTTCCATTTTCTTTGCACAAAGGCAAAAAAAAAAAAAAAAAAAACCCAGCCCGCCTTTTTCCACTGGTTGTTTCTGAAGGCAGCTAAGTGGTCTTTTTATTTTTAAAGGGGTTCTTTTGTGCAGAGCTGATCTTCTACAAAACAGCTGCATTAAAAATAAACATAAGATTTATCCTTGCAGGTACAAAAGGTGGGAAAGGAAAGGGGCAGGAAAGGAAGTTGCAGCCTTTCATGCAACCAACTCAAAATCATTGCTTGGCTTGGAGCGACATTTTTGTCTTTAAAATGATTATTTATTGTATTTTGTGCCAATCTGGTATAAAAATGTAAGTGGGCAAGCACAGGTAAACAGATATCTGTGTGTATGCCCACAGCGGTCCTGTGGTAAGTGGAGAAGTACTCACTGTCGGGAAGGGACAACACACAGCATGAACATATTCCATCAAGAACCACCCACTACTGTAGACTGAAAACACTGAGACAGATTTCAAGTGCACAACATAGGAAACATTCATGTGTGAAGATCTACATATGGATTAATGCCCTAGTGTGGAAACGGCCTGAAAGAGGCAGCGGAGAGGCAGCAACGGACAGATAAACTGGGGGTATAGGAAAGTACAGGTACCTTTTTTTTACCTATAGCAAAGTAGGCAGAAATTGTTGCAATGCTTACCAGTCCCCAGTCTCCAATATGCCAGCCAATCTCTTGGATACAATTCTCACCAGTGCAGGACTGGGTGTGTGAAGGTTTTGGTTGTGTCAAGCAGGCAACTTCGAGAGTCCGAGAGCCCAGCTCTGACATGCAATTTACAGTCCTGGTCTGAATACCTTCCCCACAACTAGCTGTGCACTGTAAAAATAAAATAAATGACAGTCACTGCAAGAAATGTACCGTACCTCTTTATCTATTGCATGTATTTGGTCCGCTCACTCCACATTTTAAAAGTTTTCAGAAATCCTCTTGTCCCAGAAAGAGTAATTCAGTGTGTGAGATATTCTATGGTTAAGCTTCCTCTGGATGGGAAGAATAACTCAGAAGTGGAATTTTTGGTAATATTCATTTACATGATACCTGTCATATACATTTATGTCCCGTATTTGTTGTGTCTGCGTACATAAGTGTATGTATACATACATTACACATGCATACACACATGTGAGAGTTAGCACCAATTTTTAAAAACTTTTTCCTACTAGCCATTTTCATACCATCCAATTGTGCTACAGTGCTGTATAGAATACATAAATTGAAGGTATGCCTACTGAAAGAGCTTTTAATCTATCCAAGATATAAAAGGTAGGAATAATGCAAAAATTAGGAATAGGGATCAAGGAAATTGTTGTTTGGACCACCCAATTTCCTGCTTCCAGACTAACATACTGATTGAAACATAATTATACTTTGGTTTTGACATGTCTGCAAATATTGCAGTACATGGGCAGATCTCCTCCCCAATAATCACTACATTAAGTGAAGGGTCAGAATTTGAGTAAAAACATGAATTTAGCAATGGCTGGAAATAACAACAACTAGCTTCCTCATGAAGCCAGCCTGGTGATGGCTCATGGGGATGTTTCATGGAAAGCAATTCATAAAATACGCACTTCAATAAATGACAACCAATTATCAGAGATGGCGAAACAAGGATGACTAAAATAAAGCTTTGCCAAAGAAATACATTTTGGGAAGGAATTCAAAGAATTAAGTATTTATATTGGTTTTATACCAATTTAACTGTCATGGCTTGCTCCCCAAATCCTGATGAGCATCCTCATAATTATGTTACACAGCTCTAGCCTCTTTCACAAAATTACTATTCCCAAGTTTTTTGGTGAGGGGGAAGGGCTATTCAATCTGTGTAAGCCTGAATTGTTGATTTCTCTCAAGGCGGAGAGAGAGGGGGAACCCACCTCATGAGCAAAGAGGCACAGGCAAAGTGGTGATATATGAGGGGAGACTCAAGAGTGCAAAATGGGAGGAGTAGGTGAGCTTGTGTTTTCTTTTCCTCCTCAAACCACCGAGGTAACTGGGCTATACCATCTATCTATATGTTCACTGAACCTGTAGGACAAACTCACCTCAGACCAAGGCCCTGTGGTCCATGCTGCACACTGACGCATGTTGCAAGGCTGTATGCTACGTGGCCTCTCTGTCAAGGATGCGCACTCGGCATCATCCACAGCATTTTGAGAACCAGGTCCGTGGTGGGAGACGCAATAAACGGAACGAGTCTGGGTGCCTCCTCCACAGGTGGCAGAACAAGCTCCCCATTCCCCGATCTTCCAGCTGTAAATACAGAAGCAGCATCTCTCAAGGAACCAAGAAGCCAATGCCGGCAGCAAGAAAATCCATGGGACGAAAGGGAGGCTTGCCATTTTCAAGTAATTGAATAAATAAAAAAAAGCAATAACTTGGGCAACAGCGAAAAGTATCTAAAAGCATTTAAAATGGGTGTGACTGCAGATTAAAAGATTATGGTACTGGGAGGAATGGAATGGATTAAGAGGCTAGTTTCAGACTGAATGGCTAGAGGATGCCTCAGTGGTGGAAGCTATTAGGTACTGTGGAAGTCTCTCTCACAGAAAGAGCAGAAAGAAACTGAACTGGCTTTGATGAAGCAAAGGTGCACATACTGTTGAGAAAAAGCAAGGTCATATATATTCCAAAGAAGGATAACCTCCAAATTCTGAATTATGATAACCTTTCTTCTGTGACCTATCTGTATTTTTTGTTATTAGAGAAATGGTCCGGGGGAAAGAGTTAAGCATTCTACTGCTTCTTTGATCTGATTCGGCATATGGCAATGTCTGGACGAGGGGAACCCTCTGGAGACCGATTACATATTTTCCAGTGACCTGTCTAGTTTGAAACCAAGACTAACAAAGTTTCCTCTACCTAGACCTGACATTCCTGAAATAATATGCTTTTCTATCTGCATGCTTTGACATTAAACCCTCCCAACCTTCCAAAGAACTTCCATCACAAAGATGACAGTAGCAAGATCTATATTCAGAAGGAAAAGATTGTACTTGCAATCAATAGCCATTTGTCTATATTGAGCATTAATGGACAATTCAGTCCTCCAAGCTGCAGTAAAATAAACTGAACCCATCACAACAGGGAAGGAGACCCAAAGTGATACTATGCAAGAGTTTCCTTGAGACTGGAGCTCAGCTTCCCAAAGGAAGTTTATTGATAAAAATAAACTCAGTTGGCAGATGATCAATCTAGCCAGCTCTGTTATCATGGCCAGACAATACAAAAAAAGACTGCAAACTAGAAACACTATCTGAAAATTTTTCTTGGTCCTAGATGCCAGGAGGAATTTTGCCTGGTGCCACCCAGTGGCAAGTGCTTTTATGATGCAATGGCCTATGATCAGTGCAATGAGATAAAACTTCTTCCCCATCCTGTGAACGGCATAGGATAATTTTAATGCAACTTCTTCTTCTTCATTATATTATTATTATGTCACTTTACCTACAACTTACAAAAACAATATAAACACTAAAACCAATTACAACAAACACAGCCAATAGACTCCTAAAAACACATCTATACAGATAAGTCAGTTCTTACAGATCCTGCCCTATCATAAGAGGCCACAAATACCTGAAACCTTTCAAATTAAGGGCCCAAAGCCCAGGTAAAAAGGCTATTTGGTGTCTACACAAAATAGATAAAGA
Source organism: Zootoca vivipara (assembly GCF_963506605.1). NCBI lineage: Eukaryota > Metazoa > Chordata > Lepidosauria > Squamata > Lacertidae > Zootoca > Zootoca vivipara. The sequence continues at coordinate 44,711,635 of NC_083276.1, forward strand.
TCCAAAAAGCCCCCTTAATGTGTTGCCACCCTCCGGGTCTCCTGTGAAGGGGGCACATAGAGAAAGGTCTCAGATGGCGATTACAGGGTCCAGGTTAATTCATGTCGGGAGAGGTGATCCTCAAGGTATTGGGGTCCTGAGCCACATAAGGCATTATAGGTCAAAACCACCACTCTGAATTCAGCCCAGAAACCAATCAGTAGCTACTGCAATCATGCCAGAACTGGTGTTATATGTATGGATCTTCCTGCTTCAGCCAACAATCTGGCTGCAGAATTCTGCACCAGCTGCAGTTTCTCAACCATCTTCAAAGGCAGCCTGAGTAATCACAATCTAAATAGGTTACCAGTGCATAGACATGAGAAGTTAGGCTGTCCCTATCCAGTTCCCATCAGCCCCAGCCAGCATGTCCAATGGGAAAGGATGGATGACAACAGGTCAGCCACTCCTAGGTAGGCAAAGCTCTGTTTCCCCAGCATCTACCACACTCTATCATGATTTACAGAGAAAAGCCAAAGCTATAAGCAGCCACTGAGACCATCACCAAGGAGGAAAGCTGCTCTAAGCAATCTAGAACAGTGGCTTTCAAACAATATCCTAAAGAACCCTGGCACGAGAGTAGCCAGGATTATTGTTTGGGGGGGGGGCAGAATCTCAGATTTGTATTGATTTGGGAGGCAGCTGGCCCCTGCCCGCCCCGCCGGCTATGCCTATGAACCCTGGCACTCCTCAGAAACTTGCCCTGGGTTCTTTGGTGTATGGCTGACCTTAAAGACAGCTTGTCCATTATTAGCAAATTGGTCCTGCGATGTGCAGCCAATGGATGCAGTCTGGGGGCATGCACTGGGCAATGGTGAAGCTCCACAGGAATGGCCAGGATACCACATCATCCACATGAACTGAATGTGCAACTCAGAACACAACCCAGAGTTCCTTGGCAATACGCACGGATTTGTTCTGCACAATTAAAAAGAAGTTTGAAGACCACTGTTGTAGGTGGGGGAAAGGGAAAGAGGAACTGAGCAGGGCCTCTGCAGTCACTTTCTCCTTGTTACCTCTTTGTTTGTAAGCTCCATGCTGTGTTGCGGCTCCATGCTCCCGGCAGATAGAGGTAAGATATCCTTTATATATATAGAACAAAGATTTTAAAGCCAAAAGTGAATATATAGACATCTGGGGTTGCCTGCTACAGCATGACTGCAAATGGTCTTTTAGGGCCAAACTAGACGAGATGTTGAAAATTTATTCATGCAGCCCTGGTGTGTGTTGTTGTTGTTGTTTTTAAATAAAAAAGCTGCTATGGAGTTGGGGTCCAATTTGGATCAAGGCCATATGGGGGAGTAGCAGCTGACCCTTTCTTCCTGTACCAGTTCCCTGAAGCATCCCCCCAAAGTATTAGCCATGGAAGATTTTCAGGTATCTTATTGCAAGTGTCTGGGAGCTACTTGAAGCTGCAAGAGTGGGAGATTACCGTGTGTGTGTGTGTGTGTGTGTGTGTGTGTGTGAAGTTAAACCCACCTACTTCTACACTATGACCTCAAATTGCCCCTCTTGCACTTGCATTTAGAGACAACACAAAGAGATACATCAGTGATACATGCACACAGCTCCCATGTTTGTCTGATGCACGTGTATTGAACTGCTTGTGCCAGTCTAGTTACAAGGACCCACAAAATGGCACACTGGAAGTTAGCTTTGGATCCTGAGAAGTTCTGAAAGTGGAAAAGCTCCACAGCCCATCTCTCTCCGCAAGGGAAGTGTCATATGGCAATTTGAAGGGAAACCTTAAAATCTGTACACTATCCTGAGCATAAATCTCATTCCTACATAAAAAATTCAGTGCCAGGACACAGAAAATCCATTCTATATCTCTGCAAATAATCACGTCCAAATAACCTCTGGATGAAATTAAAATTAGTTCCCCACATAGGGACTTGTCACTTACCACTAGGGTTCACCACAATGGCTGCTCTCCAGCATGACACCAGCCTCCAACTTAGCCTGGAGAAGTTCTATGGGCCTTCAGACTGAGTTTTTTGCCCTGTCCTTTTTAGCATTTTCAAAGATACTAAAACCACCCCATAATAGCTTGTCAGCACAAAGAATTGTCTTGAATAACAATCTGTTTTATCATCTTCATGCCCATTAGGAGCCACAATTTCTCCTTATCTACATTTCCAATGGCAGCATTAAGGGCAGAAGAGAGACACTGCCTAGGGATTTCAGAATTGCCAGGTTCATTGATCTAATGGTTCAAATCCGGCAGGGAAGCCAAATCAAGTCTCACCGTTTTGTCTGGGGACATGGCTGAAGACCACAAGTTCGGTTGTTTTCTGGCTGTGGTTTATCTCTGCACATATAATCTGGATATACTTCATTGTCAATAGTGCAAAAGACCAAACGTGTCTGATAACCTATAAAATAAAAACAGCAAAGGATGTTGGTTACCGCCACTCATCCACAGCAGCAGTTAAAACTACAGAGAGATTAGAAACACTATACATCTAAGAACAATATAGCATTCCATCATCTTCATCAAACCCAAGCAGCAAAATTTAAGTAGAAGGCTGTGTCCACACGAGGGCATTCACACATACATGGGTTGCTGTTTTTGTGTTGTCATCTTCAAGCATAGCTGTCAAGTTTTCCCTTTTCTCGCGAGGAAGCCTATTCAGCATAATGGAATTTCCTTTTTTAAAAAGGGAGAACTTGACAGCCTTCATCCACACATGACTGCTTTCAATTTTATGCCCGACAGGAGCAAAATGGAAATAGGGGGTGTGGCATCAAATGGCACCACAGAAACCAGTAGCTGCCCACATAATGCTCTTCGGTGTGTCCACAGCCAGATAGCGAATGCTTTTATAATAGATTATCTTCCCTTTTTGGATTTTCCCTGAATTGGAAAAAAATCGAGTTTCCTGCAGGCTGCCAGTTGGATGCTGAAAATGGCATGTGAATGAGAATGAAAAATTCAAGGCACATGCAGCTTCAAATCCACATTGAACTCCTGATAGGTTCTTACCTCCACCACACTCAGCACTGCATTCGCCCCAGGAACCATAGGCCCAGCTGTAGCCCAAGCTCTGCCTTTGTGTTGGCAGGTAGTATTCATAATGCACCCCTTGGTTTGGCTCCTGGTTGATAAGCTGAAAAGGGAAGAGGCAAATAAGGTGTAATGCAAATCACTGCTTTCCTCACTCTTGTAGCTGTGTTGTCTGTCGTTGGCCCAGTTCACCTCAAAAGGGCAGATGAGGTGGTAAAACCATTCCTGGAAATGGGCTTGTGTTCGCTGAGAGGCATTAATCCATGTGATCACCCATCTGCTGACTGGAAAGCTACAGCTCAGGAACTTTCCCCGCTTCATCTGCTCTATGTATGGACTACACCTAACACCCAGATCCTTGCCAAAGCACACTCCCTTTCTATCCACTGCTCATGTCCAGTTTGGGACTGTCCTCCCCACCCAGGGTCTACTTTATGCCTTTCCTATTTCACAAAGAACAGTCTTCCTGCAGTTAAAAGAAGGAACTGCTTTCTTGCTGGGGAATAGGGCGTACCCCGCACCTCTTTTCGGCAACAGGCAATAATCTAAATGGATCTTAATGCACAGTTGCGAAGGTAACATATATGCAAGTTCTCTTATCCACCCTCACTGTTGGTTTTTTGGCCAATAAATGGCTATTCTCCCTTCAATCTACATGCCATTGCATTTTTATTTAAGGTCCCTCAGTTCCCTCTGGGAATAATGCTGAGCATCTCCTCTGTGGTAGCTGGAAGAGGAGCAGAATGTACAAAACAGGAAACTGGGCTTACCTCAATGACCAACGGCTCAGTAGTTGGGCCCCTGGCGTGGAGAAGTTCGGGTGCCAGGTCCCCCTCAGAACCCCTGTCATAATGCACAACTGTGCTAGCAATATGCAAGGCACGGCTGAACTCAATCGTCCAGTGGCCATTCAGATAGTATGCCCCTTGCGCGTTCTTGATGGCTGAGGGGGAGGGGGGAAAAAACCCAGAGGGCACAAGGGGGGAAATGTAAAAGCTGTCTAGTTTGGAAACCAAAGACCCATTATTTCAGGCTCATTACAGAAGACTAATACCACATCCAGAATACACCTCTGTTGTTACATGGTTGTTATTACTTTGTATCCCATTAAAAAAAAACCACACGATGTCAACAGCTTCAGGGTTTATTGATGTATTACAAAATTTACTGAGAGCTGTGTGCAACATTGAACAAATGCTGTGAAATCAAATCGCCATGGGAAGCCAGTATCCTTAGACAGCTGACATCATTTGCTCTCTTGTCCAAGTATCTTGCTTTTGTAGCAGACAGAGGTCCACTGCCAGACTTTCTCTGCAAGGCCAACCTTGTTACTTATATCCCAATCTCATCCATGAACTGAGCAATCTTCCACTTGCATTCTGAGTGGTATAGTCCCAGGACAACTATACCATGTGAAATTTCTGAATATGCTAATAATAATAATAATAATAATAAATTATACCCCGCCCATCTGGCTGGGTTTCCTCCCCAACCACTCGGGGCAGCTTCCAACAGAAGTATTAAAATACAATAATTTATTAAATATTAAAAGCTTCCCTAAACAGGGCTGCCTTCAGAATTAAGTTAATTTAATATAGAATTAAGTTAAGTGAATGAATTGTGAATTATGTGATTTAAGCCCCCCCCCTTTAACACAGAGCAATAGAAAAACTGTTGTACATACCCAAGAAGTTCCTGGTAGGTGTCGCTTCCTTAATCCGGATGCTCGTGGCCCCCATGGGAATGATGAAGATTTGATTGTAGCCTAAAGAAAGTGCAGCAAGTCAGGCACAGAAAATTCTGCTTACTAAGGCAGATGGTAATAGACAAGGAAGGCAGGGTAAAGTCGCCCTTTCATGTGCAGAAGGTGTTTTTCAGAATGAATAAGCAGGCAAGTGGAAGAAGACATAAATCCACTTGTAACCACTCCGTCGCTTTTGGATTGGTTGTATCCAGATTCATATCGCCCATAAAGCAGCCCAGCCATGTAATTGATAAGTTACAGCCCAAAGCAGTGGTGCTAATGATCCATCAAGCTTCTGCACCGATACAGTCAAGGCCTTCCTGTGCTTCAGCTCCTTGGGCCCTGAAGATATATAAATGGATGAAGAAGCACGATGGAATCTCTCCCTGCCAGACCCAGCCCAAGCATTTTTTGCTATCTCACTATTCAGTTGTTGTGGAAGATCCACTATTCTGTACCTTTAGGCAGGTTGGGCACATCAAAGAAGCCCTTCACCTCGAAACAGGATCTGCCATCTCCGCCACATCGTAGGCACTTGTCTTCCTTCTTGGAAGAATCCAGAATGTTATCACAGCCAACAGCCTGTAAAACAGCAGAGTGTGAACCAAAATGCAAGTATGACTCTGAAGGCCAGGCAAGGAATGCCTTCATGAGAAAAGATAAAGGAAAGGCCTACATTTCATACCGAGACCAAGGAGTGGGAGAATCAGACTGGATACAGCTTTTAGAAATGTTTTGCGCACCTCCCCACTTCCCATGGTGAATGTCTATGTTTTCTTTTGACCTACATTTGCCTCTGGTCCAAACACGTTTTGCAGGTTTTCGAAACACAACAAATCTGCAAAACCTGTTATCACAAGAACAGTGGGATAAACACATGCACAGCAAGCATCAATTTCTCTTTCAACCCACCTTCAAATCTCTGGAAGAAAGAACTACTGTCTGACTCCAGGTTGAGAAAATACCTACGTGTGGTAGCATAGTGGGTAGAGCAATAGTCTTATAGTCACAACTATTAACCATATCCACTTGCAAAAAATAATAATCAAACTTTTAGTGTGGCAGCACCTATTCTCTAGAACTCCCTACCTATAGATATGAGGAAGGTGGCTTTGTTGTAATGGTTGATACTTACTAAAAACTTTTGTTTGTTTGCTTAGGTAAACCTACCCAGAGATTTAATTTTATATTGTACAGTTGGTTTTTTTTAAATCTGTTGATTTTATGCCTCTAGCTCTTATCTTATATAAACAACCAACCAACCAAACGTTTACTGTTTTAAAGTGTTGTTATTGCTATATATTGCACAATACATTTAATATTGCACTATACATTTAAAGCAATATCATACCACTTTAAACAGTTGTGGCTTTCCCCAAAGAGACCCGGGAACTGTAGTTTGTTTATGGTACTGAAGATTTTTAGAAGACCCCTGTTCCCCTCCTAGAAGTACAATTCCCAGAGTTCCCCAAGAAGAGGGATTGATTGTTAAATGACTCTGGAAACTCTAGCTCTGTGAGGGGAATAATGGGTCTCCTAAAAGCTCTCTGCAGTCATAACAAACTACAGTTTCCAGGATTCTTTGTGAAAAGTCATGACTGTTTTAAATGGTACAATACTCCTTTAAGTGTATTGTGCAAATGGGGCCTTGAGAGATTTTTTTATTAAGCAATCTTGTTCAATAAAATGAAATAACTTTCATCAGAGTATCCCCCTGAGGCATAAACATGTCCAGTTGAAAAATGAGTCTCTATTCTTTTAAAATTTAAGCAATATCATCCAAATGCCAGACACATTTCAGCCACTAGTCTTCCCTGGCAGCTCAAGTTTCAAATATACTATATTACATGATTGCTTTGCTTGGGAAAAGACAACTCTTAAACTTGGACAGCTAAGAAACACCAGAGATGAAAATACATCTGGCATTTGTATGGACTGGAGCTTCTTAAAAAAGATGACTGTGGTCTTTTTTTCTTTTGCCGACCATAAAAATGGCTATTTTAATGAAGTTTAGATATTAAAATCTATAATGAAATGGAGCACAGCCAAAACAGTGCCCCACGGTAGCTGCCTGCTTGCCTCACACTTCCCTAGAGAGCAGCCCCTCCATGAGCCAACACTCTCTCTCTCACTGGAGAAACCCACAGCTGTTGTAGCTATAACAGAAAGTAGGCAGTCAACCAAAGTATGAGGGAAGGTGAAAGGTCATTTTACACGCCCTGTCCCCTTCACCTAATCCTCCAACCTTTGTGGGAAATGCCAAACAGCAAAGACAGCCTTTAGCAGGTGAACAAGCAAGGGGGGAAGCCAAGAGCCCCAGAAAGTTGAAGACAGGGAAATTCCCTTATGCTGAATAGGCTTCCTCGCGAGAAAAGGGAAAACTTGACAGCTATGGGATGGAAGTGCATGTTTACCTCTCTTGGGAGGAAAGTCAGAGCACAATACAAGGAGGGGGAGCAGGAACCTCTATCCCACTTCACCTGCCCTCACCCCATTAAAGAGGGCTTGTTTCTTTTTTGTCTTTGTGTGTCCTCTAGCGGTCATTGATGGGGCTGCAGGAACTCAAAGCAGTCTTAACAGCCAAGGTGGCTTCTGACGTTTTGGATTACACAAGTCTTCCCTGCTGCTTCTCCCAGAGGAACTGGGAAACCCCCTCTGTTCCAGTCCCTTGCTTTTGCGAGGCACCACTGGTTTAAAGGCCCGACAAAGGCTTTCACCTCATGTACTTGGGGAGTCCAATAGAGTTCGGCTGAGTTTGCTGCCTCATAATAACTAGCATGTTCCTATTTCCATGCTCTGCCCCGTCCGGTGATCTGAGCCCAGAGAGCACATGCTGCAGGAGCAGATATGCCACACACACAAAAAGTTGTCTGCATGCTATTTATCTAAAGTACCCATTAATTAAAGTGAGCTTGCCAAGTCTTAAGAGTAACATCCTAGCAGGTAGTAGAAAAAAAGGTAAGGGATCCAGACCAGAGTTCAAATCCCTGCTTAAACATGAAGCTCACAGGTTAGCATTGGGGCAAGTCACTATCAGCCTAGCCTACCAAACGAAGTCAATAGTGGATGATGGGAAGGGGTGGGGTGCCACCGATCACCTGACCTGCTGCTTATCAAGAGGTAGACAGGTGAGCTGGCAGCAAGGTCAGTACAGTACCAATGCACTAGCAGAGCCAATAGGACACTCCCGCTGGTTTGCTTGCACTGTACTGACCTCGTCACTGCCTCAGCCCTCTCCTTCGCAGTAAAAACCCACCAGAAGTCAGATGAACGGCAGTGTCGTCCCGTCCCCCCCTCACACCGTCTGCTGCAGAACAAAACTGAGGGTAAAATAGGATAACCCCAGGTATACTACCGTGAGCAACTAAAAGGAAGGATAGGATCAAATCTGATCAATAAATAAGAGAACTAAGAGCAAAAGGGGGGGGAAGAAAGGAAATAAGGTGGGGGGAGGAAGACGGACACGGCTTTCGAGAGAGAGGTAACAAAGGCCTACTTGGCAGACTCCTTCCACACAGATATCATGCTTCCCTGGCTCACAGGGCGTCCCATCAGTCACGGTGTCTTTGTGCCTGTAGTAAAAGTTTTCTCCTTTTGGGATACAGTTTAGTTCACATTTATTGGGTGCTGTGAGGAGAGGAAAGCGAAAAAGCAATGTGTTACTCTGCATGTTCTGTCTTCCCCCAAAAGACACATACAATGTCCAGCTTGATTATATATATATATATATATATATATATATATATATATATATATATATACACTTCTATCCCATAGAACAGCAGTGGCCAACTCCCAAGAGACTGTGATCTACTCACAGAGTTAAAAACTGGCAATGATCTACCCCCTTTTTGGGGGTTCAGGTCAAAGTTGTTGATTTTTTTTAGGAAGGAGGAAGGCCCATTTTGGGGGGTTAGGGTGTCAAAGTTGTTGAGTTTTTTCAGGGAGTAGGTAAAATATTGAGCTTTTTTTTAGGGGAGTCACAGTTGTTTAGCTTCTTTGGGGGGGAGCCAATGATCTACCAGTGATCTACCGCAGACGTCCAGCGATCTTCCGGTAGATCACAATCTACCTGTTGGACATGCCTGCCATAGAATATCAGGGCACTGCACAGCAATGTGAAAACACAAGAAAACGGTTAAAAGTAGTATGGAACTACCGTCATTAAAACGATTGACTGCACAATAAAGATGCAAGCAACTGCATAGGGCATGTTCTTTGAGTCCCTGTATCAGGTTGAAGAAGGCTTTCATTGGGGTTCCTGTTTATTACAGCACACCTTCTATGAAGAAAACTTTTTTCAGTGCTGAGAGGGTGAAGCCTGATCATCAGTACCTGGCGAAAGGGTTTAAAGGCTGGGCTGTATATTATTACTTGTTTGAATCAGCCCACCCTTATCGAACTGCGACATGTTGAATGAAGCAGGATTTGCTGATCAAGGGATATGCTGAGGGCAGAGGTGGAGGTAGCGGGGACAGGTTGAGTGTCCCGGGGGAGCACCTCCCGGGGGAGCACCCGGGTGGGCTGCACCCACCACACACCCCTTCCTCCACCAACGGCTGAGGGCATATTTACATTTCAACATGGATGTCATTTTTATGCCAGCTCTCCTGAAGTGCATTACAGCTCCCCATAGAAAAGTATATTTTTGGACTAGACAAATGGACATGGAACGGAAAACGTTGCAACAGGTAAAGAACAGAGTTCACTTGTAACCACAGACAATGTAAATTAGCTATACTAACAACAGGGCTTTTTTTTCAGTCGTAACTTGCCAGAACTCAGTTCTGGCACCTGTCAGGTGGGCACCATTGCCATTCTAAGAGAATGAGGGATATGTTCATGGTGAGTTCAGGCACCTCTTTTTCCAGAAAAATAGCACTGACTAGCAACAACCAGGAGTTACCAACACTACACTTTAAATATAATTAAAATATATTCAAGTCACCTTATGAATACACCCCAATACCTCTCAAAAATTTGGAACAAAGCCACCTACATACCATTTGTGATCAAACTAGACTTCTCCATAAATCCTGCAAAATCTATTCCAATGGACTCTAACCAGTTTTTGCAGGATGTAGCACTGCAGTACTGTCCAAGCAGAGATTTGGTTCTAAAAGAAGCCATTTCACTTTCTCCCTAATTCACTATGTCAAACGAACTGCATAATCATGGAGTAAGAGTAAATCCATGGATTACCTCCATAATAAGGAAGCCACTTGTATCTCTTTCCCTGAAATTCTGTCCCATCAAACTCAGCACATTGCTCTGCTCGAAAATCTCTGGAGCCCTCAGGACAGTTCTAGGAAGGATGAGAAAGAAGTCTGTTATCTGGAACAAAGTCTAGAATAGAAGAAGATAAGCATCTCGCTTGGAAGAACTATCCTGTGTGTGGTTTTCTGTATTTTCTTCAAATCAGCCTAACTTTTGGAAGGTGGTTCGGGATCCACTTATTCTATGCTTCCTCGTTTTCAAAAGACTTTGGGTATGCAACTTGAACCAGTGTTGGTGCATGGATACCTGGGTTCAAATTGCCACTCAGCCATGAAGCTCACTGAGTGATCTTAGGCTAGTCAGTGGGCATAATAAGTGAGGGAAACTATTCAAACCTTCTATTTTTTCCCATTCAGAGCTCAGGCTTCTGCCTCTATTTTTTATGCCTTTCTTCTTAAAGGTAAAGGTAAAGGTACCCCTGACAGTTAGATCCAGTCATGGACAACTCTGGGGTTGCGGCGCTCATCTTGCTTTACTGGCCGAGGGAGCCGGCGTTTGTCCGCAGACAGCTTTCGGGTCACGTGGCCAGCATAACTAAGCCGCTTCTGGTGAACCAGAGCAGCGCACGGAAACGCCGTTTATCTTCCCGCCAGAGCGATACCTATTTATCTACTTGCACTTTGACGTGGTTTTGAACTGCTAGGTTGGCAGGAGCAGGGACCAAGCAACAGGATCTCACCCCGTCGCGGGGATTCGAACCACCAACCTTTTTATCGGCAAGCCCTAGGCTCTGTGGTTTAGACCACAGCGCTACCCGCGTCCCCCTTTCTTCTTACCTAGCATTATAAGAGTCTTTCAAATGCAATGTTGAATATCAAAGGGAAGGATCATGGTGATCAACAGAAAAGGGCATCTATTCAGTGGAGACTACATAGCACATTTCTGGGCTGGTTTATATAATCATGGGAACTACGTAGATACTACTGCTTCTTCTGCCTACTCAAAGTTTCCATGCGTAGCCATTTTTCAAAAGTTTATTGAGAGTCTTTCACCTCAGTTCAACCTCTACTTCATCCCCAAAATACATAAAAAAACTAAAGTCAAGGAAATACTATCCAGGGATAACAGAGTGCTTACATAATATGTTTATAAAAGAAATTACTCTATTCAGAAGCAGATGTAAATACATGTGCTGTACAGTTGTGCAATAGAAAGATTGTACAAAGGTTGTTCAATATAGTATAAAATCCCATTTGTCAGGAAACTAGGGGGGGGGGAACGAATTTTATATATCAATGATCACATTCTTGTACTCAATGTTTGCTAATGTTAATTAGTTCTGAATAGCTGTCATGCATTAAAGGGTGAGAATGGTGTCCTTTTACTCATCTGTTAGCCCATTTGTTTTTATGACAGAGTTGGTTCAAGGAAGTTCATTTGTAATCTTCCTTAAGACATCGAGTAGGTGTCAGATGTAACTGGCGGGGGGGGGGGATCTTGAGGCTCTTGAAGTAATAGGGAGAACAGCAGCATAAAAGAACTCACTGGTCAATTTACCTTAACATTACACGAGCGATAGTTTCGGGTCGGTCCTATGCAGCTGAACCCACCATCTGCCCTGAAAGAGAAATCAACAACCTGCAATTTGGCTTGGGAGAAAATTATGAATGACAAAAATCTAACATCAATTCATTCTTACATTTGCTGATAAAGTGCTAGTTGACAGTGAGTCTTCTGCACTTCCCCTCCCCCCAGGTGGTAGGAAATTTCAAGGTAGCCTTTTATGACATCTGCTTCCTTTTAAAGGAATGAGGCCCAGGTCAGATTACTTCTCCCAGCCCAGTTCAACTATGGTTTGTTGGAGCAAGAACAAGTGATAAGCGTGAGCACTCTCTGCCTTCCCCTTACATGCCCACCCTCAAAAGGTATGATAGCTGATTAAACCAGTGTCCCAGCCAGAATTGCAAGCCAGATCAGAGAAATAAACAGAAACAGTAGGTGGCGGCGTAGGAAGCCGCTCCGGCACCTGGAGTGGCAACCTGCTGCACGGCGTCGCACGTAGCGTGCATGCGTCACTACGTAGTGATGCTGTACATGCACGCTGGGTAGCAGGTTGCCGGTGGCGGTGCTCCAGCGCCATGATCCTCTGCTGGAGCAGCGGCGCCGGCAAACCGCAAGCAAGCCGTGGAGCAAGGTTTTTTTACCGGGCAGCTTGGGAGGTGCCGTTGCCCTGGCCCGCTAAAAAGCCTCGCTCTGCAGCTTGTTCACCCACCTGCTCGGCGCGCACGGAGGTGAGGGGTGGGCCAGGGAGGGGCACGCCGAGTGTCACCCCCCTCCAGGACATAGCTGTCAACTTTCGGATTTGAAAATAAGGGATCAGCAGCCTCACCTGTCCTGGGGACAGTCTACGGTATATCTAACAATCCAGGATAGCAGCGGGAAACGGCACTGGAATAAGGGATTTTCCAGCAAAAAAAGGGAAGGTTGACAGCTGTGGCTTGGAATAAGGGAGTTTCCCCGCAAAAAAAGGGAGGATTGACAACTATGCTCCAGGGTGTAACCCGGGGCGGACCACCCCCATTGCCCCCCCGCTACACCCTTGACAGTAGGAAGACTCCTGGATAGCTAGTACTAGCCTTGAAGTAGCATCAGTTCTCCAAAAAGCAACCACAGCTTCCCAGCCACCAACAGGCCAGTGACATGCAGACTCCTGTCTCTTTGTTTGGTGGCATACAAGGTGCTCATTTCCCCCTCTCTCACTACCCTTGCACCAGGCAGAGCACTACACTCAGCCACCACCTTGCCAGAAGATAGATGTGACCTGAAATCCACGCAAGCCTAGCTGCATGGGAACCATTCTACGAGCACTGGGAAAACCCAACTATATAGCCCCTAGGCCAATTACATGGATCCCACCAATGTATTTGCTGCACAGTTGCCCTTCCACCCATATGGCTTGGGAGAGCTGCCCATAGAAAAATAATGACCATACAGCTTGGATCGTGTTTTTAGAAAGTTCTCTAAATTGTAATTACCGGTAATCAGCACTGGATGCTAGTGAGCTAGTAACTAAAGGAGGACAGAACCCTGCTGCATATTAAACATTGGTGCATAGTGATCAGTTTCCAGCTGCTATAATTTCCCATCATGTGAATTCACTATACTTAGAAGTACTGTGCCTTAGGGAAGGGAGGGGCGTTGCCTTCTCTGATGCCAATCCATACTAAGAGCTACAATTCAATCAGTAGATGAAACCTTCAGGCAGATACGGTAAACACTCCGGAGAAAATGCAAAATTCACAGGGCAATCTTAGACATGTTTATTTCACAGTAAACTCACTGTGTTCAATGGAGCTCACTCTCCGATAAGTGCATTTAGGATCACAGTCTCAGAAAGTTGGTGGTATATCAAATCCATATTTAGAACAGCACTTCTAGTAATTCTGCTAAGTGAGACACGGCTGTAGAAAATGTGATGGTTTTTCAAAGCAACACCGAGGCACAGACTACGTATTTAATAGTATTCTCTGTCTGACCAGTTTCATCCATAACATACGTCTAAGGGTGTACAGCTCTGCCTGCCCTAACAGGCTCAGGCATTTTTACTGCCACATAGATATGGCATCTAGTTTTTCTCTAGCCTTCACAAAATGACATCATGCTAACCATGTCCCAGTTGATTCTACAGTTTTGTGAATGCAGCAACAACTGAAGGGAATTTCGGTTTTGGAAAAACAATAGAATCATAGAATCATAGAGTTGGAAGAGACCACAAGGGCCATCCAGTCCAACCCCCTGCCGAGCAGGAAACACCATCAAAGCCTTCTTGACATATGCCTGTCAAGCCTCTGCCCAGACCCAGTCTTCTCCTTAAAGAGATTTAGTCTGCAGTCTTAATCCAATGTACCTGAGAGTAAGGCCCAGTTAATTCAATAGATCTTACTTCTGAGTAGACATGATTAGAACTGTGTTGCTAGACAACTTCATGCATTTTGTGGTCTAGCTCACAAAACATATTTATCATGGCATATAAGTTTAATATTTAAGTTCCAACTAGACTGTTTATTACTTTCCCTACAGGAGAGCCTACCTAACAGCTGCTCTCCCCTGTATTGGCAAGGGCTTTGGCTTCAGGAGGAGAAAACTGTCAGGGAAAGGCTATTACCTTACTGAGGCTCTTACCTTACTGAGTAACAGCGTCGCTGCCGAAAACTAACGCCTCCACCGCAGCTCCGGCTGCAGTCGCCCCATTCTCCCCAGCTCCCCCAGAAGTCCGTTTGCCTCTTTGCTTTACGAGCCTGTAAGAATAATGCGGTTGCATGTATATTTTATTGAATGAAATATGTATACTGCTTCTTTGGGGTCCCTTCCCAACTCCACAATTCTATGATCATAAAAATCTCCTTAAGTGGTAAGAGGACCAGCATTTAGAAGCCTGAAAGCTACACATCAGAGTTGTAACACTGATGAGATGAATTTTGGGTTGTGTGTAGAATGTACAAAAATAACATTTAATTTGAGTAAACTTAATATGCAACCTAAATCAGAATATCCTTCAACAGTCAACAGACAGTAGAGCAGGAGTAGCCAGTGTGGTACCGCCAGATGTTGCTGGATCACAACTTCCAGCTTTCTTAATCCTGGGGCTGATAAAGTTTGTAATCCAAAAACATTGGGGGGGGGGTACCAAGTTGGCTGCTGATCCAGAAGGAGGAGGAGGTCTTATTACCTTTATTACATTTTATTATTTATTATTATTTATGTCATAAAATTTATATACTATTTTATTAAAGAAAACCTCAAAGCAGCTTACAAAAAAGAACAAAGCAATAGGATTATTAGTAAAAACAATTAATTTTTTTAAAAAAAAACAAAAATCAGCAATAAACGAAAACACACACCAGCATTCTAAATATACGGGTAGGCTTGTTTAAAAAAGTTAATATGTTTTCAGCTGGCACCGAAAAGACAGAGTCAATAAGCAGGGAGTTCCAAAGTGTACGTGGCACCACACCAAATGGTTGATCTCTTCCAAATGCAGAACACACATTATGTGGCAACTGTAACAATGCCAGTTCCGCAGATTGAAGCGAGCATTTATGGGGTAAGGCTATTTCAAGAGGCCTGCTCACTTTCTCTTTGGAGCTAACTTTTTATAAGGCTAAAAGGAGAAGAGGTGCCAACCGGAAATCACCAAGAACCTGCTGAATTAACTGCTAAAGTTTTATTCAAAGGTCTGTCTAGTGAACTGGAAGTTAACACCAATCACCTAATTTACTCCTAATTACTTCCAGAGTTCTGCCTGGTATTTTGCTTGTCCCCCTCAACGGAATGCACTACAGATACAAATGCATTAGAAGATGATCTTTTGAGTTTTATGGAGAAGGAAGTGTTTAATAGAATTTCATATGGCAGCCTTAAAAAACCCTTCTCAGAAAGCTAGTTATGCTACAATTAGTATCACTACAGCTTAACAAACCAAGTAATCCAATTACTAGGCTTGACTTTGCTCTGGTACAAGCTGTGCTGCTGGCAAATAATCCCAAGATTATGAGCAATAATGAAAATATTGTTACACCGACCCGCCTTTTTACCCTTCTTACCCTCACTGTGGTGACATGTTCCTGGGCACAGGATTTGTCCAGATTTGGTTCCCTTTGCAGGGAGATCACTGGAGGCTTATTGGTATTTTGTAATATACATTTGTGTGTGTGTGTGAAAGGAGTCCAGGGCGGCAAACAACAAGGGGAAAAACAATAAAAGCATATTTAAAACAATTCTAATACAGATGCAATGAGCAATGACAAACCTAGACAGCATCTTAAAAAGCAGAGACATCACCTTGCCGACAAAGGTCCGTATAGTGGTTTTCCCAGTAGTGATGTATGGAAGTGAGAGCTGGACCATAAAGAAGGCTGATCGCCGAAGAATTGATGCTTTTGAATTGTGGTGCTGGAGGAGACTCTTGAGAGTCCCATGGACTGCAAGAAGATCAAACCTATCCATTCTTAAGGAAATCAGCCCTGAGTGCTCCCTGGAAGGACAGATCGTGAAGCTGAGGCTTCAATACTTTGGCCACCTCATGAGAAGAGAAGAATCCTTGGAAAAGACCCTGATGTTGGGAAAGATTGAGGGCACTAGGAGAAGGGGACGACAGAGGCTACGAACATGAGTCTGACCAAACTGCGGGAGGCAGTGCAAGACAGGAGTGCCTGGCGTGCTCTGGTCCATGGGGTCACGAAGAGTCGGACACGACTAAACGACTAAACAACAACAATACAGATGCAGACTAGGAAAGATATAAACTTAAAAGGCTTGTTGAAAGAGGAAGGTCTTCAGCAGGCACCAAAACGTCAACAGAGACAGCACCTGTCTAATATTCAAGGGGAGGGAATTCCAATGCATGAGTGCCACAGCACTAAAGACCCAAATCATGCATTGTTTGGAACAGAATTTCTGATAAGATGGTACCTGCAAGAGGCTCTCTTGCCTGCAGAGTGAGGTGGTCAACTGGGTAAACAAGGCATGAGATGAACTTTCAGGTATCCTGGTCCCAAGCTGCAGAGGGCTTTATAAACCAAAACCAGCACCTTGAACTTAGACTGGTAGCCAAATGACAGCCAGTGCAATTCTTTCAAGGCTCAAGTAACAAGTTGGCGATGGATAAATGGACATAAGGATAAATGGACATAAATCTGACATCAGGAACCACAAGACAGAGAAACCAGTAGGAGAACACTTCAATCTCCCAGGACATTCTATACAAGATCTCAAAGCAGCTGTTTTATTACAGAAAATTTTCAGAAACAGACTGGAAAGAGAAATTGCTGAATTGGAAATCATTACCAAGCTTAAAACCACAGAGCCACCTGGGATGAATAAAGACATAGGATTCTTATCTCATTATGCATGATCAAGCTTTCTTTAGCCTCAGCCCTTGTTTTTTCCCCGCAGGACCTATTGCAGTAATCAGCAGTCGTTAACAGCCATCTACAGGTTTACCACTCTTACAGCCCATCACCCATTCCCATCACCACCACCCCACCCTCTGAATATATATAAGGGTCTGGTTGCTTCTGTTTCAAGTGTATCTGACGAAGTGTGCATCCACACGAAAGCTCATACCAAAATAAAAACTTAGTTGGTCTTTAAGGTGCTACTGAAGGAATTTTTTTAAGTTGGCGATGATCTAGCACCAGGGAGCAGCTGAGCCACCATATTTTGCATCAGCTGCAGCAGATGGAACATGGAACACAGTGCAGTAATTCAACCTGGAGGTTACTTACAAATATACCTAGGACCAGTGCTCCTGTATCAGATCAGATGCTTAAAGAGCCCAAACTCAGCTCTTTGTCTCTTTCAACAGTCTGTTTTCTACCGTATTTTATTCACAGATACCCAGATGACAACATCCCCATGGGTAGGGAAGGTATATGTTGTATACAGTCACTGACTCACACTTGCACCCACAGGTTGCCAGTGGGTGTGGCTTAGCATGGTCTGCCCCTTTTCCTTCTCTTCATGCTTCTTGGAACAAGCAAGGAGCCATGTGGCTATGGCTCCCAACTACTGTACAAGAAAAACTAAGTGGACTCAATTTTTCCCAAAGGGAGGTGTTAAAGCCTGGGTCTTTGCTAGTCTAAAGATTACATGTTCTTTTTTTTGTAAGGAAACAAAGTTATTTTCTTTATAAACAATTTGGAAACTTTTTTTCCATCTTTGTTTTATTGTCGATATGGATAGAAACTTGTCTGGTGTAACTTCTGGAAACTGTGAGTAAAAATAAACTTATTTGCAATGCTGAGTATCTGTGATTTATTCTAACCTAAGAATTTTTGTGAGGAACATTTATTCAAAGGTGGATGGTGGCAGATGTAAATCTAACCAAGTTTTAATGTGCTTGGAGATCACAATTATGTTTAGAAGAGAGAGTAAGAATACTCTCCAATATTTCCTAATCATTCAGTAGGAGAGCTAATGAGAACAAAAGGAAGGTGCTTGGCAACTTTGTCAGGACTACAAAAGCAGTCTTCGGTAGTGCCCTGACCTGACCATTTATCTTCTCCTGTCCAATTCCAGTCTTAAACAATATGAAAGGTTGTTTGGACCAGTGAAGACTTAGTACAGGAAAACAGTAGCAGGAAAATAAACAAATGCTAATAACCCTTGGAGAATATTTTTGAGACTGTGCAAAGAGGCATGCCAGATGCTCAGTAACACAACATATCCAATCTTTATATCAAGTGATATGCAGGTGGGATACAAGCTCATCTATTACAATATTAAAATAGAGTCAACATGTGTGTGCTGTGCAGGGAAGGCTCAAAGCACTTAGCCCATGAAGGAATAAATCATTTCTTGTAATCATTTCTGTAACTCCTGATTCATTGCCTCAGTGAGACAGCTTGTTTGTAAAAAGCTTTCAAGGTGAAATGGGATAAGTATCTTTAATATGCATAATAACTCCACAGTTATCAAGGAAATGCACTTGTACAAAACAGGAACCTCCTGGGCAAGGGAAGATAAATAAAATACTGGCAGCAGAAGATGAAACAGGAGTACAAAGTAGCATACTAAATAGCAGTGTATTAATCTTCAAATGTCAGACGCAGAATAGTCAATACCTAAAAAGTAAAGGTAATCTAAGCTGATAAATGTTGGTGCTGCAATGCACTCAAAATATAAATATACAATAAACATTTTTTTTAAAAAAATGTAATTCTTCTGCCAACAGCTATGGCAGAAATAACAGCCAGTACCACATCAGTTTTTGCCCTTGTTCCCATCCAGAAACCAGACAGTATAGATAATGCTAAACAGATGTCTTTGAAGGCAAACTCTGGTGCCATAATACAATACATGTACGGTGCATTGATGCAGAATTTGGTATGTATTCTGGGGCAAAGGTAAATAACAATTGGCATTTGGGTGGTGGTGGGGACAACTAATTCTTTCTGTGTGTGTTTTAAGAAAGATCATTCAATCATTTGAGTCCCCCACCAGCAGTCTGAAATTGCCCAACCCCAACAGCTCAGTTAGAACTAATCCATATCTGAGGCTGAAATGAGGCCAAAAAACAGTCAACAGCTCATCCCTCTTGGTGCGGTGACATTGTGGGATGGCCCTTCCTGATGGAGGGGGGGGGGGAAGACCCATCCCTGGCCCGCCTATCAGGAACCGGATCCTAGCCTGCACCCTGCTTTGGCAAATGGGGATGCAGGCTGGGACTTGGGCTGGGCCAGGGGGTGGAGCCAACGGTGGGCTTCCCTCGGATCCGCCCCTTGCCCATTATATGGGTTGGGGTATGGAGAGCCTGGAAGACAGGAGTGCCTGGCATGCTTTGGTCCATGGGGTCACAAAGAGTTGGACACGACTAAACAACAACATGGGAGCCTGACACCTGGTCCTGCAAGGCGATACATATAATTGGTCATGTTGCAGAGTTAAGTACTTTAGCATCACACGTATTCAAATTAGAGAGTTTTAAGACCACCATGCTTAACCTGGGCTGTATCACATCCAACATTTCTTAAATACCTAAAAACAGTAAGGCATGAAGAAGGAATGATTTTTGAAGCTATCAAAATACATTTTGTGTAAAGATGATAATATATCTATGGGACCACAGTCTCTTCTCAGAAATACATTACATTCTACTTTCTTTGACATTAGTGATGGACCTCCCACCAACTTCCAATGGGCAGGTTCCAGCACATTGCTGACTCTCTTAATTCCCACTCACTGATCTGAAACCACTACAATTTCTACAATTATTATGATTGTTTATAAATAAATAAGATTTAAATCAGCCCTGCTGGATCAGACCAAAAGTCTAAATAGGATTGCTTCCTGTTTTCCACAGTGCTCAACCAGATGCCTCTGGGAAACCCACAAGAAGTCCACACAGACAATAGCTGTCCCCCATTATTCTTCCCAAGCAACTTGTATTCAAAGAGGTATGCTCCTTCTGATTGTGGAGAGAGCATATAGCCATAATGACTAGTAGATGTTGGTAGCATTATTCTCTTTTAATCTGTAGGTAATTTGTAATTTTTCATCTACCAACAAAGTTGCATAAGTGGCATTCACGTGCTGAGCTTCCTAGCATGGTTTATTATTTTTGCTCCGCCATCTGACTCGGGCTCCAGAACCAGCCACTCACAAGAACATCTGAATACTTACCATCAACACGGAAGAAGGCATCACTGTTAGTATAAGCAGTAGGAACGCAAACGTCATCATGTCCTGTGGGGGTGAAAGCAGAGTTACTCATCACAGAAGACCAAATTTGTGTTAGCTAAATTGTTTTGTTTTAACCAGTGTCGGCTCTAAGTTACTGGAGGAGAAGGGGCAGAAAGTCCCTAGCAGGACCTCATCACTGTCCACATTGGTTCTTCATCTGCACACTTGCTCTGAGGTCAGTATGCATGGCTACCAAGGAGAGGGCAAGGCAAACTGAGGTTGTTGCTAGGAATGCCTCACCTGGGAGGGTAGAGCCACAGCAATAGCCTCCCGGCAGCAGAGTAACTGCCGCTTACCAGGAAGGGATGACAAGGGTGGCACTGTATATAGACATACCAGCAGAGCAAATGTAGTGCTCCCACTCCTGTTTCTGCTCACATGCTTGAAAAACTCAGATGAACAGCCAAGGACAGTAAGGAGGAGGAACAGCAGATAGACCAAGGGGCTCCAGTGAGGCCTTAACACATGTCCTGGTTTTTAACCTCACATTTCAATAAAATATTTTCAAAGCATCTTGCAACATGCGATTAAAACAGCAAAAACACTCTTCAAGTCAGCTCCTCGAGAACCACCTAAAAGTCAATGTAAAAATCATTAAAGGCATGAGGAGGAGGGAGGGAAAACCATTTTACCAAGCAGCCAAAGGTCATCAAGTGGACACCAGGCAAACTGATAAGGGGAGAATGTTCCATAGCTGAAACACCACCAAAAAGGCTCTTTTCTCATAAGAGACCATTTTTTAAAAAGAAAAACAGCATAATAATCATTTACTTTATTTAATACTTTGAGATCTCTCCTTTCCTCTAAAGAGCTCAAGTGTACATATTTCCTCTTCTTCTCCATTTTAACCCTGTGAGATCAGTTAGGCTGAGAATGAACAACTTAAACCCTGGTCTCCCTGGTCGTGGTATACCTGAAGGAGTGTCTCCACCCCCATCGTTCAACCTGGACACTGAGGTCCAGCTCCAAGGGCCTTCTGGTGGTTCCCATCACTGCGAGATGTGAGGTTACAGGGAACCAGGCAGAGGGCCTTCTCGGTAGTGGCACCCACCCAGATGTCAAGAAAATAAACAACTATCTGACTTTTAGAAGACATCTGAAGGTAGCCCTGTTTAGGGAAGTCTTTAATGTTTGATGTTTTATTCTGTTTTTAATCTGTTGAGAGCCATCCAGAGTGGCTGGGGAAACCCAGCCAGATGGGCAGGGTATAAATAATAAATTGTATTATTATTATTATTATTATTACAACACTCTAGCCACTACACCACACTGGCTCTTACAGAGTGGCATCTGTCCAAGTCCAAGTCATGCTCAGAACAAGCACATTGAAATCAATGGACGTGATTCACTTAGGTACGTTGATTTATGTGGGTCTGCTGTGAATATGACTTACTCGAATACAACTCAAAGAATAAGAACAGCAGTACGGAATGATCACACCACAAATAACAAATGGGGTCATTGCAATGCTTGGACTTCCCTTTCTGTGGAAAATGCAGCAAAATCAACAACATCATAAATAACAAATCCATTTAGTAAAGATGCCTCCATTTAGGAAATTTACATGTCTGAGAGGCGTAAAAAGATGACGTGAGGGGAAAAGATAGATTGGAACTGCCTGTTTGTTACCTCTTGGCAGACCAGGCCATTTAACTGATGAAAGAGATGTTAGAGATAAACAGATCACTGAGCAGAAGAGAGATCTGTATCTAAAATACACTGTGCTGGAACAGCAGGCCATGGTCCAGAGGTAAGGCCGTGCTCGGTGTGCAGAGGAGGTGAGGCAAGTGGCGGTGAAGTTCCTGTGTGAGTGTCTGGAGGTGGTTGGAGGATGGATGGCAGCTAACAGATTGAGGTTGAATCCTGACAAGACAGAAGTACCATATATACTCGAGTATAAGCCTACTTTTTCAGCACCAAAAATGTGCTGAAAAAGCCGCCCTCGGCTTATATTCAAGTGAGGCCGGGCAGCGGCAGAGAAAGGCACAGGACC
Source organism: Zootoca vivipara (assembly GCF_963506605.1). Lineage (NCBI taxonomy): Eukaryota > Metazoa > Chordata > Lepidosauria > Squamata > Lacertidae > Zootoca > Zootoca vivipara. Next base: position 44,733,877 of record NC_083276.1, read on the forward strand.
GGGGGTTCGGAGAAGCGCTGCGCTGCAACTCTCTGAACCCCTGTCCTATGCCTGCTCTGTGCGAGGTGGCGGGGAGGGAGAAGAGGCGAAGAAGGGATCCTTCCTCACCGCTTCTCCCCCCACCCCACTGCCGACAGCTGGGAAAAGCATAGGATGGTATTTATTTTTATTTTTGAAATTTACCAGTAGCTGCTGCATTTCCCACCCTCGGCTTATACTCGAGTCAATAAGTTTTCCCAGTTTTTTGAGATAAAATTAGGTGCCTCAGATTATATCTAGGTCGTCTTATAATCAAGTATATATGGTACTGTTTGTGGGGGACAGGAGGCAGGCAGGTGTGGGGGGGGACTCCCTGGTCCTGAATGGTGTAACTGTGTTCCTGAAGGACCAGGTGTGCAGCCTGGGAGTCATTTTGGACTCACAGCTGTCCATGAAGGCGCAGGTCAATTCTGTGTCCAGGGCAGCTGTTTATCAGCTCCATCTGGTACGCAGGCTGAGACCCTACTTGCCCACGGACTGTCTCTCCAGAGTGGTGCATGTTCTAGTTATCTCCAGCTTGGACTACTGCAATGCGCTCTATGTGGGGCTACCTTTGAAGGTGACCCAGAAACTACAACTAATCCAGCATGCGGCAGCTAGACTGGTCACTGGGAGCTGCCGCCGAGACCACATAACACCGGTCTTGAAAGACCTACATTGGCTCCCAGTACGTTTCCGAGCACAATTCAAAGTGTTGGTGCTGACCTTTAAAGCCCTAAACAGCCTCGGTTCAGTATACCTGAAGGAGCGTCTCCACCCCCATCGTTCTGCCCAGACACTGAGGTCCAGCGCTGAGGGCCTTCTGGCGGTTCCCTCGCTGCGAGAAGCCAAGTTACAGGGAACCAGGCAGAGGGCCTTCTCGGTAGTGGCACCCGCCCTGTGGAATGCCCTCTCACCAGATGCCAAAGAGAAAGGCAACTACCATACTTTTAGAAGACATCTGAAGGCAGGCCTGTTTAGGGAAGCTTTTAATGTTTAATATTGTATTTTAATATTCTGTTGGAAGCCGCCCAGAGTGGCTGGGGAAGCCCAGCCAGATGGGCGAGGTATCATTATCATTAATATCCCAGAAGGAGCACAATGTGTCCTTCACCAGAGGTACTACCCCTTCTCTAGCACCCCACAACAATTGTAATAAAAATATATCCCCCTTATTCACATGGAGCTTCCCTGTACTAAGTTGGTCCATTTCCCCATCTAGCTCAGTATTGTCGACAGTGACTGACAGTGATTTCCCAGGGTTTCAGATGTGGGCCTGTCTCAGTCCTACCTGGAGATGAACTTTCATAGGGCAAAACATGTGGCTGTAGCATGGAATGACAACCCTTCTCCCTATGTCAACTCTGAACTGTGATTCATGAAGGTCCCAAGGTACGGTAGCAAGGATGTAGGTTGAAACATCCTGGATTTCCTTGTGAAGCCAGGTCCTTGTCTCTCAAGATAACGGGCCAGAGGAAATTCCATATCTTGGTTACAACACATTTTGGAAAACCCTGCCTTTTATTAATGAAGAGTAGAGTACCTCAACATGACTGTATGCTTTGAGTTTATAATCTATTTATGTTACTATCAGCCTCCTAAGCAAAGGTGCCTTAATGTTGAATGTTAAGGCTTCAAGTAAGCAGAGATGTCAGATAGTATTTAAAACATGTCATCAAGACTGCAACTCCTGGGGCAGGACATCTATCAAGCCAGGAATTAAAGTGTACAGAGAGCTGAAAACTAGGTCTTCCCTGATGTAGCATCTGTCTCTGGGATATTGTCAGAGTCACTCCCCAGTTGGGAGATTTCACAGCTGCTGCAAAAACGTCCTTGGTTATTTGGTGCTAAGTCACCTCTTGCATCTGGACAGAGGCGCATGTGAATAGGGTGGTGGTGGTGATAATAATAGAGGAAATAATCTTATTTTCTCATGCTGTACATCAGATCATTATATAACATTTTATAATCCACAAAGCATGAACTGTGGCAGTGGATCAATGCATAAATATTGGTCTCTGTCACTTAATTTTCACATGGTAAAGAAGGGCTATAATCCATTTCTGCTGAGCCCCTGCGGTTGTAAAATCCTTGGGTGAATAAGGACCTCTTTTTTGCTTATACAATTCTGGGAGGAATTATGTGCACTCATGGTGTTTATTATTTAATAATGAAAATTATGTATTGGACCCAAATATTTCTGGGCCTGCACAGAATAGCTCCTTCCTGTCCACCTTTCTACTGCAGCCCCTTGCGCGCGCGCACACACACACACACACATCTCTGAACAGCTGCTCCTAGAGGTCAGGTGATCTTCCAAAGCAGGATGCAAGACAGTGCCAAGGATGGAGGTCAGTAAGAACAACCATCTGACTCTGGAAGCTGAACCAATATCCACTCATGTACATGGTGCTTGGATCCTGGCTTCCTTTGGCACTTCTTCCATAATTCCATATTAGCTACTCAATGAGGCCCTGGAGGGATAAATATCTCCACACACACAACAGAAGGGTTGGCCCTGCTACTCAACTATTTTGGCTTTTCAGATATAGTAAGGAGATTCCAAGCAAAGCATATTTCTAATATGTGTGGTGGATTTCACACCAGTAGTTAGAGTAGGGGGAGAGAACCTTTTTGGCTTCCTGTAGGTAAATTTTGACACTCTCAAAAACCCTTGTTTGGGATTTCCCCTGGCTGTCAGGTGCTTGGGAACAACAGCACAAGGGGCATTCCTAGCCCTACGCTTCCGAAAGTGGCGAGCATAGAACTGGCAAAGCATTTCTTTCTCCACTCCACACCAGCTGATTGGGGAGCGAGGAGGAAGGCTGTATTTTGCAAGCATCAACTGCAAAAGGAACTTGAAGTGTCAGACCTAGGACCAGGGTCCAAATCTTCACTCAGTCGAGATGCTCAATGGATGATATTGAGCCACTCAATGTCTCTCATGCATAGCCTACTTCACAGGTAAAATTGGGGAAAGGGGAGAGAACCATGTTCACAGCATTTAGCTACGTGGAGCAAGGGTAGGATATATGTACACATAAGCAAGTGTTTTACAGAAGAACATCAGCCTATAAGATTATATGTTAGCTTTAACTCTACAGAGATAATGGTAATAGTGAGGAAAAGAACTACTTCAGTCTGTATACTTGCAAGTCCAGACACTATTCCCCCAGCCATTAACACATACAGTTTCAGGGGTGTGTGCATTTGTGAGATCTCTCTTGGCACTGCAGCACATGAAAGGAAGCACGTGAGGGACTGACTGTGCAACCAGAACAAAATAACTGTGTTGTTGAAAATAAAACCTGTTTTTCCCTGCAAGTAATAATTACTGTCTTTTCACCACAGCATTAACAAAACTGGGATTCATTTCTCTTTGGAATTCATGCAGAAAGAAACAAACAAGCAGTGGCAGTATTCTTCCATACAAGGTAATTTTTCTCTGCACGGAGAATGTGTTTTTTTGAACAAGTTAGCAGACATAAATGCAAATGGGTGTGTTCACATACAATAATAACTCTGAAGTTAAAGCTTCGGTGCATATCTTCCTATATACATAAAAAGTGAGGTTGTCATCACACAGCCCCCATTGGGAGGATTTGAAGTGCCTCATCACAATCCTGGATTTGCACAAAGTCAGGGTAGGGTAAGGGAGCAAAAAGTGAAGGCAGGTTACACAACAGTAGCCATGACATGCAAGCAAGAAGGGGAAGGGACAGGGGTGGTGAAGTGTGGTGATTTAAACAACGGAAGAAGTCTGAGTAAAGCAAGGATGGAGGGAACAGAGAGGGAAATGGCCATTTTTAAAAAATGAAAGAGGTTTGAGAAAAGTACCTTCATGCAACTGAATATCTTAGGGATCTGCATTCTTTAACTCTCTCACAAGGCAGCTGGTTAAAAAACAGCAACAACTATTACGTACTTTAGTCAAGTTTCTGCCATTCTTTAAAATCACAATATTCATCTCCAACTTTTGACATTTGAGCACAGCAAGAAGTGAGAAACACTGAAAGGGTGTGTGTGGCTGTTTTAAATTTATCCCTATTCCATTCCTCAGCTGCTTCATGTGACAGAGATTCAGGATGTGGAGCCCTCAAATATTCTACAGTTTCTTCTTACCATATCCATCAACTGAGTTGAAGCTTACAGACTTGTTCTTAAGACTCTATCCACCTTGATACAGTAATATATGCATCAGCATAGGATGTGTGCACAAAGGGGGCTACACAATAGTAGAGAGAGACTGGTATGGAAGTGGGGTGATCTGTGTGCAAGGCAGAGTTGAGAAAGGTGGGTGGAGGAAAAAATGGGAGGGAAGGTGAAAATGGGGTACAAAGGGGGAGTAGGAGGCATGGGCATGGCATTGCAAATGAAAGCAGGGGCATGAAAGGGTCTGAAGAAAATGAGGGAATGGTGGCTTTATAACTGAGCAGAAGCTGAAAAAAGTTTTCAGTACAGTAGTCGCAGTGTGTGGGAAGGAAAATGCAAGAGATTACCAGGGGGGTGGTCTGTGCAAGGGGGTGGCTTTCACAAAAGGAGGGGAAGCAAGAAGCATGGGTATGGGGGAGAAGGCTAAAACAAGGGTGCAAAGTGGGGCTGCGGAATAGAAGAGAGAAGCGGTATCAGAAATGGGATTCAGAAGGCAGTGGCAGAGGTGCCTGGGGGCTGATCTTTGCGCAGCGATCCTCCCTGGGGCTGGGGAGCACCGAATGTCACCCCCCTTCAGGCTGAAGGGGGGTGACATTTGGCACACACACACACCCCGCGACTCCCAAGCCTACAGCGAGCTGGGGGGGAGGCAGAGAGCTGCAACAGCTGCTTTTCGCTTTGCCACTCACTGGGCTTGGGGGAGTCGCGGGGGTGCGGGTGCGCTGAATGTCACCCCCATTCAGGATGACACCCGGGGTGGCCCGCACCTCCTGCACTGCACCTCCCTTCCTACACCCCTGTCAGAAGGTGAAAAGGGAGCTTAGAAGTTGCATGGGGTGGGAAGGGGAAGCGCTAGGGGGTTAATAAGGGGAGAATGGCAGGGGGATTGGGGCATGATTACCTTTCATGATATAGTGGTACCTCGGTTTAAGTACACAATTGGTTCTGGAAGTCTGTACTTAACCTGAAGCGTACTTAACCTGAAGCGTACTTAACCTGAAGCGTACTTAACCTGAAGCGAACTTTCCCATTGAAAGTATAGTGGAACCTTGGTTTACGAACACCTCAGTTTATGAATTTTCGGTTTACGAACGCCGCGGACCCATCTGGAACGGATTAATTCACTTTCCATTACTTTCAATGGGAAAGTTCACTTCAGTTTATGAACAGACTTCCGGAACTAATTACACCCATGCTTCGGGTTAAGTACGCTTCAGGTTGAGTACTCCGTGGACCCGTCTGGAACGGATTAATCCACTTTCCATTACTTTCAATGGGAAAGTTCTCTTCAGTTTATGAATGCTTCAGTTTATGAATGCTTCAGTTTATGAACAGACTTCCGGAACCAATTGTGTTCATAAACCAAGGTACCACTGTAATGGAAAGTGGATTAATCCCTTCTAAACGGGTCCATGGAGTACTTAAACTGAAAGTACTCAAACCGAAGCGTACTTAAACCGAGGTATGATTGTATTCCTTTAATGTAGAACTATTTGATGTTCAAACACTTGTAGCACAAGTGAATGATCAGGGTCATGGTAACTTGCTCCATCCCTAACATCCACATACTGTACCAGATGTTAGATTTCCCTGAGAGCCTGTGTATGCAGATCCCAACTGATTTATGCTCCAACCTCAGAATCTATTCACTCCATTTTGTGGTGTACAGATTGTACTGACTGGGACCTACAGGCATGTGCATGCATGCATGCACGCGCACACACGCGCACACACACGCACACACATGCAAGCCCCTATAGAAACTTGATGTGCAACACAGGGACATCAAGGGTGTGGTAAGTCAAGGCTGGGCTAACTTCGCCTCGGTACATATTGGAGTGAACATGAAGTTACCACTGTTCACTTGAAGAACGGCATATGTCTCCACAAATGTCAGGCACCTGGTTGACAAGGGTCTAGCTGCAAGGGGGTGCACTTTCCGGCCAATGCTCTTTCTGCATAACATGTGGCAAACGGTTTGTCAGCAGATAAGGGACTACATGAGAATAAGCGTCTGCTGATATGATGAGGCCAGTGTATGGAACTTAACTGTTGATGACATTAGTAGGGCACATGGACATGAGCATGAAGAGAAGGCCTGAAGAACATCGTCCATGAGGAAGTGGAACCAAGTAAAGGAGGTAGAAGTGGCTTAAGTTGTGGCTTAAGGTCTAAAAATATTTGTAGTCACAGGACATAGTTACTGAACATTGGAGAACTAATTGATTAGGATGCATACATTATTATTATTATTACTATATTGCTTTGTTTGATATCTGTTCCAGCATGAACTGGCATCAATCACAACCCCCTCCCCCAGCCACAAAAACATATATACAGTATTTTGAGTTGGAGATGCTACAGAATAAACAGGGGATCTTTCTCGTGTTGCGTGTTGTGTGCATGCTCTGAAAGCCTTAGGATTATCCCTCCCTGAAGAAGCTCTCACTAACACTAACCCAGCACTGTCTCTTCATGCTGGAGAAAAGCTACACCTGTTGAATTTCTACCTCTCTCTGGCAGCTGTTAAATAAACTGAACCACTTTCTAATAGTCAGATTTATCGCACCCTGGAATTTTCGATCTGCTCTTAAAAGGAGGCTGTCCCAACAAGTCTGTTGATTTTTAATGTGGAGAAAACCACATAAGAAATGCCTGATCCTGCAAACCTTTCCCCAAACAAAGTATTTTTTTAAAAAAGAAAGAAAAAGAAATTCCCAAGAAATCCTGCCTACAGGATCAAGCAAGTATTTGAAACAGCTCCAGAAAATCTGTGGAATTGTTCGCACAACCATTTTAGCATGTAGCAGCATGATCGTTTAATCAGCCCATGCCAGCCACCACGGTTTGTGCCAATTGTATAATGCCACCCACTGCTGTCCACCTTGTGCTGAGTTTAGCTTATTTCACCATTGGCACTGAAGCATAACTGCACATTTTCATGGGACTGCAGTCTGGCTCACAGACAGCTACTGTTGCTTCTCGAAGCAGCCAAGCATATACACAGAAGTGATAGTTAAACAGAGGCGTGTGTAGAAACCAATTGATTTTGTGGTACAATACTGTAGTTCCAAAACTTGGAACTTACTTTCTGACATATAAATAAAAGCACCCTTATCACCTTTCCTGCACATGCAGGCTCTGTTAAATGTAGACACTGCCTTCTCAGCTGGAAACTGAGAAGATTATCCAAAGGCAGACAATCCAAGTATATATGAAGCTCAAATTCTACCCGCCTCCCACATGGGAATGTCATCTTAGCTATTTGATAATATTTGAATTACTGAAGCTATGGGTGGATTAACATTAATTTAATACACGAGGCTGCTTTCTTACTGCCAGGAAATCTGGTGTTTATAATAACAAGGCTCGCATTAAGTCATTTCTTCCCTGTCACTTTTACAAAACTTTTTATCATTCCAATAAAAAAAGCCCCAAACCCAGATACTATGTGGACAACGAGAGGCACAAAGAGCCAAACAGCCAGTAATCCAAAAAACGAAGACTTACCTGTGGCTGTGTGTGTGTCTGTCTGCTCACGAATGACTGCAAGAGGCAGCAATGCTACCTTAGATCACCACCACTCAAGTCCTCAGTCTTCCAGCTCAATCAGTGGCTCTTTAACACCACCTCTCTCCTCTAGCTTCTGTTTGGTTACTAATCCTTTACTGCACAGGAAAAAGAGAGTTGGGTTTCATTTAACCCCTTCCGCTGCAAAAGTTCCTCCACAGCTTTCCTGTTTGGCTTTCAGAAGCTGAAGTTGTAACCATGCACACATGGAAGGGACAGACTTTGAATGATCTCCAGCCCTTTAACCTGAGTGTCTTTGAACAAAAAACAACAACACACAATCTGTTGTTGGCTGCACAAGGCATTTCCAGGGCGGGGCCTTTCTCAGCTAAGTTTTTATTTTAGCCACAGGCAGCACATCAAAAGACAAGAGAGAGAGATTATTGGAACAATCTATAATTGCAGCTGTTGTTTCTCATTTCCATTAAAGTCCTGGAGTTTAAACAGTGAGATTTTGCAAATCGCATTTCCTTTGCAACCTGAAAACAGGCCTACACCAAAGTCCACCTTTGAACTTTTCCCCTCCTGCCCTTTGAAGCCGGGAACATCAATCCCAAATCTTGTGCAGGGCTGGATCCATCTTTGCAATGCAGTGATTCACATTCTTAGAACTGTACATCTCAGAAGTCTGGAAAAAATGCAGAAGCACCAAGATATGAATCTGTGCTTGAGGAATTTGTTCCTACTTTAATCTTCATTTCACAGTAAGAATCCTCAGGAAAAGCCAACTGGAAAATAACTATGGCATTGAGCTGTTCACACACAAAAAAAGCAGGTGGGAGGAATGCTTGCTTTATCCTCCCCTTCTTTGCAGCCCTCTCTCTAAAGATCCCCTGGTTAACACCATTGGAATCAGGCAGGAGAAACAGTGCATTTTGCAGTACCCTAGACCTCACATCTTTTTGTGAATTTTTTTTAAAAAATAAATAAACGATTTGAGGGGCTATGTCCTATGGGCCCAACTTAAGCATAACCCTGATTGCACAGGTTTTTTGGGTTTTTTTACTATTTATTTTTTATTTCTGGAATTTCTGTGTTGCTTTTCCAAATAAAGTTCTCCTGAGGCAGCTCATAATAAATGAAAAAAGTAAAATAAAATAACCTGAATTTTTTTTAAAAAAAATTAAAGACTAAAAGAGCAACACAGTATCCTAACAAAGAAAAGATAATATCAAGCTTTTTCATCTCTCGGTATATTTACCAGCAATATACAAATCTGAGGTTGTCAGCCAACTACAAAATTATACAGCCCACCATGTTCTTGTGGCTTTAATACCAGCTTGATCTGCAAAATCAGCAGGTGAAGTTGTTCCTTGCATTGAGATGTTTGCAGATGATGAAGCTGCTGCTGTTCAAGGTACAGCAGGGGGCAGTAAAGAAGCTGACTTGTAATGCTTTAAAGTCATTCTGACTTTCACCAGTATTAAATAAATTGACACGCCTAGACCTCATAGGAGCTCAGGGGTCCTCTTTGTGTGTTCTAACCTAAATGTACAGCAGTGGTAGTGGCTACCTGGTGTGGACATGTAAAACCTTGTTTGCCTATAAGGAGCTTAAATTTCTGAACAAAATGCTAACCTACCTGTAACTAGTACTATGGAAGGCACCACATTGAGCCGCATGAAATGGAAGTCCATCAACCTCACTAAGAAACTTGCACAGGTACAGACTGACATCTTCTTTCTGACTAACAGTCATCAACAGGTCGACCACTCCTATCAGCCAATCACCCATTCCCACCACCCTTCTGAGTAATAACCCTCCCCACCCTCTGACTATACATGGTCTGGTGACTTCTGTTTCAGTGTATCTGAAGAAGTGTGCATGCACACGAAAGCTCATACCTATGACAAACTTAGTTGGTCTCCAAGGTGCTACTGGAAGGATTTTTAAATTATTTTGTTTTGACTACGTCAGACCAACACGGCTACCTTCCGGTACCGTGTTTTTCACGGATTGCCAAGAGCATTAAAGAGTGGCTTTTCACAGAGAAACCAGTGGGTGGGTGGGGATGAGCCCTAAAATTCTTGTTCTATTTCATTAAGAATAACCCTGACAAAACCTGTTCCCCTCCACCCATAAGTTTCCTTTTGATAGCAGCCTCTTCAGAGATGCTAGATTATTAAGCTATTTGGGAAGTTCGGGGCATCAGATATGTGACTATCCAAGCTGGAATCCAGCCAAGACGCATAGGGGGGGGGGGAAAACAGCTGTGCCTACTGCTCTGTTGACCACTGAAGGGCAACATCTTGCTCAGCTGAGGGGTAGTCCCTTGGGACGTAAGAAATGTCAGCCCCAAATGAAGACTTTGAACTTCTCAAAAAGATTTCAACAAAGGTTTTGTTACTATGTTTTATCCTGTATCCAGATGGGCTAGTATGATAGGAAAGGTTATTCTTGTGAGGTTTTGGCTTAGCATTGGATCATTCAGTACCAGGAAACAGTTTATCTGTGCTTCAAAAGACCACCAAACTGCAGCGCTAGAAGGTCAAAAAAATGCAAACAAACAATCAAGCACTACCTTCCTCTAAAAATAATTTGAGCCTCTTAAAAAAAATAACCACAAGGTTTAAAAATAAGTTAGGATGCTATTTTAAAAATGGGAGTAAGTACAACTGACACCAATGGGGCTTTCTTCTTCTGAGTGGACATGTATAGGATTGCACTGTTACACCTACTCAAAAGAAAGCCTCATTGAGTTCAATGGGCTCCTATTTAATTCCCCCCCCGCCCCCCAAATCGTATGCTTGGGATTGCACTACAATTTTACTTTCCTATAAATTAGTCAGTTATTAAGTTTAAAATTCCCTTATGGGTGGTGCTGAGTTTGGGGTAGGTGAGGAGAAAACTGAGTAATTCAGAGAAGAGGCACATTTAAAACATTTCAGAACAGCTCCCCTGGCTTTGTGTGTGGGGGTCAGTTTCATTTCACCTCTGCTCCCCACACGGCTGTGGCAAGAGCCCATGCTGTCTACCCTCATTATGCTGTTGATTGATCGAAAGCTGTCAGAGATCAAAAAGATTTCAGCTGAAGCAATCGTGAAACCCATTCAATCAGGTCATAAAAGGGTTCATTATGTGGTACCACTGCAGTCTACGCCGCTATGTTGCTGCTGACAGGGGAAGCACACACTGTTTGTGATGATCAGAGCACATCTTTCACCTAAGCACCTTGGTTCTTTTCTTTTCCCCAACCTCCTCCTGACCATCTGCTCTCCAGAAGCAAGAAACTCCATCATCTCTTTTGTCCATTTACGTTAAGAGAATGGACATTTTCCTCATGCTTTTCTCCATTACTAGACGCATTATATAATTGCCTGTCCCACAGTTAGGTCAGGTTCATTTTGAAGCAACTGAGAAGCAATTAAATGGCAATTAAATGGTATATGGTTCTCTTATCTAACAAGTATACATTTTGCTGTCCCTCCAGGGTCCTTTAAAGATTCTGATGCATAGGCTCATTACATTTGTTCATAGATCTTCTGTAGTCCCCAGTTAGCTTTAAAAGAGAATGGTGTCCTTTATCAACTCAGATCAGAAACAAAGAACGAGTCTTGCAGTATGGTTGAAGCAGGCATGCCTGTTCCTTACCTTGTATAGGAACACCTTTTTTAAATTATAAATGAAACTTAAACTCACTTTAATCACAAAACACTATCCTGAAATATAAGCTTTAAAAGCAGTACAGTACCTGGTTTTGGATACCAAAGCAGCCAAAAAGCAAAATTTACTCAAGGAAGTACTTATCCCAACTTCCTTTTGTTCTGAGCTTTCCAGGCACAGGTTTAATAATAATAATTTATTTATACCCCGCCCTCCCCAGTCAAAACCGGGTGCAGGGCGGCTCACACCAATAAAATTACAATAAAACATAAAAAGCAATTAATTAAAATACAGATTAAAATACAGTATTAAAATTTAAAATGCAGCCTGATTTTAAGTAGTCCATAAATCCAAGCCATGAGGGAGGAAAACGCAGGGGTCAGACTAAGTCCAACCCAAAGGCCAGGCGGAACAGCTCTGTCTTGCAGGCCCTGCGGAAAGATGCCAAATCCCGCAGGGCCCTGGTCTCCTGTGAAAGAGCGTTCCACCAAGTTGGGGCCAATACTGAAAAGGCCCTGGCCCTGATAGAGGCCAATCTAGCCACCTTATGGCTCGGGATCTCCAGAGTATTGTTGTTTGTGGACCTTAAGGTCCTCCGCGGGGCATACCAGGAGAGGCGGTCCCATAGGTACGAGGGTCCCAAGCGCTTTAAAACTCCATTGCTGAGGTGTGTGTTGTTGTTTTTAAACACTTAGGCACAGAGATTTAAAGTCCAGTATCATGCCCCTTGGGGTCACGAAGAGTCGGACACGACTAAACAACAACAACAACAACAACAAATCATGCCCCTTTAAACAGTTGTGGCTTTCCCTCCAAGCATGCTGAGAGCTGTTAGGATACCCCTATTCCTCTATTAGAAGTACAATTCCCAGAGAATCTGGGGGGGATGATTGACTGTTAAACCACTCTGGGAATTGTCATTAACCTGCCCAAGGCAGGTTATGTTGTTGTTGTTGTTTAGTCATTTAGTCATGTCCGACTCTTCGTGACCAGAGCAGCGCACAGAAACGCCGTTCATGACCCCATGGACCAGAGCACGCCAGGCATTCCTGTCTTCCACTGCCTCCCGCAGTTTGGTCAGACTCATGTTGGTAGCTTCGAGAACACTGTCCAACCATCTCGTCCTCTGTTGTCCCCTTCCCCTTGTGCCCTCAATCTTTCCCAACACCAGGGTCTTTCCCAGGGAGTCTTATCTTCTCATTTGCAGTCGTAATTGTCCTGAAATTCACAACAGAGACCTTACACATTTGCTTTTCTTTATTCAATGTTTATTGAAGCAGCAGTAGTAATAATGACAATAATATTTTAAAGTAGAAAAAAGATGATGAAAGCAGACTTGTGTTATAAGATTGCATTGAATTGAAAATACAGTATTCATAACATCTAAGCCTACAAACAATCCTGAGACTACTTGTTTGCCTTTCTTCTGGATCTCAAATATAAACTACATTTTAAGTACAACTATAGCCCAATTCAACAAATTTCAGTCAATTCGTTGCATAAATCTAAGTTGATTAAACTACTGAGTTAAATCTGCATATGGGTAAAAACTATATCTCCAAAGCAGGAAGCATATTCCCTTGGTTTTTAGATTATGCATACAGGTGTCTTAGCAGCAATTGCCTTAGAAGAGGCATTTCTCTTGTGCATAAGAGAAGCAAGAATGACTCTTAAGATGCTGCTTGGCATCTAAAAATTTTATAAGCACGTGGTTTTTTTATATAAAAAAGTAAGAGTGGTCACTGACAAAAGAAGTCAGGTCTTTTGTACCTTTAATAGTTGTACCCCTGGGCTGTTCCGTTCTTGGGGTTCTTTTCAGGTGACACCTCTTAGAGTGTATCTAGAACAAATGTATATTTGCTAACTGCCATGACGTTTCACAAAGGATCATGAGAAATATAATTTGGTGAGATGCTGAGCCTACCACAAGGGATGGACTACTGTATATTCCTGTGTATAAGACTACTTTTTAACCCAGGAAAATCTTCTCAAAAGTCGGGGGTCGTCTTATACGCTGGGTCATATTTCTTATATGGCGAGTATATCCCAAACTCTATATTTTAACTGGAAAAGTTGGGGGTCGTCTTATACGCCGGAATATACGGTACTTGAATTACAACCACTATTAAACCAGTTTAACTGTGCATTTGTATGCATGGTTAGTCAGATATAAATCCCACTAAAGTCAGTGTTGTTCGCTTATGAGGAAATTTAGGGAGTAAAAGCCTTTAGTGGTACTTACATCTGAACAAACGTGAAGGATTATACTCCAAGACTCCAATCTTAACCTCACTCACCTAGGAGTAAGCCTCATTGAATTATATTGGACTTACTTCTGAGTAGACATTTTCTCAGGCCTGTGCTGTAAGTCTCTGTAATGTAGATATGCACTTTAAGATTTTATTTTCAAAACTGTCCCCTCTATGTATTTTAAAAATAAAACTCATTATTGCTTCCTGTCAAGGTATATAATATTTGGCCCTCAAGATTCTAGTCACTATTTACACTATTTATATCACAACTAGACTCCTTGCAAAGATGGAAGAAAATAAAACCAGCACGGACAGTTTTATAGCCTGCTATGTATACCATACAAAGACAAGAGATAGGGAGGGTATACAGCTGTGCCCAGTAAGAGGGAGAAAAATAAGGAATAAATAAGACCGTATAGGAATAGAAACCCCTTTTCCCTCCCCACCTTTGGAGTTCTGGATTTATGTGCAACACAAAATGAATCTGGCAGCTACAGGCCCAATCTAATTTAGACTGATTAACACATCAACCTTTGTCGGTGTTGCATAAAAGGTATGTCGCAAGTACAAAGAAAAATATATTTGTTGAGATGCAGAATGAAAAGAGCACTAACTGGGGGTGCCCATGATGTAGACATATTTCTTTCTGTTTGCCCCCTGAGACTTCAGAATGGGAAGGTTTTGTACAGTTTCGAAAACCTGCAAAAACAGTTTTGCAAGAGATGAGAGCGGGACACGTGTCTGCAAAGGCAATTCCTGTTACCCTCTGAAAAACCTATCACCTGCTGTCTACAACCTTTGTCTCAGCTTAATGTTCTTCACAACTATGGACAGATTACCAAAGGCTCCCACACCTTTAGCAGGTGATGTGCAGAAGAGGGCATTTCAACCCTTCACCTCCTGTGGGACAAACGGCAACTGCTGAAATGCTCTTCGCTTCACAGCTCCTGAAGATAAGAGGAGGCCTCTGCTCTTCTCCTTTGCATCTCTTTTGCCTATTCTCAGTTGCCTCTATTCTCAGTTGAGAATAAATGGAAGACTGGAAAACACCAGATTTTGGGTGCAATAAATAGGAAGCAAAATGTTATTTAATTTAGTATTTTTAACGCCAGGGATGGGGAGAGGTGCTTCAGGGATGTTTTAACTCAGGTGCCAAAATAACTTTGCTGCCCTTGGATTCTAGTTATCATAACATTACTATTGTTGTTGTTATTTATTAAATCGATATACCACTCTTCATTTGAGGATCACAATAACAGTTTAAAGTATAAAAACACAAAAATGCATAACACGGGAGGGGGGGCACTATTTGATGCTCTGCCTCAGGCAATAAAGTACCTCAGGCCAGCCCAGAACAGCCCAAACCGAAGCCTGAAGCTGCTAATTATAATACTTACAATAACTTCAACAGTCACCTTCATCACCAGCAATGATGAAGCGATGAACTTATTTCCCCACACACTGCCCTAAGAGACAAAAGGTTCTTCCAATAACAGTACTGTTGTGGGTATTTCTTATTACAATTCTTAATAATATGTCTCGTTTAGGAGGACCAGCTCTGCTCCATTTAAAACTGGTGTCAAAACCTCCCATCAAATTCACTCAGTTTGGGTTCGTCCCTACGAGGAGGATTACATTTATCTGTTTACAAATGGGGTTTGGTCTTCAAGCAGGCAAGTTTAAACAGACACCTGAAGAACTCCACCTTTATAACCGCCTAACCAAACAATTATAATGTCTGTCTCATCCCCTCTCCTCTGCCTCTAGATACTTGTGCTGCAGATCAAGATATTTCCTCCCTCAATATCACGAATCCTATATATGGGTTGGATTCTATACATCTGTATGCAAACAAACAAACAAAAATATCCGCCAACGCTAAGAGGCAGAGGGGGGGGGTCTAACTTTCCCTTAGGTAAAAGCAATAACAACCCACATATCCAAAAGACCATTCTTAACCCTCAGCCTTTCTGTTACTACAAACTTTAGATTTTCCTTCTATTGCTATCACTATATGGTTTATTAATTAAAGTCTGGTTCAGATTACATAATCTCATGCTTACTATTTGGTTTTGTACTTTCCCCCCTTCACACTTTCAACTAATACACAGTTATATGGACAATGATGTAAAAATGCAGTTCAAAGACAAAATGCTCTGAAATATCAGAGAAGCACCTATACTAAGCACTTTGTATCACTATTATTGCAACAGATGGTTAGAGCAAAACACAATATAATTCCTGCCACTGCCTGACATGACCTTAAGAGTAAGTGGATACAATCTTGAGGCTGATGTGACAATCCTTCCTGCATGTCACTCTCAGGAGGGCAGTAACAATGTCAGAACAGCACAAAATGAGACTTGATGGTACCATAACTCGATAGCTCAGAAAGGATCTTCTCGGCAGAAGAAAGTAGGCTGTGAGAAAATGGTTCACTGTTTATCTTTGAAAATTGCAGGCGTATACAATCCTATTCCTCTCAGAAGCTCGGTGAAGGACCAGTTCCTTTCCCTGAGTTTTTTGGTACATACTCCACAGTGGATTTCAGTTTCTTTTCACCAGGTCATGACCTCCAACAGGAAAATCCAATCAAAGAGAAGAAAAGTGGTGAAATGCCCCTCTCAAGGTGGTGAAATTCAGAGACATCACTTGGCACAGACAAGCTTGTGATGTACACACACAGTTGCACTTTTCTTGCCTTAACTTTGTCTCCACAGATGGGTGTTAACCTTCAGCTTACCCGTGGATTTGGAGGGGAGCTGACAAATGCTGGTTTAGAGGTGCCAGTCCATGGTTTTGCATCCACAACCCTTAATTTGCTTTGGCTCCTATGTTTGCTGGGGAAATATCATGGTCTCTCAACCTACACATACACACCCTCCTCCTCCTCCTCCTGCTTCACAGCTGCCGATTCAGTTTCTGTGCTTGCCGTTCTTTGGCCTCAAAGGCGACTTTGGTGTCCTGTAGCTGGACTATGGCCTCTTTGGCTTCCTTCAGGTCCTGACAGATTTGCTCATACTTCTGAGTCAGTTCCTTGTTTTCCCGGCGGAGTTCCAGAACCACCTGGTTGACTTCCTCCGTCTGTTTGGTACAGTGGATTTTCAGCTGCTCCACTTCAGAGAGCATAATCTCCATGTTTTTCACAAGCGCTTCCAGTTTCTCCCGAGACATGTTGGTGTCTGGTCCGTTCCCGTTGACTCGCCCAAGTCCAAACCCAAACCCAAAGGGGATAAAAAAAGCCACCGTGTGATATTAAAGCAAGAAGCCTGGATACTGACACTTTTGATGTCTCTTTTATTCACCCTCTCGCTCTCTTCTGTCCTCCTCCCTTCTCTTCTCCAAACTACCCCTAATCTTCTTTGCTGGGGATAATCTGCTTATTTATACTGCAATGCAAAAAAAAACCTATGGAAGGGCTGAATGTTCTGAAGTAACATACATGCTGGCTGCATGGCAAAGCCTACAGAAAGCAACCACTCATCAGATGTAACGATCTGTTAACTGAAGATGTTGAGAATGCACAATCCAGCTAACATTAAGTGCTCACTGAGGTATGTGTAAGCATTATCACAGCTTAAAACACAGAAAGGTCTCTCCCCCCCCCCCGCTTCATGTCATGGTACACATCAGTATGGTTAGGTGTGTTTTCAACTTGTCAACAGTCTGTCCACATCAGTAGGCAGAGCAGGGCCTGGATGTCTTCATATAGCTTATGTTTTCAAATCGGATCAAAGCTGGTTTGGAGGGAAATGCAGCAAAATGCAGCATTTCTCAATAGATGTGGATGGTGGATAATGTCCTGTCTAAACCACTTCACAAACCAGTAGTGGGAATAACTACATCTTTATGTGTGTATGTCCCCCTCCCCAAACCAGTTTTAATCCAAATTGGGGGAAGAAACAAGGTAGCTGCATTTTTAAGCTGTTAATGCATGCACACACATATACCAGATTGTAAGTCCCTCTGAACTCAGTGGAATTTACTTCTGAGTAGAACTGCACAGGATTGTGCTGCAAGTCAGAGGAATGGGAAGAGTTGAGTCCCACTGAAATCAATGATATTCAAAAGATGTTGACTTTGGCTGGATTGTGTGCACGGTTAGGGGTGTGTCTTCCGCTCCCCAACACACAATAGTCAGAAATGATCTATTTCTCACAGGAATTAAATTACATAATGCATAGCAAAAGATAACAGATCACTCTAATAAGTGTATGTTGCTTATTTAATGGCATAATATTGACATTAAGTGTAAAATAGTACAAGGGACGAGGCCATGGACCGGGCACGGTCCACCACAGCCCGCCTCTCTATGTGGTTTCCTAAAGTGAAAGTGGTAAAATCACTTGCCAACTACTTGATAGAC
Organism: Zootoca vivipara; assembly: GCF_963506605.1. Classification (NCBI taxonomy): domain Eukaryota; kingdom Metazoa; phylum Chordata; class Lepidosauria; order Squamata; family Lacertidae; genus Zootoca; species Zootoca vivipara. The sequence goes on from NC_083276.1 coordinate 44,751,838, forward strand.
CTGACGGAGCCCAATTTGAGAAGAGCGTTTACTATGGCCCGTTTCCATTCTATACCCACAGCCTTCCTGCAGGGGATTTACTCTAAGACCCCTATTACTCAGCAACTATGCCCATGCACAATGAATGAAATAGAGGACTTCCTACATTTCTTCCACCATTACATCTAAGGAAGACTGTTTGAAATCGCTTCTTGTGGACGCAAATCCCCAAATTTCATGTGGGGTGGCAATCTTCATAGTGCAGGCTCTGAAACTCAGGGCTACCCTGACAGGGTAGTGTGTCCTAGACCTGGACCTGTTTTAATTCTCTCTATTTCATTTTTAACTGAATGTGCCAAGCCTATTTTGGGCTATTTTATGCTTTACATATATCTGCATATTAGATTTTTGGCGCTGGCACCTAAATCTTTGCATTATTGTCTTAAAGGTAAAAAGGTAAAGGGACCCCTGACCATTAGGTCCAGTCGTGACCGACTCTGGGGTTGCGCGCTCATCTCGCATTATTGGCCGAGGGAGCCGGCGTATAGCTTCCAGGTCATGTGGCCAGCATGACTAAGCCGCTTCTGGCAAACCAGAGCAGCATATGGAAACGCCGTTTACCTTCCCGCTAAAGCGGTTCCTATTTATCTACTTGCACTTTGAGGTGCTTTTGAACTGCTAGGTTGGCAGGAGCTGGGACCAAGCAACGGGAGCTCACCCCGTCACAGGGATTCGAACCGCCGACCTTCTGATCAGCAAGCCCTAGGCTCAGTGGTTTAGCCCACAGCGCCACCTGGGTCCCTATTATTGTCTTAGGGTAATTTAAATATTATTACGCCAGCAATATCGCCTTGAATTATGCTTTGTTGCTTGTCTCTGGCATTTTTGTATTGTTTTATTTTGCTATGGCTGTATGCTAACGCAATAAAGGTTTGAATCTAGTATTAAATGTATATTATTTACTTGGCAGGCTGTTGTATCCTGCAGAGTCAGGTAATGAAAGACTGATTATCTTTGAGAAATTGTTATTCTTTGGGTATTAAGCTTGTATATAAAATAAATTAATTCCCTGAGTAACTTGCACAGTATACTGTATTTTTTCTTGTATCCCAGAACTTTCCTGTACAGGCTTCATGGTTTAGTGTGAAAGAATTTTTTCACTGACAGGGTGTTCCATGTTTTCATTCATCATAGTTGTTGGTGTGGTTTTAAATTCCAACCTTATTTCCCAGCTAATATTCTCTGGATGCCTGCCTGCAGACATTTTGCTTGTTTGTTTGTTGAATTTATATCCCACCTTTCCACCCCAAGGAGCCCGGAGTGGCAAACAGATATACCATTTAAAAACAATAATAAAACGAAAACATTCAAGAAAAGATCAAAACCTTTAAAAAACAAATACAATTAAAAACATACAGTTTTAAAAAATATATTCTAAAAGCAATTAGAATTGAAAGCATACTTCCATCTAAACATCTTGAGCTTGCAAGGAACAGTATTCTTCTGTCACCAAATGCCTGGGTAAACTGGAATGTTTTCAAATTCCTCTTGACAATTAATAATGGAGATTGGCGCACTTCTCTCTTTAATTTTTTTTTAAAATAGACTTTATTGAAATTAAAATTAAAATAAGTACACACATAAATACATACACACACTTGAAATAATAATAATAACATACAAAATCATATATAATAAAAAATAATGAAATAATAACAATACTGATAGTAAAAATATAACTTGAAAATTTAATTTATACATTCAACTTAAATCCAACTTAAATTGTAATACCCATATCCCTAAAAGAATTACGAGTAAAAACAAAAGAAAAAAGAAAAAAAGAAAAGAAAAATGAAAAAGAAAATACAGACAAAAAATCCTCCACTCATTCAAACCCAAAATTATTATAATCATAGTACTCCAAGTACATCCCACCTATAAACCCCTTTAATTATTTCCCTTTATCTCCTCCTCTCCTATTTGACTTCCACTCATCTCTCTCTCAGGTTCATCAAATGCTATATTACAATACTGCTTCCCCATATTTGGAGATTGGCGCACTTCTCTAGGGGCACCACTACTGAAAAGCCCCTGTAGCAGCACAGCTCCACCCATAAACTGAGCTAATAAGTAGACCTGAGCCAACACCCAGCAGCACTACCTCCATAAAGTATCCAGATAATTTGGCACTGTGTCATAGTAACACCAGCTGTAACTAGAAACCTTTGGCTCTGTGATTGGCTGCCCTCTGTGGTGAGCCACTGAACTGCAGGTTGCAGTGTATCCCCAGCCCATGGACTGACTCCCATCCACTCAAGCTGGTCACTGGCTTCTTCTAGGCAGGGAGTATTATAAGAGGCCTTCCTGCTGGAGTTAAGCCTTGCTTCAGCAACAATGCGGAGAGCATGTCTAATATAAATGCGCCGTTGTCAGTTTTTTCTCCCGTGCTGAGCGCTGGCCTTTATACAGTACTTCTTTGCCATTAATGTATAGATATAAAATGAGGCAAAACCATAGCTGCCAAGTTTTCCCTTTTCTCGCGAGGAAGCCTATTCAGCATAAGGGAAAATCCCTTAAAATAAGGGATAACTTGGCAAAACTGGGTTTAATGAGAGCACCAGGTTTCATCCTTGGTGCTTTGAAGTTTGCAACTCCTTCTCCATCATCCAGATAATTAAATCTAAACTTTTACTGCTGACATTAACATTCTTGCCAGTTTCCTGCTGAGTTTGCATCTCAAACCCCTTCTCCTATTACCTCTCCTGCAGTTTTTCCAGTGATACCAGCCAGAACCACCTGCTTTTGTCCCATCTACATTCCTCTCTTCCTATGTGTTTGAGATGACGAATAACAAACTGGATTGTACTAGCTTTCCTATCATAAAAACGAAATTTCCCAGGCTCTCTCTAAAATTTTAGGATTACTTCTGCTATGAGTTGGAATATGAGGAAACTCTTCACATACATTATTACCTCAGACTTTGTTCCAGCCCTTGTGCTTGCAGGGGCACGTTTGGAAAATGTGACGGCAGAGCGCAAACACTACACCCTCTATTATTTGAGCTTTCTGTCTGAATTCAGTGCTCTTGAAGTAAAACTTTGTCTTTTTCTTTTCTACTTCTTTGCCGGTTCAGGAGGCATCCTTGCTCCTAATCTAGCTTGCTCAAAGGCAGCAAGCAAAGTCACTTAAATAAAACAGAGAGAGCCCAGAGAGAAAAGAAATACAGATAACACTCTATGGAGGAAACTGAACAAAAAATAGTGTATAAATTGAGGAGAAAGGAACAGAGGGGTTTTGCCTTTCTTTACTTCAGGCCTTGCATTCAACTAAACATACAGAGGAAAACTTCCTCAGAATTACACAGCCAATCAGAGCATGTACTACCTCAGCAAACATCATGCCACTCTGCCTCGTTGCCAAGCAACACCCCACCCCCGCCCCTCACTTCATTAGCTAACTTACTGGTACCAAAATTAACCCTGAAGTTACAAGCAGAATGATTTATGGTGTTGCACCTCCAACATCATCATGACAAGCACACAAAACTCTCCGGAGACGAATAGCTTTGTGTCTACACTATAGTATGGGCTGACTGGTTATCCACAATATAATGCTATTTAAAATTTATTATCATTATTACATTTATATCCCACCAGGGAACTCAAGATGGCATATATGGTTCTCCCCTCCCTCCATGTTCACTACAGGCCTGTAAGGTAGGTTAGACTGAGAGAAAATGACTGACCCTAGGCCAACACTCTAACCCAGGCATCCCCAAACTGCAGCCCTCCAGATGTTTTGGCCTACAACTCCCATGATCCCTAGCTAACAGGACCAGTGGTCAGGGATGATGGGAATTGTAGTCCAAAACATCTGGAGGGCCGAAGTTTGGGGATGCCTGCTCTAACCACTAAACCACAATAGGTTTCTATATACCGCACTGGCTCTCAGTATGGATGACTTGTAAGGAGCAGGTGGTTTATATACAGTATAGTCAGGGCCTGGAACTGAGCTTTTAGAGTCCCAGGCTGCTTATTGGTTTAGCAAGGTGCTGAGGAAGCTCTTGCCTTCCACGTGTTGTTCGACTCCAACTCCTATCAGCCTGAGCCAACAAGGCTAAAGGTCGGTCTAGCATCATCTGGAGAACCACGGGTTTGCCATTCCTAGTCTAGGGGCAAGATTCTTGCTTTGGGTGTGAGAGAGCTTCAGTTCCCGAAGGATGCTTTTAAACAGAAAAGGAGAGCAGGAGAAAATGATAATAAAATATACGTCCTGGATGCCCTTGTGGAATTGTTTGTGCTGGCTTCAAGCCCAGACCTTGTGTGACATGGCTAGTCGTATAACAGGTTGGAACATGTAGCATTATGAAAGAGCAGCTCTTTATGGAAGACAACCCCGCCCCCCCAATCCCTTTTATAATGATAGAATTATGGTGCTGCAGAGACAGAACATTGGCACAGATGTTGTTGGGGTAGATTTCTACAGCCGATACAGTGCCGTACACAGTGCTTAATTCTATTTCAACCTGCTTAGAATTCACGTTCCATGTTGGGGGAAAGCATTTGACGGCAATACCGTATATTGTTTTCTAGCTTGTCAGCTGAAGTAGATGGGACAAATGGAAAGAGTGCTATCTATAATGGAGTAATAGGGCTGGTGTTGCAGATGTGGAAGATTTAACACCCACCCACCCCCACAGTTTAGGAGGAACAGCAAAGAGCACAAAGCAGGGGGGTGGGTGGGAATTATCTTCAGACTTTATCCTGAAGCCCATTAGAATTTGGGGGGAATTGCAAAGTAAGATTAATATTGCTAACATGCACATGATAGTGCATCTGGCAAAGCTCTACACTCTCAAGATTAATCCAACAAGTTGGGAAGTTGAAAATAAAGCATCAGAATATAAAGTTTGTCCCCAGCAGGCAGTGGGTGTGGAGATAAAATCTGACTGCGTTGAGTAAATATATCTCAGGGCAGCTGATGAAGGCGGAAGCCAAAACATTTTGTTATAAGAGTTTAACATTTATGTTTTGTTTGTCATTGTAATATACATACACACCAACCCACACATTCCCCTCCTCTCAAAGAGCTCTAGTTGTCAGAGTGGTTTGACAATCAATCCCTTTTTCCAGCAAACTCTTTATATTGCAGGGCTCTGTGAGGATAATAGAGGTCTCCTAACAAGACTTATTAGCACCCATAACAAGCAGCTTACCCCAGGATTCTTTGAGGTAAAAAGGTCAAGGGACCCTGCCCAGTCGTGGACGACTCTGGGGTTTGTTATGTTAGGTTTCTTTTCCTCTCACTGTGCAGGTCACATGCCTGTGTTATGCATTCCAGCAAAGATGGTTGGAATCACGGGAGTGGATGTTTGCTGTATTCTGTTTCCGTTTGGTTTTTCTTCTTTTTCGGACTTCTCTCAGCAAGAGGAGACATGTTTTCCTTTTGTTCTGCCTTACGCGTAATAAAGTAGCTTTTAGTATACAACCTCAGCCTGGCTCCATCTGTGTTTTATCTCTGCTGGACTCTGAATATGTACTCAGTGTCTCCAAGACATAGGTCATAATAAATCATCAGCAAGGGCTGTTGGAACTCCCTAGAGCTGCATGCTGAACACTGATGGGAGAGACGGGCTGGATTTGTTCCTGCATTATGCCTGTGGATCGTTCCTACCCCCGGCTGACCCGACAGGGTTGCGGCGCTCATCTCGCTTTACTGGCCGAGGGAGCCAGTGTACAGCTTCCAGGTCATGTGGTCAGCATGACTAAGCCACTTCTGGCGAACCAAAGCAGCACACAGAAACACTGTTTACCTTCCCTCCGGAGCAGTACCTATTTATCAAGTAGAGCACTCAGGGCTGATTTCCTTAAGAATGGATAGGTTTGGTCTTCTTGCAGTCCATGGGACTCTCAAGAGTTTTTAGGACACCCCCATTCCCCTCACAGAGTTAAAAATCCCAGAGTTCCCTGTGAAGAGGGATTGGTTGTTAAAACAACTCTGGAAATTGTTGATCATGTTGTCTGGAGGAGCACCAGAAAACAACTAATAAACCAGAATGAAGTGTGGGTGGTTCAGTATAAAAGCATCACTAATCACTATTACTGTCAAGCAGGCTGTGCAGCGGGAGACGGCAAGAGAGCACTTCATGGCTGAGCAGGGACCTGAACACGTGTCATCTCAGCCCACATCAATCGCTGGGTCCACTACTGCACCCCATGAGTCTTATACCAGGATGGCTAAACTACACAGTCCCTTCCACACAACAATCACTTCTTAGCTTCCCTCCCAATCTTTATTCATTTCGGCTGCCTAATTTAGTAAGAAATTAAAAAAAAGCTTTGGTGCTGTTGCTATTTTTAAGCAATTGGGATCGAGAACACTTTGCAAATCTATGGCAAGTCATGCAGCAATCTACCAGATTTAGCAGCTGCCCCCCCCCCACTACACCACACTGGCATATTGCCACAAAAGCTCAATTGAGATGCTCAGTGTGTGATAGGAAACCTGTCTATTCCTTGCTCCTGAAAAATACAAATCAAATGGTTGCACTGGAGTCTTTAGTACAGTCAGTGCATACTGTTGCTTCTTGTTTTCACAGCCTACCACTGATTTCCAAAGTGGATAATCAGCGGTGGCTTCATCTTTTCAGGAAGCGAGATTAAAAGGGTTTACTGCTGCTATGGCAACAGCCAAGTTCTACTCTTAAAATAGTTTGGAAACTGCCGCTGATGACTTTGAGCTCACTGTGACTCACCTCCAGGATACAGTCCCAGTGACCTGCAGCTTTGTAGTTCATGTCAAACCAAGCAAGGTGCGCTGCCTTTTGTTTCCTCTGATAGTATGTGTGCGGTTTTTCATTCCATAATTATATATTTTTGGAACAGAATAGAAATAGACTAGAAAGGGGGAGAAACTACTGCAAGTAAAATTCATGTCCTCTAGATTTCACCCACTGAAAAGTTTATTGGCTGTCGCTGATTATTCATTGTGTTTTAGGCAGCATTCCTATGTATGCTTACCTGGGGGTTAATTCCCATTTAACTAGGATTGCACTGTTAAAGTGCTTTTAATTATTATTGTGATGGTTAGTTGATTATCTTAATAGTGTGCAGTGTGTACTTTTGTAATGATATAGTTAGCTGTGTTGAATGGTTCTTGGAAGGCAGGATAAAGATCTCAATAAACTCCTGAGATAAACCTCGGTTTACGCCTACCTCGGCGAGCAACCGCTTCGCCGAGTGACAGCTGCGGACCTGGAAGTGTCCCACTCACTGGTGGAGAGGATATAAAGGTTCCGCAACGTCGGATCCGCAGACGCGATCTGCGCAGCTCATGCATGCGCAGAAGCGATCTGCGCAGCGTGTGTGTGCGCGGAAGCCTGCCTTCGGCGAGCGACTGCTTCAGCGAGCGACCGCCTCCGCGGATCGGATTGCGGTCGCAAACCGAGGTACCACTGTATGCACTTTTTGCTGAGGCCACAATCTTTTCCATCTGGCAAATAATATAAAATAAAAATCCTCTACACCAGGCCTGGGGGCGAAATGCTGCCCTATCTATCTGGTTCTTGAGACTCTTCAAAAAAGCCCTATAGTGGGGTTGCCATACGTCCAGAATTTCCTGAACACATCCAGAATACTGCAGTTGGCAGCAGTATCTGGGCGGAAATCGGTGAAAGGTCCAGGAAAATCCGGACGTATGGCAGCCCATGTCAGCAGTGCTGGTTTTGCCGATTTCCCATAAAAATAGCTCAAAAATGGCATTTATGTTGCGATTTTGCCAAAATAGCTCAACAACTTTTCTGTCTGAATTTTTACTGTTTGAAATATGGCAACTCTACTCTATAGCACCCCTTCCTTGTTAGGTAGGTCAGACATTTCTTGGGGGGCATTGGGGATAGGGCCTGTAGAACCAGGCAACCCCCTGCCCCACTCACTGGTGGAGAGGATATAAAGACCAGGCCATGGGAAGGGTTAACTTACATAAGGAGCTATGTAATGGTCAAGTAAACAGAAAAATTAAGGATTAAATGGCAGGCGTATTTTGTTCCATATGAAAAAAAGGATGTTAAGGACACAGTGAGCAAGGGGATACCAAAAGATGTAAAACAAACAAAATAGTCTAAGCTGTAACTAAGAAATGGCAAGATCATGGCCACTGGTCCCATCACCTCCTGGAAAATAGAAGGGGGAGAAATGGAGGCAGTGAGAGATTTTACTTTCTTGGGCTCCATGATCACTGCAGATGGTGACAGCAGTCACAAAATTAAAAGACGCCTGATTCTTGGGAGAAAAGCAATGACAAACCTAGACAGCATCTTAAAAAGCAGAGACATCACCTTGCCTACAAAGGTCCGTATAGTTAAAGCTATGGTTTTCCGAGTAGTGATGTATGGAAGTGAAGGCTGGACCATAAAGAAGGCTGATCGCCGAAGAATTGATGCTTTTGAATTATGGTGCTGGAGGAGACTCTTGAGAGTCCCATGGACTGCAAGAAGATCAAACCTATCCGTTCTGAAGGAAATCAGCCCTGAGTGCTCACGGGAAGGACAGATCCTGAAGCTGAAGCTCCAATACTTTGGCCACCTCATGAGAAGAGAAGACCCCTGGGAAAGACCCTGATGTTGGGAAAGATTGAAGGCACTAGGAGAAGGGGACGACAGAGGACGAGATGGTTGGACAGTGTTCTCGAAGCTAAGAACATGAGTCTGACCAAACTGCGGGAGGCAGTGAAAGACAGGAGTGCCTGGTGAGCTCTGATCCATGGGGTCACGAAGAGTCGGACATGACTAAACGACTAAACAACAACAAGAAGAAATGACAAACTAATGGGGTTACTAATGGAGTGGAGCTTTTCTCAGAAAGTCAGTTTTAATCTTGTATCACAACACCAGCAATACAAACAGGGTTAGAAACAGCACATTGCAGTGCAACCATGTGGTCCACAAAAGGCTGTCAAGGTGAGAACGAGGACCTCAGTCTAGAAAAGGTTCCTCACCCCTGCTGAGCATACTAACAAGGAATAAATCCCATTTATCTGAGGGCTCATTCACACTTTCGCTTGACCTGTATTTCGATTGCAAGGTGTGCTGGTTAATTCCCCCAGGTCTGGGAGCTTTTCTCATAGTTCCGCTGCTGTGCCTCGTGAAAATCCAATCTTACCAGCTGAACTGAAGCTTAGTCAAATAAAATCTGTCTTCGGATTCTCTACGCATCTGATAAAATCTGACTTAATAGTTGAGAGGGCTTATATATACTGCTGGTCCATTTCTAGAGACACACCCCTCCACAGGACATGACATTACAAAGCACCCCAGGAAACACTAAATTCCACGTAATTTATTGAAATTCAGTGAAGCCTATTTTGCAGCAATAGATGAAGACCCCATCTGCCACCTGCTTTACTATATTAAGCAATGTTCATTAGTAGCAATTCCCTAGTCTCCCTGGTTTGCAAGATAAATGTCCTGAAGTTGTGTTTATTACATCCTTTGTGGTGTTGATCACCACCAACACATAAAGGATAAATTTATCAGAGTATGAAAGCACTCAACAGTATAGAATGAACTGGGGAAAAGAAGAAAACATTTGCCCATATTTTGCTGCTCTCATACTATAAACACTAATGATTTATTTAGAGACTGCCCACGAAGTATTTCCGCCCATCAGTGACCTATATACATTTTGTCCTAATAAGGCTACTTTTTCTTGCTCAAATGCAAATTGCCTTTCCGCCTTTCCGTATAGCTGTTTCTGTGTCTTAATCATGTCTCCTGTGGGTTCAAGTAAGGGCCAGAGGAGGTGTTGATAGAAATTAGAAAGCAAGATAAGAGGTTAAGATTCATTAATGATATAAATAAGCAAACCAGCTGGGAACAGAAAGGAAGATGCTAAGGGAGAAAATCTGTTGCAGGTTTACAAACACAATTGGTTCCGGAAGTCTGTACTTAACCTGAAGCGTACTTAACCTGAAGCGAACTTTCCCATTGAAAGTAATGGAAAGTGGATTAATCTGTTCCAGACGGGTCCGCCGAGTACTCAACCTGAAGCGTACTTACCGTAACTCGAGGTATGAGTGTAATCGGTTCTGTAAGTCCGTACTTAACCTGAAGCGTACTTAACCTGAAGCGAACTTTCCCATTGAAAGTAATGGAAAGTGGATTAATCCGTTCCAGACAGGTCCGCGGAGTACTTAAACTGAAAATACTCAAACCAAGGCATACTTAAACCAAGGTATGACTGTAAAGGGATATGGGAGGAGAGACGAAACCAACTGGTGGTGAAGGGAAGGGGGTTAAGAAGGGAGTTAAATAAATTTCAGGAGATGGGTAGAAATATTTTGAGCGGCATGTGGGGGTGGGAAGAGGAACCATAATGCAGTCTAAATGGGGCTGCCCTAGAAGGTGGTGTGGAGTTTGCAACAAATGCAGGATGTGGCTGGTGAGCTGGTGTGTGGGGAAGCCTGCTAGAACCATGCGGCATCAGTTCTGAAAGCACTGCACTGGCTGTCACTGAGCCTCTGAGTCCAATTTAAAGTGTTAGTACACATCTACCAACATTTTGTAACTGTGACTGGTGTTTTTTCAGACATCTCTACTCTAGTCCTTGGGATAAGGAGAAGTATTGTTCTAGATGGGAACAGCCACATTGCTGTAAAACAAAATTGAATATGAAAGGCACTATATAAATGCTAACCTGGCATCATGGAGAGGAATTCAACAGGCTGCTAAATGAACGTTCCGTCACTGCAAGTATCTCTGATTGCACAACTAAATGTTCTCCTCTGTCCATCAAATTTGTTCCAGGCAACAGGAACAGATCTGAGGAGTATCCGGAGGGGATGATGAGGAGAAAGGTCCTGTTGCACCATTGCAAATCCTTGCCCCAATGGCACAGGTTAGTTGGATTCTGCCCATTGTAGATTACCCATCACTGACAGGAATGTTTTCTACTAAGATGTTTGAGCAGCTTCCCTGAAATGAAATAAAAATTGCCACAACAATCTCAATGAGCTTGGAGGTGATGTCAACAGACCAAATCATTTATTTATTTATCCTAGAGGGCTTCAACGTGCAAGTTTTGCATTTTTGCTCAGTTCACAATCTGGAGCGTGGCAAAGATTTCCCAGATCAGGTGACCTTACTTAATTCCAATTGAAGCAAATATGCTTTAAGCCACTCGCATTTTTAAACCTTAGGCATATATCTTGCTCCACAGCTATCTCTGGAATGGTGCACCAGTAATAGAGGTGGTGCAATATAGATAAGATGCCCTTCAAGATCTTAATCTGTTCTGGAATTAAAAGTGTTTGGCAAAAATAATGAAAAAGTCATAGGATCCATGCATTCTTTATTTTTAATAATCAGATAAATACAGGGAAAATTGCATAACCTATCAAAATGATATCTTAATTGGAAAGGTGTTTTAAAAAGACTTATTCACATTCAGTTCAGGTTATATACAAACCAGTGTTTGGAAAAAACAAAAAACAAAATGCTAGAGTGTAAAATAATTCAACTCTACCCCATTTCCAGTATTCCCACTGACAGACCAATATTGTGAGATTTAAAAAAATCACACCACTGTACAAATGCAAGTACTGTAGATTTCTTGATAATGGCCTTTACACATAGCTGCCAAAACAATTTACCAAAAAAACCCTTAAATGTTCTTCATTCTAATCATCCTCTGTAATGTACCCCAATTACTTGTTTCTTTTACTACACCATAAAGCAACTGCTCTAACTGTAATATCAAAAGCTTGCAAGTCAAAGACATCCAGGATTTGCTGTTTTCAGATTCAGCTGTTTTCAGCTTACTACAGCCCTTAAAAGTTTGGTAATCATCAAGGTTGAATAAACTGCATTAACCCAACATTTCTAAATGGCACTTGAGCTTACATGCCTCATTCTAAAATGCTACTATACTGTATGCTACAGACGCCTCCCCCATTTCTGTTGTCAATCTATTAATAAATTCCATTATATGGAAGAGACAGAGAAAATCCACATTCACAGTAGTACTCTTGTAACTCTTGCTTTGACTTTTCAAACTTCTGTTTACAAGCAATCCCCCTTAAAAGAGTCATGCAGAATTGCAGATATCAGAGCTCGCAATAGAACACTGAAAAACACTGACTTCTGTGTTAAGGTCAAATTTGATGGCCTGTTCAATAAGGAACTATATTCATATCTAACCAAACAGTACACTACAGTTGTATTGTCTTTTGAAGAGTACTGTGATCTAATGTGTTCAAGTGAATTCAAATTACTGAATGACTTAGTATTGCCTGAGAAGCTGTTAGTACCTAGCAACCTCTTCTGGGTTACAACTTTCCAAATGAATATTATATTAAATACGTCTCTTGTGTCCAAGTTTTGATTTTGGTTACTAACCCTAAACCATGTTAGTTGCTGCCACTGATTAAGAAACTGGCAGCAATGCAGTCAATTCTTTTAATATTTTACAAGATACAGTTAGTGAGTGCTCTTATGTTTCAGACTCTTGTGCAAGCTAGGTGCAAGCCAAGACCAAAAGAGATCACTTAGTTCACTTCATTTAGTTTACTGTATTTGATGCACTAGTTAATAAACACTTTCCATCTTGAATCTTCTAACTTGAAGGTTAGACCACTAACAAGTCAGAAAGTGGAATGTTGTCTTTTTAAGTGGAGGGATTTTTTTAAAAAAATTGCACAGAAGCTGATTCCACCATAGTCCTAACATGCGGTCTAAAGTGGCAGTTTACAGACATAGGTTCCCCATATCACTGAGGCCTAACAAATTTGGTGCAATTGATCTTAGCAGTGGAAAAACTAGTAGTGCAAGTCAATTCTAAGCAAGTTTCTCAGGGCCTCCTGAAATTCATGTAAAGACTTCTATTGGTTTCTGCGGGCACTGACTAGAGTTTCTTTCTTTCTGCAGATAAACATCACATGTAAGATGACCTCTCTGCACTGCTCTGCTAAGATGTAGATCCGGGATATCAACTATAGTATCAGACTTTGTCAATCTCCTTCTATAGGAATCATACTGACAGTGTCGTCCACCCCCCCCCCAATGAATGTTCACATGAGAAACAATGTACAAATACAAACAAAATGCCAACAGCTTATCATCTGACAATCAGTAGTTCATTTCAGATCCTATTCCTCAAATAATATTGGAAACAAAAAGCTGTTATTTACACAGCTTGCTCTGGCTTATCTCAGCCTGAGAGCCACAGTGAGTTTTTCCACATTATTAATGTTTATCCAAATTGAATTCAATAGGTAATTATGAGCCGTTCAGTGTTACAGGATTAGATAGGTAGGTAGGTACATCACATTTCAATAGAGATGTTCTACTTTCTAGATTGCAGCTTGGTGCATCTGACATTCTCAAGGGCATTCAAGTTGAGGCAATCGAAGAAGAAAGTGAACATAGCCAATAGTGTCTTTGTGTAGGTTTTAGGTCTTTTTTTCCTAATATAACATATACTTCCATAAGAGTACTTCTGGAATGATTCCCAATGGAGAATACAGGTTTTTGTTTTTGTTTAATTACCCTACAAGTGGTTACCACAAGAATTTTTATGGAATGATCCAATGGGTAGGCAAGAGGAGGAACTTGTTTTGCATATAGACTTTGTCTGAAAAACCCATATGTGTGACCGGCTCAGATGTAGTATTTTTCACATGTATGCTTTCACAGAGTTTGTTACATAACAGTCCTGTGGGGGTAAATGTTATGTGTCAGCCCTCAGTCTTATAAAATAAATATTGACTCTTTTTTTTACTTTTACAGTATAATCACATCCTATTTTATAGAAAGATCCCAAGAAATGTTTAAAAAAAGAGTCTGAGAAAACAAGATGGAATTCCAAAATTCACCACTCTGTTGAAAAGAAAACTATAAATGTTTTTGGTTGCAGTGTGTTTCATTGCTTTTCTACAGCTTTTCAAATCTCTCATTCTTCTATAGATTATAATGTTCATTATAATGCTGAAAGGACATTAAATATTCAACGTATTTTTAGGGGAGGAGACAGGGGGGAAATATAGGATTAAAAATGTCTCCAAAAAAAGGGACCCCAACTCTGATCTCATGACGAACCTGTTGTAAATGGAATCCAATGAACGCTTGGCAGCATAATCAGAAAGTGTGTGTTTTGTGCCAAAGAATGCTAGAAATGTGCAAATTTGCACACAGGGTTTTGTGCCAGAATGATAATTAGGAATTTTTAAATTCAACACAAAACACACAGAATGCCTTGCATGATTTTTTTTTCTTTAGACAAGATATGAATCTTCTCATCCAAAGTCCAGTTACTGTTCTCCAGGTAACCCATAGTGGAAGCCGGGATGCAAGAGTTGATGTTCTGGAGCCAGGCTGACTTCAAATGGTTCAGATATCTCAGTTTGATTTACCAGTTCCCTTTCTTTAGCATCACAACAATTCTCAGCACTCTTCAGCAGTGGGATGGAGGTGGAATCACTATGCTAAACAGAAGTGTTGCTGGTGAAAGCATAGGTATCTTTTACATATGGTCCTTTCAAAGATGTATAACTCAAGTTTGCTGAAGACTTAATGTGCTATAACCCTTTCATTAAGAGACCTTTTTTTGAAAAAAGAAGAGAAGAAACCAGTAGTGCCCAGCACAGCGGCAGTTAAGAAATAGGGAAAAATCTTTGCTCCCTCCCATATTTGCTACAGTTGGTACAAATGTCCATGGGTGATCAGCTCTGAGTGTGCTAGATATACAACTGATGGGAGGCAAGCTGGTCCATAAAAGGTTGCACCAAGTAATCTGTGGCAAAATAGAAAACGAGCCCAAAGGTTATAGAGATTGGAAGAGCTGGTAAGGCCTTTTTAAAAATGGCAAGCAGCAAGAGGGTAAGGCACAGGCCCTGGGGAGGAAAAGACAAAAAAGTACACACAAATTAGACAGTGGAACTCTAACAAACACAAAATACTACAGGCTACGTTTGCCTGCTTCCAAGAAGCACTATTGGCACCGAATGTTCTACAGATGATTCACACACTTTATCTTGTTGAGTGAAAATCCAACATGGATATGGCACTGGGTATTATCTGTTGGCAGATTCTGAGCTCAGCTTCCCTCAGCGCCTTCTCTAAGACTTTGTTAAACAGCAGAGCCCGCCTGCTCTTGGAATCTGCAGGTAGTAGAGGCTCTTTCAACTGATCAGCAAAGTCCAGAGTGGCAAGCTGAAAAGCCTCATTTCCGCCAGGCAGGTAGGTGTTGGTGGCTCAGCATCATAATAATAAAATAAATAATAATAAAATAAACCTTTATTGTCACTACACCACCTGTGTGCAGAGAATTAGAATTGGGTATGCACATTCTTCACATAAACTACATACCAGGTTCAGAATCTATCACAATTCATCTACTGATTTTTGAGGGGGACAAAAGAAAGATAACACACATTTAAGAAGTGCTCATGAGGCTGCCTAACTGGCAAGGCAGACAAACAAATCCCACAGAATAGAGCTCTGAAATGTAATCTCCAGAATCCCCTGATGCAGTAGTAATGACTTCACTTTGCTACTTAGAGTGGGATGTTAACATTGCTACCTTAATATTATACTCACAATTAAAATGGCTACAAAACAGGCTAGAGTTGTGTTCCAGTCTCCGCTGGCTGTTGCCGAGGCTTTGCCGACTAGGACACTGTAGAAAATGAAGTCCCCTAGGCCAAGCTTAACTCCCCCTGCCAAGGAAAAGGAAAAGAACTAAGCAATGGCACAAAATGACTCCTGTCATTCAACCCTGAAATCAAGGCCATCTTAACCAGCTAAGTATTTTGGTTCTTCCTGCTGCCCTTCCATGAGTTCTCTTGGCGATATTACGGCAATGTGCCGAATGCTTGTTATTTCAAATCAAGCAGATGTGACCTGAATAAATATGGTGAAGTCCCAGGATTTCAACTCCACTGAGTCAATTAAGAACTAAAACTGAGTCAATTAAGAACCAAAACCAAAACGGAGTTGGAAAAAGCAGAAACGCAAATTATTCCTTGGAAGGTTTATTTCTCAAGAAGATGAGTTAGTGCACATCACTAGAACGGAAATCTGGGGGGGGGGCACTCAACAACATCCACATCAGCATATGCAAATTAAGTGTACGGCTTCCAATTGAGTGGAAACACATGACCGAGAATCATAGGGTAGAACTTGGAGAGGTGGTGTGGGGGACATTTGGCCCTCAAGATATTTATGACTATAACCCCCACCTGCCTCAGCAAGCATGGCCAATGGCTAGGGATGATGGATGTTGCAGTTCAACATCTGGAAGGCCAAAGGTCCTCCACCCATGATGTAGAGAGGCAGACTGCAGCCTCTGACTCCACAGTAAGCTCAGTGTTCTCCTTGCTTCCAAGAAGCTGCAGGAAATTGTAGTGGCAGTGGGCTTAACAATGTGGTCAGGTACTACATTACTGCCTTCCCACAACATTACAAATACTGCCCAACATACCTCTATGCTTCTACCCACATGTTTCCTAGTCATCTCTCTGCCATGTGAGTGGTATCATCAAGTGTGAAGTCCTTGACTGAAATTATGGCACATTCATCATGCATCTTACTTGATTACAACTTTCTGGCAAAAGACAACTTCAGATTTCCTGCCTAGAAAGCAAATAATTTGCTTCGCGCTTGCAGTTTGTGCTTAAAATGATAAGTTTGCTTGCTTGGAAGACTGCTTCAGGGCCTCGTGTCTCCCACAAAATTCTTATAATGATTTTTATAAAGTTATATGTGTCTAATTATGATGCATCCTTCTAATTGAACCTATGTTTATGGTTTCTGTATGAATTGTTAGCTTTATTTTTTTAGGATAATCAGCAGCTTGGCAAGGTTTTTGCAATCATAACATTCAATTAAGAGAAAACAGGAGGGACTCTGTATTTTCATCCCATTCAATACATCTCAAGCAGTGCCTTAATGTTCTCTTAAGTCTTTAAGTTGCAACGGTGGCACTGACTATCACTTCCAAACCCAGGTCTTCACTAGGCTTTCCTCACTGTTCTTATCCTCAAGCATCCCTGTTGCCAGATAGCAGATGATATTTCTGTGCAAGGTCTCTTGTCCTGGTTAAATATCTAAATTCTTCCCTACCATACCTGCCAAGTCTCCCGCTGAAAAATGAAGGATCAGCAGCGGCACGGCACCGGAAGTTGCTTCTACGCAACTTCCGGACATGCGTAGATTTGGATTTGTTGTTTTAATTATTTTTGTTTTCTTATGATTGTTTAATGTGCCTGACTCAGGGTCCTTGTCCCCCAGGAAACGGGGAGGGTGTGTCCGTTCCCCCCTGGAATATGTGTTTTTTCCTCCCCCCCCCCGTTGTTGTGTCTCATCTCTGTGTTTACTCCCATCCTGTAGTGACCCATGAAGTATCCCGTCTCCCCTCCCCCCACCCTGTGGCTCCCCCCACCCTACGTCAGCCCATGACCTATTCGGGCCCTCCTCCCCTCCCCCCCACCCAGGGCTCCACTTGGGATAGTATTTAGAGGCCTAGTTTGTAGGCTGTAAAGTAGAACCGAGGCCTAGTCTGTAGGCTGTAAAGTAGAGCCGAGGCCTAGTTTGTAGAGAGGCTTTAAAGTAGAGACGAGGCCTAGTCTGTCGGCCTTGGCTTGGGCAAGTATTTAAATGCGAGCCGAGGCCTCCGCCCTGTATCTCCATTCCTTGGCCCTGGCCTGATTCTGTGGGTTGTCTGGTAATGGCCACCTTGGTGGTTTCAGTTGCTCGGTTGATGTCGTCATTATTTGGCACCGCCCTTCAGAGCTTTTGCTGGCAACAGCACGCGATCTGCCTTTCTATTGGATGCTGCTGAAGTCTTCAGAGCTCCTGCTGGTGATTTCTAATTTGGGCGCCACTTTTTGTGTTTAATCATTATTTAAGGTATGAAAGGTGTGCTTTTTTTCAAAAAAAAATTATGCAAGATCCCTCCCTGATGGGCAAGGTACGCTTTGTCCTAATTTGATGCAATTCGGTTCAGCGGTTATGGTGAAAGGCTGTCTCACCCACGCACACAGTGGGAATATATATATCAACAGCTAGTCCTTTTGCAATGGCCCAGAGTCTTTTAGGTGCGTGTTAAGTTAACAAATATTTATCTGGCGATGTTACTTACTTTCCTCTGGGTCTTCTTCACTTGTTGTTGAATTACTGGGAATATTCTGAACAGGTTGTCGCGATTCAGGGGTTGATTCATGATTCCCTATTCTACGATCTCGTTCCTGCACCCATGCTGGATTGAATCCTCCATCATCTGCCTCACTGCTTGCATTCTGGCTCTGATTTGCTGTAGCTGAAAAGAGAAAATGGGCTGAATCCAACAAAATCATTGCATGAACAGAACAACCTCTGCTCATGTAACAGAACTTCCACTCTGGGAACTTCAGGCGAAGGGCAGTATACAAATTTAGTAAATAATTATTACTGTATTTTTCGCTCCATAAGACACACTTTTTCCCTCCCAAAAAGGAAGGGGGGAAGTCCATGCGTCCTATGGAGCAAATGCAAAAGCCAGAGCCAGAGCCAGAGCCAGAGCTGTGCGTAGCAGGAAACCGGCTCTCGAGCTGCTTCCGTGACAGCGAGTGAGGTGAGAGGAGAGACGGAAGGGAGCTCCTTCCACCCCTCCTCCCAGCTTCCATCCTCCATCCCCCCTCTCACCCCTTCCTTCCCTCCTTCCTTCCTTCCTTCTCCCTCTCTCTTTCACTCTCTCTCTTTCACCCCTCCCTCTCTTTCTTTCTCTTTCACCTCTTCCTTCCTTCCCTCCTTCCTTCCCTCTCTCTCTCTCTCTTTCACCCCTTCCTTCCTTGTCTCTCTTTCTTTCTCTCTCTCACCCCCTCCTTCCCTCCCTCCCTCTTCCAACTTGAATATTGGGGGGGGGCAGGTAAGCCTCACCTCACATACCGTATCAGCCTTTCTCAATCTGTGGGTCCCCAGATGTTGTTGAATTACAACTCCCATCGCCCCTAGCTAGCAAGGACAGAGCTCAGGGATGATGGGAGTTGAGGGATGATGGGAGTTGTAGTCCAACATCATCTGGGGACCCACAGGTTGAGAACCGCTGCAATTGATCTCAAGACAAAGTTCATGCACACTATATGAATGACCATGCCCATCAACATGGGGGGACGGGGACAACTTCCTCAAATATTTAATATGGGGGGAGCAAAGGCACCTAGGCCTCTAGGAGTTGGCTGCTATGCCTAGGACAATTCAAGAAAGCAAAATATTTTTTTCTTGTTTTCCTCCTCTAAAAACTAGGTGCATCCTATGGTCAGGTGCGTCTTATGGAGCGAAAAAAATACAGTATAATAAAATACATTGTAGGATTAATTTTACAGTTGGAATCCAATGTTTTGGACGTCTAAAAACAACCCTCAAAAGGTATAAAAATGTGCAGGGCTCTCCCCACTCCACAAATAAAGGGTTTTAGTCCTACTTGCAGTAGAGTGCAGTCCAGGTTTCTGGACCTCATAAAATTATCATTAGATTGTTAGATGACAATTAAAGTCAATGGTGGGAAAAGGCTGAAACATCTTTAACGGAATAGTACTTTATGTTTATGTCCTTGTTGTAACTGTTATTTAGGATTTTTGTTCCATGTCTGCAGGAGATATGGAGATGAAAGGAAAAGAGCATGGAGTGTCAATGGGAACCCAGAAGAATTAACATTGTATGTCATTACCCCAACTACGATTCCAGTATAGTTGTACCAATCACAGAAAGCAAAATTCTTTAATACAACTTCATAAAATCCTTGTACATGATGAGTAAAGTACTTTTTATTAGCAAAGAAGGGTCACTTGTAAGTTGCTCGGTAAGTCATTGTGAAAAGGACTAAACTAAGCAAAGATGAAAAAACCCACCTTGTTTATCATAGGTGGAGTTTTTGGTGGCTGTCTTTTGGGATTCAGGATCTTCCTCAGCCATGTTCACCAGCCAAATCATTGTTGCTATTGGAAAAATAAGAGATACCCTTAATTAACTGCTGCTACCTATTTTTAATTTTTTAACTACACATCAATAACAGAAAAGTATATTTTAAAGGTTTTTTCTTCTTCTTCCAGAGTTCCATTATGCCATTTGTAACTTCAGGAACCAGTGACTGGTTTTGTATCCCCCTTCTTCCCTCCTCATCCTTGTTGTAAACCTGGTGTTTAGATTGTAAGCCAGCAAGATAGGAAATGTTTCATCTGCTACTGAGCTTGAAGGGCAGCATAAAAATTATTTCAAATAAACAAATAAATATGGGGGGGGGATGGAAGTAACCAGGTTGTTTTCTCTATTTGTTAACTGCACAGCTATCATTAAATCACTTGCATGAGTTAATGAGCGCTGGGAAGGCTAGTTGTAAGTCCAGCTGATTAAAAAAAAAACCCTCTCTATTGCATAAAACTATAATGCAATCTTAATTTGAAACAAAATGTCAAAATCAAATAGAAGTATGATTAGGCTACTTTTTTGAGAGAGAGAGAGATTTGCCGGTAGAAATGCATAGTAGACACCCATGGTAGAATCATTCACATTAGTATAAAGAAATCAGATTGACTTAATCCAAATAGACAGGCATGTGTGTTTTATTTGTATAGTTTCGTAACCATAAAATCATTTGTACCGGTATCTACATGAAATCGCAGGGTGTAATAATGTTCTATTTCCAATGTCAGAGGAAGTATGTGTCTGAATACCAGTTGGGAGAACGCTGCTGCACTCATGTCCCCTTTGTGCCCCTCCTATGGGCATCTGGTTGGCCCTCTTCTTATGTCCTTCTGCTGCACTGGTGAATCAGTTCCTCCCACTCCTCAAAAAGAATCCTTGAAAGTTACATACAAATCAATGGGCAGAGATCTCCCAAATCTCTAAGATGAACTTTGTATTTTTCAGTTATATCTTTATAAATGCTTTTAGACAGGGCCAGCCTTGGATCCACTAAAGAAAGATATAAACGCAGTAAGTTAATACTGCTAAAAACAATTAGAGGTGTTCCTGTATTATTGTTTTGACCACGCCAGATCCCTTTTTCTCTCTTTCCATTTTTAATTAAGGTAGAACATAATGTTCTTTTCATCTTGGGACATCCCACGTCGCACACGTACCAAGCTCATGAGCCAACAGCAGATCTGAGTCCCAAAGAAATGAAAACGCGACAACAAAGCTGCACATCTAGCATCGCACAACTTCAGCAGAAAATCAGATGGATTTTTAATATTCATAGTTTGGGAGTAGGCTTCAGAATATAAAACTCAACTCTGTATACTTACATGAGTAAATGAGTGCTGGGAACAAAGTTTCATTTCTTTCTTGAGCGGTTTCAACTAGCATACGAAGAGGTCCTTTAGGACACAATACAGCAACCAGATCTGAAAGACACCAACATTGGGGTCAACCCCCCACAGAAATATACCATATTAAAATCAGTAAAAATAATTTACATAAAAAGAGTAGGGCAAGTCCTAATAACAGTTCCTCATTTGTGGAATGCTCTCCCCAGGGAGGTTCGCATGACACCTTCATTATATACCTTTAGGAACCAGGTGAAAATGTTTCTCTAGAACTAGGCCTTGGGCTGATTAACATTCTATGGCCTTTTAAATGTGTTTGTTTGGGGAGGGGGCATAATCGGTTTGTTTTTGTTTTATTATATATTTTGTGTTCTCCTTTTGTATTTTTATGTTGGGAACTGCTTTGTGATCTTTGGACGAAGGGTGATATACAAATTTAATAAATAATAGTAAAAACTGTGCCTCAGATGTCAAAGATCAGGTAAAGAGCTTAGTAGGCAGTTCAGGGCTCCTGCAGGAAGAAGTCTTACAGAAAATTTCATTTTATGTACTAGGATACGTCCTGTATATCTCTCCACATTGTCGACAAAATATTATAGTAACCAAATCTTCACAGGTCTCACAATTGTGAAGATAAAGACTTATTTGAATATATATATATGCAGCAACCAGAGTAATGCATCTGTTTATGAGCTTTCCAGACTGATAATTTCTAAGTTGCCTCCATGGATATCAAAAAGTTCAGGCATCTTTATTAACTGACCTAACTAGTGAGGCAAGGCAGACTTAGCAAAAGATGTCTGTCCTCAATTTCAACGTGGGCTCTGGGGCTTAAATCTATTCCTGCTCCACCCTATGCGGCTGCTTCTGGCAGACTTCAAAAACATGTTAGCACCTGGGCATTCAATAGGTTTAGCTCACATATCAAAGAATAAAATTGCCTTTACAACATGTACATGACACAGCCTATTCTCCAGGTTCTTTTTAAAATTAAATATTACACAGCTATCTCTAGAACTACGTACAGTGGAACCTCGGTTTACGACTACCTCCGTTTATGGAAACCTCCGCTTATGAACACCGCAGACCCAGAAGTGTTTACATCCGGGTTCCGTGGCGTCGGATGCGCAGACGCTATCGGCGTTTCACACACGCGCAGAAGCGTGCCTTCGGTGGGCGAACGCCTCCGCGGAACGGATTGCGTTCGCAAACCGAGGTATCACTGTAATTTTAGGACAATTAGACACACTTTACTAAATTAAATGCCATCACTTTGTTTAGCAGCACACACACACACACTAATCAGATGTGTGTGAAATTCAATACAGTAGTGTGAAAAACATCCACTCTTCCTGAACCAAACATCCTCACTTACACTCTTACACAGATACAAATGTGTATTTCCACGTGACTTGGCAATTCTTTTCAGATTCAGTATAGATGTTAATAACAGTTGTATAAATTGCCTTTATGCATAACAAACAAATTTTGAGTGCAGAATTTGAATGGTGACAGTATTATATGATGGTACTGTCAAATCTGCATAATCTTGTGACACGGGACATCTGTGTTTATGTGCAACCTTTGTTTCTGTACATCTTATGCAGAAGAACAAGAATGCTTTGTAAAGGTCATTTGGATTCCCTGAACAAATACAATTTGAGGAGAAAGCATGTGACATTCACAAACCTGTTTTACACTGTGTGTGTATCTCAAAAGGCTGCCAAGCTCCTGTTCCCACTTGAAAAAAGTAAAGCTTACATTTAAATATGATCTGGCTCAAAAACTAGGGGTGTTTAGCATTAGCCAAAACCTGATGTAGGTATTCAAAAATTATGAATGGCAAAACCTGAGGGATCCTTCCCTTTACATCATACCTTACTGTCTTAGGGGGGGGGGAAACAAGAGTGCAAATAAAAAATAAATGAAATGTTTATTATACTTAAAAGAAGATTTTGTTCTAAACGCTTAACTAAAGTGTTTTCCTACGGTAATTTATGTTTTAGTAGTCAGGGAATTTGGCTGCTCTTTGTCTTCTCTACTGTTCAGTACTGCAAATACATCACAATTCTGACCTCAGATCAAGCTTGGGAAGAAACTTGTCACATGGCTTGTTCAAATCTGCTCCCCCCCCCCTTTCTTTCTTTCTTTTTAGAATGAGAGCAACTTAACTTAAGAAAAGTCATGCTGGATCAGACCAAAGGTAAACCTAGTCCAGCATCACCAAAGAGGAAGTATGTCATGAAAGATAAGATGGTATTAATTTATTAACAGCAAACTACTAAGAGTTGTTGATACTAGATATTTCCCATAACAATTTTTTTTGTTATGAGATTTTTTGTTAAAAGATTCTTCTTAGGACTGGCTGCTATCAAGCAGCAAAATATGGAAAAGTTCTAGTTCCCTCTTTTTCAGATGTCTTCTGAGTTTGCGCATTGAGAATGACATCTCTCTCCCATTAGCATCACCTATCTTATTTCACCAGAGACAGGCTGCCTTAAGGGCAAAGGTTTCTACAGAGGATTGGGGGAAATAAATGCTTTGAAAATAAATCATTCTTGTGATGGAATAGTCCACACACAGAAGCATAATCGAGGTATTCTACAGACTCACAGTATGATTTCTTAGACTTCAAAAGGACACAAGTAAAAGGGTCTGGTTCTTGATTCTAGCTTTCTAGGCATTAAATATAAAAGTGGGAAAAAGCAGAGTAAGTCAATGTTGTTCCTAGTAAAATATGTGTTTGGGGGATCTTACCGTACACTGAAATCACTGCCAAGATGAGCCAGGCAGTCCATTCAGGGAGGTATTTGATAAATACCAGGGCCATCAGAGCACTTATCATAATGAGATAGGCTTGCTGGAGCCGGAGAGGGCCTTTCCAGTGAATGCAGATCATTCCCACCACTCCAAAGTTCCAGATCATGAGCGCCAGGGTAAAGTAGTCCATGGCAACGTTGTAAGTCTTAAAAACCTCCCTATTGAACACACACACAAGATTAAGAGAAAAACTTGTTACGCAGAGAACAGTGGAAAAGAAACAGCAACTGTCAACCCAGCAAATTATGTTTGCATTTTGTGCGGCAAGCTCAAAGTTTCTTCTTCATTTCCTAGCCTAGATTTAAAGCTATGGGGTGGGGAATTCATTTAGAAGGAACACAGGATTCAAGTTTCATTTCAAATGTGTTGCCATGCTTTTAGGCTCACTTGTGCATCACATTGTTTTATTGCCTTTTACCTCCTTCTAATCTCCATAACTGGAAAAGTACTCACAACAAGTGAGACATGAAAGTGTTCTACGCTATAACTGAACGCCATTCACTTATGTTCCAGAGAAGAGTTCTTCAATTCTGGGTCTCCAGATGTTCCTAGACTACAGTTCCTATTAAGCCCAGCCAGCATAGCCTAAGGTCTAGGATAATGTGACTTGCAACATATCTAGGGACCCACGGTTGAATATCTCTATTTTACAGCTACGTCTTGATTGAGAAGCACACTTTTCAACAGCTCAGACTACAAGACTTAGAGAATTAAGAATCCTTAGTTCCTCACTGTGAGGAATGTCCAAGGAAAAATACACAAAGCTTTGCAGTGCTGCAAAGGGGTATAGACTATACAAGCCAACAAAAATTTGCTAATCCTCTTACTTACAAATATTTCTAAAGGTCAAGATACTTGTAAACTTACCCTAAGTAAATGAATGAGAAAAAGAAAAGCAAGAAGAGTGAAGAAACGATGAGCCACCCATGGATCACCTGAAAACACAAAAAACAACAGTATAATTTTACTATTACACAAGGAATATAATAATGAAAATTGAAGCCAGTTTTTCTGGAATTTTTTTCTTTTCTTTTTACACATACCTAAGCTACTAATAGGGATTTGGGTGGCACTGTGGTCTAAACCACAGAGCCTAGGGCGACACGAGGCCCTAAAGCAGTATTCCAAGCAAGCAAACTTATCATTTTAAGCACAAACTGCAAGCTCCAAGCAAATTATTTGCTTTCTAGGCAGAAAAACTGAAGTTGTATTTTACCAGAAAGTTGTAATCAAGTAAGATGCATGATGAATGTGCCGTAATTTCAGTCAAGGACTTCACACTTGATGATACCACTTACATGGCAGGGAGATGACTAGGAAACATGTGGGTAGAAGCATAGAGGTATGTTGGGCAGTATTTGTAATGTTGTGGGAAGGCAGTAATGTAGTACCTGACCACATTGTTAAGCCCACTGCCACTACAATTTCCTGCAGCTTCTTGGAAGCAAGGAGAACACTGAGCTTACTGTGGAGTCAGAGGCTTCAGTCTGCCTCTCTGCATCATGGGTGGAGGCCCTTTGGCCTTCCAGATGTTGAACTGCAACGTCCATCATCCCTAGCCATTGGCCATGCTTGCTGAGGCAGGTGGGGGTTATAGTCATAAATATATTGAGGGCCAAATGTCCCCCACACCACCTCTCCAAGTTCTACCCTATGATTCTTGGTCATGTGTTTCCACTCAATCGGAAGCTGTACACTTAATTTGCATGTGCTGGTGTGGATGTTGCTTAAGGTGGATGTAGCTAATGACATCAATACTCCCCCCCCCCAAAAAAAAAATTATGTGGATGTAGCTTAAGGTGCCGCTGTGGGTTAAACCACAGAGTCTAGGGCTTGCTGATCAGAAGGTCAGTGGTTCGAATCCCTGCGACAGGGTGAGCTCCCGTTGTTCGTTCCCTGCTCCTGCCAACCTAGCAGTTTGAAAGCACGTCAAAGTGCAAGGAGATAAATAGGTAACGCTCTGGCAGGAAGGTAAATGGTGTTTCCGTGCACTGCTCTGGTTCGCCAGAAGCGGCTTAGTCATGCTGGCCACATGACCCGGAAGCTGTCTGCGGACAAAGGCCGGCTCCCTCGGCCTATAGAGTGAGATGAGCGCTGCAACCCCAGAGTCGTTCGTGACTGGACCTAATGGTCAGGGGTACCTTTAGCTTTTTAAACTCCAAATAAAAAAGAAAATTGTCATTTGTTGGTCAATAAGACAAGAACCTGGTTCACGTCACAGTAAACCATGGCTTACCATGATTGTGGAAATGTGCTGGCTCCCAGAGAGGTGATCGGCTCCTTCTGGGTTTTTTTAGCTGAGTGTGTATGGCAACTAAGCCAAGGTTTGGCTTAATATGCCATAAGGAGATGATTATACTTGACAGCGTGGAGTACACATATATTCCACAGTAAAATGTCCTCATTTCATAAGTACATGCAGTCCATGACAAAGAGAGGGAGAACCAGCATTATGGACAAATAAAGACTACAAGAGGCCCAAATAACCTGTTATAGGATTGGGCTGGTGGTTTGGATGATGCCTGTGGGTCCCTTCCAAGTCTGTGATGATGTATCTGTTAGGTTGGAATCTAGCAGAGGGAACCACTGAACCGGTCAAGCCAGTCTCTCTTTAAGATTAGCTTGGCTTGGAAGCACCCTTCAGCTACACAAGGAAAGAGTGACCACATTGCTATAGAGACCATTGAGTGGGCCTTCGCCCCCTTCACCTGGCTGAACGTTACATCATCCTAGGAGTACAAGATCAAGGAAAACATCAGTAAAGAGTAAGCCCTTTGTCTTAAGTCTGGTCTGAAGCTAGAGGAGGAAGCTGGAGAGACACAGCAGCTTGACTTGCTCTGTGTGCTGAATCCAGAACTATGACTTTGGTGACCCCCTCCCCCCTCCCCCTGCAACCTGAACTGGTAATGCTGTGAGCCCTTCCATCTTATTCTCATGTAGTATATATGCATAAATAAAGCAATATATCCCAAAGACACCACAGTCCCCATTGACCTTCATGCCAGGAAAACTAAAGCCTGGGTAAGCCTGGAGTCTCTTACCGATCAGAGATTGGAGTGCATGCAACAAAACCTTTCTCTAATAGGTTGATTTTTTTGTTGTTGCACATTTCCATATTATTCCCAACTTTTAAAGGGTGCTTTTATTTTATTCAGTATTTATTCTTTCCCTCAAAACAGATCCACTATTTTAAAGTCAAAAATACATATTAGTTGCCAATTTATTCATGACTATCCCCATGTGCTGCTCTGGTTTGCCAGAAGCGGCTTTGTCATGCTGGCCACATGACCTGGAAGCTATACGCCGGCTCCCTCGGCCAATAATGCGAGATGAGCGCGCAACCCCAGAGTCGGTCACGACTAGACCTAATGGTCAGGGGTCCCTTTACCTTTATCCTTATCTATAGTGAAATATTGAAAAAACAGCTGTCTTTATTATTATTACCCTGTGCTGCTCTATCACAGTTGATCTTTAGCTTAGGGACTGTTTTAGCAACTATTTTGGCTCTTTGTATGCTGAAAATATTCCAAGTATGCTATTAGAAACAATGAGACAGACATGCTGAAGACTTCAATAATAGCCTCGATACAGTAAGAGTAAACCTGAGCTCACCTTATAGCACCTGTACTTATAAAGCACAACCAGGAGTATGGTCATAATAATGATGACGCTAATCATAATGGCAGCATTGAGAATAGAATTCAGAGCCCTTTGTCCAACTGTTTCTGTATCTTCCGTGAATGGGGTGTAGATGCTGCAATAGAACACAGATAAAAAGTAAAAGGTGAAGTTTGTGCAATATGAATGTGTTCTTAAACTGCGGTAAGTTTTTGACTAAGCGCAAGAGACCAACCCTAAGGAGAGTACAACAAATAAGCAAGCAGTAGTGCGTACAGTACATACTCTGAGCCATAATTCTTCTAAATACAGTGGAACCTTGGTTCTCGAACTTAATCTGTTCCGGAAGTCCATTCAACTCCCGAAACGTTCAAAAACCAAGACACGGCTGCCGATTTGCGCTGTCGCCCCGGAAAAAATAGCCAACAGCCGCATCAGATGTTCGGCTTCTGAAAAACTTTTGAAAACCGGAACACTTACTTCCGGGATTTTGGCGTTCGGGAGCTGATTTGTTGGTCAACTAAGTCGTTCCAGAACCAAGGTTCCACTGTAATGCCTTTATGCCCACACCATCTAGTGGATATGGAATGAATTACAATTTAATATTTCATTCATTTGTGAACAAAACTAAAGGCAGACACAGGAAATATGTTGCAGTCAAAAAGCTTACTTTTTGTAGTGAGGTTAATAAAAGATTACCATGCTAAAAAAACACCCTTAAGATTGAGGTCTTGAGCATATAGAATAAAAATTTGGATTATATATCTATAAAGTACTAGGTGCAACTTGACTTTACATGGGAGTGCAACATTAGGAACAATGTTGCATGTCATTATAAAATGAGAAACCTCAAGTTATCCTTTGGTTCACGGAATGTCACTGAAGGTATAACTAGATTTAACAGTGTACATCTATTATCCTATATAATAAAGTGCAAGTGTCTCTGCGTCCAGTCCCTGTGTCCGTGGGTTTGCGCTACTGCGCATGTACCCCACGGACAGCCGTTGGGACTTGGAGCGCAGAGACTTCGGATGGGATAAACCAGGACCATGAGAGAGATTACATGCTTGCAAATACACCACCATACAAAAAAAAAAGTGCGCGGCTTCCCCTTGCCTCTGCTGCGCTACAGAAGGATCTCTCTCCTTCCTCCTGGTTTCTTCTCCGTTAGAGGGGAAGGAGAGGAGGCAGGCGTGTGCCGGCCAAAGGGAAAGGGAAAGGGCAAGGGAGGGTAGGTGGGTGTGGATAGAGAGCGTGAGCCGCGACTGATGCGGCTGCTGGGCTGAAGGATCGTTTAGCCGTTACTGAGGGGCAGAAGCAGAAGAGTGGGCGGGCGGGCGCACCTGCGGGGGAAGGGGGAATTAGTCCCTGGAAGTGTGTGTGGATTTTTTGGGGGGGAGGGGGGGTTGGAAGGGCTGCTGCAACTGGGACCAGCGAGGAGAGAGAGAGAGAAAAGAGGAGTAGAAAAAAGAGGGTGGGAAATGGGGAGGGAGAGAGGCAGCTGAGGAGGCAGCTGGCTGGGGCGGAAGGCAGGGAAGGGACTGAATGAGGGGCTGAGGTGGTGGCGGTGGGTGAGTCACCGGGGGGGGGGAACCCCGCTAATTAATTCTAGCACCCATTAATTTAACGGGCTTCATGATATTAGTAGTAATATAATATGGGTCATGTTTAGAACAGATTTAAAGTGGGACCTGGGTCCGGAATGGTCTAAAGAAGAGAAGTGGGAGAAAGCAGCAGCTTAATCCTTCCCCTCCAAAACGGCCTCCCCCCAGCTGCTTTTCTCCTGGTGGAGCTCATTTCTAGTCTCAAAGAGTAGCTGGGAGAAAAGCAGTTAGAGGAAGGGTCTCCCCACTCCCGCCAAGAGAAAGCACAACCAAGGGAACCTTCGTCTCCTGCTTCCTGTTTGCTCACTGCATAACTGTGAAAGACTGATGTAATGGCAGAACACAAAAGGGGGGTGGATATCATAGGACATCAGAGCGAAAAATAAAAATAAAAATACATACAGCTGTCCATCCTTCCGCGTATAAAAGCTGACAGACTTGATGGTTGCAACAACTACCACCATACAAAGCGTGACTGGTGCAAACAGCATAATCACATGCTTTGCCCCGTATTTCAGTGTCAGCTCTTCATCGTCGTCGTCATCATCTTGTTCCACCACTTGCCGAGTGCTGTGCTGCGGCTGCCCGTTAGAGGCTGAACCGGGATTATCGTTGCCTCTTCGATCGCTGCTTTCATTACGCCGTCTTTCAACGTTGTCATTCTACAAACATAATTTAAAAAAATCCCAGATCCGTAAGCACCTGCATGCAACGTGTATATTCCATGTTGTCATCGTAAAGGGCAGAGCTCAGCAAGTAGTCTGGCAGCATTTGATGCTGCAGCACTGCTGAAGCTAAGTGGGCGTGGGCCCCGCCTCTGCCCAGACAGGACATCGCCAGGAGCCCCATGAAGTTGCAGGTTATAGGGGTAATAAAATTATATTACTAAAGGGCAACATGTGAAATAAAGGAAAGATTCAGCTGAAAGCATCTAAAGACCAGCAAAGCATCTAATATACAGGGGCAATTAATAACAAGTCACACTGTAAGAAAAAGAAGTGATAAATGGTAAATGTCCACTTGCAGATGAAGCAGAAAGAAAGCATATGTTAGGCAGGGCAGTCAGTGTTACAATCCTCAGGGGTAATTATGCTAATTAGACAGATATCAGTTACCTGTATTCAGTTAATTAGTGTACCATTTCTATGTATGCGACAAATGCCAACGTTAATTTACCTTGATAATTGTGTATACAATATTCTTACCTGATATTGCTATTTACAAATGTGCAAAAAATATTAATGAATCAGCTCTTGGGGGAAAGAGCTTTGGTAAATTTCAACCTATTAGTTCCCTTGTTCCCCAACATGATCCCTTTTCCTATCAGTTTTCTATCTGAAGCTTCTTTACAACCTGAAGAGATAGAAAAATGCTTTAACACCTGCAATTTACATTCAGTATTTTAACAAGGAACACACAAGCACATTAGGATTCATGTGCTTAAGTTAGTGATCCACATCTTTTCCTTCCACTAGGGCATTTAGTAAATAGCAGCCTCTCATTCTGCCACAGCACCTTTCCCTTAAGAAGAGCTTCATGGCATAAAGTTGAGGCTTTGAAATAATATGGCTGTGTCAGATACTCTTCCCATTTGGTTTTTGGATAGAAAGTAATGCATTTGGATTCAAGTCCCAAAGTATTTCCTAAAAATATATGCAGGAATGTTTCCCCACTGCCTACTCTTTATGACAATGTTTTCACTCTGCTGTACCATTTTCTTTCTTTCCTCACTGCACTGATTCCCCCCTCAATTAGTCATACAGTGACAGCAAATCAGGGATGATGTAATGAACAGGATGACATCATGAAGATACAATATCAATTTTGGCTAGAGGGTGATATCACTCCGAACTGAAATGTTTCCATGACCCTGAGACAAAGACTTCCTCCACCCTTTTTGATACAATTACAAAATATAAAATAAATTACAGTAAACTGGGGGATGAGTGTGCTTTTCAATGTTGCAAAAAATGACATTGAGAAGCACCTCCCTTTCGGTTGAACACTATGCAAAAGTACTACACCTTCTGGTATGGGAAAGGTAATACTTTAGAGCAAGGTGGGAACAGAGGAAGCAGGAAAACAGGAAGCGGATATAAGCAAGAAGACTTCAAAAATTTCCAAGATTTCCATTTCCTTTCTTTGGTATACTTGCATTAGGTATGGTGTCAGTGTAGCAACCAATTTTGTGAATAAATAATAAACTCCAATGCTGTGCTAGAGGGTCCAAGGTAAAATCTATATCCTCAACAGCGGTAACAAAGCAGGACTGAATTTATCCTTTGTTCCTGTAAGTGCAACCATATCCATTCCTACACTTTTGCCTTCTTCAGTTGCTTTTTAATTGCAATGGGAACACAGGCCAATTATGAAAGGGTATTGGAAATAAACAAGTACGGCATTACCACAAGACAGGAGCAGGTACAAGAACAGTAATACCTATGCTTATGAGATTGTGGAGGTTGGCAGTGGTGGCATAAAAACATGAAACATTAGCTTGTATGCTGTTGTAGCATTCAAACATAATACACCATGTGAAATAATTTCAATTTAGAGAGGAAAAAATATCTAAGTAAACCTACTCTCCCCAAAGCCGCAACATATAGCGTAATAAAAGAATACAGATCACAGGGAATACAAATCACAACCACACCCATGATCCTAAATTTCCTCTCCTGGTGAGAGTCAAGTGCATCACATTTTTATTTAAAGAAACTGAAAATAACTGTTGATGGATTCAAAGAAACATCTTTGGCCCTTACCTTGGAAGAAAAAAAGTGCAGTATTAAGCACAATTCAAAGACACTTGCAAGTGAATGATGATGACTGCTTCCTACAGGAAGTTTATTTTCAAAGGCTGTGTGAACTAAATAGTTTTTGTATCAGTTCTTCTGAAGGGTGGCATGATGGGTTTTGGCCACAAGTACACAAAGAAGGAAAAATGACATTATGACAAGGTTCTTACTCCAAGTAAGAACTGTGCTGAGGGTTGCAATTCAGAACAGAAGATAAAATAATGCACAACAGTGAAACCTGCAGGCATATCTGAGCAAAGATGCATTTATGACACTGGGGATTGTGTCATATTTGTTGCACTTTGTTCCAGTACAGACAAAACACAAATCCCTACCTGATTAGCATTAAACAGATCACAGGTCAGAGGTGCCACCTGCAGTGGAAGCAAAGGAACAGATTCCTCAGTTTCATCAGCCATTATGGAAGCAAAGCCTTGAAAGAGGTTTGAACCAGACCCTGGTACTTCTGGTGTGTGGGCAAGAATGACTGTATATCTTCAAGGTGAATGAGTAATACCAAAGATAAACAGCAGCCTTGGCAACTATCAAAAAAAAGAGTTAAATATCAAACCCAAGCAACAGTCCCAAAGGTGCAGAACTGGGACGTGCGAACTTCCTGAACTATGTCAGTGCTTTTTCACTCAACTGGAAATGCAGAAGGCAGCTCCAGGAAAGAGATATGATGGTGTGTAGGGTTTAAAAATTTTGCCAAATTTTGGACTTCCACTGACGCTTCAATTACTGAGGATTCTATGTAGGATGAGCCTTGGTTTCTGCAAGGAGCCAGTGCAGTAAGTGAACCTTTTAGGGGAAAAACCTTTTTCCAACTATGGCTCTTACCATAAATGGTTTCAAAGTAGCATGTGAAAATGGCAATATTTGAAACACAGATTCTGCGTCATTCAGTATAAATGAATGTGTTTACTATATCTTAAGATGCAAGAGATTTTCAGGGAAACTTGAAAAACTTGTATCAGGAGTTGGGTGAACTAATCCTGAGAAACCTTCAGTATGGAAACATTTGGAGGTCTGGAAACTTTTGGGAGGTCTGCTTGGCACTAAGGTGTCAAAAAGATGCTCAAAGCATTGGAACTCATGTTGAAAAGCAATGAACTGGTGAAGTATTACAAGTGTTTGCAATCTTTGTCAGGAAATTAGAGAGCAATATTTAAAAAATGAAGCTGTTCCTGCATGCTGATCCTGCGTATACCTGACAAGTAAACATCATCTGGA
The DNA here is from genome assembly GCF_963506605.1 of Zootoca vivipara. Classification (NCBI taxonomy): domain Eukaryota; kingdom Metazoa; phylum Chordata; class Lepidosauria; order Squamata; family Lacertidae; genus Zootoca; species Zootoca vivipara. The sequence goes on from NC_083276.1 coordinate 44,785,181, forward strand.
CTGGCCACTCAGAATGGGAACCATACTTATGCATTTTTTTAAATAAAAAATACTGAAATTTCCACTTTTATGGCACAAGCTGTTTAAGATTTTGTAAATGATACTGAAATAATACTGGATTAAAATGTATTACAAATTCTTCACAAATGTCAGTTTCTGCTTGGCCCCTCATTATTCAGCACATGCTATGATATTTCTGTAAAAGTCCCATTCTGAATGAATATAGTACAACACAGTTAAAGCAATAAAAGACATGACTTTCCCTGCATAATGTATTGCAACATTATTGGTAAAGCTAATGGCCAAATTGCCCATAAAGCCTTATGAGTTCTAAAATTTCACTGATTATCAGGCCACAGAGCAGTTGCATATGGTTCGAACTGCCATAAATTTAACAATGTAGAAAATCCCAGAGTCAAGACTTCAAAGCACCTTGCAAGGCAGTATTATACAAAGGCCCCATCCCACATTTTAGCATTGGATTCCAAAGCATATCCCTTTCTGAATCAAGAAATCAGAAAGGGGTTTTCATGTAATTCTGCCAAACTGAGCAGGTTTTAACATTAACTCATAAGGTGATGAGCAGGGAGTTAAGTGACAAGTGACATCAGTTGATGAGCTGGAGGGTATGGTTTGGATAAAATGGCCCACGAAAGGCTAAGTCAGATACTATGGTTTGTTTCTACCTATGTAGCAAAAGTGGGTAAGAGCAAAACATCCAGTACTGATATGTTAACCATAAACCATTAACTGTGGTTTACCGTAACAGGTGAACAAGGCCAGTAATTCTGAATATGAACTAGATCATGCAGCTTTCTAGTGAATTCAGATCTTCAGAAACTTTAAATGATCAAGGCCTTTTTCGTTTATTTTATTTAAAAGATAACCCACTTTGCAGGCTACACTGCCCTTACAATGTGATTTACAAGACAAGTGTTTAAAGCAAGAAGTTTTCCAGAGTTACTTCATTAGTCATCTGCTTTTGAGCCCAGATTGTGGTTCTTTATCAGGCAAGTGAGACTGGAAGAGTATGTCGCAAATACAGAGGATACTACAAGTACAAAACTTCAAGCAGATGCCACAACACAGTATGCAGTGCCAATTTCTTAAAGTGTGATACATCAGTTGCACCGTTAAATTAGCATTATGTGTAGTAAGAGAAGAAAAAGAAGGAACAGAGCCTCCTCTGTGGTGGCACCCTGTCTGTGGAACACCCTTTCCTTACAATCAGCACCAATGCTATCCTCATGTTGGCACCAGGTTAAGAGTTATTTCTTTTCCCAGACATTTTAAGCTGATAACTGTTTAACCTACTACCTGCTCTGTTGTTTTTAGCTACCCTTTTTGTTTGATGGTATATTTTAACAGTACTGTTTATAGGTGGCTGTTTTTACTTTAAATAAAACATAAACAAATAAATCCTAATGTTCACACAGAAAAATAATAATAAATCTGTACTGTCTATAAAAACTAAGCAGTACAGTGGAACCTTGGTTCCCGAATGGCTTAGTTGCCAAACAAATCAACTCCCAAATGTCGCAAACCCGGAAGTAAGTGTTCTGGTTTGCAACCGCTTTTCAGAAGCCAAATATCTGACGCGGCTTCTGCCTGAGTGCAGGAAGCTCCTGCAGCCAATTGGAAGCCGCGCCTTGGTTTTTGAATGGTATCGGGTGTCGAACAGACTCCCGGAACAGATTAAGTTTGAGAACCAAGGTAACACTGTATACAATATGATAACTTAATAAATCAAATCAAATAAATCAAAAGAGTTTACTGGTCACTGCTTTCTAAAGTAGTATAATATGCATGTGGTGTGAAAGATTTAGCAAAAAATGAAACAGGAATTTTTTTCCTTAAATGCATTTTTATTATTTTTATTATTATTTACATTGGTATCCTGTCTTTCCGCCAAGGGCTGAAGACAGCACACATGACTTTTTAATCTACAAAACAACTTTATAATGGTAGGTTAGGCTGAGTGATAGTGACTGGACAAAGATCACACAATTAGTTTATGGCCAAGCATGGATTTGAACCTGGTCTTCTCACTCCTAATCTGACACTCTAACCCAGGCATTGGCAAACTCGGCCCTCCAGATGTTTTGGGACTACAATTCCCATTATCCCTGACCACTGGTCCTGTTAGCTTGGGATGATAGGAGTTGTAGTCCCAAAACATCTGGAGGGCCGAGTTTGCCTATGCCTGCTCTAACCACTTCACTACACCTGCTAAATGTTGCTTTCTTCATGACATTCAAGATTACTAGACCCATTTAACAAACACAAGGGGCTTTATACAATCTTTCAGCATTTTGTAACACAGCTACCATATGTAGTTATAATCTGGCATGTGAAAAAACAGTTCCTTACGTACAGTATTGGTCTGATGGTTGTCAGGCAAGTTCTCTCTCAGCTGCCCACGCTGGACTTGTGATAAGTGTGCAGATAGTTCTGCCATTGGAACTTGGTACTCCACAAACGCTCCTTCTTCTTGAGATACTGCAACTGTAATTTTTTAAAAAAATAGAGAGTCTGAAATCCTTTGTTATCTTACCCTGAACTGAAATGATGTTCTTGCTTTAAGTTGTTGGCTTTCAAGACAAGAGTGAAGGGGAAAGTAATTGAATGCAAGTACATTGCTGCCTGACCATCTAACTATTTCCATACCATTGTTAGGTGATCTGATGTACACCATGGAGTCATTTGTTCTTCCTGTCCTGTGTGGGCACTCCCTCCCATTTTGGAGATAATTGTGGTTCATATATCTGCACTGATGTTAAAAAGCTAACAATAGTTAACACAAACCAGTTTCTAACCATTGGGTTGAAAATGGTTGTTTGTCACTCCCTATGGTTAATTTTGACATCAAGCAGAGACAGTGCTAACGACAGCTGACCGCAAGACTGAGGAATGCTCACACAAGATGAGCCTGTGAACCCACAGAACACACTCAATTGTCTCTAAACCATGGCTATAAAGTTGAGTAGTGTTTATGCTTGGAGCAGGCCAATGAACCCCTGAAAACTAAATGGTGATAGTGCTCAAGACAGGAACATGTGCCTAGACAAACATGCTGTCTACCATGTTCCTTCAACATATCTACCGTACCTCCCCCACAAAAAATCTGGCATACCAGGAAGTGTGAAAGTGATCTAGAATTTCTTGTTAGTGGTTAAGGAAGCAACTCAAAAGGGATAAGAACAGAATTTAAAATGATTACATCAGAAAGAAACCAAGCTGTACATGCAACCATCTGATACATTTGTTGTTCTGATGGTTTCCTAAATCAATACAAAACAATAATCTAAACCATCATTACTATTACCACAATTTGCCAAAGTTTGATATGTGCTGTACACAGTTTGCAAGTTATATTAGCCAGAAATGGAGAATAAAGGAAACACCCAGGATTTATAAAAATCTTAGTTTTAGACACATAAAAGTAAGAATGGAGGACAAGCCAATCAGCTTTACTGGGTGCAACATTATTACAAAAATAGTTTTGCAAAACCAGAGCCAAGATAGCTGTTTCTTAAACTTCCAAATACACACTGTCTACACACTAGCGTTCTTAAACCTATGGCGAATGCAATTATCCAAATAATAACTTGATAACACACTAATTAGTTGAAATCAGCCACCCAGGTCTCTTTACTATACTACTGGAATACAATCTACTCTGCCCTTCTATCCTCTTCTTTGGATAAGGTCATTTAAGAATCAAGCATAGGTCTGTAGGAAATTACATTAAAAGGTAGGATATAACCAATAAGAGACAAGGGAAATTTTCAACCTTTTAGACTTATTTATTCTATACACTGAAAAATACTGTTTCAATAATGTGCCTGGTCTGAGATTTAAAATAAAAGATAGCTACAGAGTTCACTGGCAGAAACACTTTATTATCATCATGAACAGATGCTCCAACAAGGCTTTAGGGATGTAATCAAGAATGATGGTTTCTATACTTTCCACCCTGGTGGCAAGATTGGTAGGCTAGCTGATGTGTATAATAGTAATCCTTCTTCTACTGACAAGTTTGGCCAAGCTCCACCTGAAGAATGTCTAGAATAAATAACTGCATAAGCTCAGACAGTTGATCATTGCTTTTGCCTTCACTGAAAACTGCTTAAGATTTCAGTGTTCCCTCTGTTCTGACTTTATTCTATGAAACATACACACATGGAATATTATTAACTGTCCAGTAGGACAGCATTAAACAATCACAGAGAAAAATTAAAATATATAGTCATAGCATCTATTGTTGTTTATTCGAGTTTGTATTCTATTAATCAAGTCTAAGGAAGCAATGTTTGAGTAGTAGTATACTGTTATTATATTTTACTAAGAGAGCTAAATAAGCCTCCATATTTCTCCACAGCCTTTTTAATGTTAATGTTAATGTTTATTTAATTTTGTTCTTATGTTGTAATTCAATCAGCTGTTTTATATCCGGGTTAGCTGCCCTGAGCCCGGCCTTGGCTGGGGAGGGCGGGGTATTATTATTATTATTATTATTATTATTATTATTATTATTATTATTATTAGTGAAGGAATGCAATAATGGGAACAGTCAGATATTTAAACACCATATGTAGTAATAAATGAGCACCATCTATTAGTAGACAGTTAACTTCTTTCTGGTTTGGTATTCTTGCAATTAGCATTGCCAGTTATTATTTTGATAAAAATTGATAGAATGGAGTGAATGTGGGAGGTGGAGAAAATTATAAAGACAGGATGTTGCAAATGCTTATAAAAACACAGAGTCCATGATTTTCTTCACATTTGTTAGATGAAATAAATGATATACTTTACTCAGACTGATTCTTTGAAAGAAGTGTTAGTACTCTCTTCTGTAGTATTTCCACTGAACTTTCATAAACTATATGGAAGCAACCTAGAAAAGGCCTCTAACTACAAGGGATACATGTACAGTATTAATTATTAAGAAATATCTCACATGTGGACAAAGTGGATTTAGTTGTGTTCGACTCTTCATGACCTAGCTGGACCTAGCTATGCTTAGCTGCTACAGATAGCAACAACTAGTGCCCTCCTTAACAGAGGATTTCAAACTAGCTTCAAGTGACAACAAATTATTATAATAAAAAAATTCCTTCCAGTAGCACCTTAGAGACCAACTAAGTTTGTTATTGGTAAGAGCTTTCTTTTGCATGCACACTTCTTCAGACATTAATCATGGTTGGAACATGGTTGGACATTATTTGATTGGAAACCACTGAAACAAAATGACAGGAAAACATAATCCTTTGCTTAGCAACCAATCAATTCATGAACAGTCTAGACAGATTATGATAGTCCTGCCAACTTCTTTGAAATGTGATAGTGATAGCAATTAGAAGGAGCTGTGGTCAATTCAAAAGCACTAAAAAGGAATCCTGTGCATTACCTCATTTTCAATTGTTTCCAAGAGTGCTTAGAATATTATTTACTTGGCTTGGAATATACCCCAGTTACATGGCTGGGTTCCATATTTCCATTGTCAATGCCAATTAGAACCCTACTTTGCATAATTTGCACTTACTTTTTACAATTTTTAATATGGCTAGACTTTTTTTTTAAAGGTCTTATACCATCCAAGTAATCTACAACCCTCTCCTATCAGACAATCTCCTCAAAACCCTATTTTTAAAAAAGGGGGGGAGGGTAGCAAAGCAGCCCTAAGACCAAATTTCATCTATACAGCCAATCAGAAATATGTGCATTGCCGCATATTTCTGCATCTTGTTGATAAGCACCAGTTTAGAGGCTTCAAGACCTCTGATGGAAAGCGAAAAAGAACTGGCTAACATACTTCAAAAGGAGCATCTAGTCTTTATTCTGAAATATGTCAGAAAACAACTGAACACGAACAGCAGTCCAGTACTATCATAACGCTGTGCCAAAGGAAAAAGCACCTTAAAAAAAACTCAGAAGAGAACTTTCAACAGACAAATTATTTCCCCATTACCACATCCCCATGATGACATAAGCTCCAAGTTTCCACATTCTGTACAACTATAAAAGACAAAGGGTAAAAATCAACTAAGCTTTACTCAGAGTAGGCTCAGTGAAATTAATGAACACAACTAATCCCATCAATTCCAGTGGTCTACTCTCTGAGTAATAATAATAATAATAATAATAACAACTTATTTATACCCCGCCCATCTGGCTGGGTTTCCCCAGCCACTCTGGGCGGCTTCCAACCGAATATTAAAAAGAGTACAGCATCAAACATTAATAACTTCCCTAAACAGGGCCGCCTTCAGTAAAATTTAGAATACTACTCAGCATAGCTGCCAAGTTTTCCCTTTTCTCGCGAGGAAGCCTATTCAGCATAAGGGAAAATCCCTTAAAAAAAGGGATAACTTGGCAGCTATGCTACTCAGAGCTTCTAAAGCCTCTGCTAGCATACCAAGTCCATTCTGGCTATGCTATATGCTCAAAATTACTTAAGGTCGTGCGATCCTACGCACCTTTACCGGGATATAAATCCCATTAAACCTATCCATTCTTAAGGAAATCAGCCCTGAGTGCTCACTGGAAGGACAGATCCTGAAGCTGAGGCTCCAATACTTTGGCCACCTCATGAGAAGAGAAGACTCCCTGGAAAAGACCCTGATGCTGGGAAAGATTGAGGGCACAAGGGGAAGGGGACAACAGAGGACGAGATGGTTGGACAGTGTTCTCGAAACTACGAACATGAGTTTGACCAAACTGCGGGAGGCAGTGGAAGACAGGAGTGCCTGGTGTGCTTTGGTCCATGGGGTCACGAAGAGTCGGACACGACTAAACGACTAAACAACAACAAACTTAACGAGGCTTACTAATGAGTAGACACGCCTAGGAGTGCACTTTAATTCAGATTTCAACCCGCAAACACACTTCCGACACTGACTGGAGGTCCGCGGGAGTGGCTAGAGGAGTCCCGCCCTCTTTCGGGGGCATTTTCACCCACGAAGGAAAGGCGGGGAGGTGGGATTCCAGCCCGTATTGTTTAAAGTTCCTGAAGCCAAGAGGAGGTTTCGTGTGGGGAGGGGCATCCTTTCTGATTTGAGACAAAGAGGGCCACGGAGGTGTAAGGGAAGGCTGGCTCAGGAGGAGGAGGAGGGACCCATGACTGACTCCCCTCGGAAACGCTCGTGTGAGGAAGCGGCGAGAGGTGGGGGGACGTGACGAGAAGAAGGGGAAGGGACCCCATCCCCCCGAAAGAGGAGCCCCGAGCGCGGCTTCCTTTCCCCCTCACGGGCCTGCTTTTCTCGTCGCGCTCTTCGCAACTCCCCGCCCCGGGCCCACCTCTCCTTACCTGTCCCCCCTCAGAGCCGGTCCCACCGGTTTGTTTTCTTCCCGACCCGAATTCACAGCACAACCCCTTCCCTCCCGCCCCCTCCTCCCGCGACACGCACGGCGCTTCCGGCCGAAGCCCCGCCCCATTTCCCTCCCCTCGGGAGTCGGCACTTCGTCCCCGCCTACTCACGCTCTCTCGGGGTGGTGGTGCGCCTGCGCAGTCGAGCTTCTCCTCGGCGGACCGCAGCGGTCTATCAGAAGGAGCGCGAGGCCGCGCAACGACAACAGCTGCACCAGCCGCCGCCGCCGGAGGAAGCGGGCGGGGGCTGATGACGTCAGGAATCGCTGCGCCAAAAAGGCCTCTATACCGGTAGTCCGAAGCAGCTCAATTCGGAGAAGGGAAGGGTTGCCTTAATTTGCACGTTTCTCTTCGAAGCAAGGCCGGCCCAGGCATTCTGCTGCCTAAGAGTTAAAAGGTCCTCGCTCACTCGTCCGCCGCCTTCCACCGAAGTGTAGGTGGCTAGTAGCTAAGGTTGGTCAGGTTGTATTGGCGCAAAAAGCGGATAATACGTAAATACATTAAAGCTCAAAACCAGCTGCGTTCTTTTTGAAGGGCTGCGCATTGGGTTTAATTTGGCCGAGAGAAAATACTAGCTCTGTTGGTAGAGGATAAACAGAGAATTCGCTCCTTTGCTAGGGTAGATCCCATGCGATTCTTCTTTGGCTATCACTCGTAGCCGAGTAAGATTGTCTTCCATAAACACGGTCTTAACAGGGAGTCCGTAATTGACTGTGGAGGCCAGTTCTGGATCCACACGTCCTTCCACAGTGGGGACATAGGTTTCCGGGTGGGAGTTTATCATGGTGAGGGTTTGCCAAACGTGCCTTCCTCTTAGCGCATTTCTACCTTTCGTCCTGAGTTCAAGCGTCTTCAAAGTCCACATCTTTGGTACACACCCACTTTATTTTGCAGCCCGACCCTATGTATACACATGTATGTTGACACTAAAATCCTATTCAGTTAGGATTACTTTCAAGTAGCGTGCAGAAGATTACAACTGCCTTAGCAGTTTAGGAGCCACAGCCATTAGTATCTTACCTCTGCCACTTGCTACATTTGCTCTATGAGACAAGGTTTATTTTATTTTATTATCACGTTTATACCCCCACCTTTCCTCCAAGCTCAGGGTAATGTATATGGTCCCCCTCTTCGTTTTATCCTCACAACCCTGTGAGGTGGGTTTGGCTGAGAAACAGTGAGGGCCCAAGGTCATCTAGTGAGCTTCATGCTTAACTGGGGATTTGACCCCTGCTTTACTCTGACATGGGTGGCACTGTGGGTTAAACCACAGAGCCTAGGGCTTGCCGATCAGGAGGTCGGTGGTTCGAATCTCTGTGAGCTCCTGTTCAGTTGCTCCTGCCAACCTAGCAGTTCGGAAGCATGCCAATGTGCAAATAAATAGGTACCACTCTGGCGGGGCGTTTCCGTGCAGCGGCTTAGTCATGCTGGCCACATGACCTGGAAGCTGTACGCCGGCTCCCTCGCCCAGTAAAGCGAGATGAGCACTGCAAGGGGTCCGCTTACCTCTTGCTCCTGACGTTTCACAATCAATACAAGGCTATTTACATGTAGACACAACTCTGTAGATTGTCTGTGGTGGTGATTCTCATGCATGCAAGAGCTTAAAGTAATGTACAAACAAGCCTCATGGCTTTCAACATCCTAACCTACAATACATTTTGAGTTTGGGAATAAGGACTGCCTTCATAGTTTTAGATAATCTTTGTTATGTTTTAAGATGTACAAGGTATCCAGTTTATGTTGCTACAGCTGTGACTACTAGTGCGTGAACTTGACCCAACTATCAGCTAGACAAATCTACCCCGATCTAAAGTGAGGAGCATACAAATAAGCAAGGGTCCCACAACTTGGAAGACACTGCATAAACTTAAATTTTGGACTACAGCTCCCATAATCTCCAACTACTGGCCCTGCTGGCTAGAGATGGGAAGTGTAGTCCAAGGCATTTGAAAAACCTAAGTTATTATCTCAGCACCTCTTATAAACCAATATCCTTGTGTTAATACACACCTTGAAAAACCTTTTATATAAAATAAGTGGTGGGGGACTTACGGTTCTGCAGATGTTGCTGGTATCCAACTCCCATCAGATGCATGCATGGCCAAGTTGGGATGATGAACTATTGCCCCTCTCTGATCTATTTATTTCTATTTTACAATATGTATGCCACTCCCACGTGGTTTTCATAGAATATAGTTGTAATAAAATGCCAGTGAAATAAAACTTTGAAAACAATAAGACAGAAAATGTTATCAAACATAGGTAAAATCAGTAGTTCTAAAACAAATACACAAGTTACATGTCTGCTAAAAAAAAAGGGACCAATAAAAGACACTTTCAGGTCAATTCTGCTCTGAATTCTTGTAAATGGGTTAAAAACATGTTTCAGCAGATGGTTGGGAGTTGCATTAAAATTCATTTTTTCAGTTGTATATTTTTGTTGCTCTCGACTTGTTATTTGCTGGTTAGGATGCAAACTGTTACTGTAATTTTGATGATGAGATTAATGTTACCAACAACATCAACTCCAGGGAGCCATGCAACTAACTTTGGCTTTACCTTTTATTATGAGAACTGATACATTTTTAAAATGGAATCTGTAGTTTACATCTTTTCTAAGGAAAATTTTCAATCCTACTAAGTCTTCTGCTTATGAAGTTATGATTCAGTCTCGTTAAGATTCAGAAAATTTAATCTACTCTTGTTGAGAGCTTTCATTTAGCAATTAACTGGATGAATCCTTTATATTGCTGCCCTCTTGTTGCTAATTTAGCATTGTATGTCCATACGTATCAAGCATGTAGTCTCGTTTTCAAATGTGCAGTCTTGCTTTTTTGATAAACCAAACATAGAAGCTGCTTTATAGTAGTTAGGCCACTTGTTCATCGTGCATAGGCCTCCCCAACCTGGTGCCCCCTCCAGATTGGACTGTAAACCATCACCCTCAGGCAGCATGGTCAATGATCAGCAGATTACAGGAGTCATCATCTCACACATCTGAAGGGCATCAGATTGAGAAATGCCTGACAGCAACTCTCCAGTTCAGCTGGATCCTGCCTGGAAATGCTAGGCTCGTTATGGCCCTTTCCCTTTTTGTGAAGGGTTATGGTAAAACAGACCATTATTATTCAGTTTTTTATTGTTCTTTGATTAGTTAGGCTGCCACTTCTATCATTGTGTAACAGGTCAATACATATAATTTGTCTCCTAGAAGTGGTATGGTTCTCATTCTTGAGATTCCGTTCCTTTTCCCCACCCCCAGTAATTGTAACAATACAATTCACTAGGTGGGATCTAGATTAAGTTTGGCAACTTTGTTTTTATTTCAATTCATATTTTGTTGGTGTTTTATTGTACTCTATTTAAATTATTACTGTTAGTCACCGCAACATTTGGTGGAAACGTAGGCTACAAATTTAACAAATTGTATTTAGGGACTTCCGTTAGTCATGACTAACATGACTAACTTGATTTCAACAGACTCAAGTGCAGGCATCCCCAAACTTCGGCCCTCCAGATGTTTTGGACTACAATTCCCATCATCCCTGACCACTGGTCCTGTTAGCTAGGGATCGTGGGAGTTGTAGGCCAAAACATTTGGAGGGCCGCAGTTTGGGGGTGCCTGCTCAAGTGCAACCAGCTTATTCTAGATCCAAATCAACACTACTCTACAGTTTGGCCAGTGTGCAGAATTTGAAGCTATATTTCCATACTGGGAAGTTTTTGCCAGATCAACAAGCCAACTAATCCATTACTTCCAGAAATGAAATAGTAGTAGTATATTTTGAAACATAAATAATCAAAATCCAGATCAAATATATACATTTTTAATATCTGAAATATTTACATGGTGGAACCATTTATGGGATCCCATTTATTAAGAACAGTTTTTTCCAGCTGTCTTCTTATAATGCCTGTACTCAGTAACTCAGTGTCATGGTTATACCTCCTAAATAGGTCAACCAGTATCCTTCAGGTAAAGAGATATCAGAAGAGCAGTATTTTAAAAAGTGAGAATTGTTGCTTCCTGGAAAGTGTTCATCCTGCAATCAAGAAGGCCCATAGCGTAGTCTTTCTACTTGTGAAGATTTTAAAAAACGCAGTTTACAGTACATTGTTATTGATACCACATCAGCATATGTATAAAACTCATACAGAGTAAGAGGACAAGAAATATCATCCTCTATCCGACAGACAGCTTACAGTACAAAAAGAAAGTCACAACTGACCTGATGACTTACATAAAAACAAATTTCTCCATTGTTCAAAAGCATATGATTTTAACATTGTAAACTGTTGTGCTCAAGTTACATTTTTAAACCTTTTCTATCCACAAGTTTCCCAAACCTGTCTATGGATTTTATTTTAAATAATAAAAAAGAATATTTTAGAAGTCTGTATTAGTAGGAAGCTAAAATTAAATAAATTTATGCACTAGTTATCCTTGATTAAAAACGCAACTATGAAATTCTGTCACCACCGTAACTGAACAAAAGGCCTCATGTAACAAGCAGGAGGAAATTTATCAATGGCTTTACAAGGATGCCTGAGTTGAAGCAAGTCCACCATGTTTTTCTATAGATTCCTCTAGAAATATTATAAAGTCCAACAAGAGAATGATCCCCTATCCATGCAGATGAAAACTGTGTGCCAACAAAATGACTCCCATCCATTTTTAGAATTTTAAAGTTTATTCTAATATTTTAAAATGGAGAAGGGAAAGAAAAGGTTGGTGTATTTACATAAAATTCAATTATTTTGGTTTGTGGTGAGCACAGATGTTTCTAAAACATGGGTCTTCTTAATATTTACAAGGAACAGTTTGGAAGATGAATATCAGAGACTGTGTACAGCAGCTGCAGTAGTTTATGAAACAATACCTGTAACTGTACCTGGTGAGTGAAAAACCACCAATGCAGAAGTCAGATAATTACAACCAAGGAAGCTGGGGTGAGGGCAGGAGGGAGGGAGAGGGGACCTCAGTGTAACAAGATGAAAAAAAATTCACATTTTCTACATTTAAAAAATACAGGTCTCACAAATGTCTCTTGAAGACAGAGAAACTTCAAAGTTCTTCAGTGATGCAGAACAAAAGTTGAAATGGAGCCCCCAAAACAAAAAGGGATTCTTTATTTCACCAGCCCAATCTTTTTGGCTTCCGTTTCATATATTAATAACCTCCACATTTTGACTATAAAAACTTCAGCTTCTTCATCTAGCACCTATACCAAAAAAGAACAAAATAGGGCATTAAAAACCAGAGGAAAAAGTACCGCACATCTCTCTGAATACATTTAGTGAAGGTGTTTCTCAGAGAAGAGTTCTAAGCTTACACAAACTAGAAATTCTGGATGGGGCATTTTTTTCCTTTACTCACCATAGCAACATCATCCAAGATGCTCTGCGGTGAACTATGAGCCATAACCTGAAAAAGAGAGGCATATCAACATTGAGAACACAGCACTTATATGACTGAAAACTGAACCATGCAAGATTTAGAACTATTACCCACATAACAGTAACATTCTAGCAGGTAGCAAACACACGTATCTTAAAATAAAATCCATTAAACGCAAGCCTGTTGCTTTCAATCTTAAATAAGGTGTTTGCTCCAGGGGAAGCTTCACTGATTTTTAATGTTTTCCCCCTTCCCTTGTAGTTCCTTGCACCTCAAAAACCTGTTGCAGAAGATTGGGGGGCGGCTTTTGGAAGAGCGTGGAAGGTGTTACAAGCATGCAGGAGAAATGGGGAATTTGCGAAACGGTTTCTCTTCCCATTCCATTCACAGAAGCCTCTGCTGATCAAAAACCCTTATTGTGAGTAGGAACACAACTGGATACAACCCTAAATGATTTGAAAGAAGAAGAGGGGTTTGGATTTGATATCCGGCTTTATCACTACCCGAAGGAGTCTCAAAGTGGCTAACATTCTCCTTTCCCTTCCTCCCCCACAAACAACACCATGTGAGGTGGGTGGGGCTGAGAGACTTCAAAGAAGTGCGACTAGCCCAAGATCACCCAGCAGCTGCATGTGGAGGAGCGGAGACGCGAACCCGGTTCCCCAGATTACGAGTCTACCGCTCTTAACCACTACACCACACTGTGGTGGTGGACCAAATGACATTTTTAGTTTCCACCCCCTTGTTCGATTCATAACAGGTATTGACTGTATTTGTAAGTGACCGAGGTAGACCAAGATCAGTGAGAAAAGAAAGTTACCATTTGTGTCCTGCCGCCTTAGTTAACTCAAAACAAAACCCTCACACTGTTTGCTGTCATGTTGGAGCCGACTGTAGTTCCCAAAATAACTCACGCACAAGCCTGCAGGTTATATGTGCAAGTCTAGTATCAGGCTTTTGACCCATCAGTCCCATCAGTTTAAAACAACATAGTTATATATTTATGCATAGAAGGCAACACACTGTCAGTAGTTTACTTTGGGTAAATATTGTGAAATGAAAGTGCACAGATTGGGAGGTGGAGAGAAAGTTACCAATGTACCTACCTGAAGCGTAGATTTGCTTGTCCAGTGTAGCATCACTAGGTTGAGCTTCCTTGCGCTTCCAGTGGATGAAGGGAGGAGTACCATTTACAGGAAATAGGCTGACCCCTCTTTAGTTTTGCATACTCACTGAGCATGAACAGTCCAGAAATGAAACTCAGATTAATCTAAACCTATATCCTACAACAAACCATTAACTGAAAGCCGACCGTGCTAGCAGAGGTGGGAAGAGGTGTTGCAGGCTATGCAAGGGTGTGGCCTCAGTGATGCTACACTGGACAAGCAAATCAACTCTTCAGATAGGTACAATGGTGCTATTTCACTTGCCCATGTAACATCACTGGGTTGGGATGTACAAAAGCTCAACCAACTAGGGTGGATCCCAACGGCAACAAATTACTACTCCAGCCAATGCGGTTTCAGAGGAAGCAAAGGATGTGAGACAGGCATGCTGTGGAAGAAATACTGAGTGGCCAGACATGCTGCCTGAACTGAAGTTTGAGCCAGTCAATGCAGTGCTGTGACTCAAAAGGCCTCCTGTCCACCGGGACCAGTTGCCCCTCGCAATGTGCTCCAATCCACTTATGTGGCGCTGAGACTGCCATCCTAGCCTATACGGGGGTTATTGGCTCCATTGGTGAAGGGAATGCCACACATAGCTGTGGCATCCTCAAGGCCTGGTCTAGCCTGCTCGGGAGTGTTTGGCCTACTTCAGGCCTTGGTGGCTTGGGCACATAGGGGATGGGAAACACCTTGTACTTTGTGATGACAGTACACATTTCTAAGAATCCACCTCAGCCGATGACACCTCCGTAAGGGCTGAAAATTAAAGCCTGCAGAGAGGTAGATCTCAGTGTATCACTGCTGCTAAGGAGGGCAATCCAATTATCCCTAAAGTGGGGGTGGGGGGCAAGCTTCTTGTGTCTCCCTCTCAGAAGCCAGTCTGTGGAGATGAGGGAAAGGAAGTCTATTTTTTATTTTTTAGTATTTATACATAGAAAGAACAGTAGAAACTGAAATCACAGAATAAAATTGCTAAGCCGAAATGAAAGAGTACAAGGAGCCAGCCTATTTCCTGTAAAGGCTATTCCTTAGGTGTAAGTAAGCCCAACTGGCAAGCGAAATTATAGCACCAGCCACCTAAAATATGTATTTATGAAGAAGTTTACCTTTGAACAAACAAAGTCAACTAGCGTTGCTTCTTCTTCACCAATATATTCTATTATTTTCTTATTGATCCATGGTCTAATTCGACGTTCCATTAATGTCTAGAATAGAAAATATTATCATTTTAAATAGTTTCCATATTTTTAATTTGGACCATACATTGCTTTCATCCCTTGTCACTTATAAAAGGTAAAAGCAAATGACCCCTGGACGGTGAGGTCCAGTCAAAGGCTGGGGTGCAGTGCTCATCTCACTTCAGGCTGAGGGACTCGGCATTTGTCCACAGACATCTTTCCAGGTCATGTGGACAAAATGACTAAACCGCTTCTGGCGCAACAGAACACAGTGACGGAAGCCAGAGCGCACGGAAACGCCGCTTACCTTCCTGCCACAGCGGTACCTATCTACTTGCACTGGTATGTTTTTGAACTGCTACGGTAGGTTGGCAGAAGCTGGGACAGAGCAACAGGAGCGCACCCCATCGCACGGATTCGAATCACCAACCTTCTGATCAGCAAGCCCAAGAGGCTCAGTGGTTTAAACCACAGCGCCACCCATGTCCCTTTGTCATTTATAGCAACAATACTGTATTAACATTGAAAGAAAATCTCTGCTAGTTCAGACTAAAGGCCTATCTAGTCCTGCAACCTGTTTCCCAGAAAGGCCAACCAGATACCTCTGGGAAACTAACACGTAGGGCATGAATAAAATAGCCCTTTCCCACTGTTCCCGTGACTACTACTGCGGTATTTTGCCTCCAGATCCTGGAGGCAGTATACAGCCATTATACCCAGTAGCTACTGAAAGCTTTCTCTAAATTGAGATTTGTCTAATCCCATTTTAGTTGGTGGCTATGACCACATCTTGTAACGCAGTGTGTAAAGAAGTACATAGAGTCATACCTTGGGTTGCGTTTGCTGCGGGTTGCGTATTTTCGGGTTAAGTACTCGGCGGACCCGGAAGTATTTACTTCCGGGTTTCACTTTGCGCGCATGCACAGAAGCGCTCTGTTGGCGCTTCGCGCATGCGCTAAAGCACCACTCGGGTTGAGTACTTTTCGGGGTGCGAACGGCACCCCAGAACGGATTGTGTACTCAACCCCAGGTACCACTGTACCTATTGTGTTTATGATTACAAGATTTAAATGGGCTTACATCAGTAAATAAACCAAGTAAAGCTTGAATTCATTTTAACTACTGATGCTATTTTTTAAGATTTATCTGCTTCTCCCCCAAACTAAAGCCCGGGGGCCAGATGCAGCCCAATCACCTTCTAAATCCGGCCTGCGGACGGTCCGGGAATCAGCATGTTTTTACATGAGTAGAATGTGTCCTTTTATTTAAAATGCATCTCTGAGTAATTGGTGGGGCATAGGAATTCGTTCATTTTTTTTTCCTTCCAAAATATAGTCCGGCGCCCCACAAGGTCTGAGGGACAGTGGACTGGCCCCCTGCTGAAAAAGTTTGCTGACCGCTGTTCTAGTGTTTACTTATAACAGAATGAAATAGAAAAAATGTTTGAGGTTGCAACCCTAACACCTGGAAATAAGTCCCCCTGAACTCAATGAGACTTACTTATAAGACAATAGGCAAAGGACTGCACAGTTAAGATGGCATTTCCTTTATCAAAATTTGCTTTAAATTCCTTCGATTTCAAGGCATGTACTGTATGTAACGGGACACCTAGGGCTTGCCGATCAGAAGGTTGGCAGTTTGAACCCCTGTGATGGGGTGAGCTCCCGTTGCTCAGTCCCTACTCCTGCCAACCTAGCAGTTCGAAAGCACGCCAGTGCAAGTAGATAAATAGGTACCACTCTGGCGGGAAGGTAAACATTTCCGTGCACTGCTCTGGTTCTGCCAGAAGCGGCTTAGTCATGCTGGCCACATGACCCGGAAGCTGTATGCCGGTTCCCTCGCCCAGTAAAGCAAGATGAGCGCCGCAAACCCAGAGTCGTCCGCGACTGGACTTAATGGTCAAGGGTCCCTTTACCTTTTTACTGTATGTAACATTAAAAAAAACTTAAGTAGACCAGTTAAAAGGAAAAATGTTTACGAACTTAACATTATTCAATTGGTTGCTAGCTCTTGCCAAACTTGTAAGCCAGGATCCAAAATAGGACATGGGCAGATGTATCAATACAACAGGTTTTAGTTGTCTCTCTTTGCCTGCAGCAGATCTCATCAAGGAGACAAGTTTGACACAGCAACATGCCTCCTTACTTCTTGCCTGCTATATATTCTATGCTATCACCACTAGATGATCTGATATATAGGTAAATGGCTTGAATCCAGATTCTTTTTCAATGATGAAAGTACAGATACTCCTGTGAGCAAAGGTGATTTCCTCTTCCCACCAGCCTCTTGTGTCCTCCATAATCTGTTCCATAGAGTTGGGGGACTTTCCAGAACATTGTGGGAGAGCTGTAAGATGAACAAGTGACTATTGTCTCCCCTTCCTCCTGCTAGTAGAATCCTTTGCTAGACTGGAAGCATTTCACAAGCAGAGGATCCAAGCCAATCTTTGCATTTCGGTAGTAAATTAATTAATAAAATAATAATTATTTCTACCCGCCCATCTGGCTGGGTTTCCCCAGCCACTCTGGGCGGCTTTCAACAGAACATTAAATTAAATTAAAATGATGTGACTTGCCTATATATAGGATAGTATTTTTTTTTCTAGTTAAAGATAGGGGCAGGCATAGGGGCTTAGTTATGTACTGAAATAAAGATTTCCCCACAGAGCTCTTATTATTCCATGAGGTGCATAAATTTTACCAAACCACAAGAGCTGGCAAATTAGTGCAACACATGTCCTGTAGTTCATACTCAAGATTTTGTAAAAATTTACACTTACTGAATCCACAATAGACCAGTCAAGAGGATAAGCAAAGAGTTCTGGTTTGGCTGTGGGAATTTTCTCAATTAGACTCTTAATGTGCTTGCGCTTCTCCTCAGTATTGACGCTGCCTTTGGAGGAGCCTTTGTCTTCATCACCGTAATCTAGGGGCACCAGTTTCCTTTTTCGAGGCATGTCATCACTGTCTTCATCCTCAAACTTATTGAAGACACTGTCCACAGTGAGTTTCTTTCTTTTCACGGCATTGGGCTGGTTAGGACTATTGCAGGCACCTAAAAATATAAAGAAGATTCATTCAAATATATTTAAACACCAATTCAATCTGGAGACTCTTCCAAATTCAGGTAAGAGCTGCACTTTTAAAAACAATGGGATATCAACAAAATAATAATAAAAGGCTGGGGAGAGAAAAATCATCCATAGAGCAAAGTGGCTAGAATTAAAGAGTTTATTCTATGCTGCTTCACTCAACTGCTCTGCTCTCAAATGGATCAATAATCATTATACAATCAGAAGGTTCAAAGAAAGGAAGCACAGAATCTGACTTCCTATCTTTGTGCCCTCCTTCCTCACATGGATAGAAACAAGGGGAAAAACTTGCCCAATTTGAGGCTAAGTCCTATTTTAGGCCTGTACTCCTCTGGCTGCTGCTGATCTGGCGAGTTTTCATGTGGGATGATAATACCACAGGGAGACTCATCCCCAGGAGTGTTAGGAGTTGCATTGCCACTTGCTGAAGAAACAGATGGGGCAGAGCTGATGGGTCGCAAGGTTGGTTTAAGGCAGGGCTTTTGCTCTGGCTCTTCCTCCTCTTCTTCAGGTTCTTCCCTCTTCTCTTCCTTTTCTTGCTTTTCCTCCTCCTCTTCCTCGGATTCTGGCTCCTGTTTGGTTTGTGGCTGTCGACGCCTTTCAGCCTCTTGTTCCATCTATGGAACAAAATTGTGGTCTTATGTACCTTCTTGATCAAATGCACTTATTAGGAGTTAAAACATGCAAAGCAAGCCTGGCTGTCCCCGTAAATGGATAATCCTAGTTAATCCGATGCAGTTTTTTAAAAAGCTCAATTTTATTTGGCTTTATAAGTAACGAATAATCCAGATTAACAATACTATATTTATATAAAGAGATCTGAAACAAAAAAACTGCTTCCCGCATGAACATGGGGATAAACCCAGGACATGTCAACCAACAGGGTCACAAATCTTTAGCTTACCAATAGTCGACTACATGACATGGTCTACTATTCTAAAAATGCTCATTCACTACCCTTTGCCAAAAAAAGGAGTTTCTTACCCTCTGTAGCTCTGCATCTGGATCTGGGTGTCCTTCTGCAAGAAGACGTTGCCGGATTTCTTCCAGTTCTTCCTTTTCCCTTTTCCTATCTCTTTCATCTGCTTCCATTTCCTTTTCCCTATCTCGCAATCGCTTCTGTAGAGCGCTTCCCCTGTAACATGTATTCACTTTTGTTTTAAAGGTCTCGTGGCACTTGTTTCCCACAAATATTTGTCAAAAACAGCACACCATAAGCACCCAATACAGAATATTGATTATAAAGTTTCATGTTTCATTCTCTACATCAGAGAAATAAAATATTCTGTTTGGCATAGGATTAAGCCATGTACTTCTTTGCACCTAGATTCTTACAAGAACATGCCAGGAAGGAAAAGCAATTCTTAAAACTAGGGAAATAAAAGATCCTTTAGTTTGAAAGTGATTAAGAACCTCATTCTTCCAAGTTATCTGAATATGTTTAGTGCTTTTCATAAAAGAGGTGCATATTTGCTAGGATTTGTCTAATGATCACTCTTATTGGTGCTGCATTAAATTTACAAATTTGGGGCTGCCATCTCCATCACTGAACACACAGGCTTCCTTTGAGGAATGGAGCACCTTTGGCCAGCTTAACCTGATTCACCCACTACATGCCCCACATTGGGCAGAAAACTCCCTGCATTGCAGTGGGTTCGACTAGATGACCCTTGCGATCCCTTCCAACTCTACAATTCTATTATTCTAAATCACATTGTTTGTAAACCTCTCCTACTCATCACATGTTGGAACACAAGATTTCCTACATATGTCTTTCTGATAGGAGTCATTAAAAGTTGATGAAACTTGAGAACACAAACTGATTTATCTTGTGAGACCTGCGGGTATAGAACGGTATAAAAATTTAATAAATAAATAAATAATCTCCTGCAGTCCATGCTAAGCATACCTGTAGTATTTTGGATCATCTCTGTCATCATCATAATCTTCTAGAAATTCTTTTAGACGCTTAGCTTCTTTTGCCTATAAGAGAGTTGAAAACATTTAATTAATTTCAGACAGAAATTAGCTCTTCACCCTTGAAGGAGTAGAAGTTATTCTCTACCAGAAAGTTTCTAGAGTAGCACCTTCCTTTAAGTAGATAGCAAGTCACTACTAGTTTGCTTTTCCTGCTTCTGGGATGGTATTTCCTCCTAACAAACTACTGAACCCTCTGAAGCTTGAGTTGAGAATGGACTTCCCAGTTCTGAACTAAAGTGTAGAGGCATGAGATAAGTTAGCCAGGCTTTGCAAAAGGGACCTGAAATAATCGCTTTGAGTGCAAATCTGCCCCAAATAGTCTGTCAGTTCTGGCTAGGATGCAAGAGAACCAAGTTATTGAGCTCTAAGAGAGGAATTTGGGCATGCATTTTTAGAAAGCAGTTTCCTGTGCCAATGCACTTTTGAAAACAGTCTACAATATAGCTTTTGAAAATGGATGGGTCCTGCTGTTGAAAGAAACATGTAAAAATGTTACTAGGCATGCAAACATAGATCCAGCTTCTGCTCCCGCATAAGTAGGAGAGGAATCGGGGCTGCTTAGCTGGAGAGCGCAAAGCCCCTGCTACCCAGCTGAGAGATCTCCTAACCTACTCCTGCTTGCATGGGAGCAGAAGATGGATCGGGTCTGCTCAGCTGAGGAGGTGCAGGCTCTGTTACACTTTTCCTTTGAGAGGTGTGTGGCTGCATTCCCCTCAACAGAGAAGTTTAAAGGAGCACCACCTGGCAAGGCGGAGACAACCTGACAGCTGCATAAGAGGCAGTGCAGGGGTTCTCAGATGCAGCTGTCAGGCTGCAGAAGCAGGATCATGGCTCTCTCAGCTTGGGAGGGGCTTGCACTCCCCAGGTGAGCAGCTGGAGTGGGAGCGGGCATCTCTCAGGTGGGAAGGCGATGCTTCGTGCTCTCCAGGTCAGCAGCCCCAATCCTGCTCCTGCTTGCATGCAAGCAGGACCGAGGTCAGGGATCTCCTAGCTGGGAAGTGGGGGCTTTGTGCTTCCCAGCTGATCCTGATCCTGCTCACTGGAACATCAGGGCTTGCTCAGCTGGGGGCAGTAGCCTTTCTGCCCCACAGCTGAGCAGCAAGCTGGGGCCAGCTGCATTGTCCCCAGTCCAACAGATGCTGGGCTGAAAGCCCCTTAGCTCCTGCCATGAGAGCTGAGGCAGTTTCTCCCAGTGCCTTGCCAGCTGAGGCCAAGGCAGTTTGTTTCAACATCGTGGGTGGTCACCAAACTGCGATGTTCTGCTGGCGATACATTGTGATGTTAAAAACCTAACATCGCCCAGCCCTAGTCACAGCTAGCTTGCCTTGGCCTATGCAAGTAAAAGCTTAGAGTTTTTCTCTCTCAATCGTAACAGCACTATCTTAAGCATGTTTACCCAGATTCAAGTAACACTGAGTTCCATGAAACTTACTCCCTTAGTGTATTTAGGATTATATTCTCAGCATTAGCAGTTCTGAGAACCATGCAAAATCCATTCTCTCCATTTCTGGCAACATGGTGTGAGTTTTTTAAATGACCTCCCATGGGTGCAGACTGGCTGTCCAGCTCCACACACCCCCTTAGCTTATAATGGCATGAACAATACTTGCTGCTTATAATGGCAGATTGTTCCAGGCTACCAGCAATACTACAAAACAAGTATCTGTTTGGAGTTAATTTACACGAAAGCCAAAAAATTACAGATATATGAACCAAAAAACACCGAGAATTTTTTTTCAAAAGCTTATTTTCTAAAGATTTATGCTGAAGATCGTGTGCAGGCAGCCATGTTGGTATGTTAGAAAAAATACTCTGAGTTTCACAAAACTTTTCTGCTGGTTTCAGATTTAAATAAGGAGGGCAGAGAGGAGAAAATATGCTGATGGCCTAGGGGGCAGTGAAAGTCATGTATGACATTATGGCCTTAAGATGGCAATTCAGAAAGCTCTTTGCAAACTGATTAGGGTACACCATGCACCATGTATCCAATGATAGTCATACTGAGAGTGGACCAGTTGAAATTAATGGACACGACAAACTTTGGTCCATTAATTGGAATGGTTGAAGAGTGAGTAGAAAAAATATAAGCAGCCAGTAGTTATTCAAATCTGTCTGAGAGCAATAAGGAAAACATAGTTGCAATATTAGTAAAGTTGGGAAATAGTCTTAGATAATCAACTAAGATCTTTTCACTTTGTAAGGAACGAAGTCTGTAAAGCAACCAAACACTCCCCCCCCTGCATAATGCTTTAAAAAAAATTGTGGCCAGAGTTCTTGCTTTTCTTCAATTTTTGTGTAAGCTTCAATCAAGAACTCCAATTTCTTTAGTTATTAAAAAAAATTGCGGCAACATAGAGACTCAGCTATTTTGCATTAACATTTGTGAGCTACCACCCAAGTCACAAAAATGTTACTACTACTACTACAGGACACCCTTGTATACCAGCACAGATATTCTGCCATTTGAGCATCTAATAAAAGCAGTGCAAAAAATAATGAACCCCTTACCATTTCTCTTCGCCTTTCTTCCTCCCTCTCAGCTTCTTTTTCATATTCTCTAGCTTTTTTCCGTTCTCTGATCTCCCAGTTTTTAAGACGCTGAAACAAAATAATCTGTTTACCATTTACTGAACCAGAGGGGGGGGGAATCCCATATGTCACTTGAGAGCAGCAAAACCATCCACATTTAATTATATCACCCAGACTTCTATTTCAATACAGAGGTTCTGTAAAATGCTCTGAAGCTTGATGGTCAATGCTACAAAATTATTAGAATACAGGTATGGGCAGGAAACATGCTCCAAGAATAGAGGTGGATCTTTAACAACTGTGATCAGACCTCCATTCAGAGAATGGGGCTTTCACCCTGAAAAGGGACAACCTGCTTTCAACAAGTGTCTCCTGAGGGAGCATGGGGTACTGGGGGAGAGGGGCTTCAATGCAGGGCTCTGCAGCTGGTGGGTGGGATGGTAGAGTTAATATTCTCGCCCCACCCCTGAAAACCAGGTGCTTTCCACTTGCAACAGAATCCCTTTGAATCCAATCCCCAGATCACAAGCAACATCCTCCAATACCTCTTGATAAGCTGCTTCCTTTTCACGGAGCTTCCTTTCCAGTTTGCGCCGCTCATACGCATCTTCTTCATCCTCTTCTCTATCCCTTTTCTTGTCCTTCTCTCGCTCTCTCTCCCGTTGTTCTCGTTCCCTTTCCCGCTCCCGTTCCCTCTCTCGCTCCCGTTCCCTCTCCCGTTCTCTCTCGCGCTCCCTTTCTCTGTCTCTGCTTTTCTCTCTGTGGACAAATGTAATGACAAATGATTAATGCATGTAATTGTCAACATTTAATACTGCTGGTAATAGAGGTTAGGTCTAACAAAACTATCTGAAGAAGTGTGCAGGCACACGAAAGCTCATACCAATGACAAACTTAATTGGTCTCTAAGGTGCTACTGGAAGGAATTTTTTTATTTTGTTTTGTCTACTAGATAAGTAAAACACCATACAATATGAGGGTTACAAATGTAGCGATTTGGAGAGCACCGAAATTAAGCCAAAACTCAAAACCTCTGTTACGTTTTTCAAATTAGCCACAACATTGCTTGTGTAGTCATTAGACAAATGACGTTTTGAACAATAGACACAGTACATCAGTCTGCTGTCTTTACAGTGATACACACAACACACACACGTCTATCTGTATGTTGGTTGTGGCTTTATTCCGTCAGCCAAAGCATACAAAAGGACCCGAGGGACAGGGCACCACAGCTGTCAGCAAATCATACCATTTAATTCATTGCCTCATGGCTTATTGCATGCTGGTCTTCAAAACAGGTTGCATCCATGAATTATTTCCTTAAGAACCATTGTCAAATTTATTAACAAGTATTCATTACACCACACAATTTACCTAGATCTGCTCCGATCTTTATTTCGGTCTGAGCTTCTTTCGCGGTCTCTGTCTCGATCTCTTTCCCTGTCCCGATCTCTGTCTTTAGTCCGGTCCCGATCTCTATCCCGTTCTCGTTCACGCTCCCGTTCCTTTTCCTTCTCTCTTTCACGCTCTCTCTCCCTCTCTCTTTCACGCTCCCTTCTTTCTCTTTCACGCTCCCGCTCCCTCTCTCTTTCACGCCGTTCTTTTTCAATTTCTTGTCTCTCTTTCTCCTTTTTGCCTTTTTCCTCCTCCAATTTCTAGAAACCAAGAGGATTTTCAAAGTTAGCACATAGCTACAGTCGGAGGCCCCACCCCACCACCACGCACAACACCCAAGGCTGGTAGTGAGCATTTCAAGAACACCAATAATTTAACTTTTAAATATTTAACAGCTTACTGTCAAGCTCATAAGAAAAAAAGTTCTGCAACCGTAAGGCTAGATTTCGTGCAAAAAGCATATATCTAACATAGACTGGCAATCTCCAACCTTGGAAAGAAGGGCAATGCTCACCTCATATATGCATATGCTGACAATTACATAGTGCATTGCCATCAATAGTTCACAGAAAACTCCCGAGGCACGAAAGATAGAAGAGAGCTTGAACACTGGTGAATTTTTAGCTGGCAAAGTTAATCCTGCCCATGTAGGCAGATCATTTAGTAGGATGCTGACAGACAAGATTACCTCATACCACAGCCAAACCAAATTCATTCTATGCAAGGATGGGAAGTAAAATCAACTTCAACTGTATATCCTACTTGAAATGTTTGGAAGGATACATCTTACCAATCACTTTATTCTCCCCAACTGTTTAATTTTTTTTCGTTCACTGCTTAAAGTAATGGTTTCTAAAGAATAGGATCCCCAAGGAGGAGAAGGTTGGAAATCGCACATAGACAAGACTAAAAGGTTATACAGTACATTTTTACTGAATGCTATACAAAAGTGCATTTTTTAAATTCAAAAAGTCATGCCTATTACCAAAACTCCCATGAAGACAATAGAAAAATAAAATCTCATTAAAATGATAGATAAATCCATCCTTGGAAGCAATTGGTGTGTGTTAACTTACAGATGCTGTGCTAGGACATGGACCGCCAACACTGGATTAACCTTGCCTACAAGCTATATTTCTGGGAGGAAGAGCAAGTACATGGTTCACAAGTAAACCAAAAAAGGAAGGAAAAAAAACATAAGCCAAATATCAGCCTGATGGGTGCCAAAAATATTATGGGCATGATCCTTCCACATCCAAGTGTTGTGCCTGGAGAGATCAACATAGGGCTTAACAGAGCCCATTTCTCACTCCTCCCCTCCTTAGCACACATGTGCAATCTGTGCACCATACCATTTCAGCCAATAAGAGGCTCTTGCATCACTACTCAGCCCCCTCCTGTCACTTGGTGGAAGGAGCATGGAAGGAGGGTGTAAGAGAAGTGCACAAGCCTCTTATTTTCACCAGTGGCCTCGTTCATTGCCTGCATGTATGCTAAGGGGAAAGTAACAGAGCACCATTATTCCTTATAGGATCTGTCTGTGCATGGGTGCAGCACGAGAGTGAGGAAGGATTACACCCTAAAGATATTGTATGCAGTTTCTGCAAGGGGGGGGAGAGCAAAATCACCCCATTTGGCACCGTGTTTACCACCGCTGAAATAATTTATAAACTGGAACAATAAAGTGCGCATATATTTCTCTCTTTCAACAAAGAATTTAAGACAACGTTAAAAACAATCTTACCTGTCAGACAGTCTTCTGGTGTGCGCTCATGGACCAGAGAACCAAAACAAAGTCACAGTAATAAAACTAATAAACAAAAGATCAATATATCTAACCACCATACTAAATGGTACCAAAAGTGAAATATAGGGAGGATGGTGTTAGATACATTGAACTCACAAAAGAAAAGGGTATTTGAGAATGGTAGAGAACAGCCATAATGGAGGAGGAAAAGGTGAAAGGGTACAGAATGTGGCAACCTACTTTCTAAGTGAAATGCTCTCATACAATATAATTTCATTTAGTGTATTAAGGTATGCTAGCTATATTAACTTTCAAAAGCAGAACTTACCTCAAATTTCGTATACTTTTATAGAAAAGTTTATATACTGAAATGATCGATACTTACAGATTATTTTAGTTGTTCCAATAACAATGTCTTTGGTTAAGTTCCGGGATTCCCCCGCAAAAATTTCTTTTGTAGTAAAAGTCATGATAAAAATTTGCCTTGACTTTTGGCATCTTAAAGGCTTTTATTTCAAGCTTCTCTTTTCTTAAAAGCCAAATGAGCACTGTTGTTTCATATTGAAAATTTAAGTAATAGGCTGCTTCCAAGTGAACAAAAGGATGTTTTATAGGAAATGAGGGGTGAAAAGGATTCAGGATATGCTAATAAAAGTAATGAGGAAAGAAGGTAGGTAGAAAAAAAATGTAAAATCTTACCTTCGGTTCTCTTCAGACTCATCTGTGCTGTAAATGGACACCCCCTGCAATGCTGATACCCTAACAGTCTGATTTTTGTAAATTCTAACCAAAAAACATGCAAAGGTTCACTGTGCTCATTAGCCAGCCCCTTTTTGAACATCCCACCCAATATATGAAATGGCCATTTTGTATTAGATTTAGTTCCATCTCTTTGAAAAGGTTAATTCAAAATATTCCCCCAATAGGATAGATCAAAGGCAGTAAAATGCCCGATTGCTTCTGAAACAGTGAAGCATGTTTGGATTTTGTTTTAACCACATTATTTCTTTACATTTTAGAGGTATGTTGGGGCTTGGAAATAAGACGATGTTTCACCACTGAACAGTTTCATACATCTTCTGGAACAATTATCCTCAGGTTCTCATTCCAAAGTTATACTACAATATGTTGCATTGCCAGCAATGTACATCCATTTTTTTCCTTTAAAGTAAGTGTGATCCTGTATCCAGAGTACTTTTTACCCGTTTTGTAACTTCACACCATTATACCAATATTAGCAAACTACGAGCACTCATTTCAGGGATAAATACTTCACTGAGCGTGCAGTACTCCAGCCTTGGTGGGCAGTTCATATTCCCTTAGAAGCTAACATCAAGAGACAGTGCATGCATAGCTTGAATTTCACGCCCCCCTTAAACCACCCTTCCCAACCGGAACACATTCACAAATTCACATTACAGAAACTTCTGTAGGTGGGAACCCTGAGGTAGGATTTGCTGTGTAAACACATTTCCAAGCCAGTTACCCCTTTGCATATTTTTCTGAGGGGGCATCCATAAATAATAAAAAAAACAGAAGCTCATACTTACATCCTATTCCATGTTACTTTCCAAGCTGTGTTTTTCATCTTGCATTAGTCACCATATGATCTCTATCATAATGGTGGGGGTCAATGAATAGATTAGCTTAATGGGAATTTACAGTTCTTCCATGCATCTAAATTTTGGTAAAGTCTGATAACCACTAACCTAATTTAATTTCACCCCCATTCTCAACTCAGAGCTACTAAATTAAATCTCAAGTTTAAATTAAGCAGTAGAGCTCAGTAAAACAGAGTTTGAATTATGTTTTACAACTGCTTGAATGTTGTGGGGGCCAGAATGTTTTACGCAGCAGCCCAGTCTAATTATTGGGTCTTATGTAAATGGTTTTAGCTGCTTTGGGTTAATTTTAAGAAAAAGTGGGGTAGAAGTGTTTGATTTTTTAAAATGTATTCACACTGAGGAGACTGCAAGGTAATCATTAGAAAATAAAAAGGACAAAGTGGGATTTAAGTGGGATTTTGTCCTTCGTGGCTTTTTAGACACACTTTATGCCTACTATATGTGATATGGTCATGTGCTTTTAAATTTTCTAAAGGGGGAGGGAAACTGGATTTTTCAAAAACCTAATTTTGTATAAGATACAAAAACAAGTATACTACCTTGTGCGTATCTCTGAATTTACTGATCTCTCGGGATATCAGGTCCCTTTTATCTTCTTCCATTTCAATAGCATTTATATCCTCCTGTAAGAGAGAAAGGGGGGCAGAACAGGAGACAGAATATTAAAACCCATCTGCACAGAAACAGGAGAACCAAAAGAAAAGCTGAAGGTTAGATGTTTTGTACCAGTCTTGTAAGAGATAAATAAAGGCCTTCTGCAGTACCAAACCTCACAGTCTGATGTTAAATGAATGAAAAAAAAATTAGATGGACACGAGTCACAAATCTGGTAACTAGCAGTAAACATAGTCATTGTCAAAGCCTACAATGTAAACGAACCTTGGTGATGAGTGGATAGGGTATCAGTGGGGCCACTGGAAATCTGCGGAAAATCTGCGGAAAAATCCACGGAGATTTCTTTTTTAAAAAATAGATTGCACACTACTCTGGAAAAAAAACAATGTTCTGTATGTTTGCAGAATAAGCAATATTGCATTGCTGTGACCATAGGTCTGACTCAACAAAGTTACAGAAGAACCTCGCTAATTCTCCATTTACTGATCTACTTCTCGGCAAAGGTTTGCTGGGTGCCACCTCACCCTGGCATGTCTCCATTTAAAATTGCAGAACATTAGCATTCTAGGAAATCTTGCAAGCTAAGCTACGCTTGTTCAAAGTGGCCTTTTGTGGTACTATTATAAGCCTCGTTTTGTTTCTTACTCGCTAATTCGCAAAATTGTAATTATATCAAGGGGGGGTTGCCAACAGTTACTGCAAATTAGCGAGGTTCCCCACATCTGAAATCAAGAGTCAGATTTCACTTGCCATTTCTTTTCCCCACACTCTCAAATTCCCCACATTGTCCCTCATCTTTTCAACAAACAGAATGGGCAAGGGAACCAGTCACAATTATAAGCATTCAATAAAGGGGATAACAGTGCCTCAAAACCAGCTTTACACGGCACCCACCACAATTTTATATACTTCCCTTCCCCCCACCATGCACAGAGCTTTTTTAGTCCCACACTTCCCAACAGATAAGGGGATGAGAAGTCATGCTTGTGTCCCATGTTCATCCTTACAAAATAAAGATGCACTTCCACTATTTCAAGGGGCAGGAAGACAAGGACACAGTTAAATAGTTCATTGTTCTGATAGATCACACTAAATGTAAAGCCCAGCTACATCAGCAAGGTGTGGCTACAGATCACCCTAAAACTAGCAGTTATTAATATTTAGTTACTTTAAAATGGGCCTCCAAAAAGTAACCTCTCAATACCATTATGTCTCTCGATACCATTATAGTCTTGATTATATATGTCACACAATCCATAGCATGGATTATAACTTTTAAAGAGAGAGACATAACTTGCCTATAAGGAAGTGCAGAATGCAAAAAAACAAAAACCCCAGTGCAAGATTAAGTTAAGTGGAGGCTAAAGAACAGTGGGAGGTGCACTTACTCCCTGAATGAAAAGCATTTTCTTGCACTGCCTTTTTATACACTTCACCAGCAGCCAAAGCTATCTTATTGCTTTCTATCAGCACAACATAAGGGAGAAAGTTAAGCTTAGTAAGAAAGGCTGCAGATAGAAACCAAAATTCACCTCCATCTCTTGCTGTGAGTGGCAGGTGGTAAGAGCCCATCATTGAAACAATCATGACGCATTTTCAAGGTTGGCATAATTACTACTAAGCTCTACCCTTTCCCCCCTAGAGGAAAGCAAAAATTAGTGTAATCATTAGCAGGGTTATCCACAGAAGGGGGATTATAGCATTTTGTGTCAAGTGTTACACTTAAAAAGTATGGAAGTCAGCTGGCCCAACAGCCAAATATTAACAAACCATTTTGTAACATCATGGCTTTCATCCCTCAAGGATAAGAAAGAGCTTCTTAGCTATGTGCACAAACATAATTAAATCAGGACAGTGAAGAAGGGCTGCCAATCAGCTGAGTTGTGGCTATAACATCAGTGCAAACCTCTAAGACCCAATGACTTAGGGCATTTAAGATGCCAAACAGGCAGAATCTCTTTTAGGGTCTTAAAATCATGTCCCCATCTCAAAAAAACATTTTGCAATTACTTCAATACATGTACTTTAGAAGGGATGAAAGGCTGAATCAAACCTGCTGAGATTCAAACCTGTAGCTCCAAGAAGTCTAGGCATTTGTGACCTTTGTGTTCACAGACCTACAACATCCACAGAGTCTGGCATCTAGAACTGATTTAATTTCAGTATGAAACATGAAAACTGCTGCTAACATCAAGGTTTGTTGATTTGTGTTCTCATCAGATGCTTTGAACTAATGTATTGGCACAGGGTTTGGCCCTATGTAGGGAGATGAAGTAAATCTGTTTGTGTCCAAAATCAAAACACATACATCCTCCTTCTTTTCTTTTTTCTTCTTCCTGGGATGAGAGTCAGACTCTTGGGAGGGGGCATTGAGCTCGCTGGAATATTCCCGTATTAACACTTCAATGGCCCCTTTAATTAGCTGGTCTCTTCTCTTTGCTTCTTCATCGAGGGCTTCGTCATCCTCAGTTGTAGTTTCTGGCCTGGTGTTCTAAAGAATAACACAAATCTTGAAGTCAAGCATATGGGACATAGCAGAACAGCATCCAAAATGTTTACTTCATATGAACCAGATAGGTCTATTACATGTAGTTAGTGCATGGAAGTGTTAGGTGTACTTAACAACTTTACAACTGGCCTTTAACTACAGATTCTAGTAGGTCCTCACTAGGGCTGGGCGATATCTGGTTTTCAACATTGTGCTATATCACCAGCTAAACATGTGTGGTCATACACACAGGATTGCCTTCAGAAAAGACCAGCTGAGTAGTGCTTGGCACTTGCTGCAGGAAGGTCTTCTGTGTATTTCTGGGAAGTGGTACCCAATAACTCCTGAGTGGAGAGAGCAGCATGCGCTCTTGGGTGCTGCACAAAGGTGCATAAGATGCATTTAGATAGCAAGATCCAACACTTCCCGTGCCTGCCAATCCTTTATAGCTAAGTCTCTTTTGGTTCCTCTGCCATGCCGCCTTCCTGCCAATTCTGAAGCTGGGGCTGTGGCACCACTCTACTGCTCAGACATACCTTTCATGCTGAGAATAATGCTTGCTGCTCATCACACATGACAGAGCGCAAATGAATTTGTTGAAGCCTGGCACGAATATTTTAAAGAGAATGCTACACTACAATGTGTGTGCTCTCTGAAGAAATAAAAATAATTTAGTGTGGATGCATATGATTATTATTTTTTGCCGCAAGTACAACATAATACAGTGCAGGCTTCAAATTACTATGCTATGTCTGCAGTTATAGAATTATTCTGTTCCGTAGGATTAAGAATGTTGTTCAACAAAGCGGAGAATACATACAAAGCAACACCGTACCAACCGTACCTTTGGGTCACATCACGCATTACAAAACTTATACACAAAGTTTGTCTGCAGTATAAAACAGACTTTTGCATATAAGTGGTCATACCGCACAATGACAATACATGTGCGTAAATTGCTTTAACATACATATCTGTATACTGTCACTTCCACACTAGAATTGCTGAATTTCAATTTTCCATGTAAGATGAATGTAACATAGACCTTTGACGATTGATAAAAACATTAATATAATACACAGTTGCCTACAAAACTTTAATGATTATATATTTAAAGGCTTATAGCTTGCCTCTCGGAAGGCTCAAAGGGGCTCACAACAATTCTAAATCTAAAAATAAATAAATCACAGATTCAAATACAGTAAGAAATGAAAATCCCCACTTTCCTCCTTACAAATAGGAAATAGATAAATTCTCATCTGCAAATGGAAGTATGAATGACCTGAGGCCAAGTGACTTCAACTTGCTCCAGGCCATTCTCAGCCTACAGCCTGGGTGCAAGGAAAACCTAAATACAGAAAAAGAATGTGCATATTACTTTTTTAAAAAAAATCTTCCATCCCATCAAACATTTGTCACTGCTGTTGCTACTGAGGAGCAGTGGGGGGACGGGACAGGCAATGTCCTATCATGGTGTTTTTTTCATACACTTGTATTAAACTTAAATAATAAATTCTTGCCTTAAAAAGAGGGTATGGGAATCTCACCTGCGAATAAGAGATGGGTGTCCAGTCAAATGCCAAGTGGATAAAGAGTGAATAGGAAAGAGACAGAGGCTTATGGAGAAGCAGTAGCTAAGAAGTAGGGGCAGGAGGGGACTTTAGCTGGTGCAGAAGCTGCAATGTCAAGGAGGAACAGCCTGAAATGACCTAATAGGTGATGCCACTTAGGTGTTAGTAAAAGAAATTAAGGGGGTAACAGTACTAGTCAGAGATGGAAGTTAAGTAGAGCCAGATATTTGCCTTATTTAGTTTCTCCACATTTTAAGACAGCAGGAATTTATGGAGAGCTTTCTTGCCTGCTCATGTGAAATAAATACAGTGGTACCGCATGTTATGTAATTAATCTGTTCCGGAGGTCCGTTTGTAACAGGAGGCATGCTTTCTCTAATGGTGCCTCCCGCTGCTGCAGTGCCGTCAGAGTGCGACTTCCGCTCACATCCCAGGGCAAAGGTCGCAACAAGGGGCATCTACTTTTGGGTTAGCGGAGCACGTACCCCAAAGCATTCGTAAGGGGGATGGTACATAACACGAGGTACCACTGTACTAAAATACTACTTTACAGGCTGTGTATCAAAAGGGCAAACCCTGAACCCCTTTCTATGGCACATGGGTAACTAAATTTAACTCATTAAAAGCTTTTAACTACTTTATCACACAAATGTAGCAAAAAGTTAACAATGCATCAAAACATTAATTAAATTTTTGATTAATTTAATTTGATTTGATTTATTTAATTTAAAACATTAAAACAGTGAGCGGGTTGGTTCTGTTTTGCTCTGGCTTTTATTTATCCCTTCCTTGCCCCAAGGACAAGTTGTAGTGAATGGTGAGGCATGTACTCCTAACTAGAAGCTTGCAGAAGCTGCTAGAGTACAGCAACACTGCAAGCTATGCAAGATTGCTTAAGTTACTACGGTACAAGTAAGAAAATGCATTATATTTCACATCTTCTTTGGCTGAGCCTTGGCCATAGACTTACATCAAGATAAAAAAGTCTTAAGTATTTTCTGTTTTTCTCTCTCTAACATTATCATTCCAGAAAAGCTGTATTATTAGGTAAGGTAAAGGTAAATGACCCCTGAATGGTTAAGTCCAGTAAACCCTATGGGGTGTGGCGCTCATCTCGCTTCAGGCCAAGGGAGCCAGCATTTGTCCAAAGACAGCTTTCCGGGTCAGCATGACTAAACCGCTTCTAATGTGGCCAGCATGACTAAACCGCTTCTGGCACGACAGAACACCATGACAGAACCCAGAGTGCATGGAAACACTGTTTTCCTTCCCACCACCACAGCACTTATTTATCTACTTGCACTAGTATCTACTTTCTTGCACGGATCCAAACTGCCAACCTTCTGAGCAGAAAGCCCAAGAGGCTCGGTGGTTTAGAACCTTTAACACTGTATTATTAGCTTCTTATAAGCTTCTTATATTAGATATCTTTTTTTAAGTGATTTGTGAATTCACGTGTTGATAGGCAAGCCTGTAAAAAAATTAACGGACTTGCAACTTGTGAACTTTTTTGAAATTTTGATATAGTGCACCTGTGTGAAATGACTCACTTTCTAGATTGATTTCCTCATCTTTTGCATCTTAGTCAGGGGCTGACTGTTCTTGGGACTATTATATGCCTCACTTCCTCCAATCTTACTATTTTCTCTTCTAAATACTTAATTGTGAGGGTGTTTATAAATGTGATTTGACATGCTTGTTATGAAGCTATCACTTAAATGGTTAGGTTGAGCTATGGAGAATATATATGGACACAGCACTTGTTGGCAGAGGACATGCAAGCATGTGTACAACTTTGTACGTTAAGCAAAGCTTTTCCTGCTGGTCATATCCAGCTGGAATCAGATTTTTTTATTTTGGAGTTGGCAGACTCCACTCTGGATCAGCAAGTTTAGCAGAGAGTATGGCATCTGGTTTCCTCCTGAAAATGGTCAGATTTGATCTGAGAGCCTCCAACTTCCCTTAACCTTCTATCAGCAAGTTTTATAATTCAGTTTCTCATGCAGAAAGTGCAGTTTGTTGGGAATTTGAAGTTCACACTCAAATTCCAATCATGAAAATTAAACAAAAGAACAGTGTGACAGTCATCTGCAGAAGAGGTGTAATAACATCAGCATAGCAGGTTAAATTGCAACACAGAATAAGCAAATCGGGTAAAAGCACTAAGAGCACTTAATGCCAATCCAATTTATTTGTAATTCAGTTGTTTCCTGTCCCATTTTAGCAGAGTTACACACAACATACCCCATTGGAAGCCCTTTTCTTCGCTTTCCATTCATCTAGCTGAGCCTTCGTCTTAGCATCAACTTTCACAAGAAGTTTCTTTTCTCCAATTTGGAGATCATGTAGTAGCCTGAGTGCACGTAGTGTGGATTCTGGTTCTTTATACTCGCAGAACCCAAAGGCTAGAGGATGAATAATTGAGATATATAAAAACAAATTTTTAAAATTATATATGCACGAGAGCAACACACACACGCCTTTAATGTCAACTATTTCAACTATTTGTTTTATGATTAGGTGAAGGGTAAAGGGACCCCTGACCATTAGGTCCAGTCGTGACCGACTCTGTAGGTTGCACGC
Source organism: Zootoca vivipara (assembly GCF_963506605.1). Lineage (NCBI taxonomy): Eukaryota > Metazoa > Chordata > Lepidosauria > Squamata > Lacertidae > Zootoca > Zootoca vivipara. The sequence goes on from NC_083276.1 coordinate 44,819,922, forward strand.
TCATCTCGCATTATTGGCCAAGGGAGCCAGCGTACAGCTTCCAGGTCATGTGGCCAGCATGACAAAGCCGCTTCTGGCAAACCAGAGCAGCACATGAAAACGCCGTTTACCTTCCCACTGTAGTGGTTCCTATTTATCTACTTGCATTTTGACGTGCTTTCGAACTGCTAGGTTGGCAGGGATTCGAACCGCCGAACTTCTGATCAGCAAGCCCTAGGCTCAGTGGTTTAACCCACAGCGCCACCTAGGTCCCTTGTTTATGATTACTGTACACCAAATATATGCCACGACCTCAGTTAAAACACATTTTTAAATGCCTTAGAAAAATATTCAGCCCAATCCCATAAACCCAAGCAGCTGCAATTCAGAGGATGAAGGCTGCACCCATCCTGTGATGCTGCCTTTCATCTGAAATCCCATTACGGTCAGTTACTATTTTTTCAAGAATACTAGGTTGCTGCAACTTTTAACTGGCTGCATAAAGTTACAATCCACTCTGGCAGTAGTAGGGCAAGCTGGTTAGCATGGCAGCATTAATTCTCAGTGCTATGTTGGTACAGTACAGTTGGGTAGCAAGCAGTAACAGATCAAGGGCCCAGATCATCGTTGATCTGCAGTGGAAGGCACAACCTGTGTTCCATCTGATACACTTATTGATTCACAGAATAGCTCAGAGGAAAAATAAAATTAAGCCCTTGCTGCTGAAGCATGGGCACTTCAGAAATTTAACCAAGCTTGCCTATATCCTCACAGCTATTAAAGGACAAAAAGAAAAGAAAGGGATATATACCTTGAAGTTTTCCAGATGCTCCTTGAACTCTCTTCCAACTCAAAACCAAGCCACATTTCTGTAAAATATTTTTAATATAATGTTTATTGAGGCGATTGTTTGTTTGGTTTTTTACTACTCAGAAAACTTTTCTCACTCTTGAAAGTTCTCAATGAATTTTGTGTCAGTTGAGAAGACATCCTAAGAGAAATTAGCACGCCTAATAATTGTGGTGGAGTCTAGTACTGGTATTTTATTCTCACAACCCTGCTAATCATTATTATTTAACCTCTTCTACCCCTCCAGACAGCTCCTTACTCCTTGCACATAAAAGTTTGTCTTAAAACATATCCTCAGCAGGTTTGATTATTTTTTTAAAAGGAGAGGAAAAATAACCAGATTTTTTAAAACACTAAACAAAATTTTAAGTTACCACTTCCTTATTTGTAAAGTGTCTCTTTAAAAACAACCTGCTTTAAAACAAAATATGAATTAAGAATTGTACTAAAGGTAAAGGTAAAGGGACCCCTGACCATTAGGTCCAGTTGTGACCGACTCTGGGGTTGCGCGCTCATCTCGCATTATTGGCCGAGGGAGCCGGCGTATAGCTTCCAGGTCATGTGGCCAGCATGACAAAGCTGCTTCTGGCAAACCAGAGCAGCACATGGAAACGCCGTTTACCTTCCCGCTGTAGCGGTTCCTATTTATCTACTTGCATTTTGACGTGCTTTCAAACTGCTAGATTGGCAGGAGCTGGGACCAAGCAACGGGAGCTCACCCCATCACAGGAATTCGAACCGCCGACCTTCTGATCAGCAAGCCCTAGGCTCAGTGGTTTAACCACAGCGCCACCTGGGTCCCAAGAATTGTACTACTATATATTAATAGGGTTGCATCTTATAAAGCATGATCATGCATTGGGACGTGCACTACCAAAATCTGGAGGATTAGGCGACACATCAGCGCACATTCTGGGGCTTGTATGTGGCTAGAAAGGAAAAAATAGAAATCAAAGTCTCATTGTGCAAATGGGTTTCACTTATAATTCCTTAAAACCCTACTAATCATGATCATTTATGATCGCTTAGTTGGTTAGGGCATGGTGCTGATAACACCAAGGTTGCAGTTTCAATCCCTGTATGGGACAGCTGCATATTCCAAATTGCAGGGGGTTAGACTAGATGATCCTCAGGGTCCCTTCCAACTCTACAATTCTATGATTCTAAAGGCTGTCATGTTTAAAACCCGAATCTGCGACCCTGGTGAGTTGAAGGTCTGCCATCTCCTTCCAAATACTCATTTCCTTGATTGGAATCTTTGCAAGAATCTGTTGCATCTGCTCCTATTATCTGAGGCATAGCAATTAGATATGGTATTTTCAGTAGTGGTGCCCCAGCTATGGAACTTCTTTCCTAGACAGAAATATCTTTTTAAACTTTACACAATGAAAACCTATTCTTTCCTGGACATTTGCCCTTCAAATCCAATCTGATTTAAGTTTTTTAATAGTGTCATTGTAACCCATTAGATAAGAATCTGGATGATGGCCAGTGGCCCATCTAGTCCAGGATCCTGTTCTCACAGTGCTGAGCCTATGGGAGATCTGCAAGGAGGACCTGAGAGCATCTGTACTCTCCCAGCTTGTGATTACCAGTGACATACTGCTAGTGAAGGCATAACCTAGCCTTATTTTCCATGAAAAGAGCTTCACTTCCAGAGTTTAGTAACGGCCTAAACTACATCAACCCACCACTGACCATCCTAACACACACAATGCACACAGGTTGGTAAGTAAATTTGTAAACAGCTTCAGGGCTAAAATAATATGTAGCAATAATCTAACATTTCATAGATTCAGGCAGCCCTGTATTGGGAAATTTTAAATGTCTGATGCTTTTACAATTTTTTATATGCTGTAAGCCGCCCACAGTGGCTGGGGAAACCCAGCCAGATGGGTGTGGTATAAATATCATCATCATCAAATTGTAGAGTTGGAAGGGACCACAAGGGTCATCTAGTCCAAACCCCTGCAATGCGGAATTTTTTGCATGTCTATTGGGGGTAGATTATATATATCTTTGTAGGGCATCCCCTCATGTGTCATGAGATACAGTCTGGAAGGCCCTGCTCTTGAGGGAGGACTTTCCAGAGGTATGGGGAAGAGGTGAGCTAAAAAGCCCTGCATGCATATGGAACACTTAACTGAAAGAATTTAAATAACATTTTAAAGACTACAAAAAGTCAATGAAATCAATGAAAAATTAAGCAACACTAAAATCTCTTAATCAACACACTGCAAGGTTGCTTTCTAAAAGGCAATTCCACTTACGGCAAGAAGCTGTCGTATAAGCATGTCTGAAGCCTTTTCAGATATGTTGCCTACAAAAACAGTAGTAGTGGGACCACTGTTTTCATCATTTTCCTTGTTCTTTAGACCTGGATGTTCCTTTCTAACTCCCATATGCTTTCCAACCATTGACACGGTAGTTGGGACCAGAACCTGATGGATAAGGAACAAATACCTCTTGTGATTTTTTTCACTACAACAATTAGTAAGTTTTAAAAAGCCCTGTTCCTAAGTTACCAAGCAGGAACTTAGCATTAATCATTTTTGCCTGAACAGATTAGCCTGCAAAGGAAATTTCATACAGTTCCTTTGAGTCGATTCTACTTCACAAACTGCAATACACATGCTTTATAAATAAAGGCACACAGGAAGTAACATTTAAGTCAGGAACCTTGAATTTAAATTTGTTACAGTTACAGCCTTGAAATTTTTCATGCGCATTCTTTTCAAATTCAAAGACGTCACCCTAACCATAGTTAGCGTCAGTGCAAATCCAATGATTAAACATAGTTAAAGCAAAAAGCGAAAGGAGGTAGGACTTTGTTTTGGAGGAGGGTGGGACATGTGTTCATGGGAATGGTTCCCAATTTGCTAACTATGATATGGGATCAGTACAGTGTTACATATACAGTAGAGAAGATGAACACAACCATGCTGTGTTTTAATATTTGATGCTGCTAATTATGGCTTTATCGTTATTTATTTTAATGCTTTTTTATAAACTGCTTGGAATTTTTTTTTCAAATTTATCATTTAAATTAAAAAGGTATTTACAGTGAACAGTGGCTTATGCAATACTTACAGTTGGTGCAGGAGCCATAATACCCATTGGCACAGGAATCATCGGTGTCCCTGTGAAATAAGAGGTTGCATTAATAGTCTCTGAGCAAGAGCTACCAAAAAACTATATATATATATTTTCAAATCAGGTACTAAATAGGCTAAATAGCACTACAAAGTGCTCTCAGGAAGTATAGAAGCTGCAGGATTATTTTGTTCACATCACAAAGAAAAACTAAATGCCAGCCTAAAATTTTACGATATTACTGACCAATATAGAAGAATGAGGTTGATCAGACAAGCTTCTGATAGAAAACTTACCAGGAGGTACAGGCGGAGGAAAACCTGGAAATTGTGGAGGTGGAATTCCAGGTGGAAGTGTTGGGATACCCATAGGAGGGCGATTCAAGTGAGGCGGAAAAGACATTTTTAGCAGTAACCTAGAAAAAGAATGAACCTATCAGCTTCAAATCAGTGCTTGCTTACATTTGTTTCTATTCTACCCCTAAATGAGCAAGGTGCTTAAAACCAGGTGGAAAACAGGAGCTCTAGCCTAACTCTTAGAAACCAGTTGGCTGCCTAAGCACATCTTGCTCCAAGTTATCAGATATGATGAGATATCTAACTGTGAAAGACCTACAGAGAAAGCCCATTGAGCATGGTTCTCACCTCAGGCTGTTGCTGCACAAAACACTACCCTATGTAGGTAGGGCTAGCAAGCTTTGTGGAGATAAAAGGCTCAGTCGGGAACACAGCTGATCCTAGTGGCCACAATGGCCCAGTTTGGATAAGAATTGCAGTGGAGCTGAATATTCCTCCCTTGCTGCTCCCTTCATTGCACACCAGCTTTGATGCAACTACCCAGGCTTGTATTAAGCCAGAATTCCCCATTATATCCAAACTGAGGAACTCCAGCTTAATGCTGGATGACTAATCCTCGGAGCCCTCCCAAAGTCCTAGTCAAAGAGAAGTGTCTTCACCAATCTACAAAAAGTCAGTGATAAGATGCATTTCCAATGAGAAAATAGCTCTCCCATGGGGAAAGCATCGGTTATGACCGTTATGTGAACTATATGACACAAGTTTTTAAGCAGGCTCACTAGATTCCCATGTGCTTCCAAGTACAATTCTGGTGCTGCTGTTTTATATGAAGTGTTAATATGGCTTTGACTCAGGAGGATTGCTCCTGCTGGATCAAAAGCCCTTGTGCTTGGACAACAGCAACTGGATATAACCTACTATGTTTTTGAGGTTGCTTTTAGAGTTGGAATTTTTGCTTTGCTTTTGTCTGCTGCCGCCCTGTTTTTAGATTTGGTGTTGTATCATCTTGATATTTACTGCTTGCTTGTGCTATTGTAAAATTGTATAAAGAGGTGGCATATAAATTTATAAAACAAAGTAAATATTAAGACAAGGCATTTAATGCTTTTATTTGTTCAATTCTATACACATTTACCTGAAAGCAAGTCCCATTGAAATCAGTAGACTTACTTCCAAGTAAATGAAATATGGGTGCTCTTGCCCAACAATAACCTAAAGCTCAACAATAAAAAGCATGAATGCTTGCTCTAACCATATGACCTCAGGCTAAGCTCAGTAGTGGAGCACCCTCTGCATGCAGGTTTCAGGTCCAGTTGTTGGCATCCGTAACGAAAAGATTTCAGGCTGGGAAAGACTCTTATTTGAAGCACCAGAAAGCTTTTGCCAGTTAGACTGAACAATATAGGACAAGATGAACAAACAGTTGCTGCATTTGGACGACACAAGAAACTATCCTTTATCATAATGAGAATGAGTCTAAGTGAGTCTTGGGTTTGCGCGTCCCCAAATCCTCTGAAATAGTCATTAATTTTTTGTAATAACAGTCTGTGTTGCCTGAACCTGAAAAACTACTGTTAATCTTAACTTTGATTTATTCAAATAAATCATTTTCCAACCACAGGTAGTTAAGATTAACCAGTTTGTCAGATTGGTATGTCACCTCAAGCTGCAGTTAATAAAAAATGAAATTAAAACTGTATAAAGTCCTCTCTGCAGTACACAAGCCCCAGACTCGCTTAGGCTTATTCTCGTGATATACCAAAGTTTAATGTGATGTCTGAAAGTGGTCAATATAAGGCAGCTTCTACATTACATGAATGATAATTTAACCAAGCAGCCGTAAGAATAGTGCAAGGGAAAGGTTAACTGATATCAAACGGATACAGAAGTGTTGACTTTATAGTGATCTAGGGAAGACTGAAGTAGTCGGTCTGAGGAGCATCTGAAGGTGGAAAGGAGTGTGGATTCATGAGCAGAAAATGGAATGGCTGGTCAATAAAAAAGTAAGATTATAGCACAAGGCAGGAACGCAGGCATGGGGAATAAAGAAAACAAGTTGAAAGACGGGGAGAGGGAGAGATAAAGAACAGAGAGTCTTGGGCAGTAATAAAAAAACAAAGGGATGGAAACCGCAAAAATGTGAAGGAGAAAAACGCTCTTCATCTGTCTAGTATGGAAAACCTAAACATTTGTCATATTTAGTACACCTGCCTCCCGCCCACTCCCGTACATACAGTATTGCTTTAATTTTTTGTATAAAGTCCATGCTCAGTCACCAAGCTCACCACTTGCATGTGTAAGTCCACCGCCTCATTGCCTGACTGACTGTGAATGTATGAAGTCAACGAAACACCTAGTTAAAGCCAACTGGGCTTCTGAACCTGGCCTGGGAGGATATGTGCAGCCAGTGCAGGTGTTTCAGCAGAGGGGTTATATGCTATTGGCCATCTGTCCCCATTAGCAATCTAGCTGTGCATTCTGCACTAGCTAGAGCTGCCAAAAAGGGTGGGCCCACATGCAGCGCATTACAGTAATCCAGTTACCAATGCATGGACTATGATGGCCAGAATATTCCAATCCAGATATGGCTTCAGCTGGTGTAGCAGGTGAAACTGATTGAAGACCCAACTTTTTTATACTGCTTAATGCCAAAACAAACTTATATAGGGTTTGCAAGTAAACAAATCAACTACAACTATAAACACCCATAATTAAAATATAGAATGTAAGACTTAAATCACACAAAGCACATTTTAAAGAAATATTTATACAGTCATACCTCGGGTTAAGTACGCTTCAGTTTGAGTACTTTCAGTTTAAGTACTCCGCAGACCCGGAAGTATACTTCCGGGTTCTGCTGCACGCGCATGCGCAGAAGCGTTCTATCAGCACTTCGCACACATTATCGCCGCTCAGATTAAGAACTTTTCAGGGTGCGAATGGCACCCCGGAACCAATTACTTAACCCGAGGTACCACTGTACTGTAAATGTTAATTTTTTTCATCTAAAATACTGTCTTATTTATTTTATAGTTGTTGTTTAGTCGTTTAGTCGTGTCCGACTCTTCGTGACCCCATGGACCAGAGTACAGTACATTGATTATTGCCTTCATTTTATGGATCAATGGTCTTGTTGGACAGGAAAATTCGTGTTAAATTGCTGTTTTAGGGGGCGTTTTTCATCGTCTGGAACAGATTAATCCACTTTCCATTACTTTCAATGGGAAAGTTCGCTTCAGACCAATTAAGTACTTAACCCGAGGTACCACTGTACAGTATGAAAATTTGACATGGTATACTTTTTAACCTCTCACTGCTATATAAAAGTCAAACATGCATGCCATATCCAAACAGTTTAGTGCAGCATTACATTTTCTAATTAATTCCCTCCACTCAGGAAATCCACATCCTAGGTAGAAAACAATGGGGGACATGTGAAAGCAAGTCACGAATGAAATTTCAGCACTGTTAGGTCTGAAGATTACAAGAGAAGCATTCTAATTTGACTGCTGGAAGTAAAGTTAGCAGGCAGGAGTTGCAGAAGTTCAAACCAGTTCAAACCATATATAAACAAGTTAGCAGTAAAGAGATAAACCTGGAAAGATTGAAGGACAAAACTTGGCCAAAAACCTTGGCATGGATAGAGAAAAGTGCTTATTCCTAGAATGCCGCCTTAAAATACAGAGCTCTGCCATAGTCTGAAATACATATAACCGTTTAAAAAAATTAAGAGATTTGTGTATTGAATAAATGTCAAGAAATACAGGAATAAATTAAATTATTTCTGCCATGTTCAACACTGGATACTGGCAAGACAGCTAGATAATAAGCAGAGCTCAGGAGGGTTCCAAGAGAGAAGGATGCAGGTGAAAATCACATCAGAGCCATCAACTGTCCTGTGGGAAGGACTCCAGGAGAGATGGGAATGCAGGCAAAGACAACATCAGAACCTGCTCCAGTAGATTTTTCCCTCACTTCCCAGACGGTGATCTACCACCATATGTCCTGTGGAAAGAATCCCAATAGCTCTGTACGTTGCTACTTCTTATCATGTGTTGCTTTACTTTTTAAAACATAGTTTAATGTTACTTATAAGCTAGCTCGGAAGCATTTGTATCCTAGGAGGTGAGGGGTGTGTGTGTGTGTGTGTGTGTGTGTGTGTGTGTGTGTGTGTGTGATAAAGATGAGACATTAGGACTGAATTTCCATTTGCACTTAGTTGAGAGTAAATTCCATGAAAAACAATGGTACTTCTGAGTAGATATGTATAGCACTGTCTTGCAAATATGGCATTTTAATGAATCCAGCTTTTATGATGAGGCTCTTCAGTATGTAAAAAGACAAAAAAAGGAGTTAAAAGACGAATTCTATAGAATTCAAAGTTTAAGGGTGGTGGTGGGGGAGTCAGATAGTAAAAATATTGGATAAAGTCAGGCTTTTAGATGCATGAAAGAGAAAAAGTTACTGGTCATGTTATATGATCCCAGAATATTTCTCATTTGTTGAACTAGTTTTAAATTAAGTTTAAATTAAAAGGGACATAGTCATACACCAAACCACATCTTCCTCAGCGATCCTATAAATACAGTACCAACAGGCCTTTGTAGCTGTTTAGTTTTTGCTTACCAAGTCACCTTAATGTTAATCTGTATTTTTTTAAAAATGACATTTCACGTTTAACACGTATATATACATCTCCTTGAAATGTATGGTGGTGTAGAAATAGATATATTAATAAATACAGGTGACCAACAAAATACCGTACTTTTCCATGTATAAGACTAGGGTTTTTTACTATAAAAAAAAAAGTTTAAAAACTGGGGGCATTTTATACATGGGTAGTGGGTAGGGTGACGGGTTGCAGCCATGAGCTGCAGATTGTCATTGGCAATTTGTAGTGTGATTGGTGGCTGTGGGAAACGGGCCATTTTCTGAAATTGGAGTCCCCCAAAATAGGGGGCGTGTTATAGACAGAAAAGTACGGTATTTGCAATACTATTATGCTTAGAAAAGGAAAAAAATGCCACGATTATATAGAAGTTTGTTTTGATACACCTAAAGTTATGCTATTTACACTGTATTGTTTTAAGGTACTCCTCTTGCATCCTCTTCATCCTGCTATAGATGTTTTATGCTTGAACAAATATCAATAATCAGTCTGCACCAGAGATTGCAAATTTGGATTAACTGGTGGCATCTTGTCTTAAATAACAAGAAAAGAACAACAGATTATAGATGCAATACAGTTAGCATTTTTCTTAATATTTTATCAAAATGTTGCCTAAACAGAAGTAGACAACTAGTTTAAGAGCACCAGAAACAGAGCCAGAGGACTATGAACTACTGTATTTTGGAATTGCATAAAAAGATCTGAAATGTTCAGTGTTAATTTAACATGAATTTTCTGGAGATATTTAGAGTTAAAAAGCAGTCAGACCACATGGCCTTCTAGGTCAGCAATACCTAGGCTGATTGGCAGTGGCTCTCCAGGATTTCAGACTAGGTCTTCCCTAGCCTTACCTGGAGATGCTTGGAACTGAATCTGAAACCCTCTGCATGCAAAGCTGATGCTCTACCCTGAGCTATGATCAATATGCCAGCTCTCCCAACATTATTTCTACTGCAAGTCTAATTCATACCAAGTTCCAATGGGGTTTCATTTCAAGTAAATGTTATTAAGGCTTAAAACACATTTCTCACACACATAATGGAAAACCTCCATTGAAGATGTGCAGATTCATTACCGTTACATCCCATAGCCTTGCCTGCATTAAAGGAACAATAACCTGCTACTTAAAACACAGTTATGAATGATTGATCCTAACCACATTATGGTTAGCATGTTGCAGGTACTTCTGCGAGATTATTTGCATGTGCAAGTATAGAAGCTGCAGTGTTATTTTGCACGAGTGAGACCTTTCAAGAACACTGCGCTTTAATAAGCTCACAATTCTGCGTGATCTGCGATGGCCCCATTCACACGTACGAGTCAAAGCTTGTCAAGCTCTGAACACGCACGTCGTGAATCAGGCCCGTGTACAAAACACGCAGGGGGCTCCCAGGAACAACTATAAGGATTCGTTCTAAACGGGCTAACTAGCAGGGCGGTTGAGAGTGTGGCCCTCCCTTTCTAAGAAGCTCTCGCCCACTAGCGCCTCCATCCTTTCCCTCCGCCCATCCGCTAAGAAAGAGGGGGGACCTCCAAACACCCCCCTCCCCGCAAAAGAGGACCCGATCCCGCCGCCCAGCTCCCCTCCCCCACCTCGTGGCCTGTAGGTCGCGGATTCCGCCATTCCCCCTCCCCCGGGGAAACCAAGAGAGGACCCCCCCCAACCCCATCGACCCGCGCCCGCCCCCTGCTAGAGTGGCGCCCAGTACCGCAGGTGCCCCATGCCGGCGAGGCCCGTCATGTCCTCGCCCCCTCCCCGTTCCTTGAGGAGGATTAGCGGCAGCGGCCCGGACGTCACCCGCCTCTCACCGCAAGCGCTGCCGGAGGAAACGAGGCCTTTCCCTCGCGACGCCTCTAAACCCGGCAAAGGCAACTAGGCCGCGAACGCACCGCAATGAGCCACAGGCGCCGTCGCGTTACGCCGCTGGTCACGTGAGGGACCGCCCCTGAGCGCCTTACGTCAGAAGACCAGGCTGCAGCGCGCGCGCGCGGCCGACCATAGAGACAGGAGTTAGAGCGCCCCCCCCCCCGTCCGAAAGGAAACAGAAACATCTAGGAATAACCTCAGCTCTTCCCAACGGCCTGTCCGCCCGTGTCTCAGAGGGTAGAGTTGTAACTAACTAGTTTTCTCATTGAGAAAAATCGCCGAGGATTTGAAATAAAAGCTGAGTTAGAGAAAAGTGCGAACCTCTGCCACTGCTACAATGTTTCCTAGGAGTAGCGGCCTCCTTTAGCTCATACAAGAAGAGCGTCAGAAGGAACGAAGTCTGTGGTGCATCTCGTCGATACCTGCAAAGAGGGCTTGACGACTCTGTCGCCATCTTTGTTGTGGGCTGTCAACACTACCGCATAATGTTTTGCGGCGAGCCGCCATTTTCCAGTCACATCTGAGCTTTGGATTCTTACCATGGAATCCCAACATTGTCGAGCGTCCTCGTTCTCATCGACCCCTTCATACATAAGCGTACGCCAGCGCTTCAAACAAAGCTATTGGTGCTCTCTTCGTTTGCGATATGGCTTCCTAGGCACGCACAGCCACGATAAACATTCAGGAACCCTGAATCCGTACTTCAATAGCAGGCTGCCTTCAGTGTCTTCGGAAAAACTATGAAAATACAATGGCCTTGTTCCTAGGTAGCAAGCCAAGGTGTCTTGGTGTAGGGCAGCTTCATTCTTGAAACTTGAAATCCAAACAACTCTGTGAGGTAGATCAAGTTGAGGAGTAACTAGCCAAAGGTCACCAAGTAAAATTCATTTGGGGGGGGGATTTGAACTTGTGTCTGATTTCCCCTGTTGCGGTTTGGCATTATAACCTGTTATAATAATTTTTAGGTCATATATATATATATATATATATATATATATATATATATATATATATATATATAATGTTCACATATATAAATGTTCATAAATGTACCAAGCAAACACATATATAAATATATAAAACCACATGTCTGGAACCCATACGAAAAGCCCTAAAGCCATTTTTCCTCTTTCAGCCACCTCAAATACAGTATTTCTCTACAAGGTAGAAGGAAATGCAGAAACCTCCCCATTGTCTCTGTCCTCACAACTCCTGCCTTAAGAGCACATTTAAGGTGTGAATAGGGTGAGCCTGTGACCTGGCTCAGGAATTATTATCATTACGAAAGGATGGCCAGACTCCTCAGGTAATCCAGTCAAGTGACCATTAACAGGTAACCTAGCAGACAGGGTAAAAACAACACACTCAGATTTCTGTTGTAGACCGCCTTTTCTGTGATGTAGGTATGATGTATCTGGGGGGTGGTCTTGGACTCCAGGGTGGGCAATATGAAATGTCTATATAAGGGCGGGCACACCTTTGTTCTGGGTGGTCCTCCTCTCTCCTCCATGTGGGGGAGCACCCTGTTGCAACAGTCTTTTAATAAAGATCAGGCTTAACTAGCCGCCTTGCTTTTCACTAGAATTCTGGTCTGGTCTCTGTCATTTTACTAGCCAGTAAGGGCTTTCAATTGTGCTCAATTGTGCTCTGCTGGAGGTCCAGGCTCCCTCCTGGAGAAGGACCCCTTTTAACTCTGATTAAAAACCACTAATACACAACACCTCACATACATACGCTAATGGCCAAAGCTACAATACCAGTATAGTCTCTAGACTGTTCATATTTTGCAGCTCTTAAGTATAAAAACTGACAGTTCCCCCACCCCCATTTCTTAATAAAATTCCATGTGTCTTTCTGCGCATGAGTACAGTTGAATCTCTGCTAATGCAGGTGTTTCTTTTTAAAAATATAAAATACAAATAGGTCTCTGAATAGTTCTGCAGGGTTCTACATTGCCCAGGGAATCTACGGGAGCAGAGCAGGATTCCTGCAGATGGTCACTAAAATTTGTGCAAAATACTCAGCACTCTGTTCACTAGAATCATACTGAATTATGAAGTGTTTCCTGTGTAGCTTCTAGACTGAACATGGCAAAACATGAATTACAGTACATGTCAGTATCAGCCTGGGATAAAAAAGGATGGTACTAGTTAATCGTGTAAATCCAGGCCTCTCTATCTGACCCTCGGGCCTCTCCAGACCACACCTCTCACCATCCCTGCTTTGCACCCTCAGGTGTTTTTTTTTTTTTATGGCTAGAAACTGTCCTTTAACACATATTACATTTCTTGCTTGCCTAGATGGAGGTTAGTGAGGGGTGTGCAATTCTGTAAATTATCTAGCTTACCACACAAAGGTAAAATACAGATTCATTGCTCTGCCCACATTTGCCTGTGATTTTACCAACTGCTGCAATGTGGCTCCTGGGAGGATGTCCAGAAAGGAATGTGGCCCCTTGGGTTGAAGAGGGTTCCCCACCCGATGTAAAGTATTGTAATGGAAGTTGTGAAGGAGGATGGGGGGGGGTGGAACTAGCATACCTGGCCCCCCTCTTTAAGCTTTTGTATATTACTTATTCATGAATATAATGCCTGAATAGGGATAGAGAGTAGAAGGACAGACAGAAAGACTACGGGTCATGGATTTATATTTAGCCTTTGTTGTTCCATAGGTTCAGAGTAACAACAGTTTTTAAACAACTAGCAGTCTTACAATACAGTACAAGTAATGAAGATACAAGTAATAATATTCAGTGGGAATATTAAGATGTGGCAGATGATCTCACTATTGCTGAAGCAGTTTCCAATTAAACTCAGTAGAGTAACAACTATATTTTAAATTATGCTTTATGCAATTACATTTACATACCTTGCATTCTGATCTTGTACACATCGTTACACTGGCTGATGGACAACTCCTCATTAAGCAGTCAAAACAACACAATACAATTTCAGGATTTATTTGCTTGCTAATTGGTTAAACCACTGAGCCTAGGGCTTGCTGATCAGAAGGTCGGCGGTTCGAATCCCTGTGACGGGGTGAGCTCCCGTTGCTTGGTCCCAGCTCCTGCCAACCTAGCAGTTCGAAAGCACGTCAAAATGCAAGTAGATAAATAGGTACCGCTACAGCGGGAAGGTAAACAGCGTTTCCATGTGCTGCTCTGGTTTGCCAGAAGCGGCTTTGTCATGCTGGCCACATGACCTGGAAGCTATACGCCGGCTCCCTCGGCCAATAATGCGAGATGAGCGCGCAACCCCAGAGTCGGTCACGACTGGACCTAATGGTCAGGGGTCCCTTTACCTTTACCTTTAATTGTCCCACACTGGCATTCCCTCAATAGAAGCTAAGGTTGAAGTTTCCTGAGAAAAGGTGTGTTTGTGTGTGAAGAGAGTGATCACGCTGAGAGTTTGGATAGTATTAGCTAAACTGTGATGCAGCCTTGGTTGGGGCTACAAAAATTGCTCTCAATAAATTAGAATACAATCCTAATCGCCATTCAGCAGACCTTGATCGAGTGGCAAAGCCAGCTTCACATCTACAGCCCAGTTCTTGTATTGGCCAAGGCAAAGTGCAGTAAAAAAAATACTGCTTTACTTTGCTAGCTCCGAAGCTCCCCACTCCGATAAAGTTGTGCTATATTCTTATTTATGCCAGGTCATATAATTGTCTCCAATACACCAATGTTATAGCTGATGCATCCTATGCCTGCTATACATGCATAGCTGCCAAGTTCTCCCTTTTTTTAAGGGAAATTCCCTTATGCTGAATAGACTTCCTCGTGAGAAAAGGGAAAACTTGGCAGCTATATATACATGAAGTTAGTAATAACACACCTCCAAACAAAAAACAAAACTAATTATAGACATGCTCATCCTCCCTCTCTGATGCAGCTCAAAGCTCAAACATATGCCACAACCACTACCGGTAACAATGGCCACATGAGATGTGGAGGCAGCCAATATCATTGCAATGATCCAGGCACTTCTTCACCCACCCCACACAGAACGTACAATGCTACAGTGTACAGTACTCACTCCAACAGACATAGTGGCACACTCCATAAGGCACAGTTTGGGAAACAAGTTTGAACATCACCAGGGGAGAGTGGGCTAATGGGAAGCACCCCAGCAATCCTTCCCAGTGGATATAGGACTTGTGACCACACTTCAGATACCACAGAACAGTTCCCTACGTACTTAGCCATGAGAGCAGAAGGCAAGTACATACGCCATGTAACATTTGTCACTCCAAAGCCCACAACTCCAACACCCAGCCATAGGTACCAGGAACATAAGGGATGCAAGAGGAGCCCTGGGCTGGTGGAACAATTTCTGCAGCTTGGAGGGCCCCAAGTTAAATTCAGGGTACACAGCACACTAGGAAAGAAGGATCAGCCGACACACTCAGACACACCTGAGCCAACCAGGAGGAATGCTGCATGGAGCCTTTGTGGCTTAGGGCCCTCGTATTTATGGGACCGCCTCTCCTGGTACGCCCCGCAGAGGACCTTAAGGTCCATGAATAACCATAGTTTCAGGTGCTTTAGTTCAGAGTACAATTATTCTGGGAGCGTGTGCTCTACATCAGTGTGTTTGGGAACTGGTGTATAGGAGGGACAATCACAAAGGAGATTCTGACTAAACATCAAGAAGACAGTAAGAGCTGTTCGACAGTGGAAGAGACTCCCACAAGAGGTGGTGGACTCTCCTTCACTGAAGGTTTAAGTAGAGGTTGGATGGCCATCTGTCATGTATGACCTAGCTCAGATTCCTAAATTGTGGGTGGTTGGACTAGATGACCCTTGAGGTCCCTTCTAACTACAATTCTATAGTCCATTTTATCTGTTCCTTTTTAGTGCACCTTGTATTGTGACTGCAGACCCCTCCTGACATCCTCTTCATCCTTCATCAGATTGTTATATAGCGCAATCACTTTCAGGTTCCATTCCAACTCTACGGGTTTTCTGCCAAAGCCAAGTTTAACGGACCAACTTCACTCATAGTTACTGTATACGGAAGTCCTGCTAGCAATTGGACAGAAGTTCATCATCCATCAAAAAGATGGAACAGGTTCGAAGCGCTTTCTTTTAACAACTCCTGCAGCCCTTGGGATCCCAAGTTTTTGCGGCTAAACTGACATTCTAAAGATAACTCGTGGCAAACCAGAAGGAAGCCTCGCTTTGGGAATAAACCAGAGGGGAGGTTTATCGGCGCACCTGGGAGTTCAGTTTGGCTAAGGGAGCAAGGAGGAGGTTGTAACAGAGCCTCCCAGGTGCGCCGTAGTAAACCCTAATATTCCATAAAGGCGAAGAAGAGCTTACATCTATACGAATTTTCACCCCTACCCGATAATCTCTCTTTATCCCTCCGCATTACACAACATGTTACGCCACATCACACCCACCCATGCATTCTCCTCCTCCTTCTACGAAACCTCACTCTGTCGCCGCGGCTTGTCACAATTACGAGCCCAGGGATTGTTGAAACTACATCTCCCGGGATGCTGTGCAAGTCGGCTTAACTTCTCTCCGCAGTGCATGTTGGGACATGTAGTTCTGCCTCCGCTCCGAACGCGTTGAAGCGCCGCCCCTGAGCACTACGATTCCCACAATGCACCCGGCCTTTCCCCCCTCGACCGCTCACCTTCCTGTCTTAGAAAAAAAATAACCCTGAAGTTCCCTGCGATCAGCTGATCAAGACTGACAACAAGGGGAGAAGGAGAAGAGCTTTGGACTGGCCCCGATCCCTTCTAGGGGGTCCCAGGTCTACATGGTGGGGCTCAGGCACTGTGGAAGTTAAACCCTAACCCTGCGGGGGAGAGGAAGGATCTGCACACAGCTCGATCCTTGAAGCTCAGAGGAGGAGGAGGAGACTGTGATCTGATTACTTAGTCACTAAGACTTCCAGGGAGGAAGAGGAGGAGGAAGGTGCCTACTGTTTTTGTAAACAATAGATCGGGATGTTGGGGGGATATTTTACTCCTAGGCAGACCCTGTCATTTCGTTTATTCTGTTTCCTCCCCACCCCGTTGTTGTTTATGAGAAGATCTACTAGTTTAAAAGGAATGTTTAGTATATAGCAGTATTTTCCTATTGTGATTTAAAGTAACCTTAAGTAAGCAGCTCCTTAGGTATATGTTTTGCCCCTTTTTAGGTAATGTGGGCCGATAAATATTGTGCTTTAAGGCAAAAGATCCTGTCTTGGAAGCAAATAAGTCACAAATGTAAACAGATGGAACAGTCTTACTGTAACACCCCTACCCTCCCTCCCACCCCGTTTGCTGGCTTAAACATTTGCTTGACTTAAGTTTTAAATTTATTATTGTCCTAATTTAAGGTAAGTAGATACTCACCACTGGAAAAAATAAAAACCCAGACTGTAGGGTTTAAAAATATGTGACGCTTTGATTGTTTCCATGCTTCCTAAGGCTGTAATCCTATACTGTATACTGCCACCAGACTAAGTCAGACTTATTTCTGAGTGAATATACATGGAATTGGGGCCTATGCCACTTACTTTTATAAAAGCCCTTCTGCTTATTTTGTGTGATGAACTTTAGTTTGTTCAGATATAATTGCAGCTGAAATAGAGATCTTGTCTGAGATAGCATTGCTGTGAGCCGACAAATACATTTCTTGTTTTGCAAAAAGCATAGATCCAGAAAATGTCCACAAGTGCTTTGCATTGTTCAGGAGAGTTGAATTGTGGCAGGAAAGCACAAGGTTTACTAATATTGTCTGAATTTTCTGTTGTTGTTTTTTTCTTAAATATAAAACCACTGATGTCATCTTTATAAATCTTTTTCCTATTTCTTTTTCAGGCCTTTCAGGGAAAAGATCTGACTTGCATTTTAGAAACATATCCTTGTTTTTCTTACACATATCTAACCTCAGTGTGACTTTTAAGCCCATAATTCATTTGGGCCTGTCCTTAATTGTGGAAAGCTGCAGTGTTTACGTTGGCTTTGCATGTAATGATACCATTATAGACCAGAGAAAATCAAGACGGACACATGCTTTAATAGAAATGTCAACATATGCAGAGTTTCCTCAGTGCTAAGATAAATACAAATTCGAATCCTTTGGAAACCCAATGTACATATCTGTTAAAAAATTGTAAAGCTAACAGTAAAATTTCTGAAAATGAGTGCCCAGCCTCCAACAGCAGATAAGGGACTGAATACTGCCCTTTTGTGCCAGGAAAGCTATGCTTGCAGTGGTACAGATGAAGCAACCTTTGAGTGCGATGAGTGTGGAAGCCTGCAGTGCCAGCGGTGTGAAGAAGAACTACACAGACAGGAAAGGCTACGAAACCATGAACGGACCCGAATTAAAGCCGGCCATGTCCCATACTGTGACACCTGCAAGGTTGCCAGTGGGAATATCATGCAGAGCAATATCATAAACTCCAGACAGAGGGCAGCAATAAGGTGCCAAGCATGCAAAATCAACCTCTGCGTAGAGTGTCAGAAGAGGACTCATGCGGGTGGAAACAAGAGGAAGCACCCCATTACTGTTTACCATGGTGACAAATCTCACGAGGAGGAGGAGGGGATGGATGAGGAGACCAAGAGGAGGAAGATGACAGAAAAGGTTGTAAGCTTCCTGTTGGTAGATGAAACAGAGGAGATCCAGGTAAGAAATGTTGTGAATTGTGAAAGGCAGACAATTAAATCTGCATGATTTATCTGAGGGACTCAAGGCAGCATCATATTGGGGGGAATAAACCCAATGATATAGTATAGGATTATTCTTTGTGACTTTTCAACTTGACAGTTGCGGGGTGGATACTTTCTTGAGTGGGCAAGATGCACAGTAAGTAGCTAACATTACAGCCTCAATTCAGACTTTAAAGAATTTTATTATAGCCTCTACATATGTGCCTTGCATTTAAATCTCTCTCTCTCTCCTATATATACGGTAGCACATATAACAAGAATTAGCAATGGCAAAATCAGTTTCCCCTTCCCCCCAGCCCCACTTTCCCTCCCACTCCTCAACTTGCAAACTTTAACAAAGCCACTTGGTTCAAATACATACAAATGAGGTCATGGCCAAGGTCACTTAAATCTGTCCTAACTGTCTGTAGTTTGTCGCATACACTGAAGTCAGGAAGCAATGGCTTCTTTGCTTTCTTGCTGCCACTGGGTTAACTGCTCTGATGTCACAGAAAGGAACCTTTGGTCTGGCTACTAGAGGAGTTGAGATCTCAGGATTTGAATTCGAAAGTCCACGAGCAGCTTTGAACTGCATAAGTCTGACCAATGCAAATTTAGGTTGGTTAAGATGTAAAGTTGTAAACAGACAGATATTTGCTGATTTATTGGCCGTCTGAATTGAACCTTCATTCCAATTTCTTTTGTAATGGTGCCTGCATAATAGTTCTGTTTTTCTGCACTGTGTCTTGCATGGTCTCTTCAGGTTTGAGAGTGCTGTGTGCTGGACCTCAAGACTATCATGGCAGTTAATCATCATGCTTACAGAGTTCTTAGTTTTGCAATCCATTGAAAGAGTTAACCTACTTGGTATAAGGAAATTAAAGGGAGGCTGAGGTTGAGCATATAAGTAAGGAGTTTCAAAGAGAATGATGGGTTCCTGTGGAGCAGTGTTTCTCAACCTTGGGTCCCCAGCTGTTTTTGTACTACAACTCCCATCATCCCCGGCCACTGGTCCTGCTAGCTGAGGATGATGGGAGTTGTAGTCCCAAAACAGCTGGAGACCCAAGGTTGAGAAACACTGCTGTAGAGAGTCTTGCCAAAATCACACTCTCAGATATAATATCCCTTTAAGATTAAGGAAGCTTACTGTTGTCTTCGGGTTTGTGTTTGCACAACAAATGGGAACCCAAATTATATCCAAATAGTCCACATACTGTACTAATAATAAAAGTTATCAATCATCTACAACAATAACATATACTACAAATCACCCGTAAAACATCCATTTTCAAGCTCCTACAGATGAAAAACAACTTCTACATTTCTTAGACGGATTCCAACTTGAATTATATAGTGCAATTGTTTTTTCTAGATAGCTGTGTGCTGCAGTTCTTCTAACTTAAAGTATTTTCTTTTATATAATTTTTTTTTGCCTATAAGGTACATTGGTTCCCTGCTTTATCACATTAAAATAGCAACAAAACAACAACAACAACAACTCATATTTATTAGTTTCTAACTGTGCTTCAGTAGTTAGAACAAAACAAGCTGTCTGAAATACTACTGCAACATTACTGACCTAAGGAAACTCGCCTACTATCACTTCTCTGTTTTGTCAGCTGGACAACCTTCACTCATTTGACGGGACAATGACATACAGTACTTCTTCCATACAAGTTTTAAATAACATAAATGCCCATCAAAATAGACCCAAAGTGGGAAGGCGTAGTATAAGATTGACCTTATTCCGGAAAAGTTGTGAAATCAAATCTTTAATTCAAACCATTGGGAGAAACTGTCTTTAATGTATCCATTCAATATGACTCCTGCTGAGTAATATTGCTGAGGATTTGAAAATTTTGCTCATTTGCCAAAAACCTCAAATGCTATGGTGTATGGTTGTATACCATGAAATATGGAAGTAATAAAGTTTCAGTTGTTCTAGTTCTGATCTTACTGCTCAAAGATCCATAATTCCAAAATTCCACCTTTTTTTTTTTTGTTCCTCCATATACACGGGGACAGGGATATGCAATCACATAGATCACATGTGTGGAGTGACATGTACTGTAATGAAATCCCTTAAAGCAAAAGCTTTACCATCTTTAGGATTAAAAAATTGTTTTGTTTGTACAGGTTGTACAGATCTAGAATATTAAGTTTTTTAAAAATGTCCTTTAGTAATAAGGGATTTCATGTGGTAAACTGTAACTGAATATACTATTTTGTTCTTCACACTTAAAGATCCAATACCCTACAACAGGCAAATCCTGGAGTATCTTATATTAAGTATCCTTGTTTCGGTAAAGGTAAAGGGACCCCTGACCATTAGGTCCAGTCGTGACCGACTCTGGGGTTGCGCGCTCATCTCGCATTATTGGCCGAGGGAGCCGGCGTATAGCTTCCAGGTCATATGGCCAGCATGACAAAGCCGCTTCTGGCAAACCAGAGCAGCAAATGGAAACGCCGTTTACCTTCCCGCTGTAGCGGTTCCTATTTATCTACTTGCATTTTGACGTGCTTTCAAACTGCTAGGTTGGCAGGAGCTGGGACCAAGCAACGGGAGCTCACCCCGTCACAGTGATTCGAACCGCCGACCTTCTGATCAGCAAGCCCTAGACTCAGTGGTTTAACCCACAGCGCCACCTGGGTCCCTCAGCCTTGTTTCAGTACAATATGTCTAATAGGGAAAGGTATTCTGTTACATTACATACACCTGAAATGGTTTTTTTCCTCTGCTTTTGAACTGACCTCTTATCCTACAATAACTCATACTCGATATTTAGCCTTCTTTATACACTCTTGATGAAAATCTATTTGTTTCAAATCGTGTCTGTGTGTGTGTCCGTCCCTTTATTGAATATATTGGACAATTATGTTTCAGCCCTAGAAACTGTCCAAATGGCAGTGATACATGTGGAATGATTCCTGTTTTAATATATAATACAATGTTCTTGTCACTTGGTTTACTGTATTTTTTTACACAAATTTGTCAGTGTGATTTATAAGTAAAAAATAATATCTGTTAAAAATCCATGTGCACTAGTGATATAAGAATCAACTGTGTTCATCCAAGTAAGAAATTCCCAAACACCACTATTTAAACCCACACTGATATATATAATCAGTGATATATATCAGCGATATATATTATCTATCATAATATGCCATGCAGTGTACATGTAGATTTTTCTCTTTGTTCAAAATTGTGGTTGTTTCTAAGTAGGGCATATATATATATAACATTGCTCATCAGAATTTGGGTGTTTGGGAATTTCTTACTTGGATGAACAGGGTTGATTCCTGCATCAAATTCACTATGGCTTCACCACATATACCATTTTTGGACATTTATGACCCATGCTTTCTAACAAACAAATCTGACCGACTGACTAGGTGGGGCTGAGAATGCCCCCCGTCTGACACCCTGGAGGGCTGTTCAAGCCAAACAATAGAGGGACCAAACAATCGGACTAGGTATAAGGCCACTTGCTAAGTAAGGCATCCATTGTCAGTTTCCATACTCGGTGATAAGGGAATAGCTTTCCCCTTATCCATCTATACTGTTTCTATTGTATAGTCAAATGCTAGTGACTGACACTGAGGTAAAGCTTTTTCTGTTACAGAGATAAGGAAAAGTGTGATTGGGTTGGGTTCTGCGTATGAGGTTGCTGTTGAAAGCAGAAGAACAGCAAAAGTGAAATAAAATGGTAGCCCTAACAAAAGTGTGAAAGCTTACGGGCTTGTAAATCACATTGTAAGTTTTGTTCTCTTCTTGGGCAAGTCTAGATATGAGAAGGCCTGGAAAAAACCCAGAAAACTGGGGAAAACCAGTCGTCGTCCCCCCTTTCCCCCCAAAGCTGGTTTTTCCCGTTTGGAAAAAAATGGGGGGGGACCCTGGTTTCCTCCCCAATTTTCCAGTTTTTTCCCAGGCCTTCCCATCTCTAGATAAGTCAGTGGTATGGTTCCTCATCTACAAACTGGTGCAGTTCCACTGACTTTGAATAAGACTCCTTAGGACCCTGATGCTCGGAAAGATGGAGGGCACTAGGAGAAGGGGACGACAGAGGACAAGATGGTTGGACAGTGCTCTCAAAGCTACCAACAAGAGTCTGACCAAACTGCGGGAGGCAGTGGAAAACAGGAGTGCCTGGCGTGTCCTGGTTCATGGGGTCACGAAGAGTCGGAAACGACTAAACAACAACAAAGGGTGTCATAGCTCATGGGCAGCAAGCAGTTACGAATGTCCTTTTAGAGAAAGCTTTTAAAAAAATGATTCACCTATTAACTTTGACTTTAATGTGGGGTGCGGTTTTTAGCTCTTTTATAGCTTGGCTGTCATGCTGTCTTGGATTTTCATTTTTTATCATTATTGTTTTATATCTTTTGAAAGTTGAAAGTTCTTTTGAAAGAGGTATCTCTCTGATGCAACCTCAAAAGGTGTTGAATAAACAACATAAGCCTAGCAAGTGTACTCGGAAGTGAATCTCACTGTGTTCAATAGGACATGTTCCCAAGAAAGTTTTTGTAGGATGCAGCCTCAATTTTCTAACCTATTTGTCCTTGTTTCTAGCTTTTTCATCACTAATGGGTGGGTGGAGCTGTTTTCTAATGCAACAAATGTCAAGGTTGATTTTGACATCAGTGAGGACAAACAGCTCCTTCCAGTGGCTTGGTTATAAGACCTTCAGTTATGGCTTAGCAGCACATCTGTTCTCTTTTCTAATAAACATAATGGCGACAGTGAAAGGGGATCCTTGAGAATTAAGGTTGCCAATTTGCAACCTGGAGAGTCTGCTTCTCTAACAACCTCAAAGAAGTAGAGGAGAATTCAGTTGTGGCTTCTCCCTCAAAATATCTACCTTCATTTAAATAGTGTACATTGTAGAGAATTGCTGTACCATTTTTAAAGGCTGCAAGACAAGCAGAAACATACCAGATGAAACTTTTCCTCTCGCTGCAGCTGTATGCCAGGAAAAGCCTTGTCCCCAAAATTTTGCCTATCATGCAGTTGTTAGATGTAGAGGAGTCCTGCTAAGGAGAAGAAAGATGGTACAATTTATTTGATATATGCTTCAAATGATATGTATTATTTCATATCTCATTGACAAAGTCAATTGATGCTGCGATTGGACAAAGAAAATACATGACATCCATTCATATAAGACCTGCCTCTGATAGTTCATAGTTTTAGTTCACATTTTCATTGACTCACTCCATACTGGAAAACTGTATGTCAGTTGTATGTAATTAAAGTGACAAAGAATCTATGATTGGATCATATTTTTTCCTGGAGGTATGATAACAGCATAGTTCAACTACGCTCAAATATAATAACAGAATGATTTCTAAATGCTAGGAATTTTAAAATAGAGTAAAAGTAAAGGAATAAATCCTTGCCCGGTCATTTAATTTTTTTGCCCCTCTTGCTAAGATGTGACATCCTTAGGCAGGATAAGAAATGCAAATATGCCTATATGGGCTAGCTATGTTACTGTCCATTCCTTGCCTAAACAGAAAAGTTTTTAGCAGGCACCAGTATCTCAGAGTGTTACTGGCTAAAAGAATGTCACTTGCAGTTACAAGTCACGTCCCAGAAGTAGCACCGTATTAGCAGTGGGTTCTTTCCATTAAAAAATTCTAACGCAATTCTTTCTCTTCTTGTTTTGGAAGGTGGCAAACGAAGACGAATTTATCAGGAAACTGGACTGCAAACCTGATCAGCATGTAAAGGTGGTGTCTATTTTTGGGAACACTGGGGATGGCAAGTCTCATACCCTTAACCACACTTTCTTCTACGGCCGTGAAGTTTTTAAAACATCTCCCGCTCAGGAGTCTTGTACGGTAGGGGTTTGGGCAGCCTATGACCCTGTCCACAAAATGGTGGTGATTGACACAGAGGGTCTTCTGGGGGCCACTGTCAACCTGAGTCAGAGGACCCGGCTGCTTCTGAAGGTCTTGGCTATTTCGGACCTTATCATCTACCGTACTCATGCTGACAGACTTCACAACGATCTCTTCAAATTTCTTGGAGATGCCTCAGAGGCCTACCTAAAACACTTCACCAAAGAACTGAAGGCAACCACAGCCCGTTGTGGCCTGGATGTTCCCTTGTCCACTTTGGGCCCTGGAGTCATTATCTTCCACGAGACTGTATACACACAGTTACTAGGTGCTGGTGAGTAGACGCACATTGGTTGCTGCAATGGATCCACTTGCGGTGGATCTGCGGTGGATCTGTATCATAACACAAGCCAGAGTTGGGTGTTGCCGCGTGGAAGATTTGGGGTCTGAATCCTGACTTAGCTCATTATCTAGAACAGGCACCCCCAAACTTCGGCCCTCCAGATGTTTTGGAC
The DNA here is from genome assembly GCF_963506605.1 of Zootoca vivipara. Taxonomy (NCBI): domain Eukaryota; kingdom Metazoa; phylum Chordata; class Lepidosauria; order Squamata; family Lacertidae; genus Zootoca; species Zootoca vivipara. The sequence continues at coordinate 44,844,690 of NC_083276.1, forward strand.
TACAATTCCCATCATCCCTGACCACTGGTTCTGTTAGCTAGGGATCATGGGAGTTGTAGGCCAAAACATCTGGAGGGCCGCAGTTTGGGGATGCCTGATCTAGAATATAGAATGTGTGGGGAGTTTGCATCTGGAAAATAGCGAAGCATAAGCCAGTTAGCTTGGATTATGTGTATTTTGTGCAAATATGGCCTTTGGGTTCACATTTCATCGTTCTGAAGGAAGTTTCTAGATCTAGCAGCAAAGCTAGGGATGAAAGTACTGGTGTGTGTGTACCACCTGTTGAAATCTCAAAAACCAGAGGCAGGGTTGATCAGAATTTCCAGTGGCAGGAAGCATGGCTTCATTGTCTTCCATAGTTTTTCCCTTGATACCTAACAGAAGCAGACTAAATTATCCAATAGATGCAAATCCTGCCTGCATATGATAGAGTACTTTTATACATATTTTAAAAATGAAAAGCTTGGCAGTATGTACGTCCCTGCTATCAGCCCCTCACTAAAAGGAAAGGAATTCCCTGTGGACTGACTTTGCTGAGCATTACCAGTAGCTCTGGAGAACATCAGTGAGATAGCCGAAAAACTGACAAAGATGCAGAAACTATTTTATTTTATTTTAAAAGTTTTCAAAATCTGCCTTTCAATAATACCGGTATGCTTCAGAGCTTTGAAGCAAGAATATAATCAACAATTTTTTCATAAAACAAGCTGTAAACGGTAAAAACAGTCAAATAAGCATTTTAAAGAGCAGCGGAAAATGCTCCAGCTGGTACATTCAGCAGCTGAGATCGGATCTGAATGAAAGGAGTTTCAAGAACAAGTTCATGGAACTTTCTTGCAGGAGATGATTCTGCCATCTTTGGAGTATAATGGAAAACACCCTCTTTGTCATTGCCATTGATTTTACAGAAATAGGTAGAGTAGCTAAAAAAATAAACCCCACCCAAAAACCTCCTCCACCACTTGTGCACATAAGAAAATAAGTGGCATTATATAAATTAAAAATCCCTTGTTTATAGACCATGGTAGTACAAGTAGTTGATGCAGTTATAGGAGGAAGAGGCTTTCATCAGTTGCACCTTGCAGCAGATACACTTTTTAAAAAAACCAATGTGGGAAGACCCCATCAGTAGGCCTTCAATACAACTGAAGGCAATGGCACTAAAATTTCTGCAGACCTGCGTCTAAATAATGATGTAATATTGATGGTGAGGTTTCCTATAAAGGGCATCTTTGTCCTATTCCCCATTTCTTTCCTCTAATAATCTATTTAGGTTAACAATTTGTAAGCTACATTTTTTAAAGGTATGTGCTGGCAGCATGGAGTTGGATCCAGTGATCCTGTCATCTTCTAATAGAAAAGGGCAGCTAGTTTTTTTACCAGCCTCCCCCTCCCCCCATCTACTCCAGAACAGCATAGGTGATAGGGTGGGGGGTGGGCTGCAGGGATTGGAAGAAATTGCCCCAACATCGGATTGAAGGCCCTTATGTTCACAGAAATGTTGTTTCTGGGAAAGGAAGGTAGCCTTTGGGTCCAGCCTATGCTTTGATCTAGTCTAGGTGTTTCCTGTTATTAAGGAGAGAATTTGTTGTTTCGATCAAGAATGCACATGCAAATATGTGTAAATACGTATGGGGGGGGGAACCTAAATACGTGTGCAAACCTCACGATACTATAGCTAAAGTGATTGAATCTTTTAGATCACTCTTCTGAGGTGCCTGAGAAACTTGTCCAGGATCGGTTCCGGAAACTTGGGCTCTTCCCTGAAGCCTTCAGCTCGATCCATTACAAAGGAACAAGGACACATAACCCCCCAACGGATTTCTCTGGGCTCAGGCACGCCGTGGAGCAGCAGCTAGAAAATAATACGACTCGTTCTCCCCGCCCTCCAGGAGTTATCTACAAGGCACTCAAAGTAAGTGTAAGATGGTGAATTACTGTTCCTCTATACAAGGACCACAGATTCTGTCGCCACAGCCAGAAGCTCTGGGGGGCAGGTGGCTATATTTCAAATTGCAAATTCCCTCCAGTTTCATTCTTAGTTGTTCTAAGGGACCTGATGACAATCAAAGTCCAACCCCCGTCCCAATGCAGAGTCGTCCGCACTCCTCCTATCCACGGAGCAACTCCCATAATATAAAGCAAAACAGCAAAGAACGAGAGTAGACTGGAGTAGACAGTGTAGCAGAGCTCCTGAAGAGTAGGCAGACCCAGAACATTACAGCAAGTGAGCCATGCCAAGAGAAAATGGACACCCCGCCTCCAGTTAGGCTGACGCCGAGGGAAATTGAGGACATTGGCAGGCTTACAACTAACACTCAGGTCTGATTTGCGCTTCTTGACTATTCCAGTTGCCCGGGGCACATCAGCTTCTGTGAGTTGTTTTCTTCTTTTAAAAAAAGGCCAGAAGAAACTCTGGACTGGGTTTGTGGAGTAGGTGAAGAGAGTACTTTATCCAGCCCATGGCTCTTTAATACTTTCCCCCAGTGTTTGCAAATGTAGTTTCTACAGACACTGCACTTCTACTAGTAGTAATGCACCATAAATGGCTAAGCAAGGCGGGACTAAGCTGCTGTAGTACAATGGAAAGATCCCTCTTGTTGCCAGGGTAACTGAGAGTCAGGACATGGTCTCCAGGCAACAACCTATTCTCTGACTTGCCTTGATTTTTTTCCTCAGTTTCCTTAAATGGTTTTTCATCTGTAGATAGCAAAGATGTAACATCTGGAACTAGTGGAGGTCAAGAGCACAGCTCTTCAGGGGGACAATGTAAGAGTCTGAGTGACTGACAGAGAAAGTGTGTGAGCAAATGCTTGAGTATTTTAAAATGAGGATGGATATGTTTTTGGAGGAGAGAGTTTATATATATATACAATGAGAAGTTTTACTGCAACACATCCTCCACTGAGCATTTATTATACAATTAGATCTTTCCCATGTAATGAGAAGATATATTTTTTGACCTACAACCCCGCTCCTACATTTATTGTGGTGGTGTCACTAACAACACAATCCTTAACATGTTCTCTCAGAATCCTATGATTATTTACACTGTGCTCAGTGGGGTTTACTTCCCGGAAAGTGTGCATGGCATTGCAGCCTAACTCTTTTTTTCCACAACCCCTCCTTCTTCAGTTTATGATTTGACAGGCATTTTTACAGTATGTGAGGAGTATACTTACCCATGGTTTTAATGTTCATTATTCATTCATGGCTTACCTATTTATGGATGTTGCAGTGTGAAGTATACACTTTCTGATCACAAGGTATTTAATGTTTTGTTGCAGGAAGAAAAGTTTCTCATCTGAATTGCAATCAGTTGCACTTTCTTAATCTACGGTTCTTGCCTGCTGAACCAAAGAGAGATTTTGTGGCTTGAATAACTGTGCAGCAGGGAGGAGTTTGTAAAGTTCTGCTTCTGCCAAAGTGCATGTAATGGCCAGGCAATGGTACCCCTGTAGTCTAAAAGGTTTCCAGGGTCTGCTTGGTGCTTTTGCAATCCTTACATCCAATCTTTGTGAGCAGGGGGTGGGGGGAGAAGTCTCTCCCATGGACTTTCATAAGAGTCACCCATCTAAATTGCTGCCAATAGGCTGCCAATGTAGGAGTAAGCTCTTTGCCTCCCTTTCTCTTTCCTGGAAATTTTGGGTTTTATGATTTATTTTCATTTTATGAAATTTAAATACCATTTAATTGTAATAAAAACCTCAAAGTGGTTTACGAAAAGAATAAATGAATAGCAATATGGCTAGAACCTAACAGTTCTGACAGTCTTTCCATCCTTGTTGAAGATTGGGCTGGGCAATATCTGGTTTTCAACATCGCAATATATCACCAGCTAAACATCACAATGCCTCAATCTATCACGATATATATATATCCGCCACAGCAGAGAGCCTCGTCGGTCCTCCCTACAGCTTGAGGAAGAACACACTGACCAAGCAGACCCTTGCAGAGGGCAGGATTGTACCCTCTGCTCATCACCTTGTGAGCAGAGAGTTCTGTCCTGCTAGGTGTTGTGTTTCCTGCGGGGAACATGCAGGCAAAGCAGGCCTCTCCCTCACAGTTCCCTTTTGACAGATTAGTGGAACCATCAGATGCTTGTCAGGGAAGTGGCCCTGTGTGCATCTGTTAAAGTTGGCCTTGCAGGGTGGGGGGAGAGAAAGATCTGACATGCCAGGCCGAAAATGTTCTACACCCTGAAATAACACATAAGAGGCACTTCACACTCCTATACCAATCCATAAATGCTGGTTTCTCTCTGTGTGTTCTGCAGGCACTGAGTGATAGGTTCTGCGGTGAGATCCCAGATGATCAGATGGCCCACAGCTCCTTCTTTCCAGACGAGTATTTCACCTGTTCCTCCGTATGTCTCAGCTGCGGGTAGGTGGAATGTGAAGAACACTATTTGAATAAGATCTACAGTGTCAGAATGATGCTATATATTACAATATAATGACCATGTTACAAGCAACCCAGTCATTGCCCATTTTAAATAGGGAGTTGCCAATGTCACTTACATAAAAATTGGGTGAGAAATTCTGCGGTTGGTTATTCATGTTGGGAATTTGCTTTGTTTCTTGTGTTGTTGGGAGAACACTGTTTCCGAAATGATCTCACTATCTTTAAATAAAATCCAACATTACTGTACAGTTGTAACTCTGCTTACGTATCCCTCTGGATATGTAAACTTCGGGTTGCGAATGCGGCAAACCCGGAAGTGTTTACTTCCGGGTTTTGCTGCATGCGCAGAAGTGTTCAATTGTGCTGCGTGCGTGCGCAGAAGGGCTCCTCCAGTTACAAAATTTTCGGGATGCGGCCGGGCCTCCAGAACAGATCCCGTTCGTAACTGGAGGTACCACTGTAATATATTTAGTGTGTAAGGCAATGGGTAACATCATAAACCTGGAATCTGTATAATCAGGGGTGGGGAGCCACTTTTAGCTGGTGGGCCAGATCCAATTGTAACCAACAACCCATGGGCCACATTTGACAGCTGGGCAGGGTTGCCCATCTGCCAGTCATCTGACTCCCAGCTGAAGCAGTGTAGCTTGCATGTGGCTTGTAATTGTAAAGAGCAACCGATGCAAGCCAAAACTGCAAAAGAATGATTGGGAGCCTTAGAGGTCCACTGGGGAGCTTCCGGTCAGTCTGCCTTTTGAGTATTTATGTGCTTTGCTTTGAAACTCCAGATGTGGATGTAAAAACAGCATGAACCATTCAAAAGAAGGGGTGCCTCATGAAGCCAAGAATCGGTGTAGATACACCCATCAGTACGATAACAGAGTGTATACATGCAAGGTAAGTGGAGCAAGCGAAAGAGAGGTTGACAAGAAGAGCCTGCATAGTTTATAACCTGCTAAGATTAATGTAGCTCATCCATCCATGTATTGTAGCTTGCAAGGTGGTTTGCAACCTGTGATGGGTATTCCCTGTATTTTTGAAGTTTTGTCAACTTACTTGAAGAGGTTAAGGAGCAAACTCTGCATCCCCCTCCCTCTGCACATTACACAACCCAACTATGTTTGGAGTTGGAGGCAGAAACAAGAGGATCTCTGAGCCTCTGCTGGGCTGTGAGTTCACTTTGTTGGGTCAAAGGTTTCACAGCTTTGAGCTAGAAAGAAGTAGGCTTTTCCCTGGCCTGTTTTCTGGCACCCACTGTCTACTGAAGAACAGTAAGTTCTTAGTTTTAATGCTGTTAACGTTTTCGTGCATATGTTCAAACCATGCCATTCCTCGTTGCCTCCATTTTGGGGGAAACTAACACATAACTCTTCATTGTATGTGGAAGGCATGGACTTTGAGATCTGAAGATAAGTAATTTTAATTGATATTTTGCATTCCAGGCCTGTTATGAACGTGGGAATGAAGTTAGAGTGGTGCCCAAAACGTCCGCTTCCACTGATTCCCCTTGGATGGGACTTGCCAAGTATGCCTGGTCAGGGTGAGTACAGGAGCAGAGGAGCTGTTTTCCCCCTTCATCTTTCCCTGCTCCTATTCTCTTCACTGGAGAATGCTCGAGTGACCAGCTCTTCTTCCTTCCTGACTGCAGGTATGTGATCGAGTGCCCCAACTGCGGAGTTGTGTACCGCAGCCGACAGTACTGGTTTGGCAACCAAGACCCTGTGGATACCGTGGTGAGGACAGAAATTGTGCACATCTGGCCAGGTGTAAGTCCACTTGCATACGTTTGTTTCTTGTCCTATTAATTGAAGGGGAAACGATTAGGCTGCCACAGTAGCAGGCGATCCACCCCTGTTGTGTTAAATCAAATCATCCCATTTCAGGAGATGTTGGCGATGAGAGAAGTTTTACATGCCCAGGTCATTAAAGCCAAGTTTGATGCCACCATGTTATGTCTTGGAGACATGGATTGAGAAATATGTAAACCAGATCTCTCCTGCCCAGCTTCAAAAAATATTTCCTGTATTCATCCTGGTTCATCTCCTTATCTCTCCATTAAGATCCATCCCAGTGTGTTTAGGCCACACATTCCAAAGCAAAGCAAGGGACGAGAGCCATGCATTAGGATCTTCCATGCCCCTAGACAGAGCTCCTATTTTGAATTCCTTTTAAGGAATTTACATGAAGATCTGGGGCGTCCCAGTCAGTAACAGGTGTCTAATTTCCTTATGTGGTTACACCGGTGAGTCACTTCCTTTCTCCAAATAAAAGCCAATATATATTCTTCTAATATTTGGTAATGGTCAGCAGGTCAGCAGCAGGCATGCACAATGAGATGTTAATTGTACTGAATATCCATTTTCTTGCAGACGGATTGCAGTCTGAAAGACAACAACAATGCTGCTCAGCGCCTCATAGATGGGATGAACTTTATGGCACAATCAGTGTCTGAACTGAGCCTGGGACCCACAAAAGCAGTGACCTCTTGGCTGACAGATCAAATCGCTCCAGCCTACTGGAAACCCAATTCCCAGATTCTGGTATCTAGCATTCATCATACTTGCATGTTGATGAGAAGCCGTTTTCCTCCCCCCCCCCCCCACTTCTCTTTCTCCAAAGAGATGAAATGATGGTTCATTGCTTGATGAAATGCCTTTGTTGTGTTCTAAAAATCTGTTGCCTCCAGCAAACACAGTGAGACAGCCCTGTGTGCAGTCTCCCCCTTTGAGGGCTCTCACTCTCCTGCTTCCCACCAGGAAAAAAGAAAGAAGCCTTTCTGCTCAAGGCTCAACAGCTGTGCCACAGGCACCTCTGACGCAGGTGCCAGTCCTGAGCCTCATGACAAAATGAAATGTGTCCATCGTGTGGTTAGCTCTGAGGCTACAGTAGATGCTAATGACCCCCTTTGCACCTGCTTGCCTTGCCCTAGCTTGTCTCAGGAGGCCTTTAGCAGAGAGCTGACTCCTTACCATAGGAACCCGCTCCTAGAGGTGAGGTCCCTTTGCCCACCCAGAAAAAAATATTTGAGGGGGTTGGGGGCCCCAAGTTGATTGTGCACTGTGACTTGTGATTGATTATGTGGGGTGGAGCTTACCTTGGCCCACCCAATATTTTATTCAAGTTGGCACTCCTGGTCCACACACACACATAGTGCCATATCAGGTGTAGTAAACAAGTGGATATGGCTTGAGTTCCCTGCTGGCCAGATGTTCCCACCACCAATTTAGCTGACTGAGAGACTAAAAATACCTCTTCACCCTGCTTTCACCAAACTACTTAGTCCAATGACTTGTGACGTGTTTTTTATCTCCTTCAGAATTGCAGAAAGTGTGGCATCTCTTTTAAAGATAATGACACCAAACACCATTGTCGGGCTTGTGGAGAAGGTTTCTGTGATGGTTGTTCATCCAAGACCCGTCCTGTCCCCGAACGTGGCTGGGGCCCCGCACCTGTGCGAGTATGCGATGGCTGCTATGATGGCAGGGGCATTCAGTTAGGTAATCCCATCCTGACCATAGTAGGTGTGTGAACCAAAGGGGGGAACCTATAACTTTTTGTGTTTGTGTTTGTGTATCATGTTGTGCTTTAAAATGCTTGTCTCTGTTGCTTTTTGTCATCTCCCAGCTGAGACTGAGGTCAGGCTATGTGAGATGTTGAAGATCTGTGATCGGATGTCTTGCTTTGATTCTTCAAAAGCAGCCATGGGGGCCCTGAATTGGATCGGGATGACATCACTGAAGGAAGCTGTTAACCTGTGCTATTTGCATCATCTAAATCAGGCACCCCCAAACTTCGGCCCTCCAGATGTTTTGGACTACAATTCCCATCTTCCCCGACCACTGGTCCTGTTAGCTAGGGATCATGGGAGTTGTAGGCCAAAACATCTGGAGGGCCACAGTTTGGGGATGCCTGATCTAAATAATGTGTGCAGAACCTTTGGCCCTCCACCTGTTGTGGAACTACAACTCCCATCCACCCTAGCAAGCATGGCCAGTGGCTAGGGATGATGGGAATTGTAGCTCAGCAACATCTGGAGGACCAAAGGCTTCCCAACACCTGATCTAAATACACTTCAAAGTCCCTATTTGCCCCATGGGTGGGAGAATGTTCTGATTCAGGGCCTTCTGGTTGCTTATGAAATAAATCAGGGGGGATCTAGCTGTGGATTTCCAACATCTCATCTCTTTCATTAGAGGTTTTAAGCATCCCTATAAGGGATGTGGTAGCACTGCATTTCCTGCATCAGGCAAGGTGACCTCCTGTCCCTTCCAGCTCAGTGATTCGTCTAGTTTGGGCCTGACTAACACCTATGGTCCTTCCTGTATCAAAAAGTAGAGGTCAATTCCCACCAAACAGCAGAATAATGAGAAAGCAAAATGAAGTAGCATAATAATAAATTGTAGTTTCCAAATTTCTCAATGCATTTACAATACAAGTCTTCTTCTTCCTCCAGGAAAACAACTCACTTAAATTTTAAGAAATCACTATTCAGATTGAATTAAATCTCCTTCATTTTAACTTTAGAATCAATAGATTTATTCACCGGTTGTAAGAAAACAATCTATTTAATGGCAGTAGAGAAGAACAGTGTGTATGTACTGAGTAGCTTCCCCAGAGGAAGTACGTTGTTGATGCTTTCTCATCATTCTGCTCCTGACGCTGCTCCGTTCCAAACCGACACTTTCATCACAGTTGCGGGTGGTTTTAAAAATATTTTATATGAAGCTATCTGTATCATCCAATGAACTCTGTCACAAGGAGCCCCTCTCCTCACCCCATACCCACGCAACAAAATTGGCTCGGAGAAGGGGGGCGTTGGGAGAATTCCCAGTACAGTACACCGGGGAGGGGATGGGCATTGTTTCATCTGGCAAGCTGATATGCTTCCACAGACCGAATGTTTGTAATAGCAAAATGTTGATTTCCACCCCTAATTTGCATCCCCGGTGTCAACACCCAACATGATGGGCATATGTGTAGGCCCATGGACCCTGGAGACCTGACTGGGCTGGTGCTGTCATTCTTTAATATCTTTTTTTTAAAAAATTCTGATGAGCACTGAGCTAATTGAACACAGCAGCTACCATCTTTTATTACCCCAGAATTCCCAAGGCATTCTGGATTAATAAAGATGGCAGCAGGCAGCTGCTTTGCTCGGCACATTGCTGGGGAGCACCAGGCTGAGTGCTGCCACTCATCTCCGCTGCTGCCATGCTGAACTTACAAGGGGAGGAGGTGGCAGCACTCAGTCTGGTGCTCACTAGAGAAGCCTTGTGTGCAGTGTTGGCAGCCATTTCTACTTCCTCAATTTTGTGGGCGTGGGAGGATAGGGGGAAGCTGGCGAGGGAGCTTGGAGGGCAACCTGCCCAGGGCTGTTTCAGAGCCGTTGATGACTCTGATAACGTATCACTTCAAGACACTTGTGCATGATTCATGCTAGGAGAACGTATTATAGAGGTTGATTATACACCTGTGGATAAATGAGAGTTGATTCAACAACGGGGCATCATGGCGTTTGTACAGGTGAAAAAAATTCAGTAGCGAGCCTGTTATGAAATGTACCTTCTCCTCCTCCGATCAAACGCAGGGGATTCCTGATGTTCTGGTTTTCAGCAGATGCTGAATTGGCTAGCCATACTGTCATTCACAAATCGACTTCCTTCTCAAGAGCAGTTTTATAAAGCTTAACACATAACTTGTATCATCATCATTCTTAAATCACTAAACCAATGTTTGAAGAGATGCCTAGCAAAGATCCTTGTGTTTTAGGTTCTCTCCCCCACCCCCTACCCTGCAAAGCAGGCATCTGCTGGAAGTGTAACGTGAGACAGTGCCATTGCAAGAGTGGCAGTGGTGGTAGGGAAGAAGGCAGGAGTGGCTGGTGCAGTGGGGTGGTACAGCGTGTCAGTGTGGCAAGGACTTCGCTGGGGCAATGGCGGGAGTGTCAGACTGGCTCTGCCAGTGAACCCACACACCCCTGATCTTGCCACTGGCAGTAGCTGGCAGTAGGGCTGCTGTGAGGAAGGCAGTCCTACTGCATTACCTCGCCATGCCAGTCACTTCTGAAAGCAGAGCTCCCTCCACAGCACAAAAAACCTTCCTCCTCTTTGAGAACAGAACCTATCTGTTCGCATCCCAAATAATGCCAATCACACACTTTTGTCCACTGTCTCAAGGATCCTATGGCATTACAACGTATTCAAGAACTCCAGTCGCCCTTTTACCCCTGGTATAATGGGCCTGTTGTTATTTACAGGGGGATCAAGAACCTGTTTCTCCCATATTCAGCTCATTTCCAACTCATGCTCATATAGAACCCATGTCTTTAAGCATGGACAGATAAGTAAGCTGCAGATTGAACAATTTGTTGCCTAAGCATGAGAAACCATAGCAAATTTTCCTATGGCAGTTAGTCCTCTCATCTGCTGCTACCTTGAAAACCTTCATAGTCACACATAGGCCACTGATAGGGTAGTGAAGCACAATAGTTTTACTCACACTGCTGTGAGGATATAGCCCTGCTTTATGCCTTGCCCACTTGGCAGTAGCTGAAAGTAAAGGTAACAAGAAAGGTAGATTGTGAGCTTTCATCTCTTCTTACTCATGGATTCTGCCCACAAAACAGTTTTTGGTGGAATCGTCCTGGGGAGGTAGCCTTCGGTGGAGATCTTGGTATGGAAGATCTATGGATTTCAGTCATTGTCCCCTACCATGTTAGGGACCAACCACTGACTGCAGCTGGCTGCAACTTCTGGGGGAACATCAATTTTAATTCTAAATAGAACAGCTGTGACTTAGGCTGGAGTTGTCCCTTTGTCTCTGAGCCCTAACTCCTGTCATGCAGATGTGCCTGAGGCTCCAACCGATGAGGAAGGGGGGACAGTGATTGCCAGGAAGGTTGGTGAAGCTGTGCAGAACACTCTTGGAGCTGTAGTGACTGCCATTGATATCCCGTTGGGTAAGTGTTATTGGTGCATTTAGAAACCTTTTAGCTTCTCAGTTCAGTGGGTATGTATAGAATTGGAGGCCTTTCTTTCCCCCTCACCAAGTAGCATTAAGTGAAATAAAAGCCCAGTGAAGCAGAAGACCAGGGCTCTCCAGGTGGCAGGTGTGGAGAATCTGCACAGGTACTGCCATCCTTCCCTCTCCCCCACCAAGTTAATGCTAAGAAGCAGAGCTTTGCAATAGGTTGTTTTCTTCTGTAAACCTGGTTCCCATACATACATACCCCAAAGTGCAAGCAGGGAAAACAGAAATCTTGGGCTTATTGACAACTTGTTCACTAATCCTTTATAAGCCACAGCCTGAGAATTACTTGAACCATCCTATAGATTAGTCTTAATCCTTCATTAAGGGCAGCAAAAGCAGAGGTGGGTTTTGTACAGTCCCTCCTCCTCTTTATTGGCAACAAACAGAAATGGTGTTGTGGGTTTTTTCCCCCCTAACTCTCTGTAGGTCTTGTGAAGGATGCTGCCCGACCTGCGTACTGGGTGCCCGACCATGAAATCTTACACTGCCACAGTTGCCAGAAGGAATTCAATATCAAGCTGTCCAAGCACCACTGCCGTGCCTGTGGCCAGGGTTTCTGTGACGAGTGCTCCCTGGAGCGCAGAGCTGTCCCTTCCCGTGGCTGGGATCATCCTGTCAGAGTCTGCTTTAATTGCAATAAAAAGCCCGGTGACCTTTAACCCTACCTACCTTTCTGGGTCCTCCGTAACACCTTAGCTTCTCAGGGTTAGATAAAACAAAACAAAAAAGTCACCCTTTTTAACCTTTTACAGCCCAGAGTGCATGCTCCCAATCTCTGGCCCCTTTTTCCCCATGTGCGGATTTCTATAGGATTGCTGAACAGCTAGTTTTTAACAAGTTCTGCAGGACTTGGCCAACTTGGGGTGTATGGAGAAGCTTGCAGTGAAATGAGGAATCCAAAAATCCAGTGTATTATATACCAGTTTAAAGTACGTATCTCTATATCTATATTATTGAGTATGCTAAGAATGCAGCTGGCTGATGAAGCATTGATGATTTACAATTAAAACAAGCAAAGGTAAATAGAACTGTTTTCTGAAATGTAATGGGGGTCAAACATACAGCTTCTTGAGTGCCTTGGAATTCTTTTGTGTGAAACATTTTGCTGTTTGTTTACAGCGTCTTAGACTTACAAAGGCTTTGGTCTATACACCTTGAACTAACCGTTGTTCATGCTCCCTGTTTCGGACAGCGAGTCCTAAGCTTTTGGGTCTGACCCTTCGGAACTCCCATCACCCATATTTATTTTACCCCAGCCGGCTTTTGTTCTGTTTATAGGGCCTTGTCATCCAGAGCTAAGGAGTTTCCTCACGGCTGAAAACAGCCAGAGAAATGAGGAAGCTGCTCTGTATAGGTCCTGATAAAAATATGTGCTGCTGCAGAAAGGATGATAATCTTAGAAGGGCCATGCGCTAAATGCAGCGGAAGTATGGGAGGAATCAAACAATGTAACACAAAACTTAAAGCTGGTCTTCTAACAGCTATTTCAGCTTCACTTTGGGCTGATGAGGCCTTATTTCTCTTGTCCACATTCCTCTATGCTTGGTTTTCCTTGTTGATGGACTCTTCTCCCCCTCCCCCCATCAAAAATCTTCAGGCTAAGAGCAAAGGTAAGTACTAGGCTAGACCCACAAACCTGCAATGTAGTGTTTGCTTAGCATCTTAGTCATTTTTTCTTCTGTAAATGGTCCCAAGTATAGATTCTTAGCGGTATCTATGTGAACCACCCTTAAAGCGCTCATATAAACCAACTTGGAAAACAGTGATATACTCCTGATGACATTGGGGGCGGGGTTGTCTTTTTGGAGGGAGAAAACCCTGCATTAAACCACTTTGAGACACTGATCAAACCACTGAGTAAAATTATTGCATTAGACTTTTATGTGGATCTCTGCTTCCATGACAAGAGACCTTCAGAAGCCCAATCAGTCTGAAGAATGAATCCCCTTCTCCTTTTTACTCCTGAGAATGGCACATTCCCATGGCAGAGATTTGTCGTCACTCGTAACAGCTGGAGTTTGGCATGATGGTCAGGCACAATATCCTGGCACTGTTTTTTCTCCCACTTATTAAAATATAACCTTGTATACCTTGATGACTGACCCCTATTTTAGAACTGTAATACGAAATTAAGTGCTATAAAGGACTATCCCTTCTGAACAAGTGTGCTGATTTCTTCTGTATATCTACCTAATCTTGCTGTGTCTTGGGGGGAGACAGTTTCCGGCTTGCATGCCAAAATGGAACTGGATTATGTAGTAGTACATTCCTGCTGTCTAAACTCTACAGGGATTAATATGTGTTTTGTAACTAGAAGCTGATAGGTTTGGGGTTTTTTTCTTCAAGGGATAGAAGTGGGACAAGTTATCTTGTAGCGATTTTTCAACCTAGATAACTTTGAAGTGTTTTATTTTTGACTCTGTGGTGGAAAATACAAGTGAAACCTGTTGTGTAGTCCATGCCCTCTGTATGTTCCCCATGCATGTAGGTATTCTACCATGTTATTGCACACCCAGAGACCACCCTTGGCATTCCTTGTATAAAATCTTCACTTGTACGCTTCTGTTTCATTGACTTGTCTGGGTTTTGTTGTTACCACAGAACAGCCTCATTCTCTTAAAGCCAGCGATTGCATTTCTACAATGCGCGCCATGGTGGGTTCAGTGTATCTGAGGGATAACAGAAAGCCTGTTAGCACCATCTCTCTCTCTCACCCCCCTTGCCCTCTCCTCTCCCCTTAAGTCACTTAGCTGTTCTAGAAAGTGGAGAAAGCTTATAAGTGGCAATGCTCTTAAGAACTGGCTCAGTTTCCACAAAGTAGAAATAACGTGCCATAATTTTTAGGAGATGGGGAAGCTGAACCTATAATTTTTCTTGGCCATGCAATACTCAGTATTATATTGGAAACAAGAGGGAGATTTATGCTTCCAAGAGCAACTTCACACTGGCTGCTTTCCCTTAGTTTAAAAATCATACCCAAGTAAAAGATTTGAATCTCCAGATACAAAAGAACTCAAGGCACCAAATAATTACGGTGCCTTTTTTTCCCTAGACAAGCTAGGTATCTGAATCCCTCAGATGAAAGATTAGCTGTATCAGTAGCAAACTAAAACAAATCTAGAAAATTTCTAGCAAGAAGCAAGACTTCAAACTACTGGGGCTCTCTGTGAGAAATACCATTGGTGGGATTCTGCTAACCTGCCACAGCTGTGGAAGCCCAGCACAAGGACTTTCAGAGTTTAGCGTTTACCTGCACCTCAAACATAAGGAGAGTCTGCTGGATCAGGCCAATGACCCATTTAGTCTAGTATCATTTCCCCAATAGGGAGGGGGCCTATCCACCCATTACCCCGAGGCAGTTCCCATGGACAGCAGATCCGGAAAGGAAGGTGAAGGGATCCTCATGAACCTTTGCTGCTCCTGTGTCTGCAAATATGTGCTGCTGCTGTCATCCCAGTCGCCCCCTGAGGGGGAACGGTCCCTCTGCTACCTCAGAACAGGAGCTCCTCTGAAGGCCAAGAAGCACGTCACTCGCTGCCTCCTGAGTTTGTCACCTGTGGCTGCTGCCTGGAAATAGCAAGGCCACTGCTGTCACCATCTGCTCCTCTCCAACCTCCTTTCCCCCTTCTCAGCACCTTTAGCACGCTCAAGCTTCCCTGGGCCACCTCTGGTTGCCTCCAGTGGTGGCAAAGGTGGGGGACATGTGCACCATTATGTTTTGCCTCAAGTGATTAAAAAGCCTGGGGCTGGCATTGCTGCATGTGTAAATACTTCTCTCTCTTTTTTGGGAAGACATTTCTGAGGTATTCTTCCAGCCAAAGCCAGACCACCTCAAGTGAGCCGTTGGAGCAGTGGTTTTCAGTCAGTGTGCTGTAGCACCCTAGGGTGCTTTGAATGATGGTCGGGGTGCTGTGGGCAACACTGGCCTCTGCCCCCCCCTTAGAATCCCTCCCTTCTCTGATGCCCTCTTGCGTCTCTGCCTCCCAAAGGCATCCATAGCTGTTTGTTGCAGAACACCTGGCTACAAGCTCAGCAGGCAAACGGTGCCTCTGGAGCTGGCCAGGGGGTGCTTCCCAGGCCCCTGTGGGATAGTGTGAGGAGGCACCTTTCTTTGGGGTAGGGACGGCAGCTCAGAGACCAGGGGCAGCAGCTGCGGCTGCTCGGAGGATTCCCAAGGAGAGGGTAGAGGAGAGGAGGCTGAGGGTATACTCCACAAGGGTGTTCAAAAAGGGGTGAGGGGCTACCAGCTCTGCAGGCAAGGGGTGACATAACTGGGCTCCTGAGCCCCACAAGGGTGCCACAAGAAAGAATGCAGTTGGTCAAGGGAGCCATGGACTCAAAAGAGGTTGAAAACCTCTGCTTTAGAGGGATATGCCTAAGGGAGCCTTGGGAAAATGGCATTCATCTTCCTTTTTTTTAAAAAAAAGACAAATAAGAGAATGTACCAGGCTAACGTAACAACTATGAATGTCCAGATTAAATTTGGTGTGCACAAAGTCAATCAAAGGAAGGCAAGATATCTGAAAAGCCTTCTCTCCTTCCCCTTCCACCCTGCTGCTTCCCATCTCATAACTGAACACAGCCTTCTCTGGCATTTTATCAATAAGAGAAGGGCTTATATGCCAAAAATATCAACCTTTGCCATGGACTTTAGTTACACCCTTTTCATAATCTGTTTACAAAAAGGGATGTGTGTATTGGTGCTAAAGTAGTACAGCCAGGAGTAACTAGCACAAAAAAAATGCAAATAAAAATTAATCAGCAGATTTTTCAAACATATATACATAATTTTATTTGTATGGCACCTTTCCATAGTTAAAACTATGCTCATGGCAGCTTACAAAATGAAAAATACATAATTATAACATTAAAAGTAGTCATAAACAATAAAACATCAAAAAGTACACAACCACATTAAAAAACCCATATAAATCATAACATCAACATGAAAAATACAAAAAAAGAGTAACAGCAAGAACCCCCCCACCTCAGTCAGTAGAGCCCCAAAGTCTGTTCAGCAGCCTCAGCTTTTGTAGCTGAAGTCAGTCAGGGCCCAGGTCCTCCCAGGCCAAGTGGGACAAGGCTTGCAGGGCAGGGAACAGCTCTCCCAGGACTCACAGCCAAGATGGGAATTAGCTGTCTGCTCACAAAGGAATTGTTGTAAGATACTACAAATTACTAAAGTGTCTTTGGCTTGCCATTATAAAGCAAGTAGGAAAAGGTGATACACCCCTGCCAAACTGAAGTTTAAATCCCACATACGTTTTGTATAAAATGAAATAAATATTCTTCACACACCATACCATCAACAGCCCCACAAACAGGGATTTTCCTGGTTTATATATTCTACAAGGCGCAGTGCATGGTTCACCCAGCACATGGGTGTGTTTCTTAGTCTGGGCTCTGGCTGAAGTAAGATGACGCAACCATGCTAAAACATATATTAAAAAAAGGTATAAAATTCAAGGCTTTGAGTCAGCTGGCAAATGGAGGAACAGGCTTAGATACTGGTTCCAAAATGAAGCATTTCTTCTTTTGTTTACAATGAAGTATTTGAATTCAGCCTTCGCTATATATATATATTTAATGTAAAGATTTAATGTGTAAGAAGAGAAATATCAAAGTCTGTTTTACAGATTCAGTAAAAACAATCATATTGTTCCCCTTCTGAAAAAGGTAACTGCAAGTCACCATTCTTCCATTAATTGATGTATGGTGACACGTTTATAATTTCTCTACATGAAACCACTGGGAAGGTCAAGCAGAGAGTCTTGACTGTAGTGTCTTATCAGGATAGGGTTGCATTCCTCTCAAGGGGCAAGGTTACAGCTTGGTGGTTCTCTTGGGACTCTGTGGAAGAGCCAGTTCTGCAGCAGCTTGAATCCTATCTGGAGAGGTTTACGAGCCAAAACAACCAGGCCAACCACAAGAACTGGCCAAAGCTTTTTTCAAAAAAGCAGATACCTGTCCCCACCTCTAAGCAAAGCACTCCTGGTCCCTCAGAATTACTAGGCAATAGCAGGTGTGCTTTGCTGGAAATGTAGCAGGAGGCTGCAATGCACAGGCTTCTTCCACCTGCTATGCTCTCTTCCTTTCCAATCCTATAAAAATTTTTTATTTATTCATTCTGCATAGTCCACTGTTCCTTTACAGAGCTCAAGGTTTCTCCCCCTCTATAATCTTTGTCACAACAGCCTTGTGAGGCAGGCTAGACTAAGACAGTGACTGGCCCAGGGCAGGATTTCAACCCTGGCTACCCAGGTCTTACGTCTACGTGGGGTGTGGAGGCATTCTGCAGAAAGGAATAGCAAGCCCCAAGGAATCCCAATTAATAATAATAAAAAGAAGGAATGGTGAGAGAACTTGGTGCCCACTAAAGGTGCCCATTCAGAACCTCCAGTCCAAAATATTTAATTTATTCCTACCAGTCAAAAAAGCCTACAGTGTCTTAAAACACTCACCTCACAGAGTGTTTGTTGTGGGGGAGGAAGGGAAACGAGAATGTTAGCCGCTTTGAGACTCCCTCGGGTAGTGATAAAGCGGGATATCAAATCCAAACTCTTCTTCTTCTTAAAATATTTTGAACATGGAACAGACTCTCGGTTATGCTTATGAACAAAGCCACAAGTTATACAGTTCATTCAGTAAGCATCATATTCCAGATTCTCCTCCTCCAGGGGGTTGAGGTGGTGGTTGCTAGTAGTATGAAATTACAGTTTTGACAACTGAGTAGGTAGGTATTTGTACACCTAAGTATCCTAAGGATTCAATGACCCACTTAAATGAAAATGAACTGGACTGTTCAATGAAACAGCTCAGCAGATCAGTCCTGAAATACTGTGCTGATCCTCATTGGCAAGGAAGGTTTTCACCCTATGTCTAGGAACAAGTGTCTTATATTGTTTTTAAATGCTAACTACAATATGTCATTAAGTCCACTTGCTACTCCAGGGGAAAACTCAATGAGTATGCTCAAATCCACACCGCTGGGAGACCTTCAAATCAAATACAGTGGTACCTCGACTTATGAACGACTCGACAACCGAATTTTTCGACTTACGAATGGGGGTAATGGTTGCGCGCTTATGAATGTCTCGACATCTGGAAAAAACCGCGGCGGTTTTAGATAGGGTTGCTTCAACTTACGAATTTTTCTGTTTTCAATGTATTCCTATGGGAAATCGCGTTTCCAATGGCATTTTTCGACTTACGAAGTTGCCTTCGGAATGGATTAAATTCGTAAGTCGAGGCACCACTGTATATCTGCAAGCCATAAACACCTGCCATTTCCTGTTCCAAACGCTCATTAAAACCACAAATGAGAACACTCAGAACCCAAAAGTCTTGTCTTTTGAGTTTTGGTAGGCTTTTTGGAGCCTTTGAAAATGACGCTTAAGTTATCTCAGCAAAAGCTGTGCTGATATTTCCAAAACTGTCTTCCAAGCCCCCAAAGGTGGGCAACAGAGTCTCAATTTCTACTCTGGTGCTGGCAGCATCCCTCTTTGGCATCCGTCTCTCGCTCCTTACTCATTTTAGAACTACAAGCTGCTATTGTGGATTAGGTGTCATCAGACATGCTGGTATCTGAACTCCAAGTAAAATAATTAAATTCCTCCTTCAGCTGCTGTTGTCTTAAAAACCATACCACTTTTCCCAGAGACTTTGCAAAAACATTTGTTATTGTGCTGGAATGGACCTGCAGCTCCAAATCCACCATCCACTGAGAACTTCAGTCTCCCTTTATTTTTTAAGAAACATTTTCATAGTGCAATGATGAAGATGCAGAATCTCTAAAAACAGCAACAGCAACAAACAAACAACTTTCATTTAAATTCTTAAACATTTGAGTTTAACACAAAATGGTTATCTCAGCAAAAGTTGCCGAAGAACAGTCAAAATAAAATTAAATCCACTTATTTTAGAAACCGTAAGATGGTGTGCTGAACAGGTCAGGTTTAGCATAAATCTGCACACACTTGTTCCCTTATCCATCAATTAGAAACATACTTTGGGAAGCAAGTATTTGTTGTGCTTGATCTATGTCACTTGAAATCTCTCTTGGAAAATTCTAGTTGTTAGGACGTTGGGAACATGAGCAGACCCACCCCAGAGACTCTGCAAGATGGCATAGCTTTTGGTAAGCATTCCTAGCACATTACAGAAGCAAGAAAAATGTATTGAGTAATCAGCAAGCTCAGTAACTGGAACTAAGCATGTTCAGCCCAGAAGCAAGAATGGTAGGTATAACCAGGATTTCCAGAACAGCAGCCATTCTGCATGGCATGGGCAACATTCCTGCAGGTTGCTTGCACTGCTGATGAAAGCCCCCTTCCTCGATAGCCAGCACTGTTCTACTATTTCTGTGTGCTTATATAAAACCTATCAGCTCTCCAAGTAAACAATTAGGAGCAAGCATGTAGCATGGAAACTGTAAAGTGGCACATCTGAGGACGCAGGTATACTGAATTTTTTCTTCTATGAGCTTCAACATCTGAAGCTGAGAAGATGCAATAGAAATCAAAGAACTGTGTTTGAAAATCGCAAAAACAACTAAATGCTCCCATAACCAGTTGGCTTTATTCACAATATTCTGAAATATGAAAACTGAAGAGAAAGCGTTCACGAAATAAGAAAATAAAGAATGTTAAAAGGAAAGAACCATAGCCCATTTCCGTACAACAATATGCAGGGCGGACAGCCTCCACATTTTTGTTCTCCATCACTAAGGTGGAGTGGAATGGTCCGCTTCTTTGGTAGGCAGGCAATATGGATCGTCTGTTTTATAGGAGAAATAATGGAGATCCTGCTTGACAGCCATAAGCAAGCCGGGAACCCCTCGGGAGCCTCCAAGATGTGACGAAAACTCCACACTTGGGATGGAGTCAGTGGAAAATGGATGTGGAGAAGGGATAGTCCGTAGCAAATGAGCGTCTTGGAGACTCCAAATTCGTGTATAACAATCCTGGCCCACTGAGGAAGGAAAAAACAAAAATTCTAGCACCTAACAGCCCATTACGTCCATTTGATGAAATACTTGTTACATGTGAGCCTCTCCCTGTCTCCTCAATCATGCAAAGCTGCTTGCTGCAGCTGCAAGAGTTAAGCCAGGAGAATGGGACCGATTTTTACGGAGATGGTGGCCAGCAACATCAGAGGCCAAGGATAAATCTCAGCCAATTGTGGAGAGCAAAACACAAGCCCAGGAAATATATATGTGGAAGAAAGGGCAACTGAATCTCCCAGAGAGGAGAAATGTTCTGAAAATTTGGGTCAGCAGACTAAATACATTTTTTGGAGTCCTGGGCATGTTTCCTGTCAGCTATCAAGGTTTCTTCACAATTCAAATGCAGGACAGCATTATTTTCTATTTATAGGTTATACAAAGTCTGTCTGAAACACTGGTCAGCTGCTGCCAGTGTGGACAACACTAAGGCAGATGCACCAATATTTTGACTTGGTACAGTTACTGTGAGTGAATTGCACTGGATCCAGTGGCTGAACAACAATGGAAAAGCTCTCACTACACAGCCCTAGAGATATATAAAACATTTGTCAAAAACAACTACAGACAGCTTTGTCTCAACAGCCTTTAGCTATTCCTTAGGCAAACTCCATTTTGTGCATGACCATGTGTCCTACCTGCTGTAAGAAGCCCTTCTTCCTCATTGACATGCAAAGGCAGAATGCTATGTTCATTGTGATGACCGTGATATTCTTTCACACATTTTAGTTTTCTCAGATCCCAGAGCTTTATCTGTAAATGGACAGAGGAAGAGAACGAACACATCACTTAATCAAAGGAAAATCCTCAGAATGCTTAGGGACAAGGCAGTAAAAACAGTATTCATGGAATATTTCGTGATACAAACTGGATCTCTACCTGGCCTGCCATGTCTGCAGCCAGGAGGTACTGCTCATCCTTCAGAAGATTCACAGATGTGACTGCAGAGTCATGAAACAGCCGGAGGGTTTTCAACCCTTGCCCTATATTGATGGGTCGGCGGATATCAATGCTGAAAATCTCCCCTGAACGGCAGCCATTATACAGCACTGGAGCCTATAAAAGCCAAGGAACAAATTCAGTGGATTTCAACACTGCCTTACTACTTGTACCCAAACTCTCCTCCTTAGGTACCGTGTTTCCCACATTTTAAGTCTTTTTATTATTATTACTGTAAGTACCTCCTTACGACTAGTAAGAACTGTACACTGCTTTAAGAAAGCAGGGCTACAAATGAAGGCAGGAAACCCAAAGCCAAACAATGGCAACAACACGAGGTCTTGGGAGCTTTACCCGGCACCAGCAGAGAGGAAAGAGACGCAGCGATTTCGCCTCTTGCCTGGGTTAGCCTTATTTATATCTGTGCAGAGCTAAACCTAAAGACCCAAAGGGCGGAGTGCCGGGGGGGGGGGAGAGAGACCTGCTCTTCCTTGGTCTCTGTTCCGCCCTGGGCTCTTCAGCAAAGTGATTCAAAAGTACACTCGCCACCATCATGACACGTACGTTAGCTCACCCCCACCCATTCTTCCTTTTACCGGAGAGAGAGCAGGGAGGGGCTGTGAGCGGAACTCAGGGAGACCTGGAATTCCCCGCCAACACCCAACAGCACCGATAAAACAGCGCTCCGCCCCGCCACAGCGTCGCGTTCACACGCCCCAGACAACTCGCCTCCCGCGAGCGCTCCGCTTCCCCCGCTACCCGAGTTCTGGCAGAGTCGGCAGGGCTTAGCGAAGAGGAAAGGCTTTTCTCCCGCCCTGCTTTCTCCTTCCTTGGCTCCCCTCCTTCCCTTTCAGGCGCACCGACCCAGACACGAGAAACCCACTCACACAAGCCGCCCGCAGCAACGAGCTGAGCCAGGCGGCGAGCAGAGCAGCACCTTGCCTCGGACGGCATCCACCGCCTCCTCCTGGCGCCGCTAACGCTGCCACCACCACGGTTGCCCCTGCCATTTTTCTGCCGGAAAGGGGTCTGCGGGAACCAGGCGAACCAACACGCAAGTGTCGTGCTCTTTTGCCCGGCTCTGCCCTTTACTTCCCGCTGCCTCCCGCCGCCGCTCTGCCTTGGGCCATGCAGCCCCAGAACGTTTCGGCGGCGCAGCTCCTGCCGCCGCCTGTCACCCGCCGCCGCTCTGCTTCGGGCCATGTGGCCCCACAACATTCCGGCGGTGCGGAAGGGGCCAGCAGGGCTCCCAACGCCGAGGGGTTTCCCCGTCCGGGCGCTCGGCCCAAGTGGAAAAAAAGTCCTGGGAAGAGCGGGGAGGCTCCCAGCGCGACTCGCCTGGTGACACGCTCAATTCATGCACCCCCTCCCAACTGGTTTCAAGCCTCTCAAGGCTCTAAAGGAAAGCAAGAAGGTATGTCTTGTTTTTGGGGTATGTCTTATATTTCGCGAATGCATAAAAACCCTGCCATGGCTTACTTTATAACTACGTATTAAAAAAGGGGAAACATGGTAGTGAGGGGTTGAGTACCTGGGCTGTTCTCCCACCTCCATTTTATCCAAGCAACAACCATCTGAAATAAGCTACATGATATCACTCAAAGAAAACTAGGCAAATTCAATGACTAGGATCTGAACCCAGGTTTTCTGCACCAAAGTTGAGTGCTCTATCCACTACTCCATAGTACAACTTTACTGTCTCCTCAAAGCTTGTTCAAGTTGAGTGGTGACAACATTAACCACAGAAATTCAGGGCTATCATTGCCATGGACGATCTGTCTGGGTCTGCTTGTTGTACAAAAAGTCCTACCTGGGTGGCAAACTGCTGTGCGAGAGCATCACTGCTGATAGAAAATATTTGACGATGACCGGTCACTGCATTGGTCACATGGACTTGTTGACTTAAACCTAAGATGAAACAAAATATAAGCACCAGACAAGTAAATAGCTCCATAATGGAAGTGGTAAAGTATTGCACCTTACCTGTGCTAAAGTAATTATCAGCCTGAGGATTCAGACACCAAGCACAGGACCAGGCTGTGGAGATCTTGAAGCTGCACAACATTCCAGGTTGGTCTCCTAAAAAGAAAAAGGAAGAAGCCATTAGGAAAGTATCCTCAGCACCAGGTTTGTCTCCCAAAAACGGTATAGGGTACATATCTTTTATTATTCGCACCACTGTATCTTCAAAACATTCAAATGCAAAGAACACTTGAAGAGTTTCTGCCACACTGAACAGCTTAACTGACGACCCAACACCTGCTTTGCATGCCTGCCAGGGAGCAAGGCCACAATCCACTTAGACCAAAGCAGTCCCATTTACTTTAGTCAAACTGCTTTGAGGAAGGAATTCTGATGAATAAATTGCACAATGCACCCCCAAATCCCATCTTTTATAAGTATGCCCTCTACCCAAAGCATATGCTTGCCTCTTTCAGTGGTTGAACATTAGCAATGTGCTTCGGACATAATTAAAAAAAAAACCATGTTCAATAAAGGGAGCAAAACAGAGAGAAGGCTGACTAGTTACCTAAACTAAGCCAACAAAATCCAGAGGCCTGGACATAAGGCAATGTCAGTGTCATTCTTATAACACTGAGAAAAATCATACTTGGGAACTGTAAAACTGGTATGTCTCATATAGCATCTCTACATGTCTCATATAGCATCTCTACATGCCTACGACTTCACCCAACAGATATACACTACCTGCATTAGAGTTATTGAACAAAGATGCTGGAAGCAGGCTGGCACAGCCGAGAGTTTCTGCAATGCCCATGAGGTACAGCTTGATGGAGGTAGTTAAGGATATTAAAGAGACAATATAGACAGCTCTCGCAGGAACAGAATATGTCACTTTAAATCAGCCCAAGAAGCAGATCTCCCTCTGCCACAATTGCACTAATAAATATTTCACTAGAAAACAGGAGATTTCAGAGCATTTCAAGATGTACAACATGCACTATCAAGAAAGCATCATAGATAAAAGTGTTAACTTACAGGGTTCCCCACCCCCATTTAAACCAAAGTCTCCAATCTCTGGTCCCTACTTTTACCACGGATGCTAAGAATAAACCGAAGGAAATCACAGATAAATGATTGAAGTCATGTTCCTCCTCTTTGTACCACAAACCACAAAAACACTGCAGTAGTGTTACTTAATTTAAGTTCAAAGCCCCAGAACAGAAAACTTATTTTTCTAGAGCCATACTGAAGAGAACATGATTTTCATGTTTTTTGGGAGGGATCTAAATGGTGCACATCCTCCATGCGTGCCTGGAGTTGTTCAGCAACCACCCGCTCAATCACCTTGCCCGAAAATGGAAGATTTGAGACTGGGCGATAGTTGGCCATATTGGCCAGGTCCAAAGATGTTTTTTAAGAAGCGGTTTAATAACCGCCACTTTCAGCGGGTCTGGGAAGGCTCCCTCACAGAGGGAAGCATTAACCACCCCGTGGAGCCCATCGCCCAGCCCTTGCTGGCTCGCTTTTATGATCAAGGAGACAGGTGGCTGGTTTCACTTCTCCAAGCAGCCTGTCCACATCCTCAGAGGTAATAGATTGGAACTGATCCCATGCAACATGACCAGATAGGACCCTAACACTCTTCCACCCCTGCCTGACTCCCACTGCGGAGCCTACCTCCTTCTGAATCTGAGCAACTATCTGCAAAGATCATTGCAGGAGATATTGAGATAGTCACCAGGCCCTGATGGTGAAGGTGGTTCGGCTAGATTGCAAACCACCTGCTGTTCTCTGCAGATCCAATAGAGGTGAAGAAGGTCCTCTTTGTCGTCGCTATCACCACTTGGTAGGCTCAACATTGAGCTCTAACCAGTGTTCGGTCTCACTCGGAATGAGTTTTCAGCCACCAGTGCTCTAGCCGTGTCAGCGATTGTTTTATCATCCTCAGCTCCAGGGGAAACTATGGGGCCGTCCGGGCTCCATGCAATCGGAGAGGGTGCTTTGGAGCCAGACAGTCAATAGCATTTCAGTTTTTATAAAAAGGATATAACACATGGGAATCCGGATGACTTAGTGAGGCCCAACACACAGAATTCACCTTGAAAATAAACAAAAACACAGAAAATGCCTATTGGAACAAGGATATATGAATGCAGATAGATTAACTGAACAGGCTAGTGATGAAAGTATAACCCTGCTCCCCCCGCCCCCTGAAAATGAATAGGAAGCTGGCAATTATTTCAGACTGAACACAATCCACTTAATAAATGAGAATTCATAGATTTCATACAGAGTGGCATAGCTCTTTAACCAGGCCTTTGGCTATTAAACAATTTATGGCCTTTTAAAAGTGTGTTTGTGGGGGATGTGTGCAATTGTTTCTCTTTTTTTAACGTTGTATTTTTAGACTGTAAACTGAACTGCAATCTTTGGGAAAGGGTCTCATCTCTATGGTTATAAGGACTGATATTGCACCCTTCAAAAACTTGTTTAAGCAGAGATGAAACATGTTCCCAATGTCTGGTCTTGGTTTAGCAGTCTTGCAACTGAATTCTGAAGAGAGTTTCCTTATTCAAACCACATGAGTTACAATAATCTAACCTGGAACACAAATAACTGTGGCTAGGTTCTCACGCAAGAGCAGACCAGCTTATGAGACCAGAGGCTTATCTAGTTCAACATCCCATGTCCCATAGTGATCAAATCAGATGGCTATGGAAAGTCCATAAGCAGAACCCAAGTAAAATGGTCCTCTCCATGTGTTGCTCCCTAGCAACTAATATTCAGAAATCTACTTAAGTGCTCCACATTTCTGCTTAGTCTCAATTGTAAGGGTTAAAGAGAATAAATAAATTCTAAACTTGAAAGAAGGACAGAGCAGTACCTTGCGGTTTGTAAAATACAGGTTGTCATACATTTCCACAGAAAGAGTATTCTTCCCCAAACCACTGAGGTTGACAATACCACATTTACATCCTCCGTGCTCTACATCATTCACAGTGAATATTCTTTCAGAGGCACTGTCCGCCTGCAAAAGCAAGGTGTGAATTGCTGAGGGGTTACTTTTTTTCCAAGGAGGGCTTTTCCACTAATGAAGAAAATAGCAAGCTCATCTCAAAATATTACAGAAAGATTATCAAGTTGCCAAATGCCCCCCTGCCACCCACCCTGCCCCAAGATCCAGCTCAGGGGCCAGCAACCTTTTTCAGCCGTCCCGTCCCTCAGACCATGTGGTGGGCCGGACTATATTTTGGAAGAAAATATGAACAAATTCCTATGCCACACAAATAACCCAGAGATGCATGTTAAATAAAAGGACACATTCTGCTCATGTAAAAACACGCTGATTCCCAGACCGTCTGCGGGCCGGATTGAGAAGGCGATTGGGCCGCATCCGGCCCACAGGCCTTAGGTTGCCTACCCCTGATCCAGCTAGTAGCTGCCATTCTTCCAAATAAATGGCAGATGAATTTCTAAAAGTACCCATGGATGCATCTGGAAGAGATCATTCTTGCTGTAAGATCACATTGCAACCTTAATACCAAGATAAATGACTGTCCTAACATAAAGTAAAACAGCAACAACAAAAACACGTCCAACTTACCATTATCAATTTAAAATTGTTGCTTCCAGAAACAGAGGAATCTGGGCTCTCAATTTCTAATTTCCTTCTCTGCATGCAATTCACTTTTAATTCATGGATTGACCTACGTAAGAACGAGGAAAAGAGAACAACCAAGAAACTGGCATTTAACGTCAACAAAGCCAAAACCAGTATGAGAGCCAGTGTCAGTGCTAACATTCAAGTGTTGTTTTAGAATGATCAGATAAATTAAGAGTGCTGTCCTGAGGCCTCTGGAGATGGTGTAGCAGCAGTCATAGGACAGATCGGATCTAACCCTCCTACGTAACAAACAGAACTCTGGGTCAGGGAGAACCAGTGTCGGAGCATCCTTCTCCAATGGCACCAGCTTCCTCTGACACCTCTGCAGGGGTCAAAAGGGTGGGGACATTCTAGGAAGCTGCTTGGGTCCAAAGCCCTCCTGGTTTCCTGATAACATTCCAAAACTCGGAGATTTACATACACTTCTGAACTTTAAATGTCTCCGTCCCCTTGTTTCCAACAGGAGGGAAATGAAAACAAAAGTATTTTAAAAAATATTTTGCACGTGGTAATGGAAGGACTGCACTCTGTACTCCCTTCTATTCTGCCAGTGGAGTCTGACAAGGCATTAATAGATGGGTGGTTAAAATGCCTTCATATTTCCCACCAACTAGCCATAGGATTGTACCCAAATGTTCCCAAACCTATCATTTCCAGTGCAGAGTCCAACAGTGGGGGGGGGGGTTGGGGTGGGAGAATAAATTGCAGTGTATTGCCTATCAACATCAATGAAATTCCATAGATATCCAGTATTCACCATACTCAAAGGAGACTTAAGCCTGCCGATTTGAATAGGTGGTTCCTCCCCTATCAACTTGCCAGATGGATCGATCCCCCTCCCCCACTGCACTGCTCTGGGGGTTCACCTCCACCTCCCCACCAGTCGGGTCAGACAGGGGCAGGAACAATCCACAGGCATAATGCAGGAGCGAATCCAGCCCATCTCTCCCATCAGTGTTCAGCGTGCAGCTCTAGGGAGTTCGACAGCCCTTGCCGATGATTTATTACGACCTATGTCTTGGAGACACTGAGTACATATTCAGAGTCCAGCAGAGATAAAACGCAGTCGGAGCCAGGCTGAGGTTGTGTACTAAAAGCTACTTTATTAAGCGTAGGGCAGAACAAAACAAAACGTGTCTCCTCTTGCTGAGAGAAGTCCGAAAAAGAAAAAACAAACAGAAACAGAATACAGCAAACATCCACTCCCGTGATTCCAACCATCTTTGCTGGAATGCATAACACAGGCATGTGACCTGCACAGTGAGAGGAATAGAAACCTAAAAAATTTCAGGTTGCATACCGTGGTGGGAGGAGAGATGAGGGAAAGCCCCATTATGCAAGTGGAAGCCCTTGCATAGTGGTGGGGTTTGTAAGGTGAATCGCGCAAATGCATTTACTAAGTGAGTTAGTTGGATATCACCTCAGTGACAGCAACAATTAAGACTGTTTAGCTAAAATAAAATCTAGTCTAATAAAGGCTGCCCTTTGGGAGGAAGGACGGGATAAAAATTGAGTACAAGTAACATATAATATAAACAAGAACTACACATTATTTTTAAAATACTAGTTACAGGTAGGTAGCCATGTTGGTCTGATGTAGTTGAAACAAAATAAAAAAATTCCTTCCAGTAGCACCTTAGAGACCAACTAAGTTTGTCATTGGTATGAGCTTTCGTGAAGTGTGCATGCACACAAAAACTCATACCAATGACAAACTTAGTTGGTTTCTAAGGTGCTACTGGAAGGATTTTTTTTATTTTGTTTTAAAATACTATGAGCAGAGAAAGATTACCATTTGATCAAAAAAGTACTTTAATAACTATCTCTTCCACCAAATCAAGCAAAAGAGGTTTTAGGTAGGCTGCAAACCAAATAAATGTGAAAGGCATGTTGTAGATTCATCCTCCACATACTGTAGAATCTGATACAAATAAACCCATAAGCAACAATGTATATTCAGTAATTGGGCACCTTGTAGTCACTCTGGTCTGTTAGAGAAGTTCTCCTTTTCCACAGAGCTTAAGAGAAAGAGCTTTGTAACATAAAAGGAACGTTAAATCATCTTACCTGCGATAGTTGATAGAGCTAGGCAAACCTAACTGCCTCTTGCGTAAAATGATTGAAGAGTTCAGCCCAATCCTGGATGTTTTCTGTTTAAAAATGGTGAAAGTGCACAATCATTTTCCTTGTGCTTAAAAAAATCATGGGCTGAATCCAACAAAACCATAAGTAGAACTATCACACAACAGAATTTCTCAACCTTCGCATGTGTGCTTGAGCACGCACAAACACCATTCTGCCCTGGAAGAATGGGGGAACTCCCAGAGCAGTTTTTTGGGGGGCGGGCGGGGGGACTTTCAGAAGGACAAAGGGTAGGAAGTTCAATTGCACCACTGGAAGTTGTTCGTCCAATGACTTCACTGAATACAACTCCATGAACTCTTCATGTACAATTGTCACTCTTACATTGAGCAAATGTGTGGACTTCACATAATCTTGTTCTATGAATAATGTAAGCTTTCAATTTATGAATTAAAGCTTGAACAATAAGATTTTCATACATAAGAGAAATGTGCAAACTTAAATCAGAAACCAGAATCCGGCATAGAATTACATACCCTTAAAGCAGCTGATGCCAATGACCTTACACGTTAAGTGAACCTAATTTAAAAGAATGATTAAGTGCAACAGCTCACCTTCATGCATTTCTCCTCCTCCTC
This sequence comes from Zootoca vivipara, assembly GCF_963506605.1. Taxonomy (NCBI): domain Eukaryota; kingdom Metazoa; phylum Chordata; class Lepidosauria; order Squamata; family Lacertidae; genus Zootoca; species Zootoca vivipara. The sequence continues at coordinate 44,874,412 of NC_083276.1, forward strand.
CAAGAGCTTTAGCCTTTGACTCTCCATCTTTTTGTGCTGAATACTCTCATTGGTGAGAGGGTTGCAGTTGTTATGCCCAGGAAGCAAACGAAAGTAGCGGTTCTTTTCAGCATCGTAGTAAAATCCTGGCAATTCTTAAAAAGAAATCAAACACTGTTAGCAGAACCCTCTTCCATCTTCCCCATAGATTACACTGCATAACAATGGACAAACATTTGTAGGACTTTATACAATTACTTTCTGTGGTCGGAAAAATAATCCATCATTGCAGTTTAACGCAAGGAAGTAGTTGGTAGTTTTCTTACAAAAATATAAAAACTCAGTGCAAAGGACAACTGTAGCAACTTACAGGGTGGATTTGATTTACAGTAAATCAAATCGATTTAAATCAGGCATCCCCAAACTTCGGCCCTCCAGATGTTTTGGACTACAATTCCCATCATCCCTGACTACTGGTCCTGTTAGCTAGGGATCATGGGAGTTGTAGGCCAAAACATCTGGAGGGCCGCAGTTTGGGGATGCCTGATTTAAATCATGATTTAAATCACTAGTCAGTAAGACTTGATTTAAATAGGATGGATGCATCCACAAGGAACTAAAAAAGATGCTCAGGATATCTTTAGGAAAAAAAACCTGAGTCATTCTTACTGAGTATAGTAGGTGAGATACCACAAGACAGGAAAAAATTATTCTTTTATGCAACTGCGGCAGCCAAGTTACTCCTTGCAAAGAAGCGGAAAGGAAATTATATATCCACAAAAGAGGACTGGCTATATAAATTAACAGAATTTATAGAACTGGCAAAATTAACTGCGGCAATAAGATATCAAACACATCAGAAATTAAGGTCACAATGGTTATGGTTCGAAGAGTACATGAGTAAACACTGCTCTAAGGATATGTTTAAGGATATGCTCTAAGAGGATATGCTGATATGTTTAGACTAATCTCATAAAGTTGTCTTGATAATGTAATGGAATACTAAAAGAAATAATGTAGTGATACACTATTTGCAATGTATAAGAACGTGAATGAAAAAATGACGAGCACTGGTGGAGGGAAGTCACAAAGGTGTATTATCATCCACCTATTTGATGTACTTCTTTCTTACCTTAATTTTTTTCTTTTGTTTTTCTTATCCTTTTTTTCTTTTGTTGTTGTTATTATGGTTGCAAGTGTATGTGAATTAATGTTTGTATGAACGTCTAATCAAATACATTCAATATTTTTTTAAAAAAGACTTGATTTAAATAATCTTTTTACAGAAAGACTCATTCTTGCTGGTATAATCTTAATATTTACAACCAGATGAATGTTTCATTTTTGGAATAATAAATTTCAGAGTAGTTTTTACGGTTATATCAAAAATTACTGATTAGGTTATACTATTAGAAATACATAATTATGAAACTATTGTGAGATTTAATAAGTTAACTTTTCTGCTGTACTTTATTGGAAGGAGAAAAATAACCATTTCCTTAATAACAATTTTTAAAAATTGTTTAACTACCGGTAAAACAGCAACATTATAGCATATGTATCCATGTTTGTTAACTGATGTGGTTAAACAACTGACTTGCACAATTATTACACAAAGATCCCAAGACTTGTGGAGTATTCTGCTCACAAGGTTGCACTTTCATTTTTATAGCTTCACACTTAGCTACTTGTGCAGATATATTCTACACCAAACAATCAATTCATTAAACCTCTTGGAACTTCACATTTAAGAGGTAAGGGGTTGGTTCTGTGTATATAAGGTTTTTCCCTCAACTCTGTATGTTTATTTTATAACATTTTTCCTGTGAAGAAAAGGCATGTTATCTCTGCAGACACAAATTCACACTTTTGAGAGCTGCAAAAACAAGCATCTGTGATAATATCTTTTCATTAGAAAAACTGCCCCAAATAATCTTACAGAAACCTCTGGAAGAGCATGACATTGTGAATGGATTAATGGAATTCATTTACCAAAAAAATTAAACACTGCTTATAAAGACTCATGCTACATAATTAAAAACAAATCCTTATTAGAAAACTATCTTTAGAAAGATTTCCCCCCCAAAAGCATTTTATTTTAAAAAATCCAATTTAAATATTAAAAATCAAATTATTATTATTACTATTATTATTATTTTAAATCCACCCGGGCTACTTATAATGAAAGCAGCAAATAAAAGTTACTGCATTCAGCAAGTGGAATAGAGGCAGCATAGTCATTCTTTAAGATTACTTTAACTTTGCACACAACTTTCTTAGCACATTATACTGGCCGTCTACAAAAGGCTTCAGGGAAGTTATCTCCTTTTACAATATAAACATGTGTTATTCTCAGCTTTACTTTCCAAGATGTTGCTCTGGACGGATGTATCTGATTTCTATCTAACCAGATATGGCAGTTGCCCTCCACTCATCCCTGTTGACATTGCTAGAATCTGAGAATCTTTAAACAGCATATGAACCCTATGAATTTAGTCATGGAATTATTTGTCAATCATGCAGGTTGATGCAGCAGGCCAGTTCTTATGTACAGAAACGAAGATGGAAACCTCACTCTCAGTTGCTGAAGTTGGCAACATGTCTGGCAGAAGCATCCTAAAGAAACCTGTATTGATAAATATGGTGTGGCAAGGACTTGAAATACTCATTAATGTGAATTATGTTTGAAAACATGTTTATATATTTATCATTTCAACAAAGATTTGACTTCAAGAAAGCCGCTACTTTCCATTTGTCAATTTAACTTGTCAATATTTTTCAACTGATTCAAATATTCCTTAGACACAGGCGGCAGACATCCTTTGAAAAGTTGAGTGACGATACATATCAAAGTTCTCAAACTCATGAAAGCAGTGGGAGCTTTCTTGGTAAATTTCTTACCAGGTGGTGGAAAGTTCTGGAATAGATCAGATGATGTAGAGGGAGATTCATCTTGGCTAGTGTCTGGGTCCTCTGGTGGTTCTTCTCTAGACCTGTAAGAAGGAGATGGGTAAGAAAGAAAGATTCCATGAAATATTTGGTGGGTTAAATAATAAACAAGTAAAAATCAAGGGCGTACCCACCACGGGGCAAGTTAGGGCAGCTGCCCTACTCTAGAAGCAGGGCTGGTGGGCAGAGGCGGAGCACAGCCTGGCGGAGCGCGAGTTCGCCATTCCCGCCGCGCCACGCCGCGCCGCACCCTCCCTCCAGCTCCCCGGCGCGCCCTCAGGCAAGGCCAAGCGCGGCGGGGAACCAGGGAGTGCGGCGCGGTGGGCGGGAACGCCGAACTCGCGCTCCGCTGGGCTGGGCTCCGCCTCCGCCCACCAGCCCTGCTTCTAGGGAGGGGCACAGCCTGGCGGAGCGCAAGTTCGCCGTTCCCGCCCGCCGCGCTGCGCCCTCCCTCCAGCTCCCCGTCGCGCCCTCTGGCAAGGCCAAGCGTGGCGGGGAACCAGAGAGCGCGGCGCGGCAGGCGGGAACGCTGTTCGCCGTTCCCGCCCACTTTGTGGCCCCTCCCCTTCCGTGCCTTGGCCCCTCCCCTTGCCCCCCCTAGTTTTGATCCTGGGTACGCCCATGGTAAAAATACTGAATTAACGATCAGCGAAAAGGTTAAGAGTGAATAAAGAAGCAGGAGAATAATTTCAAGAAACGTCATTATCCTGAGCAATATAAAGCCACCTACTTCAGAGTTCTATTGGGGAACTCAGTTTTGTTGGGGGGCGCTGAGGAAGAGAATGGAATAAGAAAAGGGAACATGTCCCCCCTCTCTCTCCCTCTATTACATTTCTTTTCCCTCCCTCATTGGAAAAATGCCCCGCCTCTCAATATAATTCTCAAATTCCACCTTGTCCAATATCCCCCTGGATCTTTCACTTCCAAGTCCTCCTACAAGACTGCTTACAATAACCAAACGTTAAGTCCCTTGGTCTATTCCAATATAGTAATCAATTTTACTGTGTGTATGCAGTTTATAGACAGATTACCTACTCATGTTTCTACGGAAATAAGACACTGTCTTATATTTATTTTTCCTCAAAAAAACACACTATGGCTTATTTTCAGGGGGTGTCTTTTTTTTCCTCCTGCCGCGACCGGCATTGCTGCTGCGCCTATCACTATGTCTTATTTTCAGGGTATGGCTTATATTGCTTGAATGCTTAAAAATCCTGCTATGGCTTATTCTATGGCTACGTCTTATTTTTGGAGAAACAGGGTAATTTTCTACAGTTATCCAGAGCAACATACATACTTTAGATAATTTACTATTGACTCGGAGTGACATCCACACAAACATTAGTTAGTTTGCTATCTGTTTTAATAGGGGCAGTCAAAATATTACCCATTTTCATCTAAAAAGCATATATCACATAAGGCCTGGTGGCTGTGAACAAAAAATTATGGTACAGTAAATTAAAATGCTAAGGACCTTCTTAGATAAGGCTCAAGGGCCAAAACACTTCACTGTTTATATATTTTATTTTATAAAAAATACTCGTATACTTCAAATTCATAAAAACCATAAAAGTGGTTTACAGCAATTATATGTACATATTGAAATCACATAAAATTTAAAATTGCAGGAAATATTTTTAATTGTCTGCATATTATTACTTTTCTTAACTATCTGCATACAGTATTTCTGTAAACCACTGTAGAAAGTGCATGAAAAAAGTACGTTTCAGTTTTTCTGCTTCCTCAGACTGACACCAACACCGATGTGCAGCAAGGCAACTATTGAGCCAATACTTAAGCATGGACTTTCACTGTAAATATCCATTCTATTTAAAGCATTAATCCTTAAAAATATGAAAGTATCATCACCTACCCTAGCCTTGCTAAAGAAGTCCAGCGGTGGCGTATCCTCCAAGACTGATTGGGACCTGGCCTTCGATTGTCTCGCCAGCAAATTCTGCCTCGCCAACAGTTTCTTTTCATTCTGTGCACACTGTACAACACAACTTCCAGCTGTTTTGAAGAGCTCTACACAAATAACACCTCAATTCAGCTTCTTTAAATTCTGTGTTCACGGACACATCTTACACCCCGAAAGAAAGCACATGGCTTTCCCCCCAAAGAATCCTGGGAACTGTAGCGTGTTAAAGGCTACTAAGAATTGTAGCTGCCCCAGGATTCTTTGGGGAGATTATTTCAAAAGTAGTTTGTGATACATACAACATGTGTTCTTCAACTTAAAAAAAAAAAAAAACCCAGCAAAATAAGTCCACCGGGCTAGCAGTAAAACCAGAACTCCAATAAAGCAACTCTCTGGATCCTAGCCGCTGCACTATAACATTCATCCAACTTCCTCTCTCATGCATTTAAGACAGCAAGCGAAAACCATTACAAGATTTCTGCTAGGATGTAGGCATTGGATATTCCGACTACTGGTTAGTTTAGTCTTAGAATTATCAGCCTTGTGTTGCAATTGTGTTGTTACGCCGACTTTCATGGAAATTGTTTCTATACCGGCTTTAATGGAAGTTGTTTATTTTTATACAAGTCAGACTACATTTATTATTTTTATGGCTGGATTAAGTCAAGGGTCTCCTTAAGAGGAAGAAAGGCTCTCCTACCCAACAAAAACATTAACCCACAGCTAAAGTCAGAGGAGAAAAAACAGTATATTTGTGTCGGAGGGGCCGTAGCAGCCAACCAGGTGCCTCTGGGAAGTCCACAAACTCGGCACCACACGGCGCCTCTGCCCTCCCCGCTTCAAGTTGGGAAGCAAAGACCCATAACTTCCCGCTCCCCCTGGACTCTGACCTACCAGCCTCAAGCAGCCGCCGTCAGCAGCCTCTCTCCTTCCAGCTACGTTTCCCTCGAAACTCTGGAGGTGGTCAAGGAGTTGCTCCTGCCGCTCTTGCTCCGCTTCTGCTTCTGCTCCTCCTCCTCCCCGCTCCTCCCTCTGCTAGCGACTACATGCGCGCGCACACATATCCCACCTAATCTTTGATCTTCAAGGTTCCAGACACCTCCAGCAACGACGTGGCAAGGACTCTCTGCCTCTCCCCCCCGCCCTCCCGCTGCCTGTTCACTCGGAAGCTTTAAGGTACTTCGACTCAGCACTTCCTCCAGCTTCCCCCTTCACAACTGCTCTCTCATTGGTTCCCTTCTTCGTCCCGCCTCTCCGCCCGCTCGAGGCTTTCAATTGGTCGAATTGGAGTGCCGATCATATGCCGTTTTGTTTTCCTCGCCGGGAGAGAGAGATCCAGAGCGGCCGAACTATCTTTAAAGTCTCCTCCGCCCAACCTCACTTGTGTGTGGTCCTCCTGCCTCGCTGACGGTCACGTGACTGTTTGGCGGCGGGGAGGGGGATACTGTACCGTATTGTCCGTTCAGAAGTAGGCGGGGCACGGAGGATTCTCTGGCCGCGCGACGAACCTGTGTGGGCGTGGCTTCGAGCCATTCGTAAAAACGAGTTGAGGAAACAGCGTCGCACCGTCGGGAGAAGTTTTGTGTTTTGGCTTTACCTCAGAGGTGCGCTGCTGCTCGCCCTAGAACAGGGGGCGCGGGCATCGAGAGCTCAGCTCTTTCTCTTAAAAACCTAGTTTTAAGATAGAAATACTGTAGTACAATTAGGGAGAAGTAAACCCCCTTTTCTAAAAAAAGTATTTATACTTTTCAAGTTTATGCATTTCATTAGTTTTACAGTAAATTTAACATTTCAAAGTTTGACTTCCTTTCCCCTCTTTCTGCTGTTTCTTATTTTTTTTAAAAAAACCTGCCTATCCAAATTAATTTAATCTGCTCGTTTAATTACAATATCTACTTTAAATATATACTCATATTATGAAACTGCAAATAAATCCTAGGACTGCCAAGTAAATTCTAGGACAGCTAATGTATACTGTATATGAAATAGATCATAGAGCTGACTTCGGGGGGGGGGGTTCTAACTTTCGACTTTGATTGAATGCCACCCACAAGTATATATACTGGGTTGAATTCTGTGTAACTTCTATATAGTATAGCAATACTGTACAGTGAAAATCCTACTGGCTACTCCAAATTGGGATTGATTTAATCCTTTAAATCAGTGTTGTTTTGTATGGATATTGGGTGAGTTCTGGCTTGAGGAATTTTGGACTTTTGTTGCACCAGTCTGTCATTACTTTAAAAGGGATAATTTGGAATTAAACGTGCAAGAGATGGGACATAAAATTCAACACACAGCAACATAGTACTACTGTACTTGCTTGATGGAACCCTCTTCCCTCTCCTCCCACCTTGCTGTTCTTTTGTGTTCTCCTGACCACTCCAAGCTATTTTTTAGGTAGGGGTATATGACGTGTCGTGGGGAAACCCCATTGCACTAGTGGAGATCCTTGTATGGGCTTCTGCTAGCACTTAGTTACTTTAATCCAGTTTGTTTTGTTTAATCATGATTCTGGAATGTGTGGCATTACTGGGCTGTGAAGTCTTAATTGTCTCATATAAAGATTTTTCATTTTGGCCTAATGAATTATTTGGCAATACAGGTATTCATGTTTCTTTTATTGTTTCTCTATTTCCCAGTGTTGGGCCAAAGTTTGTCAAACTTTTAAATCCATAATTACTAGTACTGCACATCATTACTAGTACATCTGCTCATTTATTTTAAATAAATAACATTTTTAACACTGAATGAAGTGTGGGTGTTTTTTTTTTTAGAAGCTCAGTGTCAGGACTCATTCCAACCAGTAGAGAGCAGCATTGCATTAACACAGTAGACTTACTTTTTCTGTTTTAATCAATGGTAACAGGAGCACATTCTTTTACAAATAAAACTTTACATTTGGTGTGAAGCAGTGTAAGGACAATTCAAAATATGTGGTCACATACAGCACCATTTCTGTTGTCACACTTTCCACTGGGTTGACTAGTAGAAGGAGTGGTGTTAAAATTAACATGCTGCATCGGTGAATTGGTTTTCTCTTTAAATTTACCACATGTGCTGTTTTTATCATCCCATTAATAGTTTAATCTGCTGGTATTATTACTATTAATTATATATTTCTAATTTATATCCTGACCTCCCTCTCCAAAGAGTGAAAAGAATGGCTAGCAATAATAAAACTATGTAGAAACAGTATAAAACAGCACAATAAACATATTGCAGGCAGCAGTTATACACTGTTTTTTAGCAAAAGCTACAGGACTGAGCTTTCACGTAGTGAAACTGACCACTGAGCAAATGTAATCCTTGCTAATCAGATGCTGATAGCCAAGAGTCAAGTGCTTGTCCCGCCGCAACCCCCAAGTACCAGGCAAAAAGTTTCACTTTTCCATCCAATGTTGCCAGGTAAAAATTCTTACAGCAGTAGCAGCATATTCTCCCCCGCAGTCAACCCAGAGGCAAAAACAGGCAGCCTGGTCTTATTACTAAATCCCTGGTCTCTGAGGCCCAAGATTCAGGCCAGCACTTCATTTGCATGTTCCTCAGCATCTGGATGCAATTCTTCCATAGCAGATGTCCTCTCTGGAGAGATTCTCTTCCGAAAGTGGAGTCCCGTGCTAGCTCATAGCAGGAAAATAGCCAGCTAACTGATCTAGCAAAACCCTCACATGCTCATACTGATGAGCTTAATGATGTTTTATGGGTGATGTTAAATCATATGGAGTGAATTCACCTCTTGGGATGTGTCTTGAACTTCTCACATACAACTTCCCCGGTCTTGGACATTCTCATGTTTGAATGAACAGTCAATATTCATCTTCCCACCACTACACTCCCATACTTCCTTTTAAAAAGAAGCAAAAGCAGCAACAGTATTTTTACTGAGCTTTTGAGAGTTGCATCTAGTAAAAGTTACAGTGCATCTCCTTGGCTTCAATATATTGATGTTACATCCTGTTGCAATACTTTATGCACAGTCTTTGCTTCCATTTAAGCAATGGATGTAATCTCCAGAATTGCTTAACCATGATGTCAGTAAGAATAAGCAAATCCCCCCCCACTTCCATTCAGGGTGAAATACTGTACGCAGGTCCTTCATTGACTCTTGGCCCTTGAGTGATTACTTAAATGGGCATAGGCTAGCTTGAAGTGTATGTGCAATTATTTTTGAGAGAAAAATTTGATCAGGCAGGTGAGTCTTTATCATTAGATTATTAGCTATTGTAAAAAGTTTTATCCAACTCCCACCCCCAACTTCTCTGGTTATCTACTGCAGAGACATGATATGCACTTGTTTTTTTTTGGTTTTTTAATGTATATACAGCCACATCTGCATTTAAAAGAATTTTGCACAATGGGACCTGTATATTTATTTTGATAGATGATTGCAGATGGTATAATACACCAAGAGTAATCCTGTGTTTGCAAGGAATCTTTTCCAACTATAATTACACACAGGGTCATAGCTACTGGGGTGTGTATGTGATTTTGGGTACCATGTGTCAAGACAGAGTTTCAAGCAAAGATGTGCTCTCCCAAGCCCACATTCCCAGCATGTTCGCACTCCTATCTTAGCGATGTCTATGCTGGTTTGGTCATGTTACAACACCACGCAATGGAAGATGGCAGGGTCCCCAAGGACATGCTGTACGGGGAGCTGGCTTCAGGCACCAGGCCCATTGGTAGACCAACTCTGCGTTACAAAGATTTCTGCATATGTGACATGAAGGCTGGCAACATCAACCCTGCCATTTGGGAATCCCTTGCTTGTCTGCAGTGCCTGGAGAGGAGAGAGTCAGGTCATGTATCCATAACAGTGACCAGAGGAGGAATGACTGCTGAGAGGAGCACAGAGAGAATAAACGCCATGGTACATCTGCAGCGTCACAACTGGACACCTTTATCTTCCCTAGCTGCAACAAAACATGTCTCGCCTGCATCAGTCTCTACAGTCTCGGAAGGCGCTGCAGCCTTACAACAGTTTGACTTCACTTGTAAAGGCACACTCTTCTATAGTCTCCCGAGGGAGATGGATGCCAGCAACAAAGTTCATAAATGAAAGGAAATCAAGTGAACAAATATAGTAGAATGAGCTTGTCATGTATTCTAATTGATTCAGTGCAGATTCCAACATATAGTTAGCAGAGTAAATTAATATTTCATCCAGCAGAGTTTACTGCTACTGAAGGCAAATGAGCATAATGGTCACAAATCCATACATACAGGATTGGCACTGTCCATAAGAAATCCAGTTGCAGCAGACTTAACTTAAACTTACAATACTGTAACTTATAATAAGATTAAACTGTCACACTATACAGTATACAGAGCACCACACTAGAAGGAAAGATACGGTAGAAAGAGAGTGAAACTCAGGCTCCTTCTGGCCTTACTATTATAGTCAGCATGACCTTGACAGAAGAAGAAAACAGAACCAGTTTAAGCCAGCTGTACTCAGCTTCTCTGAAGGAATAACCCAAATATCATGAACCTTGCTTGTTTCTTTCACACAGAGAAGCTTCCAGAATCCTCTTGAATTAATTAGAATAGGAATGATCTCTACACATCAGATCAATACTTTCTGCACTAAGAAATGCAAACTGTCAGATCTTGCAACAGTTTAAAAAAGCACAATCAGAAGAACCAGGGATGGCACCCCACGATGAAAGACTACTGTCCGTTTCGAAGGAGATCAACCCAAAGCTAAAAGTAGGTGAAGGTTTTATCGTTGCTGACTTTTGAATTATGCCAAAGAGGCATTGTCAGACTGCACTATTACAAACAGAGTGATTAAACCCTTCCTGAAGTGCAGTAAAGCCAAGGGAAGCAAACAAACAAACAACCATTTTGTGTGTGTGATCAGTTCCTGCAGAGGGAATAGCCGATTATGTAGCTCAGCCAACTACTTGCAAGTGTGTAGAGCTGCCGGATTCAGCAACAACAAGCACTGACTTTGACTTGGAAGACAATTTATGTAACATACAACAGGGATGACAGGGAATGGTATTTTCAGATGACAGTCTGGCTTGCTTTGAAGAACTGTTTGGTTTCATTCCAGAGCATTTTTACAGAAAGAAATAAATCTGAAGATGGCAACATAAGTGATGAAAGTTTTTGTGAGTTTGGATGAGTATCAGTAAAAATCTTATGGCTTGCCCGAAGGAAAGGAGCAAAGGATCTCTTTGCTGTTTCAAGTTATGTATCTTCTATACAGTGGAAAGAAAGAAAGAAAAATCATTGGTTGTAAAGGGTTTTATACATAGTTGAATAGTAAAGGGTTAACTGCCTGTAAATTATTATTTACAAGGCCTCAAACCAAGGTAGTTCTGTGAGTGAGGTTTCTGTTTTTATACAAGAGCTAAAGTGGCAGAAGTTGGTAAATTTTTATTGGACACCTGATGGACATTCTGCATCATCCTATTGGATCATAGTTTATATATCATGGCAGTTTAAATCTCACTGAGTCATTATTGATATTTTGCAGCTTAATTATGAGCAAGGCTGTAGCCCATATTTATGGCTTCTACATCTTCACACTTCTGGCTGCTCACTAAGGGAAAGCAGAAATGCTTGTACAGACAAGACTACGGTATATTCCCTCTTTTCTCCCATGTAAAGTACTGGGGGTTCTCCTGCTCTGAGGAGGGAGGGAAGGAAGGGGGTGAACTCCCATTGCACTGGCTTCAGCTGTTACATGCCTATCACTGTAGTATAGTTGAAGTATCTCAGGGCTTTCTGTGCATCCAAGGAAGATTAGGGAATTGGGCCTTTATTTATTTATTTATTTATTTATTTACCTACCTACCTCAAGTGGCGCTGTGGGTTAAACCACAGAGTCTAGGGCTTGCTGATCAGAAGGTCGGCGGTTCGAATCCCTGCAATGGGGTGAGCTCCCGTTGCTCGGTCCCAGCTCCTGCCCACCTAGCAGTTCGAAAGCACATCAAAATGCAAGTAGATAAATAGGTACCACTTCGGCGGGAAGGTAAACACCATTTCCGTGCGCTGCTTTGTCTTGCCAGAAGCGGCTTAGTCATGCTGGCCACATGACCCGGAAGCTGTCTGCAAACAAACGCCGGCTCCCTTGGCCATTAAAGCCAGATGAGTGCCACAACCCCAGAGTCGTCTGGGACTGGACCTAACGGTCAGGGGGCCCTTTACCTTTACCCTTTTAGTGAGGTGGTGGCAGCATAAATAAGTGTCATGGGAGGTCTTATGTGGCATTTTAAATTTTGTAAGAATATATTCCCACTGTAGAAAAATTAATGCAAAAATCAAACTTAACTTCAAAATGTCCAGGGGAAAGGAATTGATTAGATAGAACATAACCTAAGAGATCGTGAAGCTGAGGCTCCAATACTTTGGCTACCTCATGAGAAGAGAAGACTCCCTGGAAAAGACCCTGATGTTGGGAAAGATTGAGGGCACTAGGAGAAGGGGACGACAGAGGACGAGATGGTTGGACAGTGTTCTCGAAGCTACGAACATGAGTCTGACCAAACTGCGGGAGGCAGTGGAAGACAGGAGTGCCTGGCGTGCTATGGTCCATGGGGTCACAAAGAGTCGGACACGACTAAACGACTAAACAACAACAACAACCTAAGAGTTTGGTGAATAAATTTTGGTCACTGGGGCTCATCTGGAAATAGATAAAATAGTGTCACAGGGTGTGTTGAAATCCTTGTTGACAGGGCTATGTATTTATGCAGAGAAGCAGCATAAAATGTAGTGATGTACTTAAAAAACAACACCAAGTACATTTCTAGGCCGTATGGCTGTAAAGATGCTTGAAGGTTATGTGGACAATGGTTACTGAAAACTCAGAAGCCAGAGCCTCTTTTGAATGAGGTGTCAGTGTTCTTCATTCTCCCTTGACTAGAAAACAACAACAGAATTATGCAAAATAGCAAAACTTTTAAAATTATACAAAAGAAGAGAAAATATGCAAGTTCTATAGTTTCACTAATTTGCATAATATATTAAGATGAAAAATGTATCTTTTCTTTGATTGCCTAGGCCTTATATTTTTTTGCATACATCTTTTGGTTATTGGGACCATCAAGGAGGCTGAGATCTTAGCATAGGTCACATAAAATGAAAGTCTAGCATCTGTTGTGGTATGAGCAGAGACATCTGGGACATTATAGATCGGGGTGGAGCACTCCAGCAATACCTGACCCTGCAGATTATGCTTTGATAGCACGTCTCTGATGGGACCTATTATATGTAGTGGGTTGATCCATATAAAGAATCTTGTTGAAATGGGGTCTCGTGTGAATTAGGGTATACTTTTGAAAATGTATAAACTATTATGAATGTTTTTGCAAAACATTGAAACTAGCATATATACGTCCTAGAGGTTACAGAACCCAGCAGATGTAAACTGTAATGCATTATGGAGGAAGGAATGTGAACTTGAGGCAAATATAATGTCTCCAAAGATATTTGAACCACTCTAGGCAATTATTCATAGTTTTTTAATTATGGGAAAATGCCATTTTAAATGTTAATAATAATAATAATAATAATAAATTTTTATTTATACCCCGCCCTCCCCAGTCAAAAACCGGGCTCAGGGCAGCTGACACCAACAGAATTACAATAAAACATAAAAACAATTAATTAAAATACAGATTAAAATACAGTATTAAAATTTAAAGTGCAGCCTCATTTCAAGTAGGCCATAAATCCAAGCCATGAGGGAGGAAAACACAGGGGTCAGACTGAGTCTAACCCAAAGGCCAGGTGGAACAGCTCTGTCTTGCAGGCCCTGTGGAAAGATGACAGATCCCGCAGGGCCCTGGTCTCCTGGGAAAGAGCGTTCCACCAGGTTGGGGCCAGTACTGAAAAGGCCCTGGCTCTAGTAGAGGCCAATCTAGCCATCTTATGACTCGGGATCTCCAGAATATTATTATTTGTGGACCTTAAGGTCCTCCGTGGGGCATACCAGGAGAGGCGGTCCCGTAGGTACGAGGGTCCCAAGTCGCATAGGGCTTTAAAGGTCAAAACCAGCACCTTAAACCTGATCCTGTACTCCACCGGGAGCCAGTGCAGCTGGTAAAGCACTGGATGAATGTGATCCCGCGGCCGGGACCCTGTAAGGAGCCTCGCCGCGGCATTCTGCACCCGCTGGAGTTTCTGGGTCAGCTTTAAGGGCAACCCTGCATAGAGCGAGTTACAATAGTCAAGCCTGGAGGTGATCGTCGCATGGATCACTGTGGCCAGATCGGGGCGAGAGAGATAAGGGACCAACTGCTTGATGCGGCGGAGATGGAAAAATGCCACCTTTGCTGTGGATGCAACCTGCGCCTCCATGGAAAGGGAGGCGTCAAAGGTTGGGCATTTAATACCTGCTGGTGCTTTGTCTTTTGCAATATTGGTTTGTTCATTGTGTTGATGTCTAGATATTTCAAATGTATTCATTGTTTAATATGTTGTCCTGACAGGTAGAGAAGGGAAGTATAAGGTCTAAAAGAAAATAAACTAATAGGATCTGCAACAGAATGTTGCAGTCTATTCTCACACCTGATCAAGAGTGCTTCTTTTCAGAGTGTGAGCCATGGCCTCTTCTAGTACTGAAAAGCTGCACGGGGCTGAAGCAGGCCAATTCACTCCTCCTCCAGCCCTCTGTTGGTTTTTATTTTCAATCTGATGCGCAGCATTATCCTGGAGGCTGCTACACATGCTTAGTTCTCATTGGGCTGTTTTGTGGTAGATGTTGCCCCATTTCCTTTTTTCGTTTTTTTTTAAAAAATGTATACTTTTATTCAGTGCTTTTTCCCTGGGTGTACGCATACCCCTAAGCATTTTGTGAATCTTTGTACTTTGGTCCATTTACTGTACAGTATTTACTTTTCCCGATTTGAACTATAAAATGATGATTTTCTTGAGTCAAAATGAGAGTACCCCTAAACATTTTTTTTTGGGGGGGGAGCACTGCTTTTATTTCTGCAAATATTTCAGACTGTGTTTACCTGAAAAAGACAGAACATGCTGGATCAGGCCAATGGCCCATCTAGTCCAGCATCCTGTGGGAAACCGGCAAGCAGAGGAGCAACTTTTCCACCTGTGGCCTCCAGCAACTGGTACTCATAAGCATTACAGCCTCCATCTATGGATTTGTCCAATCTTCTTTTAAAGTGATCCAAGTTGGTGGCCATCACTGCCTGCTGTGGGTGCACGTTCTATAGTTTCACCATTCGTTGTGTGAATAAGCGCTTTCTTTTATTGGCCCTGAATCTTCCAACGTAGAATTGGAACCTTGAGGGCCTGAACGGGGGAAGGGTTAAGTTCTCACAGTAAGGCAGAAGGGGTCTGTCCCTTATTGCACCAATGTTGTCATGCCACTCAGGAATCTGAATCGGGTTGTTGTAAGTGCCGCAAGGTGGACTGCTGCCAGAGTTCTTCTGAATATAATATGCTTACATTGGGATTTGGACTACAAGTGGAATTCCCATGTTCTGTAAGGGCAGACAGTGACTGAAGGGAACAGCTGCAAATCTTTGGCACTCCGCTTCGCATGCTGACCCTTGGTGTGCAACCTCCATACTCTGGAAATGTGGGATCTATTCCACGCTGTGGGTGTTTATTTACCCAGGGAAAGCATTAGGTGGTGGTGGAGAATTGTTCCAAATGTATAAATAGAATATGGAATCTGCAGCATGCCTAGTACTAGTGCATAGTACTACCGTGTTTCTCCGAAAATAAGACACCTTCTTATATTTATTTTTCCTTAAAAAAAACCCCACAGTGGCTTATTTTCAGGGGATGTCTTATTTTTTATTACGTGTCCAGCCTTGGGGCACTCCAGAACTGCGCCTATCACTATGTCTTATATTCGGGGTATGGCTTATATTGCGCAAGTGCTTAGAAATCCTGCTATGGCTTATTTTATGGGTATGTCTTATTTTAGGAGAAACAGGGTATTACCAATTAATTCACCTGTAGAAAATGCAGGAGGATGCATGTGTCTTGTAGATTAAAACTAGTGTGTCAGTCTATAGAGATATTTTAACTTAAAGTTAGGGATTCTGGGTTCAGGACTTGGCCCTCAGGAGGGCGAATAAGGCAATTGCAGGTCCCTGTACAAAAGGGATCCCAGAGAGTGGGTCTGGGAAATAAACCTGCATTTATTTATTCATTCGTTTGTTCGTTTGTTCGTTCATTTACTCAGCCCGGACACTGAGATCCAGCACCAAGGGCCTTCTGGCGGTTCCCTTGTTGCGAGAAGCCAAGTTGCAGGGAACCAGACAGAGGGCCTTCTCGGTAGTGGCACCCGCCCTGTGGAACACCCTCTCAGCAGATGTCAAGGCAATAAGTAACTATTTTACTTTTAGAAGACAACCGTTTAGGGAAGTTTTTAATGTTTGATGCTGTACTGTTTTTAATATTCGGTTGGAAGCCGCCCAGAGTGGCTGGGGAAACCGAGCCAGATGGGCGGGGTATAAATAAATTATTATTATTATTATTATTATTATTATTATTATTATTATTATTATATATCTAGGTCACCTTTTAGGGCCATGCTGTCCCAAGCCCGCTTCCAATATCTAAATCACAATATCCTCTTAAAGGCAGTACATTCAAGTAACAAAAAAGCTTAGTGTTTAGGATGTTGTATGAAGGTCAATGAGGGACCCAGGTGGCGCTGTGGTTAAACCACTGAGCCTAGGGCTTGCCGATCAGAAGGTCGGCGGTTCAAATCCCTGTGACGGGGTGAGCTCCCGTTGCTTGGTCCCAGCTCCTGTCAACCTAGCAGTTCGAAAGCACGTCAAAATGCAAGTAGATAAATAGGAACCGCTACAGCGGGAAGGTAAACGGCATTTCCATGTGCTGCTCTGGTTTGACAGAAGCAGCTTTGTCATGCTGGCCACATGACCTGGAAGCTATACGCCAGCTCCCTCGGCCAATAATGCGAGATGAGTGCGCAACCCCAGAGTCGGTCACGACTGGACCTAATGGTCAGTGGTCCCTTTACCTTTACCTATGAAGGTCAATACTTGGTATATTTATTATTTTCTGTTTATGGCAACCTGATCTTCCAATGCATGTTGGCTGGCTCAGAAGTAAGGCTCTTTCTCTTTCTTTTCTTTTTTCTTTTCTTTTCTTTATATACCACTTTTCAGGTGAACCTCTCTAATAGCTTTACATAGAAACATTAAAAGTATGCACAATCCGTTAAAACTATGTAACCGGGAAGAGCAAGACAAATGACAAGGAGGGGGTGTTGTTTTTATTGAGAACTAGAGTTCCTCTTACCTTGGTGCAACAAGATGGTTCTTGCGTAGCCTTGTGCTGCTCACTGGCAGAAGCAGAGACCATCTCAGATGAAACACAGGGGTGTAGAAGGTGGGCAGCTCTCTAGTCTCACTTTTCTCTTTGTAGGCTGGGCATAGGATTTCAGCCTGGTTCTGAAATCTTGTGCATGTGAGTATAACCCCTTTTGAAATAAGAGTTTTCTTAGAGCAAACATGCATAGGAACGGGCTATTGCTATTATTTCTTGGAATCCACACATGCACCACAATGATTTATAGTGCACTTGTTCAGACCTAACTAAGTTGCAGTAGTGTCCTTTATAGCGATTTAAGAACTTCAGAAGCCTGGCTTTTATTTAGACTGATTCTAGAGTTTAATACAACTTGAGGTCCAATTAGTATTTGCTTTGCTTTTCATTCACTTGGTGAAAATGTTGTTGTTGTTGTTGTTTAGTCGTTTAGCCGTGTCCGACTCTTCGTGACCCCATGGACCATAGCACACCAGGCACTCCTGTCTTCCACTGCCTCCCGCAGTTTGGTTGAACTCATGTTCGTAGCTTCGAGAACACTGTCCAACCATCTCACCCTCTGTCGTCCCCTTCTCCTAGTGCCCTCCATCTTTCCCAACATCAGGGTCTTTTCCAGGGAGTCTTCTCTTCTCATGAGGTGGCCAAAGTATTGGAGCCTCAGCTTCAGGATCTTGAGCATTCAGCAGGGGTGGCTCGCCCATTGGCCCTAGTGGCGTGGGGCGCCCCAGCAAGTGGGGGAGCTGCGTGGCGGCCTCCCTTTTCCTCCTCCTGGATGCCCGCCAGCCGCACCGCTCGGGGGAGAGAGGTAAACGAGTGGAGCAGGGGCACTAGGACCCTGTTCCACTCTGCAGTGCTGAGATCATCCCTCACCCCGGCGCTGCGTTTCATTGGTAGAGGTGACGCCACATGGCAGCAGCTCTACCAATGAAACGCAGCGAAGAGGCGATGGTGGGCCGTCCCCGGTGTTTTGTTTTTTAAGAGTGGGGGGGGGGGTGCCCAAAGGATCCCTGCACCAGGGCGCCCGATGAGCTTAAGACGCTACTGGCATTCAGGGCTGATTTCCTTAAGAATGGATAGGTTTGATCTTCTTGCAGTCCATGGGACTCTCAAGAGTCTCCTCCAGCATGTTAACTTCCTTATTATCTGGGTTTTTCTGTTTTTTGTGACAACAGGACTATGCAGTTGTTTAAACTTTTATTGAGTAGCAAGTCATTTTAATGATTGTTCTGTGTTGCTTTTGAAGGTTTATTATGTTGCTATACCTCCCCCTGATCTTTTGTGTGAGGGCAGCATATAAATACTTTTATAAATAAATATTGGGCTTGTTTGAATTAAAGCGGTGAAGTTAGAAGCAGGCTCACTGCCTTAATCTGACTTTCCTGGGCCCTGATGAACCACCTTGAGTCTGACGAGGATTCTGCTGGGGATCCTTACAAACTGTGTGCCAGTGTTGCGACATGGTCAGCCGCAAAAATAGTACTGAGCCCTGCAGCATATGTCTGATCCGACTGATCCATCACTGAGAATTTCATAATAAGTCTTGACAAGCCCTCCGCAGCACTTTCCTGCTAAGGCAGAGTGGTCTAATGGGGCAAAGCAGCCACTCACCAGGAACCTGGCTCTCCCATCCAATGGCTTTCTCAATCCCAGCAGAGCACAGCCACTGCAGAAGAGGTTAAATGTTAAGAGAAGGAGAAGTGTGTATCTTGCTTTTAACCTGTAATATATGAGGCAGTCTTTCAGGACAGACGAAAGAAAGTGCTTCTTCACACAGCGCATAGTTAAACTCTGGACTCCGCTCCCATAACATGTAGTGATGGCCAGGCCTGTCCTAGCCATAGAGGCTAGTGGTGCAGAGAACCATGGCGCTGGGTGCTGGAGGGTGCTGGAGGGCACTGGAAGGGCGCCAAGTGAGCGCAGGGTTCCGGCGATCTGGCCAGGACTGCGCTCCTTCTCTGAGGACTCTGCGCTGTGCCGCCTCCTCATTTCCCCAACGCTGGGTTCCGCTCAGTCGAGCTTCGCCACCAGCGCGTGCACAGCACCCAAGCAGCTCTTGCTGGTCCCGCGGTGCGCGCGCTGGTGGTGAAGCTTGACTGAGCGGAACCCAGCGCTGGGGAAACGAGAAGGAGGCGCAGCGTGGAGTCCTCGGAGGTGGCCTCTCGCTGCTGCCGCAGTCCGCTTGGCACTCCCGGGCCCTTGGAGAGGCTCTGGGGGGGGCGCTGGAGAGACCTAGCACCAGGGTGTTGGATGGGCTTAAGACGGCCCTGGTGATGGCAACCAACATGGAAAGCTTTAAAAGAGGATGAGAGAAATTCATGGAGAATAAGGCTGCAAGTGACTACGTTCTGTCTCCACTCTTACAGCTCATGCACACGTTTGTCCCTTTGCCTAGAAAGCACAGATCCGAGAGGTTTCTCGTTTGCCTCCCAGCTTTCCCTGGGAAAACCCATTGTTTACTGCTGAATCGCAACAAACGTCAATCTATGGAAAACCCGAATGTAGTTTGTTCTGATTCAGTGGTAAAGAATGGATCGTCCCCCTGCTACTCACAGGGGAAAGTGGCAGGGCAAATGGAACTGTGGAGGAGCCCTTAGAGACAGCATGCCTCTGAGTACCAGTTGGGCAAATCCTCACTGTGATCAACTCCTACCTGGAAACCTCTGTCCAGGACATGTGGATCCAGAATTGGCCTCCATGGTCACCTACAGATACACCGTTAAGGCCATATTCATGAAAGACAATCTTACTTGGCTACGAGAGGAAGAAGAAGAAGAAGAAGAAGAAGAAGAAGAAGAAGAAGAAGAAGAGGAGGAGGAGGAGGAGGAGTAGGGATCAAAGGAATGAAAGGGAGAGTACTATTGGATTTCCCATGGGCCACTGTTGCACCAGGTGGGCCTTTGGACTGATGCCGCAGGGCTCTTCTCCTCTTCTTAAAACATGCCATTCCAACCACCACCATTATTTCTAGAAAGTTAGAACGTGTGATGGAGATCTCAGGAAATGGTGAGAAAAAACATGGTGGGAAAACTGTCGATTTAAATTGAAATGTTGGGACAGGAGACAGAGGAAATGCATGGCAGATTTTGCCACACATGCCAGTAAGGCTCCTGTCTAGATTGGCACAATCCGAAAGTGGTGCATTGCTCTGGGTTCACTAGCTAGCACAACATTTTATTTGACTAGGATGGCCACCCTTCCCTTCCTCCTCCCAAAAAAATAGCAACTTAAACCATCACTTAGGAGAGAAGCAGTGCAATTTCAGAAACAAGGCTCAAATTGCCTTCCAAGTCTTCTTTTTTTGTTTTTGTTTTATATTAACTTCTAGTGTCTGGTTGTTGTTGTAAATGCAGAAGAGACCCTAGAAGAGGGGCATTGTAATGTGAATGAGAATTATGGCCAATGCACTTATAATTTGCATTACAAAGTGAAGGAAAAAGGCATTTTAAACCTTAGGTGTGAAAACACCAGCAGTCTTTTAGGCCTGAGGAGCCTAAAGTGATCAGAGCTTTAGAGGTCAAAACAAGTTGCCTTTTTGTTATGCCTTTGGAGGTCTACCATTAATCCTACTTATTTTATTTGCTTGGTTCTTTTAAAAAAGCAGAACTCCACTGATTTCATCTCCATTTATCCTGGAAAATAGGACCCCTAGTACCAGAATTCAATGGATTTGTGTAAACTGTGAGATTGCCATCAGTTTCAAATGATGCTGAGTAGATCTTGATAGCCCTGAGGCATTCTGCATTTATGGTTCTACTGGAAGGAATTGTGTTTTTTTTTTTTAAAAAAAAAATGGTTTGAATAATGTGGCTCCTGTTGTTGTATGGGGTGAGCAAAAGGTGTCTGTTTCTGTTGCAGATCTTCATTCCTGCCTGTTCAGAATTTGCAAGGAGGATCTGCTGTTGAGGCTGAAGGACTTGACATGATATTTACTGTCTCTTCTCCAAGAGCGGACAAGCTACAGCACATGTGAGTTGTCTGTGGTTTCAGATGAATAAAAGGGGGTCATTTATTTCTAAAAACATTTCTATACCACTATTCATAAAAATTATCAGAATGGTTTGCAACAATTATCCATAAAACCATAAAATAGAAACCATATAAAAATGTTAAAAATAGAAATCAGCTATTATGGAAATATGTGTTATTACGATGTATTATAAATTGCCTCCATAAGCCTGATGTAATAGTAAAGTTTTCAGCACATAATGTCGTACCTTGGATCCCGAATGCATTGCGAGTCTTAATGTTTTGGCTCCTGAACGCCGTAAACCCAAAAGTGGGTGGGACACTCCAGTTTGCGAACATTCTTTGGAACCCGAATGTCTGATGTGGCTTCCGATTGGCTGCAGGGGCTTCCTGCAGCCAATCAGAAGCTGTGCTTTGGTTTCCAAACTTTTTGGAAGTCGAACGGACTTCCAGAACAAATTCCATTTGACTTCTGGGGTACCGCTGTATTTTAAAGTTGAAACAGAAGGTGCCGGCTGAATCTCTGTTGGCAGGGTATTCCACAATACTGGGTGGATGACACGAAAGACTCAGTTTTTTGCTGTTATCAAATAAGCCTTGCCAAGTTGGGAAATAACCTGTGACACTCCTGCAGACGATCTCAGTGATCAAGCAAAGGTATAAGGGTTGAGGGGGTCCCCCAGGTCTCCTGGACTGAAGTTTTTTTAAAATAAATTAATACAAGGACCTTGAACCTGGGTCATAAGCCCTCATCAGTAACATTTTTTTTGTAATGTTCAGGATCTTTTCTTTTGCAGGCCCTTTTAGGTAAGCAACACTCGCTGGTAAAAAATATATTCTTAAAGGCTCGGACACAAACAATGCTTTATATGAAATGAAATAATATCTATCTTATAAAATAAATGCTATGGTGCTTTGAAATGACCAAATCCTTTCTCCCTGTGGGTCACTATCCTGTTCTTTGTGGAAAATATGTTCTTTCCCCCTTTTCCCCTATTCAAGGGGGAAAGGCAACAATTTATCTACTGTAGTTCTTCCCTGGATTATGCACAGGCCTCCAATAATGGGTTAGTTTGCTCCCTTAAATTTCTGGGTGGAACTGCTGAGGCTCTAGGCATGGATTCTCCCCAGAGCTTTTGGCCTGATGAGACTTTGGAGCTTATGCAGTCTGTATAATGCAGACAATTGCTTTTCTGAGCAATGAATGCACAGCAGTTCCTTCGTGGGCGCAAAGGATCCAATTGGCCTCCCTCAAGCAAATGCTGCTGTAGCAGGAAAATCACATTTCCCTAATGCTCAAAATACCATATACTGTTACTAGGAAAATGTGATCCTGTAGCCCCCAGCTAGTACTTTGATTGCAGCACTATTCCGTGAAACATGACTGCGTGGGTGTTAGCAGGCCCATGACATTACTGGTAATGTGCAATACAAGCTGCTGCCTCCTTCGCAGCAGTCCCTGCACCACTTTGTGCGCTCCGGGTTATATTTAATATTTTATTTTTTTTTAAGAAAAAAAATTACTTGCAAGGTCAAGTGCTGCCTCAGTGTCTCGCTAAGGAGTTGGTGTATGATGGCTGGCTCACAGGAGTGCCATATTTCAGAAGTCCCTTCCCTCCCTCTTGTTCTTTATAGACTGTGCAACCCGCTCACAAGTGCACAGCCAGCAGTTGTAAAAAAAATACAAAAGCTGCATCCTCCCTGGCCAGCCTCATCCATTGCATATAGCAGGGGTAGGCAACCTCAGGCCTGTGGGCCGGGTGTGGCCCAATCGCCTTTTCAATCCGGCCCACGGACGGTCTAGGGATCAGTGTGTTTTTACATGAGTAGAATGTGTCCTTTTCTTTAAAATGAATCTCTGGGTTATTTGTATGGCCTGCCTAGTGTTTTTACATGAGTAGAATGTGTGCTTTAATTTAAAATGCATCTCTGAGTTATTTGTGGGGCATAGGAATTCGTTCATCCCCCCCCCCCGAAAATATAGTCCGGCCCACCACATGGTCTGAGGGACGGTGGACCGGCCCACGGCTGAAAAAGGTTGCTGACCCCTGGCATATAGAACACACACACACACACACACACACACACTGCTATCACTATATCAAGGTCAAATGCAGAAGAGTTCAACTGATTGCTTAAGATCCTCTCTAGTCCATTTTACCATCCCATTGAATTGTATGAGATTAGCCAAAGTGGCTGCAGTAAGTGTTGGGAAACAGCTCCTCTCCTTCTTCAAGCCCCTTTAGGTCTCTGTTACAGCATACCTGCCAAGTGCAGAATCCGGGACCGGCAGCCGTGTGACACCGGAAGTTGCGTAGATGCAACTTCCGGTGTCGCTTTGCCCATCTATGGGCACCAAAAATGGCCGGCGCCGGCTTCGAAAGTCGCGTCTACGCATGTCCGGAAGTGCGTAGATGCAACTTCCGGTGTCGCTCTGCCCATCTATGGGCACCAAAAATGGCCGCCGCTAACACCGGAAGTCACGTCTACGCACTTCTGGACATGCGTAGACGCGACTTTTGAAGCCGGCGCCGGCCATTTTCAGTGCCCATAGATGGGCAAATCAGAAAAAATGGCTGCCGGCAGGAGAATATAAGGGAGAATAATGGGAGACGAAGAGATACGGGGGACCGCCGGGAAACGGTATGAAAAAATGGGGGTTTCCCGGGGAAAATGGGGTACTTGGCAGCTATGTGTTACAGTTGTACATTTTTCAGGGTACCAGGGCTGTAGTAATGAAGTTGCTCCATAGCAATAATTTATATGCCAGAAAGGAAGCTGTTTTCATAGCTGAGAATGCAAAGTCTTAAAAGATTTTCTTGGAAGGGAGGATATAGGAAGAGTATGGATTCGTAGCGGATGCCTTTTAACAATTCACTGTGTTGTTGTTGCTGGCATCTGTCTGTCTCGAGAGACAATGGAGTGCTCCTCCAATGGCAAAGGAGGATCCAGGGGAGCGCCACCATAGCTGTCAAGTTTTCCCTTTTCTCGTGAGGAAGCCTACTCAGCATAAGAGAATTTCCCTTTAAAAAAGGGAAAACTTGACAGCTATGAGCGCTACTGGGGCTGTTGCACTTGGCGCAGAGCTTCTGGGACTCTGCTTGGGGCACTACAACTATGACATCCAACAAAAAGCAAGATTTTGGCGTTGCACATGGCACAACTGAAATTTGAGACTCTAATGTCCACCACTGAAGTGACCCTCTTGGAGCACAAGCCTGGGCAGTGTGGATGGAGGTCCTGGTTTGCCCAGACGCGCCCGCCCCTGGTCATGCTGATGCGGTCCAAAGGAAAGCAATACATTTGACATCAGCTTGGCTGCAAGAGTTGCCAGAAGGAGGCATACAAGGCACCACCCAATCATCTTTAGGGACTCCCCACTCCGGATTTGCGTAGGGTTTACTCCTTAGCCTTTGTCTTCTCCTGAAGATATCCCACAAGGCAGCAGAGGTTCAGGATCAGATTTTTCCTTCTCCTAGATGGGCTACCTTCCCAGGTTGATGAGTCCCATCAGCCCCTCACTCCCCTCTATAGCAACTGCCTTCTTGTCTGTTGGACCCACAGATGGTCTCCTCTGCTCAATCTGCTGGAACCTGCCTTTGCTTGCAGGGGGAAGTCCCCAACTCACTGAGGGTTTGAGACCCATTGGCTGCCCTCACCTGGTTTAGCCAGCCAGTCAAAGCCATTCCCAGGATGTAGCCGCTGTTGCATGATGACAGCTTCTAGGAGCCACAGGTGAGAGTGGAGTGCAGGGTGGCGACTAAAGATGAACAAACTACCGTACCCCAGAAGGAGCATGACATGTCACCCACCAGAGGTACTACCCCCCTCCAGTTCCCACATGATCCTCTATTTCCCCAACAGTTAGAACATTAATTATATTTATCAAAACAGTTAACATTAAGTCCTTAGAACAAGATAACTTTAACATCAATGCAATTATTTCCTAGGCTATTTATTGTAGACCTATTGGTGTTCTCTAGATAATTCTGTACAGTCTCATCAGCTCTGTGACTGGGAAACATGGAACCTAGACAGGGAAATTTGACAAACTAGTAAGTGAGAGAATGATTTCCAAAGTTTTGTGTCTCTAATTTTCTATCCATTATTCATGGTGAAGTTTACAGCTCTTGGATTTAGCTGACTCAAATGGAATGAATCCAAAAACAAAGCCCTTTTCTTAGTCTGTAAGGCTTTGCCAGTAAAATTTCTGTGGACGTCAACCAGGCAAACAGGTTTACATGTGCATTAACATGCTTTTGCACATATTTGAATTAATATGAGGCTGTAGGTGTGCAGACAGACCAACATATAGGAAAGAATTTGCAGGGAAATGTACATACTACATGCAGACATTTATGAATTGTGTGGATGATTTTGCATGTGCCCATTGACTTGCATGTAGAAGGGTTTGGCTTGTAGTTGAATACTGGTGTGGCAAACTTGAGGGTACATATGGCTGGTAGGGCCCAAGTGAGGCCATGCCTGCTAATCAGCATGCTACTTTTTCAGGGTGCAGGGAGGTTTATGCTTCTAGATAGATTTCTTCATGCAGTGAAGTTTCCTGCTATTTGCAAGAGTAATGTAATATGAACTGAAGTGTCCCAGATTTGAGCTGGAACTTAGCTTCAGTAAGGACTCAAGAATGCTGAAAATTGGAACCTGTGTTCTCAGCTCACCACTACATCTAAACCTGTTTTCAGTGGGGGGGGGGGGGGGTGAACGCTAGAACAAGATAATGGAAGGCGGCTGGATGACAGCTGGGGGCCCCTTTGGAGAGACCTGAGGAGAGCATGTTGTATGCAAATAGGCGGAAAGGGAAGAAGAAGAAGAAGAGGAGGAGGAGGAGTTTGGATTTGATATCCCGCTTTATCACTACCCGAAGGAGACTCAAAGTGGCTAACAATCTCCTTTCCTTTCCTCCCCCACAACAAACACTCTGTGAGGTGAGTGAGGCCGAGAGATTTCAGAGAAGTGTGACTAGCTCAAGGTCACCCAGCAGCTGCATGTGGAGGACTGGGGAATCAAACCTGTTCATCAGATTATGAGTCCACCGCTCTTAACCACTACACCACTCTGGCTCTCCACTTTTGGGAAGGCCCCAAATGCTGGCTGCGGCTCCACTATGAAGGGAGAGGGAGGCGGTGTGTTTCCAAAGATTCCTTGTGCTGCTCTAGGCAAGTGTGTCCCATTTTTTGCTTTTCAAAATTTGGCAACCTCAGAGAAAACATCAACTTGGTGAGCGGCAACGGTGGAAAAAGTCAAACAAATCTGTGTCAAAAGTTCACTGATTTGCTAACAGCGAACAAAGAGAACATGGGGCACTAGTTGTGAAACAACTCCATTGGCTTCCTGTTGGTTTCTGAGCCCAATTCAAAGTGCCCCGTAAGGCCTTCCATGGCCTGTGCCTGGGGTACCAAAATAAATACTGAGTTTGTCCTTAGAGGCTCTGCTCCATCTTCCCCCACTGTCTGAGGTATGGTATGGCCTTTTCTATAATGGTGCCCAAACTCTTGAAATCCTTCCCTAGGAAATTCATCCTGCTCTTCCATTGCTGGCCTTCTAGGGTCAAGCGGAGCCTGTGTTGTTTCAAAGGTCATTTTGAAGTCCCGGATCATGGAAGTGATTTCCCTCCATTAGCTGCTGGTTTTTGTAGTGCTTTGCTGCTTGTGTTAGTTCAATGTTCTTAATTGTTTAATTGCTGTATCTTAGCTAAGGAGGGTGAGCTGCCTTGAAGGGTTTTTGGCACTATAGGTGGGCTAAATATATTTGGATACGTCAATGCTTGTTGTAACCAAGAGCTGGAAAAATTAGAGAGCGCCTGCCATTTTGCTAATGTGTTACTTAAGGGTAAGACAACTAGCACATTGGGACCAACTGAGTGAAATGGTCATGCTGAGAGAGGCTGAAGCCAAAGTACTGAACAATTTGCTAACAACTAACTTATTGCTCCATCCTCCCCATGGCAGTCCTTTAGGTATATGAAGATGGCTATTATGTCTCATCGGGTGGCGGGGACGCGAGTGGCGGTGTGGGTTAAACCACAGAGCCTAGGGCTTGCTGATCAGAAGGTCAGCGGTTCGAATCCCCGTGACAGGGTGAACTCCCGTTGTTCGGTCCCTGCTCCTGCCAACCTAGCAGTTCGAAAGCACATCAAAGTGCAAGTAGATAAATAGGTACTGCTCTGGCGGGAAGGTAACCGGCATTTCCGTGTGCTGCTCTGGTTTGCCAGAAGCGGCTTAGTCATGCTGACCACATGACCTGGAAGCTGTACGCCGGCTCCCTCGGCCAGTAAAGCAAGATGAGTGCCGCAACCCTAAAGTCATCCGCGATTGGACCTAACAGTCAGAGGTCCCTTTACCTTTTAACTTCTTGCTCCATCCTTCCCGTGGCAGTCCTTTAGGTATTTGAATATGGCTATCATGTCTCATCTCAGTCTTCTCTGTTCAGTCTTCAGCTGTTCGGCAGTGGAATTTGCTACCAAGGAGTGTGGTGGAGTCTCCTTCTTGGAGGTCTTTAAGCAGAGGCTTGACAGGCATATGTCAAGAATGCTTTGATGGTGTTTCCTGCTTGGCAGGGGGTTGGACTGGATGGCCCTTGTGGTCTCTTCCAACTCTATGATTCTATGATTCTCTTTTCCAGGCTAAATATACCCAGCTCCCTCAACGATTCCTAATAAAGCTTGGTTTCTAGACCCTTGATCATCTTGGTCACCCTCTTCTGCACTCATTCCAGCTTGTCAGTATCCTTCTTAAATTGTGGTGCCTAGAAATGAACACAGTACTCCAGGTGTGATCTGATTGAGGTAGAATTGAGTGGTACTATTACTTCCCTTGTTCTGGATGCTATACTTCTGTTGATGCAGGCTAGAATAGCATTAGCATTTTTTTCCTGCTGCATCACACTGTTGACATGTTGAGCTTGTGGTCTACTAAGACCCCTAGATCCTTTCCACATGTACTACTGGCAAGCCAGGTGTCCTCCATGTTATATTTGTGCAGCTGGTTCCTCCTGTCTAAGTGTATAAACTTGCATTTGTCCCTATTGAAATTCATTTTTTTAGTTTGGGCGCAGTTCCCTAATCTGTTAAAGGTCATCTTGAATCTCAGTTCTGTATTCAACAGCACTGGCCACTCCTCCCAGTTGGGTGTCATGTACAAATTTGATGAGCATCCCCTCCATACCTTCATCCAAGTCATTTATAAAGCTGTTGAACAACAACAAGCCCAGGACAGAACCCTGCAGCGACTCACTTGTCACTTTTTTCCAGCATGATGAGGAACCATTAGTGAGCATTGTGGGTTTAATCAGTCAACCAACTACAAATCCACCTGGTAGTTACCTCATCCAGTCCACATTTTACCAGTTTCTCCACAATAATATAATGGGGGACTTTTTCAAAAGCCTTACTAAAATCAAGATATACTATGTCCACAGCATTTCCCTGATCCACCAAGCTTGTAACTCAATCAAAAGAGAAAGAAATGAGATTCATCTGGCATGACTTATTTTTGAGATGCTGAGTCTTAGTAATCACAGCATCCTTTTCTAAGTGCTCACAGACTGACTGTTTAATTATCTGCTCTTGATATTCCCACCCCCATCCCTTTTGTAGATGGGAAAAACATTTGCCTGCCTCCAGTATGCAGGGACCTGACCTGTTCTCCAAGAATTCTCAATGGTTATAGACAGAGGCTCTAAAATTACACCCACAAGCTCCTTTAGTACCCTTGGGTGCAACTCATCAGGCCCTGGAGATTCGAAGTCATTTAAGGTCGCTAGGTGCTCCCTTAACTAATCTCTTTTCCTATCTTGGGCTGCAGCTCCCTCCTTGCATTATTTATTCTGTTATTACCAGGTTGGGCACTGCTTTCTTTCTTTTTGCATGAAGACAGAGGCAAAGTAGGTGTTGAACAGTTCCACCTTATCTCTGTCACCCAATAGCATTTCTCCATCATCTCCACACAAGGGGCATACTACTTGCTTGTTCTTCTTGCTTCAGACATAGCCAAAGAAACCTTTTAAAATTATTTTTAACCTCTCTTTCAAGCCTGATTTCATTCTGAGCTTTGGCTTGCCTGACCTACTCCCTGCAACTCTTCCTTTGTGATTTCTCTTTTCTTCCATTTCTTATACATTCCCTTCTTACATCTCAGCTCATCTGTAAGCTCCTTATGCAGTCACACTGGTTTCCTTAGGTGCCTCCCACTTTTCTTTCATGTTGGAATTGTCTGCCTTTGTGCCTTCAGTAGTTCACCTTTAAGAAACTCCCATTCATCTTGGACTCCCTTCTCCATGAGTATTTCTGACCATGGGACTTCACCTACTATTTCCTTAAGCTTTTTGAAATCAGCCTTCTTAAGTTCCAGAATACATGTCCAGCTGCACTCAAGCATTCCCTTGCCTGTGTATAATGAAACCCAAGAGGACAAATTAGTTTAAATTTCCTGTTATGTGGATTATGAGCCAAATTCATCCCAAGTATATACGCTTAAAAGAGAGACTTTAGAGGCTAAATATGTTCTTTGTGGCCACCCAGAGATACCAGACTTTAAAACAATGCCATGCACTTGATTGCTTTTTTAAAAAACCACTGAGCTTGCTACACTTGCAGTTGCAGCTTCTTTCTGATGCTGCAGTCAAAGAGTTGTTTATGAATCTCATGAGAGGATGTGAGTTGCAAACAACTTTGACAGGTGTCAGTTATTTTAAGGTAAGATTCCCACACTCCTGAATGCCGGAGCTCTACAGAAGATAATTGAGAGTTGCTGGACTTTGCAGCATATCTTTTGTGAAATTCTTATCTGATTCGCCTTTGATTTTTAGGTTGCTCAAAGGGCTGGACCAGTTCCAACCTCTCCTTTGTATTAGCTGATAAACAGCCTCCCCCAAGAACTGTTACAGCAGCCAGAAATACATCCTTCAATTACAAGGAGCACCAACAGGGTATGCACTCTTATTGTGTAGTTTCATAGAACTTTATATTTAGTACCTGACCTAAGGTATCTTTGAACTAGTCTATGCACACATTACTTTATCCATGCAGCAAACAGCCCTGCTTATAACATCTCTAACATATACTTTCTATGTGGATCCTTTGGATCAACTGAATATCTAGGCCACTTCTAAACTAACAACAACAACAACAACAACAACAACAACAACAACAACCACACACATTCTCAATTCCTCTCTCCCCAAAATCCACTTTGCTTTCAGGATAGTAGTGGGATGAAGACAAAATCTACTGATATCATATATCAGTCTGGAACAACTGGAGACTTACCAAGCTGAACAGCCCACTAGGTGTGTGCTGTGGCCTGTCAGGGACTTGATAAGGCCCCTGTTTTCTTCTCTGCCTCACACTGCAAAAAAGAGTTGCTGTTGTCATGTCGGACACCTTGAAAGGCATAATCCATGGCCGATGGGCTGCATTTGGCTTAGTTTGTACCATGGCCTCTTATATGTCCCCCACTCCCACAAAGACTTGTACCCACTGTGAACTTTGCCCAATTCCTTGATTCAATAATCACATGTCTACAGAGATATTTTGGGGCCTGATAAGCCCCAAATGATAAGCTTATGGTGGCATAACAATGTAAGTATGTAGCCAGCAGACTGCTTTAGAAAGGCTCTGCTGGATCAGGCCGAAAGGCCTATCTAATCCAATGCCTTCTTTCACTTGTTTGACAACCAGGTGCCCATGGGAAGCCCCCAAACAGGTAGCATCTTATGCTTCCTAATGGTAGGACTGGAGAACATGAAAATAATACTGAACCACGGCCCTTTCTCTCTTTTGTTTAAGACTACTGTGGCTGCAGTCTTAAGCACACACTCCTAGGCAAGCATGTATAGGACTGCATGGCACGAGACCAGATTTAGTCGAAACACAAGTCAGATCTGCACTGCAAGCTGATAATCAACTGTTTAGTGCTGCTGGACAAAGATGATGACCTGGGGTTTTTGCTCTTTCTGTTGCCCCCCTTTATTACAATATCATTCCACACGCAGTCACAATGACGTCTCTAGGAAGGTGCAAGTGTGGTTCAGTTCCATGGCTGCCACCCTTTGGTTTAATCTCAGACGCAAAATGTGCAGTGATTCATTTCCAGGTAGCAATCCTACTGACATTCTTTTCCGCTTTCCAGTTATTTCTCATCAAGATACTATCGTGGGTTTATTTGTACAACTACGCAAAGTTCAACAAAAACAAATGTGCCCAGTTTGCCTTTTGATAAAGATGTAAATTGGGAGGTCTGATTTCTGTGGTTTCTGTCTATGTGCATGTTTGTAGAGCAGTATTTCGAAGCAGGGAAAGTTGCCCTTCAGACTAATAAAATGTTCAATGCAGTAACAGCATGCCACACCACACCCACACTAGCTTCCATATGGTGTCAAAGCAGGCCAGATGTGCATTGCACTGCATATGGGGTAGGTTAGGTGCCTTGTATCAGCATTAACTTGCATATAACTGTAAATGCATGTCCAGGGTAGATATCTCCTGTCACACTGCATACCTTTGATTTCTGCATGAAATAAAAAACACCGTTCTGGTCCCGTCCCCCCCAATATTTGATCTAGCAACAATTTCATTGACTGGAGTATCCTTTGTGGATTGGGTAGTAGTCACACCCTCCACTGTTTTAGAGGATGCCATCACCCCCACAGTAGTAGGGTACAAAATCCATTCATGGGGGACGTTGTTCAAAACTGTTGGGAATCTGGTTCCAGCAGATCATCCCTCTTGAGTTAAGAGCATGTGCAGAACTACAAATAGCCAGACATACAGCTTACAGGACCACAGATGGAGCATTGTGTTGGAACAAGATGCTTGCTCAGGACTCTACTACATAGGAGGGCCTCCCAATGTCCCAGGACTGATTTGCCACATTTTGAAGTAAGATGAATAATATACTCTGCCATATAAAGCAGGCACAGGAAACCTCTAGGCCCTGCACTAGATTCAGCCCTCAGGGACTCCCCACACAACTCACCCAAGCTTCTCCCCAAGCCTCCCCACCGCTCCTCTGTTAATTTTTAAGTTTGTAGGCAGAAGACTCAAGGTTCAGTCCCCAGTATTTCCAAACACAGCAGAGAGAGTCTCTGGGGTGCAGCTGCCAAGTCAGTGAAGGCTGGGGTGCAGCTGGGGTGCAGCTGCCAAGTCAGTGAAGGCTGAACCAGAGGGGCCAGTAGTCAGTCTTGGTATACAGCAGTTCCCTATGTTCCTGTGATGTATATTTATTCTGAAATGAGTCTCTCTGAGTTTAGTGAGGCTTAATCTTAACCAAAGATTTTAAATCTTTGGTTTGGTTAAAATCTTAACCAAACCAGACAGGAGTTTATTGTGAAATTGTTGCTGCTATGCTTACAATTCCACACACATACACACACCCTGCATCTACATGACATTGTAATGTAAACATACATACATACATACATACATACATACATACATACATACATACATGTTCAGTTTCTGTTAATTGGTTCTCATGGGAAACTTATAGATTCTTGCTTCATACAATTAACTCAAGGCAGTGTCAATTTACTCTTGGCAGAAAGCCAAGGTCTGCCTGACCTGGAAACTACTCTCTGATTGGTTAACGGCCAGCACTGAACTCTTATCTAGGAATGCTAGCACAGTTGTTTCTTGTTGGGTGTTAGGAGTAGGAGTGCTGTGTATATGGTTGGAGAGAGAGAGACAGAGAGGATTTATTTTGCTTTGCTTTATAGGCAGAAACTCTGCTGGTTTTATTTTCTTTTAATAAATCCTGTAAATAGTTATTCTGCGTCTAGCCGACTAGTCATTTCCACCTCAACTAGCTTCTGCACTGTGCAGGAAAACTCTGCTACGTTTGGGCTAAAGCCACTAGAGCTATGCCTGACACTTCAAAATTCTAAGAATACATACATACATACATACATACATACATACATACATACATACAGGCTGGCATTTTTGTTTGTTTACATTTAGTCTGGATTTCCCCTTAATGTGGAAAATCAGATATGTAAAAATAGCCCAGTGTACACCTGCAACTGCTCCCAGCATGTTAGTGCAATCTTTAGGGTGAGTGTTTTGTTATGTGTGTGATAACATCTCAGTAGGTAGTCCCTATTGCCACACACCTACTTACATTTTGCTCTTCACCTGAGCAGTTTTGTTTCCAGTAGCCTCAGATAACAAATACAAGACTCCTATTTCTACTGCTTGTCCCACACCTGGTTTGGAGGAGAGACTCTCTCAATATCTCCTGAGAGGTTGTAATCACTGTATGAACACCTGTCCCCCCTTTAATTAGAAAACAAACAAACACAGAGGTATTTGACAAAACCCACAGTTTTTTTTTTATTTAAATTATTCCCTTTCCAAAGCCCTACCCTTCATTTTGCCCCTAATAAAACATGGTAGCTAGCTGAAGAAGGCTGGCTATGCTGGCTCATGTACAATTCTTAGGATGCAATTTCTTCAGGTATGCAGAGGTATAGAAATACCTGTGTTCATGCCTGTAATTTAAAAAGGTAGTGGGTGCCAGGGGAGAAGTAACTGAGGGGAGAGACCAAAAAGCAGCAACTCTGGTGTGGATGGTAAGTAGTGGAACACTCATGAATATAATATCCATTACAGAGGTGGGGAGAGGAATGTGTGGAAGCTAGCATGCCTAACACGCACACAGAAAAAGTAGATCTTGAAGACTCATTTATGATACCAGGTCTGGTCCCTATCTGGAAGTACCCAAAGTGTGCTTAGCAGTGCAGTCCTCAAACGTCCAATGATTGGGTTTCACATACATGCCTGCTGAGTGTGTTCACTCAAAAGTTAGTCTCATTGAGTTCCATGGGCTTCACGGCCAAGTAAGCATGCATAGGATTTCAGCCTTTAGACACATCAAAAATCTTTCAGCTCCTCTTCTGGGTAATTCATTTGCAGACTCGTGTAATTAGCCACAGGTAAACTCAGACGTCTTGGTGTCTTTCCCAGAAATGGGGCTCTGTCTCCACTCCTTTCCCTTGCAGTCAGAAGACCTGCTGCCTCCGAGAAGTTCCTTCGCTGCTTCGGAGCACTTACATGTGCTTTAATGAAATGTAGGCGAAGTTCCCTCCCTCCCGCTCCCTTTTCTCATGTCAAAAAGATCAGAGAGGTCAGGTCCCAACACGCTACACCCAGACGATCACGCTTCCAAAAAGTTGCTTTGAGTGAAACAAACAGGCGGTCGGTTTGGCCACTGTGCATTATGTAACTAGTGCACTGGCTGCAGGAGCTGGATGACTGACACAGAGAAATTCCTGGCGGAGGGGGAAGGGTGCTGCTGCTGCTGCCCTGAAGTCACTGTAATTACCAAGCGCCGTTCCAAGAAACCTAAAGGGTAAAGTGGCTGGAGATCAAGGGAAACAAAATGGAGACCACCATGTTTTGTTTTGTTTTCGTTTTTTTTTAATACCCCGAAGAACTAGAACGTGCACTGCAGAAGTGAGTGTCAGTACACATGTAACACGCCCCCCCCCCGATTAAATGGCACGAACCCAATCCGAGCATATGAATAGTTGGTGGTGGTGGAGGGGATGCTCTTCGGGAAACGAGAAGCTATGGAAACAATGAACGAACTATGTTTCACCCCCGCGCGCACACGCACCCCACGCTCGCCTCTGTGCGTGTGCGGTTGTTGTTCTTTTTCTTTTAAAGACCCAAACTATTATTAAAAACTCTTAAAACTCCCCGCTATCTAAGTTCGAGCGCAGATTGCCCCTTTGCTGTGTCGCTGCCCCTTTAAGACCTGCTCTCTTAACAGTTGCACAGAAAGGGAGTGACCTCTGGGCTTTGACAGCTCCCCTAATAACTAGCAGAACCCTGGCTCCTCCCTCGGCGTTTGATTGGGCGGCGGGCCGGTATCCACTTTCTCGATTGGCCGAACGCTTCCCCTGAGCGAACCTTTAGAACTCCGAGACACAATATTCTGTTACATTGTAGCAAAATGGCGACTGTCATTCACAACCCCCTGAAAGCGTAAGTAGGAATCAAAAATGTACATATTCCGCGTGGTTTAAATATGAAAAAGGGCGCCTTTCCGATGCATGCTGCCAGACTGAACCTGGCGTCTCCAGACTCCCAGCTGGTCTACCCTCCTTCGCTCTTTTCTTTCCTATCTCCTCCTCCTCTCTTTCTCTTTTTTGTGCAACACACACGAAGTCTCTCGCTCGGTAATTAATAAGAAGAAATTATTACGTTCGCGTCCTGCTTAATTGATTTGCGGTGGTGAAAAGAAAGCGGAGTTTCTGGGCGCTGGGGCACCGACGCTCTTGCAGCTCTCGGGAACGGCAAGGTTTTGACGGATCCCCGAGGGGGTGCGTTGCACTTGACAGAGTCCTGTGCGTGGCGTCCGGGCTGGCTTTGCAGCGCTGTCAGCGCAGCGTCCAGCGCAGAAAGATCGATTTGTGGGAACCGGGTGCACAAGGACGGGCTCGGCAAACGCTCGGGTTGCAGTTTCGCGAGTTTTTTTTTCCTTTTCTGTTTGCAGAACACTGTAGTTCGGGGATGGCTTGAAAGCTGCGGGAGGGAAGGAGTTTGAGTCGCCAGCGTTTGGCTGGCTCGTTGTTGGCAAAAGGGCAGCACGGATCTTTTCATGGCAGGACAGTAGGGACATATTAGCCATTACACTTGTATATGCGTGTGTATGGAGAGAGAGAGACCGACTTGTTCTAGATGAATGACTCGGGTTGGTGGCTGGTTGCTTTTGATAAAGCGCAGGAAGTCCGGCGATCTGCTTTACATACCGTTCGACCCCCCCCCCCCCGCTTTTAAAAGTCGAGGATGCCGGAGCTCGGAATGCGTTTCGATTCTGGAATGAATACACTCGGTGGACGCCGCCAGGGTGCAATTGAGGGTGAAATCTGGCTACTCTCCAGAATCCAGATCATCCAGAAAGCCCCGGTGTGCAGGTTCTGGGGGCAGCCCTACTACCTCGGGGGGCGGCGTGTGTGTGTGTGTTTTTTCCATCATAACCCTGGTGGTTAAAGGCGGGTAGTTTTCTTCGGAACCTCCCCGGTTTTTCCTTCTGGTCTGCAGCACACACAGCCAGTTTAATCCCCCCAGGCATTAATGGGAGAGCGGGATTTGGCAGTGCGACTGGGGATTGCGGGGCTTTTCCTTTTCCTTAACCTTTTCAGGGTTACTTCTGCGCTCGAAGGAACCGGCGCTCAGTTACAACGCGGACGGTGGTGGATCGGATCAGGGATCCTGGCGTGGTAGAGGCGGAGGGGAGGGAAGCTCCTTTGGGGCTGCTTCGCTACCACTCGCTGAAGTTATCCGACCGGGGGGCGGGGGGGGGCGGGTCGTCTGCCACCTTTCAGCCTTCCTTCCTCCGATCCGGGAAAAAGCACACATTTCGGAAGGGTGTTCCGGGGATACTCGCTGATGTGAATGGATGGGAGGAGGGGAGAGTAAACCGGAGGAAGAAGCAGCCTTCATTGGGGACAGCTGTGGGGGTTGGGGAGAGAGGATGCACAGCGAGCTGTCATATTTAAATAACTGACATCTCCCCTCCCCCCTCTTTCCCTTTCTGGAATGAAATATTTGCATAATGAGACCCTTTCCTTTAGTGAATTCTAAGCAGGGACCGTCAGGGAAGCGGCACCTGCGATTTTCAGATCATTAGCGAGCGATCCCCTTCCTGCGATGGCGAGGGAGAGCGGGGCACAAAAGTCGGCGGCCAAAAGCCATAGCTGCCAAGTTCTCCCTTTTTTTAGGGGAAATTCCCTTATGCTGAATAAGCTTCCTCGCGAGAAAAGGGAAAACTTGACAGCTATGCCAAAAGCGGGTGGACGTTCATGCAGCTTCCCAGCAAAGTTTAAAAACACCGTATTTGTCACATCCGTATCTCGCCCTTCCTCCGAGTGGCTCGGGGCGGCGCACGTGGTTTTTATGAAAATAGATTACTAAAAAAAAAAATCTTCATAGCAAACCTGAGAGCTAGGTAAGATTAGAGCAGTCGGTGTGCTTCGTGACTATAGGAGCCAACTCCTAGGGGCCGAGGTCCCTTCGCCCCCCTCCATTTGAGGGCCCCCCAAAGTTGATGGGCATTGCCATTCAAATGGTGTGCGTGAGCTGCATCTTGTGATCGATTATGCGGGGTAGGGCTTACCCCCCGCAATATTTTATTCAAGTTGGCACCCCTGTTCATGACTACTGAGGGCTGGGCGAGGGCGAACCCACTTCTCCTCAGCCCGGATCCAGTATGCGCTTACATCTTGTGGAAGTGATCTGGAGTTATGCTCGCTTGGAGTCGCACGTGTTACGTCGGTTTCAGGGGGGCGAGGTCGCTCAGTCCTCCCTGCTGAAACCCCCCAAGTGAAGCAGTTAGTGGCCTCCTTGACAGCTCAGTCAGCCCTGCTCCCTATTGCCTGCGGGGTCCTGTTCCCTGTTGCCCCATGCAACCCTTGCACCCGAGTCAGTCGGTATTTTACTCCTGCTTGCACAGATCCGCTGCAGCAGCAGCCCACTCCCGGGCATGTTTACTCGGAAGTAAGCCCCGATGGCCATTGGCTTGTCAAGCCCACAGCCGCGAGCACGAAGGCAAAGGATGAGTGGAAGTTTCTTTTCGAGGAGCTCCCTCGAAGGAAGGGCAATATTTTCATCGCGAGCCTGGAAGGGGGCGGGAGGCGCGTGGGGGGTGGATCCGGAGTCGAGCCTCGCTGACATCATTGGTGCAAACGAAGCGTGTGCGCCCGGCGAAGTAGCAGAAGCTCCTCGCGCGACGCTATTAAATTTGTTGGCGCCCAGCAACCTTGTGCATCAATCATTTCCTGCCCCTCCACGTGACCCGTTGGGAGCCCTTCGCTGCCCGTCGATGAATTCATCTTGCGGCCCAGAGTTCGCCGCCCTGCCGACTCTCTCCCGCTCTTTTAAAGGGACAGAGAGAGAGAGAGAGAGAGAGAGAGAGAGAGAGAGAGAGAGAGAGAGGGAGGGAGAGAGGGAGAGAGGGAGAGAGGGAGAGAGAGAGAGGTGTTACTGTCCATTTGCCAAATTCACAACTTGCGTCGTTGTTTTTAGTGCGCGTTAGTTAAACGCAGTTAAATATACTATAGAACGTTTCTTCTAAAAAAGTTGCTGATCACAAGCCGTATAAATATATACCAGCCATATATACGTATAAATATGCATCGCGCCAGCTTATGAGGGCAAAGGCAGTTAAGACACATTAGGGGGCCAGAGAAGGGGGGGGGGTCGCAGCGCGATCCGTCTCAGCCCCGTTGTGTCCTTCCTGACAATGAAAGGGAGCCGAGCAGCATCTACATTTTGATTGTGATGTCTCAAACAACTGGCGCCCCACTCCCCTTGCAAAGAAACTGGCCTCGAAAAGGTTTTCTTGGTCACCATCGGTATCGCTCGACCTCCTAAATGACAGCGGCCCCCTTAAACTCTTTGTATCCTTGGTGTATAACAATCCCTTCGTTTTCAGTATACACCGAACTAGGCAGCGCTGCTAATTCCGTATATTAATTCCACGTGGGGAATATAAAGTACTGCATTTCCAGTCCCGCCGGATACTCGGAAGAAATACTTTGAAGTTCCCAACTGGAGGCACTGGGGGCCCTTTTCTGTTTGTTTTCAATTTCCCAGTGCTCTCTCTCTCTCCTCCTCCTCCTCCTCCTCCTCCTCCTCCCCTCTTACAATAGCATCCGCAGATCCTTTTGGGTGTCTCCGGCGCTTCTCCGCTTTCCCTCCTTCTCTTCTGGGATTCAGCCAATGGTGTGGCTGCCCATTGTATTGTTTCTGCCGCTGAACACCTTGTTTGCCCACACGTTGCGAAAAGGCAGGGAGCATCTAGAGGGCTGGATGGCTGGGATTCCTGAACCTGGGCTCTAGGGGGGTGGGGAGGCTAAGCATGGGCAAATGCCCACCTTGGATAAAAATGGACTGTCTTGCAGCACACCCACTTACCTGTTCTTGTCTGCATTAGAAAAAACAGACTCAAGGGAGGTTTATTTCTGGTGGTGAAGAAGGTAATATGTGAGACAGTTTGTGCAACCCTCTCCTCCCTCCCTTCTGACCCCAAATCTCTGTTGACCCTCCTTTATTCACCTTCTATTTTTTCCTTTTCCTTCCTGGGCCTGCCTTTGATCAAGAAAGGGAAGCTGGACTTATCTGGACAAAACTTGCAGGATCAAGCAGCCATAAACAACTAAGACTTTTTACATTTGCTTGCTTTGGAAACTTAGACATTGTCTGTCTGTCTGTCTGTCTGTCTGTCTGTCTGTCTGTCTGTCTGTCTGTCTCCAGTAGGGTGTCTCTCTCCACCCTGTACAGTATTTGCGTGTCATTGCCTTATTTTAACACCCTGGAGGGCAGGGATTAAATGATGTTCCTATCACTCCCTGTACGTAATTGGATTCTGCAGTGTCTCCTGTTGGTTGCCTGTTGATGGTTGTTGATATTGACCTCTTAGTGTGGACAGTTGGGACAGTTGGCATCCACCTGCCTCAGGAGGCAGTGGAGGAATGTGCCTTTGGGAGTACATACAGTCAAACTGTAGTATGGCTACAGCACCTGCTGTGGAGACCAATATGGGAGAGACATGCTTTGTTGCAGCTGCTGCAGATGCATCATGGTATTTCTTCCCTCTGTGCTCCTCCCAGCAATCATTCCTCCTCTGGTCACTACTCTGCATACACGACCTGTTTGTCTCCAGGCCCTGCGGCCCCCTCAAGTCTGAAGAGAAGTCCTTGCTCACCCAAGACATGGTAATTTGTCCCCCAGCTCATCTTCATCCCTGGATAACTCACCTCCTTTCTTCCTACCAGCCTTGTTACCCGCCTCCCCCAATCTCCTGCGGTTCCTGCTCATGAGAAGTGCTAAGAAAGTTTTATAGAATTCCCCTCTGTTCCTGCTATACTACTAGTGGTCAGTGCCCCAGGCTACGTACATGCCATACATTTAAAGCACATGACTCCTCAAAGAATCTTGGGGATTGTAGCTTTGTGATGGGTAAACTACACTTCCCAGGATTTTTTTGGGGAAAACATGTGCTTTAAATGTATGGTCCGTAGGCAGTCTCACCAATGCAATCTTCCTCCTGGTTGGTGATCTCCATTCTGATCTCAGTGGGAGAGAGAATCAGCAAACAACCACAAAATGAATGACGGTTCACTTTCTTTTATAGGCTCCCCAGTATTCCCTTGGGAATGCTAGCGTAAACGTTGCTTGCACTAGGGAATTCCCACCCTTTTCCTCCCATGCTACCTTCCAAAAACCTCTCCTCAGTTAACTCAGGGATCCTTGGTAAAGGGCTGGGATGTGGGGCAGGGTATTGCTCTTCTCTGCTGACCAAAGATGCTTTTGCCTGATTGCAGACTATTCCACACCCCATCTCCAGTAGTGCCCTGTCCCACATCCCAGCCTACACTGAGCACCCCATGAACACTAGAAATGGCCTTTTGAGGGTTGCAGGAGCTGAGAGTGCGGAGACAGGTCGAGAGTTCACTGGGGCAAGTGTCCCTTCTGGTCATGCTCGCAGAATTGGGTACAACTCAGTGTTTATGTGGAATACATATGTGTACCAACACACACACACACACACACACACACACAAATTTGGGATAACGTCATGCACCTGACAAAATGGACCATAGCAGATGAAAGCTTAAGCCGCAATATACCTGTATCTGCTAGTCATTACGGTGCCCCAAGAGTCTTTTTGTGTTTGTGCTGATGAAATCAGCAGCCATCATGTGCTTAGTAACTAACATGCCTCAAACTATCGCCAGGCTTAACAGGCCTGAAAACAAAGAATAAAAAAGAAGAAGAATGTAGTCACACAGAAGTGTCCAAGCCAGCCCGGACTAGTTCATTTGCATGGAGGTGGCTGCTGTGTGTCTGAACGAAACCTGAGGAGTCTCATTGGTGAAGGAAACAAAAAGACCCCTAAATATGATTATGCCTTGATCTAAACCTGCACTGTGATGAAGTACAGATGAAGATAATTGTACTTTAAAAAAACAAACAAACAAAAAAACCACTGGAGTTTAATAGCTACCTGCTTGCTGAGTCTGGCATTGAGTAGTCCTTTCAGCAGATGTTAATCATTAAAAAAAAAAAAGAGTCTTGAGGCTTAAGTCTGTGGAGCAATGTGCCGGCAGAGATGCAGCTGGGATGGAGAATAACAGCACATTGTCGCAATCTGATGGTGGTCATGAGCCAATCCAAAATATTATGCTAAAGCAACAGCTCTGCTGTGTTAGCAATTATGCAAGTGACAATTGCCACTGTTTAATGTAGGCAGATGGGGTCCATGGGGCTCGCCAACCTGGGAGGGTAGCCCATCT
The DNA here is from genome assembly GCF_963506605.1 of Zootoca vivipara. Taxonomy (NCBI): domain Eukaryota; kingdom Metazoa; phylum Chordata; class Lepidosauria; order Squamata; family Lacertidae; genus Zootoca; species Zootoca vivipara. The sequence goes on from NC_083276.1 coordinate 44,915,831, forward strand.
AGGAGAAGGAAAACTCTGATCCTAAACCTCTGCTGCCCTGCAGGGTATCTTCAGGAAAAGAAAAGGTTAAGGAGTAAACCCTACACAAATCTGGAGTCCCTAAGATGGTTGGTTGGATGGCGTATTGTCATAGCTGTCTCCCGTTTTTTGCAGGAAACCCCCGGATTTTAATCCGTTTCCCGCTGTTATCCCGAATAGAAAAAAATCCCAGAAATCCCCCGGATTTCCTACCTGCCAGAGGCTCCATTTCAGATGCCGCTCTGCCCATGCCTGGGCACCGGAAATCGGGCAGAGCGGCATCGGAAGTTGCTTCTACACATGTCTGGACACGCATAGAAGCGACGCCTGGTGCCGCTCTGCCTATGTCTGGGCACTGGAAATCGGGCAGTGCCGGCACCGGAAGTTGCTTCTACGCATGTCCAGACATGCGTAGAAGCAACTTCCGGTGCCGCGCCACTGCTGACCCCGCATTTTTCGGCAGGAGCCTTGGCAGCTATGCGTATTGTATGCCTCCTTCTGACGACAACTGCAACCAAACTGGTGCCAAACATATTGCTCTGCTTTCTTGGACCACATAAAGAAGGCCGAGAGGGGGTCCTATTGTCTGGGCAGCCCAGGACTTCCATCCACGCTGCCCAGGCTTGTACATTGGGGAGGTCAATTCAGTGATGTTAACCCAATGGTTTGATTTCACTCCTGTTCTGCCCCATTCCAACCCTTTCTGTGAATTTTTTATGACTTCTGGGGCTACTTCCAGGTCCAGTGCTATGCATGTGTGATTGCGCATCATTTGGACATGCCTAGATTGGTCACTGCATGTATTAAATTTCTATACTGCCCTTCACCCAAGGATCACATGGCAGTTTACAATATAAAAACACAAAAATACACAACATAGTAACAAACACAAACAATACCCCCACCCCACATTGATGATTAAATTAGTCAAAGGCCTGGGAGGAGAGAAATGTCCTCCCCTCCCCGCTTAAATATATGTAACAAAGGCTCCAGGCAACCCTCCTTGGTCCAGCAAGACTCTTCTTACATTCTTAAGTTCTGTGGCTCTCGACATTTATAAATGCTTTTTGAAATGCATCCCACTTATAATTTGTTTCAGAAGCAAAACCATCCTAATCAGTAAAGCTCTGTCATCCTTGTATCTTTGACCTCCTGGAAAAGTGTTGGATAAATATAGCCGCAAGATGTGTGAGTGGATGTGGATGCTGAACAAAATGGGCTAGAGATAGGAAATGAGAACTGCTATGAGCTGGGGGAAGGGTGTACTATTGGGGAATCTGGGAAATGATAGGTTCCCCTTTTATTTAGTTGCATGAAAGACTTGAATAGTTGCTTAGTGCTTTTGTACCGTATATTCTGGTGTATAAGACGACTGGACGACTGGGCATATAAGACGACCCCCAACTTTTCCAGTTAAAATATAGAGTTTGGGATATACTCGCCGTATAAGAAATACGACCCGGCGTATAAGACGACCCCCCAACTTTTGAGAAGATTTTCCTGTGTTAAAAAGTAGTCTTATATGCAGGAATATACAGTAATTTGTTTCTTCAAAATTCAAGTCTTGCACAGCCCATCAGATTGCGTGGATGGATGGAGTTGGCTTCATAAATTTGTCATGGGGTGGGAAAGGATTTTCTCAAAACCTCTACATTTGTTTATACATACTGTATTCCCCCCCCCAAAAGAAGCCACAATAATAGGCTTGGATGGGAATAACATTCAAGGGACATGAAAATCAAAATTGTTGCAAGAATTCAGAGCTACAAATCTCCCTATTTGTGGGGGTGGGAGGGGAAAGGACTTTCATGGTAAAAGGGGAACATATTTGGGGAAAGTTTTCAAATTGTGTTAAATGGGTTCCACATTCAATCTTTTTCAAAGAAAGTCTGCACAAATAATGGGTCCTTGCACTTAAGTATCACTAAAATCAATGGGACAAGGTAACTTCTGGTGAGACTGTCTCATCAATTTCATTGAGATTTAAGTATAATGTAACGTTCTGAGGGTGTTATGAAATGAAGTGGCCTTTCCACATTGCACACTTATCCTGGGAGATGAATCACAATGGATTATTAAGCAATGGACTCTAGATTTTGTCAGTCTGTGTTCTGATCACGTTTGCAATCTAGGCATGTGGTTTTGTGAGGGTTTTGATGAATGTTGTCAGTTACCCTACACTTTCTAATTCAGTTTCTGGGCATTCGACTGCTGCTTCAGTGAGGTCTGAAGACAACATCCAGACAGTATAACCAGCTTCAGCAATTTGCTTTCTTTATCAATACATGGGTGGTGCTGTGCTCTAAGAGCCTAGGGCTTGCCGATCAGAAGGTCGGCGGTTTGAATCCCTGCGACGGGGTGAGCTCCCGTTGCTCGGTCCCAGCTCCTGCCAACCTAGCTGTTTGAAAGCATGTCAAAGTGCAAGTAGATAAATAGGTACCGCTACAGCGGGAAGGTAAACGGCATTTCCATCTGCTGCTCTGGTTCGCCAGAAGCAGCTTTGTCATGCTGGCCACATGATCTGGAAGCTGTACGCCGGCTCCCTCGGCCAATAACGCGAGATGAGTGCGCAACCCTAGAGTCGGTCACGACTGGACCTAATGGTCAGGGGTCCCTTTACCTTTAATGGGCAAAAAAAGAAATTTCAATGCATTCCTACGGGGAACCGCGATTCGCAAGACAATTTTTTCGCAAAATGAATTGACTCGCGGAACAAATTAAATTCGTCTTGCGAGGCACCACTGTATCTTGGTACCCCTGTGGGGCTCAGGAGCCCAGTTATGTCACCCTTTGCTTGCCTACAGAGCTGGCAGCCTCTCACCCTTTTTCTAACACTGTCCCTTGTGGAGTGTTCACTCAGCCTCCTCTCCTCTCCACTCTCTTTGGGAGTCCTCTGGGCAACTGCTGCCGCCACCCCTGGTCTCTGAGCTGCCACCCCACCCCTTCCAGAGGCACCATTTGCCTGCAGAGCTGGTAGCCAGAGCTGCTGCAATAAACAGCTGTGCAAGCCTTGGGGAAGCAGAGATGAGAAAGGGCATCAGAGGAGGGGGAGGGAAGGAAAGGGGGACAGAAGCCAGTGCTGCCCCTGACCATCATTCAAGGCACCCCAGGGTGCCACAGCACACTGGTTGAAAACCACTTGCATAGGGTATGCTGCCAGAGGAAAAGAGTTGAGTCTGTGGAAGAGGTTAGAGGACTATTTATTGAGAATCCAATCTGATTTGTGCTTGTGGTGTTACATGGGCAGTTATACATAATCATGCTTTCAATAGCATTTGCTCTTGGGTGGGGGTGGGGGCGGCACACTGCTTTGTTTGCAATAGGTCTATATCCTGTAGTTTTCTGCTGTCATCCTGTAACCTTTAATACCACAAATGTTCCGAGGTTATGGTTTCTTTGTGTCCCTCCAGACTGCAATAATGTGGTGACATTAGGGAAGCACCCAAAGCCAAAACTCTGTCCAAGAGGCCACAGTGTGCTCACTACCTGTGTGATGAATAACTATAACCAATTCCATTAGTTTTCTCTGCTGGAACTGTTTGAGGAGCACAAGTTGTAACATGGTAGCCTTATGAACCCAGCAGAAGAGAGGTGGGATGGCATAGAAAAGCAAGAGTATTTTCCTTTTGAATGAGAACATAACAAAGGAGAAGAACGTTGTAATCAAATTTTAAATAGTTCTCTCTTAAACCACTGCAAGAAGCTCTGGCCAGGAATTTTTCATGACATGGTTTATAGCCTAAGAGAGCCTGTTCGAGCCACAGATTCCAAGTCAACGGCCTCAAGGAAGAATTTAATTTAGTGTCTCTGAAGTTTTTGGCATGGCCTCCAATACACCAATTCTCCCCTCATATGGGAATAGCTGATGAAGTTCAGCAAAATGCATCTTAGGTCACACTTTCCCTGGCTGGGTGTTGTAATGTAAGCAAAATACAACTTCAGCCTCTGTGAATAATTTGATGGCATGTTCAGCAGTGCCCAGAACTGTTGCATCTTGGCAGAGAATGATATGACAAATTCCACAGCCGTATGGTGTGAATGTAATCACAACAGGGTGTTTCCTCTGAATCTTGACTGGTTTCTCATGGCACTTGCTCCTCAGGCAACTCCTTTGGGGTGTTACTGATGTGGGCTGCTTCACCCAACTACCGTATGTTTCATCAAAAGCTGGTGTTCAATGTTATATCTTTTAATATTGCAGAGTCTAGTTACAGGGCGTGCAATTCTTCACTGAACGGAGGTACTAAAACAAAATGGTTTTATCTTTATTCAGTTTATGGGATCAATGTTGCGAAAGATCCCAGTTTGCCAAGGACTGCTTAGCCTTGCTTCTTATAAGTAACCCAACTGAAATAAATGGGTTACACTTAATCCACCCCCCTGTTGTCTCAATTCCAGATCTATGGGTTTGGTCATGGTTTCTTGGTGCTTAGGAAAGTGCATTCTGCACATGCTCACTGTCTCCTCCTTTTACTGCACATCTCCCAGGACTGAGTCTTGCCATGACAGTGGTGTGTTGGGACTCAGAAGTTCTGAGTTAAGCACTGGTGAGCCTGGATTCAAATAATACCTTGATCCTCTCCTTTACCCTCCCAGTGCCTTTTGTTCTATTCCTGGGTCAGTTTTATCTGAGAGATTGACAATGGGCTGCTTAACAACCAGAGAGTTTCTTTTTCCTGGTCACCTTCACATGGGATGATGGTTATAACCCAGCATGCCATTTTGCAAATCAGGGGGCTTCCCTTGTGGCATTACCTAGTTCCATAAATACCGTAGCTCTCGGTGGCTGTTTGTGACTGGGACCTTATACATTTGGCATTGTACCCCACTTTACAGAGATGGAGAGTGATTGAGATGGAGAGTGGTTGAAAGAGGCACATCCCCATCAGGTGATGTTTCAGTTCACTACCACCTGAAGAACGGATATCTTCTACAAGCATTTAGTCTTGGGGAATAGTTCTAGCCAGACAGAGGTTAGTAGCTAATCACGAAAAATACCTATTGTTATCGTGATGACAGACTTCTTCCTCCTGCCCTCCAATGTATATTCCAAAACACTATGTTCCAATGGCTAACTAACAGCACAATCCTAACCATGTTTACTTAGAAGTAAGCCCTATTGAATTCCTGGGGGCTTACTCACAGGAAAGTGTGGTTCGGGCTGCCGCTTAAAAGGCCTGAAATTAAGAGGAGTTTCACTTGATGTTACTGTCTTTGGCTAAGCTGCTTGGACACAGTGTGGCAGGCCCAGGGAAGGAGAAGACTGCAGAAAGTAAAGAAGTAAGAAGTTGCCTGCAAAAGGTGAGTTAGAGGAGGGGAGTGGTTCATCCACAGGCCTGAGGAAAAGCCAGTGAGAGGAGACAGAGGCAAACTACACACAAATGTGAGGAAGCCCTGGCAGCAGCTGCAATAATAATAATAATAATAATAATAATAATAATAATAATAATAATAATAATCAGCCGCCTTTGGAGGCTCTGGTTTTGAGCTGCAAAATGGGAAGGGGATGATACAAAGATGTACATAACCCTTTCCCTAAATAACCCCCTGTGGCGGTTTCCTCAACCTGCACAGAACCCCCAGACGTTTCACGGTCCGTTGGTACCTGCACCAACCACGTTTTAATTCCGCTGCCACCAACCAGTATATGTCTGGTAATCTCTCCACTCACTCCAGTCAGGGATAACGTTGGAACAAACTATGTTTATTTAGATTTAGTACATAAGCATGCGGTTTCCAAAAGATTAGTTCTTATTTTCTTTCATAACAGTTCCTATACCGGCCTATACCTATAGCTTATAATCAATAACAGTTCCAAACTCTCTCTCCCTTCTGGTTACCTCGCTACCTCTGCCTCACCCTCATACTCTCTCAACTGCCCCCTCTCAGAACTCTCAGCCACACCTCCTCAAACCTCCCACAACCAGCCCCAACAACAACCCCCTTCTCCTTCCTGGGGTGGGTTTATATAGTCCTCCTAACCCCACCCCCTAGGGTTCTAACTGGCTAATCCCTTTAACTCCTTCTATGCTGTCCCTAAATTTGGGTGATCGTCACACACACACACCCTGCCAACTGCCTATTTCTACAGGGTCGCTGTTAGGTATCCAAAACACTAACAGCATGTGTTTCCAGCAGCCAGTGTAGAGGTCACACTGGTACCTGTGAGACCAGCATTCAAATCCTCATAAAACTCCCGTGGTGCTCTTTAGGAAGTCATTGTCTTGAAGCCAAACCTACTACCTTGCAGGGTTGTTGTGAGGACAAAATGAAGAGGGCAAGAATCGTGCATGGCACCTTGAGCACCTTGGAAGAAAGGGGGGAATGTAAAGAAGCAATAAAACAAATGAATAAGCACACAGAACTCCATGGGCAAGGGAATCCCGAACAGAAAAAAGAGTCACCAGGGAAAGGGATAAGCACCACCTCCACTCAGAAATTGCACCCTCCTGAGAGGGGAAGGAAATTGCACATGTTCAGAAGCTGCAGATGTGAGAAAAGCCCACTGAATTTAAATAACCATCCACATTTTTGGCTCTTGGCCTCTATCCAGCTTGCATTTGCATAGATCGAGTTGCTGTTAATGGCACAGGAGCCAGGGCCAGGGAATAAGCTGGCAACCCTGTCAACTCTCCACATTTTATGCTTTGAAGAGCTAATTGGTTTGGTCAGCTGAGAGCAAATTCTGTGTCTAGTGCTATCCGTCAGCTTCATGTGAATGAACTAGTGAATAGCATGTAATTCAATAGTCACAGATGATGGAAACTTGGACTACAAGATCTGTTTCCTGATTAGTCACTGCCAGTTTATATCCTATCAGTGCGTATGTGAAGTTTGATTGTTTTGTCCTAATGTGCATAACATTATGCTTACATGTTTGTCATTTTGTTCCCCATTCACCCACTTTCAGAAACTATTCTGGAGCCCTTTGAGGTCTGTTTGGGTTTTCACAATCCTGAATAATGCAGTAGCATCTACATAACTGGCTACCGGTACCTTGCAGCTCACCCCTGACTGGTGCTTTTTTTTGTGAATAAAGAAAACAGCACCAAGCTCTCCTCTGTTTTCATTTTATTCATTTGTAGTAAATGACTTCCATTCATTTGCTATGTTAAGTTAGAAATTCTGTCTCTCATCTCTAAACAATTTCCCTGTAATTGGCCCTAATATTTGGATCTTTTATTCCTTCTGGTATCCATGCCACTTCTTTGCTTGTATTACAACAACTTATCAAAACCTTGCTTTCGTTGTCCAAGACTGATATTTCCTTTTACTACACTGGTATCTTGTAACCCCCCCCCCATCCCAGATTATAAGCCATTGGGCAGGACTCATTGGGTTTTTCCTTTGGAAATCATCTAGTTGTAGGCATCATTTACCAGTAAATCACGAGTGGGGACATTTTCCTGCCCTAAGGCCACATATTTATCTTCAGGGAAACTTATTGAGGGCCATATATGAGTGGTGGGTGGGGTCAGAGCAGTGTCAGATTTACGTATAAGCTAAACAAGCTATAGCTTAGGGCCCCACTCTCTTGGCCCCCCCAAAAAAAGTTAAAGGGAAAAAACTGGATGCACATTTCCAAAATATAAGATAAAAAACAAATAAAATAAAACCTACATACAGCAACAGTGTTTTGTGTTGTGTAGGCTCCTATGATGTAAGTAATGGGCCCCACCTGCTAGCCTGCTCCCTAAAATATCACATATTTTGTTATATGCAAATGGCTATTAGGTCCATAAATTACCATATAGCATATATTCAGCACAAAAAACAGCGACAATTTGTTGTTGACAAAGGACAGCTGGCCCCTTTACCTTCAGTAGCTTAGGGCCTCATCAAACCTAAATCCGGCCCTGGGTCAGAGGCAAAAATAGATGGAGCAACATTATTTTTTAAAAAACCGTATGTTCAGTACGGTAGTTTTACACATGCTAACACTCACCCTCTCCCCTCGGTCCAGATAAGCAAGAGGCAACATCAGAGTTCAAGGATACATTCCTGCTACACAAAAATGCTTGGTGGTTGCAGCAGGACCAATGAGGAATGAGGCTTAGGGAGAATTCAGAGGACCAGACAGAGAAGCCTGAGAGGATGCATAATGCATTGAACCCCCATGGCCTGAGGTTCCCCACCTCTGATTTAAACATTGCTGCAGAGATTTCTGTGATCTCATGGCAGGACTTTTGGAAACTCCTTCCATTGCAAAAATTGCCTGCACACTGCGGCTGTCTGGCATTTCTGTACATGCTTTATATGCATGGCAGCATTTTTCCATGTGATTTTGTGCAACAATGGCATCTTCTCCATGAAATGGTATGCAGGACCATATGCGTAAAAGCTGCCTTATTCTGAGTTAAGACTACTGCTCCATCTAGCTCAGTATTGTCTACACCAGGCGTCGGCCACGTTTTCTGCCCGTGGGCTGGAGGATTCCAACAGATTATCGTCCGTGGGCCGCACAGGCGCATGTCCGCGGCTGCACAGAAGCAATTTCTGGCGCTGCAGACATTTTGGAAATGAGCAGCACAGCACCAGAAAATGGCTTCTGCGCATGTCCGCGGCTGCGCAGAAGCGATTTCCAGTGCTGGCCGCCCATTTCCAAAATGTCCGCAGCACCAAAAATCGCTTCTACGGCTGCGTAGATGGGATTTCCAGCACCGCTTGGCGAATCCCCGTGCTGCACCGGTTTACCGCAGCGTGCGGGGGACTTGCTGAGCAGGCCGCTCGGTTCACGGGTGGTCTGTGGGCCAGATAAACAGCCTCCATGGGCCGTATCTGGCCCATGGGCTGGAGGTTGCCGATGCCTGGTCTACACTGACTGCCAGCAGCTCTCCAGGGTTTCAGACAGGGAGTCTTCCCAGCACCGTCCGGATATGCCAGGGATTTAACATGGGATCTTTTGCATGCAAAGCAGATGAACTAAGCAGCCTTAACCCGCAGAAGGTTCCAAATGTTCCTGTAGAATGCTGCAGTGGGGCCTTGTGTGAGAGCGAGACCCAGAGGGAAGAAATGTTGGGCAGAGAGAGTGTATCACTCCTGCCCCACTGCTTATCAGCTATAAATTCCCCTCTCCCCAAACTGCTTTCCACGAGTTGCATGGAACCTATATTTAGTCCCAGAGCTTTTATTCTTTCCCTGTGCCTGCAGAGCCGCCTGTGTGGCACCATTTTGGGTAGCATATCCTTGCAAGAGCATGTTCAGGGATGCATAGTGTGAATAACAAGCTGCCCTGGCTGTGGAATAGAGAGATCAATCAGATTCAATGAGATTCTACTTCCTGCATATTAGCACTGTGGGAAATTGGTAGATTTGGCAACTGTCTCTTCTGGCGTCAACAACTTAGATATACTTAAAACTATAAGATGGTTGTTTTTAGACTCTGGACTGAATGATCTTATGCGCCTATTCCCACCAGTCTTTCGATGGTAATGTGCTTCTTCTTCTTTGGCGATCACTCATAGCCGAGTAAGATTGTCTTCCAAAAACACAATTTTAACAATGAGTCCGTAAGTGACTGTGGAGGTTCATTCTGGATCCGCACGTCCTTCCACAGTGGGGACATTGGTTTCTGGGCAGAAACCAATGATCACGGTGTGCATTTGCCAAGCATGCATTCCTCTTAGCACGTTTCTCCCTTGCATCCTGAGATCGAGTGTCTTCAAAGCCCATGACACCTTTGGTAAAGGCTGTTCTTCAACTGGAGCGCTCGCAGGCCAGTGTCTCCCAGTTGTCGGTGTTTAAAGTAATGTGCTCTGTTCTACTTACTTCAAAACTGGTCAGTCAGCCCTGCTGCTCATTCTACTGACTGGGGCCCTGAACCTTGCCTGAAAGTCTTGCCCTGATGGCACCCACTATATTTGCATGGAGTCAGGGTGGTGAGCAGAGCTAAGAATCTGACTCAGGAGTAAAGCAAGGGTGCTGTGAAGTTTGTGTGTGCCACAGATTCCTGCTAAAATAAGAAAGCTTTAAAGGAGGGGAGCAAACACTGTCTGGTGTTGACATGGACTAAATCAGGGTTGGTCAACCTTGTGTGCCACAAGTCATGATAGTGCATGTGTGCATACATTGGGTGTTACACCCCTTTCATGTCGCTTTCTCACACCCACCTAGTTTTGAAAATATATTTGTGGTTCTTTCTGCCTGCTGGCTCTATAGTAACAGCCATCCAGGCTGTCTTCACCTTAATGCAGTGTCACCATTCACTCAGTGAGCAGCAGCTGGTCTGCATCTGGTTGCAGCTCCACTGATGGGGACCCTCCAACTCCAGCCAAGGACACCTGGACAGTTAAGCCCAGTCAAAGGTGACTATGGGGTTGCAGTGCTCATCTCGCTTCAGGCCGAGGGAGCAGGAGTTAGTCCACAGACAGTTTTCCGGGTCATGTGGCCAGCATGACTAAACCACTTCTGGCGCAACGGAACACCATGACAGAAGCCACATGATGCTTACCTCCACTTGTGTTGATGTCACTACTTCTGATCCCTCGGATACCTATTTATCTACTTGCACTGGCATGCTTTTGAACTGCTAGGTTGGCAGGAGCTGGGACAGAGCAACGGGAGCTCACCCCATCACAGGGATTTGAACCGCCGGCCTTCTGATAGGCAAGCCCAAGAGGCTCAGTGGTTTAGACCACAGCGCCACCTGCTCCAGCCAAGGTACACAATGTGAGCTCCTCATAAAATGCAGTTCCCATCAGGGGACTGGAATAGCCACAAGAGAGTTAGAGGCATGGCCTGTGTGTGTGTGTGTGTGACAATAGTAACAGCAGCGACTGCTAGTTACTGGAGGCTTTTGCCACCTTCTTCACAAGCCCTGTTCTACATATCCACTGCCAGAGGCCCCACTCCTTGCTGCTTCTCTGCCTCCATGTTTATGCCTGATCCCTCCACCCCTTTCCCTGTGCCATCCCCTGCAGGGCCAGCAGTTCAGCCTTCATCCTGCATCAGTTCATGGAAGCAGCACAGATAGCAGCATTATTTATTGAAAACGTGATGTGCAGGTGTGCAGTGAGAAGTAGCATCTATTTTTTTTTTAAATGTGACTGTCATTTCCTTGACCATTAGTCCAAGGAGAACAAAATGGAAGGGAAAGCATCCTTCCCACAAATCCGCTGTAAAGCCAAAGGTGGAATGAGGGAGGGAGGGGAGGGAAAAGGTGCCAAACTGGTTCTGCAGGCCTGAAGCCACTCCTCTCAAAATAGTAATAATACCACACTGTTGATTCACATGACACAGAAAGCAGCGGCAAAATGCAGTAACTCAAAGTTGGTGTAAAACTAGTCGGAGAAATCTCAGGATGAAGGATCAGAAGTGCAGTAGTGACATAAGTAAGCCCTCCCTGAAACACACCCACACCCACACAGGAGCCCATCCATGGGGGGGGGGCTCCTCTTTTAACAGGATACATAGTTCTTCAGTGGTGGAAATTTGGAGGACCTTTGGTAGAGTACAACCCTTTTGAGCTGCCCTCCTCGCCCCCATACATAGGAGGAAATAGCAGCTGTTAGACTTCTTACAGCCGTCATGAAATTAAAAGACGCCAGCTTCTTGGGAGAAAAGCAATGACAAACCTAGACAGCATCTTTAAAAGCAGAGAGATCACCGTGCCTACAAAGGTCCATATAGTTAAAGCTATGGTTTTCCCAGTAGTGATGTATGGAAGTGAGAGCTGGACCATAAAGAAGGCTGATCGCCAAAGAATTGATGCTTTTGAATTATGGTGCTGGAGGAGACTCTTGAGAGTCCCATGGACTTCAAGAAGATCAAACCCATCCATTCTGAAGAAAATCAGTCCTGAGTGCCCACTGGAAGGACAGATCGTGAAGCTGAGGCTCCAATTCTTTGGCCACCTCATGAGAAGAGAAGACTCCCTGGAAAAGACCCTGAAGTTGGGAAAGATGGAGGGCACAAGGAGACGGGGACGGCAGAGGATGAGATGGTTGGACATTGTTCTCGAAGCTACCAACATGAGTCTGACCAAACTGCAGGAGGCAGTGGAAGACAGGAGTGCCTGGCGTGCTATGATCCATGGGGTCACGAAGAGTCGGACACGACTAAACAACAACAGACTCTTTGCATATCCTATGCTGAACCTTTGCATTGCATAAAGAATTTGATGCTTCTAAAGCATTTCACTTCTTCCTGCCTCAGGCCAAGGACTGGACCTTACAGACTTTGGGTGGGGGGTGTGTGTCTTCATTTTGTGAGGTTTTCTCCGTTCTTGCAAGTACCGTAGCACCATGGTGTCATCAACCCTTAAAAACCAGCCAAATATTACAGCCAGCTTTTCATTGGACAGCTACAGCTCGGCAGCTGGATGTGCAAACAGTAATGGGTAATAACGTTTATTTTCTCTTGGTGAAAAGTTTCACCTCCCTGATTCCTGCACATCAAACATAAAAGCAAAAGAGCAGGCCAGCACAGGTTTTTCCCCCCTGGTTAGTTGGCAATGTTAGTTGCTCAGGAGTAAACAACAAAAACAGGAGCTATATATCTTCACACTCTTGAGAACACTTAGGTCATTTTCGCAAGACAATGAAAACCCATTTTGCATTTCCTGTGTCTGTAATTCAAATGCAAAAGTTACATTGCTTATTAAGTAGATTCCATTAAATAAATGGTTCTCTTCTCTTTCTCCCATTTCAGCAAAGTTTGCATATGCAGATAAATGGTGCAAGAGCACTTTTAGAAAGTCCACAAGATCAGAGGGCCAAACTGGATGTTGCACAGGCAAACTGAGCAGTCTTCCCTCCTTTTTAACTGAAAAGCACCCCCTGACAGCTACCAATTTGACAGGAGGAAAGGAGAAATGAGAGAAAGAGAGACTTGTTCCTTTCCCCCTTCTGCTGTTTTTCAGCTCAGAATTGCAATTTCCAAGCTGTTTTTTCCTGTATGGTGAGAAAAGATACAGGAATCCTGTATCTTTCTTCACAAAGAGGGTAGTACTTTTGAGTTGAAAAATGGTAGGAAGGGAAAGGGTTAAGCAATGCATCCTGCTCCACTACTCTTCTGTTCCTTGATTGCAGCCTCTAAGACTGTTTTTTAGTTAAAAAAACAAAACAAAACAAAACAAAAACAAAAGACAGGACTTGGAAAATTCATGCACTTCTTGGAAACATCTAAACATAAGATGAGTCTGCTGGATCAGGCCAATGGCCCATCTAGTCCAGCATCCTGTTCTTACATTGTCCAGCCAGATGCCTGAAGGAATCCTACAAGCAGGACATGAGTACAACAGCACTCTGCCCACCTGTGATTCCCAGCAACCGGTATTCAGAGACATCATGTCTGTGACAGTGGGGGCAGGGAGGTGGAACAGAGCCATTGTGGCTGGTAGCTGTTGATCATATGCTTTCGCCCTGGTCATCCTTCACACAGAAGAGAAGGCAGAAGAGAAAAACCTTTGGTGGAAATTGGTATTTTGGACTGTGTAGGTTTACGAAAAACAACTACAGTACCAGACTTTTAGAGGACATCCAAAAGCAGCCTTGTTTAGAGAAGCTTTTAATGTTTAACAAATTACTGTATTTTAATACTTCTGTTGGAAGCCGCCCAGAGCGGCTGGGGAAGCCCAGCCAGACGGGCGGGGTATAAATAATAAATTATTATTATTATTATTATTATTATTATTATTATTATTAATTATTATTATTATGTTCTGCCTGGGTCCAGGGAGTGATGCAGCCACCCCCACCCACCACATCATCTTCAGATGATGGTTGTTGGAGGAGAGGATGTTGGGAGGTGCATTTGGGGCCACTGTGTGACCAGTGCATCAAGTCGACAGGTTGAGGCCATTGTAGTGTAGTAGTTAAGAGCGATAGATTTGTAATCTGGGGAACCGGGTTCGCTTCTCCACATGCAGCTGCTGGGTGACCTTGGGCTAGTCACACTTCTCTGAAGTCTCTCAGCCCCACTCACCTCACAGAGTGTTTGTCGTGGGGGAGGAAAGGAAAGGAGAATGTTAGCCGCTTTGAGACTCCTTCGGGTAGTGATAAAGCAGGATATCAAAAAATAGGTGGGAGATGGCTAGTGTTGATGATGTGCCTCTCCTTTGTCCCAGGCCATGGCCAGAGGAGGGGTTGAGCAAAACTGCATTCAACTCTTCCCCTCAATTTCTGAGATATCAAAGAGGGGCAAGAAGCAAATAATTCCCTTCTTCTGAGCACTCCATGTTCCTGGGCAGATAGTGTCTCAGTTGTAGCTCAGTGATGGTGCATTCAAAATCCCAGGTGCAATCCCTGGCCGCATCTCCAGGTAGCCCTGAGAAAGACTCCTTGCCAGAAACCCCGGAGAACTGCTATTCAATGTAATCACTGAGCTGGATGGACCAGTGGTCTGTCTGCCTTGGGGGGGGGGCACACGACACAGCTTCTTTTGTTCCCTGTTTCATGGCAGCAGCAAGGAAGGAGAGTGGACTCACACATTCAGTACTTGGAGTACACCTTGCTGAACCCAGCAGGACTGGTTGTTTATGTCATGTTTAAAAATACAATTTCTTCTTACGTGCTTCCTCTCTTTAAAACACTGTAAGCGCAAGACTCATGAAAAGCACCATCCGCATGATGCTGCCAGATGTAAGCATCTGCTTTTCACAGTCCAGTCCTGTTAAATGTGTCAAAGCCCATTCGTTTCAGTTTGCTAAGCCTAGGTGCCTTTAACTCTGCATAGAATGGCTTGCAGTCTAGGCACATCTCTGAGTATGCCCCATTGAATTTTGTTTAATTTTGTTGTTGTTGTTGTTTAGTCGTGTCCGACTCTTTGTGACCCCATGGACCAGAGCACGCCAGGCACTCCTGTCTTGCACTGCCTCCCGCAATTTGGTCAAACTCATGTTCGTAGCTTCGAGAACACTGTCCAACCATCTCATCCTCTGTTGTCCCCTTCTCTTTGTGCCCTCCATCTTTCCCAACATGAGGGTCTTTTCCAGGGAGTCTTCTCTTCTCATGAGGTGGCCAAAGTATTGGAGCCTCAGCTTCATGATCTGTCCTTCTAGTGAGCACTCAGGGCTGATTTCCTTCAGAATGGATAGGTTTGATCTTCTTGCAGTCCATGGGACTCTCAAGTCTCCTCCAGCACTGTATTTTTAATTTAATTTAAAATTAATTTAGTCCTGAGTAAATATGCCTAAGCTAGGGCTGCATTCCCTATTGCTTTTATAGGAAGAGAGCTAAGAACATGCTTAAGTCATACACTTAAACACCAAAATGCTTTAACTTTGGGTGGACTTATACCCAGTGCTTCCCCCCTCCCTAAAAATGTTTAGGGGTACTCTCATTTTCCTACTCACATTGAAATACTGCCCCCCAATGAGGCCAAACTTAGATTCACAAAATGTTTAGGGGTATGTGTACCCCAGAAAAAAACACTGCTTATACCCTAAATCATATTACCCCAAGTATATTTCCTGACTTCCTTTGAATCATTTGTATATACCTTGCTAACACAGTGTGTGTTTTAAAGAAAAATGAGGGCTATATTGAAAATTATTATTATTTTCCACAAAAGAGAGAGGAAAAAAAGATTAGCATCAACCAGTGGGCTTTGGAGGGGATGCCTAGAATTGCGAGTCTCCTAATAACATTGCAAGAGTTGGCAGCTCTGTGGTTGTGCACCTGAGGAGAGGATTAGGTTGCTTTCTTATCTCTGGAGTCCACCACCTGTGCAGATCTTGCTAAACCATCTCTGCTGGAGATGACCTATCTCTGGCATTCCCTTCTTGACAAGCAGCATTTTGCCTCTCGGAGGAAGCGCATTGCACCAAATTCCAGGTGCTTTTAAATAAATCAAAAAATCCCAGGGATGTTACCAAGGCTCTTTAAAATCTTCCAATTTATTATTTCAAGCTGGAAACAAACATTGTTTATAAGAATTCTGCTTCGATGGAAGCCTGAAGTACCTTTCCTTCATGGACCAGCGTAACAAGAGAAATTCCCCAGAAATATTAAAAAAAAACCCAAAACACTTCATCATATCTATTAATGATCAACCTGATGGTGTCTTGTACCTTGTTGTGATTTTAAAAATAAAAACAAGGGATTTAAAAACAAATTGCATTGCCCAGCATCTGTTCCTTATGAGCACGCGTATTTCCAAGCCAAAAGGAATGTGACACAATTGCAATATTGGGTCACTTATTATCACAGCACTGACAGTACATTACTGCCTAAGATCACTTTTCTCCTATTAAATGCCCTGTTTAGCCTTATCTCAGTCCTCTTTATAGCTTGGCGTATTTCTTAATGAAAAGTCTGCTCCTAGTTCAACCGCACACATAGGCTAATCAAAGAGGTACATTGCACTGATACATACACATCATGTGCAAGGAGAAGAGCCTTCCTCCTCCTCCTTCTCCTCCTCCTCCTCCTCCTGCTTCCTCCAACCGTGCATTTAATTGCTTTTCTATCCCTTACAGGCCGGGCATTTTCTTTTTCCGAAGGTTGAGTTTCTCTCCCCTCCCCGTTATTTACTTTCTGGTTTTGTTTTCATTGCAAGCTTATCCACCAAATGCACTTTTGGGCTCTTCTGTCTCACGGTATGTCTCCAAGGTTAGCCATTGCTAAGCAACCGCCACACAAAGTTCAAGGCTGGTCAGCCTACCGCAATACATTTCCCAGGTTATCTCTGATACGAAGTTAAGGGCTGCTGGAGTTGGGAGGAGGGGAGGCACTCCTTGGGAGAAGGGGGAAAACGTTTGCGGCTGAGCTGCCACTGTGACTTTGAACAAGGCTCCGGCCAGAAAATGGATTTCAAATTCCACCTGGACGCTTCTCTTCCTTGGTAATGGAACGGCCCACCTGAGCTTATGTCCCCCATCGTATTAATTCCACCTCTGCTCAACTTTCCCAGTCAATTAGCCATGTCTATCCACCTCTCTAAGCAACCACATGTGACTCTTTTGGGAAGAGAAGCAGCTGCTGCAGGGATCTAGAGCAGCATTTCCTTTGGCGAGCTCTCACAGCAGCAACCCCCCCCCTTCCCGACACACTTGGAGCGTGGTTATCAATCAAGGCATGTCAGGTTTCTCTTTCAGACCCATCTATCTTTGGGGTTTGGCCTCTTTCTTTTGTTCCATTTTATACCATTTATGTATGATGCTGAATTCTTAGCTGTTGATTAAACTGGTTTTCTTCAGTCTGAGTGTGTTGCTTTTAGCTAACCTCCAAATCAGTTGGCACCTCTGGCACTTAAGTTCTGCCTGTGCCATATAAATGAGGTCACTCGCAGAAGTCCTACTTGGGTGGCATATAGAATCCTAGAATCATAGACTCGCAAGGGACCCCGAGGGTCATCTCTACAAGCCAACCCAGCCTCCTGCAATGCAGGAATCTCAGCTAAATAATCCATGGCAGATGGCCATCCAACCTCTGCTTAAAAACCTCCAGTGAACGTGACCCCAAGGGAGTCTGTTCTACTGTCAAACAGCTTTTGCTGTCATATGTGGATCTGGAAGGGGCGAGCTGGATTCTCTATGTATTGCACGCAACACTTTGAACAGAACGGTAGCTGTAATGTTCTGCATGCAGAACTGGGGGAAAGGCAGGATTCCTGATTGTGTGGAAAGAGCCTGTGCATGTAAGTCTCTCTTCATGTACTGCTCTTGCTTCAGACCTTGTGTGAAAGGTGGTGGAGGAACATATTCAGGCACATGTTGCACTGGAAAGTGAGCTTTACGAAATTGGCCAATCTGGTTTGCAGGCCATAGTCTGATATAGCTCTAGCAAGGAAGCCAGCCAGATCAAACTTTGAAAAGCAAATAGCATAGGATGATTAAATGCAATAGAGGCTAGCGCTTGAGTTCCTTTTAATAATAGCTGCGTGGAAGAGCAAATTTTGTCAGGAGTAAATTGTCAGGCCACAGCGGCGCAGCGGATGACTGCAAAGCGGCACTTGCCGAAATTCCCTCTTTTCTACACCTGCGGATCTTCTAAGCCCACAGAGTGAATGCAGAGGTGGCAGGAAGCTGAACGCTGGAAGATTCGGGACAGATAAAAGAAAGTGCTGCTTCAAGCAGTGCGTAGTCAAATTATGGAACACTCTCGCCCAGGAGGCAGTGATGATTACCAACTTGGATGGCTTTGAAAGAGGATTTTATATGCAATATGGGCTTGTGCGCACAATCTACTGGTAAATGAAGGCAGGTGAAGGGTGAGGCTTGCAGCCAAGTCTCTCTCTCCCCTCCCCCAAATTCCCACATTCACTCTACACGCTTAGAATAGCATAGGTCTGCTGCACCTGGTCTCACCGCAGCCATAATTCTTCAAATACTAGAGTCTGAAAATAAGAGATATCTGTGATGTCACATAGAACCATGATGTTACACAGAATTTGGGAATTTGCATGATAATTGGGGCTATAGATATGGAGCTGTGGGTGCGTTGAGAAGCCCCAACCCTAAGGGCCTTTTTCTTTCTCAGCTTCCCTCCCTTGTCAACTTTCTTCCTATGGGGTTCACACCTTTTGTGTGGTCTGGCTCCTCTGTCCTCAAAATCTGCCTGTCAGTCATTAAATGATTGCTTCTCCCCCCACCCCCAATATATTTTCTCTTTATTCTTTTAAAAGCTTCAGCAATTTCATTTGAGCATATAAAATCTTGGGTTTTTCATAGTACAAAGAGAGAGAATACCGGGAACCGGCAATTATATTTTGGGCTGGCGAAGTGCCCATCATTATGACAGGGGAGGTGTATATGTGCTGGAGATGAGATTTTGTATTGTACTGTGTGAAAGGTTCAGAATATTGACGATAGGGTGGCCAACTATGCATCAACCAAAAGAGAGGACAAAGGAGACACAAGTTTGTATAGTATTTTGTATATGCTTTTATTGGTATAGATGCCAATTTAGAAATAATTGCTATAATTTAAATAGAAATACAACTCACTGTAGTGAGGAAATCACAATGCTACCTCTGACCTACAATACTATTCAAACTTTCAAGGCTATCAAAAGTTACTCTCTCTCAGTCCAGCCCCACAACCTGCAATAGCGGCATATAACCCTTCTTTGCAGGCTTGTCACAAACTCTTTGTCCAACCTCCAGCACTCAGTTGCACTACGCAGCTGTTGTAAGCCACGAACTCCCAGCCACAGCCCCCTCTAACCCACAGTTTGGGAATAATAGGATGCAGCATGTGTACTGGAATTTGTACTGGCAAAACTGTTATTTTAAAACATTTCGACAAAACTGAGGCAGTTCACACAAAGTAAGATCTGGGTTAAAAAGAGCAAGGATATCCTGGTTCCTTTTTTGGAGGAGGCAGACTGTGGACACACAGCCCGGACTTCTCCCCCATGCATCTCTCCCAGAAAGCTGAAGTCCTGAGAATACACACACTATTGACAGAAGAAGTCGAGTAAGTGTTACTGAGACATACAGACAGGGAAAGGAAGGAAGCAGCTATAGGCCTGAACTCTTTTGCCTTCCTTAACCATGTGGGGAACTGACAACAACATGGGCCACACGTTTCAAAGGGTGTCTCCAGGCAGTGGCTATTTTGTGGGTCGGATTCAAGTGCGTACCAGAACTTTAGACTGTCGCAATGAAAGTGGATTCAAGTGCCCCGTTGTTGCCTTAGCACAACAAATCCACATTCTTCTTCTTGTTTTTAAAGGGGATGTTTTTTGTTATTAGGAAAAGGATGGGGGGGAGAGAATTCACCGAAAAGCAAATGATTAATGGGAAGACATGTAATCACCCTGCAAGCAAATCAGGATGAATACTCATTGGCATATAACTGTCCCATAAACAAATCAAAATGAATGCTCAGTAAAGACCAGGCATTGTCTAACAGCTATATAAGGTTTGTGCAAGCAAATCAAGGTGAACGCTGAACAAACAGTCATCTGAAGGAGCCAAAAGAATGCCTTTCTATACAGTCATACCTCAGGTTGCATCCGCTGCAGGTTGCGTCTTTTCGGGTTACAGACGCACCGAACCCGGAAGTAACCTGTTCCGGGACTTCCAGGTTTGGCGTGTCCGTAACACATGCACAGACACGAGTGCTCGGGTTGCGGACTTTTTGAAGTGCAAACGGCACCCCGGAACGGATTGGGTCCACAACCCGAGGTACCACTGTACTGTCACTCATGTTAGCTTCGATTCTTTTCTCAGGCCCTGCTCCATGAAGTGAGAATTTACTGCTCTTTATTGACCTTCTGGAGGGGTGCAAAAGCATATTTACTATTTGGCTTCTGGGTCAGCTGGGTAGTTTTGTGTGGTTTCATTGGTGTCTTTCTCTTTTTCTTAGCTGTTGTGTTTGTCCTGTTTTCTTTTACTTCTTATGGTGTGCTGCCTTGAACACTGGGAAGGTGGCTAATAAATGTTTAATTCATAATGATTCATAATCTCCCAGATTTTTAACTGGGTAGAGAGGGATAGCAACAGTTGCCTTACCACAAACCTGGAGGCTACAAATGATGTGTCATGAAAGTCATAGTTTGAGTCTTCTGCTATACAGTGGTACCTCAGGTTACAAATACTTCCGCTAACCCGGAAGTACTGTAGTACCTCAGGTTGATAACTTTGCTCCAGAATGAGAACGGAAATTGCGCGCTGGTGAAAGCATGCCTCAGGTTAAGAATGGTTTCAAGTTAAGAACGGACCTCTGGATCGAATTAAGTTCGTAACCCAAGGTACATGGTATATTGTGAGGTGCTTTACAGGGCTGGTGTTATTTATTCTGAACATTTATTGCATTTGGGGCAGATGCATGATAAACACTCTGGTTAAATGGCCTGGATTATGCTCCTTGATTGGTATTGTCTTTCTGCTGAATAGATTACACCTGGAGAAAATTACACATGCACTACAGAGGAGGTCCCCAGCTATTAACTAACAGTGCGATGGAAGGACATGGGTGGCGCTGTGGTCTAAACCACTGAGCCTCTTGGGCTTGCTGATCAGAAGGTTGGCAGTTCAAATCCCTGTGATGGGATGAGCTCCCATTGCTCTGTTCCAGCTCCTGCCAACCTAGCAGTTCGAAAGCACAGCAGTGCGAGTAGATAAATAGGTACTGCTGTGGTGGGAAGGTAAACCGCCAGAAGCGGTTTAGTCATGTTGGCCACATGACCCAGAAAGCTGTCTGCGGACAAACACCAGCTCCCTCGGCCTGAAAGCGAGATGAGCGCCGCAATCCCATAGTCACCTTTGACTGGAATTAACCATTCAGGGATCCTTTACCTTTACCTAACAGTGCAATCCTATGCATGCTAACTTAGAAGAGTAGGGGATGTGGTGATGGACAGTGAGATAGAAATTAAAGACTCCCCAAAAGGGGTCCCCAGCCCCGTATGGAGGTCTGGACCCTCGGAAGGAGCGCGGTTGCTGAGGCTCCGCTCTGGTTGGGGGGGAATGACAGGTACCTCACCACACAATGTGCTTCAGTGTGCCCGCAGTTGGGTAACATGTGATTTCCTTCCCTTATTAAATTATCTGTGTATTGGGAAAATCTGAATTTAGCAGGGGCATAGTGTGGGCTGCCCCTTTGATGATGATGAAGCAGCCATACACCTCGTGACACAAGCGGCTTCAAATCCACATTAAACTCCAATGTGGATCTTCTCTTTCCCCTCTGAGAATATATACCCGTATATTCCGGCGTATAAGACGACTGGGCGTATAAGACGACCCCCAACTTTTCCAGTTAAAATATAGAGTTTGGGATATACTCGCCGTAATAATAAAACGACCCGGCATATAAGACGACTCCCGACTTTTGAAAAGATTTTCCTGGGTTAAAAAGTAGTCTTATACGCAGGAATATACTGTACTAGGCCCAGACCTTGAAATGGGGAGGGGAAAAAAGTACTGTAGTGCTGGCTAATGTATTAGTTCTTCAAACATTCTTATACACCATGTGCTGATTTATTGCACTGCATGTTCTAACTCTAATGTTCTAACTGTTTTCCATTGGCTGACTCCAACAACTTGTGTAATGGAAAAGACTTTTTTTTTTTAGTAGAGAACTCTGGGAACTTTGGCTGTTTTAGCACTCAATGGATCAATGCATATTCCAGAAACTCCTTGCCTAAGTGACCTACAATTGGGCGATCAAACCTCTCCCCCCCCCACTGCCTTCCTCTAGCCTCTCCCCTGGAGAAAAGCTTGTAATTAGATGAAATGAGGACAGACTATGCATAAGTATCTGCTTCGCTGGGATTCCTGCCCAGAAAGGAAACAAATGAACACACTGAACTGGTCAGAATCTTTTGCATCCTTTACATTAATGACAGGTTTATAGTTTGACTGTGGAAGCACAGAAGATTAAGTTAAAACACAGAGCTGCTGACTCATTGTGATCTCTCCAGGCTGACTGGCTTCAATAATAATAATAATAAACAAACTATACATCCTATATTGTTAATATTTTCTCACATCCTGCATTGCTGTGGAAGTTTTGGCTCAGAGCAAAGAAGCTGATTCTTCACTTGGCCTCTGTGTAGTCATTTATTTGCTTGCAAAGTGACCATGAATTCTGGTCGTGCAAATATTTTATAGGGTTACTAATTATCACATAAGCTGCACATGATGCTGAATCAGGATTCCAGTCTATTTCCTCTCCACTCCTGTTTATTTATAAGGTAGCACACACTTCTTTACTTCTTGATTACTCCACTGACGACTAGAAAGATTTTCTTAAATTTTGAGTGCGTGAAGTATAGGAAACATTAGTCAGTTTACAACAGGTGGGTTGGATCCAGGCTAACAACAGCATCCTATGCATGTCAGCTCAGAAGTATTGGATCCAATGGGATTTACAGCACTTTGAATTGGGCTTTTCAAAAGCCCTTTTCCAGGCGATGTAAACATTGTGTTATGATTGTTTAATTTAAGTAATGCATTCAGTGTTTCTTTTTTTAATTCGGCATTCCAAGACTCCTGTTAGGATTGTATTGGATTAAAGAGCTCTAACCTGAATGAGATTTAAACAATTAAAGGTTTAATCCACTGGTGGGGAACTTTTGGCCCTTGGGCTGAATTAGGCCTGCCAGGCCTCAGAGCATCGCCTGTCAGGCTGTTTGGGGCAAACCTGGTTCTGTGTTCATATATGATTTCAGATGCAAGCTGGGGTTGAAATGAAGAAGTGGGAAGAGGATGTTTGAGAACCCCATGCAAAGCAGCAGAAATAGGTTTCAGCTCTCCTGTCAGTTGATGCACAGCAGACAACCAAAGCCTGTGAGACAAAGGCTGCTTATAGCTGGTTTGCCAGCCTTATGCTTGGTGCAGTGGAATTCCCAAACCTACTAACCTACATGTGGGTGGTGTGGTGGGAAGATCAGGCCACATATTTGCTCCTGCTGGAAGTGGCAACAGTGGCGCACCTGCGTGTCCCTCAACCTCTAACACCAACAGCAAGAGTATGGCTGTTCACGCCTTCATCCCACCACACATTCAGTGGCTGTGCTTAGTGCTGTAGTCTTGGACTGCCTTGACAGCCAAACATGATCACTCTTCCCCCATCCCCCACTTGTAATGCAGCCATCAGTGGGACCTTTGTGAATGCACAGTCCCATTCATGGATGCCCTAAAGCAGTGCTCTTTTTTTAAAAGGAAAGGAAAGGAAAAAACGGTGCTGGAACTCGCCATGAAGTTGTTACAGCAGGTATCACACATTGAAGACTTGAGGGAAAAGGTGTACCCTTGACTGCCCCCAGAAAAAAAAACATTTCCTGTGGAAAGGGTTAAAAAAAAGGGAGTGGAGATAGCTTACAAGGAATGGGCAAGAGCATGCAGTAATTCTCACAGGTGAATTCTAGGGTTATTGCAAGGTTGCATGCATTTTATTGTGCTGTAAACTGAAGCAGTATAATTTAACCCTTCTGCAGACTGGGAAAGCCTTTAGTATTGTACAGTGGCTCAGAGGATATACTGATTGCCTGCTATGTGTTGTACAAATGTCACCAGAGGAAGCATGCTAGATCCACATTACAGTAAAAGTAACACACACACACACGAATGCCATGAGTGGGCAAACATTCAGAATATATTTGAACTCCTATAGAAATTGCATGGGAGGAAACATAGCAGGAAGCAGCTACTCCCCCACCACAACTTTCTTCTTGAATGCTATGCCAGAAGCATGAAGTATGTTGTTGTTGTTGTTGTTGTTGTTGTTGTTGTTGTTGTTGTTTAGTCGTTTAGTCGTGTCTGACTCCTCGTGACCCCATGGACCATAGCACGCCAGGCACTCCTGTCTTCCACTGCCTCCCGCAGTTTGGTCAAACTCATGTTCGTAGCTTCAAGAACACTGTCCAACCATCTCGTCCTCTGTTGTCCCCTTCTCCTTGTGCCCTCAATCTTTCCCCTTCATGGATCAATGCCTTGTCGTGGCGAAGGGGCTTGAATAACTCAGTGAAGCTATGAGCTATGCCATGCAGGGCCACCCAAGATGGACAGGTCATAGTGGAGAGTTTTGACTAAACGTGATCCACCTGGAGAAGGAACTGACAAGCCACTCCAGTATCCCTGCCAAGAAAACTCCATGGACAAAGACAACAGCATGAAGTATAATGAAATATAACTCTCCTGGTGCATTCTTAAAAAGTCTGACTCTTAAGCCAGTATTATTATTAATTTTTTTACTTTGCATTTAAAAAGGTGGCTTACAAATTTTCTCAAGGCAGCCTTTTCCTTTTTTTAAAATAGATAAACAACCTTGGCTAACTAAAACGGCAGCATTAAATAGCATT
Organism: Zootoca vivipara; assembly: GCF_963506605.1. Taxonomy (NCBI): domain Eukaryota; kingdom Metazoa; phylum Chordata; class Lepidosauria; order Squamata; family Lacertidae; genus Zootoca; species Zootoca vivipara. The sequence goes on from NC_083276.1 coordinate 44,940,541, forward strand.
CCAAATAAAACTATCAGTTTCATTAAAAACCCTAACTAAAATATAGAACTAGCATCAATATTATTTATTTAACTTATGCTAAGTTTACTAGCAATGACAACCCTAGACAGCATCTTAAAAAGCAGAGACATCACCTTGCCAACAAAGGTCCATATAGTTAAAGCTATGGTTTCCCCAGTAGTGATATGGAAGTAAGAGCTGGACCATAAAGAAGGCTGATTGCTGAAGAATTGATGCTTTTGAATTATGGTGCTGGAGGAGACTCTTGAGAGTCCCATGGACTGCAAGAAGATCAAACCTATCCATTCTTAAGGAAATCAGCACTGAGTGCTCACTGGAAGGACAGATTGTGAAGCTGAGGCTCCAATACTTTGGCCACCTCATGAGAAGAGAAGACTCCCTGGAAAATACCCTGATGTTTGGAAAGATTGAGGGCACTAGGAGAAGGGGACAACAGAAGACAAGATGGTTGGACAGTGTTCTTGAAGCTACCAACATGAGTCTGACCAAACTGCGGGAGGCAGTGGAAGACAGAAGTGCTTGGCGTGCTCTGGTCCATGGGGTCACGAAGAGTCGGACACGACTAAACGACTAAACAACAACAACAACAACAACAACAAGTTTACTATACCGGTACTACTTTTGTCAAACTGTGACATACACTCCTCTCACCTGCTAGTCTTTAGTATGGCAAAACATTGCTGGTTTTGCTGCAGCCAGCTAATCTTTTTACTGGAACACACCAGTGAAGAGGATACAGTTAATCAGCCAGAGGTTGCTTGAGACCACCTCCCACTCAATGTTGAAAGATACAGTTCCAAAGGTCAGCCACCAAGGACACCCCTTTCACCATTTGTTCGGAGAAGGAGATGAACAGAGACGTTTTTTAGTGACTATTCTATAGTTACTGAAAACTCCCCAAAGACCCAACATTTATTTAGATTTCTACCCCCTTCCCATGAGATGATTCGTATAAAACAAATAAATTTCATTAAAACTCACAAAATATATGCTTATACTCCCAGATAAAAACCAGCAGAATTAAAACTACTGTATAATCTCTGTTCTTGGAAGATTTATCTTCATGTTAGAGAACAGGAAGGGACATATTGAAGAATTTATCGGTTTCGTTTTCCTCAGACATTTCCCATTTGGCGGTGTGGCTTTTTAAAGGTACAGGGAACACCTGGAATCTATAAGCCAAGATAGTTAAAGATTTTCAGTTATGGAGCTTTCCTGTACAGTTCACCTTTTACTTTCCACAGTTGCGCCTAGTAGTAGTTTTATGACTTCAATTTGCTGTGATCAACTGGGTATATATCAGGGGTGAGGTTACCTTTCTGGAATCCTGGTCCCAAGTTGCAGAGGGATTTATATGCCAAAATGAGCACGGGGGTCCATTGTTCTGTTCGCACAATAGCCAACTAGATGATAATAGAAATCCCACAACTGGAACCAAAATGCAACAGAGATAGTGGCAGTGTGAGATGACCAAGGAAGATGCCCAGAAAGAAGGCTCTAGAGCAGGCACCCCCAAACTGTGGCCCTCCAGATGTTTGGGCCTACAACTCCCATGATCCCTAGCTAACAGGACTAGTGGTCGGGGAAGATGGGAATTGTAGTCCAAAACATCTGGAGGGCTGAAGTCTGGGGATGCCTGCTCTAGAGGCTTCTGGGCTGAAAGCTTGGGGCGCTGATCATGTGCCAGTTCACCAGGTGAGTTTCTTAAAGCATAGCCCCTGTGGGGAAAAAATGTAACACCATAAATGCTGGAGGTTAATCAGTTTCCCCCCCAAAATAATCACATGCATCTATAACCCCAACCTTCTTCAGCATTATTTTATTTTATTTCTAAATTAAGAGGAGGATAAATTCTAAAACAGTTTCAGACACAACGGCCAACTGTCATTCTCATGACAACTTTTCTTCTGTCGCTTCTTTTGAAGTTTTAAAAGGCCTTATCCAACAGATGTGAAGAGTAATGGCGCACACTGTTTCCACACTCTCTTTCCGAATGCCATCACCCCCAACCCCCCCCCCCCCAAGTCAGCCGAAAGCCAGGTACAGTAATTATCTCCAGGCTTGTTGACATCTGCAGAAATATTCCTGTAACAAATAAAACTAGGCTTGTGCCAGATGTTTCCGCACTTGAAGCCAAAAGGGAACAATATGGATCACTGGAGACCTCAGAATGCTATTGGAGGAGAGAAGTTGTAATCCTATCGTATCCAAAGGCAGGAGCAGAAGAGGGGGTTGCTACCTGCCTCAGCTGAAGGAAGGAAATAAGCACAGCTTAGAAAGTGGTTTTCTATTTTTGTGGACAACTCTTCTTCCAGGCCCACTTTGTATTTAAATCATGACATGCTTTAGTATAGCAGTACCAATGTGATGCCATGCAGTGTTTTGGACTATCACTCCTATCATCCCTGGGCATTGGCCATGCTACTGGGACTGATGCCGAAAATTGTAGTTTACATCATCTGACGGGTCCCACAATTGCCTATTTCTGTTTTAGCACATAAACCTGGCAGAGCCTAAAATAAGTATGGAATAGGCATTCCTTCCTATGGAACTTAGTTCATTTGCTGACCAAAATGCTGACTCCTGGTGCTTCTACATGGATGGATAACTAACTCTTCTCCTGCCCCCTAGATATCCTTTGCCCTTTCTGTCTGTGTTACTTCTCCCTTGGCCACCCTTGACAAATGTACCAGATGGAGGGGACTGTGAATCTTGAACGAACTTGCATTTTTATACTCCTAGCAAGGGGGCTCCTCCGAGCTCTGCCCACTGTGAAGCAAGGGGTTCGATCAGAAATACAGAGCAGGACAAACATGGGTTTGGTGACTAAGGGCATTCTTTGTACAGTTCATTCTGGAATCAAAACAGAAGCTCTGCGGCCTTCTGCTTATTTCATGAAGATCACTTCCTAGAACTTTGTGGCACACCACCAAGAATAAAACCCAAATACAGGGAAACTGAGCAAGGCAAGATACAGAGCCCCTCCCTCAGTTAATATATATTGCACCACAATACTTGTTTTATGGACCTAAGAGCAAAAGGAAAAGAAAGCAGGAATTTGTGGCATGGATGATGATGATGATGATGATGATGATGATGATTGCATCAATGTGTATAATATTGAGAAGATGAGCAGCATGAGCTGTGAGCTCTTGACAAGAAATGGACCTACGAGGGAACTTTCAGTAGTGTAGAACTTTGTGCCAGGAAGCCAAAGGGCTCAAGGAAGGATTCCTGAGAGGGCTCCTATATCTCTTTCTAGATGTTATTTCTCCCATCATCCGATATGGTGTGGGAAACCACGCCTGGAAAAATGTATTGTACAGGGGTCTTCCCAAGGTCTGGACCTGGAAGCCATAAGTGTGGACAGCAAGGTCCAATAACTGCACAGTTCATGCTTTTGTGTATTCACTTCCATGGTTTCACTAGCTCTGCCTTTTGAGATGTGGATTCCTCCTGCAGATCCCATTCTCACTAGGAAGTCTGTTCCCTAAGATACAAGACTCAGGTCTTTAGTGTTGTAGTATCTACTGGTACCATTTGCAACTCCCCCCCCCCCGTAATATAACTGTAGGTCTAACTGTAGCCAGGATAAACGAAAGCAATAAACCTTTGTCCTAGATCTTGCAGGGAGCTGAGTATCTATAATTCTCCCTGTGAATGAAGGTGGACCAGATGCCAAAGTCTTATTCTGGGAGGTGTCTGGATAAGAACTAAGCAAAGGTTTGCTTTCGCATATGACAAAACGGGGTTCAAATAGTACATAGACCACAGAAACAGGCATACTTTAGGCTCCCCCCCCCATTTTCATGGCCCTAAGTGTACCTCATTTTGACCTGAGAGAAAAACGTCAAATGGTAGAAAACTATTAGGATTGCAACTGCATGGTGGTGGTCAGGATTAAGCAAATACTGAAGATACCATTGAGAGGGAGATCCCATGACCCAACTTCTCTTTCTTTTGGTGGTCTTTTAATCGCGCATCTGGTCTCAGTTATATGTATTATGGCAGGCAGCAAAACCACTGCAGCACAGGGAAATAACTATAGTATAATAAAAGCTGCCTTGTCAGGGGAGAGAAGACTAGTAATTCTTCACTTGGTGGGGTGTAGGAGGGAGGGAGAGAGAAGGGGGAGGGGACTGCTCACGAGGCTGGCATGGGGTGCTGCACATTGTAGGAATGCACAGTGCCATTTGCAAAACTCAGATCACTTTGCAAAAATCTTTTATTGCCAAGCGATAAACAGTGACAACAGCAGTGATTACTTCACCTAGTCATGGCCCATTACGTCTCTGAGTGTTACACTCCGTTCAGTTTCTAGGCAATATGAGTCTGGATAGATCAGGGGATTGCATTGTCATGGGCCTCCATGTCTCTCCACTGATGGATAACAATGTATAGCTCCTTCACCTTTGACTGTAGGCCCTCACCAGGCTGCTCTCGGCCTTGTTGCACCTTGTGCACTGGTACAACTCATTTCCACACGAACCACTTATTTCTTCCTCCTGTCTCTATAACCAGGGGTGAGGAAACTTCTGGTTCTCTAGCTATTGTTGGACTCTGGTTCCCTCAGCACCAGCCAGCATAGCCAATGGTCAGAGATGATGGAAGTTGGAGTCCTGTAACGTCTGGAGGGCCACAGGTTCTGCACCCTTGCTCTACAGCATACTTTCTCACTCTGCCTCATCCTCCTGCTTTTTTTGTCCTTGGCCCTCTGTGGTCTTGGCTTCCCATCCTGAGCGACTCTTCCTCCCGCTGAACACAGACCTCTCTAACCGAGCAGAGAGGGGGAAGTGGGCTTGTTGATGTCGAAGCTCCACATCCCAATTGGCTTAGCTAGATAAGGCCCAAGCATGCAGTTTGGACAGAAACGATGACCAGGATACAGCCTAAGTGAATTCGGCTTGGAACCGTACAACCCTTGCCTTGCATAACAAAAATGTGCTTGCTCTACAATGGTAGGGGAGATACAGAGTTTAGACGATCCCCATGCAACCAAGATTCTTACAGTAAGGAAATGCACTTGATCCTATTGTTGTTTGGTCGTTTAGTCGTGTCCGACTCTTCGTGACCCCATGGACCAGAGCACGCCAGGCACTCCTGTCTTCCACTGTCTCCTGCAGTTTGGTCAAACTCATGTTGGTAGCTTCGAGAATACTGTCCAACCATCTTGTCCTCTGCCGTCCCCTTCTCCTAGTGCCCTCAATCTTTCCCAACATCAGGGTCTTTTCCAGGGAGTCTTCTTTTCTCAGGGGGTGGCCAAAGTATTGGAGCCTCAGCTTCACGATCTGTCCTTCCAGTGAGCGCTCAGGGCTGATTTCCTTAAGAATGGATAGGTTTGATCTTCTTGCAGTCCAGGGGCGTAGCCAGGATCAAAACTAGGGGGGGGGGCAAGCCATGGTCGTTCAGGGGCGGGGCCAAGGCACGGAAGGGGAGGGGCCATGAAGTGGGCAGGGCTAAAGGGCCAGCGGCCACCTTGTGCTTCTGGGGCTGGTAGCGTTGGCGGCTACCCTGCTTGGCTGGAGAGGACGGGAGGGTCGGGCAGGCGAGAGGGGGTGGCAGGGCGGTCGAGGGCGAGGCAAGACACGGCCGCAGCCACGACGGCTCCGAGGCGTTGATGCATATCAGCATAATATTTCAACCATGGTTCAAGCCCCACCTTAGGAAAAAAATCCTGCATTGCAGGGGGTTGGACTAGATGACCCTTGTGGTCCCTTCCGACTACAATTCTATGATTCTATTGATATATTACCATAGCATATGCATCATTCTGCTTTCTTGAATTGTCCTACTCCTAGGCATAGCATCCAACTCCTAGAGGCCTAGGTGCCCCCCCCCCCAATTACTGGTAAATACCGTATTTGAAAGAGTCATCCCCCCCCATGTTGATGGGCTTTCTATGTGGGGCTTATCTGCCTCCCCCCGTATTTTATTAAGGATGGAAGAGGGAGGGAAGGAAGGAAGAAATAGAGAGAGAGATAACTCATATTTGTGGGTGTCTCTGGATGACGCTGTGATGCTGGAACTCTGCAGCAAGAGGACAGGAGGGTTGGGCAGGCGAGAGGGGGTGGAAGGGCGGGCGAGGGCGGGGCAAGGCATGGCCGCAGCCACGACGGCTCCGAGGCGTTGCTGCATATCAGCATAATATTTCAACCATGGTTCAAGCCCCACCTTAGGAAAAAAATCCTGCATTGCAGCGGGTTGGACTAGATGACCCTTGTGGCCCCTTCCGACTACAATTCTACGATTCTATTGATATATTACCATACCATATGCATCATTCTGCTTTCTTGAATTGTCCTACTCCTAGGCATAGCAGCCAACTCCTAGAGGCCTAGGTGCCTCCCCCCCCCAATTACTGGTAATGAAGATTTTCTATTATATGGCCATTTGTGGCTGTGCTGCACGGCTGTACATTCTTGCCGTTCCAAGCAGGTTTCATGTGGCATTAAGTATAAGCGACAATTCTTAATGGCAATCTGGCCATGACTGAACAGGCACTCTGACCTCCCTGGAGTTTAAGAACCAGAATTTTCATGTTGCATTTGCATTTGTTTTATTTGTTGAGGCATGGGAGGAGCAAATTACAAAGCACACTCGGTGTTCAAACTTTAATACAGAGTTGTACAAAGCCACAGAAATTGGACCCAAGAGTGAAGCAGTGAAAGCAGCACCCAGCTCAGCTTAAGGGATGCTGAGACCTACCACTTGACCCTAATATAGGAGGCTTCACAGAAGATCAATGTTACCAGGAATTGCAACAGCATCTTCACATACATCACCTTCCAGCTACTGCTGACCATACCTCTCAGACGTATCACAATGCTGGAGGTGGCAGCCGTTTGAAAGTTACTTTTGAAGCCTTTTTGAAATCAGTTCAAGAGCATTTTTAGTAAATAATATACCCTCCAACTAGTGGCATGGGAGCATATTGTTATTTAGCTTTCATGTGCAAAGCGCTTATGAATACCTGCTATCCATCCTGACAGCAAAACCTGCCATGTGAACTGTTAGAAGCCTCATTTAGAGGTTGGGGAACGGAGGAAAATGACTGTGAGGTATTAGACATCAGGTCAAATCACTAACAGAAAATATTAACAGAATGCATTCCCTAAGTGCTCCTGTCTACTTTTCTCAATAATCCTTTCCATAACTCTGTAAAGGCAGGAGGCAATGAGTGTGTTTTATGACAAAATATGGGATTTGAACCAGGGGCTTTCTGCTCATTGCTGACACTTTTCAGTACACCGCCTCCATCACTCTGATTTTCCTGCTGTTGTCCATTTCAGGCACTAAAGTACAGCAAGACTATGGCAACTGTGCTGAATGTCAAAACTGCCTTGTCAAGACACCTCTGGCTGCCTTTCTGCTACACCCTTACACACACACACACACACACACACACACACACACACACACACACACGAGAGAGAGAGAGAGAGAGAGAGAGAGAGAGAGAGAGAGAGAGAGAGAGAGAGAGAGAGAGAGAGAGAAGAGAGAGAGAACACTGCTGGATCAAGCCCCGTGGCCCATTTAATCCAGGCTGCAAAAATGGCTCTTTCATCTTTGGTCTTTGGCTTCCCAGAAAAACCTAAATGCTGACATTCCCTCTGTCACAATATTTCTCAGACTGGTACAACTGGGCACACCCCAGTCCACTTCCTTTTTTCAAGAGAAACCTTTGGTTCTGATTTGCTCTTCTTCTGACTTTCCATTCCCAGTGAATCCCAAACGTGACTGAATCATGTTCTTGCAAGCTTGACCAAATCGTGGCGATTTTTCTGCTGACCAGATCCTTTTTTTAAGACCTTGGCAGGGAAAGGAAGGAGGTAAATGATAGCGCCATTTCTTGGTTAAGAAGATCCATTACAAGCCCAAGTTGCCAGATTGCATGGTCGATCAAGGTGTAAGTGGCTTTGGCTGCCATACTGTTTCAACAAAGCACAACTGGGGAAATTTATTTTCCCACTACAGTGGTACCTCGGTTTATGAACACAATTGGTTCCGGAAGTCTGTTCATAAACTGAAGCATTCATAAACTGAAGCGAACTTTCCCATTAAAAGTAATGGAAAGTGAATTAATCCGTTCCAGATGGGTCTGCAGCGTTCATAAACCGAAAATTCATAAACCGAGGTGTTCATAAACCTGTCAGCCTGTCTCTTTTAAGGATTCAGAGGCCTGCCTTTGTACCTTGCCTGCTGCAGTAAAGAGGGTGTCCCACATCCTGCAGCAGAGAAGGCTGGGGGGCTAGTGACCATTGGTGCAATGACACCAAAGACATAATTTCCACTGCCTTTCTGGCTCTGAGGGCTATTTCACCCTATCCTGAAGGCTCATGGTGTAAGCACAACCGACCCCCAGCAAAACAGAATATATTCTATTTCATTAAATCACCAGGGACAGATGATGACTTTTATTTACAGTATTTATTCACTTATTTTAGTCATGTCTATAAATGGGAAGTGAGGAATGTTGCAGCTCCCCACAGTATACAATCCACATGGTGAAAAAATAAATTATGAGGTTGCCTCTCACAAGTAATGGGGTACATTTTGCATCCTAATTCCACAACACGAGGCATCCCAGTGCGCTAAAAGGTATAGACAGGGAGATGCACCCAGTGTGATTCCTATTCAGAGTAACCGTAAGTTCATTAAGTTGATTTGGGACTGCCCTCGGTGTAACTTAGTTGGCTATCACTCAGATTCTTCAAATCAGGGGCGCCAACTATAGGGGGTGGGAGCGACTTCGCTCCCTCAATAATTCTGGGCAGGGAGCCAAGCCCCCACCCCAATATTGAGGGGGCCACCATCCCCCGCCACATCATTTTTTAGAGGGGGAGCAACCAGGAGCCCACACAGAGGCTCCGCGAGTCAGGTCTGCCCCAGGGGTGGGAAGAAGGGGAGTAAGGGCAGCCGTGTTGCGGCCCTTCTCCTTCACTGCGCTGTGTCCGTGAGGGAGCAGCCAGCTCCCTTGCAGCCAGCCGCAGCTCTGCTCCTGGGTCAGGTCTGACCGGAGAGGCAGAGAGAAGGAGGAGAGCTGCGGCAGTGTTGCTGCCCCTCTCTTCAGCTGGGCAGCGCCGCACAAGAATGCTGTCGAGGCAACTTTTTTGCGTCCAGTTGGGCCGGGCGCAACGGACTCGCTCTGTGCCCTGCCTCCCTTGGGGGCACAGCCTGCATGCCCAACATGGGTGGGAGGAGCATATGCTCTGCCGCTGCAGTGGGTAGGAGGGTGATTTTCTCCACCACTGATGGGCCAGCGGTGGCACTCTGGGCTGGGGCGGGAGGTGCGGAGGGTGAAGATACCTCCATGCTCCCCAGCCCCTGCTGCCAGTGGACAAGCACTGGAGTGCTGGGTGAGGATGGGACAGGTCATGTGACGCTGGGCCCCCTCAATGTGGGGGACAAGTCAGCGCCTCTGTTGTAAGTCAACTCATAAGAGCATAGAAGACTTTAGGAATTGTTGCTAGAATGACATAATGAACAGGAATGAACAGTCTCTATGTCTAAGGAATATAATACAATCTTAAGGTGTGTTCAAATGGAAGAGCTAACCTCTTAATCTGTGTGCTAATTCAGAATTTCAGAACATCTGGAAAGTAGAACCCTTTTTTGCACTATTTGTTATTAATAGATTAGTAGATTACCCCGCGCTGAAATCTCATGGTGTAAGACTTACAGTGTGACATCATCTCTGGTGTAGGTGAAAAACAACCACCATAAATCCCCAATAAAATTTCATATATTTTATTCGATTTAAACAGAATTAAAACACTTTCTACTGCAATTTTCAGTTTATCCCTTTAGCCCCTAAAAGCCTGCCCACATAAAAGATCTTACAAGGTTCCCAAGAAGTGCTCGGACTGAGGGAAAGGGGGGCGGGCGGCAGCAGGAATGGTACAGTCTACTATTACAATGCTACCCTAGCACCTTCTGTGCTGTGAATGGCAGATACACAGGTCTAGGATGAATGTAGGATTGGGGCTTTTGAGAAATACACAGTGCAAGATGAGAAGCACTGGAGGAACCCTTGTTCCCCTTAAAAGCCAGAGTGTTTGCACACCCTTCGAAATGGCATGCACAGCTCTATAAGTCAAACCCGAAATGTTAAAATGTTGGCCTCTAGGATAGTAAATCTTGACAAGGAGCCTGTATCAGGTTTGGTTCCTCAATTGGATACATTGTAATTCCACTGATTTCCTGTCAGAACCTTCTATTTTGAAAGGGATAAGATGACACCCTTGTCGTGCCCCACCCACCTAGTTTCCTACTCCAATTGCATTCTTGAGTGCCCTGGTGCTATTGCATTACTTACTGCATCACTTCTCATGAAGGCAGGACTTTTAAACTGAAATAAGGCTCTGACCCTTTGACATGACACCTAAGAGAAGGTAGATAACATGATCCTTTCTGCTTATCAGAGGACACTTTGAAACTCTGTAAGAAGATACCTTTCTCAATATAGCCTCCTATGAAGAGAGGAAAATGGGGGGGGGGAGAGAAGCTTAACCACTACTGTACTAGAATGCTGCAGTTTACAATTTTGGTATACTTCAGTCAGTGGGCTGGGGGAACCAGAATATTCAGCAAAATATGGTATATCCTCTATATACAGCACTCTGGAAATTAAGGATACATAGGTATGGATGTTGAAAATTTGTTGGATAGTTTCACCCATGGGTGTTTTGTTCTTTAATGGTCAGATTCAACAGTAAATAGAAGCTAATTTTCAACACAGGTACATTTGCATTAATATGTGCAAATTAGCAATGCATTATATTTCTCTGGAAAACTGGGCAACTGTACCTGACACTGTCTAGAAACGGTGTGTGTGTGTGTGTGTGTGTGTGTGTGTGTGTGTGCAGATAGTAGTTCTGGGGAATCATCAAGGGACTGAAAGTAGGTGACTGGTGGGGAATCAGATTTCCACTCTGTAGCCAGTCATTTAACTATTTGCTGGCCTAGTAGCATGTTCCTCTGAATGCTTATTCAGAGGTATGTTCCACTGAGTTCTGTATGATTTACTGCTAAGTGAATGAGGATATAAATGTGACATTCCTGATTCCCTGCAGTGTTAGTTGTTTTAAACAAAATCTACCCTTATTCCCAGGTGGCGCTGTGGGTTAAACCACTGAGCCTAGAGCTTGCTGATCAGAAGGTCAGTGGTTCGAATCCCTGTGACGGGGTGAGCTCCCGTTGCTTGGTCCCAGCTCCTGCCAACCTAGCAGTTCGAAAGCACGTCAAAATGCAAGTAGATAAATAGGAACCACTACAGCGAGAAGGTAAACGGCATTTCCATGTGCTGCTCTGGTTTGCCAGAAGCGGCATTGTCATGCTGGCCACATGACCTGGAAGCTATACGCCGGCTCCCTCAGCCAATAATGCGAGATGAGCGCGCAACCCCAGAGTCGGTCACAACTGGACCTAATGGTCAGGGGTCCCTTTACCTTTACCTTTACTACTACTACTACTACTACGCATATGTTTGAAGCCTTACATCCTATGTACATTTACCTAAGAACTAGTCCCACTGAACATAATGGGACAGTCCTCTGCATCAATATGCATATAATTGTTTAATATATTTAAACACATGTGAAATAAAAACAAAATTGATATGTGCAAGGTAATGCTAATACTGCTCCTGGTGGTTGGAAGCAAATGCAACCACACTTTCTGATGTCTTTTCATATTATCAATTCAATTTGTTAGTCACTTGTCACATAAGGAGCCCAGAAGTGATGTACAAAATTTTCAAAGTGCAAGACATGACATAAAATCTGAAAAAGAACAATACGTTATAATAAAAGCCATAGAGTAAGCTATAAAAGAGCAGAAAAGGAAGAAAGAGCCTTTTTACAGTATTTATATTCATGACCACTGCTGACTGAATGTCTTTTTGGGTGGGTAAGACATTCTCATTTGTTGTGTGTCTCCCCCCCCCCACGGGCTCTTTTTCTAATTTCCTTTGCCTATTTGCTTGCTTCTTCCTCTGTGTCCAAGTTGCTTCATTTCCAGAGAAAGGGCAAGGGCTCCTGGGGTGTGACCGGCACTTAACAATGCCAATCCCTGATGGCAAGCCCTGTCCATGGTGAAATGTGAAATTGTCCCAGCCAAGGTGGACTGCTGATGAGAGTGAATATAGGAAATCCCTGCAGTAACCATTATCGCAATCTAGCCTGGCCTCCTACATTGTAACACCTACAGACATTTGTGTAATTATTTCCATGTTGTGTCCAGTCTGCTTTAGAGTTGTTTTTTCCCTTTGTACCATAGGGATGGTCCATGTTGATTCGAAAATTTTCTGTCCAGTCGTGTTACCAAATCACACTCTGGAAACCATGCACAAACCTTTAAAATTCCCCAGGGGGGAGATGAAGTAGCGACAGCCTCTTCTACCTTTCATCACCTGGTCCTGCTTTTAACCCTTCTCCCACTTCCCGTGTCCTCTATGTAGACACACATTCTCTTTGGGTAAACCCGAGAGTTACTGCTTCTTCTGAACAAATTGAATTCCAAGCATTTTTTCCCCTTTGGTCTGAACAGAACAATGGGTTTTCTTGTGTTTTCCTAACTTCCTCACAGTGTGTTGAAAACTTGCTTTCTTGTCATGCAGACCGGTTCGTCGCTGTTATTCAATTTTATGGTTGAGTAGCCAAGGGCAGGGTCACAAAGTATTGTGAAGTGCGTTGCTTAGACCTACAATCCCACATCTGCTTGTTCAAGGAAAAGACCAATGAAATCAATAGAAGTTGGTAGGTAAGAGGAAATTAACCAAAGGTTGTGTAAGTTTCCACTCTTTTATCAGCATATTGTGCCCACACAGGAATTTGCGTGAATGCTGGTAAATGGTAACAGTTATTAAAGTTTGGATTCCATATTCCGTTAGAGATACCAGTTGAAACATCACCTTGTTGGCTTCTTTACTTCTCTTTGAAATATATATGAGAAGTTTATTTTATTCAAGGTCATGAGCACAAGCTGCAATCCTGAACCTGCTTACTAGGAAGCAAGTTTATTTATTCTTTATTTATTAAATTGGTATACCGTTTATTTATTAAATTGGTATAGGTCTCAGGGTGGTTCACAGGATAAAACCACAATATAAAAACAAGAACAGTCCAATAACGCCCCCAATACGTTTTAAAAGGGCACTGAGTGTCAGTCAGCCAAAGGCCTGCTTAAAGAGGAATGTTTTTGCCTGGCACCTAAAGGTGTATAATGAAGGTCCCAGGGGAACCTCCCTGGGGAGAGCATTCCATAGACGGGGAGCCACGGCAGAAAAGGCCCGTTCTCACGTTGCCATCCTCTAGACCTCTCCTGGAGAAGGCACATGAAGAAGGGCCTCAGAAGATGATCTCAGAGTCCGGGAAGGTTCATATGGGAAGAGGTAGTGTGGTCCTGAGCCGTTTGAACTGAAATCAGGAGTACTTCTTGGTAAACATGCTTATGATAGAGTTATCAGTCTTTAAGGTGGCAATTCTACGCCTGCTTACCTGGGAGCATAGCTGCCAAGTCTCCCGTATTCCCCGGGAAACCCCCGTTTTTCCAGCCGTTTCCCGCTGGCAGCCCGGATTTAAAAAAAACCCGTAAATCCCCCGGATTCTTACCGGCCCAGGGAGGCTCCTTCTGCGCATGTCTGAAATCTCTGGACATGCGCAGAAGCGACTTCCAGCGCTGCGGCCATTTTGGAAATGGGCAGAGCATGCGTAGAAGCGACTTCCTGTGCTGCTCTGCCTACTTCCAAAATGGCCACAGCGTGACTTCCGGTTACAGCGCGACTTCCGATCCCGGATTTTTCAATCTGGGAGTTAGCACCTATGCCTGGGAGTAGCACAATGTAATTTACTTTTGAGTAAATATGCATATGAATAGGCTGTAAGTTCAGGTGGTTTTTGTACCTTCTCTTGAGGGGCCTTCTTTGTGGAAGGTCCTGTTCAGTGTGGCTCATTTGGTGCCTATGACTTCATTTTGTTGCCAAGTAAGACTCCCCCCCCTTATTTTAAAAAACCCATTCTTTTAAAAGGATCCTTGGAGGTTTTAAAAGGCTTTTGGGGGGAATATTTTTCTTTAAAAAAAACACTTGCAAAGGGTTTTAAATTTTGAAGGCTTTAAAAAATCTCTCTACTATGAGTCTGATAGATTGATCTTACTGATTTTTTGCCATTTGCTTTTGTTTTATTGATTGCATTTTAGCTGATTGCATTTTAATTGCTATAAGCCACTCAGACAATTCTGAGGCATAGAAATACCCTCATTGAGTTTGGCCTCATTGAGGGGCAGTATTTCAATATGAGTAGGAAAAATGAGAGTACCCCTAAACATTTTTTTAGAAAAAAAGTACTGGCGATACCACAAACAAACAAACAAACAAACAAGTTACACATACTGGTGTTTTTGCCCATGTCATCTAGTCTGGCAATTCCCTTCCATCCAAATGAATCAGGAATTGGTGAGACAGTTTGGAAACATAAGCAAGTGCCTGATCCGTATTTCTCCTCCCTTACAGAACTATAGTTCTCAATGCTCCCTGGGGAGAGAGAAGGACTGCTAAATCAGTGTATCAGCTGCAGTGTAGAAACACCCTGAAGATAGCAAAGACCAGAGGCATCTGTGAATTGAGATGAGTTGTTTCAGGTGAATGCCTTTAAAGGTCAAAGAAACAAATCCAGTGGCCACTTTTTATATACTGTTCTTTGGGATGGATACTCAACTGGGCTTATTCTCCAGTAAAACAAGGCCTTCAAGAATCAATTCCATTTGCCACCTTGTCTGGGTTTTTTTTTTTTAATCGTCATGGCTTAAACAGCACAAGTGCTTGACTACTTTATAACAATCAGCTTCAATTGCACCAAATTTGAATTCGAGTACAGGTGGCGCTGTGGGTTAAACCACAGAGCCTAGGGCTTGCTGATCAGAAGGTCGGCGGTTCAAATCCCTGCGACGGGGTGAGCTCCCATTGCTTGGTCCCAGCTCCTGCCAACCTAGCAGTTTGAAAGCACATCAAAGTGCAAGTAGATAAATAGGTACTGCTCCAAAGCGGGAAGGTAAACGGTGTTTCTGTGCGCTGCTCTGCTTTGCCAGAAGCGGCTTTGTCATGCTGGCCACATGACCTGGAAGCTGTACGCTGGCTCCCTCGGCCAATAACGTGAGATGAGCGCCGCAACCCCAGAGTCGGTCACAACTGGACTTAATGGTCAGGGGTCCCTTTACCTTTTATTCACAAGGTGTTCCTGGAAATAAAACACATTTTCCCTATTACACAGTATATTCAGGAGGTGAGTATGGAGGGGAATGATAGGCAAACTTCAGTATTGTCCTCTCCTCCTCCAGTACAGTGGTGCCTCGCTAGACGAATGCCCTGTAAGACGAATTTTTCATTTAACGAAGAGATTTTTTGAGCGGAGTTTGCCTCGCAAGACGAATTCATTTTGTGAAAAATTCGTCTAGCGAATCGCGGTTTCCCATAGGAATGCATTGAAATTCAATTAATGTGTTCCTATGGGCAAATAAAAAATAAAAAATTCAATGCATTCCTATGGGATTTGCTAGAAGAATTTTTTGCAAAACGAATTGACTCACAGAATGAATTAAATTCGTCTAGCGAGGCACCACTGTAATGGCAACCTGGGAGTAGAGAGCAGCAATGCCACAAGGTTGTCTTCCAGAAGTTGGTCACATGGTTCCTTGCAGGCGCATATAGATGTTTTATCTGTACAGTGGATGAGTGGCACTGTCCTGATTACTCCTTTCTAAAAATAGACTTATTCCTAAATGAATTATGCCAAGCAAGCACCAAGAATAGTTTCAGTTGAATACTGTATACTAATATAAGGATTGCTTCTCTTTCAAATCATGCTTTAAACTAATTGCACAGTTTAATTATATTGTTTGTTAAGCTGCTGATGCTACTTACTATCTATACTGTTGCAGCTTCTGCTGCCTAGATGTCAGGAGTCCAGGTTCCCAGCTTGATAACACAGTAAGCGTAGGTAATTAAAAAGGAGGATTTCTTGCAAAAACAAACAGATAGCTCTGGACAGCTCTAACAAAGCCTCCAACACCATTATTCAAGATGACCCTTCTGAAGACTCCTTCCAGTGACAGAAGATATTGAACTTATGAACCTTACGTCTCTTGTTTTGCTTCCTATCTAGCAGCCCTCCCATTCACCAACTTTTCGGACTGAGTGGATCAGCTCCAACCTTTTGCTTTTCTGACAGGCTGTCTCTGAGTTCTTTCACGCCTGCTTGTACTTCCGGGGAGCTTTGACTGTGTTCTAGCCTGCTGTCAGCTACTGTCTTATCATCCTACCCGTCAAAGTCAGGAAGAGCTGAAGTCTGCAGCTGCCGGCTCTCCCCTGCCTAACATCAAAGCCTCCCTGTTCCTGGCTGCTTTCTGCAGTTGGCTGCAAACCTTCGCTTGGAGCTAGCTCATTCCTGACACTAGAACAGTTCTTATTTTTATCTGTAAGCCACCTTGATTCCCTGTCAGTGGAAAAGGCAGGGTATAAGTAAATAAATATATATATAACAACAAAAACAACAACAGAATGGCCTCTTTTCTGCTAAGCAAGTTGCTTCCCTCTCCACCATAAAATCCCCTTTTGATAGCCTTAATAGGAAAACCATTGTTAAACTACTGTAAACTTCACTTTCCCTAATTCTCCACTGCCATCTGATTGTCCCCCTACCTAATCCTTGTCATCAATCATGTGCCAGACTGTTACCGTTGTCTTCATGGTCCTTGAGTTACTTCTTATGTTGCTTGGTTCACATCAAAAGCCATGGACCACATGAGAGGTACTTGACCAGGCATCCCCAAACTGCGGCCCTCCAGATGTTTTGGCCTAAAACTCCCATGATCCCTAGCTAACAGGACCAGTGGTTGGGGGAGATGGGAATTGTAGTCCAAAACATCTGGAGGGCCGAAGTCCCGGGATGCCTGTACTTGACCATGTGGCTCCCTCCAGTGCCAGCACTGGCCCAGTTAGGATTTTTCTGCTGAGTTAAAACATATCTGCACTCCAAAGGCCTACTTTTTTTAAACCAGCTTATCTTCAATGGCTTCTTTCAAATAATATTGGGAAGTGTAGTGTGGAGAGGTGGATGAGCTTTTCATGTCAGAGATCTCTGGTTTCTTTCACAGAACTACAGTTCCCAGTATTCTTTATAGGAGCAAAGAGCAAATTAGTATTCATTTTTAGGCTGCGGTTTAAACATGTCATTTGTGTTCCATGCAACTACAGTAGTGTGCATTTCTTACAGACAGTATGCAAGATTTCATTCTAGGTTATGCCTTGATAGGGGATATCATATCAAGCACTGAAAGCTAAATATTTTTTTTCCTTTGGAAACTTACCACACTTTTTATATCCATTGCCATCATGGATTTTTTCCGTAGAATGTGGTTGTGCTCATTTAATAGGCATTTCTTTGTGACGTAATTTGTGAACAGTGTCACAATTAAAGTTTGCATCGTTTTGTGAAAATGCCTCCCTGGTAAACTGCCACTGCCTTTCTCGAAGGGTGCTCCCAATATGTGAGATGCTGAAGGCAGATCCTGTGAAGTCCTCTTGCCACCTGCATAGGAAACGCTCCATGCAGTGCGAGTGCGGGCAGAATTGAGATTCGGAATAAAATTGATTCTGTTCGTTTGGCCACATCCTGTTTCCCTTCTTTATGTACCTGCTGCGTTGAAATCTGGCAACTAATTTTCAGTTTGATGGAGGCCAAGATAGGGTTGAGCAGCTAAGGAGGGCCGCCACATTTTTTTTTTAACCAGGCAGAAAACCTGTCTAGCTGCTGCATGAAATACAACACACACAAACACCCTCTCTCCCCCCACCCCGCCCAGTGCCAGGAAAAGCTATAGCTTTCAAAAGTTCAGAAGCTCTTACAGGAAAAAAAGCTGTAATCCTACTGCCAAATTGGGTTGGGTTTTTGGTTTTTTTTTTTTACTTCAAAGTATCTTCATCAGCTGGATACTTGACTAAGGAATCACTCAGTCGATTGTCATCTGTCAACTTGGAGCTCATGCCTGTCCTCTCCAAAGCTCTGTAGCTTCCTCTGGAAGGAAACAAGCAGCTGTTGTGTTCCTGCTCCATTCCTTGACCGTCACTTATTCATATAATCATGCCCAAAGCTTTTTGGCTCCCCTTTTGCCCAGTCACTATTGAGAAGAAGAGATGCAAGAACTTTTCTCGTCCTGTTTTTTTAAAATTTTCTAGAGGCAGATGATAGGGATTTCAATGTGTTGATTGTAGTATGAAAGAGATCTCCCTTGCCATTGTATCGATTGAGCTGGTAATCAGGTTTTCTTGGTGCCTTAAAAGTCAGCGAAACCTGCTTGACCAGGGACCAGAGGAATCGTAATCGTAAGAATAATAATAATAATAATCAGAATTCATTGTAATGGTAAGGAGATCATTCTGTCAGTACAAGCATTTCTTCTTGCTTGATGGAACAGTCTCCTCTCTCCTCTTCTCATGTACTTTTTGGAGTATTCTCTTGACCATCACCACCCCCAAGCCAATTTGTGGGGGTGGGGAGAAAGCCCCATGCACACGAAAGCTCATACCAAAATAAAAACTTAGTTGGTCTTTAAGGTGCTACTGAAGGAATTTTTTTTATTGTATTAGAGGACATCCTTGCACAAGCTTCTGCTAATGGGACTGGTTGGCTGAATCTGGCCCAATAATAATAAATACTTCAGCCATAACACTTTCAGTTCTGTTAGAAGTAAGTGACTGCCTTTAACCCCAGACAAGCAGTTCACATAAGGCAGTTCCATTCGCCTTCCTCCCCAAGTATGTGAAGTATTATGTCTTTTTGTCTCCCACAAATAGTTCATTCTCTGGTTTAGCTACCTGTCAGTCCATTGATATTCTCCCACCTACAATCCTCAGGACGTAAGAAGGCACAACCCAAGAGATCCACAATTAAAATACTGAAAAAATGTAGTAGAAGCAAGTAGGTGCTGGGGGTGAGGCAGAAATGCGCTGGGAGAAGCAAGATATTTTCCCTGTGCTCTTCACACAGTGCAAATTGTTTCTTTTTCCCTGAGCTGCCATTTTCTCCCATGAGGAACAGCACACCTTTCCCCAAATGGGACAAATAGCACTTGGTAGGGAGGAAGGTGGTAGTGTAGAGAGGGGGTGGAAAGAAGAGTTAAACCAGGAACAGAGAATATGGGGCTCACATATGTTGTTCAACTCAATCTCCCATCAGCCCTAGACAGCATGGCCAATGGTTAGGGTGATGGTAGTTATAGTCCATCCACATCTGGATGACCACGGGTTCTCCACCCTTGCTGCTAAAGAATCTAGGCACATTCCATCTAGGTGTGGAGCCCATAGGGTCTTAACGCTCCAATGCACCATGAACTATGCCCTACCTTTCTAATATACAGTGGTACCTCGGGTTACAGACGCTTCAGGTTACAGGCGCTTCAGGTTACAGACTCCGCTAACCCTCAGGTTAAGAACTTTGCTTCAGGATGAGAACAGAAATTGCGTGGTGGCGACGTGGCAGCAGCAGGAGGCCCCATTAGCTAAAGTGGTGTCTCAGGTTAAGAACAGTTTCAGGTTAAGAACGGACCTCCGGAACGAATTAAGTTCTTAACCCGAGGTACCACTGTACATGCATTATACAAGGTGGACTACATCTACCCACTTAAAAATGTAATAACAATACTGGCAGTATAAAAACCACAACATAACAATTGCAAATTGAAAACACAGCAACAATTTCAGCAAACTAAGAAGAAAACTGCCTTGGATTGATCTCGTGTCTTTAAAAGAGGTTTGATGTGAAAAACCATGCCACATTACAGTGGTACCTCGGGATACAAACACTTCGGGTTACAGACTCCGCTAACCCGGAAGTAGTACCTCGGGTTAAGAACTTTGCCCCAGGATGAGAACGGAAATTGTGCAGCGGTGGTGGGAGGCCCCATTAGCTAAAGTGGTACCTCAGGTTAAGAACGGTTTCAGGTTAAGAATGGACCTCCGGAACGAATTAAGTTCATAACCAGAGGTACCACTGTATATCACCTGCTAATTGCTGCAGATCAAACCACTCTTAGAGGCCTGCTACAGAGACCAGCCCTGCTGTTGGGCTGACACAGTTCTGCAAAAGCACAAAGAGGTCTTGGTGTAAAAATGATTTCAAAAAATGAATATAGCCTTGAACTCCTCTTTCACAATGGAAATGTTCAGTGTCAGAGAACTTTTGAGCTCTGCTCTGTAATGTTTCTTGACCATCTCCCCCAAGCAGTTCCTTGTTGGAATCCAGGTTTTTGTTACTCAAGCTTCAGATATGCACCCCCTTTTCTCTTCTTGCCTTTCTCATTTTTTTTCTGTAGCAGATGGTGATAATTCCCATGGCTGGATCAGGCTGCAGCTGAGATGGCTTCCCTGATGCCTTGACTGTACCATGGAAACTCCCTCTGGCCTCTCCGAGAGGGGAATACGCAGCTTATTATCATCTTCTGTTTATGAATTTAAAGGTCCTATTAGGATTATATTTCTTACTCATGTGTGTTTTCCCTCTGCCCTTTTCAGGGTACCTTTTGTACCTTTGTGTGACTGCTCTATTTTGACTTATGTACAAACACAATTGCAATGGCCTTATAACAGAACCTTTGTTTATTCCATTTTTAAAAAAAATAGTAATAGCATCCAGGAGATGAGATAAATTTAGTAACTGAAAATTCCTGTTTTGAGATTTAAAACAACAACATTATTTTTGTCATTCATAGTGATTCATTCTGATTGAGGGTTACTTCTAGCATTTCATCACTGTCGGCCTAACCTGGAGGTTTCCCCCCTTTGATGTGTGTGTGTGTGTGTGTGTGTGTGTGTGTGTGTGTGTGTTTTTTCAACAATTTATATTTATATATATATGTTCAACGATTTATAGTTTTCTTTACACTGTAATTTCTAAACAGTTTACAATGAGGTTACAAAAGAGATAGAAAAGATAAAATCAGAAAAGCTTACTTAAAATGTATACTGAAATAAAAAGCACCTAAGGTTCAACATGGGGGGAGCCTTTCTGGTCTCAGCTAGAAAGGTGTTCACACAATTGGGTCCACACACCTCCTGGGGGTGGGGGTGCCAGGCATGCAGCTTAACCACAGCCTGGCCCATATTTTATTACTTACTTCATCAACATGTTTTGCCTGGCATGGACATAAACTGATAAGAAAAGCTTAACTTAATTTCTGGACAGGGGCATCGCAATGGGGGGCGAGGGGGGCGGTCCGCCCCAGGTTCCACTCTGGGGGTGTGCCACTTGGCGCCCCCACCCCTGCGACTCCCAAGCCAAGCCCCCAGCCTCCCGGTAAAAAGTCAGTGTCAAGCGGACTTTTCACCGGGAGGCTGGAGGCTCGGCTTAGGAGTCGCGGGGGTGGGGGCACCAAGTGGCATACCCCCGCCATACCGCGCGGATTGGAGTCACCAGGGGGGGGCAATACCCTGCTACGTAAGATGCATGTGTAGCGGGACGCTGCACATGCGTCGTTACATGGCGGGGTATCGCCGCCCCCACGCCTCCAAAGCCGCGCGCCTCCAGCTAAAAACTGCAGGTAAAAAGCCCGTTCAGAGCGAGCGGGCTTTTTACCTGCAGTTTGTAGCTGCTTTGGAGGTGCGGGGCGGCGGCGATACCCCGCCACATAACGGCACATGCGTCGTTACGTAGTGATGCCACCCCCCCCCCGGGTGCATGGCAATTTGCCACCCCGGGTGTCGCGGCGCCTCGCTATGCCCCTGTTTCTGGGGCTTAGGCCACTGTTGAGGGGAAAAAGCAAGGCCTCTAAAAATTTTAACCTATACTCAGGGCAGGAGTGTGGAATATTTTCCTGAACATAAGGAAAGGCTGCTGGACCAGGCCAGTGACCTATCTAGTCCAGTGTCCAGCTCTCATTCCCAGTCACCAGTCTAGCTGTCGCATTCTGGATTAGTTGTAGT
Organism: Zootoca vivipara; assembly: GCF_963506605.1. NCBI lineage: Eukaryota > Metazoa > Chordata > Lepidosauria > Squamata > Lacertidae > Zootoca > Zootoca vivipara. Next base: position 44,962,532 of record NC_083276.1, read on the forward strand.
TTCTGGGTCACCTTCAAAGGTAGACCCACATAGAACACATTGCAGTAGTCAAAGTGGGAGATAACTAGAGCATGCACCAATCTAGCGAGACAGTCTGCGAGCAGGTAAGGTCTCAGCCTATGTACCAGATGGAGCTGGTAGACAGCTGCCCTGGACACAGAATTGACCTGCGCCTCCATGGACAGCTGTTACTTTTAGACACTTTTAGATAATGAAAGAGTTGTTAATCTGGAATGTATTAAACAGAGATGTGAGGGGAAAGTTTAGCTGAATTAATCTTCTCTGTTCAAGGCATCTGTTAATGGTGCAGGAGCAGGGCTACTAAAAAGGTGTTTCAACTAAGTTTCACTCAGATCAGACCCATTGAAAAGAAACTGACCTGACTTAGCCATGTTCATTAATTTAATTGGGTCTACTGTGGGTTAAACCACAGAGCCTAGGGCTTGCCAATCCGAAGGTCGGCGGTTCGAATCCCTGCGACGGGGTGAGCTCCCATTGCTCGGTCCCTGCTCCTGCCAACCTACGGTAGCAGTTTGAAAGCACGTCAAAGTGCAAGTAGATAAATAGGTACTGCTCTGGCGGGAAGGTAAACGGCGTTTCCATGCGCTGCTCTGGTTCGCCAGAAGCAGCTTAGTCATGCTGGCCTAATGACCCAGAAGCTGTACACCAGCACCCTTGGCCAGTAAAGCGAGATGAGCACCACAACCCCAGAGTCGTCCGTGACTGGATCTAATGGTCAGGGGTCCCTTTACCTTTACTTTGTGTAAAACTTGGTTAAATACTACTCAGTAACATGATATGTTCTTGTTCTATGAGGTGTATTAAACTGGGATCCTTAAACTTGAAGTCCAATCACAATAGAAACATTGGACTACAGTTGCAAACAAAACTTTTAAAGTGTGTTTTAAGTGCAATATACAATGTGACAATATACAACGTTTGCTTATGGAAAATTCAATGTATTTTAAAAAATGCTTTAAAAAAAGCATTTTCAGTACGGCTTTTATATGTGTGTAGATTCCACCCTAAACACATGGATGGGGAACCTCTGGCCCTCCAGATGTCATGTTGGCTACAAGTCCCAACATCCCTGACCATTGGCCATGCTGATTGGGCGTGATGGGAACTGGAGTCCAAATGCATCTGGAGAGCCACAGATCCCCCCCCTCCATCTGGAGAGCCTTATATCCCCCTTCATATAGACTGTCACTGATTTTATTATGTCTTTCGAACTCTTCCAAATAATGCAGAAGAAAAGTAGAAAACAGTTTCTATATTCAAGGGCTTCTCTAATCAGCAAGGACACATACGCCAAATAACACAGATGGATGCCACTGGAACAAAGGGCTATTCATTTTCATTTATAGGCTTCCTTCAAAGGACTTAAATCATAAGGTATGGAAAGACTGAAGAAACTTTGAGCCACGAGTTCTCAGAGAAAGTAAAGCTGGAATGGCCTATAATGCACAAAGCCCTATCATAATGACACATGTTGCGTCTTTAAGGTTCCTCAAGGCTCTTTGCTGTTTTCGTAACTAAACAGTTTGCACCTACTGTACCTATCTTTGGTGGTGGTAGTTTTATTTACTGTGGCATGGCTTTATTCATTCCTAATTCTTAAGAATATGAAGAGAGTCCTGTGGATCAGACCAAAGGCCTATCTAGTCTAGCCCTCTGTTCTCATAGTGGCCAACCCAGATTCCCACAACCAGGACATGAAAACAATGTACTTTATTACTCATGATCCCTATGATTTACTGGTGGAAACAAAATATAGCTATCATGAGTCTAGTTTTCCATCAGTCTATAACTCTGTCTGAGAATAAATGGAAAGTTCTTTTAAAAATCAAGTTACGCTGGAGAGCATAGTATGCTCTCTGGTTGCTGCTAGGAACAGTCTTCCTACATCTTTCCTTGAAGTGTGTTTAACCAAGGAGGTGTCTTCAAAGGCAGCCTCTGTTGCTCCTTAATTAGCCGGCCACTCCAGGGAACAAAAAAGTGGGACAGGAATCTAATCTGGCTTTCCTGGATGGCAGAGCACAACTCAAGAGTTCCAGCAGCTGAGTGGGCGCATGCATGTTATATATGTTAACCCTTAGGAAATGTACCCGAGTTCTCAGGGGTGGTGGTGGTGTCATTTTGAAATGAAGAGTTGGATCATTTCCACATTTAAATCAATGCATATATTTCCTAAAGCAAGAAGGCAGCTTTGCTAGTTTGCCGGTATGGGTAAATGATTTCTCTTTGATCTTTGTTTTGAGTAAAAATGTCATGAATCCAGTTTTTGCTGAAAGCACTGATACTTCAGGTACTACTTCGGGAAAATTGCCCTTCGCTTGTATTTTTCCTAGAGCATTGCTATGTTTATGTCATCTGGAAATTTGGGGCTGCTGGTTATTTTATTTATGATATGATTTTTTAAAAATATTCACCAGGTGAATATGTTTGCCAGATCTCCCCCACTCCCGAAGCAGGGCTGTATGGCCAGGCAGAATATTGTTTTCAGTCTCCCATGATGAGTTGATCTGGCCTGGTTAGATTTTATTTTCCTTTCTTTATCCCTTTTAAGCATTCCTTAGAGTTGATGCTCTCTTATTGTTCTATATTTGGGTTGAATAGTCTCTACTATGGTGACAAATGTAGAGATGATTTGTTGTTAGTCACATACAGTATTAGGGACATGTCATTCTCACCCGCTTTACTTTTTGTTGTGGTTATCCGTTCATCTTTGGTATACAGTAATATGGGGAAGATACAATTGTAGGGGCTTTCAATTAACTAAAAATGTGTAAAAAAAACAAAAAACCAAAACCACAAACTTGGGGAAATAATTATTTAGAGTCCTCCTACAATAATTATTGATGTGACACCTGTAGGATGGAAGTGGAACAAGCTGACAGGGAATAAAATGTTTTGCATTGGTGACTGCGTCCATGAGTCTGCATATAAATTACTCAGCATTTCGTAGGATTTAAGATTTGACTATAATGATTTGCAAAACCTGGAGAGATCTAGCAGTCCTTTGGATTGTCCCTATCAGGATATGCCATGGGGAACAGCTGCAAGGGAATGTTCCAGCCATAAAGGAACAGCAGCTATGATAGGAACATAGGAAGATGTCCTACACCAACACAGATTATTTATTAATCTATCACTAGATCTTTAAAAAAAATCAAAGCGATTTACAATGATACCTGTATACAATGAAAACACTTTTAAAAAAATCCCATCAACTGACTCTTATGGAAATATTTATCAGTAATTGCATGCATAAGCCTGGCAGCAGGGCATTCCGCTGGACTGGGCTGATACTAGAAGCTCCATTTTATGTTGATGTCAACTCCTAGGGGCTGAGGGGTCTTTGACCCATCCCATAAAATATTTGTGGGGACCGCCCCCCCCAGTTGATGGGCATTGTCATTCAAATAGTGTGTGTGCACCGCATCATGTGATTGATTATGTGGGGTGGGGCTTACCCCATATTTTATTCAAGTTGGCACCCCTGATGTCAAATGAGCCATGGCAACCTGGGGAACAACCAATGACCCTACTGCAAATGATCTCAGTGATCATGGGAGATAAGGCCCCATAGGTATTACTCTTGAAGAGCCAACAAAAAGGCCCTTCTTTGCCTTTTTGTGAGGCACAACCCCACTGGGCAGTTGTGTGGTAGCATGGCAAGCCCTCGATTCCTGTGTCGAGTCTGGCTCAGTCTTTGGGTTTGGATCACCACTCTCAGGTTTGCTGGGATACAAGCCATCAGCCATGAGCACTTTTGGCTCCGAAATGCCAGCATGAGGAGTTGGCTATTTCCCAGCTGGGGATATAAGCAGCTCCAGACTCGGCTGGCTCCTCCTCCTCTGAGCTTGAGGCATGCAAATGTGTCATACTTTACAGCCTTCTGTTTGAAGGGTCATTCCATCCAGGCCTGTTTTAAAGATACAGAGCCATAGGTAGAGAGAGCAGGAAGGGTCATCAACAGTTAGCCTTGAGCATAGCTGCCAAGTTATCCCCCCTTTTTAAGGGAAATTCCCTTATGCTGAATAGGGTTCCTCATGAGAAAAGGGAAAACTTGGCAGCTATGGGCTTGAGACATCAGCTTGAGCAGGACAGAGATCACTTGGCCACAGTTTCCCCCACTATGGTGAAATAAACTTAATGAATTCGTGCCCACTACTGTATTACCATCTTCATTGGTGACATCTTTTCCTCTCTTTTTGACCATGCATAAGTGGCCACCCTAAGCATAGCTGCCAAGTTTTCCCTTTTCTCACGAGGAAGCCTATTCAGCATAATGGAAAATCCCTTAAAAAAAGGGATAACTTGGCAGCTATGACCCTAAGTGGAAATTAAACTTCAAGAGACAGAGGGTGGTTTTTGTGTGTGTGTGTGTAAACAATGGTCTACTATGGGTGGATAGCATGTGCAACTACAGATTTCTTTCACTTGTGCTGTCTCTTACCGAGCTCTGCTTTTGTTTGAGAATAAAAATGCACAACCTAAAAACATTAACTTTACAATGCGCAAGAAAGGCTGAAGGCATAACAACATTGCTACAGTATCTTAGTTCACAAGCCTGGGATAGAATTAAAAGACTTCTGCTATCTACCGTAAAGGAACACCTTATAAGTAAGATTTGTCTAATGAAAAATAAAAATTATTTCAAGTCCCGCCCCCTCCTAAAATATCAAAAAATGTTCCAGCTTTGGCAGAAATGTTAAGCGCATTAGCGGGTTTAATTGCCCCAGTTGCAGAGGCTCAGGAGGCCACCAAACTGCATCGATTCCATTCCAGGATCCTTTCCAGCTGGTGGCTCTTTTGACAGAACTCGGTGGCAGAGTTACAAGTGCAAGAAGTCTGCAGTTCAGGTGAAATATGAGTTAACGCTGCTGCTATGTGGGTCGGACGGGTGTTGTGTGGGCAGGAACAGGGAGAAGGTTACAAGATCAGTTTGACTATGTCTGCGGCGAGAGAAATGTGAACTGGCTGGCTAAGGTTCCCACTGTTTTCCGCCCACTGGAGGAGGGAAAACGGTTACTATTGATGCTTCATTCATTGTACTTGATGAAGGGGGTATTTGCTGAACTACCCCTCTCACATTTCAAGGTGAAATATTTATGCTTTTTCATCTTGGATGCCTTGGGTAATGTCACCAAGAACTTGTTATGCTTGTGTAATTGCCTCTTGGTCCGATTCCGCTATCGTGTGACCAGTGTAAATGCTGATCATTGTGGGGTCCTCTCTGTCCAGTGAAAATGGTGCAGCTCAGCTAGGAGTGGGCTAGCTGCCTAGCTCTAAACACTAGCGCTCAGTGAAGGCAGAGAAGCTCCCATACAACTGAGCCGAGCCCGGCAGCCTCTTATCTCCCCTGCAGATGTTTGTGCTTTTGTCTCGCTTGTGCATGGAGGCAGGAGAGAATACGGGAATGTGCCAATCCATTCCCTCTTTGCTTCCTCTTTCAAAACTGCCAAAGACGGGCAAACCTCTGACTCTATATTTGGCAGGCGACACAAAGAGCAAAAGTGTGATAGCTACGTCAAATAAAGCATCTGACCGCATTTGGTCTTCTTTGTTGGTTTGGGGCCCAAGTTACACTTAAGGAACCATGGTTTAACTCTTGGTCCATTAGCAAGGCTGACTTCTGCCCTCCCAGTATGCGGCAGAGATGCTGCTGCCAAGAAGGTAGCGTGGCAGCTCCACCCCACTGGGCAAGCTGCTACCTCCAATATGACACAGCCAGGGCTGATGGAAACATAATGTTAATTGGCCATAAACTGGGGTTAAGGAATGGGGCCAAAGGATTGCACACTCTTCCAAGCCTTTTCCCTTACCTGAATTCACCGCTTCTCCTTCACTTTTGGTCTCAGGTATATCTGACTACCATTGACCCGTTAGTAGAAAGGGGAAGGGGACAGCTTCTGGAACTTAACCTTGCACCCTAAAATTAGTTGTGTAGTGCCACTGAGTTTGGGCTACCTAGGGTTAACATTGGTTAAACTTAACACTGAATCGTGGATACGGAGCTTGGGTGCAAAAGAGGACGGGGCTCCTGCTCTTTTAATTGTTGTGTAGAAGCTTAACCTGGCATCCTTCTTTCTTGGGAGACAATGGAGGAGAGTGCCTTTGGAGGTGAGGTCAAGCTCACAGCGCCTGCTGTGGCTGTAGAGACCAATGCAGTAGAGACATGATTTGTTGCAGCTGAGGCAGATGAAGACGTCCAGATGTGCTGCTGCAGATGCATCATGGCGTTTCTTCTCTCTGCACTCCTCCCCAGCGGTCATTTATCCTCTGGTCACTGCTATGAATGCACGACTTGGCTGCCTGTGGCTGCCTGTCTTCAGGCACTGGGTCGTCTGCAAGGGATTTCCATGTGGCAAAGTGCGGCAGATCCTTATCTGAGAGATGTTATTTGCAGATGACACAGCTTTGACAGCACACTCCAAAGAATCTCTAGAGAGACTTATCAACCGTTTTGTGTAGAAGCTACCCTTGCTGAAATGTCTTCAGGCACTGGGTCGTCTGCAAGGGATTTCCATGTGGCAAAGTGCGGCAGATCCTTATCCGAGAGATGTTATTTGCAGATGACACAGCTTTGACAGCACACTCCAAAGAATCTCTAGAGAGACTTATCAACCGTTTTGTGTAGAAGCTACCCTTGCTGAAATTCCCTCAACTATTAGCAGTTCAGGTGTCTTGCTTTCTTTTGCATCTGGTCATCCTAGTGGGGCGGCGAGGGGGGCAAGGAGAGGCTCTCTTTCTTATCCTTTAACCCTGAGTTATCAGACTGCTGGCTTAAAATATTTTTATATTGCCTACTCGTCCCTTCTCAAGGGTGGTGTACAACAGTGTAAACAATGGCATCTGAATCTCCCTTTGCACTGGCCCATAAAATGGCTCTTATAACAGAGTTGTGCTGTTAAGCAAACATGCATTGGGCAGCTAACCTTTCTTTTCTCTCTGAAAGTTAGAGGTTGCATTTTTATCTCTGAACTATATATTGATGCCTAGGGCAAGAGGAGGGGGAACCTTCTAGCATGATACTTAGCCAGAAGCACATTAACATAGCAGGGGTGGTTTATTTTGTATACAGTGGTACCTCGGGTTACAGATGCTTCAGGTTACAGGCGCTTCAGGTTACAGACTCCGCTAACCCAGAAATAGTACCTCGGGTTAAGAACTTTGCTTCAGGATGAGAACAGAAATTGTGCGGCGGCAGTGCGGTGGCATTAGCTAAAGTGGTGCTTCAGGTTAAGAACAGTTTCAGGTTAAGAACAGACCTCCAGAACGAATTAAGTTCTTAACTCGCGGTACCACTGTACTTGCTAGGTTTCTAGCCTAACCATATCAAAGCCTCAAGGTTTAACAAAACACCATATCATATGAAACAGTTAACAGTGGCCATCTGAAGCCACCCCTTCCTCAAAAGTCTTGTAGCACTTTTAAAAGTAACATGGGACTGGGAACTTCATAACCATGGCTAGCAGGGGCAGTCTATCCTATTTTGCCGCCTGAGGCAAAACAGGAAGGTGCCTTCTCCCTGCTGCTGCCTGCCCCCACAAAAGCCTTCTGCCTGTGGGGAACTGCCACAGGACTCTGCCACTCTGTGGGATTCCACCACCCAAGGTGGTGGCTGCTTCAGCCTGTCTCATGGGCGGCCCAGCCCGGTCCTGATGGCTAGTTACAACTGCTCTTATGTCAGCCTCTTCCTGGTTGACCGTTTATTGCTTTAGTATTGTGGGTTAAACCACAGAGCCTAGGGCTTGCCGATCAGAAGGTTGGCGGTTTGAATCCCCGCGACGGGGTGAGCTCCCATTGCTCGGTCCCTGCTCCTGCCAACCCAGCAGTTCGAAAGCACCTCAAAGTGCAAGTAGATAAATAGGGACCGCTCCAAGTGGGAAGGTAAACGCGTTTCCGTGTGCTGCTCTGGTTCGCCAGAAGCGGCTTAGTCATGCTGGCTACATGACCTGGAAGCTGTACGCTGGCTCCCTCGGCCAATAACGCGAGATGAGCGCCGCAACCCCAGAGTCGATCACGACTGGACCTAATGGTCAGGGGTCCCTTTACCTTACTGCACTTTATCTGGTGATGCAAAACAGATAGAGCCCTTATTTTCTATAGCTTTCAACCATGCTGCTAACTCTTAAGAATACAATGCAGACGTGGCAGGGAACTGCAACTCCCATCATCCCTGGCAACTGGCATTTGAATAAATGGAAATGCTTTAAATTCTGCAATTACACCATTATGGCAAAGCTTACAAGTTATTTGAGAGTGAAAGAGGAAAGGTGGAAACTTGCAATGTTTAGACAGAATTGGCGAATATTTCTTGAATACTGGCACAACAAAGCAAATGCTTCACATGATGTAAATGAATACTTTTCATTTTTTTCATTAACATTCTTTGTAAATGTGAGGTTTTATGAAACTGAATAAAATGGTAAGTTTTTAAAAAAGGAAATGCTGTTTGGATAGAATTACTGTACTTAATGTGAGGAAGACAGAATGAATTAAGGAGGTTTGGACAATGGAAAATAGAGTTCAGTCTGCCGAAAAGCAACAAATGCATAGTCAAGCCCCATTCATTTCAATGGGATATATGTATGCTTAACTTACCCATAAGGCGTTTGCCCCAAGGTTTTTCTAGATACATACCTAGAGTCTGAAGTCCTGTTGCCAGTCAGAATACTGAGCAAGATCAACCAATGACTTGAGATAAGGCAGCTTCCTATGTTCCAAACTAGAATGTCACTGAGAATGAGACGGGTTCTTGTGGTAAATTATAATGAGGCAATAAGCATTTGCTACTAAGAGAATAAGCCATCTGTCCAGCTCTGTGTTAGAGAACCTCCTTAATCTCTTTATAAACTGTTGTGCACAGTTGCTTAATATGTTAAGTAGCAAACTCTTTTTTGTTTGTTTTGGATAGGTCTAAACGTTCTGCCCTTCTTCTCAGTCACCAATTTCATCGTCAATTTTTGGGTGTTACCATCTGATGGGGATGAGGCTGCGGGTGCAGAAATAGTTGCTAACTCTAGTTTGACAATTCCTGTGTACATCATGTAATCCTCTAAATCTCTGGCATTTTGATTCTTTCTACCGTCCCCTCTGCCTTCTGTTGTCTGCAAGTTTCTCAGGCTGTTTAACAAATTACAGTGCATTACCTTGACATTTCCACCCTACATGGGCATGGCAAGGGGAGCTAAGCTCTGTTATCCCCGCAATCCATGCTGTTACCCAGAAAAAAGAGAGAGGATGTTCTTTAACTGGAACTGATTAGGGCCTGATGTGGCCAAGAAACACATGAAAGGAGGAACTGTGTTTTAAATCATTAAGTGAAGGCAGAGAGTGGGGTTGCGGGGAGCATCCAAACAAACAGGAAGAGACCATGAAATATCCTCTTTGATGTTTTGCGCTAGGCAGTTTTCAGTCTTTGCTTAAAGACTCTCTCTCTCTCTCTCTCTCCCCCTCCCACTTTCCCTATTTGCCTCTTGTGGGACTGTATCCAATATTACAGCGTTCATGTAATGCCTTGAATTAGCTATCACTCTTCTTGAGATAATTATAGGTTTGTATAATGTACCTATTGTTCTGTTCCACAAAGCAGCACTGTCATATGGATGGCTGGGGTGGGGAGACATCTCAGTTTGCCTCCTGCATCCACCCTGTGCTGTTAATTAGTATTCTGGTTTGCATTGCCTTCTTAAGGGGTTTCCTCCTCTGAAGGCTGCACTCTATCCTCCCCTGGACCGTTCCTTGCTCTTGCTCATCAGCCATTCTTCCAGCCTTTGTCACTACTCATACCAACATAAAACAATCACTCTCCAGCATATTGGAAAGTAAATGAACCTTTCCACTGTGTTCTCTGAACAGACGGCCAAAATTTGGGCAATATGGGTCACTCGCAGTGAAGCAGCATCTTTCCCCAAATACCATAAGTTTCTTGGGTATCTGTCAATATCCTTTCAGATTCTCTAGAATCTGCACCTGCATGTGGGAAATATATCTATCTGTTTAGTGTATTTCCAGTGTAAGTTTCAAGGGTGGCTCGCAATATTTAAAACAGGGGTCAGCAAACTTTTTCAGCTGTGGGCCGGTCCACTGTCCCTCAGACCTTGTGGGGGGCTGGACTATATTTTGAAAAAAAATATGAATGAATTCCTATGTCCCACAAATAACCCAGAGATGCATTTGAAATAAAAGGACACATTCTACTCATGTAAAAACACCAGGCAGGTCCCACAAATAACCCAGAGGTGCATATTAAATAAAAGGACACATTCTACTCATGTAAAAACATGCTGATTCCCGGACTGTCCGCGGGCCGGATTTAGAAGGCGATTGGGCCACATCTGGCCCCCGGGCCTTAGTTTGGGACCCCCTGATTTAAAATAACAGCATAAAACAAAACCAGTTCAACAACCATTATCACAACTAGAAATAGCAATCAAAACAACAAAAACCTTTTAGCTCTGTACAGCGTGGTAGCTGAGCCAGCAGATCTTGTCTGTACCTCGTGTTTAAGGAGGAGAGAGCTTAACCATGAGCTCAGATTCAGAAAATGCACTGACTTAAGCCAAACCTTGGGAGGAGCAAAGCAGCTGTAATCTCCGCCCCTGGAGCCCACATGCCTGCATATTCAGTGTCAGCACCAGGCAGACATTTAACAAATTAAGCAGCATTTAATCAACAAAAAAATATCCCCATTAATCTGGCAGAATGTTTTAAATGTATTATTTTTTAATATAAGTTCTGGTAGAAACTGCTGATGGCAAACATCACCTTAACAGGAATCTCCCCACTTACAGGATGAAATACTCTCTTCTGCTTCTCCTGCTGTAACAGAGCATGCGTTAGGCTTTAGAACTACTACTTTTAACTCCTATGCAGATTTAAGCAAACTCAGCTAATGGATTAATTGACTGCAATTCATATGCTGAAGTCAACTAAGAGTTATTTGAGTGACAATCCTAATAAAAAAATTACGCGGATGAAAGCTACAGAAATGCTTCTTTTTTATAGTGTAATATAATTCAGCCATTACTGTAGAAGCTAAGTGTTAGGAGTTTTCTATCAAGCATCCAGTCATCCCCATTAATGCTATTTCCCCCCCTGGTATGCTCAACTACACCCACTGTGATTTCTGTGATTGGGCTAAAATTTTTTACTTATATAATATTATTTGTATATGTAAGGAAGATACCCTCCATGAAAAACAGCCTGATGGAGATGACTCTTACTGGTACCTTCTGCAGCCAGACGTACCTGAACTGTTTGAGGCTGATTGGAAGCTTGGTGGAGCGCTGGGTCAGGTTTAAAGTTATCTCCATGGAGGGCTATTGCCTGCTGGAAGAGGCAGGTGAATCAAACAAAGGGAGCAGAGGACTAGATCCCTCCACTCCCTGCCATCATGGTTCCCACAGCACATCATGTCATGTATCCCCAGCTGTAAAACATCCGAAAAGCCCTTTAGCTGTTGCACAAAGAATTCTCATGCTCACGTTCCGGAATGCTCCTCAAATCCACTGAACTGGGCTGGAGTTTCTGTCCTAGAGAAAACTTTATAAGAGTTTGTTTCCTGCCATCATAATAGGCCTGGGCTGTACACATTCCAGAATGTGGTAGAATCCCAAAGTGGTGGGCTGTAACTTGATTGCAGGTGAGGATGCCATTTTTGAATGCAACCCATATTTGAAAATATAACTCTCCGTACGTGTAAGCAAAACAAAAATCCTATTATTTCAGGAATAAAGGGTAAGCCTGTTATACTGGCTTTCTATTTGCAGGGGATTTTTTCTTATTGCAGAAAAGAATTCAAAATGTGAAGCTTCTTCTGCATCCCAAAATTGTTCTCTCACCTCTGGACATCTCATTCCCATCTCATGTTGAGAACGGTTTGCTGCATATGTAGAGCAGGCCAAAGTTACCAATTGTATTACTGTTGGGATTCAGTAAAAAAAAAACAGTTGCAGCTTTGGAAATGAGTGCAAAAGCAGCTGATAATAATGATGACACAAGCCTTTGTACTTTAAAAACGCTTCCCATACCTGATATGAAAGCCAATTCTGCCTGTCTGTGGTGATAGCTGATGAATGTGATGTGGCTGTTGATTGATGCTGGTGTTGAGTGATTTGTAATGTGAGATGGAGGGACAGGGCTGCACAGCTAGTTCCTCAGCATGTCCAGTAGATCTGCATCTTGGCAATGGGGAGCTTTCAAAATCCATTTTCCTTCCTCAATCATTTGTGGAACTGTGTCATGGAAATAAATAGAAGCAGCTGAGAAAGAAGCACAAGCTGGCAAGCTGCAAATACCACAGGTCCAAACTTAGGATAAACTGATGCAAACTTTTCAGGTGAATCATCACTATCAATGATCACTGTTTGCCACCATTATATTTCAATATATTTAAAATGTTGTAGGTGGTGATGGTGGGTAAAGGTAAAGGGACCCCTGACCATTAGGTCCAGTCGTGATCGACTCTGGGGTTGTGGCGCTCATCTCGCATTATTGGCCGAGGGGGCCGGTGTACAGCTTCCAGGTCATGTGGCCAGCATGACAAAGCCGCTTCTGGCGAACCAGAGCAGCGCACAGAAATGCCATTTACCTTCCCACTGTAGCAGTACCTATTTATCTACTTGCACTTTGACGTGCTTTCGAACTGCTAGGTTGGCAGGAGCAGGGACCAAGCAACGGGAGCTCACCCTGTCACAGGGATTCGAATCGCTGACCTTCTGATCAGCAAGCTCTAGGCTCTGTGGTTTAACCCACAGCGCCATCTGCGTCCCCCAGGAGATGGTGGGTATCTACAAGGAATTCTGAACCACATTTGCTCTTTGGAGAGGAACACACAGACATATATACTTGCCCTGATTGAGAACATAAGAGGAACCCTGCTGGATCAAGCCAAAGGCATATTTAACTCAGTATCGCATTCTCACAGGGCCAACCATATAGAATCATAGAATCATAGAGTTGGAAGAGACCACAAGGGCCATCCAGTCCAACCCCCTGCCAAGCAGGAAACACCATCAAAGCATTCTTGACATATGGCTGTCAAGCCTCTGCTTAAAGACCTCCAAAGAAGGAGACTCCACCACACTCCTTGGTAGCAAATTCCACTGCCGAACAGCTCTTACTGTCAGGAAGTTCTTCCTAATGTTTAGGTGGAATCTTCTTTCTTGTAGTTTGAATCCATTGCTCCGTGTCCGCTTCTCTGGAGCAGCAGAAAACAACCGTTCTCCCTCCTCCATATGACATCCTTTCATATATTTGAACATGGCTATCATATCACCCCTTAACCTTCTCTTCTCCAGGCTAAACATACCCAGCTCCCTAAGCCGTTCCTCATAAGGCATTGTTTCCAGGCCTTTGACCATTTTGGTTGCCCTCTTCTGGACACGTTCCAGCTTGTCAGTATCCTTCTTGAACTGTGGTGCCCAGAACTGGACACAGTACTCCAGGTGAGGTCTGACCAGAGCAGAATGCAGTGGTACTATTACTTCCCTAGATCTAGATGCTATACTCCTATTGATGCAGCCCAGAATTGCATTGGCTTTTTTAGCTGCTGCATCACACTGCTGACTCATGTCAAGTCTGTGGTCTACCAAGACTCCTAGGTCCTTTTCACATGTACTGCTCTCAAGCCAGGTGTCACCCATCCTGTATTTGTGCCTTTCATTTTTTTTTTGCCCAAGTGTAGTACCTTACATTTCTCCTTGTTAAAATTCATCTTGTTTGCTTTGGCCCAGTTGTCTAATCTGTTAAAGTCATTATGAAGTATGATCCTGCCCTCTGGGGTATTAGCCACCCCTCCCAATTTGGTGTCATCTGCAAACTTGCTCAGGATGCCCTCAAGCCCATCATCCAAGTCATTGATAAAGATGTTGAACAAGACTGGGCCCAAGACAGAACCCTGTGGCACCCCACTAGTCACTACTCTCCAGGATGAGGAGGAGCCATTGATGAGCACCCTTTGGGTTCGGTCAGTAAGCCAGTTACAAATCCACTGAATGGTAGCATTGTCTAGCCCGCATTTTACCAGCTTCTTTACAAGAATATCATGGGGCACCTTGTCAAAGGCCTTGCTGAAATCAAGATAGGCTACATCCACAGCGTTCCCTTCATCTACCAGGCTTGTAATTCTGTCAAAAAATGAGATCAGATTAGTCTGACATGACTTATTTTTCAGAAGGAAGCCCCCAACCAGGACATGAGTGAAATAGCAGTCTCTCCACTTGTGATTCCCAGCAAACAGTACAGTGGTACCTTGGTTTAAGAACAGCTTGGTTTATGAACAACTTGGATTAAGAATGCTGTAAACCTGGAAGTAGGTGTTTTGGTTTGTGAACTTTGCCCTGGAAGCAGAACATGTTCTTCTTCCTGTTGAGTGTGTTCCATCTGTAAATTGAGTCCCCCGCTGCTATGGGAAAGCACGCCTTGGTTTAAGAACACTTTGGTTTAAGAACCAGGGCTGGCTCTAAGGCAAGGCTGGGTGGCGCAATGTGCCACGGCGCTGGGCCGCCAGGGGGCGCCACACTGCATGCAGCGCCCGCCAGACAGCCGCGTTGGAAAACGGGGCGGGGCGGGGGCGCCGGAGGGATCTTCGCGCCAGGGCGCCAGATACACTTAAGACGGCCCTGTTAAGAATGGACTTCCGAACGGATTAAGTTCATAAACCAAGATACCACTATACTCAGAGGGATACTGTTCTCACAGTGGGTGGAGAAACATAGCCATCATGTCCTTGGTAGTCTTCTCCAGGAACTTGTCTAATCCTCTTTTTAAAGCCACCCAACTTGGCCGTCACTACATCCCGTGTGAGCAAATCCCACAGTTTTAACTATGTGCTGGATAAATAAGCACTTTCTTTGGTCTGTCCCGAATATTCCAACATGCATGGCCCTGTGTTCTAGTATTACGATTGCTTTATGGTGCCCTTCCTTTGAACAATTACAGCCTGCCTTATGCCATGGCAGCTATTTCTCCCCATGTGCCCTGAAGTAGCAACCCAAAGATTAATCTTGGCAAACTGTGCAAGTGGTTGGCACCACTGGAGCAGCTCCAGAACATTTTCTCCCCTTGCCTTAAGTGTATTTACATACCACGGCTCTTTGCTGTCCTGACACACTCCTTTCTGTATTCATTCCCAAGTCTTGGGCTTTTCGCTTAGTTCTTTCTCGACTATTTTGTCTTGGATTCTGTTCCTTTATTTTTTTAAAATGCAACTGTGACTGAAATGCTACTAAAGAGTAAAGATCGAACAAACTGGCTGCAGCCTCTCATCTCTTAGTCATCACCTTATATTGTTCTTATCCTAATTAATGTTTGGCAGTAGCTATTCTGTTGAAGTTGGGCTGGAATCTGTTATGAGCCAGCCCTAACTTGACCGCACACGATCCCTGATTTGGTGGATGAGAATCTCAAGCATGTCCTAGTAGCTGAGGTAGCTTACGAACTGCAGGAGTATTATTATTATTATTTCTTAAATTTATATACCGCCCTTCATCAAGAGATCCCAGGGCGGTTCACAGAATAAAATACAAGATAAGGCCATAGCTGCCAAGTCTCCCGTATTCCCCGGGAAATCCCCGTTTTCCCAGCTGTCCCTAGCTGAAAAACGGATTTTTTTTTGTTTTCCCCCGGTTTATTCTGGCGCGACGGCCATTTTGGAACTGGGCGGAGCACATAGCTGCCAAGTTTTCCCTTTTCTCGCGAGGAAGCCTATTCAGCATAAGGGAAAATCCCTTAAAAAAAGGGATAACTTGGCAGCTATGGCGGAGCATGCTCAGAAGCGACTTTTGATGCTGCTCTGCCCAGTTCCAAAATGGCTGCAGTGCGACTTCTGGCACGACGGCCATTTTGGAACTGGGCAAAGCAGCATCAAAAGTCACTTCTGAGCATGCTCCGCCCAGTTCCAAAATGGCGGCAGCGCTACTTCCGGCCCGGTCCCTTATTTCTCCAACAGCAACTTGGCAGGTATGGATAAGGCACAAGTAAATAATTAAACCAAAACAACAAAACAATGACTACCCCCTTCCCACAGATACATTTAAAAGGTGATAGGTGTGTTAATTTGAGTAAACCAAAAGCTCCAAGGAACCCGTAAGAACTTTATCATGCCCCTCTCGAAAATTACGATAACCTGGGCATAGTAGAAATAAGTATTTATTTTACTTACCGGTACATTTGATAATAGACTTTGCATTTACTCTACCAAGTCCACAACACTCAGACCAAAGGGGAAAAGAATACCAGCTAATACACTTTCCTACATCAGGCATATCAATTGTATAGTTTAATCAAAAACAAACAATTCCAATTTCTAACAACTGTCAAAAGCATAATTATTCTTAAGGCCTCGTCATTCTAATAACCCATTACGTTTTTATCTGAATTACCAGACAAATTAAAAACTTAAGAACCATCTTGCTTATCTATTGTTCCAGCTTCTTTTAACTGTTCCCAAAGCAATTGTCCTCTTCAGGAATCTGCATGAAGCCGTAGTACCTTTTTAAAAAAGTCCACCAACTTAATTGGAAATCTCCATCTATAATTAATATGTAAATGCTGTAACTCACTTGTAAGCCATTTCCAAAGCCTATGCTTTTCTAAGTGTCTTGCAAGATAAATCAGATAAAATCTGTATTGGAGAGTTACTCATTAATAAATTTTGTGTCTGCCAAGCAGACCTCCTTATTAGATTTGTCAGATGCTTCAGTCCTATAAGTGTACACCTGGAAGTAAGCCCTGCTGAACACAGCAAGACTTTCTTCTGAGTAAACATGCATAGGATTGTTGCGCTGCAAGTCTATATAACATGAGCCACAGGGATGCTTATTTCCTTGCTGGTAGCAAGACTTTAGTGCAGGGGTCCCCAGACTTACCGCGCAGTGGGCTGGAGGGTGGGGAGTGCGCGCGCAGCGGGCCGGAGGGCGGGGGAGTGCGCGCCCGTGCGCATGCGCACACGCACACGGGCGGGAAAAAATCGCCGAAAATCGCTTGTGCGCATGCGTATGGGCCTCCCCGCCCCGGAAGTGCATCGGAAATGACCTCTTCTGGGTCGGGAGAGGCCCATACGCATGCACACAAAGGATTTTCCGCGATTTTTTGCCGATTTTTAAGATCGGCGCCGCGCCGCGCCCCGCCCCGCCCCGCAAGAGCGGGCGGCGGCAGCGGGCGGTGGGGGTCGTCGCGGGCCGGATTGGGAGGCCGATTGGGCCGCATCCGGCCCGGGGGCCGTAGTTTGGGGACCCCTGCTTTAGTGCAAAGGCAGATCCAAGAGTGCTGCCTGCTTGTAGAATTGCTTCTGACCTTTTCAGGTGTTAAGATCTGCAGAGGGGAACCAAGAGAGGGTGGGGTTTTTTTGGTGCCAGCCTCTCATTCTTTGACAATGAAGGTGTTTCGTGGGACCCACCTCTTTCGTCTGTTTGGAATGGTTTTACTTGTTCTATCATTGTAATGGTTTCAACTGTTATTATAAGTTGCCTATTGTGTTGTTGTAAAGTGCCCTGAGACCTTATGGTGAAAGGCAGGTAAGGGATCTAATAAACAATTCAATTGTTGTTGTTGTTTAGTCGTTTAGTCATGTCCGACTCTTCGTGACTCCATGGACCATAGCACGCCAGGCACTCCTGTCTTGCACTGCCTCCCGCAGTTTGGTCAAACTCATGTTTGTAGCTTCGAGAACACTGTCCAACCATCTCATCCTCTGTCGTCCCCTTCTCCTAGTGCCCTCAATCTTTCCCAACATCAGGGGCTTTTCCAAAGATTCTTTTCTTCTCATGAGGTGGCCAACGTATTGGAGCCTCAGCTTCACGATCTGTCCTTCCAGTGAGCACTGAGGGCTGATTTCCTTCAGAATTGATAGGTTTGATCTTCTTGCAGTCCATGGGACTCTCAAGAGTCTCCTCCAGCACCATAATTCAAAAGCATCAATTCTTCGGCGATCAGCCTTCTTTATGGTCCAGCTCTCACTTCCATACATCACTACTGGCTACGTTACGTTTAGTGACTGGCTACTTTACGTTTAGTGATGTAAACGATTCAATAAAGAATATTAAACCACATTTCCCTTCCCTTCAAAGTAGCAGAGAATCACAGATTTTACCAGGGGTGCTGTATTATTTTGGCTTCTGGACATGTAGTTGCATCCTGAGAAGAGATGCAATGAAAAACATTAGCAGCTAGTCAATGGCGATTAATCTTACATAAACAGTGCAGTTATCTCACAGCTACTCAAAAGTAAGTCTCTTTGATTTACCTAAAAGAGGCTTCCTCCCAGGTAAATGAGTAAGCAGCCAAACTTTCCTGAACTCAATAGGATTTACTTCTGCGTAGTCACGTGCATAGGGTCGTGCTGTATAGTATACATATGCACCGCGAAGACTCATATTACAAAGAATTGTTATATGAAGGCCACAATTACTTCAAAATAAGTTTAACTAAACTCAGAGGGTCTCATCTGTAAGTAAACATGTAAAGGACTGCATTGTAAACGACTTGCTCAGGGATGGAAAAATATTTTCAAATCCTGCCCCCAACCTCACATTGCTGAGAATCAGGTTTTTAGGCAATATCATCAGGCCTGAGTGATCAGGAGTCTGAGATTTTCCTGCTCTGGATCTTAGGGTGCTTAGGGGCCTTTATTGTTATGTCGTGAGTGTGATTTCAGCTCTTGGTGAAGTCAGCTCTGAGTAGTGAGTCAGCATACTAGCAAGGAACTGCTAGGAGTCAAGTAGGTATAACAAGAACAATCTTCTTTATTGCAGTAGGAATCTTGACTGACTGGAGGGAAAGGGTGAGCTCCTTTTATACTCTCAGGAGCATGGGCGTACCCAGGATCAAAACTAGGGGGGGGGGGCAAGGGGAGGGGCCAAGGCACGGAAGGGGAGGGGCCACAAAGTGGGCGGGAACAGCGAACTCGCGCTCCGCCGGGCTGTGCCCCTCCCTAGCAGCAGGGCTGGTGGGCGGAGGCGGAGCCCAGCCCAGCGCGAGTTCGGCGTTCCCGCCCACCGCGCCGCGCTCCCTGGTTCCCCGCCGCGCTTGGCCTTGCCTGAGGGTGCGCCGGGGAGCTGGAGGGAGGGTGCGGCGCGGTGCGGCGGGAATGGCGAACTCGCGCTCCGCCGGGCTGTGCTCCGCCTCTGCCCACCAGCCCTGCTTCTAGAGTAGGGCAGCTGCCCTAACTTGCCGCATGGTGGGTACGCCCTTGCTCAGGAGCAGGGCTTGGGGAAAGGATACATTTAGATTTTGGCGGGACCCTATCAGAGTGAGGATCCAAATTGTGCTAACAAGTTAACCAATAGCAACTGTCACTGCACCCATTTGAATCGCCCTGGAGCGGGAAAGGTAGTTACAGGACTAGCAGAGGAACTCATGTACACAAATTAAACCAATACATAACACTTATATTGCAAGTGGGTCATTCAGATTCCATTTCTTGCATTTGTGCTTGGCACATAACTTACACACATTCCTGGGTTTCTTCTTCCAGTCATGGATATTCATAGCTATTCTGATAGTTGTCCATATCAGTAGGCTGTTCATCTGCCTTTTTTGTATTGGCAAAAGTTAGAAAATGTGGAAAGGACTGAGGTAGGGTGGCCAGATGAGAGAGAGATGAGGAAATATCAGTAAAGTATAGCTTGAAAGATGCCCATTGTAATTCCTCTTCCACACAGCTATTGAAATTATAGGAACCTGTTATCTTTTTCAATTGAATCTGAAAGGCTTAAGATTCGAGCACCATATTTGACACTATATAGTACAGTAGGTAGGCAGTATTTATTTTTTAATGATTTGATAACTACTGAAATTCCCTTTTCTACACAACTATTAACATTATGGGAACTTATCTTCTCTTTTTAAATGAATTTGGAAGGTTTAACATCTATCAAATCATTAATAATAAATACTGCATATTCTGCGGTATTGTGTGCAATATGAAGCCCCCCTTCAGATTTGGCTAAAATACTACCCCGTCTTGAAGCCTTTTTGAATGCCTTTGTCCTTTCATAATATCTTAATAAGTTAAAACTTAAAATAAATAAATAATCCTGGTGCTATTGTGACCAGAAGTGCCTGGTAAGCAAAGCCCACAGGCATCTGGCTGGCCACTGTGAAAAGAGT
This sequence comes from Zootoca vivipara, assembly GCF_963506605.1. NCBI lineage: Eukaryota > Metazoa > Chordata > Lepidosauria > Squamata > Lacertidae > Zootoca > Zootoca vivipara. The sequence continues at coordinate 44,982,656 of NC_083276.1, forward strand.
TTGCTAGACCGGATGGGCAATTGGCTTGATTCAGCAGAGTCTTGCTATGTTCTTACAAATCAACACAAATAGTCCCCCTTTCTCTCCCATCAGAAACCCTTCTGTGTGCAAAGGAAATCAACTGGATTCCATCTATATGTATTTTTGTGTGTGTGAAGAAAGCATGAGTTTAGACAGGAGAGGTCCAGTGGTTAGCATATCACACTCCTTGCAAATGAAATTGAGACTGATGAGTGGAATAGAAACCACCTCCCATGATAGTGCTTTATAATATTTGAATGCCTTTCTTCATTATGTAAAGGTAAAGGACCCCTGACACTTAAGTCCAGTCGCGAATGACTCTGGGATCGTGGCGCTCATCTCGCTTTACTGGCCGAGGGAGCTAACGTTTGTCCGCAGACAGTTTTTCCAGGTCATGTGGCCAGCATGACTAAGCCGCTTCTGGCGAACCAAAGCAGCACACGGAAATGCCGTTTACCTTCCTGCTGGAGCGGTACCTATTTATCTACTTGCACTTTGATGTGCTTTCGAACTGCTAGGTTGGCAGGAACTGGGACTGAACAATGGGAGTGTTGGCAAAACACCATAGGGGACGCCAGGGTTTATGTGCCCCCCCCCCAGGCCGGCCTGCAGGGTGTCTCAACCCTCCGGTGCAGTCAGGAGATATCGACCTAGACTTTGATAGCCTAGGTACGCTGTTGCAGAGTTCACACAGCTTGAGCGTCCAAGAGAGAGAGAGACGTGTTGGCATATTTACAGGCGTTTATTCAGCAAGAAGATCAAACCTATCCATTCTTCAGGAAATCAGCCCTGAGTGCTCACTGGAAGGACAGATCCTGAAGCGGAGGCTCCAATACTTTGGCCACCTCATGAGAAGAGAAGACTCCCTGGAAAAGACCCTGATGTTGGGAAAGATGGAGGGCACAAGGAGAAGGGGGACGACAGAGGATTGGATGGTTGGACAGTGGTCTCAAAGCTACGAACATGAGTCTGACCAAACTGCGGGAGGCAGTGCAAGACAGGAGTGCCTGGCGTGCTCTGGTCCATGGGGTCACGAAGAGTCGGACACGACTAAACGACTAAACAACAACAACATTCAGCATATCTCAGAAGAGAGAAAAACATGTCCTCTCCTTCATCAGCACAGCAGAGAGAAAAAAACAATAGCAATATACAACGGAAGTGCACAGACATGTGACATACAACAGCTACACGTCTGTACCTTAAGGTGGAACTGAATTCCCAACAACCTCCCCCATTCTGTGTAACCTTTAAGCTCCAGTACTTCCTAACTGTAGCTTTTGTACATAAACCTGAAGTTGTTCTCTGTTAACAACTTTGGACAACAGATCAGCAGGAACCTCGTTACCTGGCATGTAGGACACCTGAATAAGTTCTTTCTGGATACACTCCCTTGCATGGTGTAACTTGATCTGCAAGTACTTGGTCCTTTGCTTGCAAATCTGAAGCCGGCTAAGCCAATTTTTCCGTTTCCAATGCATTCCTATGGGACACCGCGTTTCCTATGGGGAAACTCGACTTGCGAAGTTTTCGACCTACGAGTGTGCATTCAGAACGGATTAAATTTGTAAGTCAAGGTCCCACTGTATAAACAAAAGTTGAGAGTGCTTCAGCCCAATATTGTTCAGGAAGATTGGCGTCGTGCAGCAAGGTCTGCCCTTTCACACAAACCATTCTCCCAAGGACGTCTGGGACATGAGAGGTCATGTTGAATTCATTTCTCAGCTAGAAAAGCTTCAAACTGCTGAGAAGGGAACTCACCCTGTCGCGGGGATTCGAACCGCCGACCTTCTGATTGGCAACCCCAAGGCTCAGTGGTTTACACCACAGCGCCACCTGTGCTTGCTATCTTCATTATGTGGCCATAGACTACAAGGCAGCTTCATTTCTGTTGGATTTCATTGGAATTTCTCATTAAGAATGTTAGCCTGATATGCTAAAAAGATATGCTAGAAAGATAAAGAGATTGATTAAAAAATCCAACAACCTTGATTACTAAAGTTAAGGAGGATCTTTAGGGGAAAGTAGACATTTTCTGTCAAATGTGTCTCTTGTTGGCACTAATAACTTATTGGATGAGATAGATTTTAGTGCTTTGTTATGTATGTTGATTATGTTTCTTATGCATTATCCCATCTTTATTACTGCAAATTATATCTATTCAGGGCAGGCAGATGTTTAAATAAATGTATCTTTGTATTTGCGTATTTCAAAGCCAGGCTTGGGAGCAAAATAAAATCTAATTATTACACTAATGTAAATTTATTATAGAGCTGTTAAATGTAATTGTGGTTTACAAGGCTCATATTGTGAATCCAGAATTATTTCACTGCATGCTGCTCGTTGCTTGGGGACAGAATTACATAGTTTAAACAGCTTACTTCCCCCCTTTCCTTTGAGTTTCATAAACTTGTAGTACGACAGATCAATTAATCATGCAATTGTAAGGTTAGAGTCTACCTCAAGACCATCTAGCGAAACCTCCTGCACTGAGACGGCATCTTTGAACACCCTGAACAGATTAGATTACTCAGAATGCTATAAACAGAGAGGAGTGAAGAACGTGTGCCATAGGAACCTGTAAGGCAGTCAAGTGAAACAAGTTTTTTTTTTTTGCTGCAACTTCTGTTGTTACACTATTGGTGCATCAGGAAGTATGAACCATGACAGAAATACAGCTTGAGACTCTCAAATGAAGAATGGTGCGGTTCAAGGCCACCTGGCACTTTAGGAGCCAACTCCTAGGGGCCAAAGGGGCTTCGGCCGTCCCCAAAAAATATTTGAGAGGGGCCCTCAAAGTTGATGGGCATTGCCATTCAAATGGTGTGCATGCACCATGTCATGTGATCGATTATGCAGGGCGGGGCTTACCTCCCCCCCCAATATCTTATTCTAGTTGGCATCCCTGCCTGGCACTGAGAGTGATTTGGACCACGTGGGCACAATGTGCCGCAGTTTGGATCCATGGGCAACCTTCTGGGAAGCCACAGGCCAGTAGTAGGGGGAGCTGGAAGCAAAAGTGGACAGAGCAACGGATATGACGCCTATCTTTGTGCCATAGGCTACATTCTAGCTGTGTAGAGGGTTCTGCATCTCCCTCACCAAACTGTCCTCCATCCAGGCAAACAAGAGGCATTATCACAGTTCAAGGACACATGCCAGCCATGCAAAAGTACTTGAGGGAAAGAGTAAGCAAAGGCCAGTGAGAGATGGGGCATTGGGAGAGGGGTGTGGCTGAGAAGGAGATGAAGCCTGAGATACGTCCAAAGAGCCAGACAGAGACAATTGGAGGGCTGCATTTGGTTCCCGTATCTGATGTTCCCTATGCCAGATCTTCAGTATGTGTGCTTCAGATAGTTTTTCACCACTTTCTCAATTGCTTCCTAAGGTTTGGAAGACTATTAGCAAGGCCATGGGAATTGGGTTTTGATGTATCTTGATTGCATAGTTAGTTATTTATCTTTCATTTTATTGAAAGACATATATAAGCTGCTTAAATATTTTAAGAATCTATGTTAAAAACTAGCTGGCCCTGCCACGTGTTGCTGTGGTTCATCCCTGTGACTTCCCCCATCCTGTTCCGATCCATGACGTATTCTGTACCCTCCCTCCGGCTCATCCCGGTGACTGGCCATACCCTGTCCCGACCCATGACCTATCCTGCCCCCCCCCTACCGCCACCCCCGGCTCATCCCTGTGATTGGCCCCACCCTGTCCCGACCCATGAACTATCCCGGCTCCTCGGCCCAGTCTGCAAAGCCGAGGCGAGATGCTGTGGAGAGGGAAGCTTTCCTAGCTGCAGTACCAGTGTAGCTGTCACTAGAGGGCGCTGTTTTGCAACATCTCCTGTGCTCCCAGCATGCACTTGAGGGTGATTTGTGAGTTCTGGAACATGGGGTTTGGGGTTTTTTACATGGCCAAGGTGTGACATCTGTCTACCAACCTGTATATGGTCACTCTCATATTTGCTTGGGACGTTTTGTCAAAATTTGACCGTAATCGGTCAAGCGGTTTCGGAGAAAAGTGGACAGCCACCCACATGCCCTTTTAACACACACACACACACACACACACACACACACACACACACACACACAGTATTTATCTTGCTTGTCTTGAGCCTTCTCAAGAACCTCCACTAGCAATGAGAGGATTCGTCAAATTCATGGAGACTATGGCTGTCAGTGACTACTTACTACAGTGGCTATGCTCTGTGTCTGCGGTTGGAGGCAGAAATGCTTCTGCAAATCAGTTGCTGGAAACCACAGGATGGGGGGCATGCTATTGCGCTTGGTTCCTGCTTCCTGGTTTCTTGCAGGCACCTGGTTGGCCACTGTTCACTACTAAGCCTGTTGTTCGTAATGAAGCTGAAATATTTTGATTTGGTTAAGGTCACTTGTTAAGTTCGTGACAAAGAGTTCAGCTTATCTCTTTGGTGGTTTCACACCAAAATACTAACATCGTTGTGTAGCCCATTTGAAAATGGCAGGTGTCAGAACTAGAGGAATTTGAGAGGAACATTAAAAGAAAAACAACACCACCTCACAGAGACTTTTCTAGAGTTATGGCAAGCAGACACTAGCTGGCTATTCCTACGCACTTAGCAAGCTCTCAATTTCATTTTAACATCTGCAGTTTTGTGTAACTAGTGTTATTAGAGGCTTGTGTTAGACGCATCATAAAAGCTCTCTTCAGGCATTAACATTAACATTAATTAAACAGGTGAGGGGGTGCAGTGAGCATGAGTATGTTAGTTCCATCTCCTTCCATAACCATTTCCATTGCCCTTCAACTTCTGGAGAGCGACTGTCTGCAGCAGGGAATCTTCTATCCTTGTAGGGCTCCTTGTGTATCCACGCGACGGGGTGAGCTCCCATTGCTCTGTCCCAGCTTCTGCCAACCTAGCAGTTCAAAAGCATGCCAATGCAAGGAGATAAATAGGTACCACTTTGGCAGGAAGGTAAACAGTGTTTCTGTGTTCTCTGGCTACCGTCATGGTGTCCTGTTGCACCAGAAGCAATTTAGTCATGCTGGCCACATGACCTGGAAAAGCTGTCTATGGACAAACGCCGGCTCCCTCGGCCTGAAGCGCTGCAACCCCATAGTCGCCTTTGACTGGACTTAACTGTCCAGGGGTCCTTTACCTTTGTGTATTTTAGATCCCTGGAAAATTAGGCTTCTAACTTACATGGGGAGTCTCCATGACTGGAGAAAGCTACTCACTGCATATAACTGCCTTCCACAATGACAGGAGATGGAGCTAGCACAGTCATGGATGTATATTTAGGTTTTATTTGTTTGTTTGTTTGGTACTGCAAATCGTGTATATTGGAAGAAATCTTTTAGTGTGGCAGCTTTGGAACACCCTTCCTGTTTACGTCAAGCAGGGGTCTTTTATTCTTTGCTGTGCCTGCTTAAAACATTTTTTGTATAGGCAAACTTGTCAAAATGTAGATGTTGATGTGTTTTGATCTTTCTTAAATTTTAATTATTTAACATGTTTTTAATTGTTTTGATCAGCTTTTGTTGATAATTTTAATATTTCCTAGAACTGTTTAGAGATTTTACCACACTCAAGCAGCATATAAATTTTGTTAAATAAATAAATAAATAAATAAAATTTCATGCTACCTCCCTCTTGTTTTTCTGTCCCCCCGTTTTGCTTATGTTATCCTGCCAGCATTCACAAGCTTAGTATGCTGGAGTAATGATACTGATAATTGCAGTGTCTCTTTTTCATTTAAGACAAAATGAAGCAGGTGATACAGTCCTCAATAACGTCTCACTGATATATGAAATTTTCAAGTTTCTTACAAACCTTTTAAAGTCAAGGGGTTATTCTGGATATTCCAAAATTGGCAAAATGTGAGCAGATGCTTTTTATTTATTTATTTAAAGTATTTATGAATCGCCCTCCCTCCAAAGAAGCTCAGGGTGATATACAGTAATACAAAAATTATGCTCTCTCCGTCTTTCTGCACCCACCCACACCCCAAAATCAATTTAAAACACAGAAAGAGACGATAAGAACAAGAGATAAATGATGAGAACAAAGCTAAATGTGGTAAAGTAGAGCCTATATTCTGCGAAAGCATTTATTTTCTGGTTAAAGCTATAGTAACATTTTTGATAACATCAAATAACTGACACATCATAAAAAAAACTTAATAAAAAATAATCTTAAAAATCAGAATTTCTTATTTTCAGACCTCTATAGGCTTTTCAACTGCTGCCAATAACTGAACCCTTTGATTTTCATATAACTTTCCCCCACCATAGCAAAAGTGGTATTTTCAGATTTTAAACAATCCTTTATGCCACCAATTTAACAAAAAGATTTAAAGTTTGAAGTTCTACCGTACTTTTATTTTTAGCATTGCAACTAAAGTGTTGAGCAGCAGGGATTCTTATACTGGTAGCAATAGTTTAACTTTTGCCAACCTGATGCCCTGCAGATGTTTAAGCCTAAAACTTCTATCAACCCCAGCAAGCATGACTTTTTTTTAGTCCCATCTGGAGGGCACCAGTTTGGCAAAGGCTACTGTAGTTTATTGTTCCCTAGTTTCTGTTAATACAAAGTGATGGGCACTGCTCATATTTCATTCTTGGGAGGAATTTTTGGTACACACAGGACTTGAGCAATGGGTTTGTTTGCATACTCTCTTTTCTCTTAAATTCTCCTCCCTCCCTCCCTCCCTCTCTCCCTCTCTCTCTCTCTCTCTCTCTCTCTCTCTCTCTCTCTCTCTCTCTCTCCCCCTCCCTCCCTCCCAATTTTCAGTGTGACAGAAATTTGACACTATGCTGTTAAATTGTTGATTAGTTCCTTTGTCAGTGTGTCTGATAAAACAAATGTGCGTGTCACCCAGTTTTAATCAGCTTCATTTCTTTCTAGTGAGACTTCAGGTTGGGTTTGTGTGTTGTTGTCTCTCCCCCCCCTGCACTTTCTAATTGAAAACAGGGGTCTAGACAGTCACCCTGGGACTTCTGTGCAAAGAGCTTTCTCAGTAGGCTGGCATCTCCCTGCAGATTGTATATCCACAGCCACATCCCCTCCCTTCCTGGTGCCATACAGGCCTCCACCCCCTGCAGTCCCTCAGGGAAATGTCTCTGCTGGTAGGGGTTCCACCCCACCTCATCCCACATTCCCATATCCTTCAGGCTACTGGAAAATCCTACTAAATATCTGCTACCTTTTTTCTTTCTCCCCGGCGAGACGCTTGCGGCTTTTTACACTTGCACGATGGACAAATTCAGCCGTAAATATAAACTCTCGCATGAGTCTTTCCCGCTGCTTTGCGCCAGTGCCAGGAAAAGCTGCAGCGGTTAAACTTCTTATCTGCCGTGCAGCTGCTGAAGGAACCAGGCCACAAGAAAAGTGGTGGATTTAATTTAGTCTAGAGCGAGGGAAGAAATAAAAGAGAACAAGGTTTTCTCTCTGTGGGTGCACCTTTTAACAGCTACTGTGGCCTATTTAAGCCCTTCTCCTGTTATTAAGCAGATTAGGGTTGCTGTTGCACCACCCCACATATAAGCTTTGTGATAAAATGCCATATGTTGCTATGTGGCTGACTACTGGAGGAGGAGGACCACACAGTTCAGCATGGGAACATGGACTCACCCAGACACAGCTATATATGTAACTAGCTGGCCCGGCCATGCGTTGCTGTGGGTCATCCCTGCGAATCCCCCCACCCTGTCCCGATCCATGATGTATCCCGCCCAGCAGTGTTGCTAGCCTTTTGGCTGCCCGGGGCGGCTTCTTCCTCCTCAGGCGGAGCGGTGAGGGATGCCTCTCGCCGCTCTGCCTGAAGAAGCACACGTCGCACTATGGAGTGGGTTGCCGGGGGGCGGTGCTCCAGTGCCCAGATCTGAGGAGCACCACCGTTGGCAACCCGCTCCGTAGCGCGACATGTGCTTCTTCCTACTCAGGCGGAGTGGCGAGGGGCATCAGCGACTGACGCTGACGCTGCTCTCTGGCCCGCCCCTTGCCTCCTCCCCACCAGGAAGAAACGAGGGGCGAGGCCAGAAAAACCAGGGCCTTCGCGATGGCGGTCGCACCGCCGCCACAGTAGCAAGGGGGCACCGCGCTGCCCCCCACAGTCGCCCTGCGCCCCGCCCCCGCCCCTATTGTGACGCCCATGATCCCACCCCTCCACCCCCTCGGCTTATCCCTGTGTTTTGGTAGGATACCCTTCCCTCTGTTGTCCCCAGGGAGTGTTGGCTCCTCCCCCTATTTCTCCATACCTTGGCCCCCACCCTTGGAAAAGGAATTGTCAGCTTCTTCCCAGCATGCACTTTTGTCTGAGCCTTCTGTTGTCCCTGGGGAGTGTTGGCCCCTCCCCCATGTATCTCCATACCTTGGCCCCCACCCTTGGAGAAGGTACTGTTAGGTTCTGGGTAAGCCCTGCTCGGTGCCGCAAACCCCGCCCACCTGTGTGGAAGGGAGGGCGGTAATTCCAGGGACAGCCCTGGATTTACGGAAGCTGTCCTGGTTTTTGATTTAGGATGTCCTTATTTTCATTGGAGAAATGTTGTAGGGTGATCCTCTGGAAGACTCTGTGAATAGAAATAATGTTTTATTATAATATATGTTGGAAGTCACCCAGAGTCGCTGGGGCAACCCAGTCGGATGGTTGGGGATACAAATAATAGAATTGTTGTTGTTATGGAATAGGACATCACTATTTTCATCGGAGACATGTTGGAGGGCATGCTATCACCTCCACTTCCCCAGTTCATCTGCCTCACTCTCTCTCGTTCCACCTCTCAACCTTCCTGCTATCTAGTTGCTCAGTCTGTCATTTTTCTTGGCAGTGGGAAGGGTGGTGTGTGTCTGGTGCAGGGGGAGGTATGTATGTCCAGTCCAGTGGTTGCTTAGCAACCAGGATATGCCCCCCACACCCTGTCCCATTCTCTTAAGCTTCATTGGTGAGGAAGGCAAAGGGAGGATGAGGCAGTCAACTAGATGAGTAGCACTGAGCAGTGGTGGAGATGCCTGCTGGCCAGGATCTTTATAGCCTCCCAAGGGGCTTGTAACCGCAGGATCTTGTGTCTCTTTTGGGCAGTGAATCAGAGCATATCAGCCCTCCTCAAAGCTGCATTCTGTCATTCTTTCATTCCCTTTCTGTGCAGCTATTTCCCTCTCTCCCATGTTGTGCTTTATTTACTTTTTAATTATCAGAATGCTGTACAATTCATTTTTGGAGGGTGGGAGAAGAATGCTGAACAGTCCTTTAACAATTAGGCCAAAACCTCACCACAGCACTTAAACAAGGATACTAGTTCCGGTTTGAAACTGGCAAGGATGGTAAACAGCCTGACTGTAACTAATAAATTGTACAAATCGTCTTGTTCTCATCACACATCAATCAAAACACAACTGCCCTAAGCAGGGATGGGTTTTCTATAGTCTCAGAAAAACAGACTTTGATGTGGAGATACACCCAGACCAGTGCTAACTGTGTTCATTCAGAGGGAATTCCCATTGTGTTCACAATCCATGGATCAACCTGTGTTTAGGACCTCAGCTAATAACTCTATGAGAATAACTCTCTGAGACAGCCATTAGTGCAAATTACATGCTGTTTTGCTTGCCGTTTGATGCCCATTTCAGTGCGCATGAGAGCACATTAGCAAGTATACTTGCTTCCTGTTAAACTACATAATTGCCTGTCAGGTGAAAGTTGCTACAAGAATAAGGCATAATAGTGAATCAGACATGCTGCTTTAAACTCAATTATTATTTCATTTTAAAATTAGGACAACTTGCCTACCTCCAACTTGCATGCTTTTGAAAAACACGTGTGTTTTTTCATGCTGGCTCTTGTCATAGCATGGCCTACTGTTTTTGCAACTGCAGTGTAGACCCCCAGAGTTTCTGTTAACATTGCAGAGGTTTCTAGGTGCATTCTCAGTTCATGTTGGAATGGAAAATCCAGTCATGTTTGAAACTGTGGGCCTCTCCATATGTCCTTTTTCTTGTGCATTCATGGTTATTTGTGCTCATGATGGTATTGGGGCTTTTGTACATGATCTTGCTTGGGTTCCCACTCCCACCTGCAAAAAGTTTGGGGGCAGACATGCTGCTTTATCAGTCCAATCAGTGCATGTGGTTTAGCTGCCTGCTGAAATCCAGTAACTGCTTATTCCACAAATATTCCTGGCGTTGTTTTTTTGGTCCTGCTTCTGTTGCCCTATAGCACAAGAGTCCCTGTCCAGATGGCAATAATGTGGTAATATTGGAGACACACCACCAAACAACTAATAGAAGAGAATGATGCGTGGACAACCCAGTGTAAATCCACAACTAACGCGCTATTATTGTGTCAATGTCCTGTTGCAGAGTGTACCCACAAAAAGCCACCAATCCACTCCCTTCTTAAAAGTTAGGGCCTCACTAGCTTCCTCCCTTTGTGAATAATAGGCCTGTGGGGCATGGGGAGGTGTGGAGGACTTCAATTAATTGTGTACTTTCAACGCTTTTCTATAATTTCATTATCCTGTAATTGCACTGATCTTTGCTTAACACGTTTTTATGCCCCTTTCCCTCTTTGCTTTGTTTTGATCCTGGGGAAGGTGGATGTCCACTGCTTCATCCTCTGCTTCTTCTTCCTCCTCTGCAGACTTGGGGACCAGTTCTACAAAGAAGCCATTGAACACTGTCGCAGCTACAATTCCCGGCTATGTGCTGAACGCAGCGTCCGTCTTCCTTTCCTGGACTCACAGACAGGTGTAGCTCAGAATAACTGTTACATCTGGATGGAAAAGAGGCACCGGGGACCAGGTACATATTATTCATCAGTGGCATTGAGCTCACAGAGCTCTGCTACCAGGAACTTTGAGAAGCCACACGCAGGAGGGCCTGCCTGAAAGGATATGCTTGAAAGGGATTCCTTTTGTTAATTGCAGAAGATGAGCAAACCCAGTGGAGACTGGTGCTTATTGGGACTGGTAGGGCGGAAGGCAGGGAGCCCAACAGCTGGTGGAGCCACAGCCAACGACAGGCAGAGCCAAATAATAATAATAATAATAATAATAATAATAATAATAATATATTATTATTATTATTATTTATACCCCACCCATCTGGCTGGGCTTCCCCTGCCACTCTGGGCGGCTTCCAACAAACATTAAAATACATCAAATATCACAGATTTAAAACTTCCCCAAACAGGGCTGCCTTTAGGTATTTTCTAAATGCAGGGCCGGCTCTAAGGGAAGGCTGGGTGGCGCAGTGTGGCGGAGCTGCGCTGCGTGCTGCGCCCGCCCACCAGCCGCGGCGAGAAATGGGGAGGGGGGGCGCCGGCGCGATCTCCGCACCACGGCGCCAGGGCACCCGACATGCTAAAGACGGCCCTGTCTAAATGTCAGGTAGTTGTTTATCTCTCTGACCTCTGATGGGAGGGTGTTCCACCGGGCGGGTGCCACTACCGAGAAGGCCCTCTGCCTGGTTCCCTGTAGCTTTGCTTCTCGCAGTGAGGGAACCGCCAGAAGGCCCTCGGCGCTGGACCTCAGTGTCCGGGCAGAACGATGGGGGTGGAGACGCTCCTTCAGGTATACTGGACCGAGGCTGTTTAGGGCTTTAAAGGTTAGCACCAACACTTTGAATTGTGCTCGGAAACATACTGGGAGCCAATGTAGGTCTTTCAAGACCAGTGTTATGTGGTCTTATTTGTTATGCCAGTTTGGTCTCCATTCTCCTCCCTGTTGGGTTCTACAAAGGCAAAGCTGAGACTAAGGAGGAAGAAGATGACAGGCAGGTCTACCTCCTGGACTGGCTGTAAGTAAGAAGGCCGGGAGGCAGGAGGGTCCTGGCTGAGGTTGTTGGGGCACTGCCCCATTTCCCTTACTAGACCAGTCTCCACTGAGGAAGCCCAAATTATTCCTTCGCCCCCATTCACTGTCACTAGAGAGGATTGCTTGACATGTTGTTTCCTTCTGACACAGCATATTCTCAGCCCCTTTATTTCTATTGATCTTCATTGCATAAGTGCAATGGAAAGTGAATGGGAAATGGTTTTAAGTAAGAGTTGCGAGGGAAAGGCATCCGTAGGTTGTTACTGATACACTTGAGAATAATGAACCTTATTTCTCAGAAGGAAAAATGCATTAGTGGCATGCTTGCAATTTTAAAGTGACTTTACCATTGCCCGTTTCAGAAAGCGATAGGGAGTGCCTTGTTCCCTTCTTGTACATACCATAAAAGTTTAACATATTAATGGCAACACGAGGATCAAACTATACCTTACACAGAATTCTTGATACACCCCTCAATTTCAAAAAAAGAAACTAGCTGTTTCGGAGTGGGAGGAAGTTGCGTGCTGGACTTGCGCAGCCTTGCAGAACTCAGCGTGCCATTGGCTCTGGTGCCACTTACTGCTGACTGCCCAGTCCTCAACCACTAGTTCCAGTGGGCACCAGCCACTGCTGCAGGTTCAGAAAAAGTATGGGATAGAGTCCTGGGGGACTGCACTCCATATCGAAGAAAGCTAAGGTGCCAAACAGTAGGGTTGTAACCCAGCTTTCTTTCTACTATACAGTGGTACCTCACAAGACGAATGCCCTGCAAGACGAATTTTTTGCAAGACGAATGCGTCTTGCGATCTGATGGTGACTCGCAAGACGAATTCGTTTTGCGAATCGCGGTTTCCCATAGGAATGCATTGTAATTTAATTAATGCGTTCCTATGGACAAAAAAAGAGGAATTTTAATGCATTCCTAGGGGAAACGCAACTCACAAGACGAATTTTTCGCAAAACGAATTGACTCGCGGAATGAATTCGTCTTGCGAGGCACCACTGTACTAATTTTACTAAATAAAATTTACTACTATAATAATTTTACCAAACAGCCTCTTGCTACCTGCACTCTGAAGTGGTGCAGTCCCAGGGACCTGAATGCACAGATTGGCTCTGGGTATTCTTTTCTTCAGGTGTTATACACTTTTGTACAGTTCTCTTAATAAATACTGTATCTCATGGCAAACAGTTGAGGGTTAATTTCACACAGTACTGCACATAACTCCTTTCCTCTCTCTCTCCCCCCCCCCAACCTTTCACTTTAGCTTTGAGTTATGACTCTTCTACACTAATGAGATAAACAACATAACTCACTGTGGGTCCCGCTATTTCCTTTATAATCAAATGGTTAGAACCTTCTGTGGTTGCCCTATAAGGCACTGAATTGTGAGGCAACTCAGGAGAACAAAGAAAATAAAAAACAACCATGCCTGTATTCTCACCCATGTCAGAATTGGGGAGAGCCTTGCAACTGTAAGAAATGGCTGTCTTCCTGGACTAGTCTTCTAAACTTCTGTTTGCAGGAGAATGAAAAAAGGAATACCATACTTCTTTTTGGAAAATTATATTGCAGCGGCTAGGCTCAACACATCCCTTTCCTGTTCCAAATTCAGTAGACTCTGCTTTCGAAGATAACATGAGGTTACTTCAGATTAACAAGATTGTGTAGTAGGACTGCTTGTTAGCATACAGTCTCGTCAATTAGGAAAGGAAAAGCAGGTTTTTATGTAGGGCATTTCCCATCCCTGTTGTGCCTCTTTCTACTGTAGCTGCTAGGGGTTATCTGCCCAATCAGCTTTTTGAGTTTGAAAGCTTTATGCCTGGTATGAAACAGGGACAGGCGATGGAGGGGTTGTTTCTCTCGCCCCTCCCCCCTCCCATTTTTTCCTCAGGATGTAAGTATAAGGTGTTCAGCTGCAGAAACTAAACAAAAAAAGCCCACCCCCCACAATGCCCAATTGCAGCCATGTCTATTTACATTAACTGGAACAATTGCTGCTTGCCCCAAGTGGGTTGGTAAGTATCCTGGCACCGTACTTTAGCATGTGCTGCCTCTGCGTTCCTCCCCCCTTGCCATTATTCTCCTTCTCTAGATCAATGCTTTTAAGCTGCCAGTTGCTGCTGCTGCTGTTCTGACCAGGGAACTTTTGCCTCCCCAACCTTAAAAAGACAGCCACTCTCAGTTTGAGTGACCTAATTCTTCATTGATGGATAATGTTGTAGAAGAATGTAACTCTCTGTGGTGCAAAGCTGTATAAATGGCACTTTCAAAGTGAGAAGGAGATTGCCAAATGCCCTTTATTTTAAAGACAGCCGTTCTTCTCACAAGGGATGTCGTCTTTGTTCCGGAGCGATATCCTTATGGCACTTCATATGGGCCCCTTATTTCGGATTTTAGATGCAATGCAACACAGAAGAGAACTGAAACTGCGTCTCTGCAGTGACAGGTATTTTCTGAACTTTTGGTCTCACAACCCTGTAGAAGAGAGAAGAGGTGGAGGGAGAAGCTTTGCAATGCCTTTCACCCATTTCATTCCACTTCATGTGTCACTTTGAGCTAATCAAGTGGGAAAGCTCATAGTGAATGAATCAGCTGTTGGTTTCCACATCGCCTGAAACATATAAGCTTCCTCTAAAGAGTGCCTGGTTTTTCCTTCAGTCACAGGTGGCACTCAGAGGCCAGTCCTAAACTAATGTTTTCCCTAGAACTAACTTCTCCAGCCAAGTGCCCTATGGGGCAAATGGGGTAGGAGAGAGCAGTGGCAGCGTCCCACCAGATGTGTTGTAACCAGCATGCTAGCTGGGACTCATGGGAGTTGTAGTCCAAAACCTCTGGAGCATAGCTGCCAAGTTATCCCTTTTTTAAAGGGATTTTCCATTATGCTGAATAGGCTTCCTCGCGAGAAAAGGGAAAACTTGGCAGCTATGCTCTGGAGGGTACCAACCTGGGGAAGGCTACTCATGAGCAAGTGGTGGGTATGAGTATGAGCTTCCATTCATCTCTGGAAGCCACTGTTGCCACTATCAACATTTCCTTAGTATTTAATAAAACATGTACTGGTAGGTCATATGGAACAAAAGCAGGGTAAATTAACTTGTGACCCTGTAGTTGTCAGATTGAATAAAGCGGGGGCCCCAAACTAGGGCCCGGGGGCTGGATGTGGCCCAATCACCTTCTAAATCCGGCCCACGGACTGTCTGGGAATAAGCATGTTTTTACACGAGTAGAATGTGTCCTTTTATTTAAAATGCATCTCTAGGTTGTTTGTGGGGCATAGGAATTTGTTCATTCCCCCCCCAAAAAAATAGTCCGGCCCCCCACAAGGTCTGAGGGACAGTGTACCAGCCCCCTGCTGGAAAAGTTTGCTGACCCCTGGAAAGGACTGGATTCCTGTGTCTTAATTATTCTGCAGGAGGAAGGTATGTAGGGAATGTCATTTCCCCATTTCTAGCACCATAGTATGAAGAGTTCCACTCTCTGAAGATGCCATTAAGGGTACAGTGGTACCTTGGTTCACGAACGGCTTGGCTCCCAAACAAATCGGCTCCTGAACGCCACAAACTGGTTTGCGAACTTTTTTTGGAGCCGAATGTCCAACGTGACTTCCGTCGGAAGCTCCTGCAGCCAATTGGAAGCTGCGGCTTGGTTTTTGAATAGTTTTGGGAGTCGAACGGACTCCGAGAACGGATTAAGTTTGAGAACCAAGGTACCACTGTATACCTACACAAAAATATTTTTGCAGAATATGTTATAGACATGCATACAGTGGTACCCCGGTTTAAGAACAGTCCTGTTTAAGATTCAGTTTACCAACTCTTCAAAACCGGAAATAGTGTCCCGGTTTGAGAACTTTATCTCGGTCTAAGAATGGAATCCGAATGGTGGAAGGGCACTGGCCGTGGCAGGCCTCATTAGGGAAAGCGCACCTCAGTTTAAGAATTGTTTCAGTTTAAGAAGGGACTTCCAGAACAGATTAAGTTCGTAAACCGAGGCACCACTGTACTGTGAAAAGTTGATGGATCTGACTTGGTGCTGTGTGCTGGATCACGTTCCACTTTGTCCCTGTTAACATCTCACCTTTTCTATATATTAAGAGGTACTGCGACCGTGTTTTCGATGAGATGGAAAGCATGTACCACTTCAGGCTGCAAGTGCTGGCTTACATGATTGAATACTCTTCCAAACACACAAATAAAAACCACTGCCCATAGAAAACTAGATGTCAAAGAGGAGCCTTGGCTAGAACACTTTCCCCCAACATGCTAGTTTTCTAAGTGGATTAAAAAAAATGGTCTGGGGAGCTCTTAGTAATGTAGTCCCCAAGTTGCAGTGTAAAGTGGTGCAGGTCTTAATTTATCAGCCCAGTGGTAAAACTTGGTGTGACATTGCATTGTAGCTGCTATTTGCTCCACTGGGGTAAATGCATAGATATCACATGGATTCTGGTAAGTGTCCACCCCCCCCTCTACAAATACCCAGAGAGGGAGGGTGAATTTACTTGGAAGGAAGCACAGTGGGGAACTTTTGCTGCTATTGATAAGAACTTCTGGCTCACCTTTGGTTGGTTCCTGAAAAAAGGCTTGAGTTTCCTCCAAAATCTCACATGCGTGCCTGTACACTACAGCTCTCCTAGTCAAGCACAGCATCATCTAACGGTGCATGTAGGTGGCAAGTGCATTCTTCCCATGCTCCTTCTTTGCCCACAGGGGGTTGTTTAGTCATTCAGCTATGAATTCATAGAAACTCCCCAGGGGAATGGTAGGGATTTCTCTCTCTCCCGCATACACCTCTGAAGTCAATTTAGGAATATAGTTGTGATGAAGAAACAACATTTGTAACCCCTGCAAATTAAAGTAGTCTGGAAGAGCCCTCGGACTTAATGCAGATTAAAATAGCATAGCATTCTTGAGCTCTCTTTTCATACAATTTTTAGATGATATAAAGTGGGATTCCCGCCTTCCCCCTCAACAGACTTTCTGTTCATGCTTACGGGCTTAAGTGAATATTCTCAAAGCTGTGATAGGGCCCTTCAGAAGTCATAGCAAAAAGGCGAGTCCTTGCATTTCCTCTGTGGGTTGACCACATATTTTCTGTAGAGTCTGAAGTCTTCTGTAACTATGTGATAAACATACCAAGGGAACATAGTCAGCTGTGGTCCCCCAGTTTTTTGCTTTTGAACCATGTCCACAAAACATTATAGAAGGGGCCCACGGTTGAATAATTATAATGTGTTGTGTTGCTGGCAAGGAGCATATGAACTGGGTCAGTTAGTGATTATTGACCCAATAATACAAGGAAATTTGTGACAAAGGACAGGTTGACAAATATGGGGCAGAGCTCCTAGCAGCTTAATTCCCACCCACCAGATGGGAGCGCAAGATGTCTCTGACTGTGGACCTGAAGACCATGTTCTGCAACCACTTCTCTTCGTATTAAAGAGAAACCAGCGTAGTTCAGTTCACCGCAGCCCATTTCCTTTCTTATAGAAATGTTCTTAGATTTTTTTTTAAAAAAAGCCTGTGCAGACCAGACAGGACATACAATTGGTGGAGTTCCTCACCTTTGAAGAATCCACAGATGGAGAACAATTTTTTATTATTATTATTCTCATGATTTATTAAATAGCCTCCTTACCCTGGGGTAGAAGTTTAGAGCTCACTTGCAGTAGCTTGATACAGCTGATTCCAGAGAATCGTGAATCACTCCAGAGTTTGTCAGCCTTCGAGAGGAGGAAGGGTGGGCCCAACCGAATTGCATGCAAACCTCTCTTGTCAGGAAGTGTGGATGCTTCAGAATGAAAGCTACAGTTAGGTTTGCAAAATTTGACACTCCCGTCTCCATTTTTTTATGGGGAACTTTTTAATGAGAGAGAGAGGTTTATTAAGAGTTAAAAAATCATTGTGCTTGTTGTCATTGTCCATACTGGAAAATACATATTTCTTTCGGAACTTGCCAATAGTTCCATTTGTTTAGGTGGAATCTTCTTTCTTGTAGTTTGAATCCATTGCTCTGTGTCCGCTTCTTTGGAGCAGCAGAAAACAACCTTTCTCCCTCCTCTATATGACATCCTTGAGCATGGCTATCATATCACCCCTTAACCTTCTCTTCTCCAGGCTAAACATACCCAGCTCCCTAAGCTGTTCCTCATAAGGCATCGTTTCCAGGCCTTTGACCATTTTGGTTGCCCTCTTCTGGACACGTTCCAGCTTGTCAGTATCCTTCTTGAACTGTGGTGCCCAGAACTGGACACAGTACTCCAGGTGAGGTCTGACCAGAGCAGAATACAGTGGTACTATTACTTCCCTAGATCTAGATGCTATACTCCTATTGATGCAGCCCAGAATTGCATTGGCTTTTTTAGCTGCTGCATCACACTGCTGACTCATGTCAAGTTTGTGGTCTACCAAGACTCCTAGATCCTTTTCACATGTACTGCTCTCAAGCCAGGTGTCTCCCATCCTGTATTCGTGCCTTTCATTTTTTTTTTTAATAATATTTTTTATTGAACATTTTTTCAACAAACATACACCAAACATACAAAATACAAAATACAAAAACACATCAAAAACATCAAAATACAAAATACAAAAATATAACAAAAAAATATATCATTTCTCATCCATTTTAATACTCATTGTCTTCAGGCTTCCCCAATTCCCTACTATCTGGTTTTCATTTTTTTTTAAACTTCTATAGCAGTTTCTAAATCATCTTCTTTCCCATCATGCAATCCCTTTAAAACTTCCAAGTTAATTCATCTTCATATTATTTACCCTAATTTCAAACTTTAAATCTTCTATTGTTTCCCTAATGCCTTAACCTCTTTACTTTCCTGGATTTTCAAACTCTAATTATCGAATACATTCCCTATATACATTTTAAATTTCTTCCAGTCCTTTGAAACTTTGTCATTTGTCTGGTCCCGGAGTCTTCCTGTCAATTCTGCTAATTCCATATAGTCCATCATTTTCATTTGCCATTCCTGCTTCGAAGGCAATTCTTCTTTTTTCCAATATTTTGTTAATAAAATCCTAGCGGCTGTGGTGGCATACATAAACAGATTAACATCATCCTTGGGGATTTCTTCCCCCATTTTTTTCCAAGCAAAAAGGCTTCCGGTTTTTTCGAAAATGTGTTCTTAAACATCTTTTTCAATTCATTGTAAATCATTTCCCAGAAGCCTTTTATCTTAGGGCATGTCCACCACATATGGTAGAATGAGCCAACATCCTGTTTACATTTCCAACATTTATTGTCGCTTTTGTGGTACATTTTAGCTAGCTTGACCGGCGTCAGATACCATCTATACATCATTTTCATCAAATTTTCCTTCAACACCGTACAAGCCGTAAATTTCATACCTTTCTTCCACAATTTTTCCCACTCCGACATCATCACATTATGACCCAGATCCTTGGCCCATTCAATCATAACTGATTTTGTTTGCTCATCTTTCAAATGCCATTCTAACAACAAATTATACATTCTGGACAAATTCTTGTGATCTGTCTCTAATAACTCCGTCTCTAATTTCGATTTTTCTGATTGGAATCCTAATTTTTTGTCTAACTTGAATACCTCATTTATCTGCACATACTGAAACCAGTCACTCAACCTATATTTCAATTGTTCGTATGGTCTTAACTTAAAGTGGTTTCCCACTTCCATCAAGATATCTTTGTATTTCAACCTATTCTCATCCATATTTGTCCTTTTAGGTTTCTTTGCCTCAAGAGGTGAAATCCACCTAGGAGTTCTCCTTTCCAACAAATCCTTATATCTCATCCAGACATTAAACAATGATTTCCTGATTATATGGTTTTTAAAACCTTTATGCAATTTCACTTTATCATACCATAAATATGCATGCCAACCAAATGCGTTATCATGACCCTCTAAATCCAACAAATCATCATTATCTAACAAAAACCAATCTTTCAACCAACAAAAGGCAGCAGCTTCAAAATAAATCTTTAAGTCCGGCAGGGAAAATCCTCCTCTTTCTTTAACATCAGTCAAAAGTTTATATTTAATTCTTGGTTTCTTCCCCTGCCAGACAAATTTAGACAGTATCTTCTGCCATTCTTGAAAGCATTTCATTTTATCAACTATCGGTAGGGCCTGAAATAAAAACAACATTCTCGGCAAAACATTCATTTTAACAGTTGCTATTCTACCCATTAAAGACAATTTTAACCTCGTCCATACTTCCAAATCTCTCTGGATTTCTTTCCATAATTTCTCATAATTGTCTTTATACAAATTCAAATTTTTTGACGTCATATTAACTCCTAGATATTTCACCTTTTTTACACACTTCAGTCCTGTGCATTCCTCTATATCGTGCCTTTCATTTTTTTTGCCCAAGTGTAGTACTTTACATTTCGCCTTGTTAAAATTCATCTTGTTTGCTTTGGCCCAGTTATCTAATCTGTTAAAGTCATTCTGAAGTGTGATTCTGTCCTCTGGGGTATTAGCCACCCCTCCCAATTTGGTGTTGTCTGCAAACCTGCTCAGGATGCCCTCAAGCCCATCATCCAAGTCATTGATAAAGATGTTGAATAAGACTGGGCCCAAGACAGAACCCTGTGGCACCCCACTAGTCACTACTCTCCAGGATGAGGATGAGCCATTGATGAGCACCCTTTGGCTTCGATCAGCCAGCCAGTTACAAATCCACTGAATGGTAGCATTGTCTAGCCCGCATTTTACCAGCTTCTTTACAAGAATATCATGGGGCACCTTGTCAAAGGCCTTGCTGACGAAGGTGCCAGGTGAGCATCCCTGGGAAGAGCATCCCACAAATGGGAAGTGAGCATTCCACTGCAGAAAAAGGCCCTTTCTTGTGTTTTGCCAACTTCTGGACCTCTCATGGAGGTTCATATGGGGAAAGGTGGTCCTTGTGGTATTGTGGTCCTGAGTCATTTACAGCTTTACAGGTCAAAAACCAGCACTTTGAATTGGGCCCGGAAAGTAATTGGCAGCCAGTGCCGTCAGGCCAGGGTCTGTGTTATATGCTCAAACCATCTTGCCAAGTTCTGCACCTCCTGAAGTTTCTGATCCACCTTCAGAGGCAGCCCTACTGCAACACATTGCAGTATTCTAACCTAGAGGTTACCAGAGCATAGGCAACAGAAGTTAGGCTATCCTTGTCCAGATAGGGGTGCAGCTGGGCCACCAGTCAAAGCTGATGGAAGGAACTGCACACCACAGAGGGCACCTGAGCCTCAAGTGACAGCAAAGGATCCATGTGTACCCCAAGCTGCGTACCTGCTTCTTCAGAGGGAGTAGAACCCCATCAACAGCAGGCAATTTCCCCATCCATCCTGTTTAGGGAATCACCCACTAACAGTGCTTCAGTCTTATTTGGATTGAGCACTTTGAATTGTACTCGGAAACACCCAACGTTGTAGCATGATTTATCATACAGGTTATTTCCAAGCTAAATTCTACATTCTGCTGCTGATATATAAATTCCTATGTGGTTTTGACCTGAGATGCCATGTAGGAATGGAGGAGTAATTTGTGTGTTCTGCATTTTAAAGCAAATCAAACTAAGCCCCCTCCTCACAGTTTGCGGTGAGTTGGGTATAGACTCCAGATACAACATGTTTAGAACCATGAAAATTTGCTTGATACTACAGCATGCCAGGACAACAGCTTTCCAACCCCCTGCCCCCAGCCTTTTAAACATTTTAAGTTGAAAATATTTTGATGTGTTGATCCTGTAAAGTCTGCCCTGAAATCTTTATTGTGAAAGGTGCTATCAAAACCCATAATGGTTCATTCCACTCCTCCTTTCTGAAATGATACCCAAAGGTTGCCTTCAGGCCAAAAGAGCTGCTTCCTCTTGCTTAATTATAAATTTGGCCCTGTGTGGGTCACCCAACAGAGACAGATCTAAGAACTAACTCCTGCAAAAAGAAAGAAAGGAAAACCACAAAATCCTGCCAGTACCAGCCCTGTGCTTTCATCTACTGCTGGGACTATGACCCCCAACAGCACCAACCGTATTATCAAAGCCACATTCACTAGAGCATTCTTCAGTGCCTGTCAGCGATGCTCTTATGGCACGCCCATGAGCCAAACAGTTCACCCTCTAAGTGAGAAAATGAATGGACATGAATAATAGGGTATTAGAAATGGAAATGTCCAAGTGGAGCACTTCTCAGGCTCCCGGGGGGGGGGGGGTTCTGTCTCTGACCTTAAGATTGCCATGCTTAAACAGAAAGGCTTAGAAGAGAATTAGACTGAGAAGGTGCCCAATTAGAGTTGGCTAACAATTTTGCTACTGTATCTCTTGGTCTAAATAAGGGCTATAAAAAGTAATTGTTCCCCATGTGATAGCTGCTTTTGTGCTTTGATGTTTCAGCAAACGCAGAACCCTGCTAGGAGGACTTCCATGCTTTTTTTTGAAACCGTTAAATCTTACCTTGTTAACCTAGTTTTTGCTCCCATGCACCTCCAGCCATGTGTACTCATCGGCTCTTGCAGTCTTTTACCTATTGCAGCACAATTAACAGGTTCTTCTTCAATGCCCTGCAGGACTCATTTGTCTTTTGTACTGGCCAAAAGCAGAAGAACATAAAGTCTAGACTATATTATAATACTATATTATATCTCTTCATTAATTTATTTTAAATGCCATATTTTTTTTCTTGCCACCCCAATTTTGTGAACTGTTTGTCACACAGTTGCTACTATTGATAGTATACAGTGTTCTAGATCAGTACACAAGGTTAGTTTGCTAAAAGGCTACCTTTTTACATATTACCCTTTTCTCTTGGTTGTTATGAATTTCTAATACTGGTACCTATTGGGCATACTTGCAGCAAACTGACCGATTTTCAATGAGCAGTCTACAAACTTGTCAGGATTCTTTTTTTAGTTGTCATGCTGTAACTTTGGATTCTGCAAAATGCAGCAACAAACTTGTTTTTCCTGCAGAGGAAAACAAAACCTAAGCCGTGTCTGCATTAAACTTCAGAAATTCACATCCATGAGCCCATCTTGACATCATGCGCCGCAGGCAAGCCTCCTCTGGTGCCACTTACCATGTCGCAACTGCTGCTTGCCAATGTTCTCCCAAGTAAATTTACAGTAAGAAGACTGTCTTTTCATGCCTACTCAGAAATAAACTCTGCTAGCTTTGTTTAGCAAGCTTAGACTTTGTTCACACTCCCATTTGCTGTACACTCACTTTGTTTCCAGTGCTGGGTTTTTAATCAGTGTTCACAAGGCATTATCCAAAATGCATACAGGTACTGTATGTATGCCGTACGTTGTTATAAAATACTACTGTTTGATGCATTGTTTATCAAACTAACTTCACATCAGTTGCCGTCCTTAAGCTGTCCATAATCCAGCTCTAGCCAAGGTGTGAGCACCTTTGATAGGGTAAAGACATCTCTGCCTATCAATGTTCCCTGGTGTGTACACAAACAAAAACAAATCAGACACTAAGGAAGGTATGTTGATGTGAACAGGTGGTGGGGCGGGGGGGGGGGAGCTGTGAAACCCCCCCCCGGGGGGGGGGAAATGACTTCACTACACTCCAAGGCAGTAATGTGAACACACCCTATGTCTTCATGAGATTTGTATTCATATGTGCATGCTGTAAATCAACCTGCTATGAGCTGTTCTGGATTTACACCACTGTGCAGCCGAGTGGTGTTAGGGATGCTGTGGACCCATTCCTAGCATGATTACTATGCCACATGATTTTGGGACCATCCCTGGTGCTGGGGCATCTAGCATCGCACTTGCTACATCCAGTGACATCCAGCTATGGAAAGATGCTAAGGAGTTTTGCAAGGCTCTAAATGGCTATAATTTTGAAGAGGTGCTAAAAACCCTTCAAAGACAAGATGTAGAGGTAAAGGGACCCTTGACCATTAGGTCCAGTCGTGACCGACTCTGGGGTTGCGGCTCTCATCTCCTGTTATTGGCCAAGGGAGTCAGCGTACAGCTTCCAGGTCATGTGGCCAGCATGACAAAGCCACTTCTGGCGAACCAGAGCAGCACACGGAAATGCCGTTTACCTTCCCGCTGTAGTGGTACCTATTTATCTACTTGCACTTTGACATGCTTTCGAACTGCTAGGTTGGCAGGAGCTGGGACCGAGCAACGAGAGCTCACCCTGTCATGGGGATTCGAACCGCCGACCTTCTGATCGGCAAGCCTTAGGCTCTGTGGTTTACAAGATGTAATGAAGTATAATTCCAGAGGTGAAGAAACAGTGAGCAAGGCTAATGATGATTTGACAGTGAAACAAAATTGTGTGTGTTTTAATTGTTGTCTTCCTTTCCTTTTAATCCTCAGGATTAGCACCAGGTCAGCTCTATACGTATCCTGCTCGTTGTTGGCGCAAAAAGAGACGTTTGCATCCTCCTGAAGACTCCAGGCTGAAGCTACTGGAGATTAAACCTGGTAGGTACTCCTCTCAATGTAACTTCATGACTCTAGCAGGCACAACCTCAGGGCTTTTGAACTTTCCTTTCTGTCTTTGCCTATCTCCTGTTTGTAAGCAGAGAATTTTAGCTAAAATCCGTTATGTTTTTTAAAAGGAAAAACCCATTCATTTTGAATTTTAGTGTGGCTGTAATTGATACTGGTCTTGAAAGACTTGACAATGACTCCCAGTATGTTTCCGAGCACAATTCAAAGTGTTGGTGCTGACCTTTAAAGCCCTAAATGGCTTCGACCCAGTATACCTGAAGGAGTGTTTCCACCCCCATCATTCAGCCTGGACACTGAGGTCCAACTCCACGGGCCTTCTGGTGGTTCCCTCATTGTAAAAAGTGAGGTTACAGGGAACGAGGCAGAGGGCCTTCTCAGTAGCGGCGCCTGCCCTGTGGAACGCTCTCCCATCAGATGTCAAAGAAATAAACAACTAGAAGACATCTGAAGGCAGCCCTGTTTAGGGAAGTTTTTAATGACTGATGTTTTACTTTAATCTTTTGTTGGAAGCTGCGCAGAGTGGCTGGGGAAACCCAGCCAGATGGGTGGGGTAGAAATATTATTATTATTATTATTATTATTATTATTATTATTATTATTATTATTATTATTACACTGTGGGAAACTGCAGTATTTATGTTGGGGCCAAGTGTTTTTTCTCAATTTAAAACACTTGAAATTTGGGAGGGCAATGTATCTCCTGAGTGTTATGCCTCATGATGGCATATCCTAATAAATCTTTGCTAAGGCTCCATTCATCCAATACAGCCATAGCATGGTTGTCTGTGAAACAACTGTGGGTGCAATTCCATATGGGAAAATATTTTTTTGTGTTGTAGTTTCCTACATAGTTCAGCAGATAATCACAACCACCTGAAAAAAGTAGTCATGCAGCTCTTGCAATGCAATGTGTAGGAAATCCTTCAATAATGTGTGTGCGTGCTTTTATGCATGGTGCCTCACAGGGAATCATGGGAACTGTAGTTTTCACTGAACTGAAGGCAATCCATGAGAGTGACAGATGTTGAATGTAGATTGTAAACCTGAGAACAAGTACCGTCCTAGTGTTGACATTTCTAAATGATATAAAAAGTCTTCAAACAAATACTTAAGTAAAATAAAACAATATAAATGCATATGTATGCTTTCCTTTATATTTCTAGCTTTGCTGTTTTCTGATTTCCTCCTCCTTGCCAAGCTATTAAGAAATGAAGAAGGGAGGAATCCTTGTTAGCAGTTAAATACAGTTAAAGCACTAGCAGTTTCTAGCGCTTAAATATTCATCAGAAGGAGGATGTTCTCATACTGTTCAGTTTTGGAGAGGTGAAGCACCTGGATGTCTAATTGTATCCTTACTTGCAGGATTTACTCTTGATAAAATCCCACAAAAGTGGCAGCCTCTTCTGGGCAAACAGGAAGACTCCAATCCCTATTGCAAGCCACATAGAACTAAACTGGTGTGTGTGTGTGTGTGTGTGTGTGTGTGTGTGTGTGTGTGTGTGTGTGTGTTCTCATTTGTTCAGATTCAGTTTTCTTTACCAGAGAGAGAAGGCCCAGTGGTAAAGAATAGGTCTTCTCTGTTTGAACCATTGCAAAATTGGGCATATTTGGATCTTAATTTGGCTTAATCACATTTGGCTTCATCACAGAAAGTAGCCAGATGGTCAATAATGGAAACCAAACTAAAGTCTGTTTAGGATACTAACTGAGATGCGTAATAAATCTAACCGCAGCAATCCCAATACTGTATCTAATCTATCTATAGCATGCTCAACACTGTACATAGAGCATAAATATCCAACACTTAGTCATGCCTCAGCCACACAAAAAATAAAGTATTTAATGAATAAACCCCAAAGCCTTTTTTTCATATTGGCATGTTTCCACTTAACTCCTCCCTCCAGTCATACAGTAGAAAATCTCTCTGAAACCAAATGTCATTGTCCAGCACCACAACTTAATTTATGTGTCTGTCTGTACGTACTCATTTGACAGTAATTATGGGCTCTTTTATCTACTGTGATCAAATGCTAAGTAGATGTTTTCGAGTGCCCTTTGACTATGGTATCCTGGGAGGCTTGTTCGCTGTGATGCTGCAAAATAACATGATCAAGAGTCTGGTGATGTTCATTCTTGTCTGAAAAGAAAACCCAACAGAGTCATATTAAACATTTATTTATTATGGCAGAAACAATGTCTAAGTTCGTCTGCAGTATCAACTTGAAATGGTGATTTAGTCACATTGCGTTCTATAAAGTATTTAGGGATTACAAATAGTTATTATTTGTGAAAAATCAAGGAGAGGTTTTTGGAGGAGAGAATGTGTCAGAAGAACATTGTGCTAGCATACCACAGCAACCCACAGTAAATTTTCTGCACCGTGCTCAGCTTTTTTGATAACCTTGTGGGAAAGTATATCAGAGAATCCACAAAGCTGGAGGGAGGGGGGGGAAGCAGAGGGGAGGAACTGTCCCAAGCATAGCTGCCAAGTTTTCCCTTTTCTCGCGAGGAAGCCTATTCAGCATAACGGAATTTCCCTTAAAAAAGGGATAACTTGGCAGCTATGGTCCCAAGGGAGCTTCCCTTGCCTATTGCCCTCCTCACTCTCCAAGAGGACTTTGCAAGCTTTTGCAAGATTAAAGGTGTTAGCTGCAGGTCCGGAAAGTCAGCTAATCTGCAATTCATAGCCCTTTTTAGATGCAAGGAGAGTGTTTCCTAAACTTTTAGTAATTGAAGCATATGTTCTTCTAAATTTAAATTCAAATTTTCCATCTGAAGAAGTTTACATGGAGGGTACCGGTATGTAAAAACAAGAATTATTTCTCCTCAGAAGACTCCATAAAGATTTGTTTCTGCCTGAGTCACTAATCTGGGCTTGCCTCTTGATTGGAAACAGGCAAGTCCAGAGCAGTAAATCTTGCAAAGATACTACAGGCAGCCTCTTCTGTGGGTGGATGACTTGGCCAAGGCCACAATCTGAGTATATATGCCAGAGCTCTGAACACCAAACCAAGCCTCCTTTTCTTTGACCAGACAGATGGCTTGCTGAACATTGCTACTATCCCTCAACCCCATATTGGCAGACACAAAAGGAAAAACTAATCTAGGCAACCTCACATAGCGTTACCACTGCACATAATGCATCTTTCACTTATTGGATTTGCTGCTGAACGTGTGATGATAGCCACTAAGAATTCAATCCTATACACATCTACTCAGAAGGAAGTTCCACTGAGTTATTCCCAGATAGGCGTGTGTGGATTTCCACCTTAGTTAGATGGCTAAAACAACAACAAACCAGGTATTTGGAAAAGAAGTCTATCAACTAGCTACACGGCATCCAGTCTGCTTCTGGGCCTGGGTCAAGTGGGGATGCTTTAGGAATTCATTGGTTTTTTTGCACTCCAGTACAGTATGAACTTGCTAGATCAGGGGTCAGCAAGGTTTACCGGCCATGGGCTGGATCACTCCCACGGAGATCGTCCGTGGGCTGGACGGGCGCAGTGTGACACCAGAAATCGCGTCTGCGCATGTCTGTGGCACCGGAAACCACTTCTGCGCAGGCCCAGATGCCAAAAATCATGCCTGCGCAGAAGTGATTTTCGGTGTCTGGACATGCACAGACGTGATTTCCAGTATCTGCAAATGCGTAGACGTGATTTTCAGTGCTGCTCGGTGAGTCCCTGCACCGCGCTGCACCAGTTTAGCTCAGCGCACAGGGAACTCACCGAGCGAGCGGCTGGGTTTGGGGGCAGCTTGTGGGCCGGTAAAATGGTCTTCGTGGGCCGGATCTGGCCCATGAGCCGCACGTTGCCAAACCCTGCGCTAGATCCACAGTATCTGGAGTAATGTGCAGATTGGAACATAGATTTTACAGTATGCTTCTTTGAATGTTGCAACAGTTCTTGCCTCAAAAAGTTTTTAAAATGTGTATTTTGGCATGGAATACTTTCAAAATATTTTATTTAAAAGTATGAATTTTTAAAATAAAACCTGAAATATACTCGGAGTCGAGAGTGAATTTCATGCTCTTTATTCAGCTCATATTCATCAAGGAGAAGAAGAGAAGACGAATGGCTCTTTTCCCAAAACCATCTGCTTATATACATTATTTACACAATGGGCCTTGCGTGATTGGCTACTTCAGGGCTACACCTGTGGGCCAATTATATTGTGGATTGACTTCTGCCTGCAGCCTGATTGGCTGCTCCTACAGGCCAATCAGGTAGCAGATTCACTTCTGCCAGCCGCCTGATTGGCTGCTCCAGCAGGCCAATCAGGTTGCGGATTCACTTCCACCTGGAGTTGGATTGGGTAGCTCCCGCTGATTCTGAATCCTATTGTTCTAGGATTCAGCTCAGTACATAACACCCCTCCCCTCTAAGTTCCAGTCCTGCCCGGGAAGTTGCATTCGTAGTCCCCAAGGTCTGCTGGCCGCCTCCGTGTGCGTTGTGGCCTGGGGTGTTCCTTGGTCAGGGGTTCTGGTTCTGGCTCGTGTTCCGAGGCTGCTGGCTGTGCCGGGGCTGTCTGGTCTGGCGCCACTGAACCACTAGGTTGTGACTCTGGTTCCGGTGTCCTTCCAGCCTCGGGGCGCCCCTCTGTGCCTACTGCTTCTGCTTCCCCTGCCCACCCCTCTCGCTCTACAGGCCTCACTGCCCTGCTGTCCCCTTGGGACCCCTCTGTCCCGCTCTCCTCCCGGGTTCCTCCTGGGAATCGTCGCCGTAGCTGGTCGCAGTGGCGGCGCCAACATTGCCCCCCTTCCGTTAGTACCTCGTACGACACGGGACCGGTCACCTTGGTGACTGTGGCGGGTACCCATGCTGGGCCTGCCCCAAAATTCTTTGCATACACTGGGTCCTGGGCCACAAACGTCCGGGGGTTCCTGCCTTTCCCCACCACTACCTCATCCTGAGCTCTGTCGGGGTGAAGTCGGTCCAGTCTAGTTGCAAGGCGCCGGCCCATGAGTAGTTCAGCTGGGCTCCGGCCCGTCGTTGTGCTTGGGGTGCTGTGCTGTGCTAGAAGAAATGCGGCAAGGCGGTATTCCCAGTCCCCTTGTGTTATGCGGCGGAGGCTGTCCTTGGTGGTCCGCACCATGCGCTCCGCTTGGCCATTGGTGGCAGGGTGGAATGGTGCTGAGCGGATGTGGCGGATGGCGTTCTGCGCTGTGAAGGTCTGGAACTCCTCTGACGTGAATGCGGTTCCATTGTCCGAGACGAGGGTGTCAGGGAGCCCGTGGGTTGCAAACAGCTTACGTAGTACCCGGATGGCTGCCGCCGTAGAAGTGGACGGTACCAGTGCGACCTCCAGCCATTTGGTGTAGGAATCCACCACTATGAAGAATGTTTTTCCCTGGAAGGGGCCAGCGAAGTCCACGTGCAAGCGTGACCATGGATGTCGGGCGGACTCCCAGGGCTGGACTGGGGCCCTTGGGGGATCCGGGCGGGATTCTTGGCAGGTCTGGCAGTGTTGGACCCAGGCCTCTATCTCTCTGTCAATCCCCGGCCACCACACATAACTCCTGGCAAGGGCCTTCATCCTCACTACCCCTGGGTGTGTCTCGTGTAGGGCTGTGAGGACCCTTTTGCGGAGGGGCTGGGGAACAACAACCCTGCTTCCCCATAACAGGCACCCCTTGTGGGCCGACAGTTCATGTTTGCGGTTTGTGTAGCCAGCGAATTCTGGCCCGGGGCTGCTGCTGGGCCATCCTCGCCACACCCAGTCCAGGACCCGGGAGATGACCCTATCTTTTGTGGAATGGTGCGCAACTTCTTGTGCCTGAATGGGTCGGTCGGGAAGCAGCTCCAGGGTCATAACCTCTTGCGCAGGCGCTGGGTCGGGGCCTGTTTCTGGTAGTGGTAGCCTGCTGAGTGCATCTGCGTGGCCCATCGCCTTCCCAGGGCGGTGGATTAGTGCATACTGGTAGCCGGCAAGGAAAATTGACCACCTGAGGACACGTGGAGACAACACTTGGGGGGTCTGCTTCTCGGGGGCAAACAGGCCAAGCAACGGCTTGTGGTCAGTCACTATGGTAAAGGGCCGCCCGTACAAGAAATCATGGAATTTTTTTACGCCCTTCACGATTGCCAGACCCTCCTTGTCAATCTGTGAGTAGTTTCGTTCGGCTGCAGCAAACGTCTGGGAGAAGTATGCCACTGGCACCTCTCTTCCATCCGGGAGTTGGTGTCCCAGGACAGCGCCGATGCCATAGGGAGAGGCGTCGCATGCCAGCACCACTGGCAGCCTCTCGTCGAAGTGTGCCAAGACCGAGTTTGAGACGAGCAAGTCCTTGACTGCCTGGAATGCGGCCCTTTGTCGCTGGCCCCACACCCAAGGGGCCCTTTTATCTAGGAGTCTGTGTAGGGGCTCTGCTACCGCTGCCTTATGGGGAAGGAAGGCATGGTAAAAGTTCAATAGTCCCAAGAATGACTGAAGTTCGGGCTTGCTCTTGGGCGCTGGGGCCTCACAAATGGCCCGTACCTTGTCACCGGTTGGATGGACCCCTTCTGCGTCCACCTTAAATCCCAGAAAGTCCACCTGCGGCACTCCCAGTAAACACTTTTCCCGCTTCACTTTGAGGCCCGCCGTCTGGAAACGGTGCAGGACGGAGCGGAGGCGGTCCTCAAATTCCTCTGGTGTGGGCCCGGCGATCAGTACATCATCGAAGAAGGGGGTGACGCCAGGAATCCCTTTAAGGAGAGAGTCCATTAGATTCTGGAATATGCCTGGTGCCACGCTAACGCCAAATTGCAGCCGCTTTACTCTGAATGCCCCTCTGTGCGTCACAATCGTCTGAGCCTCTGCTGTGGCTTCGTCCACAGGCAACTGTTGATACGCTTGGGCCAAGTCCAGTTTGCCAAAGATTTTTGACCCAGCCAGGGTGGCGAGGACATGGCTGACCACTGGCACTGGGTATGCATGGGCCGTGAGAGCCTTGTTTATGGTGCATTTGTAGTCTGCACAGATGCGGACCGAACCGTTAGGCTTGACGGGTGTGACAATTGGAGTTTCCCAGGGGGCGTTGGGCACCGGCTCCAGCACTCCTTGCTCCACGAGCCGGTCCAATTCCTCGTCTATGCGGGGTTTCAGGGCGAACGGGACCCGGCGAGCCTTGTGCCTGATGGGTCGTACAGCGGGGTCTAGCTGTAGGGCAATGGGGGGTCCTGTATATCGTCCCAATGCCCCATCGAAAACCCCTGGAAACTCTTTGCATATGTCGTCCACGTCCACTTGTAAGCTAGTGCGGTTCACCCCGGTAACGGCTAGCCCCAGAGGTCCAAACCATGCCAGTCCCAGTAAGCTAACGTAGGGGCCCTTAACTACCAGCAAGTCCAATTGTTGCTTTCGCCCTCGATATTGCACCCTGAAGGTCCCCACCCCCATTGTAGGGACCTTACGTTTCTGGAAGTCCCGGAGGGTGAATGGGGCCGGCCTTAGTTTGGGACCCCCATTAGGGCACAGTTCCCTTAATGTTCGGGCCGAGATTATGGATAGAGTTGAACCCGTGTCCAGCTCCATGCGGCATGGGGCTCCCTCTATCTGTACCTCTATATAAATTTTCTCTGTGCTGGGATGGGGCAACTGGAATACCTGGTAGTCCGTGATCTCCGTCGAGTTGCCTTGGTGCATGGTGCCGTGTGACCTGGGGCTCCTGGGTCGGTCATCTGATGCTTGTCGACGGGTGAGTCGAGCCCGACACACCCGGGCGATGTGTCCCAATTTTCTGCACTGCCTGCACTCTGCGTTGCGGAAACGACAGGTCCTCCTCTCGTGGTTCTCCCCGCAGCTTGCACAGTTCCCTCCTTCTCGTCGAGGCTGCTGTGGTGTGTGTGCTGCTTGAGTGCGCCGCTGTACTCGGTGTACTTCCTCCCTGTCAGATTCGGATTCGTCGGTGAGGTCTTCGTGGTAGACCCTCGGTTGGGATGGCGGGGCCGGTCGTGCCTCTTGCGTTGACCTCTCGGCGGCTTCGGTTGCCAGGGCTTCCTCCAGAGCAATCTGGAACGTGAGGTCTTTTTTGGCGTAGAGGCGTCGTTGCAACATCTCGTCCCTCAGGCCACCGACGAGGCGGTCACGAAGCATGTTCTCCAACTCTGCGAAGTTGCATAACCGGGCGGCTTGGCGGAGGGAGGTCACAAACCCAGTTATGGTTTCCCCCGGGGCTTGCCGCTTTGCGTAGAAGGCATTTCGGCAAGCTACCACCGAGGGCTGTGGTGAGAAGTGCTCCTTCAGCCGTTCCATTATTGTTTTGTAAGAGACGGTAGCGACATCTCTAGGTGCAAGGAGAGCCCGGGCGATTTCAAACGTCTCCTCTCCACAGACGCTGAAGAATGTCGCCCTCTTCATGGCATCGTTGGTGACTTCTTTCGCTTGCAGGAGGAAGTTGAAACGGGCGGCGTACCCTTCCCAGTCTCCTGATGCTGGTTTGAATGGCAAGAAGCTGCTGTCGGTTGCCATTCTGGGTTCCTTGGGTCCTGGAGCTGAAGCCTGGATGCACGGTGCGATGCAGCGGTGCAGCAGGTGGCGGTGCTGCGGTGCAGTGCGTGGTGGCGGTCAGCTCAGCAGGATCCCATCTTCGTCGCCAGTGAAATATACTCGGAGTCGAGAGTGAATTTCATGCTCTTTATTCAGCTCATATTCATCAAGGAGAAGAAGAGAAGACGAATGGCTCTTTTCCCAAAACCATCTGCTTATATACATTATTTACACAATGGGCCTTGCGTGATTGGCTACTTCAGGGCTACACCTGTGGGCCAATTATATTGTGGATTGACTTCTGCCTGCAGCCTGATTGGCTGCTCCTACAGGCCAATCAGGTAGCAGATTCACTTCTGCCAGCCGCCTGATTGGCTGCTCCAGCAGGCCAATCAGGTTGCGGATTCACTTCCACCTGGAGTTGGATTGGGTAGCTCCCGCTGATTCTGAATCCTATTGTTCTAGGATTCAGCTCAGTACATAACAAAACCACAAATGAATGTGGGAATGAGGCACATTATGAGGGATCATATGTGATAGCAACTTGGTCTGGATCCCTACATTCAAAGTGCTGCTTTTGATGATTAAATGCTCCTTAGAGCTTACGACCAGGATCTTTGACAGATGGCCTACCTCCATATGTAAAGGTAAAGGGACCCCTGACCATTAGGTCCAGTCGTGACCGACACCAGGGTCATCTTGCATTATTGGCCGAGGGATCCGGCGTACAGCTTCCAGGTCATGTGGCCAGCATGACAAAGCCACTTCTGGTGAACCAGAGCAGCACACAGAAATGCCATTTACCTTCCCGCTGTAGCGGTACCTATTTATCTACTTGCACTTTGATGTGCTTTTGAACTGCTAGGTTGGCAGGAGCAGGGACCGAGCAATGGGAGCTCACCCCGTCGTGGGGATTCGAACTGCCAACCTTCTGATTGGCAAGCCCTAGGCTCTGTGGTTTAACCCACAGCACCACCCACGTCCCACCTCCATATGTACCTACCCATATTTGAAGACCTTCAGTGGGGAGCCTCCTTTGGGTGCCCTCGTCAAAAATTGTGAGGCAGATGGCTACCACAGAGAGGGCCTTCTCAGTGGTGGCCCCCCCAAATTCTGAGGTTTACAGATATGCGTTTACTCAGAATGCCCCAGCTCTCCCACCTCCAATTTAGAGAGGTGGGAAAGCACAAAAACACAACATGATGGGCATGATAAGCCAGCCCACCACCTCTGTGGTGGAACGCAGACTGTGTCCTGAGGGGCATGGGCTGAATGTGATCCCTCTGCACAGCCCACTGCGCAACATTCTGGCATGCCTGTGCTCTATTAGTCTCATGTGCACATGCACCCATTGAATGACTATTGATTTACAGTGCCTGGTAATATGATTTATTTAGGACCCACAAAGGAGTATTGATTTTTTCTCGAACCTTTTTGACCTTTTTTTTTTTAAAGGCAATGTGGCCTGTGTGGTCTTTATGTAAAGTGACCAGTGGCACAAGGTACCGATGGTTATTTAGGCTTGTCTTCCTCCTTTTAGATATTTCTCTCAGTCCCCCCACCACCACCCCACTGTATCCTAAGCTGTGAGCCAACCTCACTTCCTCCCAGCTATCCAGTTAACTTTTCCTTAGGTGTGCTCGGAGAAGTGGGTTTGCAAGTTCTGTTTTCCCTGATTTTTGCTGCTCAAACAAAGCATACATAAAATCTGGTTTGAAGGCTGTTCCCTTTATTCTGTTCAGCTCTCCCCCATCTTTCAGGCAGGCTATTTCCTCCTCTTCCCTTCAAGTTCCCCCTGTGTTTGTTCAAACATTTGTAACGTTTTCTAACAACAATAAATATAAATGTGTATAAAGACAATTATGAAAAAGTATGGTCTGAGATAAAAAGGAATTTAGAAATATGGAGTAGAATGAACCTTTCCCTACTAGGAAGAATTGCGGCAATAAAAATGAATATGCTGCAAAATGCTCTTTCTCTTTCAGACAGTCCCAGTAATGGTCAAGGATGACTGCCTCAAAAGATGGCAAAAGGATATTTCCAAGTTTGTCTGGGGGGGGGAAGGCCAAGGATTAAACACAAGATACTTACAGACACAAAAGAAAGAGGAGGTTTCGCCCTCCCAGACCTCAAATTGTACTATGAGGCCACATGTTTGGTTTGGATTAGGGACTGGATAAAATTGGAAAAGGAAGAAGCATTAGACTTGGAAGGCCATGATAACAGATATGGATGGCATGCATACTTATGGTATGGGAAAGGGAAAGTACATAAAGGATTTTATAATCATATAATTAGGAGATCACTAATGAGAGTATGGGAGAGGTATAAAGACCTAATGGAACAAAAAACACCTTGGTGGCTATCACCAATTGAACCTTTGTTATGCAAACTGCTTGGCAAAAAAGGGAAGTGGCCTACATACCGTACAGAGATTTACTGAGAGATCAAAAAGGAAAATGGAAATTAAAAGATTACGATGAAATAAAAGACTATGTTTAGAGTTGGTTGCATTATAGACAACTAAATGAGATGTATAAAGAAGACAATAAAAAGGGGTTTAGCTATACAATTTCTAGATTCCAAAAAGAGGTTATAGAAGATGTGAAGCTATTGAAGAAAGCATATAGTACTCTGCTAGAATGGGAAACGAAAGACGAAGAAGTTAAATCAGTTATGATTAAATGGGCGCAAGAGATAGGACATAACACACAATTTGAGGATTGGGAAAAATTGTGGAAGGTAGATGTGAAATTTACAGATTGCTTTCTTTTGAAGGACAATTATATGAAAATGATGTACAGATGGTATATGACACCAGTTAAGATGGCAAAAATGTATAAAACCGGATCAAATAAATGTTGGAAATGTAATGAAAAAGAAGGTACTTTGTATCATATGTGGTGGGAATGTAGGGAAGTCAAAAAGTTTTAGGAGATGATATATAATGAATTGAAGAAAATGTTCAAAATGACATTTGTAAAAAAAAACAGAAGCATTTTTGTTAGGGATCCTAGGACAAGATCTGCCAAGGAAAACAAAGAACTTATTTATGTATGCTGCAACAGCGGCAAGAGTCTTGTTGGCACAAAGATGGAAGAATGAGGAAATCCCAATGAAAGAACAATGGCAAGAAAGACTGATGAGTTATGCAGAACTGGCAAAGTTAACATATAAATTACGTGAGAAGGACAACCGTGACTTCAAGGAAGAATGTGAGCTTCTTACAAATTATTTAAAAAGACAACAAAAGGATCTGGACTCCTTGGCAGGTTTTGAATAAATATCCACAAATTTATTAGTAGAACACATGATAGATAAGTTACAGGTAGGTAGCTGTGTTGGTCTGACGTAGTTGAAACAAAATAAAAAAATTCCTTCCAGCAGCACCTTAGAGACCAACTAAATTTGTCATTGGTATGAGCTTTCGGGGGTATCTGAAGAAGTGTGCATGCACACGAAAGCTCATACCAATGACAAACTTAGTTGGTCTCTAAGGTGCTGCTGAAAGGAATTTTTTTTATATTTTGTTTCGACATGATAGATAAGGTAATGATATGTTCAATTTTATAATATGCAGAGAATAATATGTATAAACAAACCAGAGAGGGGAGCTGAGGGAAGTCCTTGGAGGGTGGGAGAGGGAGAGATGGGAGGCAATAAAAAGGGGGGGGAGTATATTGATTGACAATATGTTTGTTTAAAAAAGGAATATATTAAATAATTTTTAAAAAACATTTGCAACGTTTTTGATTTTAGAAATTAGAATAGAATGTATCGTTGCACTTTTAGCCGCAATTCTATTCTAATAGGGCGGAGGAGGAAGAAAGAGGATAACATCCACTAACAGAATAATGCTAGAAAAGAACCAGCACCTGTTTCTTATTAAGAAGCAGTGCTGAACATAGAGGCTGGAAGCAGGGAGAGCTAAAGACCAGGCATTTCTCTTGGGAGAGACGAAGAGTTGCTTGACTGTCCCTCTCCCCTTTCCCGAGGCCTTCATGCGTCACTGTGGAGTTTGAACTGCCCATGGCTTAGTTCATTCCTGAGAGATAGCAGGTGGCCTTCAGCAGAGAGGGATTCTAATCTGAGGAAGCAAAATACTTTGTACGGTGGTTTCGGCTGCCTAACTGATGTCCTTCATTCCGTGTTATTGTCCTCAACCGTTTACAGGATTAGCATTTTCACCAACGCACCATTTTGGGGTGGGGGGTGGAAAAGAGAGGGCAACCTCAATTTCTATTTCCTTCTTGTCAGTGAGTGTAATATGGCATCTGAGTTTATGTGTGTGTAAGGTTAGCCCTGCTTACATGCAGATCTCTATTTGCATTCCTGTGTTCAGCTCGGGCTTCTGTAATCACATTTGTTTTACTGGGCAAAAGGTCTTTTCAATGGCTTGTTGACTCAGGAGGAGACTTGGGAAGCAAAGAAGGGCAGCCAAGGTTTTTGTTATCACAGAGACAGCTTGAAAAAACACAACTCTCCCCAACTAATAACCTTCCCTCTTTTTATCAGGTGTTAGAAGGTGTGTTCTATTGTATGTATGTGTGTGTATAAGATCCTAGACAACTTCAAATAGCCTTGAAAAGGTTGAGGGTTAATCCTAACAAGCGCTGGGCATACTTCTTTCTTTCATTTCCACCAAGCATCCCTAGTGTTACTTTTGCCTGATCTAGCCTCCAGAGGCTCTTCCTCCTCCCGAATCCCAGCTGAGAGGCTCCCTTGGCTTCCATGCTCTCAAACTAGGCTGGTCGGATGCAAAAGAATTCTCTCTCCCTTTCATAGTTCTGTAGAAGAGGGAATTTCAGCAGTTGTACCTTATCAATCAAGCACTAGAGCAAGAATGGGAAGATTGAGGGGTGGGGGGTGGGCTTAAACAACAAAAAAGACAGCTCAGATGAATTGTTGTTCTCCATCACCACTGTTCTGTCGTGCTCACTATTGTGGACAACATTTATTTACTTAATATCATCTGCATATCATTTTATCTGGGGGCGGGAGGAGGGAATTAGAGTGGGATGCACCCGTAGAAAAAGTGCAGTACTGTACCTTCAATGGATTGAATAGTTGGTTGCAATTCCAGTTATAACTTACAGCGTAAGAGCAATGATTGGGTAGTGCAAGGTATCGCCCATCTGGAGGTCCCCTTTGACAGACAGCATGGTGGCATAAAAACAAATAGGGCTATATGAAAGTAGAACAGGAGTGGTCAATGCCTGCTCCTTTAGGAGAGAGGGATGCAAAGAGCTTAACAGGAGAGGGATCCAGTGTGGTATGGCAGTTAGATTGGGAAGGCACAAGTTCAAAGTTCACAGGCTATTCTTGGGCCAGTTACTAGCCTTCAGCCTAAGCTACATTATTTATTTATTTATTTATTTATTTATTTATTTATTTATAGCCCGCCCATCTGGCTGGGTTTTCCTCACCACTCTGGGCGGCTTCCAACAAATACCAAAATACATTAAAATATCACAGATTAAAAACTTCCCTAAACAGGGCTGCCTTCAGGTGTTTTCTAAATATCAGGTGGTTGTTTATCTCCTTGACCTCCAATGGAAGGGCGTTCCACAGGGCAGGTGCCACTACCGAAAAGGCCCTCTGCCTGGTTCCCTGTAGCTTTGCTTCTCACAGCGAGGGAACCGCCAGAAGGTCCTCGGTGCTGGACCTCAGTTTCCGGGCAGAACGATGGGGGTGGAGACGCTCCTTCAGGTATACCGGACCGAGGCCGTTTAAGGCTTTAAAGGTTAGCACCAACACTTTGAATTGTGGTCGGAAACGTACTGGGAGCCAATGTAGATCTCTTAGGACCAGTGTTATGTGGTCTCGGCGGCCACTCCCAGTCACCAGTTTAGCAGCTTCCACAAACATCACAGTGTTGTGGGGATAAAAAGGGAGATGGCCAGGATAAAAGTCTAATTGATAGATTGACTGATATTGTCCATTTCGATAAAACATTCCCCCCATGGTAATTGCAGGTTACACACCTTCCCTGTGATACACAGTTTGCCTTTTTGATATATAAAAATCCCCATTTACACAGCACCGACAATACTCTCTCTCTCTCTCTCTCTCTCTCTCTCTTTTATAGCTCTGGAAATGTTTGCTGCACTTCTTGTAACATGTGACAACTTACTATTTTACCACTAGCTTTCAGCTGACTTTGCTTCCTGTGATTTAATAGCAAAATTGCTAGTCCTTCAGAATGACTGTCCCAGATATACTGTTTAATGAAGCTAATACGTTATATAGAAACGTAACATGGCTACTTCAATCTGTGAATAAATATTTGAAGTGTAATCTGCTTTTTGAGATAACACGTTGTGTAAGATTTACTGCATATTTTTTTTACTGTGAAATAAGCCACATTCTCTGAAAAAAATTGTCGCTCTGCTTGTCATTACCAAAGTCCTCCCTGCCTCCAGCAGTGTTGGGGGTCCTGTTCCACTTTTTACTAGATTGACAGGCAGAAGATGCAGATGGAGACAGCCTACAGATCAGATCTTCCCCCCAATGTGTAGACAGGGCAGCGTCAACAGGAGTCACAATGGCTAGACTAGGGAGTGTAGCTCCCTTCTTTCTCCAGAGCATAGCTGCCAAGACTCCCATTTTTCACGGGAAACCCCCGTATTTTAAACCGTTTCCTGCTGGCAGCCCGGATTGGAAAAAATCCCGTAAATCCCCTGGTTTTCCTACCTGCCAGGGAAGCTCCATTTTGGGTCTTGGTGCCGCCCGATTTCCGGTCCCCAGACATGGTAGCGCGGCACCGGAAGTCACTTCTATGCATGTTCGGACATGCGTAGAAGCGACTTCAGGTGCCGCTCCGCCCATGCCTGGGCACCAGAAATCGGGCAGAGCAGCACCGGAAGTTGCTTCTGCGCATGTCCAGACATGCGTAGAAATGACATCTGGTGACGTGCCGCTGCTGATCCTGCATTTTTCAGTGGGAGACTTGGCAGCTATGCTCCAGAGTATCTGGGGAAACCCAGCCCAATGGATGGGGTATAATAATAATAATAATAATAATAATAATAATAATAATAATAATAATAATAATAAATTCTACGTGTTGTTATTTGCATGGTGGGGAAAACATCCGGACAAGATTATGGGGGGGGGGGAACAAACTGTTGCTTCAGAGTCAAACTTCAGTGCTTTTCCAGTATTTTCTGCAGAAATAGATTTATTTATAGTGCTTGTTTGCCTTTAGTAATGACAAAACACCATAAGTAGTTCCCATGTCTTCAATTTGTAGAATCCAACTTTTTTTTTTAAAAGATTTCCTTGCCTTGAATCAGTACAGAAAACTACTGTTTTAGGGCCAGTAGAGGGAGTAATATTACAGGATTTATTTTGTGCGTATGGGGTTTGATTCTGCTTTCATTTAAGCTGATGTATGTCAGAAGTGAGTTTGTTCATGGGATTAACATAAAACTGTGCACTTAAATTCCTGACTGCTATACCAAAAGCACAGGTGCGAAATAGAAACGTACAGCCATAAAAAATCTGTCACTGTAACTTTTTGTAACTCCAGCCAGTACAGGTGCTCAGATTTGTGACTGCACATTTGGACTGCAATGGTAGTCAGTCATTTATACAGGTGATGGGAGAAATGTGCACACAGCTGGACATTTTTTAAAGTTTTTAATTGCAGCCAACTTCCTGGCTGAATAAGCATGCTGTTTTTATATGCTGTTTTACCTATTCTGTCACCTGAGTGGCAGCAGTAAAAACTTTCAAAACTTTTCTGTTTGTATGTGCTTATCTCCCTAGTGTGCAGGGATATGGCTGTCTAGGATCACGGCACTGGGTTTTCATGTACTGCTGTGTTCATGCACTTCAAATGTGCAGCTTTTTACTCTCCTTTGGGAAGGAGGGGAATACAGTACAGACATACTGCTAGTTCAATATACTCTTTTTCTAAGCAATTTACAGAATGATGGGATAGGCTCTCATTCCCAGATCTTTGCCAATCCTCAAAAAAACTACAGTCTGGTTCCTGCCTCAATATTTTACATTGGTATAGCTACCCATGTAATTGTTCTAGGCATGGAGCACTATAGCTAAAGGATGTCACACACCAAGACTGGGTATGAAGTATGGCCATTGTTTCACCCGTTACTCTGTGGCTCTGTGACTGCAAGTACAGTGGTACTTCGGAAGTCAAACAGAATCCGTTCTGTAAGTCCGTTCGACTTCCAAAATGTTCGGAAACTAAGGCGCGGCTTCCGATTGGCTGCAGGAAGCTCCATCAGCCAATCGGAAGCCGCGTTGGACATTCTGGTCCCAAAGAACATTTGCAAACCGGAACACTCACTTCTGGGTTTGCGGCGTTTGGGAGCCAAAACGTTCGACTCGCAATGCGTTTGGGATCCAAGGTACGACTGTAATAGCAAGCTCTTTTATGCCTTTGCTAAAAATGTCTGGTCCTATGGATGTTCCGACAGTGTAATAAGCCCGGGAATGTCGCTAGCCCACAAAAAATGTTTGTACTGCAGTTTGTTGGGGGTTGACGGAGGAGGACCAGGGTGCTCCCATCATTCCTGCAGCAGCCCACTGCATTTCTATACTGGGTCTAGAGGAGGGTTCCTCCATACCCTCCAACTTTTCTCTGATGAAAATAGGGACGTCCCAAGGGAAAGTGGGACGTTCTGGGGTCAAACTATCAGTCAAAGGGATTGGGAAGCCACGTTGTGTGCTACACCCAGCTGCTAGAACAGGAGCTGAAACTAGTTTTTGTGATTTGACTTTGTCATATTTTAAATTTAGAGCTGTTTCCCTCCACCCCCACCAATTTATACGCCATTTAAGTGCAGTCATCTCTATGTGGTCTACAAGTAACAAGTACCAGAAGTCCCCTCCAAGCTGTTGGTTTTTTCCCCATGTGCAAAATCATCATATAGATATGATTCTAGTATGCCATACATTTGTCCTGAGGGTCAAATACCGTAGAAGCTTCTTTGTGTGGTTTTTTAACTGGGGAAACTGCATGGGGAAAAGGAATAACCTCTTCCCCCAGCACTATGGTCCAAAACTGAATTGACCCCACCCCACCCCTGCTGGTTTCTAAGACTTTTAGAAACCGGGGGGGGGGGGGCTGTAGTCTGGCCCCTAAAGATTATATATATTACCAAGCATTACTGGGGAGACATGATTGGCCATATATCCCATGTGGTGTCTAGTTAAGCCCGAACTCTATAAAGTTGATGCAGTAATAAGTGTGTAAGGAATCAATGCAAAGTTTCATATGTGCTATGTGTTAAAAGAAATGTGGAATTGCATTTCATTAAAATGTGATCTTTAAATTTTATTCTGTTTTATAGGTCTCTTTGGCAGATTAAACTGTTTAGGAGGTTGAAATACGATAATATTTAAACAGTGATTCTCCCCCTCCCCCTCTCCAGTGTATAGTTTCAATGAATAAGCAATAAATGATATTAAATTCCATTTTGAAATGTTACAAGCCAAGTTTTATGGATACATAGAGAGCAGTAAGAGCTAAAAGATAATTTTCCTTTGTCCCCATCTATTATTCTCCCCTTTTCTTCAGTGAATGTTTTCTGAAAGTGATCTGTCATCTTTATTCTTCTCCCGGGTAAACATTTTACAGCCTCATAATCATTTTACACTTGATGGATATTAAATATGTTTTTTACTGGTTTGCAATTCATTTCAATATTTCCCTACATTTTGTACTTCATGTCCTAATAAAATGCAGGTATTTTATGCTAAAACATTCAGACCCAGCAAACACCTGCACTTTCTAAGTAATAAATGCATTTGTATGGGGTATATGGAAGTGGGAAGGAGAGTTGATGTAATTCACCCTGAAGCAAGATATATGTATGTATATGCTATGCTTATTTAAGGCCCCACTCAGAGATCATATCTCTAATGCACTATTTTTGAGTTCATAAAGTGAGTTTGGTATTGCATCAACATTTGGCAGGGAAAAAATAACTAAAGTTGCACCTGTGTATATATGTAAAGGAATGATAAGGGATGCGGGTGGTGCTGTGGTCTAAATCACAATCAGAAGGTTGGCGGTTCAAATCCCCACAACGGGGTGAGCTCCCATTGCTCTGTCCCAGCTCCTGCCAACCTAGCAGTAAAAGCACACCAGTGCAAGTAGATAAACAGGTACCGCTGTGGTGGGAAGGTAAACGGCGTTTTCATGCGCTCTAGCTTCCATCATGATGTCCCATTGCACCAGAAGCGGTTTAGTCATGCTGGCCACATGACCTGGAAAGCTGTCTGCGGACAAATACCGGTTCCCTCGGCCTGAAAGCAAGATGAGTGCCGCACCCCATAGTCGCCTTTGACTGGACTTAACCATCCAGGGTTCCTTTACCTTTACCTGACTGCCAGTGTGCATCGAAAGGGCGGGGGGAGTAATATGTTCTTAAATGGGGCCAATATTGGGAGAAAGGAAGATGGTTAGGCCAGCCTCAATTATGTCTCTTAAGAAGATGGTTATAGGTGTGCCTGAAAAGTGGCTTGCCTTTATATCCTATCCCCGTTCCACTTTGAGTACACTATGGCTTAAACTTATACTTCAGAGTCCTATGGTTTTAGAAATACTACCACAAGAAAAAAAAAGGTAATAAAACAGCACCCTGTGTAGACCCAATCGATTTGTGATCATTTAACAAACAACATATGCTGTAAGAAAGAAAAATAGGCGAAGTTTGGTCTGTGAGTATCATAAGCAGAAGACAAAGTGTCACTCTCTGTAAGATTCCTTTCGCTAGAATGAAGTTCACCCTAGCAGGGAATTTAAAGTAATGCTGTACCCACAGATGATCCTTCACATACATCTGTCATTGTAATCTAATGCTCATTGCTCTGCAAGGTGAAAGCACAGCAGGAGAACAGAAAGCAGTGATGTTAGATCTGTTTGTGGTGCTATGGATTACAAGCCTGTCAGCAAACAATGATAATGTTAACTTGAGGGTATATGCTTGCAGCCGCTGTATCTGCCAATACTGTAATATGGAAAAATACACATAGTTTATGGGGTTCCCCCCCCTCAAAAGATTTTTGTGCTATCTTGCAGGGCAAAATCATACCGAGGTGGCTTCTGTTAAAACCATAAAATACAATAGATAAATTAAAACCACAATGTGAAACACTATGACATTAAAACATTAGTACGATGTGATGTATTAAAAAGAGAGTTGTCCCTGAATTTCTCTGAAAACAGCATTTTGGAGCAGATGTTTCTGCTCAAGCAAAAAGGAAAAGAAGATATTTTTTTTTTGAGGGGAGATTAAAGTTTTGATCAGGCAAATTCCGCACCAGAGGCGTGGGGGTTTCCACATCTATCTAATTCTACAGTTTTGTGATTCTAGCTTTTCATATCTGAATGGACAAATCAATCAACTTCCTCTTAGAAATGATGCCTGAAAGGCATCTAACTGTCAGCATGATGGCTTGAACCAAAGCATACCTAACTTCTCTTTGCAGTCCTTCAATCCTGAATCTTAATAGGTCTCCTACTGCTTTGATGCATGCAGAACACGTTAATGGAGATAAGACGTCTCCCAGCCCACTGTGCTGTTTGGGCTGTTCCGTCTTCCACACTAGCTGTAGAAGAGCAGCTTACCAGCCAAAGATATCCATAGATTGATGAGCTTATTACATCGTTCTCTTCAGCTCCTCAAGTCCTTTCCTCCCTTGCCGGCAATGCACCTTGGAGAGAGGCCTTGCTCATGTTCTGCAGACAGATGACTGTTGTGGGGGAGCGGGGTGGCTGGGAAAGAGAAGGAACGCAGTTTAATGAATCTCATGGCCAGATGTTAATGAACGAACACACTGACCTTGCCAGAGTACCCAAAGGAGCCTGCGCTCTCCTTCCTTCTGAGGGGCAGGGCACCCCAGGTGGCTCCAT
Source organism: Zootoca vivipara (assembly GCF_963506605.1). NCBI lineage: Eukaryota > Metazoa > Chordata > Lepidosauria > Squamata > Lacertidae > Zootoca > Zootoca vivipara. The sequence goes on from NC_083276.1 coordinate 45,027,292, forward strand.
CTGCCTGGTGTTTATCTGTCTCTCTAAAAGGAACATGACATGCCTGCATTTGGCACGGCTGTTTAGAAAAGACATTTCATTGCACATCAAGGGCAGATGACCAGTCATTCATCTCCGCAATGTGGAGCCTCTCTGCAGCCATCAATCTTTTCTCCCAAACCCGCAGCTTCTTGGCTCCTCATTAATCAAATGAAGGGAAATACGGAGGCACCGCTCCTCACCCCCCTTCATTATCATTTGCTTTTCTCTTCGGATGCATTTCTCCTCCCCTCACAGTCTTTACTATTTTTGGTCAGGGAAGGCGGAGGCAGTGAGAATAATTTATGGAGTGTGGGGATTTGTCTCCACTTCCCACAGTTTATGCTGTCATTTGGATAGATGGCAGAGGCTGATAAACTCCCATGTTTCACTTTCAGATACGCATGGTCATATTCTGGGTGTATTCTCCATAAGAACTGCCTTGCTGCTTTTTCTACATCAGTCCATCTGGTCCAGTCCTCTGTGGCCAGCCCAGCAGTCACAAGCAGATTGCCATCTCTCGTTTCTCTGGGCCAAAACCTTCAGTTCATCAGCTGAATCCGACCAGTTCTTTCTATATCCTCAGGGCAAACAGGCCCATTTTGCTCTCTGCTGTGTGTTTCCATTTCTGATTTTTTGCACTATGAATCTTTCAGCTATGTTAAGGCTTCCAACTCTATATGCTGCATTTTTGGCTAAAGCTCCCCACCCACCCGCCCCAAATGATACCCCAGAGACTTTGAACGTTACCTTGTTCACAGTTTCTCTTTTCTCCCACCGTTCTGATTCTTGCTGAGCCCGCAGGGCACATTTCCCCCATCTGCATATTCTTTGCTGCCAGAAATCTTGTTTATTTGAGTGCTCGTATTTTTTATCTAAACTTTATATAAAAGCTTCTGGCATACCCTCCGGTAGAAGGCAGAAATTCCCCTTTCAGACACTTCTTATTGGTATAATAAAATGACACATCTCTTGCCACCTTTTGGGAAGACTAGCGGTGCTAATGACTCCATGACAAAAACTCTTTCCATATCCCTGCAAATACCGGGAGCAGGGGCGGGGAACTCTTTCCAGACCAGGGGCCACACTCTGTTCTGGGAAACCTTTCAAGGACCACATGCCAGTGGGTGGGGGTGGGGGGCAGAGCCCAGAACGTAAATTTTATCTTTGTACAGTAGTCCAGTTTTTCATATATGCAGACCCAGGCAAGCAAGAGGCCTTCTCAGAGTTCGTGGACACATTCTAGCCATGCAAAACGCTCAGGGAGAGTGCAAAGCGTCCCATTAGAAGAGTTTGGATTTGATATCCCGCTTTATCACTACCCGAAGGAGTCTCAAAGCGGCTAACACTCTCCTTTCCCTTCCTCCTCCACAACAAACACTCTGTGAGGTGAGTGGGGCTGAGAGACTTCAGAGAAGTGTGACTAGCCCAAGGTCACCCAGCAGCTGCATGTGGAGGAGCGGAGACGCGAACCTGGTCCACCAGATTACTAGTCTACCGCTCTTAACCACTACACCACACTGGCTACGCACAGTACTCCTACGCACAGTGGACAACACAAACATGTGGTTTCCTGTCCTTTAGGTTGATTGTCAAATCTTAGAGTGAGACAGGGTGGAAGCAACATGCTGCTCTCCATCCCTACAGCCTCACTTCTCTCGCGTCCATTTTGACTTTGTTAGTCCAGAGCTCAGGGCATGAGTAAGTACTGACAGGCTAGCCGTATGTTGTATTGTGCTAGGCCAATTAATATGGCTGTTGCGATGAAGGAGCTCATCCCATCAATACTGAATCAGGAGTATGGTTTTGTTCAGCAGTCCTCCCCCCTCCCCACATAAGTAGCTCTTCCCTTTTTTTTCGGGAGCATTTGCAAGGTTTCCACATGCAGAAGACTGATCCTTAAGAGCAGTTAATCATTTTGGATATTGTGTGGAAATATACTGACTTTGCCCCTCAAGTGGTATCCAAAATGGTAAAGTGAGTGACTTTTCTGTCTAAAATGTTAATATGAATTGCGCCCTCATTTTACCTAGGATACTTACTTGATCGATTGTGGAGAATTCTGGGACAATATTTTTACAGTGATATGCAGTGCTTTTTTCTGGGGGGATGATGCAGGGGTACACATACCCCTAAATATTTTGTGAATCTAAGTTTGGCCTCATTGAGGGACAGTATTTCAATATGAGTATGGAAATGAGAGTATCCATTTTTTAAAGAAAAAAAGCACTGGTAATATTAATAATAGAAACCTATAGGAGAGAATTTTTATAAGTTTGTTCTTGTTGCTTATCAGGTGCTCTACCGAAAGAGCTTTATCTTCCTGTTTCTATGTAGTTCCTATGACAGGCTAGCATATCACACACACACACACACACACACACACACACACACACACACACACACTCACACCTGTTAGAAATCATCTGAACTACTTTGTTTTCAGAGGGCATTCACAGTTGGACTGACAATACTTAAAAAAAGGTAAAGGACCCCTGCCAGTTAAGTCCAGTTGTGAACGACTCTGGGATTTCGACACTCATCTCGCTTTACTGGCCGAGGGAGCCAACGTTTGTCCTCAGACAGTTTTTCTGGGTCATGTGGCCAGCATGACTAAGCCACTTCTGGCGAAACCAGAGCAGTGCACGGAAACGCCATTTACCTTCCTGTCGGAGCAGTACCTATTTATCTACTTGCACTTTGATGTGCTTTTGAACTGCTAGGTTGTCAGGAGCTGGTACCGAGCAATGGGAGCTCACCCCATCGCAGGGATTCAAACCGCCAACCCTCCAATTGGCAAGCCCTAGGCTCAGTGGCTATTTACATGTGCAGCTCTTCAGATAGCTTTGTGGAGTATTCTGGATGGATATCTGACAGTGTGTTTTAAGAGTGTGTTTGTGTTCCCATTTAATTGACTAGAAACCAAAGTAAAGAAAGTATAATGCCCCCCCCCCCGGTTTTAAACCTCAGAGAGCATAAGGGGATGGAGTCAAATGCCGGAATCTGTGATTAAAAGACCTGACAAAGCCAGTGATTTCTAAATGGTGGTTTGGGACCTGATAAATGATTGGAAGAGTATCTGAGAAATTGTGATTATACTGGCTGCTCTCAGATGTAATTGGTATATAATCTTCCCCTCTAGACTCCCTTTATATCTAAAGGTTGTTTCACACTTTATACTGAGGTAACCAACACTTCTCACTGAGCATGTGTTGGATATGGAGCTGTGGTCGATTCTGGGTCCCTGAAGGATGGGGATGTTTTGCAAATGTGTCTGCCACCTTAACACCTGACATTTTGGGGGTGATATATACAAAATAGCTTAGGTGTACACCTAACAACATAATGTGCACAGTGGTGCAAGAGATTGCCACCTTTTCTGCACAGGGTGGTTATGTGTCATGCTTTGAAAAAACGGCACTCTGCACAGAGGGCTGTCAGAGAAAAGTACTCTATTTCTCATTTTTGGACACCTGCCACTCATAGGGTGGAAGTCAGTATCATGTTCTTCTGCAATTCTGCAGGTGCAAGCATTTCAGCTTGTCAGATGGAACCATCACCTCTCTCTTCCCCTCGCGTGCTGTTCTGGTGGTTCTCCTAACCTAAGGTTACCAGATGTCCCCGTTTCCCGGGAACAGTCCCAGGATTTTCAAATCAGTCCACATACAAAATCCATTGAAGTTGAAAACTCTCCTGGGATTCATTGAAAAAAACCTGGTAACCCTATCCTAACCCCCTGCAAGCCAGCTTTTGGGAGGAAATGGGGGAAGCCCCCTTGCACAAACACACTCCTTTCCCTCTGCTGGCAGAGCTGGTTAGCTGATTCCTACCATACATACCTTTCCCCTTGCATACCTTTGGTGTGGCCCTCTGCAAGTGCCCAAGCACTCCCTGCTTCTGGATTTAAGGACGGCTGAGATCTCTCCCTGGTAAGGACAGACTTGGAAATCAGGACTGCGCTGGCTGTCACAAACATGACCCCCTGCTTCAAAAGTGTTTTCCTCTCGCTGCTGGGCCAGGGGGTCATCTGCCCTTTTCTGCCTCAGCAGGGAGAGGCTTTGAAAGCCAGGCTCTTACCGGCTGTCACTGATGCAATCCCTGCCTTCAAAGTTCTTCCCTCCCCCTCTCTGCTTCAGTGGCAAGAGGGGTCTGCCCTTTTGTGCACCAGCAGGCAGAGACTTTGAAAGAGAGGGTTGCACTTGCTGTCAGCAGCGCAGCTTCTGCTTTCAAAGTGCTCTTCCCCCCCCCCCCGTGTGTCTCTGTGTGCACCAGGCAATGTTCACACCACTAGCACGTCGCCCCTGATCCAGGGGCATAGCAAGGAGGGAGCGGAGGGGGCAGCCCGCTCCCAGCTCCATTTTGGGGGGGGGGCAGCACGAGCGGCGCTGCTGGCACTCTGCTACGTAGCACGCATGCGCAGCGATGCATACATCATACATAGCGACGCATATGTCATATGTAGTAACGCTGTGCATGCGCACTACAGTAGTGGTGCCCTGCCCCCGGGTGCTCGTCATGTTTGCCACTCCGGGTACCCAAGCGGCTTCCTACGCCCCCGCCCTGATCACCCATCCACTGCTGCATGTGGCCTTTGGGGAAATGGCTCACCGCCAGTGATCTATTTGAACCTATCAGAAGTGGTTGTTTAAGAACGAGAAGAAGGGAGAGCCAGGGCAGGGTCTTGATGCTGCCCATCAGCACCAGATTGAGAAGCCACACAGTCACTTGGACCCAGTTCCCTCCCCTCCCTATGATGAGACATTTGTTCTCTTTTTGATTATTACAACTTGCTTACTTTTTGTTGATGATTAATAGGTCACCCTACTTCTCTGTCCAGTTGTGCTCTCTAGGAGCTGGGTATGTTTAGCCTGGAAAAGAGGAAACTGAGGATATATGATAGCCATCTTCAAATATCTTAAGGGTTGTCATATGGAAGAGGGAACAAGCTTGTTTTCTCCTGCTCTGGAGGATAGGATTCAAACCAATGGCTTCAAGTTACAAGGAAGGAGATTCTGACTAACATCCCTAAGAAGTCTATGACAGTAAGAGCTCTTCAATAGTGGCCCCTCAGGAGGTTGTGCACTCACCTTCATGGCAGGTTTTTAAGCAGAGATTGGATGGCCACCTGTCATGGATGCTTTAGCTGAGATTCCTGCATTGCAAGGGGTTGGACTAGATGACCATTGGGATTCCTTCCAACCCTACGATTCTATGATTCTATAATCAGAGGCGGCACGGCTCTAAATTCCAGTTGTGAGATAGCTAGAGTGGGAGAGAGCTAATGCTCTCATGTCCTGCTTTTCAACTTCCCCAGAGGTACCTGGTTGGTGACGAATGCTGGACTTTCTTCACCAACCAGGCAGGGCTCTTACGATGTTTCAGTGTTCAGTAGTAACTTGCTAATCTTCTAAGGGGTTGTTATGGTATTCCGGCAGTTTAATATTCCAGAGAGCATTAGGGCAATTGGACACTCTTTGGGCTGGTTTGCTTCCCCTCCAGCAAGGCCAACTTGTCTCACAAGATGAAAGAAAGCCAAGAATTGGTACACTCTGGGATTTTACTCTTCCACAGTGCACTGGTATGATAAATAGCAGTGGGGAAGCAGGGTGTCTTTGAATTTCAAATAGCTATGCATTTGACCTAAAGGAGCACTGCTCTCCAAATCATACTCCCCACATTAATTTTTCAAGTCTCCGGCTTTTAAAAAAGCTCTGCTACTCTTTAAGGAACATCCTTCAGAAGTTTGTTTCAGTACAGCACAGCAAAAGAGGAAAAATGATCTCACTCATAGATGGTGTATGCTATTGTCCTAGGGGAGCATGGTTGGCAACAATACATTTAAATTAAAAAGAAAACACTCATTTTATTTAAACAAACAAACCAGGAAGACCGAAGCATTATTAAAATCAACTGAAACTTGTTTTAATGGTCATATCGGTAAAAGTGGTTACTCAAACAGTAAGTTCTTACAATATTTTGGGGATATGCTTGGATTTAAAATTTACTTTACAAGAGAGATTTCTACAACTAAGGGAGGGTGTCTGTCAGTGACCACACCATAGCTGCCAAGTTATCCCTTTTTTTAAGAGAAATTCCATTATGCTGAATAGGCTTCCTCGCAAGAAAAGGGAAAACTTGGCAGCTATGGACCACACACTACATACAATGGGAAGGGAGAAAGCAGGGAACCAAGGGACTTGTTCTTCTAGGATGTTGACCAAAGGTTACCTCCATAATGAGATGCATGGGCTCCACCTACACAGAGGAAGATCAAGGAATGTGAAAAACACCAGTGTGTGCTCTTCCGCAGTGTGCCATAGGGTCATAGAATTGTAGAGTTGGAAGGGACCCTGAGGGTCATCTAGTCCAATATAAACACTTTGATAAACCAATAAATAGATTCATGATTCTATCAATGTTTAGGAATCATGATGGCTATGTACTACCTCCAGTATTGAAGGCAGTAGGCCTCTGTATACCAGTTGCTGATAGGCAGGCGGTGGTCATGAATGAGAGAGTGCTACAGCATTCATGCCCTGCTTTTGGGCTTCCTATAGGCATCTGGTTAGCCACTGCAAGAACAGAATGCTGGGTAACATAGGCATTTGGTCTGATCAAGCAGGGCTGTTTTTATGTTCTCAGTGCAATCCCTTCTTCTTCTTGTTGTTGTTGTTTAGTCGTTTAGTCGTGTCCGACTCTTCGTGACCCCATGGACCAGAGCACACCAGGCACTCCTGTCTTCCACTGCCTCCCGCAATTTGGACAAACTCTTGTTCGTAGCTTCGAGAACACTGTCCAACCATCTCGTCCTCTGTCATCCCCTTGTCCTAGTGCCCAACATCAGGGTCTTTTCCAGGGAGTCTTCTCTTCTCATGAGGTGGCCAAAGTATTGGAGCCTCAGCTTCAGGATCTGTCCTTCCAGTGAGCACTCAGGGCTAATTTCCTTAAGAATGGATAGGTTTGATCTTCTTGCAGTCCATGGGGCTCTCAAGAGTCTCCTCCAACACCATAATTCATGCAATCTCTTAAGGCATTGCAATGAAAGTTAGTGTGCTAAACACCAATTATATATTTCATGTTCAAATCTGACTATCTCCTATGCACCTGTTCTCAAGATGATCTAGGAGCGAGGAAGGTCTTTCAAGCATTGAGCTTTACCAGTATATGCACAATATTATGCAGAATTCAGTTGTTCTCTGGTTATTTGGTTGGGTTATCTTGGAGCAGACCTTTTCCTTTTAATTGCAAAGTATTCATAGTCCTGCCTTTAAGGCAATTTAGTCATGCACACTTAGGTGCGGGGAAGGTAATGGTTAGGCAGCTTTCCTGCGAAGACAACATATGCACACTGTCAGCCATCTGCTCACATTCCCACATCAGAGAATCTTGTCTGCTAGTGCAATTTAAGATTTCTCTGCTTGGGGCTATGGTTTGAAGTAGCTGTTGTTCTAGGGCAGAATCACAGGTTCTTATTTTCACATAAGATCCTAGCAATCCTTTCTTCCATAGTCAAGGCACAATACAGCGTTCATACAAAAATGAGCCAAGATACATGGTTATGAGAACGTTTGACGTGTCCTTTTTTTTTGCTGGTGGAAATGTAGCTTTTACCTCAAGGGCTCTGGCACCTTAAAAGCCTGTCATCTCCTTAAATTAATTGGATGGTTTCAAACTCTTGTTCACATGATGAAGTCACTCACACCTCACTTCAGCATTAGGGGCTCTCTGGGCTAAGGCTGTGTCATATTATGAACAACATTTTAATCATCCTCATTTATACAAACTGTGCAGGCTGCAAGGAAGTTTCAGAACCGAAAGAGGAAGAGTGAGGGAAAGAAGGAGTGGACAGGACTAGGCCTGGGAGAATGATGTGGAGGTCTGGAGTGGTGAGGATGGTAAAAGTCAGAGTTGTTGAGTATTGGGAGAGGAATGGGCGTCACAAGACATTTTCCAGAGTGAAATTCTAGACTGTATTATGAGAAGCTTTCCCTTTGTTAGACCAATAAAAATGACTTTGTGGATGTGGCTCACAATTTTTGAATACAAAACAAGCAATTTCCAGGTACCACATTGACTGGACTTTATCATTTTCCCAATTAATAACCCAGCTATTTGACTAAGTATGTTTCTATATTTTCTCCCCACCCAATCTTTAAAAATCTACCCCCCTTCCCACTTGCACTTTAATACTATAGAAATGTGGAAATGAGCAATATGATGGATGGATGGATGCGGCTTGTCTGGGTTTTTCACCACCATTTCCCCCGGGGCGCTCCATCTGCTGGCAGAGAGCACCATCCCAAAAGATGGTATCTTTTGCAAACTCGACAGCTAACAGACAGCTTCTCTCTCTGCATATTTCCCAGAAGAAGAGTGGGCTTAATCTGTTCCCCCCCCCCTCTCCTTCCTGTGGCATATTTCATGATATTTTTTCTGACTTCCATTGTTCCCAGTGCTCCACCTTAAATAAAAATGCTAAGGGTGGGAAAACAGGAATGGAGACTTTACACTTGTGACACTGATAGATTCTCATTTGAAACTGACATGAGATTTAATTGCTCACTGAGCCACTGAGTTGCCCTTTAAGGCACATCCTGCCACATCCTGTTAATGAGCTCAGTGGCTACATTCACCCAGCGGTAGCTAGGTGGCATGTGGATACATAAACACGCACACACACACACTTATTATTTGAAGATTATTGGGGTTACAGCCCTGGATCTGGGATTTACCATCTCAAATGCTATCTACTAGAATCAATCGTGATGTACAATTATGTGGTATTTGTTTATGAGAATCAGCTAGTCCAGAGAATCAATGTGACACAGTGTTTGTATAAGCTTTGTGTAAGCATTTCTGAGGAAGCGGAATTGCTGTGGTTTGCTTTTGCACAGCAGCTGTCCCTGGAGTGACAGAGCATGCTAGAGCTCACCCAGTAAGTATCTCGTTCCCTGTTAGAACTTGGAAGTGGAGCTGCTTTTGTGCAGAGAGACAGTACAGTTTGGATGGCAGCTGATTTGGCATTGTGTTGTGATACATTGTATACTGCATAGCAAATTAAAATGCTGATAGTTTTATTTTAATAGGTAAGCCTAGAGTGTAGGATATACTGTAGCCTATTGTCAAGCACTGCTCACCTGAGGCAGTTTGGCCACCCCCTTTGTTGTTGTTTAGTCGTTTAGTCGTGTCCGACTCTTCGTGACCCCATGGACCAGAGCACGCCAGGCACTCCTGTCTTCCATTGCCTCCCGCAGTTTAGTCAGACTCATGTTGGTAGCTTCGAGAACACTGTCCAACTATCAGGGCCGGCTCATCATAGACCCCCGGTGGCGCAGAGCACCATGGCGCCGGCCCGCTGGCCGGCCGGTCTGCCGATCCGCTGCGCAGCTGCACGCGGCACCCACCTGCCCACCGCGCTGGGTAACGGGGCGGGAGGGCGCCGGAGAGATTGCGCTGTGTCTGCCCGCCCGCCCGTCGCGCAGCAGCGCCGTGCTCACCCGCCCACCGCGTTGGGAAACGGGGCGGAAGGGCGCCGGAGAGATCCGGCACACCATGGCAACAGGGGCGCTTAAGACGGCGCTGCCAACTATCTCATCCTCTGTCATCCCCTTGTCCTTGTGCCCTCAATCTTTCCCAACATTAGGGTCTTTTCCAGGGAGTAATTCAAAAGCATCAATTCTTCGGCAATCAGCCTTCTTTATGGTCCAGCTCTCACTTCCAGGCCACCCTCTTAGTGCTGACTAAAAACTACTTCTCCGGGCTGAGTCTTACCAGGAAGAGGAAGTCACTCCTACTAGCCCCTCTATGGACTGTTTCTTTCCCCACAAGATATAGGGCACCCTTCTGAGGAAGATGACTCAGGAAAATCTGTGTCCCAACTCTCTCTGGGCACTGGATCTTGCCAGTCTCTCTGGCACCCACTCCTATCCAGAGCAATCAGATTGCAGAGGTGCAGTTTAACACCACTTTAGAGCATTTAATCCAAGAAAGGAGATATATACATTGATCGAACAAACCCAAAATGATAAAAGTGTGCTCTAATGACTCAACTCACACTCTGGATTGATACTAATCTGCAGAGTCAACCATAAAGGTAAAGGTAAAAGCCCCCTGACCTTTAGGTCCAGTCGCGGACAACTCTGGGGTTGCGGTGCTCATCTCGCTTTATTGGCTGAGGGAGCCGGCGTACAACTTCTGGGTCATGTGGCCAGCATGACTAAGCCGCTTCTGGCGAAACCAGAGTAGCACACGGAAACGCCATTTACCTTCCCGCTGTAGCAGTACCTATTTATCTACTTGCACTTTGACGTGCTCTTGAACTGCTAGGTTGGCAGGAGCTGGGACCGAGCAACGGGGAGCTCACCCCGTCGCGGGGATTCGAACCACTGGCTTTCTGATCCACTGACTTTCTGATCGGCAAGCCCTAGAGTTGACCAGATCCACTGACTTTCTGATCGGCAAGCTCTAGAGTTGACCATAGTAGATTGCAAAGAAAGCCATTTGTGTGTGCGTGTGTGTTCCTTTTTGAGGATGGTGAAGTCTGACTCTTAAAACAGCGCCACTTGTGTGAGTGCACTGTTGGCCAATCTGGCCTGGGAGAGGAGGTGTGAATAGCCACTTGCAAATTTGGATTTAGTCAAGTGGGCTTTGAAGTTGGCCTTCTGACCGAGTATGCTAATTGCTGAAAGCAGATGTGATTAGGAAATGAGACTGACACCTATCAAGGAGGGACAGTGCTTAATTATCACCACTTTATGAGCACTTAAGTTGGCTGTCACTTTGGGAGGAAGCATCCAGGAGTTGGAGGGGATGATAGGTGTGAAACAGCATGCTTCTTGGAATGTGATCATGTCTAGCCTGCTCTCAGGGAAGCTGGGGGTTAGTTTAATGGATACCAAATTTATCCAAAAGGCTTTTCTTAATCATAACCATGCAGGGGTGCCAACTTGAATAAAATATTGGGTGGGGGGGCACTACCCCACATAATCAATCGCATGCACGAACACCATTTGAATGTCAATGACCATCACCTTTGGGGGCCCCTGGCCCCCTCAAATGTTTAATGGGGGGCAAGGGGAACTCCCCCCTAAGAGTTTGCTCCTATGTAACCATGCCAACATTCTAGTGGTAAATGTACTCGGATTATAAAAAAAAATAAGCCTGCCATTTTGTGGTCACCAAAACAGCAGCCAGTTTTCCTCTTTCAATGGCTGCCTTAGGATTGGTTCATGCATGAACATACTTTGCTTGTATTAGTGGAAAATTCATTGTGTGCTGCTGTGACACATGTAAAGCACCACTTGATGGTGCTTTTTCAACATGCACATGTGAATCATATAAATGGATGGCACTTTAAAAACTGTTTATCTTTTGGAAAGAAGGGTAGAGTAAAAAAAGAAAAAAAGAAAAAAATACAACAGCACTTCAAATTCCTCACTGTAGTACAGGGATGTGCCACCGGGATATGGGGAGTTTCTTCACACCACTGCAAACTTTTTGGGGAGGTTTGTGTGGCAGGTGGTGAGGGCTCACCATTCTTAATGGCTCCATGTGAATGATTTGCTAAAGGGAGGTAGTCATCACAGGGAACACTCTAAAGTGGCCTCCAATATCCTACCATTTTTGTGCCTAGCAGAACTTAAAATACAAACACTGTTTAAAGGGTTAGGCTAACAGTTGCTCAGACTAAGGGTGGGAAGACTTCAAGTTTGTGGCGGGCAGAAGTCTTTTTTGCTTTTGTTAAAGAATTGGGGATCAGAAATTATTGTTGACCTACCATAACTCACCCAGAGATCTACCAGTTGCTTCCAATCTACCCGTTGCTCTCCTCTTGTTTAGACTTTGCATGGGTAACAACTGCTTTTCACATGACACGGTGGTTGAATTCTGACTGACTGCATGGACTGCATGTTGAGAGGGATGTTATGTTGTTTTCATATAACAAAGCTTCCTGCAAACAAGTCAGCTGGGAAGAGGCCTAAAAACAACCCCAACACCCCCACTTTTGAATTGTGATTCAAGTCCAGTTTAATGGATTCAAATCCATTGGAAAAATAGACTCGTGTGTTTTATTTCAGGGTGTTCCAACAATGATCACATAAATCCATGTTTGACTGTTTCCCATTCTTAGTCAGCTTGAAAACCCACATGACTATTCTTCCATTTGTGATGTGCATCTTCTGGTTGCTTATTTACTCTTAGAAACACATATAGGGAAACTGAGAGTAAGTTGATGACATGAGAGGTGCCTTAACAGCAGTAGAGAAGATGAGCTGGGCAGGACTTCTCAAGAGAGCCTCCCTGAGTGGTTTTCAATTTCACACATCTTGTGATTTATCTGTGCGTGTGCATCCCTGGCACTGCAGGAAATAACCATAGCCTCTGTTGTTGTATTTGGTTTGTCAGAAGTTGACCTGCCTCTGAAGAAGGATGGCTTCACATCGGAGGGGACTACGCTGGAAGCGCTGCTGCGTGGAGAAGGGCTTGAAAAGAAGGTAGATACTAAAGAGGAGGACACTCTACAAGAAATCCAGGTGATTAAGTGCTCTTCTATTGGCCTGGTCACATTTCCAATCTATGTAATACTGAAATGGCTGCTTATAAGATTTTGTGGCTCAGTCTCAACCTCCAGCCTATTAATCTCTTGTGACCTTTATCCCATGATCTACAGGAGGGCACACACACATGCAAATACCAGCTGCTGTATATAACTATAATCTCCGGTGAGAAGGAGAGAGAGAGAGAGAGAGAGAGAGAGAGAGAGAGAGAGAGAGAGAGAGAGAGAGAGAGAGAGAGAGAGAGAGAGATTGTGTTGCTCTGTGGCTGTGTAGGTGTGCCATAACCAACTATTGCAAAGGACCATAACATAATAACAGTTGGGCAAATGCTGCCCACACAACCCAGTGGGTAGCCCAATTCATTCCCCTTTCCTTCAAGATTAAGGAAAATGAATACACAATAGAGGAATGTGGGAAGGAGTGGATTTACTTCATTGCAGAAAGTGCAAATTAACACTGCTCCAAATACTGCAGGGGCATCTTGCGGTAAGATACATTTGCATCTCAACACTACATGAAGGGCGGGCATTGTGACTGCAACACGAGTGTGAGTGTGTATTTGATACCTGTAGTAAATTCGGGATACAATTACTGAATAAAAGCATGATGGGAATTGAAACTCCTCTCTAATTTTGAGGTGGAATACGACAGCAAACACTCAAAATATGTGTTCCAGTGTAATGGGTGTATTGCAAAGTGGGGGTGGAAGATACATGTTTATCCATGGAAGCTTCCACTGTACCCTTTGAGCCTCTTCACAGCCCTGACTGGCTGCTGTTTTTGTTGTCAGGTGCCCCTCCCCAAATTGGTCATCTTTCTAGACTACGTAATGATGTCACTGTTCCCTGGAAGAAGAAAAAAGCCAAGAAAAACCATTTGAAAAAAAACAACAACCCAAAATGGCAACAAAGCACCAGCTAGTCAGGGCTGTGAAGATTCTTTGAACAGATGTGAACAAAGTGAGCAACAGAAGGGTTCCAATAAGGTTTTTGAAAGACCCCCCAAACCCCACCTTGTAGTCTTAAAAATCATCAGTTGTTGACGCTTGGTACAGCCAAGCTGCATGTCCTCCTTGAGAGCAGGTTTGGAACTTTCAATCCATAACTTGAAATGGATTGGTCCGCTGCACCAAGGATTCCCTGCCCGAGCTGCTTCAGGTCGTGTCGGATGTGCTCCTGGAGACACCTAGCTTGGTTGTCTTAGGGGATTTTAACATCCATGCCGACACGACCTTACAAGGAGCTGCTCGGGACTTCGTGGAAAGCATGGCCACCATGGGGCTGTCCCTGAATAAGTCTGGCCCAACTCATAGCCGCGGACATGCCTTGGACTTGGTGTTTACCTCTATGGATGTTGGTGATCTGACATTAAGTAAAAGCGAAACAAAAGAAGTGCCATGGTCAGATCACTTTCTGGTGCAACTGGACTTCTCCGCAACCCTTCCCCTCTGCAGGGAGGTGGGACCGATTCGGATGGTCCGCCCCCGCTACTTAATGGATCCAATTGGCTTCCAAAGAGTGGTAGGGGATGTTTTATCCCATGTCGATGGCCTTTCAGCTGATTCCCTGGTGGCCCGCTGGAATGCGGAGTTAACCAGCGCTATTGACTGTCTGGCTCCGAAGCACCCTCTCAGATTGCATGGAGCCCGGACAGCCCCATGGGTTTCCCCGGCGCTGAGGGCAATGAAACAGTCGTTGAGACGGCTAGAGCGCCGGTGGCGGAAAACTCATTTTGAATCAGACCGGACACGGGCTAGAGCTCAACTTCGAGCCTACCAAGTGGCAATGGCGACGGCGAAGAGGACCTTCTTCACCGTCTCCATCGCATCTGCAGAAAACAGCAGCAGGAGACTCTTCCAGGTGGTTCGCAATTTAGCGGAACCACCTGCTCCATCCGGGCCTAGTACGGGCCACATGATCTCCTGCAATGATTTTGCAAAGTTTTTTGCAGATAAAGTCGCTCAGATTCGGGAAGAGGTAGACTCCACCGTGGGAGCAGGGCCGGGGCGGGGGAGTGCTAGAGTCCTGTCTAGTCAAGTTTTGTGGGATCAATTTCAATCTGTTACCTCCGAGGATGTGGACAGGCTGCTTAGACGAATGAAACCAACCACCTGTCTCCTTGATCCTTGCCCATCCTGGCTTATAAAAGCTAGCCAGGAAGGGCTGGGCGATGGGCTTCGCGGGTTGGTAAATGCTTCTCTCCATGAGGGAGCCTTCCCAGACCCGCTGAAAGAGGCGGTTATTAAACCGCTTCTTAAAAAACCATCTTTAGATCCGGCCAATATGGCCAACTATCGCCCAGTCTCAAATCTTTCATTCTTGGGCAAGGTGATTGAGCGAGTGGTTGCGGAACAACTCCAGGCACGCCTGGAAGAAGCGGACCATTTGGATCCCTTCCAGTCAGGATTCAGGCCTCATCATGGGACTGAAACTGCCTTGGTCGCACTGGTCGATGATCTCCAGCGGGCTAGGGACAAAGGTAAGAGCTGTTTCCTTGTTCTGCTGGATCTCTCAGCGGCTTTTGACACCATCGACCATAACATCCTTCTGGACCGTCTAGAGGGCGTGGGAGCTGGGGGCACTGTCATGCAGTGGTTCCGCTCCTTCCTCCTGGGCCGTGTTCAGAAAGTGGTGGTGGGGGATGAGTGTTCAGACCCCTGGGCGCTCACTTGTGGGGTGCCTCAGGGTTCTGTCCTCTCCCCCATGCTTTTTAACATCTATATGCAGCCGCTGGGAGAGATCATCAGGGGGTTTGGGCTGGGTGTCCATCAGTATGCTGATGATACCCAGCTCTACCTCTCTTTTAAATCAGAACCAGTGAAGGCGGTGAAGGTCCTGTGTGAGTGCTTGGAGGCGGTTGGAGGA
The DNA here is from genome assembly GCF_963506605.1 of Zootoca vivipara. Lineage (NCBI taxonomy): Eukaryota > Metazoa > Chordata > Lepidosauria > Squamata > Lacertidae > Zootoca > Zootoca vivipara. The sequence continues at coordinate 45,042,731 of NC_083276.1, forward strand.
TGGATGGCGGCTAACAGATTGAGATTGAATCCTGACAAGACAGAAGTACTGTTTGTGGGGGACAGGAGGCGGGCGGGTGTGGAGGACTCCCTGGTCCTGAATGGGGTAACTGTGCCCATGAAAGACCAGGTGCGCAGCCTGGGAGTCATTTTAGACTCACAGCTGTCCATGGAGGCACAGGTCAACTCCGTGTCCAGGGCAGCTGTTTATCAGCTCCATCTGGTACGCAGGCTGAGTCCCTACCTGCCCAGTGACTGTCTCTCCAGAGTGGTGCATGCTCTAGTTATCTCTCGCTTGGACTACTGCAATGCGCTCTACGTGGGGCTACCTTTGAAGGTGACCCGGAAACTACAACTAATCCAGAATGCGGCAGCTAGACTGGTGACTGGGAGCGGCCGCCGAGATCACATAACACCGGTCCTTAAAGACCTACATTGGCTCCCAGTACGTTTCCGAGCACAATTCAAAGTGTTGGTGTTGACCTTTAAAGCCCTAAACGGCCTCGGTCCGGTATACCTGAAGGAGCGTCTCCACCCCCATCGTTCTGCCCGGACACTGAGGTCCAGCTCCGAGGGCCTTCTGGCGGTTCCCTCATTACGAGAAGCCAAGTTACAGGGAACCAGGCAGAGGGCCTTCTCGGTAGTGGCACCCACCCTGTGGAATGCCCTCCCACTAGAGGTCAAAGAGAACAATTACCAGACCTTTAGAAGGCATCTCAAGGCAGCCCTGTTTAGGGAAGCTTTTAATGTTTGATGGATTTCTGTATTTTAGAATTTCTGTTTTTTTGGAAGCCGCCCAGAGTGGCTGGGGGAACCCGGCCAGATGGGCGGGGTATAAATAATAAATTATTATTATTATTATTATTATTATTATTATTATTATTATTATTATTATGGCCGGATCCAGAGTTGCTCTGTATTTGAACAAAGCCAAAGCATGCACCCACAATGTCTGATTTCCTTTGCCTTTCTGTTATGAAGCCTCTGTTGTTCTGGGAATTGTTTTTAATTACTGTTTATTGTTCCAACTACAGAGGGTTTTGGAAAATGATGAAAATGCAGATGAAGTGAATGAGGAGGAAGAGATGGAGGAAGATATTCCAAAGCGAAAGAACAGACCCAGAGGACGGGTAGGTTGCCTTAGCCACATGGGAGGACAAAAGGGAGGAGCGAGAACGCTATTCTGTTGTTTCTATTTATATTGATTGCCTAGACAGACAAAGAGCTTAATGATACCTGTGTTATGTGATACGTTTTGTATGGTATGTATGGCATATGTATTGGTATGTATACATTATAAAGTGATGTGATGAACAAGGATTCCTTTGAATCTTTGGTCTTTTCACTCTCTGATTTTGGTTTTTAATAAAACTGTAAGAGAAACAAACCTGGGAGGGAGAGGGAATGAATGCACACATGGATCCGAGAGATTTGTGTGCATAGATGGCATAACTTTTATTATCTGGTGCTTGTTTTAGCTGCCTTTTCAGATGGGCTACAGTTCTATCTTTTCCCTTGGCAGTCTCAGTGCAGGGAAGAGCTGGCTATTGATCAGTGCTCTCTGCATGGGTCTGCAGCTGGAGGCTCTCAGTAATCAGATCCCCTGGCAAGAAACCTACACAGCATGAAGGCAGGCAGCTCACCTCCCACTCTTCATGCTGTCTGGCTGTTCTGGCCCTCTCTGCTCTCTGGAGTGAACTGCTGGAGGCTCTCAGGACTTGAGCAAGCACCAGCCCCTGCAAACCTCCGGTAGCAGACTCACAGCAGGGAGATCTGTACATTAGCCAAATGTTCACAAACTCCTCTATTCTCCTCCATCAATAAGTGGCTTTTACAGGGTGGGGTGGGGGTGGGGGGAGAGACACCCAGGCCATCTATGATCTGTTAAATTGTAATGTGCCACAAGCAGAAAGCAGGAGGGAAAGACTTTGTGCTTGTGGTAACGGTAGGAAAAGTCCACATAAAATCTCATTCTTGCATGCAGCTCCTTCTACTCTTGAAATTTCTTCTTTGGCCCTTGCCTGCCTGCCTTGCCTCCCTTCTCTTTGTGCTATGACTTCATCTGGCTGCTCTTGGCTTGGAGCTGACCTATTGCACAGAATGAGGCACTCACTACATTTTATGGCAGCAGGCGTGCATCTTTACAGGCAGGTCTGCCAAATTTGCAGTTAAAATAGAGTCGGGTGGAGTGGAATTAAAAGGGTCAAAGGGCCTCTCCAAACTGGTGTTTTGTTGCGGAAGTATTTTGCAATTTGTGTTCTTGACACAATCATGGTACGGTAGTGGTGGATTTGTTCTGCGATGCTTCCCCATTGTTGCTGCATGGAGCGGCTGTAGTGGGACAATAATACGTTAGAACATTTGTGCTATAGAACATTACAGGGCATGCACTGACTGGAAATGAAGCAGTGGAACTGCCCCCAAACCCTTGCGGGTGCAAGCAATATTGAAAGCTGAATTGTGTGTGACAGCCCTGATAGCATCATGAGCACAAATCACCAAGAAAGTGCAATAAAAGGTATGTCTGGAGGGAGCCCAAAGTGGTGTTTGTGCAGGGAATACACAATCCTCCCACCACTGGCCTACACTGGAACTGAGTTCAGCAGGAAGGAAAGTTCCTGGGGGGGTGGAGGAGAGGCTGGGCGGAAAGCTGCAGGTGAGAGCAGACTTATGAATCCTTGTCTACATGCCTGCTTGTTTCTTTAAGTTACTCCCTATCTTCACCACCACCACCACTACTACTGCTACATCATCATCATCATTAAAATGTGTATAACCACCCTTTATCCGAAGATCCCAGGGTGGTTCACAACCGAAAAATACAAAATGAGAATGCAAAATGCATAACAGAGCAAACCATTAACCCCTCTCCCACAAACACGTTTAATTCACTTTACGTATGAATTGCAGCTTTTAAAGATGTGGGTCTGCTGCCATAATGTGTACTGCCAAGGACCCAATTCGCTACCAGGTCAGACTGCCTCTCCATTTAACCCAGCACTGCCTCCTCTGGTTGACAGTGGCTCTCTCCTGGAGAGGTCTTTCCCATTGTGAGGGTGGGGGCACAGCACTGCCAGCCCCTCCTGGGATGCAATAGGAAATTGCCCCACACTACTATTTTGTACCTGGCTCTGATAGGGGTTCTGGGAAAAGACAGAGTAAATTCTGTAGCCCTGAAGACTGCCCACCACCCACTTTAAAGTACAGTATGCTGAGCCTGGAGTACAATGCAGAGCCAGCTAAGACACTGAAGCTCTGGTACAATGTTTCCCCAGCAGCCTCTCCCACTAGGACACATAAAAAACCGAAGGTGCCATTGTAACAAAGCACCTCATCCTTTTTTCCTAGATCTAGAAGGTATGTTTCTTTCTCCACTCATCTGCTTTAAGGACACCATTGCACTAGATTTCCAGAAGCAATCTAGAGGCCCCTAAATGTATATTTAGGCCCATGTGTTTGGTTGTTTCAGAGCAGCAATGAGGGAATGATAGGCACTGCAACAGAAATAATGCGGAGGAGCTGATGTGCTGGCCATTCCAAATTCGTGCACGTCCTTCCCTTTCCTGCAGCATGATTTCATTTTTAATCTTGGGCCCCTTCATCTGTCCTTCTGGCAAGCGTCCCTGTTTGGCTCCATCTGAATGCTCCAAGGCTGCTCTGGCGAAGCTTTCCGGCTATGTACATCAATCCCTTGCTGTAGAACGGCAGGAGGCTGAAGGCAGCCATGGATGACTGAATGCCACATGCTGAAGCACTGACAGCAAGCACGTGGCACTCGAGTTTGTGCCTCTGGGGCGGCTGTCTATTTGCCAGCCCCCCTGAGGCCAGCCATGAAATTATGGGAGTGTTGGGAAAGAGAGTTGAAGGCCAAGGATATATGGATTTGCAGACAGTGAGAGGGAGATTTAAAGAACATTGTCGGGCAGAAATAATGGGCAGGGCAATAAGGCCTGAAATCACAGAGTGCACATTACACACAGCCTGAGAACATGAGCATGCACTTTAGGGGGGATGTATATTTTGTCGATTGTGTAATATAGGTTAGGTGTAGCTACCATTCATTATTCAGTGTCCTCAGTGCACCAAGAGCAACCATTTCTTTTTTAAAAAAAGGAACAAGAAAAGAAATTAGAAATCAACATGCATGAATGTGCTTGGGGCAAATTTTACTGAAAGCTCCAGGTTCAGACATTTTAATTTATGCATGTGCTTCGCTCTCTCCTATTTTAAACAAGGAGACTTTAAAGTGAAAACTTTGTGTGTAATGTAACTGTTGTTATAATTGCTACACTATTAACAATGCTATAACACTTTTGGATGTGTACAAAATGCTTAATACTGTAGTGCTCATTTCTTAGAGCATCTATTTTCAGAGTGTATATCCTTTAAAAATCACATTCCCATTTTCACTTTGTTTCCTCCTGGTAATGAGGATTATATTGTATCCCTTGTGAAGTTTTAAAAAGAGATGGCTTGCATCAACCCCTGCTGGAGCATTGCTCCACAACATTGTGGAACAGAGCTGTTTGCAGGTGCTGGCATAATGTACTGGAGCCCACCAGAGACATGGGCAAGAGGGAGAAAATTAGTCTCAGAGGGCCCTGCTAGTATTGGTGTGTTGTGAACAATGGGTTAAATTACACAGTCTCATGTCTTGAGGAGTAAAGGTAAAGGTAAAGGGACCCCTGACCATTAGGTCCAGTCGTGACCGACTCTGGGGTTGCGGTGCTCATCTCGCATTATTGGCCGAGGGAGCCGGCGTACGGCTTCCAGGTCATGTGGCCAGCATGACAAAGCTGTTTCTGGCGAACCAGAGCAGCACACAAAAATGCCATTTACCTTCTCGCTATAGCGGTACCTATTTATCTACTTGCACTTTGATGTGCTTTCAAACTGCTAGGTTGGCAGGAGCTGAGACCGAGCAACGGGAGCTCACCCCGTCACGGGGATGCGAACCGCCGACCTTCTGATCAGCAAGCCCTAGGCTCAGTGGTTTAACCCACAGCGCCACCCGCGTCCCGTCTTGAGGAGTACCCCCCCCAATAATATGGCTGTCCTGAGATAAGGGTGTCAGGTGCACTGGGTTACCATAGCAACACTAGCAAGGCCAAGTGTATGACTAGCTGAGTCCTCCCATTGGTTCAGAAAATACACCTACATGTAGAGACTGTTTTAATAGTCTCTAGGCCTTTGCTTTCATTATGTCCTGTTGCATCTCCTGATGCTATCTTGTTTGCTGTCATGGTCTGACTATGAATCTGCAAGAGTCAGGGGGAGAGGCTGTAGGCTTTACACAGCAGTGTAAGCTAGCATGGTGATAGTGTTGGTCGATCTGTACTTATGTATCTTTACCTAGAACACCAGAAGAACTGCATACAGTAGATAGTAGTGCTTAGCTTTGTCTTGTGTCTGGAGACAATAAACACTTTTATTACTTTGAACTGTGTGGGGAAGGAGTTAACCGGGGACTGTGGAAGAAGCTGTTCTGCTGGGAGCAGGAAATCTCTGAAGACTCTGTCCAGCTGCACCAAAGTCAGAGGTTCTACACATATAGCACACCGTCCAGGCAAGAGGGCTTATCCCAGTTCAATGACATATTTCAGCCAGGCCAAAAAAGGGAAAAGTGGAGGTGGATGTGGAGCTGTGCCACTGAGCGTGTGGCCTTTGGAGGAGGCGTGGCTCGCAGAGAGTCCTGAGTGCCAGATAGGAAGACCTGGAAGGCCACATGTGGCCCCTAGCTCTGAGGTTCTCCACCCTTGTGCTATAAGAACATCAGCTATCATGAATACGTAGTAATTCCTCCACTAGTGTCAAAACAGGATTACGGTATTATTATTTTTGCTGGAGAACAGTTCACCCTGCTACTTTTTGGTTTTGTTCACATGATTTTTGTACCTGAACAGTACAGCAGCATCAGAAAACAAAACACTGGGTATTCCACTCTGGGGTAATTTTCATGGAGCTGTCCTGAGGACGCTCAAACCAGATTAATGTCTGGGTGGTGGCTGTTGCATTAACATCTTGGTTTATTTCTAGGCTCGGGGTTCTGGAGGTGGCAGGCGAAGGAATGATGTTTCTTCTATGGACGACCACGATAAACCTTACGTTTGTGACAGTAAGTAGCGTCCAGACCCTCCACTCTGCTTTCAGTCTGGTGCAGCAATCAAGACATAATCCATTCCTTTCCAGAAAATAAAACACATTTCACTGCTTTAGAATTTGCTAAGCTGCCACTCCCATCACTACTTGCCGTTACTATTTTTTGAGCGAGCGAGTGAGTGAAAATGAAACCCGTGGCAAGAGACCACATCACACCTCACCTCTTTCTTTCTCTTAGGCTCAGTTTCCCTCTCTGCTTCATTTGCGGCTTTCTATGCCTTGGTATCTATGTCCACCGCATGAGTCACTCTCTTTTCTTTTTGTGGTTCAGATAGGGCCACACTAAATGCTACAAGGGAGATGCATGAACAGCCTCCCAGCATTCTTCTTCAAATGAAAAAATAGTTGTGGGTGGCTGCCAGTTGGAGCAGAGGTATGGTGAGGAGGGGAGAAGAAGCTGCTTCACCCACTCCCTTCCAGTCACATTTTTCTTCTTCTCAAAACTAGTCCCTTGCCTGCATTTCTATAGAGGGGGGGGGTGATTTTGGGCAGGAAAATGCCAGGAGGGGAAAGGGATGAAATAGCCCTTTATCCTCATGCTGTCCCTGTGCTGAAACTACCAGCCTCCTGTGGCTGCTTTCCATTAAAAAAGTACAAACTCTGCCTGAAAACTGTGATATGCATTGCTCATTTAACATCCAGCTCAACTCTGTGGTTAGAGATAAAAAGTATCACCTGAATACTTAGGTACTTTACAGGTATACAATTCCCTTTTCCCCAAAACATTTTTTTCCAGTCCAAAAGCAAAATCTCATGCTGCTCTTTCAACCCAGATTATGGGCGCAACAACAGAATGTATTTTTATAACAAGAATACAAAGCTGAAATGAATGCACTGCAGCTAAAACATTATGTTCATTTTCCACATGGTCTAGTCCTTCCCCTGCCCACCCTTATACAGTAATACTCTTAAGAGGGTCCCTTCTGCAGTCTTCAGAGAGTGGCTGGAAGTGGGGAGGCAGAAAGCGGCCCTCCTTTCCTTCCACTCTGCAGTTTTAATCTGAAATCTTAGGCACAGTACTGTGCCCAGAGCTCATAAACTGTTCACATTAATGAAATTCCCTGTCGCAAAATGCGCCTAGAACAATGGGAGTTTCGAACACTGCGTGTACAGTATATGACTGAGCCCTGCTTGGGTTCTATCTCTGTTCTATGACAGACGCAGCAGAGAATGTAATTGAAATAAGCCACTCAGAATGAACTTGCTTTTTGTAGGAATTCCTATGTTTGCCATTACTGCCATTCTAACCCCTGCAAAAGCTCTGTTCATTGGCTTTTTATTGGCGATACTGTATTGTAATTGAGGACCTTCTCCCACCAATTTTAGAAGGCCCATTAAGCACCACACATTTAATCTAATGACGTCTCAACCAGGTAACTTGTGTCATAAGAGCTGTTTTTGAATAAACCAATGTCGAATTCAGTCTACGGAACTGCCTTTCATACGAATGCTTCCCTAACCTACCATGTGGTGTGACTGTTGCTCAAGGGGCTGGCCAACTAGAAAAGGAAAGTTCAGAAAGGTGAAAGTAGAAGAAGATCCCTGCTTGGATAAGAGCAGGCATCCCCAAACTGCGGCCCTCCAGATGTTTTGGCCTACAACTCCCATGATCCCTCACTAACAGGACCAGTGGTAGGGGAAGATGGGGATTGTAGTCCAAAACATCTGGAGGGCTGAAGTTTGGGGATGCCTGGATAAGAGCAAAGCGCTCTTTAATTCAGGGCCCTAGATGTGCCCGATAACAAGATTGCTATAAGCCGGAATGGAGGTGGGAGACTGGGAGCCCACTTTTTTATTTTTCTTATAACTAGTGAAGGGTTATATCACTTAATCTTATGATATTCTTATATCAATAAGAAGCGTGATGTGCTGTACATTCACATTCCTCAGTCTCCTCTTTCAATCTCTTCATCTCTTGCTCAGTTCAGTCTTTTCTGCCCATCCTGTTTCCCTTGGCAACATTGGCTGAACTGTCCAGATATTACGAGGGGCTTGTACGTTAGTCTCCTCTCTGTTTCATTTACTCAGTCGCTCTGATCCTTTCATTTTGGATACTAGGATCCAGTGCTTTTTTCTGGGAGTACTCAAAAGTACACAGTACCAACACCATTTTTTTCCCCTCCCAAATGTTAAAAGTGTGGCACTTACTGTAACAACTTCATGGTGAGAACTGGGACCTTTTCTTTTTCTTTCTTTTTTTTAAAAGCACTGCTAGGATCCATGAGTTTAGTTTTCAAAATTAAACTGCAAAAATGTTGTTTGGAACAAAGGATAGGTTGGGTGAATGCTAACATGAAACTAGACTAAACTCACCTCTGCAATTACTTGCTTGGTTCAGTCTTCTCTTCCTGCCCTGTTTCCATTGATAACATTGGTGGAATTGCTCTGATATTACAGAGGGATTGTGAATTAAGTCTCCTCTGGATTTCATTGGCTTAGTTGCTCTAATGTTATGGAAAACCTGGGCTGATCAATGGCAATCTCCTTTACTGAAGTTCAGAAGGAAGGAAGGGTGAATGAATCCATATAATTAACAATAAATGAGGGCCTGTGTGGAAACAGATGTGAGATGACACAATAGCTGGTTTGAATTTCTACCCTAAACTCAGCTTTCCTTTGTGGAAAATCTTCAGTTAGTGAAACGTGCAGATACATTCCAAAGTTTATGCCAAGATGAGAAGACTGAACCAATGTGGCCCAGATCAGCATACTTTGTTGGAAGTGATTGCTCTGTGTGATATTGTGGAATCATTGTTTAATGCTTGTTACCTCTGGCTTCGTTCCACTTTCCTCCAACCACACCACAATAAAACTCTAAATATATTTTTTATTCCGCAGTTCTTACCATATTCTCCGCCAGCACCTGAATTTTGTTCTTTTCCTGTTTCACTCAGCAATTCCTTAAAAATAAGGAAGGTTCTTAGCTTGTTGTTTCGTGGCATTTAATGCTCCTGCTACTTCCATTTGTAGGAAAATTTGCACATTAATTAGCACAGTCCATCTATCTAAATCACTGATCAATTGACAGTCCGTGGGCAGCATCCAACCCTCACCTCAATTTTTGGTGCCTGTTCCCTGAGAGCTTGTTTTAAGAGCACCTGTTCCATCAGGCTGGAAACCAGGGCTGCAAAGGAACAATTGCTCTCAATATTTCCTTTGCAGCCCCAACATGCATTTGGCACTGAATGCAAGGCCCCCTGCTTTTGGCAGTGATAGGATCCATTCGGGAGCTAGGGCTGCAAAGGAAAAATTGTGAGGACACTCTGAGGCTCTGGATTGCTCCATAGCAGCTTTGCTTAGGCTGTGGCTGATGTCATATGACATCAGGTAAGTAACAGGTGTGTGTGGCCAGCTGAAAACAGCCTTGCGGTCTGGATTGCAAGGCCTGGCGGGTTTAATTAGCCTTAAGTCAGAGGTTCTGCACCCCTGCTTTAGACTTTTGTTCTCACTCACTTTAGTTTGAACGAGGTAGCTGTTAAATGAAGCTGAAGCCTGGGAAAATATTGAGCTCTGCAGACTACAGGTATTGTCCCTGACAACTGTCCTAATAGCTTACTCTCAGCACACATGTGAGGTTTCTGATAATAGTCTTATACCTGTATAAATAAGAAAGGTAATATTAATTATACATTCAATACCTGACAGTTGCTTGACTGTAATAGTCTTATATAAATAAGAAAGGTAGTATTAATTATACATTCTAAACCTGTCAAATGGAACAGTGTGTATGATATGCATCAACATTCGTGTTTTAAATATGTCTAAGTTGTGCTTTGATCATTGCCCCTTACCATCCAGACCATTCATTTTTAAATTCTTTAAAAGAATAGCTGCGCTAAGATAGTTGCACCTCATCAGAATCTTTTTAAATAAGATGTTCTATTCTTTTCTTAATTCTGCCATAATCTAGCATTTCTTAGACCTCTAATTTAATGTCTTAATTTAGAAACATTTTGATATATTATCAAGCTTATTGACAGTATTCTTAGAACGTCTAGGGTAATAATCTTTCAAAATAGTTCCTGCACAGTTTTGTGCATCTCTCCCAATGTGGATGCTTGGTAGTTAAAACAGCCGGTTGTGTAAACAAAGAACGATGCTTTTCATTGACCTTATTCATCATGTCCTCATTTCCACATGGTGTTGACCTGCTAACATTTATTCCTGTTAGATATAGTACAACCTGACTCATTTAGTTTAAGAGGCAGGAACTGTAATGAGTTTTAAAGGCCTGCTAAAAACCCACTTGTTTAGCAGGCTTATTATTTTAATTAAGCAGTACATAATTGTTATGAAATAAATAAAGTATGCACTGGTCAGTTTTATTGTTGTGAGTTTTTTTAATTATATATATATATATATATATATATATATATATATATATATATATATACACATACACAGTATTAGTTGTGATTTTATAGTATATCTTATGCGAACTGCTTAGAGAGTGGTATGTTAAGTGCTATATAAATATCACTACTAAATCATGATAATAACAACAACCACAACTAACTCTTAGTGCCAAGTTCTCCCTTTTTTAAGGGAAATTCCATTATGTTGAATAGGCTTCCTCACGTGAAAAGGGAAAACTTGACAGCTATGGCCAAAGATTGCAATTTGCATGCCACCAGAGCTGCATTCAATTCGAGTTAATAGATAGTTTGCAGCATTGTAATTTCAGCTTGTTTGCCATAACCAGGATAGTTTTCCTCCAGGGCCTCAGCTCTCTCACTCAAGCCAGTTTCCATTGAGGAATAGATAGGCTGACATGACATCCAACGTTAGTTATAAAACAGGTCCATTATGGTCTCAAATTCATTGATTATAATGGGTCTACACACAATACGTGTGAGAGAGAGAGGAGAGAGAGAGGGAGGGAGAAAAAAACCATTATCCACAGAGATGGCCTAAAAAGATTATAAGTACATGAACAAATATAATAATATAATTTCTAATATAAGTACAGATCATTTGTGTTCATAATAAGCTATTTTAACCTTTCTACATGCTTTAGTCTCTTCAATGGAAAACTAATGATTTTTTATTAATGTTCACAAGCTAATACCCAGAAAGCAGTTTCTAATGGAAAAATATTTAAAATTGATAGACTATCAGCTTCAGCAGGGCATTTTTCCCTGGGAATTTTCTCGTTAACATGAATTCTGGGGCATCTGATCCCTCAATGCTGGCAACTCGCTGTCCCTAGTCTGAAGAAGAGCTACCACAGCATGGCACTCAGCTGTGACCTTAACCGTGCAGCATCTAAATTTAAACTGAGACAGTATTCACACATAGATCATTCCATTTCCTCAACGTTCCCTTAACTGTTAATTTCCGAATTATAGTTGAGCTTTCACAGGATGTAAAGCCACTTTTTGGAAACCAGTTTTATGTTTAATGCTCATTTGCATGTTGGTAGGTTGCAGAAAAAAATCGGTTTGCAGTAAAGGGATGGAATTTGGAGCAGTATACAGTTCTTTCCTGCTGTTTTCACAGTGGAATCATGGGGGAACAGATGCCTGCATGTGCAGAAGGGGTGTGTGCATAGAAATATTGTCCAATGACGTTTGTTGTTGTGTCACATGGCACCCACTGGGTTTGAATGACATTTAGCATGGCATGCTGGTATATTGGTCAAAAAGCCATACTGTAGTCCCATAGCACGACAGGTACTGTGGTGTGAAAGGAATGTTAGAAAATGGGACGGAAGTGCTAGTATTATAATCCAGAAAACTAATGCAATATTCCCCACATCTGAATGCACCCTGAGATACCTTTGGGGCTGATTCTTACTCTACATTTCATTCATTCAGCTATGCACTGCCCAGTGGGGAACACGTTTTCCTCAGACTTTCAGTCCATGTCTGGTTGCCTCTTCTGAGTGTTTTAAAAGAAATAGTTTACTTCAAACCTGACTGGAGGGACAGGTATTTTGTATGTGGGTATTTAGCCCTCAGTGAAGAGCTATCCCTCTGGTGTTATGAAATAGAAATAAACATCTGTTTGTCTGGGAAAGGCAGCAGCAGTGAGGAAATACTTAAGGCCACTTTAGTTGTTACTGATGTATCATCCTCTGTCTTCTGCTCTTTGTGTTTTCTCTGTTCACAGTCTGTGGAAAGCGCTACAAGAACAGGCCAGGATTGAGCTACCATTATGCTCACACCCACCTTGCTAGTGAGGAGGGGGATGATGCTCAAGAGCAGGAGACACGCTCCCCACCTGTCCACAGAAATGAAAATCACAAACGTGAGTAGAATATACATTTCCCTCCTCTTTCTGCCCACCCCCCTCCTTTGTGGAATGCTCCAAATCCACCATCTATTCTTCCTGGGCTACCTCCACCCTTGCATTTCAGCAGTGGCCACAATTACTTTGCTCCTCTGTGAATTATTGGGACCTGGGCTTTTAGAGGAGCTAATCAACTGCAGCTTTCCCAGGTGCTGAGCTCAGCTAGTCAAAAAATTCAGCTCCAAACCTCACATTAACTCTGCAGCAGGGCACTTTCCATCACTGCTCCCATGGGGCGAACATGTCGAGGGAAGACAAGCGGAAGGGGGGAACCGAATCTGCCCATTGTCAAGCTGTTTCACTGTGGTTCAGCTCTGAGAACAAGAAAACACACTTTTTATTATCTTCTATCTCTGTCTCTTTTCTTCTTGTTATTGTACAAAATTCACTGCACGTTTCCAATGTCTTTCTTATGTGACACATGATATGATCTCCATAAATATCAAGGGAGCAAGTCGGACACAAGGGCCTAGGCCTAGATCTGATAATATTTTCTGCTCCAGAAAGCCTCTGGATATTTCAAAAGGTAATGATGTCCCCCTCTCAACTCTTATTTGAAAGTCCTAAGACTACGGTAGTTATTGAGGGGATGCTGATTCTACTGCTGAACGAAAAGCCTGGACACACTTAATCTCTATCCGTGCTTTTAGACATATTGAGAGTCTTTTTTATTTTAAGTGTTGTATAGCTCTTATATGAAGAAAGGCTATAGTAGAATTTATTATAACTGGTGTGAAGTTGTACCGACAGTAACATCAAATCTTTGCTAGGATCAAACTATTATTAATGCTACAAATAAATTTGGAAGTACAGTGGTACCCCGCAAGACAAACGCCTCGCGCAACGGAAATATCACAAAACGAAAGCGTTTTGCAATTTTTTGGATGACTCACAAAACGAAGCCGCCTATGGCTGTTCTTCGCAAGACGAAGGAGCCTTGCGAGGGGAAGGGAAGCCGCTGCTGCTTACCTTTAGGACTCCGCCGGTGAAATCCACGGCCACCGCTTCTGCCTCCTGCGGCGGCGCGGCGCTCATGGCGGCCTCCACAGCTCCAGCCTTGCCCTCCCCGGCGGCCATGGCAGCCTCCGCGGCTCCTCCGCGGCGGGATCTGGCAGGAGCAGCAGCGGGGCTCGCCAGGCAGCCCTTGGCGGGAACAGCAGCAGCGCCTGAAGGAGCGGAGGCTGCGACGGGAGGAGACCCCTGGCCCTCCTTTTGCTTCCCCCTCCCCAGAGCCTTGAAGACCTCCGGCCGTGGCGGGTGAGTCGGCACCCTTTTTTTGCGCTTCTTTCCCCCCCATAGGAACGCATGAATTAAATTTCAATGCATTCCTATGGGAAACCATGCTTCGCAAGACGAAATTATCGCAACACAAAATGACTTGTGGAACGAATTAATTTCCTCTTGCGAGGTACCACTGTACCAAAGTGCATTCCTCTTCATAGCAGGATAAACTGCCATAGCTTCTTACCAAGTTAAGGTTAGTAAGCCTCTCAAAGCATCGGTTACTACCGGTAGTTTCTTTCTAGAGGCAGTGTGCTAAACTAGGTGACTGTTGAATTATATTTAATTGTAGGAATATAAGATGAATCTGATGGACTGGACCAGGCGGTCAGTCTTGTCTTTCTTTTTTTTCTTTTAAAGCAGCAATTGATTGATTGGAATATCAAAATATAGTTACCTGGTCATTAGCACCTTAAAAGCAAATTACAAATATTCTCAAGGTGCCCTTTCAAATGTGCAATTCAGTTTGTCAAATAACCAAATGAGATTGTTCAGTTGTTCTTTTTAATAATTATCATTCATTTGCAATCGTATCAATTCCCTCAATTCATTGCATGTATCCTTTAAGAGGCTTCCATAGTAACAACCCATCCATTTAAACAGAGACCCGTGTGCCTTATCCAGTATTGGGGGGGAAAGACTATCCCCATATTTAGCATGCAACTCATTCTCCTAACTCTATATCATAAAATATGTCATTTTCAAAGTTATCAACACTGCTAGGATTTTACACCTCACTGCATTTCTGCTAGTCGTCATATTTGATCTATTTGAATTCTTGTGGCTATCAACAAATGGCAAACCATTTTACCGTAGTAGGACCTGTACCAATGGATTCAAGTTACAAGAGAGGAAATTCCGACTAAACATCAAGAATAGCTTTCCAGCAGTAAGAGCTGTTAGAGAGTGGAATAGTCTCCCTCAGGAGGTTGTGGACTCTCCTTCATTGGAAGTTTTTAAGCAGAGGTTGGATGGCCATCTCTCATGTATGATCTAGCTGAGATTCCTGCATTGCTGGTTGTTGAACTAGATGACCCTCAGGATCCTTTCCAACTGTATGATTCAATGGTTTCCATTTCCTCTCTATTTTTCTAAATAGCTCAAGATCGCCTGTGATCTTCATTTCCTTAATCAGGATTTCATTCCAATACATTTGTACATTAGGACAATCCCATGCACCATATTATGCATCTAGCCTGTCCTAGTATTCCAACAGTGTGAATTATTACAAGAGTGCAGGTGTTTTTTCCTTGAATTGCCACAGCACCACATGTCACCAAGCAAATATTTTGAGGCAATTCTCCATTAAACTGAAGCATGGTGTTAAACGTAGAGTTCGCCCTCATATAGAAATCCAAATATTGACTTCTATCTCCTTATTCAAATCCTTGTTTCATTTAACGCAGTGAGATTTTGATTTTAATTACCACAAGCTCTAGCGGTAGTAGTTATTTGTGTGCATGTTTATCCTTCTTTTATGTCCATCTTCCACCTTACTGGTCTGTGATTAAAAACATTTCACAAATTGTTCCAGTGATGGGGAAGGGAGATGTTAATGTCAACACAGCTGGTTCCCCCCAATGTACAGAACCACCACCCTTAAGCTTCCTCCGGGAAATTAAGTCAAGTTGTTTCTCAACCACCTCTGTTACATTCTCAAGCGATGGGGATTGCTGAGCATCAAGGGTGCTATCAGACTCACTAGAAAATGATTGTGTTCTTCCTTTTGTGTCTTCCATCATACTGTGAGTCGCAGCACAGTAAACAACACAAACACACTCAACTCTATACAACTATGTTAAAGGTAAAGGGACCCCTGACCATTAGGTCCAGTCGTGACCGACTCTGGGGCTGCGGCGCTCATCTCGCTCTATTGGCCAAGGGAGCCGGCGTACAGCTTCCAGGTCATGTGGCCAGCATGACTAAGCCACTTCTGGCGAACCAGAGCAGCACACGGAAATGCCGTTTACCTTCCTGCCAGAGCAGTACCTATTTATCTACTTGCACTTTGAGGTGCTTTCGAACTGCTAGGTTGGCAGGAGCAGGGACCGAACAACGGGAGCTCACCCCCTCCCGGGGATTCGAACCACCGACCTTCTGATCGGCAAGCCCTAGGCTCTGTGATTTAACCCACAGCGCCACCCACATCCCTACAACTATGTAGCAGGGGCATTTCAGGCTAGCCCTGCACCATAATTGCATGTGGCATTATGCATGCTGTCGGCAGGATGACTCTGAGGGAAGCTGCTTGTCTTTCACCCTTCCTCACCCTTAGGCTAGGCAGTGGCTTAAAGCCATATTAATTCCTTTAACATTTGTTAATCGCTCTGAGATTTAGATGCTTAAGAGGGAAGTTTCCCCACCCCCCCTTTTCAAATGACTGGCTGCTACTCACAGTAGGAAGAGTAGTACCAGAAGTAACACAGAAATCCTCGTAGGCATTCTCTGCTGAGAGGGGAGCTCTGGTGGCTCAGTGATAGCAGTGCCCCACTTGCGTTGCAGGAAGCTGCAGGATCAGGCTGGGCTGGGCTTTGCAAACCACCCACACTACCCCCTGTCACTGCTGCTGCTGAAAACAAAAGAATTAAGCTTGTGGCATTTTTGGTCAGGTGTAAAGGTGGGGGTTTCACAGGGGGTGGCAGGTAGGTGGAGCTGGTGAGTGAAGCAAGGGACAGTGGGCAATTATTATTATTATTATTATTATTATTATTATTATTATTATTATTATTCTCCTCCTCCTCCTCCTCCTCCTCCTCCTCCTCCTCCTCCTCCTCCTCCTCCTCCTCCTCCTCCTCCTCCTCCCACTCTGAGTGGCTTCCAGCACATATAAAAACATAATAAAACATAGTCCAAGCTACTTATATATACAAACACACACACAGTCTTTTAACCATCCTAGTCCCAAGTGTTTTAGGGCTTTAACAGTGAGATCTAGGACTTTCAGTTGGACTCAAAACTAGTCCAGCAGTTGATAAAGTAGATTAACATACTCCAAAAGACCAGCTGCTGCACGCTGTCCCATTTGAAGTGTCCATATCCTCTTCACAAGAAATGAGACAAACCAAATGACAGCTTGTTGCCTTTTAAGGGTAGCCTGTCACAGTGCGCAGAATTGCAATGGGGCAGTTAAACATCATAGGGAGCCATATCCCGTATCCCAACAGGGTGGCATAGCTCACCTGCCTTGTGAAAGCCAAGTGCCTGTCTTTTGCCTACCCTGCTTTCATCCTTTCAGTGATTTGCACTGTTCCAGCAGGAACATGGCCATTCAGGCCTGTTGCAGCTGCTATCCCTCTATGTTCACACAGCCTTTGCCTTGAACCCAGCTGCCCACAGCACTTAGGTGCACCATGCCACCCCCTGTCACAAGTCCCTTCCTATTTCCCCGTCACCTCTAGCTCCTTATCTCTTCCTTCCTTTCCCCTACATGCTGTATCTGCTGTATCAGCATTTAACCCTTTCTTAGCTTCTTGAATTGCCTGCGGCTGTGTTAACCACAGCCCCATTTCCTCTACCTTGAGCTTTCCTTCCAGGTCTTGCTCTTCCTCTGGACTGGCTCTATCCACATATCTTCTCTGGCTGGCTCTATCCACATATCCCCATAAGAAGATGCCTGAGGTGGGCCACTTCACCAGGTGTAGTGGTAGGATTGGCCCTGAGGTTGCTTCTGATGGCTTCTGCAGCTCCTCAAAAGCCTTCTGTTCTTGGCCCAGTTCTGATCAACTTAGCTTTCATGTGAGATGGGAGAGCAGGACTGAGTCTGCCCCCCCCCCCCCGTTCACAATGAAAGCATTTCTCACTTGATGTTTATGCATGAGCATCTCACCGGCAAAGGACCTATAGGCAAAAAAATCCAGGCTTAAAGGTGGCGCTGTGGTTAAACTACTGAGTCTAGGGCTTGCTGATCAGAAGGTCGGCGGTTCGAATCCCTGTGACGGGGTGAGCTCCCGTTGCTCAGTCCCAGCTCCTGCCAACCTAGCAGTTCGAAAGCACGTCAAAATGCAAGTAGATAAATAGGAACCGCTACAGCGGGAAGGTAAACGGCGTTTCCATGTGCTGCTCTGGTTTGCCAGAAGCGGCTTTGTCATGCTGGCCACATGACCTGGAAGCTATACGCCGGCTCCCTCGGCCAATAATGCGAGATGAGCGCGCAACCCCAGAGTCGGTAACGACTGGACCTAATGGTCAGGGGTCCCTTTACCTTTACAGATGTTAAGTCTTTCGTGCAGAGGTCCTACACCTATTGGATACCCATGCCTGGATATCTGGCAGGCCTAGAGGTGCTCATGGTGGGTTGCGTCAGCAGCCACAATCTGCTCTCCCACCTTATGCAGCAGGAAATTTATTAGAACTGGTAAAAAGTATGATCTGGGAACAGGATTTTACATAGTGCGCTCTTTCAGTCACTCAGACGATCGCCTGCCCCCCTGTAGGCCAAAACCTGGCTCCTCTTTGAATGTCTCTTTACAGCCTAAAAACCTCTCTTCTTTCACTTATCAGGATTTAATTTATGTTGCCATCCATCTTTCATGTGGATGCTAATTGTTCATATTGCCAAGACATAGTTGTTAAGTGGTGCCTTTGTACGCAGGGAGGAAGCAGGGAAAGCCAGAATGCCAGACCCATCCACTCCCTAAGTTGGGTGCGCGTTGTGAATCAGATCTGACAGGTCCACAAGGTCACAAGGTCTGGACTTCAAGAATCCTCTCTGTATGGCTCTTGGGAAGGGAAGTGGAGGGGGGGATGTTAATCCATATGACTAATCTGCAGCCTTATGAAATGCCCGGAAAGGCAAAATGCACGGTAAATGGCAGGCCGTGATAATTTCCCCAGCTACATGGGACAGAAATTCAAGAAGCGCAGTTTAATGAATGCAAAATAAACCCAGAGTAGGTTATGACATGTGGGGGGGGGGTGGAAGATAGATCATTGCCACAGTCCTGGATTCTTGCTTATTTCCTTCCTCCTAGTTCATCCATGTCTCCTGTTCAAGCATCTCTTCACAGCAGTATCTGTGGTAATAATAGGCTGGTGCGGAATCTGCCAAAATCAGATATAGATTTGCTGCCTGGTGTCAGCTGCTGGAAGAAAAACATTTCTTCCTTTTTTTATATCCCCCATTCTGGCCACTGTGGATGTCTAAAAAGTATATTTCCCAAGGACTCTGGAGAAAATGTTTGTCAGGGCATCCTCATTTGAACTGACTGGCTTCCAAAAGGTCTGCATTATAAAACAACAGAGAGTCCAAAATGGGATGTTAAATTTGCCCCATCTATACCATCCTTCAGGTACTTTGGATGCCAAAACCAGGGATTAGGCCTGGTTTTGGCACAGAAACTGCCTTCATCACCTCTGTTGGGAGAGAGACAGGGGGAATGTGGTCCTGTTAATTCTCTTCAACATCTCAGCAGTTTTCGATACAATTGACCATGGTCTCCTTCTGGAGGGATGAGTGGCAGCACTTTGCAGTGGTTCTGGTCCTACTCGAATTGTTGTTTCCAGAGGGTGATGCTTGGGGAGTGCTCTTTGGTCCCAGGGAGCTTTCAATGTGGGGTTCCTCAGAGTTCAGTTGATCTCCTATGCTGCTTAACATCTACATGAAAGTGCTGAGTGGGGTTATGCAGAGTACGTTGTCAGCAATATGCTGACGTCACCCAGCTGAGCACTCCTTCTCCTTTACGTCTTCAGGTGTGGCAGTGGAGGTGCTGGACTGTTGTCTTGCCTTGGTAATGGACTGGATGAGAGTCAACCAAGTGAAGCTCAATCCAGATAAGACTTGAGACACTGTTAGTGGGTGCTTCTCTAGACCAGATGAGTGGGAGGTTTCCTACTCTTGATGGCGCTACATTCCCTCTGAAGGAGCAGGCATGTAGCTTGAGGGTACTTTTGGGTCCTTTGCTGTTGTTTGAGGCTCAAGTGGCCTCAGTGGCGCAGAATGCCTTTCATCAGATTCAGCTGCTGGCCCAGCTGTGCCTCTGTCTGGACTCTGGACAGGAATAGCCCAACTTCTGGTAACCTAGGTTAGATTACTGCAACATGTTATATGTAGGGCTGCCTCTGAAGATAGTTCAGAACCTTCAGCTGGTGCAGAATTCATTGGCCAGGTTGCTCACTGGGGCAATATGGTCTGAGCATATTACATTATCCTGGCCCGACTGCACTGTCTGCCAATTATTGTCTGGGCCCAATTAAAAGTGCTGGTTTTTACTTATAAAGCCTTAAACAGCTCAGGACCACAAGGACCACCTCTCCCCATATGAACCCACCCAGACCCTGCAATCATCTGAAGCCCTTCTTCTTATGCCTCCTCCACAAGAGGTCCAGAGGGCAGCAACACAAGACCAGTCTTTAAATCGGCCTTGCCACTTCAAGAAATGGAGACAGCATGTTATTTTTGGCGTGTATAATATTTTTCATAAAGGTTTTTGCAAGGGTCTACAAAAGAGTGAGAGTGTGACTATTCATACTGCATAGTCATAGATAGCTCCAACAATGCTAACTGCTCCTGATTTTTTGCCCTACTTTCTACTACACTGGTTATAAATATATTTGTCCATTGTCATATTAGCAGCATTCTGTGCCTAATGCTACTGCCATCCCAACTGTTCATGGTAATATGCAGCATCTGAATGCACAATCTGTGCTGAAGTGTATGACTAGCATATAGGACTCTCCTGCTAATAGAAGCTAGACACATTTCCGCATTGTGGAACTCAAGACCAGTAGGCTTGGGAATGCCTCATTTTACCCCACATACTTGGCATGGAATTTTTAACCGCTCCATGTACAGGGAAAAGGGCATCTGTAGCTGTCATTCCTTTTTTGTTTCTCAGTCCTATCATCCATTGTGTTCCTCCGCCCACTGGGACAAGCAGGTCTTCAAGTCTGCCATGCAAAAGTCAGTGCAGATGAGTAAAATAGCCGGGGGGGGGGGGGACACACACCTGAGATCAGCCATGTATTTTCAGAAACTTTCTGTGCTTATCTGTAATGTCGGAGGAGGGATGCCAACCCTACTGGAAGCCGTCTTGTAAATTACCTTGCATAGTGGTTAATTTGGACCTCGACAGATTAAAATAAAATAAAATTGGAACCTCTCCGCTGATCAGCTGGTGTCGGTTTTAGATCTGAAGCATAATTTGATACCTAGTCTCCAGAAATGGGAAAAAATATGATGCCTTTATCCCACTAGATCCCAAGCTCCCCCCCCCCCCCATTTCCCTTTGAAACTTCTTAACTTTTATTTTCATCTAAGCAGGAGGCTATGGATGAATAAATAAATCAAGACAGCTTCTCAGTGGGAGAGAAACTATTTGTTCCTCACACCAAGCACCAGCTATTTGGAATGCTGCACGAGGGGCACCCCCCCCCAAGTGGTATTTTCTCCTTGGTCAATGGCAGGAAGTATATTTGAATGCAAAGAGTGTTTTCCCTTGCCTTCCTTGAGGAGGGTGACAGCAGCGTCTTTTCACTGAACACAGTATCATGTTATCGTTATTATTATTTATATTTTTATCCCACCTTCAGTCCATTTACCCCTCCTACTGGATGTTAGGGAAAGAGGAATACATATGGTACTGGTTACAGGTAGGTAGCCGTGTTGGTCTGGATCGAAGTAAAATAAAAAAAATTCCTTCAGTAGCACCTTAAAGACCAACTAAGTTTTTATTTTGGTATGAGCTTTCGTGTGCATGCACACTTCTTCAGATACAGTGAAATGGAAGTTTCCAGGCACTTATGTAGAGAAGGGGTGGGGAGGGGTGGGGATGGGGAGGGGGGATCACTCAGAAGGGTGGTGGAAATGGGTGATTGACTGACTGATAGCTGTTGATGACCGCAAACGACTGCAAATGGTTTTGCATGAAAAAGCAAGGGTTGAGATGGCTGAAGATCGCTTATCATGTATAATGAGATAAGAATCCGATATCTCTGTTCAAACCAGGTCCCTCCATGGTTTTGAGCTTGGTGATAAGTTGCAATTCAGCAACTTCTCTTTCCAGTCTATTTCTGAAATTCTTTTGTAGTAAGACAGCTACTTTGAGATCTTGTATAGAATGTCCTGGGAGATTGAAGTGTTCTCCTACTGGTTTTTCTGTCTTCTGGTTCCTGATGTCAGATTTATGTCCATTTATCCTTTGGCGTAGGGTTAGGCCTGTTTGTCCAATATAGAGAGCTGAAGGGCACTGTTGGCATTTGATGGCATACACAATGTTAGAAGATGAGCAATTAAATAGTCCTGAGATGGTATGTTGGATGTTGGATGTTGGATACCATACCAAAATAAAAACTTAGTTGGTCTTTAAGGTGCTACTGAAGGAATTTTTTTTTATTTTACTAGGAATACATATGTTGTTCTGAGGCAAAATGTTCCTGTTCTATGTGTAGACGAGGTCTTCTAGACAGATCCCATAAACTGCACACTTTCCCTTCTACATTTGCTGGAAGGACAACCGTGACCTCTGCACCAAGAGACGCTTCCCTTGGGAACAGAGGTGATTGCAAATCAGCTGGAGTGGAGGGGATAATCAGAGCAATTTCAAAACCATTTGTGAAATCAGGCCACTACAAAGACTTACATCTTGAGCCAATGTTCTTAAAAACAGGAGCAGAGAAATGCAATGTTGGAAGCATCTGGGGGTGGGGGTGGGGGAAAGAGGGGGGGGGGACTCCTTTTGAATGAATACAAAATGTCTTAAGTTTTGTGTAAGCTGCATCTGGATTGTCCTTCGGCACTCTGACCAATTTATACTGCCTTCTATGTCTTGTTTCAGTCCACACCTTTATTGTGTGCAAAGAATAAAAAATAAAACAAAAAAAATGTAATGGCCTGTGCAATGAACCATTCCCTTTGAAACCCACCCGCAATGACTTTCTCCATTTCTCATTAAATGTTGGGAATAAGCCAGCCGGAGGTGGACGCGTCTCCAGCAGGGATTCAATCTCTCATTCTGTTAGCGCAAGGCGCTTCCAAGAAGCATGTCTCCCCTCTGCCGTTTTTCTGCTGCTCTTCCTTTCCCATTTATTAGTTGATGCAAATCGGTGACTTTTTCCCTTTTAATTTCTCATTTCTTGAATCCCACCTCTTCCTTGCAAACTTGCTTTTGAACGGGAAAACAAGGGGCCACAAATCAGCTCTTTACACTTGAGAGATAGGATAATAACAGGTGGCAAGACTAGAGGCAGCAGGAGCCTGGGATTCTGGTTGTCATGGAAACATGTCAGACCTGCAGAGAGATGAGCTCTGTCAGCAGTAGAGGGGGGGAAAGGAACAGCTCAGTGCCACTTACCCTATAGGTTCAGACTGTATGTCAGCCATCCCTCCGAGGGATGAAGGCTTGGAAATATGTGGAAACAGGGAAGCCAAATTCTGAACACAAGATTTGAACTGCAAAGAAGAGGGCTCAAGGGCGCAGGACAGAGAAGCTCTCAGCCTAGGCCTCAAACAAAGAGCTTTTGTTTTCTCATAACTAAATGCAGGGGCTTCATTCTCCCCGGTGCTTTTTTGACTTGAGGTGCCAGCACAAAGGACTGTAGTGGCTATAAGACGCAGAATAAGCAGATAACCAAAATCTCATGCAGCCCATTGTATTATATTGTAATCCTTAATTGTTTCAAATAGCACTTTTATTTAACGTGAGTCAAGTGCTTGGCAATCTTTATTGTTATTTGGAAGCCTTACTGCACAATCTCTGCCTGGCGCTGATGGTAGATTTCCTGATTTGGGATGTGAATTGTCTTCTAGAGTAGAGTCATAAAGCTTAATTTGGAGTAAAAAAATAACTCCAGTTTAAACCAGTGCTGGCATCCCTGCACACACCCTTTGATGGAGTTAGAATATTTGCATCAAGAGGTTTAGCCATTAACACAGTCTCTGATGAACCTCTGCCACCAGGCAAAGACATTTTTATTTAGACAGGTCAGGCTGACTTGCCTGTTGTAATTGGTTTTAACATGTCCTCTTTAATCATTTTAAAAACGGCCGGCCCTAAGGGAAGGCTGGGTGGCGCAATGCGCCAGGGCGCTGGGCCGCCAAGGGGTGCCGTGTTGCACCCGTGGCAGCTGCGCTGCGCCTGCCAGACAGCCTGGCCGCCCTCCCGCTCGCCCTTCTCCTTGCCTCCCTCCCTCCCTCCCGCCGCGGGTTCGAGTCCCGGCCTCAGCCTGGCGGGTCAGGTCGGGGGCATCGCAGCTGAGTCCGCCCACCCGCCGGCTGCTCTTCCGCGCAGCAGCACCCTCAGGTGGGAATTGCGTTTACTTATTGGATTCCCCCCCCCCGCCCTGCCCACTAAGGTAAATCCAGATTACCAGGGGTCTGGGGAACACGGGATGGCATTTTAATGTCAATGATCTTGTGTGATTGCTGCAAAAAACCGAAAAGCAACCTCATGTGCATGAGGCACACTAATCTCACAATACTGTAAATACTCACCAGGACTTGCTTGTAGTCTGATCCTGTCAATTTAATTTTCAGCCGTAGAGCACAGGAGTCATGGGGCACCCAGATACATGCACTGGGCAGTTTGAACTAGCTTTATCCCAGTTATTCTGTTGGTCAAATGTATTGTTCAAATCCATGTAGAGAAAAGAGTGGAAGTTGCATTCTTCTGCATGTCCCCTGATTTAAGCAAGAATGTTTCTTACCTGCAGCCCAGAAAGGACCAGATGGGGCCATCATTTCCAATAACTACTGTGATTTCTGCCTTGGAGGATCTAACATGAATAAAAAAAGTGGACGACCAGAGGAACTTGTCTCATGTTCAGACTGTGGGCGATCTGGTAGGTGATTCCTTATTGTAACTTCCTGTGAGTGACTGACATGTATAAATTCCTTTTTCTCATACTTAGGAATTGTGGATTTATTGTTATGTTTTCTTGTACAACTGGAGTTGGTTAGACACGTAGTTTTGGGTGGGCATTTTAAAAACTGTATATACAGACGAGATTTGTTCCCATTCAACTTGGATAATTATTTCCACTGCGCTCTCCTCTGCCTCTGTTTCTGCCTCTGTCTCTCTTACACGCATACACACAATATTGCATGAGACTGAGGATGTTTGTCAAACATTGTTCTTTACAGTGCAATACTACTGAAGAGGGTTTTTATATATAAAAAAATCTGCTTTTAATCTACGTGCGTCTGTTTTAATATAAATTGTGATCGTTTTATCATTATCATCTTGAGATTGTCCAGCTCAGTTGCTGAGTTTGGGGATTGTTTGGATGTTTTCATTCTACTTGGGGGGGGGTTTGTTTTTAACAAGGGAAAAAAGGAGCTTGTAACAATATTTACCAACGTTTATTCCATTTTAAACTTGTTTCTATTTTTTTGGGGGGGGGAATTTGAGGAATATAAACTCATGGGTTAAAATCATAATGTTCCATCCAGTTAGTTCTTATGCACATGATTATGAGCATGCAGCTCTTTCCTGCGCATGCTTTCACAGATGTAGGGTTGGTGACTGATGGTAGGGGTTGGTGAAAGGAAACTCCCATGCACATAAGAGAGGCTGGGAGGATGTGGTGGGTGTCTGTATAGTGTCTATAGTAACAAAAACCCTCCGAATTTGAAATCTGTTGCATTGATTCTGCTCCTGACATTAATTACATGGTAGGATAATCTACTTTTTGTTGTCCAAATGATGCAGAAACTTCTTCTAAAAACCAGTAGTCAACTTTTTATCAAAACCGGTGGGTCACCAAAACTCTCCCTACTCCTTCCAAACTCTTGCTGGTGACAGCAGAATGCTATTTTGTGCTTT
Source organism: Zootoca vivipara (assembly GCF_963506605.1). Classification (NCBI taxonomy): domain Eukaryota; kingdom Metazoa; phylum Chordata; class Lepidosauria; order Squamata; family Lacertidae; genus Zootoca; species Zootoca vivipara. The sequence continues at coordinate 45,068,217 of NC_083276.1, forward strand.
ACAGAGAGTAAACAAAGCACAACAGATTCATGCTGCAATCCTGTGCCCACTTTCCTGGACCCTAGTGGAGAGCAAGAAAAAATTTTTTTAGCCTGCCCCCCCCCACTCTGACCTGTCCCATATTTTGCCCGACATATTCTTTATTTTAACCTGACCAAAGGTGGCAACCCAAGGCCCATTCTGCAAACATTTAAACGTTAAATTGAATTACACACATTCATCTGCTAGCTGAGGATAAGACTCCATGCTTATAATCAATGAGGTCATTTATAGCACCAGCCCTACCAGGGAGCCAGTGTGGTGTAGTGGTTAAGAGCGGTAGACTCCTAATCTGGGGAACCAGGTTCGCGTCTCCGCTCCTCCACATGCAGCTGCTGGGTGACCTCGGACCAGTCACACTTCTTTGAAGTCTCTCAGCCCCACCTACCTCACAGGGTGTCTGTTGTGGAGGAGGAAGGGAAAGGAGAATGTTAGCCGCTTTGAGACTCCTTTGGGTAGTGATAAAGCGGGATATCAAATCCAAACTCTTCTTCTTCTACCATTAGGCTGAGTAAAGTGGCTGCCTTAGGTAGCTGGTTTTGAGTGTCATGAAATGGCAGAAAATTCTTGGTTATTTTCAGTGCTTTTTTCCTAGAAAAAATGGTATCAGTACTCCAAAGCTTCACCCTCCCCAAGGGCAACATGAGGCTGAGCCTCCATAGAACAACTGAATACTGCATACTGGCAGAAAGGGGAAAAACCATTGGTTGTTTTAATTGACATTGTTGTACTTTCCTGGGACAGGAAGAAGCAGTTGCAGGAGTTTCTACCTTAGGTGCCAAAATAACTTGACTGGCCTGAGGTATTGTGTACCTTGACTTGCAGTGTAGGCAGGGGCAGTTTCTTCTCTGCCTCAGGCATCAAAATAATTTGGGCCTGCCTTGTAAAACATTAAAGCTTATGCCACAATAAATCTGTTAGTCTTTCAGATGTGTTCCTAGGTTCTGCTAGGATTGTGCTTGCCATTGGGGTGCGTCAGCTAAAGTTGGATCCAGTTCTTCTGGGCTGTTTTTTGTTTTGGTAGCCCCTGTCTATACAGTATTTCCAGCATCCCTAATTTTACATTATAATTTAGATATAAAGCTTTTTCTTATTCATTTATTTTTCATACAGTATTTGCAAACCACCTGCAGAATGTGACACGTAGACTTTCTAACTATAGAGTCTAGTATATTAGTAGGGAGGGGGAGATGGACACTCCCATGAATGGAATCCTTTTGCAAAGCAACTATTATTCAGTTTGAATTGTTTACCAGAGTCAGTTATCTGTTACACGGATGTCTGAGTCTGTATATAGCATGTTGGGTACAAGCACATGCAGTCTGGGTGGCACATCATTCTTAATTCTAACAAAAACCTTACTCATTTACCCATTGAAGAAACTTCCTTTATATGACCAAAGGAGACAGGTTAACCTCTTTGCCTGTATAGACATAGTAAAATCATTAAGTGTTACTATTTTACACGTATTTTCATCTTTGGAAATATGATTTGTACATCAGAACATTTTCTGATACTTGTATATCAGAATATTTTCTCGATATCCACTTCCTTCATCTATTTGAAGTCCTGCTAATTGGAATTATTGAACAAGAAACAATGTGGGTATTGTCGTTTCACTCTCCGAAGGATGGATCCAGGAATATAGTGTATTTTGAAAATTGTGTCACAGTTACATATTATATTAGAAACCTTTTTTTCCTTTGGATGAAATGCTTTTAAATGTTTAAAATTTGCTTTATCTGCCTTTTTTATATATGTACATATCTACAAAGAGAAACTTTACTAAGTTGGCAATATGTATTTACTTATTTACTAGTTCTGGAAAAGTTTCCCACTTTGTTTTACAAAAGAACTATACCATTTAGGAGAACAGGTGCAGAAAGATCAGGATGAGGGTGTTTTGGTTTTTTTTTTTAAAGTCATGGAAAACTCTTGAAATGGATTATTACTCTCAAATAATACATTTAGGGCAGTTGATGCCAAAATGAAGGCCAGTCATCGCACCCCATACTCTTAATGGATTCCTACTATTACACACAGTATGAGTTGTTTTAAAGCTGCTCAAAATAATCACCAAAAAATGTTTTCTGTATGTTTTAAAGAGAGGAAAACAATATTAACCCTTTTGCTGCCTTAGTTTATGGGCAACTGTGATGGTTGTTTTGCTTTTTACTCTTTCAAATGCAATTCAGTTTATACTTTCCTTATTGCTCCTGCTGTTGTTCTGCTGCTCTGTTATCAACCTGAACCTCACTTTAGATATATACAGACAGACAGACAAATACATATATTTGTATGGCTGGGAGATCTCTTTACATATTTTGAACTGTTGAATAGTGATAATAAGCGATAATGATGAAATTAATGGTTGATGCCTGTTGCTTAACCCATGTGCTGATATATTCATCATACATGTCAGCTCATTTGGGAAGAGAAAGCAGGAAGGAGGAGGCAGCGGCAGTGGCAGTGGCGGCGGCAGCAGCAGCACACACTACGGAGGACTTGTTCGGTTCCACATCTGAAAGCGACACCTCAACTTTTCACGGCTTTGAAGAGGATGATTCAGAAGAGCCTCTCTCAAACCAGAGCAGCAGCTCCCCGTCCACAAAGAAAAAGGGCGGCTGCTAAAATAACTAATCACACACAAACTCTATGAGCTACTTCCTGCCCTTTTTGCTACGTTTATTGTGGCTGTTGCATCTCTCTCTCTCTCCCCCCCCCCCCCCGTTAGACCCATTTTCACTTTTGGATGTGTACACTGAAAGCACAACAGTATATATATTTTAGAAAACTTCCCTTCTCTTTTTATTAAGAAAAACAACTGCAAGTTTTTGTTATTTTATTTTCACGATCATTCATGCCCCTTCTTTTCCTTACAACCACTGAAATGTAGACGTCTTTAACAAATAAGTAGTAGAAAGCTAATTTTCTGGACTTTTAATATATATCAGCCAGATACAAAAATATGAGTACAGAAGGGTTGGACACCAGGAACCCGCCTCATAGAGTGCTTATATATTTATTTATATATTCTATATATTATTAGAAAGAGAGACGTTTTGAGTTTAAAAGAAAAAAAAAAGCAATGAAGTCTACTTGATAATCTTAACTACAGAAAGAGAAACCGCTGTGGTATGGATAGTTCCAGATGGAAAGGAAACTCAATCCCTTGCCAGTGTGACTTTTGCACTGTGAAAAGTTTGCATTTACTGTAGCACACTGGATTTTGTGACTTCCCCCTTCATATTCCTGCTGTCCTCACCTTTAACAGTTTGAAAAATAAAAAGGCAAGGAAGATCAACAAAGAACATAAAACTGAGGAATTTCTTGCCTCCTTATTTTGGACACATTTGTCGTCTGTAAGGAATGCTTCATCTCTCCCCACCTTGGCATCTTTTTCTAGCCACTGCTTTGTGTTTTACGTTTCGCTCCTTTACCTTCTACGTTGTGGAAAGACATTTCCAAGCACAGGGATGGAATACAACCAAGTCACAGATTCTGCAAAAATGAAACAAAGGATGTGAACCTTGAAAAGAAATGAAAAGGAAAAAAAATACCTCACGTTTCTTTTACTTTTTAAAAAACAAAACAAAAACCCCATTTAGTCTTATTTTTGATAGCTCCTGTTGAAATAAACCAAAGCAATACTCGCCAATCTTCAAAGGGCAGTAGAAAAGACAGAATCTCTCTCATTCCACCACCATAGAGCTGAGCAGCAGGATTGAAAGGTATGTTCCAAAATGAAGTATGTTTCATTGTTTGTGAAATGCCTGTACAGTACTTAAGTTTGTCCCAAACTATTCTGCATTCTTGTTTAAAGAGCACAATGCAGACATACTGGCTAAGTTTGGGTGGTCATATCAATTTGAAATTGCTTTAATATCCTGGCTTGTTCTGGTTGGTAACCATAGTTTCCTGGTTCAGGTGACACAATAAACTATGATTTATTAGAAGCTTCTCTTCATTGCTCATGCTGCAAAGGGAAGAGCAAAGGGCTAGTAAAGGTGGGATATGATTATCATAACTGGGCCAGCACTCAAGTATGGTTAGCTTAAGATCCCCAAAGTGCAGCATGGATAAGCACTATGTTTGTGTTGTGTTGTGTTGTGTGATCTTTAGTTCTGACCTAGACAATTGTAGAGTTCCCGAGAGGAAGCCTGACCCTAAGATAGATGGAAGTTTGAAAAAATGTCATGGGGTATATATGTATGTGAGGTGTGTGTGTGTGTGTGATCCATATTTTATATTAATGATTGTTTCCTGTTATTATTCTACGAGGGCATGTTACTGCTTGCTGTCCCCTTAAAATAGATCAGTGATACTTTGACTTAACATAGGAGGTTCTTCTCTAGGAAGGGCTGGGAAATATCCCTATATGCCAATCAGTATACACCAGCCTTCCCCAACCTAGTGATTTCCTATGATGTATTGCAACTCCCAACAGCCCCAACCACCATTGCTGATGGGAATTTTAGGGCAAGACATCTAGAGGGGTCATATTATGGAAGGCAATAACAAACTAAATGGGCCAAGGGTCTGACTTTATACTTCTACGTGCTTTAATTGATAATAGGATTATGATCAGACCATATCTTTGTGTGTTACAGTACTCCCATATATATCAAGGTCCCAGCAACAGCTATGTACAGTGGTGCCTCGACTTACAAATTTAATCCGTTCCGAAGGCACCTTCGTAGGTCGAAAAATTCATAAGTCAAAAAATGCCACTGGAAACATGATTTCCCATAGGAATGCATTGGAAACGGAAAAATACTGTATGTAAGTTGAAGCAACCCTATCTAAAAATTCGTAAGTCGAAAAATCCCTATCTAAAACCGCCATGGTTTTCCCCCCAGATGTCGAGACATTTGTAAGCGTGCAGCCATTACCCCCATTCGTAAGTCGAAAAATTCGGTTGTCGAGTCGTTCGTAAGTCAAGGTACCACTGTATATATAGCATCATTGGTGCTTGAATGTTTGCAGAACATTCTAGAGTGATAAAGCAAGAACTGAGAAAAGGCGGCAGCATTTAGAAGGGACTTCTGGGAGGCAAAGTTTTTTGTGGGATGTGGAGGTGAAGAACTTGTAGCCTAGTACAGAGCAGTCCTAGGGAGCGTGAGTTTGAACTTGGGTTGTGGAAGCACCACCCTTCATTTAATAAGTACAGAAAAGAAACTGTGCTCTGTTTCCCACGATACATAATCTCATTATTGCAAGAAACAGGGGTGCAACTTGCACCATCTGTTCCAGCCTCCTGACTTGATATTGCCTTGCGGAAGGCGATTCTTTTAAAATGAGATTCAGAAACCATACTAAGTACACAAGTAAGTGAGAAGATTAAGGATTTTATTCTAAAACAGCAAGCAACGTATACATACCAAGCAAGCATTTCAATCTGCCACTTGGAAGCCCTCAAGAATGGGCAAAGTGACTCCCCCAGGTGGCCTCAGTTTGCATGGCCCTGTGGCCGATCAGTTCAGGCACAAGCTTCAAAGAAACTGCCCAAACAGTCCAATTTCATAGATAGCCTGTGTATCTATGTGCAGACCATCCCCTCCCAACGCCTCACTTTCTCAAAACAATGTCCAACATCAAAGAAGGCACCCAGCATTATCCTCCACAACTGATTAAGGCAGCTGTGTGTGCACCTCCTCCCAATGTTCTCAGGCCATTAAATACTGTTCTCACACCATCAAAAACTTAAGAACGAGGGAGGGAGAAGGAACAGATGCAGGAAGGGTAACCATGTCAGGTCATTAACTCCTCAATACATTTTGTCTTCCGGATGCATTTCCCATACAGATATCTCCCAAGGCCAATGCTGTAGAGATTCCTCCTCCTCCTTTTCTTTCTTTTTTGGCACTATCGGCTGTTTTCTCACACAAATCATTGAGTTACGGAGAGCAGTACCTCCTAATACACCATGGAAGTTAATGGCAGATAGGTGGTAATCTGAACACTGCATCCTCTCCTAATATTTGCCAACTTGATAAAACATAGTGCCTAAAAGCACCCCATTTTAACTACTGTGATTGTAGCAAAAATAAACTTATAACTATATATAATGAGATGGTCCATAGTTTCTGTGTTGGACACCCATGTGGTGAGGGCAGTTTCAACCCCCCATCTATTACTCATTGTTGGAAGTTGTTCAAATTTACTGTTTTTCAGCCTGTGGCTGTAGTTCCATAGATACAGAAAATCATTCCTGCTAAAGCCTGGAGCAGATCAGATAGTTGATAAGCATAGCCTGTAGAAGGGACACCATCTGTGCTAAATGCCTTCTGTGCCTGCTGTCATATCTGAATCCGGCAAATCTTCATGAGAGGCAGGGACAAAACAAAATTTTCAATCTGAAAGTTGGAATAGGCCCAGGTATGGTTCTTTGGGAATTTTGCTCATTATAGTAATATCTGCCCTCTGGATGTTCTGCTCCTAGGTGAATGAAAGGTTACAGCAAACGTGCAAATGGAGAACCCAGAATGGGAAAGAAAAACACCAGACAGTTTGGGTAGGGTCCAAATGATAATGCAGCCCCTTAGCTTAGCAGTAGTATAAAGTAATCCTACCTCAGTCTGTCCCAAGAGATAGCTCACAGCAAAAGTAATAAAAAGTATTTCCAGCAACTTGCTCTCCTTGCAGCGTTCCTACGCAGATTAAGTTCTAGCCAAGCAACAGGGGTGGAGGCAAAGTTGCTATAAACACAAGGGCATTTTATACTTTAGATTGTGCTGAGTCACTCTCTGACTCACTCACAAGTTTGCCGACTCACACTTAAGCAGCTGCAGGTGTAGGACAAGCACACCCAGATCAACCCTTTCTTGTCCTTTTTCTCTGCATGCATAAATCCACATACACTAATAGTATTTCCATAAGTGTGGTGTCTGTTATTTGCTGTAAAACCCCAAGTATCTCAGCTGTTAGGTAAAGGTAAAGGGACCCCTGACCATTAGGTCCAGTCGTGACCGACTCTGGGGTTGTGCGCTCATCTCGCATTATTGGCCGAGGGAGCCGGTGTATAGCTTCCAGGTCATGTGGCCAGCATGACAAAGCCGCTTCTGGCAAACCAGAGTAGCACATGGAAACACCGTTTACCTTCCCGCTGTAGCGGTTCCTATTTATCTACTTGCATTTTGACGTGCTTTCGAACTGCTAAGTTGGCAGGAGCTGGGACCAAGCAACGGGAGCTCACCCCGTCACAGGGATTCGAACCGCCGACCTTCTGATCAGCAAGCCCTAGGCTCAGTGGTTTAACCACAGCGCCACCTGGGTCCCCTGGGTCAGCTGTTAATAAACCTTTAAAATCTCCATGGTTGTGCAGATATGGTTGAAAACACAGACTGGGCCACAACCCAGCCCATACTTAAGCCCATTGAAATAACTTGCTTGAAGTACACTAATTAAGTAATGTATTGTAGGTACAAATGGAACCACAATCCAAAGGACTGCATAAATAGATTTCCTTACCAATATACTCCCAGTCAGATTCCCACATTCATAAACTCCCATTGTTGATATTTCCAATATATTTTTCTCCTATTACCGCACCTTTTTCCCCTCTCTTTTTGAAAAAAAGAGAAAGAAAATACTGAGTCAATAACAAAGGATGCAAACTAGGTTCATTCAAAATAATCAGTTTACATATGAGCATAGAATTTGAGTTAACTTGGTGAAATATTTGAATTTGGCTGGTGCACAGTATGAAAATCCTTTCTTACTCCTCTTGGTTTCAGAATTCAATATTGTTCTTCAGCAAATGTTTCAATTATGAAGTGTGAGTGTGCCCGTGTGCCCGTATAGAGAATGGTGATGGTCGTGTGATGTACTTTTGTGAGAAGTAGTCATTGTGGCTATTTTTAGCAGCTCATAGGCCGAGGTGTTGGTGTCAAGGATAAACTGCAAGTTTTTCATTTGATTCCAACATTAAACCAACACAGCTATGATTGCCATTTATGGTTGGCAGTCCTTAGGTTTGTAGTCACAGAGTTGTCCTGAACTGTAGCATTGCCGTTCTTTGTTGCAGTGAAGTGTATAGTGCTGGCTTTAACATTTGCTCCTAGTAATGTCTAGAGGCAATAAAGCACAGGGCCCCTACACTTTAAAAAAAAAAAAGTTGGAGAGTCATCAGGAGGAGTTTTCACCTCAGCAGTCCTGTGGCCGGTCAATATATACGGTACTTGCTGAAATTCACTCTTCTGTGCAACTGTTTCAGGCATATGAGCACTTCCATTCTTGTTTGTGGACTCTATTCAATAGGAATACTGTAAACTGAATGTGCAAAGAGCAGCAGACCCCATCCCATTTGTTCTGCCTGTTGTATGAGGCTTGCTTTTTTAGTTTTCCCTTTCATTGCCTCTCCTTCTGCAGATAACGGTCCTGCGCTCACTTAAGATTCTGAATCCATCATCCTTCAAGAAAACTGTTGGAAGAAGCCAACCAAGAATAGCCAGGATGTTCTGATCTTCCTCTCATTGCCTGATCCTTTCATACCTGTGTCTCATCCCACACAGGAGCCTGGACTGTGGAACGCCTGCTGGCACTTGCTCAGAGAAGTCTTGGGGATTCCCTAAGCTTGTGCAATACAAAGATACCCTTTCCATTTTATTTTATTTTTTAAAAAAATCCCTTTCTTTTAAATGTTGTATGAGTTTGTAAGTGTGTGCGTATATATATATATATAAAAGCCCAGGTCAAACTAGAACTGATTTACAGTAGAAGTGACTGAAAACAACAAACAAATGAGAGAGATAAAAACCTTGACAAAAAATAGAACAAGTTATTTTATTTATTTGAATATTTAAGAGAGAAAAGTAGTGCTGATGTTGCACAGTATTTTTGTTTAAAATGCATTTTACTTCAAAATTTAAAAGCAATTCTTGTGAAGAGGGGATTTTTCCCTAGAGTGCTTAAATGTAAGATAAAGACTGACTATTTGCTTTCAGGTTAATTTTTTTCTTTAAGTTATGAAAATAAAGATAAACTCTGCTTTCTCTTACTTTAAAGATGCCATTCATACACACGCTGGGTGTTTTGTTTTTTGTTTTCCAAACTGGATGTGGTAAGTTTTAAAGTTGTTCTGGCTTATTTTCCTGAATGTCTGCTAATGTTTCCTGCTTGGATGTATTGTATTAGGGCAAAAGTCAAAACTTTGAACAAAATATTTTGGAAATGAAATGCTGGGACTTGGACAGTTGTTGTAACAAGGACTATAAGCACAGTCTCCCCAGCACTATCATCTTACAGGAACTTTGGGTGTTACCAGTTCTCAGCAATAATGCCACTGAAACTAGGTGCTTATAAAATAGATTCCGTTGTCTGAAAAGAAGTTGCTTTCCTGCGTGGATTATTCCACTCGAGACCTACCTATCAGCAGCTAACAGCTGCTTGCTATAGTCCACAAATAATGTAAGCAACTAAAAAAGAAGCAACCAGGACAATACATCTGGAGAGAAACCTTTTTCTCTACAACTGTTCTAAGAGGCATTTGAAATAATATTTGGGAAGAGGCAGAATATTAAAAACAATCTTTCCATGAATAGTTTATACAGGCAGAGTTTATACAGTTGGATCTAGCCACAGGTCATAGTTCTCTCTATAGTAATTTGTTAGGACCAACATGTGATAGCTGGTGCTTATATGACAGCTTTTAAAGAGTGATCCCTACCTATTCTGGGAAGGACGTATGAACATGACTCCAGGCTCCAATTGATCCAGAATAGTTCCTGGGAAAATCCAATTGGAAAAGCCATTCTGATAGAACTTTTCAGTGGATATTTGCTTACCAGATGATGTCAAAAAGTTGATTGTGTGAGCCTTCGAATTGTACTGTGCAATGTACTTCTATGCACCTTTACTTGGAAGTAACACTCGCTGAGTTAAAATGTGACTTACTCCTTAGTCAGTGTGCACAGGAGTGCTTAGTCTGCTATACGATTTGGTTTTGAGTAAAGGTAATGACACCATCCCTATACGATTTAAACCTGAAGCCTTCTCCTGAAATTCTTAGAGCGATCCTGCTCTAAGAGGACTGAGCAAACCCAGCCATCATGCATTCTCATTGAGCTTGCTCAGGAGTCCAGGGGAGTGAAACCACTTTGAAATATACAACTGTACAGCAGTGGTGCTATGAATTTTGCATGCTCAGTTGTTCTTTCAGGGATGCTGGTTATGGGGGCAATGCAGAATCCAGTCCAGAAAAGTATCAGACATGTTCAACTCAGTAGGTCAAATCTTCATCCTAGGGTCAAAAGTGAGGAGCTGGAGCTCCAGAACACTTGCACATTAAAATCAATGGCAGAACTCTTATTGAGCTCAGTGACAGAAGACCCAGTTAGACAGTCGCTTCAGTGATTTCCCTTGGAAATCTGCAGACTTCCTTATGCTGCCATTAAAAACAAATGTTCCCATTAGATACAAAATGCACAAACTGTACTAACTTGTGTTTTGTGTTCATTTAAAATCAACTTCCAAGGCGCCTCCTGTATACTTCTCTGTAAATATTTATTTACCCAACCTTTTTTTAAAGGAAAAAAATTGTGAAACTGCAATTGTTGTACATAGTTTTTAAAGGTCCTCATTGTTTACAATGCTGTCCTCCATACCGAAAATAAAACTTCCTTCTCTACTTATTTTTGTTTGCTTTCCCATGTGGTAAAATATTATTTCAGTTTTCAAAAAACAAACAAACAAAATGCAATGTCTAACATACCTTTTTTGTTTTGTTTTCCATTGTTATTTTGACTTTGTTCATAGTCATAGTCAGTGGCTGCTGTGAAGGTAGAGAAGAGAACAGGATGTGCAAGGCTACCTTATGTTGTGTCTAACTTTTTGTCCGTGTAGCTCACTCCTGCTATCTACTGTGGCAGTTTGACTGACTCCAAGGTTTCAGGCCAAGGTCTTTCTTAATGGGAGATGCATGGGGAATTGAACATGGGGCCTTCTGTAGGCAAAGCACCTACCACTGAGATGCAAGGCAAAACTACATGTTCCACTGGGCATGTAAAGAAATAGCATGGTTAAGCTGACCAGTTTTATTTTGAAGAAATAAACCTCCAAAAGGCCATTTAAAATCCATTCTGGGAGCTCCCAGGTCCAGATTAGGGTCCCCCACTGGATTCCCACTGAACCCCCAACTACTGTTAACTCAAAGATTCTGTCAATCACATCTTCAGGTGCAACTGGGGAGATTCTCTGTGGGAAACTGGCTTGGAGTCCCTAAAGGCCGCTTTTCCTTCAAAACAATGCTTGTTCAATATGATGTGTAGTCTGGCCCTTCCACAGGTGTCAGCCCCTCCCAGCCGCTCCCGCAGTAGCTTATGCACGAACTACGGTGTGTGTGTGTGTGTGTGTGTGTGTGTGTGTGTGTGTGTGTGTAATATAATAGGGAACCAAGGGGCAGAATCCTCTGGAGAAAACTGCACGAGAGTTGCATGCTACAGCTATTGTACATTCCCATATACATTCATTTCAGTGGGCTTTCAGAGCAGAACTTCCAGAAGGATTGTGATGAATCCTTAAAGGTTTAAAGCACAATGATAATTGCTTAGGAATGCTTAAGTCTTCATCAGTTAACTAGGAGAACAGTAGTCCTACTGAACTCAGCGGGACTTACCTCTGAAGCAAACATGCGTAGGATCAGACTGACAAGAATCAAACTACGCATTTGATTTCTTTTGTAAGGTCGATGTACAATTCATAGAAACTTTAAAATTAGTGTGGCAGCCTGATCAGTAGTATATATAATGAAATGTAAAACCAAATAGAATCCTGCAGTTGTTCCTCTCTTAATGTGTATATATGTGTGTACACACACACACACCACACACACACCACACACACACACACACAGGCCATAAATTGACCTACAGTTAATGTACACTTGAGCTCCTTTCAGATTTAAATGCAGTTTGGTGTGTACAAAATATAAGCCCATTGCTACACTACAGAGCTCCCTATGAATAGGAACTTCCATTTCTTTTCCAAAAGAGGATAACTACCATGTAAACCATTTTGCTAGCATCTCTTTAGTCTGGACTCTAAATCATGTTAGAACTAATCAGAAAGCAAAATAAAATTATTTGAATCTTTAGTTGGTGTTAGCGAGAGTCAGACAGCTCAGTCGGTAGAGCATGAGACTCTTAATCCCAGGGTTGTGGGTTCGAGCCTCACATTGCAGGGGTTAGACTAGATGACCCTCGTTCCCCTTCCAACTCTATAATTCTGTGATTATATGATTCTGTGTTGTGATTAATTGAAATCATTTGGTTTACATATTTTTGCCCAGTTGTGGTACACTCTTGCTCCTGAGCTGGAAGCTGCCTATGAAGCATTAATAGCTCGTGATACTGCTTATTCAGTATGAGAATGGGGAGCCCTGCTCAAGTACCTTTAACACAGAAATTAGGTATTTCCCCATCTTGTAGCTCTTGCAAGGAAATGCCAAATATACCTGCCAAATATCTCTGTGTTAAAGGTGCATGAGTTTCAACTGATTTTGTGGGGTGGGATGGAAAATGGCAGGGAAAGGAAGTAACTCTTATTTTTATTTGTGGCAGAGGCTGTTATAACAGCATTAGGCAGAACCCAATTTTTCTATTACCCTGATATTTTTAAAACTAGCATAAGCACTAAAATGTGAATTTGATAAACAACCCTACAAAATAAGCACCATATTCAGTAATACCAAATTCTAAAAATTCCCCCTCCTCTTTCATGAAAAGCTTCTATATTTCAGGATAGAAACTCCTTTAACAGCACTGTACTCAATATCATTAGAAATACTTGACTGGGCTCCAATTTAAAGGTCTGCGCTAGTACTGAATGACATGCAGATGAGGTCCAGCTAAAAACTGCTACAGAAACAAAGATTTATAGTAAGTACAGTAAAACGAATGACAGTTTGAAGCAGCCTTTGTAGCCATTGCTTGATGTCAGAGATGCAAAACTTTGGAAATTATTCACAGGTGTTAGTCCTTTCTGATCACCTTGTCTGATAGTTCTGCCTAGCAAAAGAAGGTTATATCTCCCCTGTAGAGTTGAGATTTAACTACAGAAATGTTTTTGTGTTTTGTTGTAGAGGCGATTATTATAGTTCCAGTTCATACCAGTGTTCTCATCAGGGCTTTTGGCAATACTTTAAAGTACAGTTTGGTGAAATGGTGCTATTTTTCACTCTGTCACTGCTATGCCAGCATTAATAGGACAGATGGGTTGAACTGTACTTTAATCAGCACATCTTTCCAATGGCCCCTTTGTAGATATATCTGGTGAAATGGGTTGAGTGGTTCCCCCCCCCCATGCCCCCAGTATGCCATCAGAACTATGCCAAATATTTCAGGACATGTAGCAACCTGAAAACTTCTTTCCTCAACTCTGATAAGACATGCTTATACATTATTCATTTCTCAGTAGCGAGTTCAGTGACTTAGACCTCTAAGTCTGTTATAGAGGCCCAATTTCCTACACACCATCCAGCCTTTAGGGAGATCTATTTGATAACTAATTTCAAAAGTTTTAATGTGCCCTGAAATCCTTTCTTAACTAGAGTTTACAATGCAATCCCAACCCCCCAACCCCACCCCTGGTAGTGCAGCAATAAAATTGCTAGCACATTTGCAAAGCTAAGCAGGGTCCAGTATGGTTTCAAATTGGATGGGAGAGCACATGTTCAGATGCCTGCATTGCAAGGGGGTGGGACTAAGTGACCCTTAAGGTCCCTTCCAATAATAATAATTAATAATAATTTTTTATTTGTACCCCGCCTTCCCCGGCCAGAGCTGGACTCAGAGCAGCTAACATCATATAAATAATACAATATGCATAAAAATAATAATACAATATGCATAAAAACAAGCAATCAATCGATTAAAATGCATCCCAAAATTGATTCAAATAAATTAAAGTTAAAGTTAAAACTGGACAAATGACAATCCTCAGGTTAAAATTGAAAGTGGGTAATACTCCCCAGGACCAACTGTTTCCACTGACATTGTAAGGACCTGTGAGCGGGCTGGGAAACCTCCTTCGTGCTTGTTCTTATACAAAGAGAAAATGAGTCAGACTAAACCCTGACAAAGGCCTGGCGGAACAGCTCCGTCTTGCAGGCCCTGCGGAAGGATGTCAAATCTTGCAGGGCCCTGGTCTCTTGTGAGAGAGCGTTCCACCAGGCCGGGGCCACGACCGAAAAGGCCCTGGCTCTGCTCGAGGCCAGTCTAATCTCCCTGGGGCCTGGAATCTTCAGGGTGTTGTTATTTGCAGACCGTAAATGATTGTATTCATATCTACTTAGAAGTAAGACCCACTGAGTTCAATGGGACTTTCTTCCAGGTACTGTAAGCATTTTTGTGCAGCAGAAGCTGCTCTTCCATAGCAATTCCGCCTGGTATAAAAGTGGAATTCACCGCGTGCTTGCAACCTTTTTTCTATAGTAGTACCAGGTACATTAGAAGCAATCAGTCCTGATACGGTTTTCCGAACTTCAGGATGAGCTTCACAGCCCCAGCCATCTATTTGCTAATGGCTTGTGCTAAATGCAGATCTTGAGGATCAACTGCTAGTACAGAACTAAACATGATAACCATATCTTGCTAATGTTTGTTCTGTTTCTAATGGAAGCAAACTAAATTGGTTCTAATTGAAAAGAAAAGGAGGGGAAATCAATAGATCATTCTCTTTAATGGGAAGTTAAATTTTAAACATTGAACTCACATCAAGTGGTTGAAATAGTCTCTGAAGGTAAATAACTGAGCAGAACTCAGCAGAGAATCTTCTTATTTTGGTTCGGCCTTTATTAGACATGGAAATTAGAATAGTACATTAGTATTACCATCAGGTGTCAGCAGGAATAAATGTAAAAGGCGGAACTATTGAACAGTGCGTATCTGTGCATGACACAAACAGTTAAATCATCATGTGCACATGCTAGCTATGTGTATTGCTGTACTTAGTTTAGTTCTCAGTTTACTAATTATGGGAAATTATAATCTTCCCCCACAATATAACATAAAATGTCACAGTAAAAATTGTTTCTGAAGTGTGTTGCTTAGTACTAGAGTTGATAGTAAACAATATATCATTTTCTAAGAAAGAAACTGCTAGAAAATTGGAAATAAGATCTCCACCCCCTGCTTAAAGGCACCCATTCAAATGTATTCCTATCATTTAATAGATCAGCTGTATCTTGTCAAGCTTCTTCAGAGCCCATGGGTAGAGATCCCTCCGATGAAGAGTGTTAGCACATGGTCTTTGCATCCCTTAACGTTTTGTGTAAACCTACAGACTTCTCTATCTTGTTAAAGATATAACTGCAAAGCCTTGTGCAATGACTCTGAATCGAAAGAGGATACGCTGCATAGCTGCCAAGTTATCCCTTTTTTACAGGGATTTTCCCTTATGCTGAATAGGCTTCCTCGCGAGAAAAGGGAAAACTTGGCAGCTATGATACGCTGTCTAATTCCGAAGGTATGTTGACACCAACCTTCTCCAACCAGATGCCCTCCAGACATTTTGGACTACAATTCCCATCATCCCTGACCATTGACTCTGCTGGCTAAAGCTGCTGGCAATTGGAGTCCAAAACCACTAGAGGACCTCAGATTGGGGAAGGGTATTTTACACAAACAAATAAAGGTTCAAACAACCTTAACTGCAACCTCCCCTGGAGCTGCTATACGAACTCTTCACATATGTTATTCCAAGTGTTTTCAGTTCAGTATGACTCACTGACACATTGTTGACCTGGTTCATAGAAAATGTGATACACTTGCTCACATTTGGAAAAGCTTTCTGACAGTAAGAGCTGTTTGGCAGTGGAACAGACTCCCACGAGAGGTGGTGGACCCTCCTTCCTTGGAGGTTTTTAAGCAGAGGTTGGAGGGCCATCTGTCATGGATGCTTTAGCTGAGATTCCTGCATTGCAGGGGGTTGGACTAGATGACCCTTGGGTCCTCTTCCAGCTCTTAAGATTCTACAGTTCTACTGTATTGAATCTGCTCTCTCTCATATTTAATAAGCAACCGCTAAATAATCGTAGGAATGTAATGGAAACGCCAATGTAAGAGCCATATAAGATCTGCACATCCCACGTCCACATAACATCTAATAATACAAAATTAATCACACTATTCCCTACAAACAGGATATATTTAATCATAAAAATAGGCAGATTGTCAATTGTCATATTTCTTTTGTGGATTAAGAAGAACATTCTTCCAGTTACCCTACCTTGTTACCTCTTCCTCCTCCCAAGTTTACATAAATATTTGAATTAATGCTAGCTTTTTCCGATACAGGAAAAGCCACTACAACAAATCCCTTTGTTTCTTGTACGTACAAAATCTGTAGACACGATGCAAAATACCATAATGAAACATTATGCTTTTCAAAAAATACTTGAAAAGACAGAAGATTCAGTATCTGGGTGATCTTTCGGTTTCAGAAGGTCGTTGGGCTAGTTCCAGGTGAGAGTGAAATGATAGAGGATGCATTTGAAACTTTCTCTTTCATTCATCAACAAGAGAAGCCATTGCAGTACAAGGGCATAGATTCATTCTTTGTAAGTATTACCTTAAATCTGTCTGTCTGTTGGGCAGCACTACAAATCATGCACACACAATGCTGCCTGTTTGTACTAACCCAGTAAGGATGAGAGAGAAGCTTTATTGCATTGCATTATAGCTTTATAAGGAAGTTTAAAGGTACATGTGTAGTTTGTGGGAAATGGTGTTGTTTATTAAGTATTTGGGGGCAGGGGAGGGACAACCACAAATTCTGCTACCCTGAATTTTGAGCGTACCATGACCATGTCGTTTTTGCTTGGCTGCACATTTTGAAAGGGTTAGTGAGCTTGCAAGTTGATTGAAAGCTCTGTGGTGTGTGAACTGGCCCAGGCTGAAAACTTCCTGAGGCCCTGCAGAAACTGATTCCCCTGATGAAGTTTGCCGAGGGTGTCATGATGGGTGAAAAGGGGGTACAGAGGGAGCACCCCCTTGTAGCTCTTGCATTGTGGTAATTCACCCAGCCTGTCTTTCCTTCCTATCAACATATTGTTTGTCTGCCCTTAGCTCAGCAGTCAAGTATAGCAAAATGCCCTTGCAGAGAGGTACATTCAGCATGAAAGATTTGCCCAGAGTAAGTTAAATTTTATGTACTTTTGATTGGTAGTACCGGTATCTTATAGGTTGAAGAGGCTTTATTTTCAGGGCGCTTACATGACAAGCTTAAATTCCAGTTTTACATATCAGTCTTCCTGCTATTAAATCCCCTTGCTTTGCATGAAGACAGGTTCCTTCCCTGTTGGGATTGTTAAACTGTCTAACTGCCTTTGGCAATTAGCAATTCATTCCCCATAATGCTTTGCTTATTGTAATATGTACTGAGGGTGTGTGTGTGTGTTTATCTGTGTTTTCTGGAGGTCGCAGTGACCTAATTCACCCCCAGGAATTGAACAGCGTTGGGCGCCTTATCTAGTGCATTAACAAGCTGATGCATCAATATAAGGTCATTTGAGTGCTTCCCCAGCAGATTTCATAGGCAAGGAGCAAGCATTTCCCCTAGCAACTAGGAATGTCAGAAAGGGGCAGTTTGGTAAAAGTTGAGGCAATGCACTAGGTATTTAGCCTGACAAGGAGAATTATAAGGAAGCCATGTTATCAACAGATCTCAGGTTAAGGCTCCAATCAATAATTACTGCATGCTTGGGTCCAGGTGTCAGCCCTGCATCTTTAATGCCTTGGTGTTTGTTTGTTTGTTTTTTAATTTATTAGCAAAGGCTCTTCATTGTCAGGATACTGAAGGTGAGACAGTTCTTGGGTGTGTAACTCAGCTCACATGTTAGCTGTTTGGCATTTCCGAGATCGAGACCAGAAAAGCCTCTGCCATTAAAGTTGGATGGATGCAGGTTTTGTTTACCTTTGTACATGCACCTCTCTGTTCCTTACATTTTGTCCAGAAGTGCATCCTCTTGCACTAATCTGTTTTCCTCTTTGTGACTTCTTCTTGTGTGTTCTGTCTTGTAAGGGTTCCAAGAAGGGTAACATTTTGAACTCTGCTACTGTATTTTTCTCAAAACCCTTGATTCATATCCTGAGGATCTGGTTCTGTTGGGATTACCTCCAAACTTCTGTGTAGTGCTAGGTGTTTTAATATCTTCTCTCTTTCCACTTCTCTCAGTTTCTCTTTCACCACTCTTTAAGTTCGGGTTCTTTACATTTCCACATCACTTATTTATTTTTTATTTTAAAAGCCCCCATGAAAATTCAGCAACATTTTAATGTGAATTTATCCGAATATACACATTTTTGCAAAGCCATTTCCCCTTACACAATGCATTTTTGTATGCTATTTTCACTAGTACTATATAAATTTTTATGCACACCACAAAAATGCATATTTTTGTACATGGTACTTGGCTGGAAAATTGCATTGCAAAATTTGGAGAAGTGCAAAGGATGGCTGTATTTCAGTTTGCATACTGTTTAGAAAAGCACACATTTGTATTTCTTGGCCTTTCCAATCTTGCCTTTACTATGTTAACGAAGCTTATTTATAGAGGATGAAAAGTCAGCTTCTCCCTCCTCTATGTCTGAAGTTTCAAGAATTTTAGGTGCAACAAAGAGATGCATTTTATTGGGTTTTCCAGTGAAAATATGGCCAATATTCCTACCATGAAGTCCTAGTTTCATGTGCATAGTTGTTTAATGCAGGGATCTTGCAATGGGAACCACAGTGGTTGATACAGAAATAGATGGTTGGTTGCATTTTGGCATGGAGCTGTGAGCAATCTTGAGCTGTTTAAACCCTCCAACAGGGATGTCTTAGATAAAGATGTCTTAGAGCAGTGGTTTTCAACCAGTGTGCCTTGGCTCGTCTCCGTTGGGCCACTAGGACTGGGGACATCCTCTGCCCAGGTCCCTGTGGGGCAGCATGAGGAGGCACCTTCCTTTGGGGCAGGGGGGAATGTTCAGAGACTAGGGGCAGCAGCAGCGGCTGCCTGGAGGACTCCCAAGGAGAGGGGAGAAAAGAGGAGGCTGAGGGAACACTCTACAAGGGAAGGTTTCGAAAAGAGGTGAGGGGCTGCCAGCTCTGCAGGCAAGGGGTGACCTAACTGGGCTCCTGAGCCCCACAGGGGTGCCGCGGAAAGAATGCAGTTGGTCAAGGGAGCCGTGGACTCAAAAGAGGTTGAAAACCTCTGTCTTAAAGAATGTTGTCTTCTAGTTCTATAAAGCATAACTACTTTCCCCTAAGACTGACACATCATTTTACAGGGGTTGCTGTGATGAGGATTCCTAGTTTAGCTCTGTCTTGAGCCTTCTTTATCTTTGCCTAGGTGTCAAAGTGAAGAACCCAGGTGTGATGTCTTGTTCCTTTAACTCTTCATCTTAAAGTTTTTACTTTAAGAAGTTTTACTTCTTCTTTGATTCTCAGTTCAGTGAAAAGGAAGCTTGCCATGGTTGCTGAGCTCTAGCCAAAATTTATAATACATGTAACTCAGCAAAATGTATTTACATACAATGTATTTCTTTTTAAGCCTGAGTTTAAAATATAAACTATAATTAAAACATGAACGATCACCGAGCAGAAGCTCCAACTAACCTCTTGCCACTTAAAGCTCAACCAAATAGTCACTTTGGCGAGTATGAATGGAAAAGGAATGGCATAAGAATGGATCATGTTCACAATACATCCCTTTCTTCTGAGAGCTTAGTATGTCACTTTATAATAGGAATTGATGTGCAGATGGTATAGTTAAGATGCCATGATCATGGAGATATTGATAGGACATATGAGGATAGTGCGGCATAGTATGTAGGGAAAACCTGTCAGTAGTGAGTTATGTATTTGATTTTTGAATAGCTTTGTAAGTGTTGTGGTAAAGGTAAAGGGACCCCGACCATTAGGTCCAGTCACGGACAACTCTGGGGTTGCAACACTCATCTCGCTTTACTGGCCAAGGGAGCCGGTATACAGCTTCTGGGTCATGTGGCCAGCATGACAAAGCCGCTTCTGGCAAACCAGAGCAGCGCACGGAAACGCCGTTTACCTTCCCACTGGAGCACTACCTATTTATCTACTTGCACTTCGTGCTTTCAAACTGCTAGGTTGGCAGGAGCAGGGACCGAGCAACGGGAGCTCACCCCGTTGCAGGGATTCAAACTGTCGACTTTCTGATCAGCAAGCCCTAGACTCTGTGGTTTAACCCGCGTGGTAGACACCTATTTGATCTGAGATGTAAGAATAGCAAATCTAAGCATTTGATCTATTTAAAATAAATTATCCGCTAACTTTAAACTCAGACACTAACAAGCCTTTGAAAAGTTTGTTCTTTTTCTCCTTCAGATATGTAATGTCCTTTCCCCACACCATAGTGGGCCAGCAGAACGAACAGATTTAAGTGCCACACGATGGGATAGGTATATATGTATATAGTTTTAATTTTATCAATGTTTAATTGTTTTTTAATGATCGTGTTTTCTTTGTTCTTAGCAATTCTTGTTTTTATCTGTAAGCCATCTTGTGTCCTGTCAGGGCAGAAGGCGGAGTATAAATTATTATTATTATTA
The DNA here is from genome assembly GCF_963506605.1 of Zootoca vivipara. Classification (NCBI taxonomy): domain Eukaryota; kingdom Metazoa; phylum Chordata; class Lepidosauria; order Squamata; family Lacertidae; genus Zootoca; species Zootoca vivipara. Next base: position 45,088,817 of record NC_083276.1, read on the forward strand.
TTATTATTATTATTATTATTATTATTATTATTATCTGGTTGTGAGTAGTTCTCGCAGGATCAATTTGGTGCTGGGTGCTGGCAAGGAACAGGTCCAACAACTGCTCTTGATAATATAATTGGTAATTTCTAACACTATTAATAGAAAACCAGGGAATTTCTTGTAACCAAAAGAAACTTTCATTATCTTTTCATCAAACCTCTGTGCACTTAACTGCCTGTGAACTGTAAGCATCAACAACACATAAATTGTTTCTCTTACTTGAAAAAACCAATAACTTATTCTATAAATGGAAGCTGTCATGTCACAAATCTATTGTTTCTTGAAATATTCTTAAGAGGGTAGATCGAGGCTCTAGGTGGGGTGGAGCACCCCCTGACCTCGTGTCAACTGTGGCCCCATGTAGGGGTTCAAGTCCAAAGCAGGATTTGTTGTGTGAAGCATTGGGAAATAAAACTGAGCCAAATGTGAAATTGAAAGTATCAACACAGTTACGAGAAGCAGATACACAAAGCCATGTGTAAGGGGGACTCCCTACAGGGAGCCAGCCCCCATCATCCTAACATCCACCTCGCCAAGCACAGGGAGCAGTAGTGGGTCTGAAGCAGCCAGGGGAGAAGGGAGAGACTCGGAGGGAGAGAGAAGCCAGTACGCAGAACGATGGGAAAGCTCAGGGGAGGAGAGATGTAGGCAAGGGCTCAAGGATTCCACCGCCTTGAGCAGAAGGAGGCTGAGAGGGCATCACTCCTTCCGGCACAAGAGTTAAGGAGAGCACCGCAACGCAGGTCAAGGGGGAGGCGTTTTGGGGTGCCCTGACTACTTTGCTGGTGTAGAAACAGACGTACACCATTGCTGGATTCAGATTTGGAGAGAGAGGTCATGTTTTAAGCTATCTCTGCACTGTAAATACTTTGCACAATAAAAGTCTTTAAAGACAAACTGGACTCAAGCGGAGTTACTCTAGAGTAGCCACGACGACCCTCTGACACCATGTTAATGTGGCATGTATTGATTTTACTGACATTTTGTAGGACAGGTCATGAAGATGGTTGGGTCTTACACAGATCATTAAAATAGTTCCAAAATAAAGGGATAGCACAGCATGGCCAACATAAGCTTAGCTGTGCTTCTGTTTTCCATAACAAAAGAGCACTTGGATCCTTACAAATTGAAGATAATGATAGTAATAGCAGAACATTCTAAAGCAAAACTAAAGTAAGAAATAATGGGGACGAGAATGGTGATTTGGTTGGATATATTTAAAGCCAGGGAATTCTAAAGCCCGATAAGAGAATAGCATATGAGTTAGATAACCCACGGGTAACCATTGTGAACATTAGAAATTGCAAGGGTACTGACTAATGTTTTGGGAATTAAGATTGCAAAATTACCAGAGAGAAGACCATCTCTGATAAACAAATCTTTCCACTACAGTGTTTAGACTTTGTCCGTCACTGACCAATTGTCCACCGAACTGGGTAAATATGATTTACCTCAAGAACAACTTGCAGACCTGCTGAGAGAGTAGCATTAAGTTTTCAAATCTGTCCTGTGATTCAGGAACCCACAACTATTTGAATTTGGGGTTAAATTTGTAATCAGGACCTGTGCTTGTGGATTCTGTTTAGAAAACTACCGCAAGTAGAAGAAAGAGAGTTCAGAGGGAAAGAATGCAGTCTGAGCAGTGACTGTTAAAAATAAACAAATAAAAAATAAAAAATAAAAGTCTTCCAGAAACAACACTATATATCAGGAATATACACTGGGAACCTGATACTATTCAAACATTATTGGACTCCACCTCCAATCACCCCTGACCATTGACCATGCTAACTGGGGTGGAGGGGAGCTTTTATCCAACAGAACCTGGAAGGCTACAGGTTCCCTTGCTTCGTCGTGTAGCATTTGTATCTTGATCCTGTAGTTTTTTACACAGAATAAACTCCTGCCGAGTTCAGTGGGTTGTACATCTAGGTCATGAATTGTTTCCTGGAGTTTTAATTCTGAAACAAGAAGAGAGCTATCACTTTGTTGTTGTTTAGTCGTTTAGTCATGTCTGACTCTTCGTGACCCCATGGACCATAGCACGCCAGGCACTCCTGTCTTCCACTGCCTCCCGCAGTTTGGTCAAACTCATGTTTGTAGCTACGAGAACACTGTCCAACCATCTCATCCTCTGTCGTCCCCTTTAAACACAATTAAATCCTGGGAAGTCAATTGGCCTACTTTTGGTAGTGACTTTGTACTGTCCTTTAATTATTGGAGCATTGGAGGCTGAGCTGGTAATGGTATTGTGTTGACTCTTAAATTGCACAAACTGGTTTTTCATGACTTTAGTGTACACCCCGCCAAGGTTTACACTGGAAAATATAGCCACCGTGTATCCTAGGGAAGCTGTTCTGTGATTACATGCTCCTAGTTAGCTAGATGAAAGGCCTTATAGGTTGTCCTAAGAGAGGGACAAGATCAGGGAAGGGCAGAGACACAGCACACAGCTAAGTTTTATTGACAGCTTTTCAGCAGCATTGAGCTTAGGAAGCTGCCAAGACAAGGACAAGGGTGTAAATGCTGAGATTTGTATTTTGAATGCTGGTTAGCCTAAACTGGGCCTTGAAGCTAATATTAGAAATACAGTAGGGGCTTCCCATTGCCATCCACTGGGGGAGCGGCTTTGCCAACCAACATAGACCTGGTCCAAAGGTTATTTTAAGCCAAATATTGGTTTGTTTTTGGTTACAGCTTGTGGCTCCATGAGCGTGGGTTTGGAGAACCTTGGCTTAGCTCAGCCTAGTCCAGTGTAGCAGCAAAAAGGACCAGGGAGAGGCAAAGTGGCTGCATGCTGCTTTCTGGAGCCTGCACATTCATTCATGTTAAGCCAAGGTTTGTCTTAGTATGAAATGTGAATCAGGCTACACTCTGCTTTACTGTAGGTGTGGCCCATCAACCGTTGACCAGTTAAAATCCATAATGGCCCTCAATTCCCAGTTACTCAAATGCTGAATATGGGGGTGTACCAATGAGAAGAAAATACCAACCTGGAGTGATATCCTGTCTTTACATTCTTTGAGTTTTCCTCCCTGAAGTCCACCTAACCTAAGCACTCGCCTCCAGGCTGCTGTCATGCAAGGCTAATCAGATGAGGGAGCTGCTGTCTTAGGTCCTAGAGCTTCCCTCCTGGCCCACTTGGCACAACCTCATCTTTGTTGCAAGGAAAGCCATTTAGTAAAAGGGGGAGGGGTAGATATATTATTATTTTTTTTAAGTAAATGGCCATTATTTTTTCCTGAAGTCATTAGGGTTGTTGTTTGGAGGGGATATTGATTTGCTTTAAGATGTCTGGTTGCTGTGGCTGTGCATATGTGGCCACAATTAATCTTGTGGCGGAGAATTCGCTAATGAAGAAGCATAAATGAGCTGTGTTAAGGTCGTTAGTGGTCATTGGATGTCTGCATACAGCAATTGCTCCTGCCCTTAATGGCATTTCTGGTCATTAAGGTTTCACAATTAATGACAACCGCTCTTTTTAAATATGTGTGCGTGTTGGGAAGCAAGCTCTTCTTCAAGAATTCCATCTGTTTTCTCTCAGATGTGTCTGACTTACAGTATTCTTTTAGAAAGAAATCCCTTCACAAAAACCTCTGTTTTTAATTCTGGGGCTGCTGTAAAACAATGGTGAAATGACCAATGAATCCAGAGATGATTGCAAGCTAGGAAACGGTTCTACTTCAGGGCTGGTTCTACTTCAAAACAGCTGACTGTGATGAAGAGTTTGCGTTTTGCTGGAGATTCTGTGTAAAGAATGTGCATGGGCCTTTGGTGAAAGAGGACCAAGGCAGTAATTTCTGGGATTCTTGTTATGGGATGCCTGCCAATGAGCGAACGACAAAGTGAAGGGAAGTGCACAGAAAGGAGAGCAAGATTGGGGAAACTTTAGGGAGCGCCGCAACCCCAGAGAAGGTCACGACTAGACCTAATGGTCAGGGGTCCCTTTACCTTTTATCCATCCCCAGGTCATCCCCCAATTAGGACTCTTAAGCAAAACACTTCAAAAATTTCAAGGAAAGCAAACAAAGAATCTGAAGAAGGAAACATTTCTCATGGGGATTTCACACATCCTAAATCTCAGTCAGCTGAAATGACTAGATAAATTGTTGTTTGTTGTACTGGATAGTTGGACAGCTGGTAGAAAATTAAAACTAATAATAAGGGAAGTGCCTCACTGAGATAGGAAGGGCCCTCCCCTCAACTGTCATTTCAAATGTCTCCCCTGCCTGTCCCTCAACTGTAATGTGTAAGTCTCAAGCATCTTTCTTTTTTTCAGATCAGTCACATGATATAATAAAAATGAAAATGAAAATAAGAAAAATAAAAATAATTGGCACCAACAGACACGTATTTCTTGTCTCCCCATATACTGTAGTTATTATGGGTTGCAAGGCTTACAGACAATTATGAACCTTGTAAATTCCAACACACACGCACGCACGCACGCACAAACAAACACATACACCTGCCTTTAAACATTCATAACAAGTTGTTAGTTCAGTGCTACTGTGTATTGTGAGGGTTTCCTTTTTCCGCTCTTTTTTATTATTATTTAGCTTGGTAGAAGTGAATTGCTCCACCAGGCAGACTTCCAATTAATCACCAAGTGCTTGTTCAGGAGAACCTACCCTGATGTCATAGACAAAAATATACAGAATGTGTAACTCAGATCCAGCCTGAAGTAATATCCTACTGCTCTGGGTGACATAGCAGTTTTGCATTGTTGCGTTAAACTCATGAGGACCAAATTATACATTTATTTTTTCCCCAAAATATCTGGGGTGGGGAAGAGAGATGGATCACAGTTGCAACATGTTGTGGGGCCTTAACCCTTCCCCTGCACATGATGGCTTTTGTCCAAATCACTGTTCTCAGATCTCTTATATGGGGAGACGCAATCACAGATCTCCCATTCGGTGTCTGGTTTAGCAGTCAGGCCCACCACTCTTTGACATTACAATAAGCTATGTGTACACAGGAATCGGTGGGACTCCTAACATGCAAATTACATTCAAAACCTCATAGAACCGTCCAGGTTCAAGATGAGTGGGCATACCCAGACAAGTAGAAGAAGAGGGCTGGTTGAATGGCTAGACTTGAGAGGAACAAATGCAAGGTGGCACCACCGAAATAGCCCATGCATGGTCATTCTTGCAAACAGTTGTCTAGAATTGGCTGCTCGCTAGGGTTATACTCATAATAGCTTCAAGTGCTCACCTTAGAAAATAGAATTTGTGGAGGGGAGACAACAAAAAGACAATAGAGGCTGTTCCGTGGCCCAGAAGTGGTCTTTTGAGTTTGGTGGCTCTGCTCAGAGGCCTAAACTAGATGTGATATGCAGTGGTGCTCATGTTTCCCTTGACCTTTTTGAAGACCAAAAGCAGCCTTAGGAAGTGAGTCTGAACAAAGGAATGGCGGGTAGGAGGATATGCTCAATTCTTTTCCATCTGTCATTTCCCTCCCTGCTCAGTCTTTTCCATTCCAGCCGCTGCTTCTCCACCTCCGTGGAAAAGATACAGGTGCCTTTTGTCTCCTTCCCCATGAAAAGCAGTGGGGGGAGTTGGGCAGAAAAATGGAAGAGGGCGAAAGGCTTAAACAGCCTCCCTCCAGCCCATGATCCTTGAACTTGGAGCCTCTTGAGTCTACTTGTGCTTTGCAGGAAATACTAAGGGACAATACTGGTGACAGCCAGCCACAATGAGACCGAATAACTTCAGAGCTGAGCCATTATCCCCCTAGGAGTTCTTCAGAATCCTTTGAGAGACTGGAAGAAAAGAAAGGTGAATGCTGTCTAGCCGCAGCATTGTGCAGAAATACAACAAGAGTGAGGATCAATTCTTCGGGAATTTTCACTGCTCCTTGTTGCTGCTCCTTGTAACCACGTTCATTTTGAGCACAGCTCTTATGCTGATTGATTTCATTCCAATCAAAAGTCATTTCGTCCCTACCCCTGCCCAATTGCTAACGACTGCAAGTCTTAAGCCATGCAAATACTTGAAATGACAAGCTTGTCCTGTAGGACGCCACACGTATGTCCTTTGCTTACTTTTGCACATGTGCATTTTGGATGCATGTCAAAACTTGGGAGTTGCTGAGACAGGGATGTAAAAGACTGCTTGTGAGAGATGAATATTGCATATATGTAGGCAAACCTTGGAGGGATGGGAGACGTGGTTGAGAAGGTGATTGTTGTCATTATCTCAGTGGTCTACTGTTGTCTTTCTTGTTTTGCAGAAGGAACACTGACCCTACCTTTGGTTTGTTTGTTTGTATTTCCCCCCTCCCCTCCAGAACCCCCCATTGCTGATCCTGCTACCGTAGTCCTGCTGTTTTGCAAAGCTGGAATCGACACGCATGTAGGGGAGGGGGCCAGAGTCCCTGCAGCTGTCCCCAATAGATGTGACTGTTATGCTAGCTTTCCTTCGTTTATTCCTTTTGTAGATTATTTTTGGTTCTGGGGGTCGTTGGGAGGTGTGTCCCCCTCCCCTTTTGTTTGTTTGATCCTGAAAGGTTAGCTGTGCAATTTGGTTTCTTCTGTGCGAACCAACCTTGGGAGTGCAGAGCTCTTAAAAATACAAATTCCTATTGCAGCCGCAAGTTTCAAATTGGTCTCCAAGTGAGGTGGTGGGCAAAGCCCACATTGATTCATTTAGAAGAGGGAGGCGCTATTTGTTCCTTCCTTTCACTCTCCTTGTTTTTGTAAAAGAGGAAAAAGAAGAAAAAGCCCACAATGTTTTTAAGAGCTCTGAATAAAACTGCTTTGCCAATGGGGAAGCGGGAAGGGATGACTTGTGGTTTTTCTTGTGCCCGGCAGCAAAAGGGTTAATGCCTGCTTTCCTCTTTGATATCCATTAGTTTGGAGCCCATGTTGTGATTGGTCCATGTCCATGTGTGTTTTGTTCCTGAACTTTATGACTTTGATTAAAGGAGCAATCCAAAGCGCGCCTGACTAAGGGTGGACATTTCCCATTTCTCTAGGTCACCCAACCTGCTTGCAGTTCACAGCAAACATGACTGAGGCTGTCAAAACCTACCAGTGGCAATGCATTGAGTGCAAATCCTGCAGCCTCTGTGGGACGTCTGAGAATGATGTAAGTTCATCTTCATTACCGGTATTGAGATTAGCAACTTAGTTGAAAGGCCACAAGTGCCCACGTACCATTTGCAATGTTCATTCATTTAAATCATAGCACTTTCCGCGAACAGAAGATAGCCTTTTCTATGATCTATAATGCTTTGGTGTGCACACATGAGCTCTCTCTCTTCCCTGCCCCATTGCTTTGAACTGTTATACAGGATCATTTAAGCTGATAACACCTGGCACAAATGGATCGAGGTGATAACAAAACTGTGATGGTTCAGATGGCACAACCCAATGTCCTTCATGAGGCTCATTTGCTCTACCCAGGATGTAACCACTAAAGAACTTCGCAACAAGGGAGGGACAAGCACTGCATTTTCCAGCTCTGCAGATACCCACAGCACAACCAAGGGAAGGAGTGCTGCTAGTGCTCCTTTCCCTATCCCAAGGAAATTAAAGCAACGGCAGCATAAGCTAGAGACCACCCTGCACTATTTCCTTGAAACCACATACAGTACATGATGTGGCTTCCGGTCTCAGGAAGGGTGTTTCGCAAGATGTGGCCCAATGCAAACACCATCCCCTCTGCACAGACAGCAAGGGAAATGGAGGCTTGTGATAGGGTCCCATCATTTTACGGCAGAGGAAGGGAACTTGAGGACTTCCAGACAGGGGCGTAGCGAGGCGCCGTGACACCCGGGGTGGCAAATTGCCATGCCCCCCGGGGGGCACGCCGTCGCTACGTAACCACGCATGTGTCACTATGTAGAGAGGGATCGCAACCCCCCCCCGCAAATTCAAAACGGAGCCTGGGCGCTCCGTTTAGAAGTTGCGTGGGGGCGCGCAATCCCCCTCTACCTAGCACGCATGTGCAGTGGGATGCTGCACATGCATGCTAGGTAGAGGGTGAGCGTGCACCCCGTGACTTCTAAATGGAGCCTAAATGGAGCCTCCCGGCTCAGGTGCCAATTGTGGGGCGGGGGCGCGGCCCCGAGTGCCACACCCCCTCCAGCAGGCACCCGCATGTCACCCAATCGCTCGGCCGGTGCGCCTGCAGCTTCTTTTGTTTTTTTTCCCCTGAGGCTGCCGTGCAGAGGTGACGGGCGGGGGCGCAGCCCCGAGTGACACTCCCTCCAGGGCGGTGCCCGGGGCGGGTCGCCCCCCCGCCCCTTGCTTGCTCCGGCCCTGCTTCCAGATGTTGACAGTCTCCAGCTCCCATCAGGCCCATCCAGCTTAGCCAGTGGTCGGAGATGATGCAAGATGTGGAGGGCCACCGATTCTCTACCTTTTAATAAGGCATCTATAAGAAAAGAATGTTCCTCTCTGATCTGGGTTTGAATATGTGTGGACTTGAACTATGATAGCGCAGGGTGGTTCAAGCCTCAGAGTATTAGGACCTGGAATATGTTTTGGCTGCAGGCCAAACATATTCCAAACACATTGGCGAACATGCAAAGTCCCAAAGGTAATGTGGTAGAATCACCGTTCACTTATACGTACCGGTACATTAGCTTTGCAAGCACTCTTTAGTAAAATGCTTGGAAATCTCAGATCTGAAGATGGAATTTATTTACCTCTCTTCCTTCCTCCCCCTCCTGATACCACTGGTGTCATTTGGCTTAAGTAGGCTGCCGAATTTCCCACCTGGTCTAATTTGCTGTTTTGTTTTGCTTAATTTTTTAAAAAATAATACTTTAAAAAAATCTGCCCACTCATATAAAATATCAAGATGGAGCACAACAATATAAGGAGGTTGTTGTAAAGCAAAAGAGACCACAAATAAAATATTGAATAATCATTAAAAATGACTGTCTCATCTTGAGAAAATGCGCACAGCCTGTTGGTGTTAAAGGGTCTTCAAGAGATGACTGAAAATTAGCATTGAGGATGCCTTGTGAATCTCTGCTGCAGAAGCGGCTCAAAAGGTGGGATAGAGCCACTGTCCTAGCTTACTGGAAGGGAGAAGGGCAGGAGAGAGGCGGTGGGGAGGTTGGTGTAGTGGAAACTCACCGGGAGGAATGCTGAATTAACTCCTCGGGTGCATTTGCATCATGCCAACCTCCCTATTTCCTTGCCACTCCCCCTTCCTCCTGGTAAGTAACAGCGACCCACATAGCAGTTCTGTTCCACCTGGCAAGCAGCTTCTCTTGGCACAGGAGATTTTAAGCATCTTTCCAAGACAATAACAGGCAACAACAATAATAAAAAAACAAAACAAGCTGCTTACTGAAACCCCTCTTGTTTTAGCAAGGAAACTCACCCCCCCCTCTCTCTGTGTGTGTGTGTGTGTTGATGCTGCTGTTAGGCCATGCCCTGAGCAAGATGAGAGATTCCTCCCTCCATTCGAAATACAAGTTGCAACATGCATGCCAGCTATGTCCAGAAATCCTGCCTGTGGAAAAGTGAGAACAGAGTGACAGTCATTTCAGAAAGCAGGAGGGATGTTCCTGTCTCTTATCTGCATTCATATATGTTCTCTGTTGTCTTCTTGCCACAACTTCATATTTATAGTTCCGCAATGCACCCATTTTATGGGATACTTTCAGCTGTTATGACAAATCTTATGTCTGCCTTCTTCTCTTTCCTCCTAACAATCTTGGATCAGGACCAGCTGCTCTTCTGTGATGACTGTGACCGCGGCTATCACATGTATTGCTTAAACCCACCAGTCTCTGAACCTCCTGAAGGTAACATTGCTTGGAATCTACCTTATTGTTGCTGTTGCTGTCAAATATTTCTATCCCTTTTTTCTGCTCAGAGAACACTCAGGGTACCATTTCCAACTTTATTTATTTATAATAAATTTATTTATTTATTAAATTTATTAAATTTGTATACCACCCTTCATTCAAAGATCGCAGGGCAGTTCACAACAGAAAAATACAAAATGAAAAACACAATACACAATAAAACAAAAGCAAACACAAAACAAATCCATAACCCCCCCTCCAATACTTAAAAGGCCATAGAATGTTAATCAGCCAAGTGTCTGGTTGAAGAGAAATGTTTTTGCCTAGCGCCTAAAGATATGTAATGAAGGTGCCAGATGAGCCTCCTTGGGGAGAGCATTCCACAAACAGGGAGCCACCACAGAAAAGGCCCGTTCCCATGTTGCCAAAATATAGAACGAGGTAAAGACATTTTCAACATTTTCAACGACGTTTTCAACGACGTTTATGGAAAAAGGTAAAGTAGTCAGTGTTGTAAATCATGCTATGTATGTGCAATTACACAATATGGCTTTGTCAAAGGATTCACAAATACTAATGCAAACTCCTTGCACATCAAACAGAATTTGCACCAGCAGATGAGTTCAGGTGAATTATAACTTGCTTTGCAAGCTTTTTAGAAGTCTACACTAACAAAAGTAACACAAACCAATGGGTGGTTTCTTGACTTAGAAAACATGACCGTTCATGAGACCTAATTACATTTAGAGGTGTACACCTGCTTCAGATGAAACGTAAATCACAAACTGAATCAGCATGCGTTGGAGAGATTTGGACCTTTTCTGAAACAGAGCAAGTCTTCTCCAAAGCAATTCATGGCAAATGTGGGTTGCTCCTGAAGTTGCAAGGGTACTTAAGAGTCTCAGGTGTTGAAAACTGATGCATATTTAGCAGCAGGGAGAAGTAGGCATTTGCAAATCATGGTTCTTTCTGGTATTGTTAAAGACGAGTAACCAGAAGCAATCTCCACTTTTCCATCTACTGTAGAATTATGACATGATGAAACAGCATCTCCTGAAACTGATAGGTCTACAAGCAGGCATATGTAACCTCTCCTTTGTTGTATTAGGTCAGCTTAGGCCAGGAATGAGCTAGATATTGTTGGACAACAATTCCCACAAACCCTGGCCATGCTGGCTGGGGCTGATGCAGATTGGAGTCTGACAACATTTGGGAGGGCCACAGGTTCCCCTTGGCTTAGGCCAATAGCACAAAGCTCAGTGTTAAATAGTGCTTTATTACAGCAGCAAAAGCAGACAAGAAAACTGCTTCCTACTTCCTGCCCCCTAGTTACTCATTGTCATACCTGCCAAGTTCCTGCCGGAAAAATAAGGGATCAGCAGACCGGAAGTAGCGCTGCCGCCATTTTGGAACTGGGTAGAGCAGCACCAGAAGTCGCTTCTGAGTATGCTGTGCCCAGTTCCAAAATGGCCACCGCGCCGGAAGTCATGCTGCGGCCATTTTGGAACTGGGCAGAGCAGCACTGGAAGTCGCTTCTGAGCGTGCTCCGCCCAGTTCCAAAATGGCCGCTGTGCCAGAAATCGCTTCTGCGCATGTCCAGAGACTCCAGACATGCGCAGAAGGAGCCTCCCCCGGCCGGTAAGTAAACCGGGAAAAAACAAAAAAAAATCTGTTTTTCCAGCTGGGAAAAACAGGGGTTTCCCGGGGAATACGGGAGACTTGGCAGCTATGCTCATTTTAACAGCTGCCTTATTGACTCTACTACACACTCGGGTCAAACTTTGTTTTCTTCAAAGTTTTGGAACAAGTGATGGTTTTTGGAAATAATCTCTAGTGTTGTGACTGTGTGTGTGTGTGTGTGTGTTGACTTCAACAGAAGCTAAGGAGTGATTTTCCAGATTGTTTGATGAGGCTCATGCCTGTGCCCTGGGAAATCAACCAGTTAACTAAATAATTAAATGTGTTATGTGAGTCCAAAATCCTACCTCACAGAGTCAACTGCCAGCCAAATCTCTACATAGTTAACTTCCTTCTGATCAGCCTCATAGGGAAGTGGGGGGACAGAAGTAATTTTGACACATCTTCAGCTATCCATCTGTTTATTAGGCTGAATACAATACAATTTAGTGAAACCACCCAAACGAAAAGGTATTGTACATTTGGCAAACACATGTACACTCTCTAGGCACTGCCACTCACTATGCACACTGTATACAATACATCACTGTATCCCCCTTGTTTATAACCCCATTTGGTGCTGCATTCCACTGCAAAGTGGGAGAGAACAGGCACTGTAACCTTCCAACAGCTTGACTTCACCCCCATAGACTCCTCCATTGTCTCCAAAGATGGATGGATGCCAGCCTTGTCTTTATCACACAACTGTGACAAACATCACTGTAATTACAGTAGTTGTAGCTGTGTGGTGCTTTAAAGATCGCTTTTTAAAACCTCAATGCAGGTATGTATACCTGCACTCATGCACTGACGCAGAAATGTGCACAGCATATTTCATTAGAGCAGTGATGGCCAAACTTGGCCCTCCAGCTGTTTTGGGACTACAGTTCCCATCATCCCTGACCACTGGTCCTGTTAGCTAGGGGTGATGGGAGTTGTAGTCCCAAAACAGCTGGAGGGCCAAGTTTGGCCATCACTGCATTAGAGTGTGTACCCAAGTAAAGAAATTTTTTTTTTAAGGATTGTACCACCTCAGAGTGGTGGAGGGATGGGTGCCAACCAAAATTGATGCTTCCAGTGGGGAAACATCTGGAGAACTCTTGCATCTTTTGTCATTTGGTCCTGAATATAAATATATATATAGCATGTCCATATAGCATGCACACACAGAGGAATATGCATATTCATAGGTGCCAACTCCCAGATTGAAAAATCCGGGATCGGCACCAGAGGTCGCGCTGAGGCCATTTTGGAACTGGGCAGAGCATGCGTAGAAGCAACTTCCGGTGCTGCTCTGCCCAATTCCAAAATGGCCACAGCACCAGAAATCGCTTCTGCGCATGTCCAGAGACTCCAGACATGTGCAGAAGGAGCCTCCCCGGGCCAGTAAGAATCCAGGGGATTTATGTTTTTTTTTTTAATCCAGGCTGCCAGCAGGAAACGGCTGGGAAAACGGGGGTTTCCCGGGGAATACGGGAGACTTGGCAGCTATGTGCATATTTGGATCCACATGTCTTCCAACCTGCAAATGTTTTACCTGTAGGAAATGTGTGACATACAAATTGGTCCCTTTGTGTAGTGCAGTTTAAATAGCTTTCCCACTTATTCTGCCTGACATTGTTTGATGTACCCCAGGACCACTCACTGATCTGATGGTTTTATTGTTGTATTTATTTATAGGGAGTTGGAGTTGTCATTTGTGCCGAGAACTTCTCCGAGAGAGAGCATCCGCCTTCTGTTTCCAGCCCTAGAAGAGTCTCCATGGACCAGGACTGGGCTTGCTCCTGGACTTTTGGCACCAGCACACAACTGTCATCCGTCACCTAAGGATCTGTGTCACTACAAACACACCTGTACACACATGAAAGAGAATGGACATTCAAAGAAAATTCTGTGGTATTTGCTGTCCAAGTATAGATTTCACAAATCTTGTACCTCCTGGGTTCTACTAGAAGGAACACACTTTTTTTTAATGTTTCCCATCCCCACTGCAGTGCATGATTGCAGATATGCCGTAATAGATTCACATGTGTTATGATAATAGCAAAGCGGGGAACTCTTGTAACTGTTGGTATTTAGGCATTTAAACTGTGTGGCATTGTGTTTTTTGTTTGATCTGTTGTCCCCCCCCCCACTCTAGCACCCCAAGAGAAATGCCAATGTCATCTCCACATCCACAGCAGAGCTGTGGTGAAGATATTGAGAAGTATCATTCGCTACAGGTGTCTTAGAGGTGTCTCTTCCCCCCCCCCCCAGCACACCTTTAGATGTAGAGGACCTTCAACGGATACAATAGCTCAATTCTTTCCTAGTCATTAACAGTAATGCCCAAGCTACATGTTGGTTGCTACCAGTCCAAGTCCTCCCAATTCTCTGGTAACATGTATGTGGAGATGTGGAACCTGTGACTCTCCAGATATTGTTGGTCTACAACTTTTCAACACCATCCCTAACTGTTGGCCATGCCCTCAGCTTCCTGCTTTACATGGGGTTGAAGTAGATCTGAGCAGGTGGGAAAATTCAGCCCTGGGGTCCAAATATCGCTCTCCAGGTTGCTCAGAATTTCCCCCAAGCCACACCCCATCACTGTTCCTACTCCACATGCTGCTCAAAGTTCTTTTGCCTGGCTGGAATGTGTCCTTCACTCTGATAATGCCTCTCGCTTGCTGGGATGGAGAGGGGTGTGTGTGTGTGTGTGTGTGTGTGAGAAGAAACCTCTGGTTTTGCATTTGCATCTGTCGCTCTACCCATCTGTTCGCCTTTGGTCTCCCCCACCTCTGGCATGCAGCCTCGGGGAAGTTACCCACAAGGAAATGCTGTCCTCAGGCTCAAAAAGGCCCACCACCCTCCTGTTCAAACACATTGACCTGCCAACATTTAAGTTGGACCAAAGGACACAGTTTCTTCAGGCCTGATCAGAAGACTTTAAATTGGGAGGAACAAATGTGCTTAGGGTAGAGCACCCAGCATCCCATGGCTGTGTAGCATACTGTGGGCATGATCCATAGGAAGTTTTCTTATGGAAAGCCAGACCATTGATTCGGCTAGCTCAGTGTTGTCTACGACGACTGGCAGTTCTCCAGGTTTCAGACAAGAGTCTTTTCCTGAATCCCCATCCCTACGTGGAGAAGATAGGGATTGAACGTGGGGCCTTTTGAATGGAAGGCATGTGCTCCACCTCTGCACTGCATCATCACTAGTCCAGGTTAAGCATGTTTAAGTATCACAGATTTAAGCCCACGCTTAACTCTCTTCCATCTAAATCAATGGCTATGTACAGTTCTTAGGAGCATGATCCTAAATTTCCTCTAGTTGTCGTAAGGACATTTTTAAGTGTTTAAAGCAGGGGCTGGGGCTGTAGCTCAGTGGTAGAGCACCTGCTCTTCATGCAGAAGGTCTGAGGTTCAATCCCTGGCATAGACCCTTGGCCAAAACCCTGCTGAGTCAGTGTAGACAATGGACCAATGGTCTGATTCTGGATAAGGCAGCTTCAGATATTGCTATATATGTTACAAAACACTAAGAGACTTGGAAGTCAGAATGTCAGCCCTTTCCTTGTACCTGCAGATTTTAGTAACTGCTTAAAGGACTCTCTAGCAACTGCACTTCTGGTGTAGCAGCTGCACTCGGATGCAGCTGTCAGCAGTGGCCGTCAGCCCCAGAGAAGGTGCTGTGCTAAAGCAAAAAATCTAGAGCCTGGTGTTCCTGTAGAGTTGAATTGAGGATTTGCTTGATTCACGGAAATATACAGTGGCCATTACAACACATTTCCTTCCCTAAAAGAAGACCTGCAAACATTCTAGATGCTGTGTTCAAAACAAAAGAGAACCAAAGATGGTTGTAGTGTCCTACATCTCTTCTGTGGACCCTAGGTCTACTACCAATCAGTATCTAAGATGGCTACAGAATACATTGTGATTGTCAAGATACCCTGAGCCTCCAGTTGCAAGAAGGTGGAAGGGGATGACTGGGGATCCTTCATTCTATTAGCACCTGCTTTCTTGTAGCTTTATTTTGAAGGACCCAGTACTGGCACAGTAGGAGACAGGGCACTAAGCTGTTTATAACATTGACCTGTGGTTGTCTGAATGTCCTTATGATTGACACACTGTGTTTGACCCTTTTTCTTTCATTTGATTTTAGAGAAAGAATGGCTGTATGTAGATACATAAATTGTATACGTCCCATAACTGATTTGTTGTAATATGCCAGGGAAAACTTCTCAAAATTGCCATTTGCTTTGGTTCAAGGCCACCATTTAAGGTAAAGAAGCAACTTTGTTGTTTAGTCGTTTAGTCATGTCCGATTCTTCCTGACCCCATGGACCAGGACACGCCAGGCACTCCTGTCTTTTACTGCCTCCCGCAGTTTGGTCAGGCTCATGTTGGTGGCTTCGAGAACACCATCCAACCATCTCGTCCTCTGTCGTCCCCTTCTCCTAGTGCCCTCCATCTTTCCCAACATCAGGGTCTTTTCCAGGGAGTCTTCTCTTCTCATGAGGTGGCCAAAGTATTGGAGCCTCAGCTCCAACTAGGCTTTGTTTTTTAGAAAAGTGCAGGTCGTCATGTTTTAAAAGAAAACTCCAGCAAGAACAGAATCCTAATACTTCTCTTCAGGCCAGCTGCTAACAGTCACAAAGGAGCGTGCTCATTTCTGAGTGTCGCCAGATGAAACAAAAGTGAGGGGGGGAATAAATGCTGCTGGTAAAATGTTTTGCAATATGCAATATAAAATAGATTTTCTAGAATCTATTTTAAAGTGCCATAACCCACTACTCAGAAATAAGGGTGCAATTCCAGCCAAGGCTGACCACTTTTATGCCCCATAGATTTCAGCTGTGACTTTGCTTATTTCTGCCATGGAAAGCAATGAGACTCAGAGCCTAAAATCTTGATTCAAAAGTAAACCCCACTGAAGGGACTTGCTCCCCAAGAACCATGCATCAGATTTCAGTCATAAAAAGTTTAATTTTGACCGGCCGACTCTGTAAGGGTTATCATTTGCTATCACTGTGTACCTTTATGAACTACAGCACTGTTTTAGCACTAAGTTAAGTTGGCACACCTGCAGCTTCCATCCCATCAGCTTCCATTACCAGATGTGGTGTTAAGCACAGTGATTGTATGGCCCAGTATTGCCCAGAGGGAGCAAGACTGAGATGACACTTCAGTCACCATGGGGTTGAAATGTGTCATCTGAGTCGACGCAACGCTATGCAGCTAAAATTGAGTAGTAACCTTTGGGAAATGGGACTGCAGCAGGACGGATGTGCCCAGAATATGAGGTGCCCGTCTTGTGCCAGAGCAATCCACCCTGGACACTGTTGCTGCTACACATTTCTGTAGGCTCAGTACATCAACCTGCAGTACTCGGGGGGTCAGTTGCTCTGAAATAATTGGATTTGCTTTCAAGTATATTGTGTTTAAGATCAAGGGATGGGGTGAACAGTGTTATCTTGAAATGCCAATGCAACTATGTACATTTTAGTTAATCCCTTTGCTGAGTAATGCTCTGCATAGCACTGAGCAGTCATAGCAAGGCAAGAAACTGGTTCGGCTGTTTTTTAGGGTCAGGAAAATGGGGGGAAAGGCAAATGGAAAAAAGACCATCTGCTCACAGAACAAATCCATCTGCGGAATGGGAGGAGGCAATTTTGAGGTTTTCACCCTTCCCCGCAGCCCTTGTGCTCCCCTGAACATGTTTTGGGGAGTCACCAACCCACCATAGCAGATTAAGAGCGGGCCTGGAAGGCAGCAGGGGAGAGGGAATTGTCAGGGGGAATTGTCCTCACCCCTCATTCTGCTGATGAATCCCACCACTGGACACCTCCAAGAAGGACCTGCAAGAATGGAACCCAAGGAGGCATTTGAAGTCCCGTGTCTCTTGGCCCTAAAAGTTGTCTGAAAGGACAAAAGCGTTGGTTTTTGATGAACTCGAAGCAGTCCATGGAATGCAGCATGTCAAGCAGGGCAGTTACAAATCTTGTGTTTGCCTAATGTGGCACTAATGTGGAGGGAGGATATTTGCAGGAAAGGATCAGCTGACAGGTGGAGGTTCTTCGCCGTTCCCCCATATTGTGAGGACCTCTCCATCATGCCCATTCACGATGATTTGCACTCATAATGGTATCAGGGTGGCCTCGCTTTTAATAGTGTTTGCACCTGCAAAAGTTTTGCAGCAGACATCTCATAGGTAGTTTCCTATCAGTGCATGTCCCCAGGCTTTCCACTGAAATTCTGTAGCTTGTTCTACAACAAATGTCCCACTTCTGTTGCGCTATACCTCAAGGGTGCCCCTCTAGATGGCAAATAACTAACAAAGCAGAATGCTGTGTGAGTGGTATAGTATACATCCGCCACTAATGCACTGTTGTTGTGTCACTGACATGTTGCAGAGCACACCTGCAACTCGTCTCCCCAGCTAATTGGGAGGAGCCCTGGGAAGACTAGAACACTCTTCTCTGCCCGTTAATTCTCCTTTAAAAATTCTATCCCATTCCTTATTACTGTATTCCTGGGCAATTTGTTTGCTGAAGTGATGTGTAGCTCCACTGGGATCAATGGAAGTCAGATAGGAAGACGGCCAAGGCTGCATTTGGGGAAATGTGCACTCTTCGAAGCTTCTCTGTAAAGTGAATCACCTGAGCGTTTAAATGTACATTGTCAAAAGAAGTATCACTTGAAGTTATTGCCACCACCTCCTCAACAAATTAAAACACAATGAATTATAAAATAACACAGAATTGCTTTTTCTTGTTTGCATTGTCTGTAACCTTTTGTATTCATTATGATGAGATTGGAGCACATAGCAAGTTGCACATTTATATACCCGGACTCATACGTATGATGCAACCAAGTTCTACAAAGGACAAGAGAACCATTTAGAGCCATCAAAAACTTTGTCTGCTGTTGGATCACAAGAAAATGCATTATTATTCCTCATATTCTCTTGCACTGAGAGTTGTTTGGGTTCATAAAAATGGCCTTGCAGGTAGATAAGGTTATTGGGTCTTATGGAGAAGCCAAGTATCAAGTGTCCGTTTGGTTTTTGTGTACCATGGTGAGCAGCACTCAAAGCACTAGCATTTTGCAAGCATAGAGAGAACAATCTGTGCCAAGTTTGGTGTGTGACATCTGCATCTGCACAATCAACTCCATGCATGGCAGGGAAGGAAAAGTCAATGCAACCTGACCCAAAACGGCAACGCTGCTGCTACGTACCAGAGAGACCCATGAGAATTGGCTCCAAGTTGCAAGACTTTTCGATTCCAGTGTTGTTCCAGGAACTTCATGCTGAGCATTCAAAGCATCTTTCAAGGGTAATGAAAAACTAGATGTCGGTTCAGTCAAGGCTTGGGTTGATTGGCTGTGTGTTTCTCTGTTCTGGTGAGAGCAGAATAGGAAGCTGGAGTGAGGACTGGCAGGCAGCCAAACCTTGCCTCAGCAGTGATATAATTACTAATAATGACCTCAAGCCCAGTCAGCTAGTTAAATGGCTTTTCAGGACAGGCACCAACTTAAAGTCTGGTTTATAGACAGGATAAACTGAATCTTTGGGGTACATGAAAATGGTTGTGCTTAGGTCCTCCTCCTTATGGTCCAGGAGAGATATCAACATCCTCAGGCTACAAAGCTAACCACATATTTAAGATTAAATTGAAATCATTGCTATTAAAACATTTAATTAGAAAATGACTTGAAATACTTAAAATATACACATACAGTATGTATGTCTGTGTCCAAGAGATTTAGAAAATGGAGTAGTTTATAACCCTGAGAAAATAAGAAGAACCTTCCTTGGATTAAGATCAAAGGCCTACCTTAGCCAAGCATCCTGTTTCTTACAGTGGCCAACCAGAAGCCTATAGGAAACCCACAAGAGTGTGCTATAGTTGTTAAAGGGCAGGACTGGGGTTCAAATCCCCACTCGGCCATGAAGCTCACCAGGTATCCTCAGACCAGTCATTGTCCCTCTGTCTATATAACAGGGTTATTGTGGAGATTTAGAGGGGGGAGAATCATGTATGCCACCTCGAGCTCCTTGGAGGAAAAAGTGGGATATAAATTGAATGAATGAATGAATGAATGAATGAGAGGACATGAGGACCTAACACTTCCCTGCTTGTGTTCCCCAGTGACTGGTATTCAGAGGCAATACAGCCTCTGATCCCAGAGGTAGAACATATAGACATAACTAGCAGCTTGGTAGCCTGATCTCCATGAATCTGTCTAACCTCAGGTTAAAGTTGTTCAGACTGGTGACCGTTCACTATATCTTGTGGAAACAAATTCCATAGTTTTAGCTATGTGCTACAAGAAGGACTTCATTTAATCTACCCTGAATATTGTGCCGCTCACCATCCTTGGATGGCCCTCTGGTTCTGGCATTTTATGTGTGCCATTCCTCTAATTGAAATGGCTCCAAGCATTGTATGTAACCATTCCTCCTCCTTGGGGAGTTGTTCTTGCTCTCCAGTTATTTTGGGTGCCCTTTTCTGCACCCTTCCCAGCTCTACGCTATCCCCCCCCAGTTGTGCTGACCAGAATATTAATGCACAGTATTCTAGGTGTCATAGATTTATATAAAGGCATGATGACAGTGACAGTTTTATTTTCTATCCCTTTCCTAATAATCTCCGATATGGAATTCACATTTTTTGTTAAAGAGCTGCCACACACTGGGTCAACATTTTAATTGAGCTATCCACAATGACCTCAAAATCCCTTTCATTATCAGTTGCCACCAGCTCAGAACCCCATCAGTGCAAATGTGAACTTTATTTTCCCACAGTGTACATTACACCACTGGCGCTGTGGTCTAAACCACAGAGCCTAGGGCTTGCCGATCAGAAGGTCGGTGGTTTGAATCCCTGCGACGGGGTGAGCTCCCGTTGCTTGGTCCCTGCTCCTGCCAACCTAGCGGTTCGAAAGCACATCAAAGTGCAAGAAGATAAATAGGTACAGCTACAGCGGGAAGGTAAACGGCGTTTCCGTGTGCTGCTCTGGTTCGCCAGAAGCGGCTTTGTCATGCTGGCCACATGACCTGGAAGCTCAATGCTGGCTCCCTTGTCCAATAACGCGAGATGAGCACCGCAACCCCAGAGTCAGTAACGACTGGACCTAATGGTCAGGGGTCCCTTTACCCTTTTATTACTTTTACTTACACTTGGAAACAACAGTTGACAAAGGAGCTATCCAAAACTAGAGCACTCCAAAATGGCACAGCTTATAATATGCATTATGGAATTAAATATGTTGTCCATAGAAACTCTAGTTGAAAATCTTTTTGGTTTGGTCTGGAAAATGGGAGAGGATGTTTTTTTAAAAAATCCCTTCAGTGAATAGGAATTCAAGCTAGCATTCTGAAACCTCACTCTGGGATGCCGCCTGTGCTTTCATTTGGAATGGGGCTCGGCTCATCTTATGAAAAAGCATCTTTTACACTTGGAAACACCAGTGCTTGAATTCCAGTAGAGAGACAGAGCCTGGGCAGGGCTGTTGCCGCTCTGCATCAGGTAATGGCTAGTTTGAAGAGGAGGAACTGGCAAGACAGGCAGCGTAACAGCTGTGCCAGGAGCCATTCTGCATGCAGACTTTGGCAGCATTGTTTACCCTTTCCAAGGCTAAGCTCCACTGCTATGGGAGCTTGACTGGCTCAAGCTAGCTGGGAAAGCAAAGCTGTTCAATTCCCTTTTCTGCAGTGACCTTGAGCTACAGAATGGCTGTGCATATGGTGCACAAGCACAGAGCTTGAAACTAATCCAGGAAGGTAGATAGGAGTTCGTGTGTCTGTGTGTGTCTGTCTGTGTGTGTGTGTGTTGCCTCTCCGCATCTCCCAGCTGATTCCACAGCTTAGGCCTTAACAGCTGCAGTTGTCTGACAATTAATTCCTTCCCAGCCTCAGCTTCCCTCCCCCTCACTTCACACAGGCCTTTATATACCCAAGTGTGAAGGTGCCTGGCAACACAATTTCCTCCATGGATTTGGGCAACTCATGGCAATTTTCTTCAGAGATATCAGCTCCTGCTCCGGCTCAGGCACAAGTCACACAAGCTTATAGAGCAGCTCTCTTTCAGAAGATGCTCTGTTCTCGGATTTGTGTTCCTCCACAAGCCTGGCCTTGCATTTCAAATTCATGGGAGTTGAACTGAGCCCCCCACCCCCACCCCACCCCCTCACAACACCAGCAAGTCGCTGAGGTATCCCTCACTGAGGATTCACAGGCTAAACTTTAGGCAATTAGCACGGTTAATGTTCACTGTGTGATAGTACAGCTGTGCAAGTCTCATTAAAATGTTCCTACGGGAGAGCAGATGTAGGCGGAGACTAAGGTACCAGTTTTGCATCCTGTAGAGGAGACATGCCTGTCTGCTGTGATGGGGCCTGTACCTGATTAAACACTCGGAATCTCAAGAGCACAGAAAATATTCAGGTTTTTCACCTGGCTGTAAAGTGTCAGTGTGTCACCAGGGAGAGGTGCCTAATGAGTGGGACAAAACTCCTCCTCCTTCATTTTATTAAAAGAGTTGGAATATATTATTATTATTATTATTATTATTATTATTATTATTATTATTATTATTACCCCAGCCATCTGACTTGGTTGCCCTGCCACTCTGTGCGGCTTTCAACATAATGTGCAAAAAGACAACACAACATCACACATTAAAAGTGTGCTGATATCGGGCTGCCTTCAGGTGTCTATGGAAGGTTGATGGGAGAGTGTTTCACAGGGTGGGTGTCACTACCGAGAAGGCCCTCAGCGCTGAACAATGGGGGTGGAGACGCTCCTTCAGGTATACTGGGCCAAGGCCGTTTAGGGCTTTAACGGTCAGGACCAACACTTTGATTTGTGCTCAGAAACGTACTGGGAGCCAATGTAGGTCTTTCAGGTCTGGTGTTAGTAGGGTTGCCAGACTCAATAGAGGACAGGACTTCTGTGCCTTTAATTGCCCTGCTCTCTTTTGAGTCTGGAAACCTTAAAGAGAAACCAGCAGACCCTTTGTTTAATTTCCAAGCAAAGGGTCTGCTGGTTTCTCTTTAAGGTTTCCAGACTCAAAAGAGAGCAGGGCAATTAAAGGCACAGAAGTCCTGTCCTCTATTGAGTCTGGCAACCCTAAGGTGTTAGACCAGGCATCCCCAACCTGCGGCCCTCTAGATGTTTTGGTCTACAACTCCCATGATCCCTAGCTAACAGGACCAGTGGTTAGGGATGATGGGAATTGTAGTCCAAAACATATGGAGGGCCGAAGTTTGGGGGTGCCTGTGTTAGATGGTCCTGGCAGCCGCTCAGTCACCAGTCTAGCTGCCGCTGCAACTGTGGACAGAAACCAACTGGACAAGCAGATGAATCTTATTTCAATACCACCGATGTAATTGTGGCTTTTACTGCACCTGAGGGCAGCAGGATAGTTCTGGGTGTGCAGGATAGAGTGCAGCTGCTGATCACAGGTCCTGCTTTTGGCTTTATCACAGGCCTCTGTGAGAACAGAATACTGGACAAGATGAGCCACTGGTCTGATTCAACAGGCCCTTTGTTGGATGCTCTTAATGCACAGTTGTAAAGCAGGGAGAAATTCAACAGGTACAATGTTCCCAATATGGAGATACGGGGGGGGGGGAGCATAGTTGCTTCTTTATGCAGTTGTTAAAGGCAGAAGATAACCCTCAGGAAAAGTTGGCTGCCTTATCAGAGCAACAGCAGCCTTCCTTGCAGATTCTCTGCCTCACTCCATCCTGGGATCTAAAGAAGGCGACAGGTTGTGTAGGAGAAGGGGGAAGACATATCTAATAATTCAGGTCAGGCCTCAGAGAACATGATGGTGCTTGTGTGCTGCTGGAACCAGACATTTCATTCCTTGTTAAATGCTTTCATTATCTCTCACCAATCATGAGTTCAGAGGCCACTGTTAAGAAATGAAGTCAGTTGCCTCAGCAGACATGGCTAAGCAGTGGCCTTTGGAGTGGGAAAAAAAAATCTTCACAAGCATCTAAAACCAGGCATCATTTCAAGGGCTTTTGTTGGGGCTGCAAAATTCACAGCCAAGTTTAAAGATGCAACGTTCCCAAAACTCAGCATATTTTAAGAGCGAGTGTTGCATTTTCCATTGTTATACCCTCACAAAAAATGGGTCTTAGATGCCCCCAGGTGATAATCCTGTGTGGGTTGAAACACAAGAGTGACCATCCCATTCTTTCACAATGGCATTTCAGACTTAAACAGTGAGTCTGGTAAAGAACAAATCTTTTTTCACATGAAGTATGTGAGAGAGAGAGACAGTTTCACGTCCCATATTGTGGTTTTTTTTTGTTAGCACTGCTTCCAAACAGCCCATTGGCCACAACACACGCTATCCATGCCAGTGTCAGACCCTTTCTAAGGCCAGACCCTCCAAGTGTCCCTATTTTCCAGGGGCTCCCGGATTTACAGAAGCCGGTCTGGTTTCTGATTTGTGTCCTGGAATGTCCAGCTTTTCCTTAGGACGTCCCTGTTTTCTTTGAAGAAATGTTGGAGGGTATGGAGTTATGCAACCCCAAGCCAAGGAGAGAAGTAACTATATAACCTTCAGAATACATCTGAAGGCATGTTTAATGTTTCTTTTCTAAAAAAAATATTATTATACAGTATATGGAAGCTGCCCAGAGTGGCTGGGGCAACCCAGTCAGATGGGCAGCATATAAATAATAATAGCTACCGGTAAGTTGGTTAGAGTGTGGTGGTGGTAATGCCAAGGTTGCAGGTTTGATCTTCGCATGGGACAGCTGCATAATCCTTAATTGCAAGGGGTTGGACTAGATGATCCTCATGGACCCTTCTAACTCTATGATTCTTTGATTCTATTATTTTAATGGAACAGGTCATTCCTATTTTCACCGGAGAAATGTTGGAGGGTATGTAAGGCCCAGTGATTAGAATGTCATGACTATGACCTGAGATACTCTGGTTCAATTCCCCACTTATCCATGAAGCTCACTGGGTTACTTATTATTTCTTGACCTAACTTAACTCGCAGAGTTGTTGTCGGGGTAAAACAGTTGTGGGGGACACATGTACACGACTTCACAAACCATTTATGGGGAGGGTAACATGAGCGAGTCATTTTTATTCCCCCACCAGCTGCACAATTGTTGCATGTTTTTATCTGCAGCACCCATGGAAAGCTTGATTGACTCAATCGATCCAACACAGGCCCATTAAAACAACTGGGACTCAAAGGATGTGGACTGTCCCCAGTGTGGGGTAGGGGACTCCAAGGCAATGGGGCTAGGCAGGTGGGTTCAATACAAAAGGCAATGCCTATGGTAAAGCTTTGTAGAGCACAGGTTGCTGTCAAAGATGCTTTGCCAGAGAGAGTTTCTACTCACTGAGTGGTTAATTTTTAAAGAAGGAAGCTCTTGAAACAGTCCGTGCCGAGATTTATGAATGTTTCATGTGACTTGGAGGTTTGTTGGTACAGTTGTTTTATACTGTGCATCTTTTGTAGACTGTATTGGGAGCCAATTGGGGAGCTTTAAGACAGGTTCTGCAGTGTCAAATAAACAAACAAATTAACGAGAAATCCATATACTCCTAATGAGAAATCTTCTCCAACAATGGTGTAGCAGGGGCGGGTGTGATGGGGGCGAGTCTCCCCGGGTGCCACCCTGGAGGGGGGGTGACATTCAGCACCCCCCACTGGGGAACTTTTTTGTTGTTGTTGCATGAGATTTTTCAACTGTTCTTATCTGAAGTCGGTTTTGTTCTGTAAGCTCTAGGTTTTTTTGGGAATTCATGTTTTTCACTTTTCACCAGAGCAAGAGCCGTGTGTGTGGGGGGGGGGTGACAAAAAAAATCCACACCAGGTACCAACTGGGCTATTATGCCTCTGTTCTCCAATTCCAGGTGGAGGATTTATCCGTGGCAATGGCAATGGGCACGGCCTGTTCCTTAGAGGCGCTCTCTTCTTTTATGATTTCATGCATGTATCCATTCTATTGGAGGTTCTGAAGGAAGCCCTTAAGTGCTAAAGCCAGAACAAAACGATATCACTCCTTCAAAGATCTCTGTCATAAAGATACCTGTTTCTCATATTTTAAGACATACCCATAAAATAAGCCATAGCAGGATTTTTAAGCATTCAAGGAATATAAGCCAGACCCCGAAAATAAGACATAGTGATAGGCGCAGGAGGAGGAGGAAAAAAATAAGACACCCCTTGAAAATAAGCCAAAGTGTTTTTTTTTTGAGGAAAAAATAAATATAAGACATGTCTTATAATATGAGAAACACGGTATCACATATTTCAGTGTGATCTGCAATCCTGATGGCAATTGCTTTCGAAGCTTGTAACGGAAGGAAGAACACCAGAATTGCCATAATGAAACTTGTGTAGGATTTGATTTATTTCCATTCCCCCCCACCCCCGGTAATCTATTGCATTTTTGGTACATATACATACATATATATATATTTATATATATATTATTCATTTCCATAAACTGTTGCTATAGATAACCTATGTACATGCAAGTAAGTAACTGTTTCTATAGAACTGCCTCATCACAAGTTAAACAGCAATACAGGTCTTCGTCTCCAGAAAAAATAAAATAAAGTTACAATTTGCCATGAGTAGATTTAGCACCTCAAATATTGCCCATAAATCATAATAACTTCACCCTTTGGGGAGATACACCTGATCATCTTTCATCACCTAGGTTGTAATGTGCCCACGTGGGCTGGTTAAGTGCCAAGAATTTTTATTTATTTTTTTGGTGCAGAAAAAGAATGACGTCGTGTCCCACCATCGCAATCTGCAACATTTTGGCTGACATGCTAATCTGAGGGAGCGCTTTCAGGCTCGTAGTCAAATTATTTTACTTGTAACCGTTGCTGGAACGGAAAATATGAGGAGAGGGGAACAGAAACGCATTAACAGGATAAGTAAATTCCCATGCTGATTCCATACCTGCCTTACCAAGGTGTGTAGCGGGCGGCGGCATGGCCTAGGAATCTCCAAATATAAAAAGAGCATCTGCAGGCTCACTCATGTTCCTTTAAAGGTACCTTCATGTTGGCCTGATCCTATTGTCAACCACTGCAATGTGAATATGATTTCTCTCAAGCATGTACCGTTTTGCTTCCTCTTGTCTGCAGGTCAGGTTTTCCCCAGCGGTCTAGTTAGGTGGGACGATTGGTGGTAAATCACAGCCTTTGCATGGTGAAAGTTCTGATCCGGTCCCTGGTCCCTCTGATTAAAAGCATCAGGTAACAAGTAATGGGCAAGACCTCTGCCTGAAACTCTGGAGAGCTACTACTAGTCATCGTAGTAGACAATGCAGAAAGGCTTGTTCTGCAATGATGAGGAAAGCTGAACCTAAAACCTTCAGCTTCTTCAAAAGGCACAGGGAACCTGCACCCTCCTTGCATCTTGGCCACCTTCATGGGGTCCAGATCCTGAGAATGCCCTGCATTGGCAAGAGTAACTCAGAAGCCACAGGGGGCTTTCCTCATCATACCTGAGATGTTGTTATGTTACTGTCCCCCAACATCCTGCAACTTTTGAAGGGAAATGCAACATATCCCAGCTGCAACCTGACAGATGGTGCTAATCTTGGCTGCTGTTTGGACCTGACTT
This sequence comes from Zootoca vivipara, assembly GCF_963506605.1. NCBI lineage: Eukaryota > Metazoa > Chordata > Lepidosauria > Squamata > Lacertidae > Zootoca > Zootoca vivipara. The sequence goes on from NC_083276.1 coordinate 45,115,923, forward strand.
GACCTGACTGTGGACTATCTTTAAATATCGTCTACTTTGAGGTCTAGGAGCAGAGTGGCCAAGAAATATGAACAAGTGGCTCTTTTAAAAAAGGGTGCAAATGAATGGCAAATACTTCTCTAGGGCTCTTGAGAACTAATGATGTAAAAAAAGAGAGAGGAATTAACTAGAACCAGAAGTGAGAACATTTAATATGCATCCTGCTCTCCTTTGCTACTGAATGACCAATTCAAATTATTTGAATGTCACCTTTTCCCCTGGCCATCTCTCTCCCACCTGTGATCATGGCAAATGCCCATCTGGTCTCAGTCCTGAGACGAGAAAGATTATTACCCTTCATGGCTGACAGCTTCCTATTTTCTATCACGGACTAGCATGTCTAACCTCCAAATGAGCACCATCTGCATCTCCACCTGAACGTCAGTTTTCCTCGCATGGATTCTCACTTTGCTTGCCAACATGTGTTTGCATCCTGGATGGGAGGTGTGAAAGGTGATGGAGCTTGGCACAACTTTTGCATAAGATCCTATTTTTGACTGCTGCTTCTCTTTTGCATCCTGTACATTTACATGAAGGGATTTGTGAACTATATGATGCCACTCTGCTTAAGACTCCATATCTACACTAGCCTTCCCTAACCTGGTACACTCCAGATGATTTTGACCACAACCTTTAATTTCAGGATCACAGGCTCGAGCCCCACATTAGGCAGAAGTATTCCTGCATGGACAAAGGCTGGAGTAGATGACCCTTGTGGTCCCTTTCCAATGCTACAATTCTATGATTCTATGACTCTTAACTCTGATGAAGCCAGCCAGCATGGCCAAAGGTCAGATAGGATGGGAGTTGTAGTCTAAAATATCTGGAGGGCATGAGGTTGAAGGTTGACCTAGATTGACATTTGCCAAGGATTTTGGAAACAGTCCCTAGAACCAATGGGAGCTCTGTCACTACCAAGACAATACTTTTTGTAGACTTTTTCCTCCTTTAAACATAAAACAAATTTTGTACGGCACACAGCACATTCTGGAATAGAACCTTTGCGTGTGGACAGGACCATGGCTGTGATAGTAAGCACACTTACTAGGAAACAAGTCCTTTTGAACTCTGTGGTACTAACATCTGATTAAACATACTTAGGAGAAGGACAGCTCTTACAAGGAGATAAATGAAGTACCGGAACAATTTAGCATGTGGCGTGTGGCATCTGTAAGCTGAAGCCTCCAAAATATCCATGGGTCGCCAAGGTACATTTCACTACATTACACAATATATCCAGAAATACAATTGTCCTTGTGATCCTAACTGTCCTTGAAAAGTCTCTAGTGAATACTGTACCTGGGACTTTTCCACCAGGGTCAGGTCCTGTACTACAATAGCCACTGGCAATTCTGCGAAAGCGCATTGGAGAGTTGCTGCACAATGTTTATTCTGGGAAATAGATTCTTTGCCTCACTGCTCCCTGCATGCAATTTCAAGCCCAGCCCAGCATTGCAGTTTGTATCTGCATTAAAATGCAGCGTTGAGCTGTTCCAAGGCACTGTATGGCGGTAAGACATGTTCTAGCAATGGGGTGGAGAGCCACTACATCCCACAAGCGAGCATGGAGAGGAGGCGCTTTTGAAGTAAGATGGGAGCAGGGTCTCAGAGCAGCCAGCAGCACAGCAACCTGAAAGCCCGCTGCCCCTCTATGATTCAGCCAATTAGGCAAGCAAAGCCCTACCTGATTGAAGGCTCTTTTCAATACCAAGCAATGATATGTAGTGTAGCTCTTCCTGGGCTGTATCAGATAGGAAAGCCCACTTATTTCCACAACCCTCTCCCTGCATATGGAAATTGACATGCCAGGAAAAAAGAGGTTTAGCCCAGCCTTCTCCTTAAACTGCTTGATTTCCATATAGAAGGAAATTTATATCGGAAGTGTATCATCCAGGAAGGATCAAACTTGTTATCTCTGCACACTTGAATGGTCACTGGCATTTTGCAGCCATTTGTTACTCGGCTGACGCAGCTGATAAGCAGCACAACAGAGCTAGCTTAGCCCCAGCCACCAAATGCATCATGGCTGCTCTAACTACCCGTCTATAAATTTGGGGAACTAATGGGATATAAAGTCACTCACAAATGATCATACAATTTTGATGTTAAAACTTCGCTAGGTAGCAAACTGATTCTGCACTTCCCATGCTGTGTATCTTTTTGGCCTTCTAAACACTTGGCACATTTTTGGCAGGATGTTTCTGTGGAAGGGCAGGCTTCGGCTAACCAGCTGTGCTTCTTGCTGCTGTAGAACAGATTTCTTCCACAAGCATTATGCTCAAGCATTACTAGACTACAGTAGTTCCTAAATAAATTTAGGAACATGCGAATTGGTAGCACAAGGTGGGTAGAGTAGTTAAATCTGACTTAAAACAGGAGGTTCTTTTTAGTAAAGCAAATGCTTGAAAACAAAGGACAGGGGATTCAAAGAAAAGAGGCATGCCACCACTGTGATTTCAATTGCTTGGAATAAGAGTGCAGCAAAACAAAAGACGCTGGCCCTTCTGAGGGTCTGCAAGAGCAGTGCAGCCAGCCATTGGCCTTATTTATCCTCCAGGATGCCATGGAAGTGATGGGAAAGGGAATTTTTCTAATGCAGCCTTTGGCAGCTCTATTTAATCCTAAACTGTCTTCCCGGAAGGGGAAATCCATCATGTCAGAAACCATGCAAAGGGAAAGCTCAAATGTCTTTCTTTATATGGTGCTGCTGGACGAAACACACACCCCCTCCAATTATGTTCTGCTTTTGCCTTGCAGCTTGGCTTGGGATGGCCTAGAAACAAAAGCAGGTGGGGACACCTTAATATAGTAACACAGCTGCATTTCTGGAAACACTTTCCTTGAGGAGAGGGAGAGGTGGGAGCCTCGTCACATGAGCTGCCTGCAGAGCCACCAGGAGTGCTATTACCCTGCCTCCTTTGACTGGGAGCCAAAAGGCGTGCATTGACAGAGCTTGCTTGGCTCTTAAGGGAGTGGGGAAGGCTTTAAGAGGTGGCTCCCCAGTTGGAGTCCACCCCTGACAATGCAAAAGTGTGCCCTCGACAATCCTGTATGGGGAAAAACTAGAGAATAGGCACACTCTGGAGTGTCTTAGCAGTAGAACACCAGAAAAATGAAAGGTAACGGCTCACATTACTAACTTGGCTTCCTTGCATACAAATTTCTATCACCTAAAATATGGGATATCTTGATATTCAGGCATTCTGAACCTGCAGGGCACACATTCTACACCCACACTTAGGAAGCTGCCTTCAATCGAATCAGACCATTGTTCCACGTAGTTCAGTATTGTGTGCACTAACCAACAGCAGCTCTCTGGGATTTCAGAGTTTTCTCCCAGCCCTACCTGAAGACACCAGGTATTGAACTTTGGGCCTTCTGCACTCAAAGCAGATGCACTGCCACTGACCTATGCCTTCCCCCTGTTTCCCCCCTACACTGGTGGAAAGAAGAGAAGCCCCCAGGTTCAATCCTCACATCTCCAGGTAGGGCTGGGATCACCCCCCACCTGAAACTCTAGATAGCTGCTACTAGTCAGTGTAGACGTAGAGGGTGCTGGGGGAGATGGCGCAATGGTCCAACTCAGTATAAGGCAGTTTTCTTTGTTTGTAATATTTTCCGCCTCAAACAGCTTGTCCCCTAAGTGTAGTGTAGTGGCTGGAACGCTATGAGAAACTGCATGAAGAAGGGCTGGGTCAATCTATAGACATAAGCCTCAAGAATTGCCAAACAGCAGGTGTCATGCAAATACCCATGGTGTAAATACAATGCTCGCACTGTTTTATTTATCAGAAGCTGCTTAAGGAACTCATAATTCACACTTGCAGGGTTACTTGCTCCCCATAATCAATCAGCTGCCTTATCCCAAGGCTGCAACATGCCATTTGCAATAGCGGACCAGCTGGTTTGATAGATGTGGCCTCTCAGAGCTCCACCCAGCCCTTTTCTGCCACAACTAGGCTTGTAACCCTAGAGCTGGGGTTTGCAAGAACAACACAAGCCAGCCTACTGTGATATCAGAAGAAACTGAGCTATGGGCATCAAGGGTGCTGCAGCAGGAAGAATGATCCATGACTGAAGAGGAAATTTCAAGAGTAACCTCAGAGGGTGAGCAGTGGAATACAGAACTATCAAGACATTCCTTGTCTATCATTAGATATAAAAGAAAAAGTATACGTTGCAATTTTGGATTAAGGCAACTCATCTGCACCTCCTATTTTAGCCGCAAATTCTTTGGTCCTAGTTGAGGAGGGCGGGAATGTATTTCTCTGGTTTTGTATAGAACCCCGTTTACCATTTGTGAATCCTAATAGATAGCCTTTGAGACTGATGATGGGCATAGCTGCCAAGTTTTCCCTTTTCTTGCGAGGAAGCCTATTCGGCATAAGGGAAAATCCCTTTAAAAAAGGGATAACTTGGCAGCTATAATGATGGGAGAAACAGGATGCAGCTGACACCAAGAAGGCTCCGTGTCAGAGAAAGGAGTTAAATGCTTAATAGCTAGGTGTAGATTCATCTGGCTCAAAGGAAGGGATCCAGATTGGCTATCGAGACTTCTTCCTGTTATCTTCTTGTCTGGCCAAATCAATCATCCAGTTTGACACAGCAAGAGCAAACAAAAGGCCTAGCAATTAGATGCTTGGTGAGACTGGGGTATGGGCTCTAAAGTTAATGCATTCCTCTATGTGTTGTCAAGTTGAGTCCATCCATTAACTTAATTCCATGTGATTTTGGGTGGTGAGTGAGCAGGCAAAATGACTGTAACACTGATAAGAACCAGAGATATTTACCGGTAAGACACATGCCCAACTTTGCTCTAAGCTTCCCTAAGTCATCAGCAGCAAGAGAAGTATTTGTGTATTCACAAGTGCAGCCCAGAATTCATTTGCACGACTCACATGAAAGCAAGCAGAAATGGGGTTGAGAGTTGAGGCTTAAGGCTGGGGTTGCCATTGTGAACACTGAAGCAGTGGGGAGGTGGGGGCAATGACCAAGCAATTGCATGACCACTTCACTACATGCCTAGATCGAGCCTTCCCTAGCCATGCAGATTGCTCAGCTGATGGAGTTCAGCCTTGGAAAACTGTGAAAAAGAAGCTCTGTGTCCTCCATGGACATTTTCATTGCAACAAGTTGAGTAAGGCACATGGGTCTTCAGAGGGCAGGGGTAGCCAATGCTGTGCTCTCCAGATGTTGGTGGACTTCAACTTCCATTAAGACCCAAGGATTGTGGGAGTTGGGAGTCCATCAACACCTGAGGGGGCACCATGTTGGCTCCCCCCGATGTAGGGTATCCGTTTAACAGTGGCTGGGAAGTAGTAGGGAAAAGGTTGCTATCGTTCTTCAATGAAAGCAAGGCACACACAACGGGGCTCAGAGCAAGGGAATCTTTAAGTTTCACTCCCCCTTCCACCTAAGTTCTTCTTCGCTCTCTCAGAGCTGCAGCTAATCAGTTACAGATTCTGACTGTGGAATTTCCTACACAGAAAAGAAAAATCATGCAATGTGGCCTCATCAATAACAAAGGCAGCTTTGCATATTTGGTTTGAGATGTCCCTTCGCTTTCTATGGTGCTTTTCCACCATGTAAGATGATGAGAGGAGTGTTTGCAGGGGGTTGCCATGGCTATGAGGAATACTTCCAGCAGCAGAAATTAGTGATGGGGCTGGAAGCATGAAGAGAACCAGACAAGACATGTTGTTGTTGTTGTTGTTGTTGTTGTTGTTGTTGTTGAGTTGTTTAGTTGTGGCCGACTCTTTGTGACCCCATGGCCAGGCACTCCTGTCTTCCACTGCCTCCCACAGTTTGGTGAAACTCATGTTGATAGCTTCGAGAACACTGTCCAACCATCTCATCCTCTGCCGTCCCCTTCTCCTACTGCCCTCCATCTTTCCCAACATCAGGGTCTTTTCCAGGGAGTCTTCTCTTCTCATGAGGTGGCCAAAGTATTGGAGCCTCAGCTTCACGATCTGTCCTTCCAGTGAGCACTCGGGGCTGATTTCCTTCAGAATGGATAGGTTTGATCTTCTTGCAGTCCATGGGACTCTCAAGAGTCACCTCCAGCACCATAATTCAAAAGCATCAATTCTTCGGCGATCAGCCTACTTTATGGTCCAGCTCTCACTTCCATACATCACTACTGGGAAAACCATAGCTTTAACTATACGGACCTTTGTCAGCAAGGTGATGTCTCTGCTTTTTAAGATGCTGTCTAGGTTTCTTACCTAGACAAGTTACCCTGCTCCATTTCCAAAGCAGAGTGCAAGAGTTAACTGATTCATTAATCAGATGACTTGGTTAAAGAAAAAAAAACATTGATCCAAATGTGTTGAATCAACTAAAAAAAGTGTCTCTGATTAATTGGGCAGTAGATTTACTTTATTTTTTTAAAACAAAAGGTTTTAGTATAGTACTGATTAAAACTACAGATGCCATCTCCAAAAAGGCACCCTTCCTGACCTCAGAAAGAATAGGAAATGCCTCTTCTAAGAATAAAGAGCATCCCTATTCAGAGCAAGGTGTGTGTTGCGGGGGGAGGGGCTAGTAAAGAAACTGCTTATATTCAGTCCACAGAAAGAGGATCCTAAGAGGGACAGCAGGCTCCCTGTTTATAAATGTTTTAAAGGATGTCAGAAAGCAGAAAGGGAATAATTATTCAGGAGGAACGTTGTTTAGGATAGGAGCAGAGAAATGTGAGTTTAAGTTACAGGCCTGCGGATTTATGTTCAACATGAGAGGGGAACTGCCAAACTCTGAGAGCATTTCACCAACAGAGCAAGCTGCCCTTTAAGAAAAGCTTAGCTCCAGAATCAGGGTGTCCTGCCTTCCTGCTGGCGATTTAACAAGCCCATGGGAGGCCAACACTCTTTTTCTATGGAGGAATGAGGAGAGGAAGTTTCTGGAAGCTGAAACATTAGGGAATAGGATGGTTGCCTTGGGACAAGTGTCATAGGCAATCTTGGATGGCACAGGAAACAAAACTGTCAGCCAAGCCATGCTACTCATTGGCTCTCAGAACCAGTGGTCATTTTAGACTCTGGACCTACTGTTCATATGGAGGGTATTCTATAGATAACACACATTTCTTCAGTGTGTGATAAACCCACCCTGCTGTATTTGGGGACTCTCCTTCTCATTCTGGGGCTCTGGATTGCTGCCCCAAAGCCCCATATGCATACAATAATGGTTGGGTTTTATTACAAGGGCTTTGCCCCAAGAACCACAGTGAGTGGAAAGAAACTCACCACAGACACAGCCGTGGCTGAGGCAGCTGTGCGTGGAGCAGTTTTGCAACACAGGAGCGGAAAGTGAAGTGAGTGAATTAGTACTGGGGCATGTTCCCATGGACCACATTCCTGGTTAAGCATCATAGGTAGAGCCATAGACACAGAAATGCCCCTGATAAAGCACAAACATCATACATCTCAGGATGCTTCAGTGCCCTAAGTCAGCTATGCATCCTGTATAATCCCCAAGTGGCCTAGGTCTGTCTGTCTGTCTGTCTGTCTGTCTGTCTGTCTGTCTGTCTCTCTCTGTGTGTGTGTGCACATACGTACTGCTGGAGACCACTGTCTCCAGCAGCCCTTTTACCTGGTATACTGAATGGCACATCCTGTTTTCCCCTAAATAAGATCCATGTAGATGTGGCATGAGTGACACAGCTACATCACAAAAGGTGGAGCTGAGCTACCCAAAGGCTTCACCTCTTTCAGAATAGGTGCCACGAGGCAAGGCTACCTAGCAGAGGGGGTGGATGCTTTAAGAAGGGGGTCAAGCAGAGCACGATTGCTGAGCTTGGGTAACTGTGTCTCTGTAAAAGGTGTATGGAAAGTGGACTTTCCAAAATCTTTTGACACCTGCAGCATCACTGATCCAGATTGCTGGACGTGTTTGGAGTTATCCAAAGGATTTCATGGTTGCACTAATTTGCTACTTTCTGGGCGACTGAAATGGAAATAGATTAGTCTTTTTGCTGCCATCAGAATAACCAGCAGGAGTTTTGAGGGATGTGCTTGGAATCAAAGAGTGAGGCAAGGATAATGAGATCCTGCCCAGGATTGCAAAAGGCCAAAGGGGTAAATGTGAGTATCCACCATTTTAGCTGTTTGGAGAACTCCACAATTACATAAAAGCCCTTGTATTAGATATTTTACTCCACCCCACCCCCCGCCTTTTGTAATATTATATGCTTTTGTCTAACATCAACAGAATGCCCAAATCATGTTGATAAGAGCTGAATTACCTCCAGAAGGTAGGTGGAGAGCACAGATGCTCTGCTGTTCAGGATGTGCTATCACTGCACACATTCACTCCTCTCTGCAGTCCAAAAGCAGCAGGCACGCCGCCCAGTTGCTTGGGGTGGGAGGCGCAGCTGTGCTTTGGTGCATTCCAGCTGGCCTGAGGCTCTCCTGCCTGAAGTAGCCAGAGGGTAAATTTTGTCTGCAAATTTCTGTGCCCGATGCTGACAGCCCCAATTGTTCACTGGCACCACTTTCCTCTGCACTGCTGGATGGGGAGGCTGTCAGCTCCAAGGTCGCTGCTAGGTAGCTTTCGCGCTTCCCGCAAAACTATGGGGAAGAGCTAGACAACCCTGCGCAGAAAATCACAAAAGAAAAGCAAGTGGGGCAAAAAGCCCTTGAGCAACGACGTGAACAACAATACTGCCTGTGCTGTAGGGCTGGACCATTTCAGATCACAGGTGGGAGGAGTGCATGGCTGAATGCTCCCCCAAATAGCAAACTAGCATGCCAAGGAGAGGATTAGGCTAGAATGGTCTCCCCGGTGTATTAGCTTACCGCAGGCAGAAATACTTTTGATGCAGGGAAACATTCAGATGTACAATCGACCACCTGCAGCCTGAATTGGTCCAGTCCTAGAAGTCCTAAATTATTATTATTTTCTTGCTCTGCATCCTTGAAGAAGACTCTCCAAAGGTTCGATTTAAGCATGCACTAGGGGGAGGGGGAGATATTGCTTTGTTTTTGCTTTAATTATGTATATTGTGTTTTTATGCTGTGAACCGTCCCGAGATCTACAGATGAAGGGCAGTATACAAATTTAATCAATACATAAATAAATAATGAAAACACAAAGTCTAGTAAGTGATACCATTTTAGACTGCCTCTTTCATTCTCCAATCAACAGGAAAGGCTAGACCAGACCAACAGGCCCATCTAGAGTAGCACTCTCTCATCTGACTAGGACCACGGAGATGCTCAGGGAAAGTCACAGAGGAGGGCACAAAACCATTATCCACTCTGGCTTGTTAGCCTCCAACATCTTGTGGCGCCAAAAACAGCCAGGTAGAGATTGATCATTAAAATTCCTTCCTGCTGAGAATACAGTAGTTTATCAGGGAACAGGTGCTGTATCCTCATTGCGGGGCAACCGGCCACTGGTTCAATCAGTTGATTTATATTGCAGTGGATCCCAGGTGTGATTCTGGTGATGAAGAGGAAGGGGACCTACCTGTTCGTACATAATTTCTCTCCTGCATGAGGGCAGAAATATGGTGCATGAGTTATGAGGCCTCAACAGGATTCATTGCAGGAAGCATCCTGCGCCTAACCCCATTTTCTAGCTAGTTTATAAATACCATGACTGGTAATTTACAACTAATATTAGCATTGTTTTCTTCCAGTTTTTTTTGGGGGGGAGGGGCATCTCTCTGGAAAAAACCAAGAGGCCATCGAGCCATAAAAGGATGAGTCTAAGGAAGCTCTACAGCAACTTTTACCAAAATGGTGCCTTCAGAAATTTCGGCTACAACTCCCGTCAGCCCCAGACACCATAGACATGCTTGTCATGTCTGATTGAAACTGTAGGTGAAAACCTCTGGAGGGTGCCAGGTTGGTGAAAACTGCCCTATAACTCCAATCGTCTACTTCCCTGTACGCCCTTAAAGGTACATACTGAAAGAAGCTGCCCAGCCTTTTGAGAGTAACTGTGAAGTCCCTGGTCAGGTTGTCTACTTTTAAGCAATGGCCCGCCATCTTAAAAAGGAGAGTTTTGATATGGAAATGGAAACTGAGCCATGTTCAGCTGAACCTTAGAAACAAAACGTTTCTTCCTTCATGCCTTGCATGCATGAATTGGTTCAAACTCAATCTGACATAAACTCAGTTTAGCACCTGCCCTTGCAACATCCCAAATGACAAGATGACAAGAAAACAGAGCATTGTGTGATGCTCAATGTGATCTCATGGCAAGATGATGAAGCTTTCAGGGATGAGCATCACATACAGCTTTCCAGAATAGTGGCTTATTCCATGAAACACATAATGGGATGCATTACTCATGGGCACACAAGGCGAGCAGATGAGCCTATAAGCCTCCAACATGGGCAGACATGAAAGGTTCACCTTTTGGCCACTGATAACTATTATTTGATACTTTCATGAATGGAGTTCTGTCCTTCCTTCTTCTACTGGATGGAGTAAACCTAGTTAAGTGTCTTCAGTTAAGACTCTCAATCAAACGGAGATGAATTACACCATCATATAGGGCCCCCTTATGACTTGACACCACTTTATAGATCACAGTATTTCATGATACCTGACAATTAAGGGATATATTGGAAGCTTTTTGTTGTTCTCTAGTTGAATTACTTGTCGCTACAATGATGTAGGACCATCTGCCAATGTGATTTTTGCCATAGCTGGAATTTACCAAATTAATCTTACCAAAGTGCATTTAGCTTTTGTTGAGCTCCTGCAGATGTTATGCCTTAGCAGAACCCAAATCACCTAATATTTTGTGCGAGGGCACATCTAGTGGCCATTTTCTGCACCTGGTGCGACATGGAAGCACATGTTCCTCTGCATTTCACAGCCACTGTTTCATGGGTTGCACAAAGGATACAGAAGCTTTGATAGACAAAATAAGATGATAAGGCATGTCTCTGAAAACAGCTTTGCGTAGAGCATGGATGGGAATGTGGGGGCAGGATTTGCTAATTTACTGTGGGAATGGTGAAGTTTCTGGCACTCACCAGGCACATAAGAGCCCAGCTGTGATATCCAGTGGAATGTTTTGAAGTAATAATATAGCATGAATATGCATGAGAAAGAGTGGGAAATGGGGAAAGATCTAAGCTGAGGAAGGACTTGTGTTTAAATATCACTGTGGTTGAGGAGCGGGGAAGACAGATTAAGAGAGGACGTGGGGTGGTCAAAATAAATGGTTCAGATTTTTCAAATAGCAAATGTGTCTCATGCTTTGCCTTTCGCTAGGAAAAAAAACCCCCATTACTAGACATATATCTCTCTACACAGAAGGCAGTCAGACATTTCAGTAACCAGTGTAGTGAAATCAGGATCAGATCACACTGAACTTTATTTATTGTGCTAGGAATGCTCTCCTACCTTGCGCCGAACCTACACTTGCGCAGAGAAAGAGAGAGGGTGGGGAGTTTGAATGGTATTGTCTATGCCAGGCATAGGCAACCTTGGCTCTCTAGATGTTTTGGAACTACAACTCCCATGATCCCTAGCTAACAGGGCCAGTGATCAGGGATCATGGGAGCTGTAGTTCCAAAACATCTGGAGAGCCAAGGTTGCCTATGTCTGGTCTATGCGGAAGGGAGAGAGAGATGTACTTTGGTAAAGAGAGGAGGAGAAATGGGAGTGTGAAAAAAATCCATGTTGTATGAGCTCTACAATCAGGACTAGCATGAGGTTGCCCTGGGGGTGGTGTGGGGGGTAAGTGGCAGCAAGTGCATCTTGCCACTCCCATGGCAGCCATTTTGAGTTATGCAATGCCCTAACAACAGCCATTTTGTGACTGGCACCCACAACATTCTCTCAGGATTTGAAATGTTTTCCTGGTCCAAAAAGGTTGACTCCTCTTGTTCTAAGTGGTTCTTCCTTTGTTTCCTCCCAACTCCATCTTCCTCTCTACCCTTTATTGTCCCACTTGTCAATAAATTTAGATTGTAAGCTCCTTGGGGCACTGTTATTCTGCAATGTGCTGTGCTGGATCAACATACATAATGATAACTTGTCCATCTAAGAACCAGTAGCACAATGTCTGACAGAAAATTACCCATATTGCCTTTTTGTACTAGAAGGTGGACGGGAATGTTTTCCCCACCACGCTAAGAATTCATGATACTTTATATCCACCTACTGCCAATAAAATAGCTTCATGTGCATTTAAAGTGGAAAGATTTTTATGAACATATGTATTATGAAATATGTATTACACAAAAATATCAACACTACTTAGACTATCCTTCCTCATCCTTGGACCAGATGTCTCAGCATTTGCCATACTGCTTGGGGATGATGGGAGTTGGAGTCCAACAACAGACAGGGACCCAGTATTGGAGAAGATTGCCTTAGATAATCATTATGATGCTAAGTAGGTCCAAATCAGATTGAACTTGTTTTAGTTCACACTTAAAGTAGCACTTTGTCTCCTTTTACTACTTTTTTTAAGCTAGTTCCCCTGTGCTCCCATTTCTCAGAGCACTGAGAACAATTCTGAGAAATCAGCCATATTATTTCGATACCTAGCTGAGTTATCACACAGTTTCAAGCCATCCTCACTTATTGCCACATTGTGAGAGATGTTCAAATGCCATTACACTGAGCAAAAAGCCATTCACCTCCAAGCCAAAGTGTTTTGGACTGATTTCCCCCTTTCTCTACAAAAGAGACTTGTTTGCGACTTAGTTGTCCAGGAATGAATAAATAGCCCTACTAGGATTTGCTTTAGCACAAATGACCACAGGCTCTCTCTCTTCCTACAAGTGCAGGGAGATGTCTCAAATTCTCCCATCAGCTTGGTTTACTCTGTTTGACTAAATCGTGAGACAGACAAAATGGGAAGAAGTATGCCGAAAGTGCAACCACACAACAAAGACAAGACTTCTTTCCCAATCCAATATCACCTCTTCAAAGATGGTGTGTTTTTTTACAGCATGTGTGCATAAAGCAGGCCAGCACAACTTGTGATACAACAAACTTGAATGCAGCCCACTGGCCGTGTGCAACAGATAGTGAGGGGTTCAGAAAACCATCCATGTTTGCTGCCTTCCTGGAACTGCAAAGCAACAACAGACAGGCTGCCAAACACTTGGCAGGCCACCCTATAAGCTTGGGCTACACAAGCTGTGCAGGCCTGGCATAACATTTTGATCATATCGCCCAAGAAGCAGGGCCAACATTTTCACTTGTGCAAAATGCAAAGCAACTCTACTGAAATCAGACCCCTCACAGGAAGCTTAGAGTCTGGCTTTATGGACCAAATCCTGAGCTGGCAATCAGTAGCTTTGCCCCTTTCTATGCAGCTGAGGAACCCAAAATGTATTTTTGGACGGATATTGCTGACAGTGAGTGAAGAAGCTAAAAAGCACTTTTAGAACCATTATTTAAAAAGTGGGTGATAATATATCTTCTATCTCATTGTGGTAAAACTGATTTCTTCCTCCCATCCTTAGGGAAATTTCGATTATTATTTTACTGTACCTGAACGGTTCTATGAAAGGGGACATGTGGCAGGATCAGCAAGAGCTCTTTCTGTGGCTAGGGAGGAAAGGTATTTTGGACCACCCTTTCCTCTTGCTCCGATTCCCCTTTGCCTACTTTAATCTGCATTTCCACTCAAGGATGGCAACACCTGTACTGTGTACTATTCTCTCAGGTGGAGAAAAAAAACACCTCTTCAGGTTTCGGAAAGGATTCCAAATCTGAGAAGTTACTGTCAAGTCAGCAATAGCCATTATCCATGGCAAAGAAGAATAAAGGGCTATCAAGATATGCAGAAGATGGATATTTTTGCCTGTACACATGCAGCAGCAGCAGGAGGAGGAGGAGGAGGAGATATGAGTGTGAGAAAGCGCCTACATTACGAATATGGATCTCAACCAAATCTTTATCAAGATTTCTCTTAGGGCCCCTACATTAAATGACACCCATAGTCCCCCTCCAATCTCTGCCTGAGTTGGCATCCTGCATACAGCAAGTTGTGCTCCTCTGAAATCAAACGAGAAACAGAGAATTCTCTTGATAGAACTCAGTGCCATTACAAAGCTGTACAAGTAAGAAAAGTGTTGATGTAAACTATGAAAAGAGGAACCTCCGGGTGGGCCAGACTCTCCCTCGTGGTTTCCTTCTCCTTCCCAGTGCTCCCTTCCGTCTCTTTCTCTCCCCATATTGTTTGCACTCCCAGCCGTACACAAACACACAGACACGCGCGCGCACACACACAGTGACCCATTTGCCCCCAAATGATATTTCCGCCGTGGAGGAGGTTGAGTGAGTGCAGCTGTCCTTCGGAGATGCCAGCGACCGCTTGCTGAGACGATGCTGTCAAGAGGATTGCATCAAGCCTGTGAGGCGCTTGCCTGCCAGCGACTTCCCCTGGAGGAAGAAACAAAGGGAGAGGGAGGGAAGAAAGCCAAGGATGTGAATATATCTCAGTTACTTGGTAAAACAGGCCAGATTGCTCAGTGATTGGGAGGTCGGCACGGTGACCAGACAGGAAAGGCAGGAGAAGGAAAGGCAGCGATAGTTCAGCAGCCTACTTCACCAACCTAGTGCCCACCAGATGTTTTGGACCACAACTCCCATCAGCCCCACCTAGCAAGGCCATGGTGACATCATGTTTGGGATGACATCTCCCATCGGTTCCAGCCAGATGGCCATGCTGGCTTGGCCTGATAGAAGCTGTAGATCAAACCATCAGGAGGGTACCAGATTGGCTGTATGGGGGTGGGGAGGACACCTTTCTTATGCTGTGGCTCTTTCAGGTGAAAAAAATCCCAGGTGCCATACTTGCTGATTCAGCACACTTCAAATGGTTGCAAGGACAGTTGGAGAGCTGGTCGCTGAGCAGCTGGTAGAGCAGGCTAGGTAAGTATAGTTAATCCCACCACATCCTTTCCCTGCCAAAGGGTCCTACTTGGCTGCAAAATAAGCCTCCTGTTTAATCCTGGCTTTGTTGTACTCGTGCGGCAAAGAGTTGTACACTTACAAATACATTAGAACTGTTCTCAGCTTTGCCCAGATGCTCAGGGCAATCTGGTTGTGCCTGTATGTGTGCGAGTTGTGTTTTTGCATCATTTGAAATGGCAAGTGTATAATGTTTCACAAAAATCCAAGGCTATTTTGCTGAGCAGCACCATATTGGTCTAATTGGTGGCTGCTTAAACAACAAGCAAAAAGATGTTTATATTTAACCTTTATTGGCAACTGTTAGTCCTTCCCTTGGTTGAGAAGAGATACTCTTCCCAACCTACTGATGTTGAATTTCCTATTTTCTCTGAATTCCTTGATTCAATAAGCTTCTAGTGTGCCTGTGCCCAATTTATATTACATTTGCATCCCAATCCGGCATACATAGATACTGGCCAAGCCCCAACTGGAAACTAAACCATGCACTTTCATACCAATCGTAACAGCAATTGCAAGTACCCCACATGTTCCAAACTGATGAACAGTTGACATTTGGAATTACGTGATAGATGTAACTTTAAAGCTGCATGATCATGTAATTCCACAATGAATACCTTACCTGGGCATCCACATGATAAAATTCCAGGGTTATCTCAAGGCATTCTTCCCAGAGCTACTATTCTGAGGTTGTAATGCAAATTATGGCTGTTTCTTTTTCTTTTTAGCTTTGTTTATTTGTTTATGCAGCCAGTGGTGCATGCAAAATAACAGAATGTGTGTCAAAAGAATGCAACAGATTTCTCAGAATACAGTAGGTAATGTTCACCCTGATCAGAAAAATCCATCACATGCTTTATCATTCATTTCTGTAGTTTAACTCATAGTCTTCTTTTCTTCATTTGCTTGCAATCACTAGATCTATTTGCAACCTGAATGTGGAAGTTCTGCCCACAGCTATCTGTGTGGATCAACGTACTATTGTTTGGAGGGCACACAAATTTTCCCCTCCTCCTGAACATCTTGCACCCATTTGAAGCTGAGAATGGCTTTTCATGCGCCTAGCTGGGGGGGGGGAGCTGCCCCTCCCAATCAAGTAAATAAATAAAAATAACTGACTAATCACGTCTCAGATAGCTCAGTTCTGCCCGTCCCCCCACAAAAGTCCTGCCCCCCCAATATAAATCCTAGCTATGCCCTTGTGGCTTTTGCCTCTCTAACAGAACAATTCGTTGTGTGCCGCCTCAGAAATATGTCTTCTATGTGTTCAATAGAGTTCACTCACAGGTAAACAGATATAGGATTGCAATTTAACCTCCTTGGGAACTATCAAAAAGAGGGGGGAGGCATCCATGATTTCAACGCTGCCACTATTTATAAATTTCCTTTATCCAGACACCTCTGGTTGGTTACCCATCTAAATGAAGAGTAGATTCTGTGATGCCCTCCAGAGGTTGTTGGATTATAACTTCCATCATCCATGGTGCTTGGGCATTGCAATCCAACAGCATCTAGAGGGCAGCCATTGGCTATTCCTAATCTAAATGGATCTGTCTGGATTATAACAAACAAACAAACACACCTAATCTGTGTGCATGTAGGAGCACTCTATGGCAGAGGCCTCCCTGATGTTGCCCATGCATGTCCTGTCTGATAAAGAAGAGTTTGGATTTGATATCCGGCTTTATCACTACCCTAAGGAGTCTCGAAGCGGCTAACATTCTCCTTTCCCTTCCTCCCCCACAACAGACACCCTGTGAGGTGAGTGGGGCTGAGAGACTTCAGAGAAGTGTGACTAGCCCAAGGTCACCCAGCAGCTGCATGTGGAGGAGCGGAGACGCGAACCCGGTTCCCCAGATTACGAGTCTACCGCTCTTAACCACTACACCACACTGGCTCTCAAGTTGTCTTTAGACACCTGGAATGGGCATCCTCTCCTGACCATGATTCCAGTACCATTGTTCTTTTCAGGGGCCTGAAGGAAGGTGAAGGTAGGTCTGCCAGGGCTGACTCTATCCCTAGAGAGTCTCTGGCTTTGCATTTCATAGAAGGGGAGCAAATTATAAGCTATTTTATTATGGTTGCCTCCCAGGGAGAGGCACCTGTATAATTTTCTGCCCCATGTGTCAAAATATTTAGGCCTTCCGTACTATCCGCCTTGATGTTTGAGGCAAGTGGAGCCAATTGCCACTCTGCCTCTGGTAGGAAAACTTGGGGGGCTTTCTCTGAGGACAAGACGAGCACAACTGACTTGCCCTTCCTTCCCAGGAGCTAGATTACAGGGTTTAAAAAGCACAGTTGTGTGGTGCCTCTAATCACAAGGGGAATGCTATTCCCGAAACCTCCAGATATTCATAGAAATGGGTACTCAGAGAAGAGGTAGAAATGAGAAGAGGAACAATCTCATTTATTAGTTCACTTCTCAAACACTGAACTGTCTCAACGGTGCTTAGCACAGCATCAAAGTTAAACTGAAGGTCAAAGGTAGAGCAGAAGTGTCTTCTGTAATACCTAGACTAATTTAGCCCCTTTTGGAACATTAACTTCAGCACGACCATCTCCCTGCTTCCTCTTATTTCTAAGCAGCTGTAGCAGCAGGGTGGTAACATTGAGCTCAACGGTGTTGGCAAGATGTAGGGGATTTGCTTCCCCATATGACTACAGGCCGCAATGGAGGAAGCTTTCAAAGAGTTGTTACATGACTATTGGCAGCCTCAGTCTTTGTGTGTCCAGCAGGATGCTGGACTTTGAAATCCTGGAATAGGGACTTGACTTTCTGAAAGCAGCTGTGAGCTATGTGCCTCCCTCCTTGCCCCAAGTTTCATTTTATTTGTTTTTTAAAATTATATCCTGTTTTTAAAATATATATATATCTAGGTCTCAAAATGGCTCTCAAATATGCACCACACAGAATAAAAAAACTTAAATTAAAACCCCTGAAACTTAAAATGACCAAACAGATTTAATTTCTTGTGATCAGCTGACTCGTCCACAGTCTCACGCACTGGTAGTGTCTATCCATTGGGTCTTATATTTGGTGAGGGGAATCAGAGTGTCATCAAACTCCAATTGCCAACATGAATTACGGTACTCAGCCCTTCTTGGTCCTGCTGAAAGGAAGCATGGTATAGCCACTAAAAGGAACCCCTGATAGGCCCAAACTCTTAGAGAACCTAAACTCATGCACACAGGCACGAGTCGGACAGCAAACTACCATGAAGGTAAGCTCCACATCCATGAACATCCATAATTTTATAAATGCCTATCATGTCACCATGAACATATGTGAAATTAAGATTCTCTCCCTCCCCCCCCCCCCGGCATGCATAGATTTATACCTGTTTTCACTGAATTGCATTTGCCATTTTACCACCCATTGACTCAGTCTGGAGAGGTCCTTTATTTATTAATTTTCATGACTCAAGTTAAATAGCACAGGTCTCATGACCAATCCTTGTGGGGGTTTCCACTTTCTACATCCCTCCACTGGGAAAACTGTTCATTTATTCCTGCTCTCTGCTTCCTGCTACTTAACCAATTCTGATCCACAAGGAACTCTTCCAACACTGTCATTCTTCAAAATATCCTGGGAAATGGCTGTAAGGGGCATGGTGACCCTTGACATCTCCTCAGGCAGGAGGCCACATAGCAACTTGTATTCATAGCACACGATGGCTCCTGTACTTCAACCAGTGCTACAGAGAGCAAAAAGTATTGTGTCTTATACTAATAACTCCCCCCCCCCCAAGATGGATCAACTCTGCTCACACTGAATATTAGATTCCTCTCAGCTACCCAGAAGGCACCCAGCCTCTTGAGAGACTGTAAACTTTTCCTACAATGACAATACAGGGAAATAAAGAGGCTGTGTTTCTGGGGGCTTATACCTACAGCTACAATATCCCCTAATTCAGGCCATGTGATGCATTGGGCCTCTCAGAATCTGCACTGACAACAGATCCTAAACATCACAGGGCATGCATAACCATTTCTTATTGAACCAGGATTTTTCATAGGACACCCCCAAAAATCTCCATGTGTTTTCAATGCATTATGCTTTTAAAGATCTTAAGGACCATATCCTTTTATAAATAGCCTTTTATTAGCATTTGCTGGGGGAGAAATGATACACACCATAAACATAAGAAGGGTAACATAAATTAGGAAAAGAAACAAAGTTAAATGCTCAAGTAAGGTTAAGCAGCAGTAAAGAAAAGTAATGTCAAGAGAACATAAAATCTACACAGATAAATTCACATGAAAAGAGAAAAGAAGAAGAATCGATTTAGCATGCATATAACAAATAATGGGTAACAACATAAAAATGAAGCCTTATATAGATTCTCTTTCTTAAAAAGTCAAAAGCATATGTCTTGAATGGAAATTACACGTTTATCTAGATGAAGAATCACAATCTGGATGTACAAATGTCAACTCACTAAGAGAGCAGCCCACCAAGTACAGGAATGTCACACTTACCCTATTGGCGCCCGGAGATTGCACGCACAGTAACTATCTGACTGCCTGATCCTTTCGTTTCCAGCTGCATCTAACTGCTCTTGCAATAAGAAGGTAATTTTTCTGATGGTGTACATGCACAGTCACTATGACAAATGCAATGGCTTTATGTCAGGAGTGGCTAACCTGCAGCCCTCCACATTTTGAATGAAAACTGTCCCCCAGCCAGCAAGATCAATGGCTGCCAAGAGATGATAGGAGCATCCAACATCTGGAGTGCCACAGATTAGCCGCCCCCCCCTGCTATCTGGAGTGCTGCCTACCAAGCATGCAGACACAGCTGTCCCCTCTGCCATTGAAAAACAGCCTCTTTAAGGGCAGCTCTTTATATCAGTATTGCAGGGGTACTTGCAGGCATGATGGAGAACATCCAACTTACTTGTGCAATGTAAACTCTGTTTTGATGCCACTGCTACAACAGACTAAAATTGTGCCAGCTACACGTCTTTCCCCCCTTTCTTGTAGTGTCCTGATGAAAATCACACATTGTGCATATCTAGAGGGGTTACAAAGATCAGGGCACAGAGAGATACACAGCAGCACTGTCGTAACATCAAAGTACACCTCAACTCCTAACCTCTGCATGCAAGACTTCAGTGAAACATTAAGTCTGTTGCAGTAAGGGATGGATGAACCCATCAGTTTGGGTTTCTCCTCAGTTTCTCACTTCCCCAATCCTCAGTTCACCACCTTTCTGAATCACTTTGCAAATGCATCTTTTCATAGTCCTCCTTGTCAGTGTTTTAGTGTGTATTTCTCCTAAGATACAAAGTTTTGTATGCAGTTTTCCTCCTGAATTGTGGGACTGTGGAGCAGGGGCACTGGCTCCTAGGGGAAGGAGGGTTGAAGCTACCGATGGTACCAAGAGGAGTCAAAGGAGGAGCCGCCAGCCATTGAGTCATGTGGCCGCTGCATTTGACTCCGCCCCTGGCTCCTCCCAAAGTCCTGAAGTCATCCACATGACATTGCATGTGCAATGTCAGCCCCCCCCCAATTGCCCTCGCAAGTTTGGGGATACATTTCCCAGCACCTCCTGCCATGACCTAGAAGGTGGGAAAGCAGAGAAAGACAGACAGAAAAAGGACTGCAGCCTGAGATCAGCTCTTTGGGGCCTGATGAAGCCCCAGTGGGGACTTGGAGGCGAAGAAGATTCAGTCTAGTGATTTGGAAACAAAGGTAGCCCTGGGATTGTTGCTAGGCAAGGTAGTTCCGTAGGAAAGACCCTGCGAAGAAGGCCAAACATAATGTTGAAACTGTGCAGGCCTCCTGTTGGCCGGTAAATGTAGAAGCCTGCACTGTGGAACTTTGAGCCCAGATCTTTTGTGACACCCCCAGGAAACTGCAGTTTTCCCTGTTTCCCCACCTCCCGCTCCACCACCCCAATTAAATGAACTGCTGTGTGTTAACTGCATGTCACGTGTGATGGCTCAAACTCACCAGGGTCAGTAAAGAGAATATTAATACTAAGATGCCTTCAGCACTTTCCTCCAGTCCTGATTATATGCACCCACTACTGATTTGAAGATCCATTACACTGCATATATAAAATAACAGAAAAACTGAAAGACACCATTTAGTCCATTCCTCTATGCATTCAAAGCAATCGAGTGTACATGAGTCTATTTCATGCCGTTTGGGAAGATTTCCTAGTGAGCAAGCATTCAAAGCCTTTCTTAGGAGCCAGCAATGGTTCTTAAACAAGATAGAGCTATTTAGTTTTAAATGCCCTTCAGGCCACGGTGAGACGCTGGCAGTGGCTCATTAGAAAAGAAAAGCTAATCCTTGCAAAATGTGTTTTGGCTGTAGGAGGCATTTGTCCCTTCAACATGCAGGATCAGAGAGAGAAAGCAACAAACCTCACATATTCTGTGTAGGAGAGACAAGACTCTGGGCAGCAACCCAGTGCAGAGTGACTGACATCTGAACTAAGGACTCGGGCACCATTTCCTGGGGTCCTCAGCACATGGGATGCTGAAACAGCTTCTCAGAGAAGCCTCCAGTAGGATTTCCCCAGTTGCCATTGCCCCCAAGCCAGTGAAGTGGGATGGGTTGGCAAGGCAGGATACAGAAGCATAAAGATACCCCTTTATGCTTACGCTGCCATCACGGGTCAACCAAAGGGCAATTATCAAGGAGGAAAGAGGAAAGACTTGTTCCATCTTAGTATTGGAGAAAAAATAAAAAGGTAAGGAGGGGAGATGAGAGTGGTGCATAAAATTATGCATGGTACAGAGAACGTGGATAGGGGTCCCCCCCCCGGTAATACTATAACACGAGGTCATCCAATTAAGCTGAATGCTAGAAGATTCAGGATGGACAATAGGATAAACTTCACATCCTGTTCAAGGGCTTCCTGTAGGCTTTCGCTGGCCACTGTGGGCAACGGGATTCTGGACTAGACAGGTCTTTGTTCTGATTCAGCGTCTATGTTTTTAATGTCATAGTCACTACAGTACCGAGCTTAGAAAAAAAATACTCCCCCCCCCCCCCGTGCGTGCATGAAAAACAGTTTGGTTTGTTGAACCCATTTCTGAATCTGCTTCTTTGCTGCTGTGCAGAAAGGCTGTGGTGGAAATTGAAGATGCATTAAAAGCTAGTTGAAGAAAGAAAAGCCAAGAATCCAAAGGGTAACCTGCCTGAACCACTGACGTTCCACACTAAAGAACAGTTCAGAGGACTTTTATTAAGAGAAAGACAGCCAAGCTCAAATCCCATGGAACAGGTTTGTTGTGGCCATTTCTACTCGTTTCTTTTGCACACTGTTATCTATTGAGGCTGAGATTGGAATGGGAAGACAGAGATACATTTTCTCCATTGAGGGTAGGAACAACTTCAGGGTATGTGTGATTTTTCAGCGGGAAAGCAGAAGTCACATTCTTCCCATACCAACTTTTTCTTTCTTAGAGATTCATTCCCCATGTTTGCATTCATGAGATTGTTGTCTATCACATGACTGAGTATGTTTTGACTCCACACAGTGGGAAGTGACAGAAACAGGATGTTTCTGTTACTGTGTTTCCTGAACTATTGTCCTTTGTTCACTCTCTTTGCTGTCTGATGCTAGAGAGAGAGGGAGCCATGTTGCAGTGCTCCGTGTGTGTTTATATGTAAATAAACATAGATTAACCAAAATGCTGTGCTACTGAGTTCGGTTATGCAACTGCGCAAACTCTGCGGATCCGTAAGTGTGCTGATGTCAGTTGGCATCAGTCGCTGTGATGTTCGGGCTGGAGAAAGCTTTTGAAGCTCCCAAACGATCGACCAGGAGGGAGAGAACATGCCAGCCGGGCATGTGTCTCTACCAGGGTCCTACTTGAGAGTAAGAGATCCTAACACTTTCCCCTTCAAATGGCAACCTCAGTGGCTGCATGACACAAAAGGTGGTAGGATGTGCGGGAGAGCAACTTTTTATTTTATTTTAAAGGAACAACATATAATATGCAGTTCTACCCTCTGTAGAAGTATAAAGGGAGGGAATGTAAACAATTAAAGGAGAAGCAAAAGCAAGTAGGGAGCCTTATCCATTATGCTACACCTAGAATGGAAACCTTGTTGGACAGCCAGCATGGCTGATGGTTAGGGAAGGTGGGAAGATGTAGGCCAGCAACATCTGGAGGCCACCGCTTCCCCCTCCCTGTTTCACATGGTGGCATATGCAATTAGAACATACCTGCCAAGTTGCTGTCAGAGAAATAAGGGACCGGGCCGGAAATAGCAGACCGGAAGTAGCGCTGCCGCCATTTTGGAACTGGGCGGAGCATGCTCAGAAGTGACTTTTGATGCTGCTTTGCCCAGTTCCAAAATGGCTGCCGCGCCAGAAGTCACACTGCAGCCATTTTGGAACTGGGCAGAGCAGCATCAAAAGTCGCTTGTGAGCATGCTCCGCCCAGTTCCAAAATGGCCGCCATGCCAGAATAAACCAGGGGAAAACAAAAAAATCCATTTTTTCAGCTAGGAACAGCTGGAAAAACAGGGATTTCCCAGGGAAAACGGGAGACTTGGCAGCTATGAATTAGAAAGCAATTAGGGCTAAGCTGGAACAGCTTGCCTTATTCATGCTTCCAAAGGTGTACTGAAAAGCATTTTCCATGTTTTGGTATTGCTCTTCTCAGGAGTATTTCTTCGTTGTCTTCACTGCCCTCAGCTTCATTTGCCCCAAGCTGCCATTTAATCTGATTGGCTTTGAGGACCCCCTTGAGGTTGGCAACGATTTTGTGGTGCTGCCTAAGGACACCCTGGGTAGGTGCAAACAAGGCGACATACTGTACATCTCCACAGCCAACAGGCTGAGCAGCCGTGTGGGCAAATGAGTGAGAGGACCATGAAGGCAATTTAGAAGAAGGCAGAAACCCACTAGGGTAGGCATGTCAAACCTGCGGCCCTCCAGATGTTTTGGACTACAATTCCCATCTTCCCCAACCACTGGTCCTGCTAGCTAGGGATCATGGGAGTTGTAGGCCAAAACATCTGGAGGGCCGCAGGTTTGACATGCCTGCACTAGGGCACCAAAGAGAACCAAAGGAGTACAAATGTTTTCAGTTATTGTTCAGCTGCATCATCTCTGCTAATTTCAAGGGAAATCTGGAAACGAAAGTACACAGCAGTAACTGTAATGGCTGTCAAATCAGAAAATTATTTCCCCCTTGTCTTTATTTAGCTCACAGCCAAATATTTTTCCTGTATGGAGAGCAATGACTTACAAGATGTTTCTTCAATGGCTTTGGGTGGTTGATTGCTAGCAATGACACAAATCACGTGCTTCCAAGGGGACCTAGAAGTGAGACAGCTAGGATGCAGATAGTGGAGATAAAATTCCTCTGAGTATCTTTGCTACCGGCTGGTGGGTTTCCAAGGCCTGCTTTTTGCTTTTGGTAAACGGAAGCTGGTTTAAAGGCTTCCACTGTCTGGGTGTTTGTCTACTTCTTCCACAGTCAGATGGTGCATTTGTAAATAAACACATATTTCAGAAATCGACAATCACCTCCAGCATTCTCTCCCTTCTAAAGAATATGATACCACAGCAGCTGTCCCTGGAACTTTCTACTGTTTGGGGGAAATGGGAAACAGTATGTTTAACCTAAATTGAAAACAGATGTGGGGTTGCTGTTAAGTCCTCTGTGATTCATAATGTGGTGAGGACTTCTCCGTAGAGTAACATCCAGGCAGTGAAATTGTGTAACGGCAATAGGAACTTGGCACGGGTTCCCACTTTGCTTTTTTTTTTTAACCTCATGCATGCATACCTGAGTATGAAGCCCATGTGGTCAGAAAAGTTAAAATAAAATTAGTGGTTGCTGGTATGAATGAAAGAAGCTTCTGACTTGACCTCAAGATCCACCTCTGCCAGTGTCTTCCACTTAGGTGATTGAAAAGAGAAGACTTAGGAGCCTCTAGCTTAGAAGACTTAGGAGCCTCTAGCTTAGATGCCTTTGGAAAGGGATTACGTGGAGGATAAGACTGTCGTTGGCTACTAGTAATGATGGCTGTATGCTACATCCAGGCTCAGAGGCAAGCATGAGTATCTGTTACTGGGGAATGACAGCAGGGGAGGGCTATGATGCTCCGAAGCTTGTGGTTGGTCACAGAATGTTGGACGAGATAGGCCTTTGGTTGGATCCTGCAGGGCACTTCTTATGGTTCTCATGAATGGTTGAGGAAATGTTATACATTCTGTTCTACAGCCAGGTTCAAAGAGCAACTTAAGCTCACACTTTTGCTAGTCTGGGTTTATTTTGTCCTCTTCTTTTTCTTTGACTTGCCAACCACTAAAGGCAAACCGCAAATTACTTTTGAAGCTCCCTTCCGTTTCAAAAGCAATCTGCCATGTGTGAGGAAAAAGTACTTTTTAATGAAATACTATCAGGCTCATGGAACTAGTCTTATGCGTCTTTGCATAGGATAGCTGACAGTATTCAATCATAGCTGACCGTTCCAAAATATTTTAGAGGCCCACGTTAGATCAACAGAACTGTAATGGATTTTGGGGACTGAGTTCAGAATCTGCATGCGCTTTTATGAATGAAAATTGTAAGTTGTCCATTACTGGGCAACTGGTTTGAAACAAGTTCATTAAACATCTCTTAAACCTATAGCGTTGTGGGGAGCATTCTGCTTATGGTAGACTGGGGTACCTTCACTAGCCGAAATCTGCATATCATGAAATTCTACCTTTTTATTGTACAGGGGTAAACTACACAGGAGTTGTTATAAAATTTAATAAAATAATTTCTGAAATAAAAGAAAATGCTGAAGAGAATGTGGGGAAAAGAAAGAAAAGCAAAAGCAAAAGGAACTTACCACGCTGCGAGTGAACTTTTCTAGAGAAGTTCTACGACCTTGCTCATTCTCGGGCTTTGGAAGGGGAAAAAAAAGTTAGGAAGGAAAAACTACTGAAAAAGAAAAGAAAAGAAAAAAAGAATCCCTTCAGCTTAAATTTTGATCTAAAAACATTAGCAAAAGAAAAGAAGAAAGATAAAACATCTCAAAACATGGCAGCTACAATTTGCAAGAACAAAGCAACTAACTTTTGTATTGTAATATTCTGGTAGCTTTTCCCATTGGAAAGTATCCTGTGCTCTGTGCTTAAAATGTGGCTCTGTAGGTAGCTCTAGTCCAAACTTACATTGTTCAAGAGAAAGATACGTAATGCTGCATTCTGCATCTGTCTTTTTAATAAATAATTAAATCCCTGAGCTTTCCCAATCAGCACACGGCAGTCTCCTACCATTCAGGATAGGCTCATTGATTTTATAAAATGAACCAATATGAACAGACATTGCCCCTATCCAACATCAAGGAGTCACCCATGGAAGCTCTCCTAACCCCTGCATGTTGGGTGTGTCTTTTAATTTGAATGCTGATGCATTGCCTTACGGGACCATGAACCACTCGTGACAATAACTGGATCAGGGCCAATACCATTCAAGACTGACCTACTTATAGCTTTATTATGCTGTTGTATATTGCTGCACACAGGTGAGACGCAACATATACAATGGCTATAGCACAGTGGTTTTTAGACTGTGCTATGAGGAATCCTGTAGGTTTCTCAGGAATCTCTAAGTGAGAAGGACAGAAATGGCAGTCAAGTTTCCATAATAAACAAGATTCTCCACCACCAATTTATTTTATTCTAAAATATGCAGATGCAAGCGAGCAAGGATGAGACCAGGGCCAATCCTGCCATTAGACAGCAAGTGTGGGGGGTAGCAGATGGAGAGCAGCAGCAAGATGTTGGGAGACAGAGCTGTCTGTCACTTGGCTTGCCCTACTGCCCTCAGGTGTGTTGGGTTGTCGTCATCCCATTGCAAGTGTTGGTAGAAAGTCTCAACCACCAGGATTGGCCAGCTTCTGTACATGGCTTTGGGGGCAGGGGGAGACACCTGGATGAGACTATGATGCAGTTGTTGTTGTTGTTGTTGTTGTTGTTGTTGTTGAAAAAACTAATTAATTATCTGCTAGAGCATATAAATAATATAATTTCATTACAACAAGAAAGCTACCAACATTCTGGATATGTTGCTGTTCTCCAAAGTAATGTGATTCATTTGGCACAGGACAAACCCTAGGAACTATGAAAGAAGAGGTAATTTTGCTAGCAAGCCTGCCATTTGGTTGAATAAAGGGATTAAATGGTGTGTGTGTGTGGGGGGGGCAAACCATCAGCATATCATCTGGGGAAACTACCTTACCTCCAGTTCCCTTGGGGTTGGGAAGTAACAGAGACATGGGATTATGAATGTGTTTGGTGGTTTTATTAAACCTGCATTTTCTTTTAAAACGAAGGGTCAAGAGATCGGAGAAGAACAGCAGATCCTTCTAAGGAAAGGAAGAAAGGGAAATCCTTTCTAGCAAAAGGACACTTTTGCTGAAGGGAGTTAGGAACATTGGGAAGTTACGTAAAGAGCAGGGCTTTGCATTATGGTACTAAACACTCTGCTTTGCAAGTGACTGTTTCTGTAATTGAAAACTTTCATGTCAGTTGGTGCTGCATGGGGGCGTGGAAGGGAGAAGAGTAATGGCAA
The DNA here is from genome assembly GCF_963506605.1 of Zootoca vivipara. Classification (NCBI taxonomy): domain Eukaryota; kingdom Metazoa; phylum Chordata; class Lepidosauria; order Squamata; family Lacertidae; genus Zootoca; species Zootoca vivipara. The sequence goes on from NC_083276.1 coordinate 45,143,398, forward strand.
AGGGTCAAGTTATTTTGGGAGAACTCTCTTCATTCAATTCTACTCCTCCGGAATACAAAAGATAAAATCAGTGCTTGTGACTTACAGATCAGATCTACAAGCAGATGGAAGAGAAGTGAAAGCGGGTGGTAAAAGATTGCAGCAGAAATCTGCCTATAATAGGGATGAGGACGCTCTGGCCCTCCAGATGGTAGCTGGGGCTGATGGGTTCAATACTAGTCTGCAGGAGCAGGCAAGGGAGAATCTGGTGAAGCCTTTATGTCAGGGATGGGAAACCTTTGGCCCTCCAGACGTTGTTGGACTATAACTCCCAACATCCCTGACCTTTGGCCATACTGACTGCGGAAGACAGGAGCTGGAATCCAATGGCATCTCAAAAGGTCACAGGTTCACCATGCCTGGAGTGCAGGGATTAATCAGATACTAGGCATTAACATACAGCCAGCAGTGCAAACAGGAAGAAACACATCTTTCAGGTCAAAACATATCATAAGAAGCAAGGAGAGAGAAAAATGGGAACTGCTGTCAACACCAGCAAAACTTATGAACACAAGAAAAAATTAAGATGCTTCAGTATAAAGGCTTCTTAGGGTTGTGCTACATAGGAAGCAGCCTGACCATTTAAGCGGAGTATCATCTGGATATGCTGGGGGTTGAACCCGGGACATGGTGCCTGCTGCTATGCAGATGCTCCACCCCTGAACTAAGGCCTTTCCTCCAACTTCTTTTCATCTGGTTCTGGTAGTTTTCCATGTACATCAAAATAGAATCTTAATGGGAAAGTCTCTGGCGCTTGAGATTAAATGCTCAATTAAAGAATGCACTGGGATGACCTTTGCCTTGATAGTATGGCACAGCAATTATTAGAAAAGATGCCTGCATGTCTGTAAATAAAATATTTTAGGCTTCGATGGTGAGGAATTGAACTCTTAACCTTTTCTGAATGGTCTTCAAATTGCTTTGCATTCAGCATCAAAGAGTAGAGCAAGACTTTTGTTAAAAAAGAAAAGAAAAGCTTCTTCTTTGCAAGAGGGACATCTAGGTATCCATAATTAAGAAAAGCTGAAGTTTGGGATCAGAGAACCTTAAAATATACAGATTTTCTTCCAGGGCTCTCTGAAGTGTCTTGCATTCCATTTCCTATTTTAACACTGGTTGAAAGAAAAACCCTGTGTCTGAAAGCAGGGTCCTGAAAGTGCAGCCCATGACCTGTGGTTGATGTGCACAGCTCAAGTTGCACAATGATGCTTATCTGGGTCCTGATGAACTGAAGGGATGTCTCTTGGCCTTCTTATTTGGGGCCAATATAGCACAGTGGAGAGGGACGCGGGTGGTGCTGTGGGTTAAACCACTGCGCCTAGGGCTTGCCGATCAGAAGGTCGGCGGTTCGAATCCCTGCGACGAGGTGAGCTCCCGTTGCTCGGTCCCAGCTCCTGCCAACCTAGTAGTTTGAAAACACATCAAAGTGCAAGTAGATAAATAGGTACCTCTACAAAGGGAAGGTAAACGGCGTTTCCGTGCGCTGCTCTGGTTCGCCAGAAGCTGCTTAGTCATGCTGGCCACATGACCCGGAAGCTGTATGCCGGCTCCCTTGGCCAGTAAAGCGAGATGAGCGCCGCAACCCCCGAGTCGTCCACGGGGGGGGTCCCTTTACCTTTTATAGCACAGTGGGGAGGGGCTATTGTTCAGTGGTAGAGCACATGCTTTGAATTAAGAAGGACTCAGATTCAGTCCTTGGCATCTCCAGGAGGGCCTTGAAAAGACTCCTACCTGAATCTCTGGAGAACTGCTGTCCCTCAGTGAGGATAACACTGAGTTGGATGCCCTGACTGTGCATTAGGCAGCTTTGCAAGTATAGATTTTTGGGAAATGAATAGAATTGCATTAAACTACAGCTGGTTCTAGATCCCTGAATGGGTTGCATCCAATGGTGTTCAATAGGAGATGATGAAACAGGAGATTTCCATTAACAAAATTGGAAGGAGGGAACTTATTTTGGCTAATCCCTTCTCCCTTGTGCCACCTCCCATGCATGTTCCAAAGCATCCCTCAAACAGTGATGTGGGTTTTCTGGGAAAGTTGTCTGGAAAGCTTTCCTATGCAGATTAGGGTAATTTGCATCAGAAAATGTTCATTGGGAAATGTTCAGGTTGCAACAGAATACTATATGATGCCCCAGAGAGCTATTTAATGTAGTTAGTTTATTTTACAGGTATTTAGTAAACAAAGTTAAAAACCTGCCTAATGTTTATTTGCAATTTGCATTAACCCATTGTTATGAATAAACTTATAAAATTGAACCATCTGGAGCAGATTTTTTGGGGGGGAGGGTGTGTCTGCAGGGGAGAGGGAAGTGGTGAAAATTGTTTTCCTTCCTGTTGTGCTGACCGAAGCCTCTGCTGTGTCAAATAACCTTCCATCAGTTCAAGTGGGAACAGCAATGAATACAACCTATTATATGCCTTTTCTTGGCGCTGAAAGAGATTGAGACCAAATCAGTTCAGAGCCTATGTAATGATGCAGCAAAGGGTGTGTGTTCTGACATTTCCAGTTCAATCCAGTTCAGACACGGGATTATTAGCTGGCATTAGGCACAACAGTGGGTTTCCTCACCAGAACCTCCTCTTTCCATCTGCAGCATGGGAACAATAATTCTGGCCTACCTTACCGGGTTCTCATGAGGATTGCCGAAATATTGCACATCCAGCATTCTGAAAATGGACAGGTACTATAGACATAAGCCTTGCTTATGTATTATGTATTATGCCTGAACAGGAAATGCCAATAGAAGTAAGGGGCATGCAGGCAGGGCAATCCCCCAATGTCCTGCCCCACCTCCAACCTTCCTAAACTGAGCAGGAAAGTCTGGAGGGGGTTTCCAGCAAGGCTAGACTAAATATGTTTTTAGACGCCTTCCTGCAAATCAGGAAGCCCCTCTGCTACCAGAGTTCTTGTTTATGAATTGTGGGAAGGTTGTGGGTGGAGTAAGTGGAGTTGATGCATGTGGGGGCCTTAGGGGTGGAGTGAACATGCAAACTCCCACACCTCCCTGCTCATGTTGACATTCCCTGCTAAGGCATCACACCTGAGCGAGGCTATTCTGAGGACGCAATCCTAAACACACTTGCTAGAACATAGGGGAACTTAAATTCCACGTAAGCATGCATAGCATTGCACTGCAAGTATGACAAATAGGTTGACACAGATTAAAACCAGGATAAGTGTGCATTTTGCTATCAGCAGTATCCCTGCCTAACGAAGTATGCTCAGATGATAAATTGTGGGTGACTAGATCTTTGTTGCTTGCTTGAGTTCACTGAAAAGTGAACATACTGGGGACTGTTTCGTAAACCTTGATGAATTTAACTGGAGCGTTCTGTGTGTCCCTCTTAAAGCAGGGAGGATAATTACAAACCTATCCATTCTATCTGTGGCAGCATGTTAACATTTCCACTCATTAATGTCTGTAAATGCAGAATTCAGCACATACAAATATGCAGGGGGGCTGGCTTATGCAGTTTTGAAACATGCAAAAGAGGGGGTCATGGGGGGAGCGCAGTTGGCACAAGAGAACAAATCAACCCATTGTTGTAGCAAAGAGTTGGGCATAGCTATGTAAAGTAAAAATGCTCTGATAAGGAAAGCGCTCATTCCAGTTAGCTGCAAGGGGATGAGAAAACGTGGGTCCATAGGTTTATTGTGTCTGCATTATTTCCCCTCGCTTAGCTTTAGCCACCCTACCTGATTGCTCCTACTCCAACCCCCAAATAGCTAGTTCTTCGAATACAAGGCCTAGTGCCAGGATGCGTCATTCCTGCAAGGCATTTCACATCCAAGTCATTTTGCTGCAGATCAGCGAATGACCCCCGCCCCCCAAGTTAAGGTGCACAGAACTCCAGAGGCTGGCAAAGTTATTTTGGCGCCTGATGCAGAAAACCTCACAACTCCCCTCTCCCACACAAAACACAATAATAAAAGCTATTTTATTTATCCATTTGCTGCCTTTTCAAGACTCCCAAAAACAACTGCTGGAGGCAGCCACCCCATTCAGCTTAATGGTAGGCTGCATATGTACCATATATTTGAAGTACATGCATAGCTGCCAAGAACCCCGTTTTCCCCGGGAAACCCCTGTTTTTTCTTAGCTTTTCCTGGCGGTCCCCCATATCACGTTGTCTCCCTTATATTCTCCCTTATATTCTCCTGCCGGCGGCCATTCCCCCCCCCCTGATTTGCCCATCTATGGGCACTGAAAATGGCCGGCGCCGGCTTCGAAAGTCGTGTCTACGCATGTCCGGAAGTGCATAGACGTGACTTCCAGTGTTGGCAGTGGCCATTTTTGGTGACCATAGATGGGCAAAGCGACACCGGAAGTTGCGTCATGCGGCTGCCGGTCCCGGATTCTGCAGTCTGGGACTTGGCAGGTATGAGTACATGACTCCCTTCCCCCGAATCCTGGGAAATGTAGTTTCTTAGCAGTGCTGAGAATTGTAATTCTGTGCAGTCATACCTCGGTTTAAGTACGCCTCAGTTTGAGTATTTTCAGTTTCACGGACCGTCTGGAACTGATTAATCCACTTTCAATTACTTTCAATGCGAAAGTTCGCTTCAGGTTAAGTACAGACTTCCGGAACCAATTGTGCTTGTAAACCGAGGTACCACTGTACTTGAGATGCCAGGAGTTGAAGACTGGGGAAAACGTCACCTAGCAGAAGGAGGAACAGCTGGATACTACCCTGGGGTAAACATTTTGAATTCTTTAAAGAACTTTGGACATGCCTGCATTAGATGCTTCCCTCATCAACTCTTAGAGAGCAGTGGGCACACGTTGCCCTAACAACTGTGAGGTAGGTCAGTTAACACTTCCTCCCGGTGTCACTTCCAGCCATCTTCCCAGTCAGTCAGGACTCAGAGATGGGGTTGTACTCCTGCACCTTTCAGCTGAAGCACACTTTGCATCGACACATCCTTAAAGCTTTCCTTCGGGATGCTTTGCTTTACAGAGCTCACTTTGTTTCCAAAGCTGTTCTGTTTTTTTAAGGGACTAAACACTTCTTGCTGTCCTTCTGTAGCAGCGAAGCTCATATACCCTTTCTAGTTTTGAAATTGAAACAGAACACCAGCAAAGCTTACATCCTCTTGAAACAACCTCTTACAATCCCATTAATTATTTCATTTTCTTAAAAAAAACAAAGCAAGCAAGCAAACCAACCAACCAACCAACCAACCAACCGTACTTCAGTTACTTGATCCCCTGAAAGCACTTGGGTTCATAGCCCTACATCTGAAAAAGAAAAAGAAAACCACTACAGGTGATTGATCACACAGCACCCACAGTTCGGTTATTCAAGAAGGCTACCCCTTCTGGGACCGGACTACCAGAGGAGTCTGCGGCACCAATTCAAGATCCGTACTAGGGCTACATGTATACCTTAAATAAAATCTGATGCTCTGCATCGTCTGACAAGACTCCAACAGAAGCAGCAGGACGATGCTTATAGGTACTCACTTTGCACCCTGAAGCATATACTAAAAGGAATGTGGACTTTAAAGAAGGCCTCTCGAAACAGTAACCCACCAAGCCCACAATCCATGTATGGCAGCAACCCACCAGTCTGAAGATAAACAAGAAAACTACACAGAGCAAATAGGACCTTCCCATAGTACCTGCGTTTTCCCATTTCAACGTATGCCACTAAAACCTGCCTGAAGTCAATGCCTGGTATAAGAGAACCTCTTATTTGGTCTGTTGCCTCTATACGGCATTCGCAATGGCAGACAGCATGGAAAAAATGGTTCTGGAAAATACCTGGCACACTCTTGGAGCTAAGTGAAGGCTGCTTCAGTGTACAAGAGTTTTCGCTCAATTGTTCCAACACATTCGATCCAATCTAGTTGTCTCCACAGTGCATGAGAGGCCACTAACAGACGTGCAAAGGCTTTGCTCAGTAACTCCAGCTGTGCCTCTGAGCTCCTGAACACAGAAGGGACTGCTGGATTGTGGGAAATCCATTCTAATCACCGAGGGCACATTGGAGCTGCAGTAGAGGCTAACTTTAATTTGGCAGCATATGGAAGCCCCAGCAGGATGGAGACAGCAAAGAGCAAAGCAATAGGAAACAGCAGTAAACCCAAGCTGCAGAAGCTGGGAAAACTCTGCACAAAGTGTCTTGAAGGTCAAAGGGGAACGAGAGAAGTGGGGAATTCTCTCCTATGTCTATGCAACATGGTTCTAGGTGGAGGAGCTTCTGAAAGATGTTTAAACACAGCCACAAACGGAGATAAAACTACCTCTGCTCTCCACCCTTCTTCCTTGCCTGGCAAGGACCTGATTATCAGTGCAACAAGAAACCCTTTGTTATTTTGACCTGGATGGAAAACATATTGCTGATAATGGGCATGCAGATACCAAAAAGGCAGAAAGGAATGGAAAGGGGTGCTGCTTTTGAGGAGTTCCCAGTCTTACTGTAATTAGCTTAAAATTAAATGGGGGGAAAGTGGGACGGGAGAAACCACATACAGGAAAGTGCAGGTAAAACAGGAGGGGAGGGGAGCTGATAGGAAATCATGATGAAGTCTCCATGCAAGGCATCCCTTACAAGAAAAGCTACAAGGCTTGACAAAAGACACTAAATGGAAGAGGGTTTTGTGCTACTTCCCAATCATTAGCTACTGCCATGGTTATGAAAAATAGAGATTCATAGGTAACGTTACACAAGATCACATATTTGTCCTGAATGAGTTTAGAATGGGATTTTAATGCCTTATGCTTAGTTGGAGAGATCCTTGTGAAGGAGCTGTAACTCCATGGTGGATCCCATACTAAGTCCCAGGGTCAAGCTCTGACATCTCCAGTTAAAGGTCCTCAGGGTCAAACTACACATTACACCTCCTCCTTAGCATGCAGCTGTGTCTCCGGGTGTCCTCCCCTTACTTAATTGCAGGTGTGCACCCTCTGCTGAATTGATATTAGAACTGCAATGGGTGGGGAGGGGCGGCAATGAGAACTTAGTGCCAGTGGGAACTTTTGGACTAATCCCCATAGCTGTGTTGCTCCTAGGGAGGGATGAGCTGAACAGTGTCAGCAACATCAGGCTCCTCCATGGCTGTAAATAAGAGACAACAGAGATGTAGCTACGCATTGTGCATCAAGTGTATTTTGTCATTTGACCCTGAGGTAGAAGAGTTGAGAAAGGAGGATCGGAGCAGACAGCCAGTGTGCTCCATTGATGTAGGAGCCTAGGAAACTGCCTTTTACTGAGTCTGACCATTGGTCCATAAAGCTCAGCATTGTCCACAGTGACTGACAATACACCTCTCTAGGATTTCAGAAAGGGGGTCTTTCTCAGTCCCACTTGGGGAGGCCAGGGATTGAACCCTGACCCTTTGGCAATCAAGCCATTTGCCCCTTCCCAATGACCAGGCTCAGAACTAGGCAGCTTCTATTTCACATGATCCTCGCAGAGGATGCGCAGAGTAGGTCTTCCTCACATTGACTGCTGTTTATAGGGATGCCAAACATGGAGCTTCAAGGAGAAAGAAAGAAGTGCTTTCATTCCTTTGGAAGAAAGGGGAGCGAAAGCCCCCCCCCCAGATAACGTAATTTTCATGTTCACACAGCAGCAAGCGGCAGGCAGGAGTCAAGAAGTGCTCAGAGATGCAAGCATGTCCTTCCCGACAGATACCTTCTTCTTTGCCAGCAACAAGTCTTGGTAAGCATTAGAACGGAGGAAACGTGCATAGCTGTCGCTCTTCATCAGCTTGTAAATGTGCTCCTGTGGGAAGGGAAGAAACAACGGGCTGAGATTTGTTACCTGGACACTAGTCAACATTTCCTGGGCACCTATAAAAGAGAAAAGAGAAATACCAAAGACAAGAGTAGCATTATTTCCTTTGTCCCTTCAATGCGATGGGTATTCAACAGAGAGGCTCCCTAACTAATCTGTCAGCCAAGAGAAATGATACTATAATCACATTGTGAGTTTGGTCCTGGATACGAAGCAGGCATTTATGAATACAATACTTATTATTTGCACATTTATCTAAAATATTTCCATCTCGTCTTTCAGTCAGCAGACCCTCAAAGCATCCTATCAGAAGCCGGATAGAATTCATTTCAGGAACAGACTTGATCATCCAAAATACAGATGATTAACACAGGTTCTGATACACAGGCGTACAGGTGTCCTCTACAGGTGAAGATGGGGCCATTGAGAACACTTTGAATCTGCTAGACCTGTATCTGCCATTGGAGCATGTTTAAAATACAAACATTATTGCTGTAGTCCAGCTAGAGCAGCCTTCTCCAACCTGATGCCCTCCAAATGTTGTTCGGCTCCAAGTCCCAACCAGCATGGCGAAAGATCTGTAGTTCAACAATACCTGGATGGTTCCAGGTTGGGGAAGGCTGAGGTAGAGTGAATGATTCTGGTACAGAAGCACCTCTGCACACAAATGGTGTAATGTGCAAGGTCCCCCTCCAATTGTATCCAGGGGCACCAGCTAAGTATTTAAAGTGCCCATTTGCATATGCTAATGTATATGTATCCATGGCTCTGGCTGTGAATATGGCTCTAACCCTAACCCCAATCCCCCTCTTCAAACATATACACAGTTCTCCTTTCCTATTCCATCCACCCCTATTCCATCAAGATATTCCCTATATTTGCAGGTTCCTGACACCAGTCAATACCACCTGCACTTGATATCTGTCACAGAGTGAGCTAGTCAGCAAATCACACAGGTCAAAGTTGGTGTTAACACTTTATTAGCAAAAATACAATCTTCACCGACTTGGCTGAGTGTCAGGCTTACTGAGCACACTAGCTCCTTCCTTGTAGGTCTTACTCCATGAAAACAAAAGGTTACTCCATGAACTAAAGGTTCCCGCTTCCCCAAGCCATCTACTGTATGTCTCCTCCTCTCCAGGGCCTTTCCCAAGCAATCGGATAGTACTTCTGCATGTAGCCTGTCTTTGCTCCACACTTTTCATGCCGCCTGTGGTTCTGGGAGTCAGGGAGGGAGGGAGGGAGGGAGGGAGCTTGTCCCAGAAAGAGAGCGAGATTCCTGTGACTCTTCACCAGCCTGACTCATCTCTGCCTCTTGCCCTTTCCCATCCCACTTGCCTCCTTCAGCTTCTGCCTGATTCTGGAGCACTGGCGGAGGAAGGGGGTGGGGAAAGCGTACCGCCCCCGGCATCATTGGGGAGGGGGGTACCATTGCGGCCACCCCCCAGACATGTGCCGTGCACCCCCCCACCGTGCCGGGCACCACGCCCCTGGGACGCGCCCCAGCCACACCCCTGCCTGCTCTCCTTCCCCGGTGTCGGAGCGTGCAGCTTTGCCACTGTTCTGGAGTTCTCTCTGCCACAGATTCTCCCAGTGCCTTAGTTTTCCCAGACTGCCTCTTTGTTGTCACATAAGTCTTCTACACCCACATTGCACTGCTCAAAAAGAAGAAGCAGCAAAACAAAACAAACCACAAAACACCAAGCCGACTGATGAATAGTTATTTTTGCAGATAACCAAATACAGTGGTACCTCTGGTTAAGAACTTAATTCGTTCCGGAGGTCCATTCTTAACCTGAAACTGTTCTTAACCTGAAGCACCACTTTAGCTAATGGGGCCTCCCCGCCGCCACTGCCACAAAATTTCTGTTCTCATCCTGAAGCAAAGTTCTTAACCCGAGGTACTATTTCTGGGTTAGCGGAGTCTGTAACCTGAAGCGTCTGTAACCCGAAGCACCACTGTATGACTCGTCTCTAAGAACTGCCTGTCTTGGGACTGGGAAACCACTGCAACTCTAGTCTTTTCATTGGCAGGCGGCAGGGCCTTTTTTTTTCAGCCGGAACTTGCTGGAACTCAGTTCTGGCCCCTCTCAGGTGGGCACCATTGCCATTTTAAGAGAACAAGGGAGGTGTTCACGGTGAGCTCTGGCACCTCTTTTTCTAGAAAAATAGCACCGGCAGGCAGTAACTGTTTAAAATTATTCCCAAGCTTGGAATGTTAATGAAGAAAAGGCTGAAGGAAGAAATTAGCAGAGTCTCTTCTCTGACTGCAAAGTTTTGCAAGCTCCCCTTTTCATCCTTTGTGCGACTTCTGCTGGGGAAGCTGCACTCGCCTTTGCAACCTGCAGAGAGTGCCCCCCAGCTGTCGCTGCTTCAGCGTCTCGCTCTCTCTGTCATACCTGAGAGAGCAGCGGTCTGCAAGGGCTCTGGCTTGAATTATAGCTTCAGCAATAGGTAAGCCGACCTTATGCAGGCAGTGGATAGAAACTCTTAGGGTAACAGATTATATTGATTAAAGTCTGCACCCCTATGGGGATGCCAATAATATCTGCTGATGCTACAGGACTGCTAAAAATGTGTGCACAGCCCACAAAGAAAATATGCAATTAGTTCTTGGCATCGAACAACAGATTGCAAGGGCAGGGGAGTTGGCAAAGCGCTTGGGAAAGGGTTGATTGTGTGAAATATGTGAAGCCAGTTTAAGTCTTCTCTCCCATTGTCCCCCTGGACCTGTCCTAGGGTACCTACTGTTGCTCACAGTTAATTACATCATCATTTTGAAAGATCCGAGTAATGACTTGAACCCTAGCACCTGGACAGAGCAGTTTCCAATAGCAGCAGGGGTTTCCAGCATGGCGCCCACGGGCACCAGTGTACCCTTTAGTTAGTATATCCTATAGCACCCATTAAAGATCTCCATAAATGTCCTCTCAAAAATCTACCATGCATGAGAGACTGTTTGCCCTTCCTGATCAGTTTCTGCCATCAATGAGCTAAACTGCCCCTGAACATGGAGGTTCCATTTAGCTGCTATGACTTATAGGTGTTGATAGAGCTATTTTTATAGGAACACCGATGTGTGAATCCATATTACATCAAATGTACGAAGCTAATGTGGATAGATCAAAAATGAAAAAATTTAGAAAAAGCGGCCCGGGGGCAGGGGATAAATTCAGAATTCATATTTGCTAACTTCAGTTTTGTTATGTGGATTTCTAGTACACATCCAAACCCCCAGTCTGAGAGGATTCGAAAGCACACGGATGCAATTTCTCCCTGTGTAACTTGTGTTAGATATTTATGATTATTTTTTTGCCCTGAATACTTGAGGGAAACTTTTACCCTTTTCAGCCCGTTGCTTCTGCCTCGCACTGCTCTTAGGGTGAATATGTTCTTTTCCCTGTCTCAGCTCCATGTGCTTTGAACACAGGTCTGGGTAAAACAAAGGAGAATTCTTCTCCTTTGGCTCCTTCTTTTTGTACAAAGTGCGTATCTCTGAGTCCTGAAAGGGAAGCCAGGAGGCCCCAAATGCAGCAAAGGGGCCTGACCTTCCCAGACCTTACTGTAATTCTATCACCATTGAAGCTTACATCTGTTTCTACTGAAAATGTAACTCAGTCCAGCTGGTCTCTCTCTTGCCCCTTTTTCTGCCATGGAGAATAATGGGATGGGAAAACTTCATGTATCAGGCTGTTTAAAGACACCAGAGTAGGCCTAGTAACAAAACCATGACAGCCTGTGCTGCTATTATTATTATTATTATTATTATTATTATTATTATTATTATTATTATTTGCCTGACAGACTATAATAATAATAATAATAATAATTTTTTATTTTATTTGTACTCTGCCCATCTAACTGGGTTGCCCCAGCCACCCTGGGCAGCTTTCAGCAAAATATAAAAACACAGTAATACATCAAACATGAAAACCCTCCCTATACAGGGCTGTCGTACTATTCATTTACTCATTCATTCATTTAAATATTTCTAATCTGCAACATATAAAATATATAATAAACTCAATCCACAAATATCCATAAAATATTGTTTGAAACACCAGTAGATAAGATGATTGGTTAAAAAGAGAAATCCACATTGCCAAGGCTTGTCTAAATAGTGCCGTTTTCAGAAGGCAGGGATAGCTCCCTGCTGAACCTCCACTGGCAAGGAGTTCTATAGGGCAGAGACTGCCATGCTAAAGATTTGGCCCTAGTGAAGGACAGCTGAACCTCGGGGCGTGGGGAACCACCAGAAGTGGCCCACCAGAAGAGCAGACTAGACTTTGAAGGCCCATCTTTGAAGAACTAAAGCTTTTGGAAGACCTAGGCCTGGAGAAGCAAAAAGAAGCAATGGCGGCGGCTTCCAGTGAGATCTCGTGAGAGCTCCACAAATCTCATGAGATCACACTGGAAGCCATCACTGCGCAATCCCAGGAAGCGAGGCTTTGGCTGGGCGGCAGCACCTTCCTGTTGCAAAATGGGATGGGCCTGTTGGTTGGTGTTGCAATATGATCGACTTTGTGAGTATAAAGAGTAAAGAACACGAAGATATATCTGTTGATAACCTATTCCCCCTCCCCATGCTAATAAATCAGTTAGAAAAGTCTAGGGGGAAATCTCCAAGCACCAAGGTTGACAACTGAAGAGGGAGGGAAGTAAAACCTTGCTACAAAGATACGGCTCCCGCTCTGCATTTCCCCTCCTGTTACACACAAACCATATCTCTGGGAAGAAATGAAGGACATTTTTCTTGAACCAAATGGAAAGGAACACAAAACCACAGCAACCCTGAACTCCAGATGGGAATGTGGGAGGTGGGATAAGATGGAGGCTGCTTCGATAAGGCACCTGCTTCAAATCAATTCACGACAGGAAGATCTCAAGGCTCCCTCTCCTCCCACACAGCCGTTGAACAACAACAACCCTGGCTAGGACACAAGGTGGGCAACCAGCCAGTCGGGGCCTTGAATATACTAGACAAACATCCTGGGAACAGCTGAACTGTTTAAAATTGTGTCATCTTTTATCTCTGTCTTCTGCGCTGGGAGCTCATCAGAATACAAGAAAGCACCCCTATTTTCCTTTTGTTGTGCAAACTGAAGAACTCCCCACCACTACCACTCTTTTTTCATGCACTTGAAGAAAGAACGGGGGGGGGGAAGGTTTCCCTTGCCTTTCATAACATCTCTGGAAAAGCAAGAGGCAGCCTGAACAACTTGCAGTTGCAGCATGCAGTATTCTGCTGTTGATGCCACTGTCCTGAGACCCCCTTACCTGGTTTGCCTAGTGGCTTGTGGCCACTACTGTCATTGCCAAAAAGGCCCCGGGGCAAAACCATGTGATTCTGGTGCATCATGGGCAATTATAATGGCAGCCACATGGTGCCGATCAGAGCACTGACACTAATATCACCCACCACTGGCAGAAGGTCCCATGCACAGGCCCCTCATTCCTCAGGGAAATAAATAGGAGGACAAAGCATCCTAAACCACTTGGCAACATTGAGGGGGAACGATCCACCAGCATGAGAGACATGACAAAGGAAGCCATATTTAGAGCACTGCAATTCTGGAGTTGTCCCTGCCCACATTAGGGCTCTATAGATCTCTTGCTTTTTCTGCCTGCCCAAGACTGCAAAAATGGAGGCTGTCAAAGATCTGGCAGGTCACAATAAATGGTTCATGACTGGTGCTCAATTTGTCATGTCACAAGTTGCTTGGTCTCATGTAAGTTCTTCAGGCCAAGCAGGCGGCTGCCTAAAAGTACTCTTGTTCTTCTAACTCCACCTGCTGCTGCATTTTTAAACATTCAATGCTAGTAGTTCTACTATAGGAGTAGCTGGCATTGCTATTGGATTAAACACATTCACTGTTTGACTTGTAGCTACATAGTCATAGAGGAAAAAAGTACCACAAGTTCATTTTCTGTTTCTAGATACGGTAGTTTATGCGTGTCGGCGCCTAGGCTTGGACAATATTGTCCCTTCAGCAGCAATGCAGCCTGCGGCTGCAATCCAAGATACCAAAGAACATAAAATTAGAACTATGTGGCATTTTTTCCTGGGTCAATTTCTGATGCAGCCAAAGTGTGCATCTTTCCAGGTGACACTGAACCTTTCGTCAGACAGAAGGGAGGGGAAACTGTTTTAAGCTACATATTGTAAAGATCAATGCTATTTACAAAACCATTCATCTAGAGATGCGAAGACCAGAAATGGTCAGAGTCAGCGCCTGCTTTGAGAGTTGGCTTGATTTATTTGGAATAATTGATATGATTGGTTTGTAATTGGAAATTTTAATAAAAAATGGTTTTTTTTAAAAAAAAGAGAGTTGGCTTGATTCTCCCTAATGTATATACTGAATTCTCATCCAGGTACACACTGAGTCTAAGAAGGCAGGATCAAAGTCATGAGTTGTTAGCAGGAGATTTAGTTCAGCAGACATATATTGTGGCATCATATGTACATATCATCAGTAGTGTAAGTTATTCAAGTATACCATTCAATCTCCCCCTACATTGAGAAGAAAAATGTGTAATTGTAAAGTGGGAAGGTGAGAGCTGATCAGTCAATGAATCCTTTGTGTCAGTATAGCAAGTGGTATCCCATAATGATCAAACCCCTAAATGTCAACTACAGGGGGTACGCTAATAAGTAATTTTAATTCTTCTATTTTAATCCTTGTCATATTCACACTGTCCTTTGTATTTTTGATATGTTTTATGATTTGTGATATTGTGCGTGTTGATGCTGGTCTGTGACCGTATTAATAATGAATTCAATTCAGTATAGCGGCAACCCCTTTTCCTTGGGAGTAAAAAAACAAAGGTTCCCTAAAGATTCACCTATGAAATGTTGGCGGGAATGAAGCTGGCTAGTTTCCACAAGCCTTACCCAATCTGGTGCCCCCCCCAGATGTTTTGGACTCCTGAATCCCATCAGCCCCAGCCAGAATAGCCCACAGTCAGGCTCCAAAATGCCCGAAGGGCTGCAGGTTGCAAAATGCTCACCTACACAAAAGCCCAACAGAAGGGTACAGATTCTCTGCAGGGTCCCCAGCCACATAATGACTGTCCTGTTTCTATTTTAAATTGTGACTCAGTAATCTTATCAGTAGCCAAGAAACCACAGCATCCTTATCCTCCCCATGTATTCCTCAGTGAAGAGCATGTTGCCCACAAGCTGAAATATTTGCAGGGGAAATATGGTGATTTTTTTCTTGCAGTTTGGGGGTTTTTTTGGCACTCGAGTGGGAGCAGAGGGACAGGATGTGGCTTCATTCAAACAGCCTACAATAGCAAACATTCTACATTACAACAATAACTTGTCAGCACTGTAGGCCACATTCCAGCAAGTGTCAGCACTATGATATATTTGGTCACGTCTATGGGGAATTAGAAGTGAAAAACATATGCAGAGGAGTATAATGGATACGGATCTGTATCCCTTGAAAGGCAGGGCAAAACCACCTTGTGGGTGTAGGTTTTGGCTGTGGGGTAATTCTCAGAACAGAAGGACCATCTGGGCTTGCTGTATGCCTGTGTTATCAGGGTGTAACGATTGGCAAATTCTGTTTTAAAGCCCACTATGGAGATACATCGTATGCTGCAAAGCCACAGTGCATTGCCTCTGAAACACAGTGCAGATCAACATGTTGAATGATGCATTTACCATTATGTGCTTGCTCTTTGGGGGGGGGATCCTTTTTCATTTCCTGTATAGAAAAACAATCTGGGCTGCTATGCCTTTTTTCTAGGCACCATTGCCTTCTAAAGCAACCAAACCGATCTAGCTCTTCTCTCTTTCCCTAAGATATATTGCCTGGCAGCTTCCCACTTCTGTGTCTCAGCTGATCCAGCCACACCAGTTACATTTTGGCATGCTGCTAATCAAACAGGCATTACCTGCATTTGTTTATTTTCCGGTGGTGGGCATCACTTCTGAAACTCATCCCTCTGGACTTGCTGCCTTCTGCACACGCTTGGCAAAAATGGCAACGTGGTAGGTGTGCGTGAATATGAGGATTGAATTTCCTAACAGCGACCATAATTTAGCTCCTATAAATAATCTCCATAGGACAATATAGTTCAAGTAACTGAGACTTCCTTAAATTCACCTAAGGACTAAAGCCTTATGTGGATGCATACAGAGCCTACCTGCAGTGAAGGAGGGGCATGGCACTCACTAACCCCATCTCCTTCCAGGCCATACCTCTGAGCCCTGTTCACTTATTTGGGCTCTTCCCCGCATGTAGAATGAATGCACTTATGAGAGGTGGTAGCAGACTCCCACTCCTGCTGCATGGGTCCACACACAAGCATACCCCCAAAGGGTTCAGAATTCCTCACTGCATGGAGCAGTGTCCAGGGTGTGGTGACCGGCTTTTCACAGTGCAAATGTCAACAGGTAGCGCCTGCTGCTGCCTACCATGCACATATTTATTCTACGCATGGAGAAGAGCCAGGGCCATCTTAAGCATATCAAGTGCCGTGGCATGAAGATCCCTCCAGCGCCGCCGCCCCCCCCATTTCCCAGCTCGGCGGCCCCTGGTGGCCCGGCACCCTGGCGCATTGCGCCACCCAGCTTTGCCTTAGGGCCGGCCCTGAGAAGAGCCATAGCAAGCAAATAGGGCCCTTCTCTCCATGCACACTCTGGAACAGGGGCATTCACTGGTAGATCTCAGGAGGCATAGGCTCTGCCCAGCCATTTATACCCACCAAATCTGGAGTGCATGGAGTAATTGTTGTGTGTCACCTCCTATGCAAACATGATGTTCCATGAGTTGATATGAAGGAGGCAAGAACCATTTGATCTTTCCTCGGGTGCAGATTCTACACATCCAGGGCTTAACATAACTTGTTCGATTTACGGGAGGGCTCAGTTCAAAAAGATTAACGCTGCATAGCGAAACCATTTCCTCCCCCATCCAACCCAAGGATGTTCCCATTGTTTATTCTCTTTCCCATCTTGCATAGTTTATTTTAATAGAATACCCTCATATCTTCCCTACCACATCACTGTTTTCTTTTACCTAATTATGCCTGGCTTACTGCGCAGGAATGCGATGTCTGTGTGTGTGCGTGAACTCCTGTGGGAACTCGCAGCTTAATTTGAGCTAGGGTGTGCCAGGTCTCACCCTTGAAATTTGTTTTCAGTGCCAAGGCTCAGCCCCCAGAAAACATGATATGTCATTATAATGTGTTTGCACTGGTTATCTCATGCAAAAGGAGAACTATCAGTTCCTGCTTCAAACCTTTTCAAGCACTTATGGGACATAGAGATGTGTGGTGCCAGCTTTTTTTGGGGGGGGGGTATCATAGAATCCCAGAGCTGGAAAGGGACCCTGAGGATCATCTAGTCCAACCCCCTATGCCGCTGTCCCATATGGGGATTGAATCTGCAACCTTGGCATTATCAGCAACACACTCTAACCTTCTGGTAAAGGTAAAGGTAAAGGGACCCCTGACCATTAGGTCCAGTCGTGACCGACTCTGGGGTTGCGCGCTCATCTCGCATTATTGGCCGCGGGAGCCGGCGTACAGCTTCCAGGTCATGTGGCCAGCATGACAAAGCCGCTTCTGGCAAACCAGAGCAGCACATGGAAACGCCGTTTACCTTCCCGCTGTAGCGGTTCCTATTTATCTACTTGCATTTTGACGTGCTTTCGAACTGCTAGGTTGGCAGGAGCTGGGACCAAGCAACGGGAGCTCACCCTGTCACAGGGATTCGAACCGCCGACCTTCTGATCAGCAAGCCCTAGGCTCAGTGGTTTAACCACAGCGCCACCTGGGTCCCTTAACCTTCTGGTAGAAGGAGCAAATTCAACAAAAGTCCCATGGATTCTGTGAATGAGCTAGGTCTGGTAGCATATTCAATTAGTTCCTTTTTGAGAATACATTTCTAGTGTGAATTGGCTTATCCAGCTCTTTTATTTCTGCCCGTAGTCCTCATTGTATATATTAACTGGCTAAACATGAGTACATTTTACTGACACAATTCTTGCCCAACCTGAAATCAAAAAGTTACATCCCCTCCTCTGTTCCAGTGCACTATTAGGAATGACACCCAAGTCCGAACCTGTGCATCTTCATATGTGTACCTCCCTGGGTCTTTGACATTTTGGCTTGTTATCTCATAGCTGTGAGAGTCCAAGTTGATGGCACTCTGGGCCCCAGGAGCGAGGAACTCTTGCCAGATATCTTCCACTCTGGTAGCTACATCTTGCAATGGTTGCTTTTTCAGGTCTTGGACAGCCAACCAAAACCTGCATCAAGGGAAAAGACAGGGGAAATTCATCTCAGAGATGTGCTTCAACCTGAGCTACCAAGGCACAGGCTAATCCCAGCCCTAGCTCCACTGAAGCTTACATTAAAGAGAATTCATTTATAGTACAGAAGCTGACATGTTATGCATCCAATATTCAAATCATGCTAAACACAACTCAGTTACACTAATCCAGTGGCTCGTAAAACAAACTTTGCAAGAACCAATAAGTGACCTAACCACTAGGAAAGTGGTCGCATTTGTGGTGCATTTGTGGTTTGAGTCAATATGGAAATGCTGATAATGTAGGGGATAAATGAAGATGGAATGTACATTAAATCCAATGTGGAGGAGTTTACATTCATGTAAAGAACTGATAGAAAACACAGTGGATGTCTTTTATTAAAAAAAACTTCGTCTGTGAAATTGCCTTTATTCAAGATAGATTCTGCAATGCGCTCTATGTGGCGCTTTCCTTGTGCTTCATCCAGAGGTTAGTGCTGAATGCTGCAGCACGGTTGCTGACAGGAGTGAGGCCTTGCCAGCATATAACACCTGTGCTCAGAGATCTGCACTGCTTGCCAGTCTCTGTTACTATTGATATGTAAAGCCCTTAACAACTTGGGGCCAGTTTACCTATATTATAGATGGCCTTACCCAACATGTGCCCAGTCAACCACTTCGACCGGCAGAATTGGCACTACTACAGGTGCCACATAATACCCATTCGGAATTTAATAATAATAATAATAATAATAATAATAATAATAATAATAATAATAATAATAATATCATTTATACCCCACCCATCTGGCTGCATGTCCCCAGCCACTCTGGGCACCTTACAGCACACATATAAAAACATAGTAAAATGCCAAAAATTAATAACTTCCTGATACAGGGCTGCCTTCAGATGTCTTCTAAAAGTTATCCTTGACATCTGAAGAGAGGGTGTTCCACAGGGAGAGCACCACTACCGAGAAGGCCCTCTGCCTGGTTCCCTGTAACTTCACTTCTTGCAGTGAGGGAACCAGCAGAAGACCCTTGGAGGAGGACCTCAGTGTCCAGGCTGAATGATGGGGGTGGAGAGGCTCCTTCCATTATACTGAATGGAGAACTTGATCATTTAGTGTGCCGGCACCTCAGACTTTGGAACTCCCTGCCT
The DNA here is from genome assembly GCF_963506605.1 of Zootoca vivipara. Classification (NCBI taxonomy): domain Eukaryota; kingdom Metazoa; phylum Chordata; class Lepidosauria; order Squamata; family Lacertidae; genus Zootoca; species Zootoca vivipara. The sequence goes on from NC_083276.1 coordinate 45,162,614, forward strand.
ATTGAGATCAAGCAGGCACCTTCACTGTACTCTTTTTGGCACCTGCCAAAAACATGCTTGTTTAGAGAAGTCTACACAGATGCCTAGAATGCCGAGGTAATTTTAATCTGTTTAAGTATTTTATCTTTTGTATGTTTTAAGTCGAGTTATGATTTTTTTCTTGATTTTACTGTTTTCTTTTGTAAACTGCCTTTTTTGTTTAAACAACCAAGCAGGGTATAAAATCTAAGAAACAAACAAATAATTTGTACATGTACACCTGCCGTACACAATTTGCTGTTTTGCACTGCGTGCCTGAGTTGCTTACTCCTTATAATGTGCTCATACGCTTGTCCAACAGGATCAATATAAATCATCTGGAGCTGATAACACACCAGAGGGAACTCAAATGAGGCCTGCCTTTACATTTTATCAATGCTTAACATGACATATCAATGCAACTGGATGTGTTCACACTGGTGTGGGGTGGATGTTGCCTACACATGCCTAACAAAAATATCCCCCCTAGGTGCCCCTTAAAAGTAACTGTAGAAATAAACCTATTTTTCCTACTGCCAATAAAGTGCTTTGTCGGGAATCTGTACAAAGTGATAATGACACCCAGTGGGCATTCACAATAACTGCAACGTCCATCCCATTTGGGCAACCCCAGACAAGAGCTGATCGCTGAAGAATGGATGCTTTTGAATTATGGTGCTGGAGGAGACTCTTGAGAGTCCTGTGGACTGCAAGAAGATCAAACCTATCCATTCTGAAGGAAATCAGCCCTGAGTGCTCACTGGAAGGGCAGGTCCTGAAGCTGAGGCTCCAATACTTTGGCCACCTCATGAGAAGAGAAGACTCCCTGGAAAAGACCCTGATGTTGGGAAAGATGGAGGGCACAAGGAGAAGGGGGACGACAGAGGATTGGATGGTTGGACAGTGTTCTCAAAGCTACGAACATGAGTCTGACCAAACTGCGGGAGGCAGTGAAAGACAGGAGTGCCTGGCGTGCTCTGGTCCATGGGGTCATGAAGAGTCGGACACGACTAAACGACTAAACAGACAAGAGCTGTCAGGGCAAGCAAATGTATAAGGAGCAACTCTTCAGGGTTTCAAAGGGCAATCCCAGAATCTTCTACCTGATCTTTCTAACTGAGGATGCCCAGGACTGGACCTGGGAGCCTCTGCAAGCAGATCACATGCTCTGTCACTAAGCTAGGTCCTCTTTCCATGTTGCTTTTTTTTCTTGCAGGTGGTACAAGAGGGGCTGGCTCAGTTGTCTACTATGATTTCTCACCACTGGCAACTGAAATTGCACCATGTAAAAACATTATGTGTCAGGTGATACGGAAATGCAATCTGCGGTATTCGATCTGTGACAGCTTATTCAATGTGCAAGTCGCCAAATGATGATTAAATATGTGCGACCCCCCAAATAAATAAATCTCCAAAGGCATGTACTTTGGAGGCAAACCGTTTATGAGCAGCTAGAGAAATGCATGCCGTTAAAAGGTCATGAGGCCATTGCTTTGCTGAAGCTCAAAAGGTGTGTGCCTTGCTCTGTGCTGGATGGCTGACCACCGGGGAACTACATGTATTTTCTGTGATGGAAGGAAAGTGGGGTATAAATGCAAACAAGTACATTCATTGTGCCTCTCTCCTTCTCCACCACTTAAGAGAGTAAAGATTGCCCTCCTCTCTTTAATCACAAACCTCAGCCATGTTGCTAATGCTGGAATAATGCATTTTCCATTCATTTGGCTTGAGCTTTGTGAAGTTTTCTCTTTTAGTACCTCCCCCTGCCCCCCAAAAGGCAGCTGTATGCTGCTATTTCCTGTTCTTAACAATCTCTCCACCCTGCAAGAAGTATTAAAGCCATCTGTGTGACAGGATCTGGTGGGCTGTTCCACAGTTGCCTTTCAAAACCGCCTGCAGTTTGATTGACCGTCCATTCCGGTCCTCCTCCCCCATAGCCATGGCAACCAAAGAGAAAGAGGAAGGAGGATAAGCCATTCAAGATATGGAACACTTTAATGATCAGCTGTGGTGCAGCCCGTCCTTGGGAGCCACAGTTTGCACAGACCCATTTTGAGCGCTTGTAATCCTGAAAGAAAACACCTAACCCAGCCTAAATTACGCGATCTGCTCCTCCGTATACTGAAATGCAGGACTAGTGTGCAATGTGATCAGCAAACCTGCACAAGAAAGGAGGGTCCTAAAATGGACCTCCTCTGAGGTTCTGTTTGCAGAGTAAATGGGATAAGGAGTGGACATGGCGGTGATCCAAGGCAATGTCAGGCATGGAAAGCCCCCCAGTGAACAGGACAAAGCTATTCTGCTGCTACAATGGCTGACCCACACTTTAAAGACAGCCTGAGGAGAAAGGATTCCACCTAGCCAGAGGAAAGGGATTCCTCGCTGCATTCTCATTACAAACAGCACACAGTTGTGGCAGTGGGCAGGCAGAATAGAATGTAAACCTACGACAACAGGCACCGCTGTGATTTGAGGAACACGGAAATATTGTACAGGCAAAGAGGATGCAGACCTGGAATAAACAGCCATAAGAAAGAAACACATTTAGAAATGGCAAGTGCCATTGTGAGTATTGGGGGGGGGGAGAAGGAAAGGTGGGTTTTGAGTTTTAATATTAACCACAACCACAAATTAAGTTGCTACTAGTCAAATTCCATACTGGCTGTTACCAGCAAGGATCTGCAAAGAAGAAATCGAGGCTGTGCTTTGCCTTTTGCCTCTTAGGGAGAAGCTACCCACCCAGGGTATATTTGCTGTTTATTTTAACGTACATCCTATGAGGGACTGCATTTTGGTAGATTGCACCCTTTCCAGCCAAAGAGTCTAATTTTGTAGTCTTCACAAAGACATTCAAATCATGAAAAGTCAGAGGAGCTACTTGTGAGAATAGTATTCAAAACCCATCAGGATGTGGCAGAAATATGTTCCACATAATGACCCCTTCTTATATAATCACTGTCTAGTGTCTGCTAAAGATAACAATGTAATGCTATTTATACCATCCAGAAGGGAGGATATTCTCCATTTCTTCATAGTACAGTAATAGTTGTTCTTGAAAGCATGCTCATCAAAAGAAACATTTATATATACCAGATCTCTTTGAATGAAAAGTGATAAATGCAAGCTGTATTTTTTCAGTGAAGTGATAGTTGTCATTAGTGATTCCCACATATACAGTGGTACCTCGGGTTACAAATGCTTCAGGTTACAAACGCTTCAGGTTACAGACTCCGCTAACCCAGAAATAGTACCTCGGGATAAGAACTTTGCTTCAGGATGAGAACAGAAATCGTGTTTTGGCGGCGCGGCGGCAGCAGGAGGCCCCATTAGCTAAAGTGGTGCTTCAGGTTTAAAACAGTTTCAGGTTAAGAACAAACTTCCGGAACGAATTAAGTTCTTAACCAGAGGTACCACCATATATGCTCATGTTTTGAGCCACCTTGAGCATGGGTGGAAGGCAGCATACAAATAAAATGTATGTATTAAGTGAGGCTTAATTCTGAGAAGATAAGCCGAGGATTCTGCTGTTTGCGTTCGTTGCCCTTCTCAGATCTAGTTTAAGCTACCAGGCACCAAAATTACTATGTTTATAAGGCTCATATTAATTGAGCCTTATAAAAAAATTAAAACCACAGTCTTGCAAAAGAACTCATTTCTCCCTCCCAAATAATGGGAAATATAATGAATCGCACTTGCTCTGATCAGGGCCAGCAGTGTGTTAAAAGATACTGGTGTGAAATGTATTTATTTGTGACACTTGTACTTCAATTCTCTGAGCTCAGTGCAGCTTGGATTTGCTTCTCAGGTGGACTTACAGTGCCAAAGCTTCAGACACTTGCAGGCATCAGGAAAGCATGTATGATTCGTCCAGAATAGATTGTCCAACTCCTGAGACTAGGAGCATTTTCTTATGTTGGGTGTAGAAAACAAAAACATTGAGATCTCAAGGTTTTAGGTGGGCTATAATCAGGTTGTTATTCAGACCCTGTTCACAAAGTGTGGCTCAAGACACTGCATCTATGATAGCCCCTAAAGGAGGAAAATAGAACATGCTTCACGTTTACATCTCACTAGTGAGCGATGGACTTGGGGGTGGCATGTGGGGAAGATGCATTATTTACAAAGTAATTCTGAGGTGTGTGACAAGCTTTCAATGTATACTTTTCAGTTCTCCAGGATTTAGAGTATAACTTTTGAACACTGGTGAATAGCAACAGTTCTACAATCAATCAGGCTTCGGGTCCTTCTCTAGACCTATGGAATATAGTACTCCTTTTCGTATCCACACGATGTCAGAGATCTTCCACCTGAGTTTAACAGAAACTAGTACCTGTAGAGCACGGGTGTCAAACACAAGGCCCGGGGGCCAAATCCGGCCCGCCAGACCTCGTCATGTGGCCCGCCGAGCGCCCCAGCCAGCGGGACCCAGCAGCGGGACCTTGCTGCTGAAGCGCCGCGCCGACAAAGCGCCAACAAACAGCTGGGGGGGGGTTAGAAAGGCGGCCAGAGCAGCGCTGCGTGGAGCGCCCAGAGCCACAGCAGGAGAAGGAGGAGGCAGCTTGCCGGGTCAGCGCCCGGCAGCGCCGCACGGAGAGTCCCGAGCCTCTGCGACGCAGCAGTGCTCTGTAGCACTTTGAATCCTCCTCCTCCTGCCATGGCTCGGCGCCTGGAAATGGCTGCTGCTGCTGCTGCTGCAGCACAGACAAAGCACCCAGCAGCGCCGTGTGGAGGAGGAGGAGGATTCAAAGTGCTACAGAGCACTGCTGCGTCCCAGAGGCTCGGGACTCTCCGCACGGCGCTGCCGGGCACCGACCCGGCAAGCCGCCGCCTCCACCTCCTCTTGCCTCACCTCCTCCTCCTCCTCCTGCCGCGGCTCAGCCTCATGAACGTGAGCTCAGCAGCGGCTCAGCCTCACGAACGTGCAACTCTGAGGCTTTACGCACTTCTCCTAAAACGGACACCCGCTGCCTCACGCTGCATGGGAAATGCTTTTTGCCCCTGGGTCCCTTCGCGCTCTTTTCTGGCGCTGAATCAAGGCGGCGACCCCCCCTTCCCTTTCTTTCTTCCTCTCTCTCGTTCTTATTCTTTCTTTCCCTCTCCTTCCTTCCTTCTTTATCTCTGTCTTCTCTCCCTCTTTCTTTTTCTTTCTTTCTTTATTCCTTCTTTCCTACTCTTCTTTTTCTCACCTCTTTTCTTCCTCTCTCCCTCCTGCTCCCTCTTTTCTTTCTTTCTTTCTTTCTTTCTTCCTTACTTCCTTCCGTCCTTCCCATCTTTCTTCCTCTCCCTTCATTCTTATTCTTTCTTTCCCTCTACTTCCTTCCTTCTTTCTCCCTTTCCGTCTTCTCTCCCTCTTTCTTTTTCTTTTCTTCTTTATTCCCTTCCTTATTTCCTACTCTTCTTTCTCTCCCCTCTTTCCTTCCTTCCTCTCTCCCTCCCACTCCCTCTTTCCTTCCTTCCTTCCTTCCTTCCTTCCTTCCTTCCTTCCTTCCTTCCTTCCTTCCTCCCTCCCCTCCCCTCCCCTCCCTCTCCCTCTCCTCAGAAACATAGGATGCTGCTTTATACTTCTGGCCCTTAAACCCTGGAACCAGGAGAGCAGCTCCAGTGAGTCAACCTCAGCCAGTCCCTTTGGTGAAGGGTGGTGGCTCACTGGCAGAACATCTGTCCTGCATGCAGAAGGACCCCAGCATCTCCAGGTACTAGTAGCTCTGCAAAGGTCCTGCATGAAACTCTAGCAAGCCTCCACCACCCAGTGCAGTTACCAAAAATCATTTTTCAATAAATTGTACAATAATTGTACATTTGAATATCTACTTGCCATTATTCTGACTATGTTTCTTCTTTCAGAGCTAGTTATTACTTACATTATTACAAAAACAGTAATAATTGAATGCAGTGACAATAATTTATGATAATAAAGAGTGGACACATAGTCCTACAGATACAACCGGCCCTTTGAGGGTGACCAAACTGCTGATGCGGCCCCCGATGAATTTGAGTTTGACACCCCTGCTGTAGAGCATCTGCACCCTCTAGTGGCTAAGAGACTACAGACGCTGATGTCAACAAACAGCAAAGTTATTTTAGCTCCTTGGAATTTCTGCCTCATCTTCTTTGTTTAAAAGGTCACACGGAGACAGTAATCATTACCTTTTGTACCATCTCTTAGGACGAGATGCCTTAGGAGTCTGATTAGTCTTTCACTGTCAAGAAAATGTGTTTTGTTGTGGTTGTTGGCTTCTTTATAGACACATATATGCTTGCAGTAGTGTCTTTTCCTGCTATCATGTTGGAAGTAATTTCATATAAGGCAGCCTTCACCAATCTGGTACCGTCCAGATTTGGCACCTTCCACTTGCTAGGGCTGATGGGAGTTGTAGTTCAAAACATCTAGAGGGCACCAGGTTGGCGAAGGAATACTTTTAAGCACATAAAAAGGTAAAGGTAAAGGGACCCCTGACCATTAGGTCCAGTCGTGACCGACTCTGGGGTTGCGCGCTCATCTCGCATTATTGGCCGAGGGAGCCAGCGTATAGCTTCCAGGTCATGTGGCCAGCATGACAAAGCCGCTTCCGGCAAACCAGAGCAGCACATGGAAACACTGTTTACCTTCCCGCTGTAGCGGTTCCTATTTATCTAATTGCATTTTGACGTGCTTTCGAACTGCTAGGTTGGCAGGAGCTGGGACCAAGCAACGGGAGCTCACCCTGTCACAGGGATTCGAACCGCCGACCTTCTGATCAGCAAGCCCTAGGCTCAGTGGTTTAACCACAGCGCCACCTGGGTCCCATTTAAGCACATACATAATGTATATTGTTTAATCACTTTTGCTGATATCTTGTCTTGGCAATTGGATCTTTTCCAGTTTTGTGCTGAACCTTCATGTTAAGCAAATGAACGACTGACGGATTGACACCGAGCTGTCACTGCAGCTTGTGTTGGTTACGATGATACCATGGTGACAGGGATCACTCACATTTAGCTTTTCCCTTGCATCATAACTAACCATTTCTACTCCCAGCAGAGGTGTCTATGCATATGGCGGCTGCGACTGGTGGGCATTTTAGTCCAAGGTTGTCAAAGGCAGTAGGTACAGAGACAATGAGTCGAGGTCAAACACTGGATACAGTTGAGGGTTAGTGAAGCGAGAGTAGAACCAGGAGCCCCAGGCTGGGCTGCACACCAAGCCAAACCTTGTCTTAGTGTAGCACAGCTGCGAAAAAGGGCAAAGGGGCTGGGAGCTCCTCTCTGGGAACCTGGTCTCAGTAAGCCTGTGTGCCCTGTGCTTTTCTTATCCCTACCTGGAGATGCCAGGAATTGAACCTGAGACCTTCTGCAAGCAAGGCAGGTGCTCCACCACTAAGCTTTGGTCCTTCCTCCTTGCCCTAAGCACACTGAGAGGAGGGAGAGGAAGGTGCAGCTAAATCTGCATCCTGTGTATCAGGTAAGGATATTATTGATGTGTTCACAGGAGTGGCATTTGTTGTTTTCACAACACTGTGCTATTCTGAGGAATAAACTGGAATAAACAGGGAAATTGCCTGTTGTCTTTGTCCATGGGAAGAAATGGAGGCAGTGAGAGATTTTACTTTCTTGGGCTCCTTGATCACTGCAGATGGTGACAGCAGTCACGAAATTAAAAGCCGCCTGCTTCTTGGGAGAAAAGCAATAACAAACCTAGACAGCATCTTAAAAAGCAGAGACATCACCTTGCCTACAAAGGTCCATATAGTTAAAGCTATGGTTTCCCCAGTAGTGATGTATGGAAGTGAGAGCTGGACCATAAAGAAGGCTGATCGCAGAAGAATTGATGCTTTTGAATTATGGTGCTGGAGGAGACTCTTGAGAGTCCCATGGACTGCAAGAAGATCAAACCTATCCATTCTTAAGGAAATCAGCCCTGAGTGCTCACTGGAAGGACAGATCGTGAAGCTGAGGCTCCAATACTTTGGCCACCTCATGAGAAGAGAAGAATCCTTGGGAAAGACCCTGATGTTGGGAAAGATTGAGGGCACTAGGAGAAGGGGACGACAGAGGACGAGATGGTTGGACAGTGTTCTCAAAGCTACGAACATGAGTTTGACCAAACTGCGGGAGGCAGTGCAAGACAGGAGTGCCTGGCGTGCTATGGTCCATGGGGTCACGAAGAGTCGGACACGACTAAACGACTAAACAACAACAACAACAAACAGGGAAATAAAAAACTAAGTATCTGAAATTAAGGGAATTTAGTAAACTTAACAAAGCCTCCCCCCCCCCAACCGCCCAACTGCTTATCTTCCTTTTTTTTTGGTGTGAATCCTTTTTTATTATTTTTACAACTACCCTTAAGGTCTTTTGGTACTTCACAAATGTCCCTTTTCTCAGCATTCACACATGCTTGCTTACTCTTAGGTTAATACAAAGAGAGAAAGAGAGTTCTAATTGTGACGTTGGCTATTTCTCCAGCTGGCTCGGATACACAAAAATCTGGAGACAGCTGGTGGAACTCCCCCTCAGGGCTGGCTTTAGGCATTTTGTCACCATAGGCAAAAGACTGAAATAGCTTCTCCCTCCCACAGGATCCTGGAACTCCCAGAACTAGCAGCCTCTCTTTCCGCAGCCCATCTGGTCCTAGGGGCTGTTGCATTTTGATGAGGTCTTCCTTCATCAGCCACAACTGCACTCCATAACTGCCCCCTCCCCTGTGATTGGACTATCCCTTCACTATTCCAGTATCATCACCACCATCTGCATTTATAATCTGCAGTTTCCTCTGAGGAGCTCACATCAGCATACCCAGGGGCGTCTTAGCCATAGAGGCTACTGGCACAAGGTGCCATGGCGCCAAGTTATGGAGGGTGCTTTGGAGGGCGCCTCCGCCATGCCGTGCCATGCCCAGATCCTCCTCCCTGTGGGAGGAGCCACCCTCAACAGCGGTGCCGCCCTCGCCCGCCTCTTTTTGGGCTGCGGGCGCTGTTGCGGGGAAGCTGGCCGTGAGTCTCCCGTCGGCGCAGCAGCCAGGGCTCCCTGGGCGGCAATGCCACGCAGCCGCTTCGGCTGAGCAGGCAGAGGCAGAGGCGGAGGACAGCTGGCAGCGTCCCTGCCTCCCTTTCTGCCGCCGCCGCCCCCCTTGCTGCCTCCAGCTTGGAGATCTTCATAAAGCGGAGACGCCTCGTCTGCCCAGGGGGCAGAGGAGCTGTGGGAGGAGGAGCGGCACGGTGGCCCCGTTGGAGCTCTGGGCCAGGTAACCTCTTCAAGGAGCACGCGGGGGGCTTCCCAAAGTGGGTGCACGAGCCTGTCTTTGGGGCCGGAGGGAAGAGACGGGGGTCGGATTCCCAGGCTGGGGACCTCCTGTTGCGCTCCATCGAGGCAGCGGAAGGGAGGGATGGGGGGGCGCCTGAGGGATCCCTGCACCACGGCGCCAGATAGGCTTAAGACGGCCCTGAGCATGCCTCTTCCCTTTCTCTCCGCACAACAACTTTGTGAGGTTGGTTAGGCTAAGTGATAGTGACTGACTGGTCCAAAGGTGCCATAGGCAAGTGGGGGGGATGAACTTGTGTTTCCCTGGTCCTAGTAGTTCAAGACTCTTGCTGTGTCTCATCCATCTATACTGAACGTTCAGTTCTAGGCTCAGTGAAATAAGTATTGCATTCTTCAAGGGCCACAGAGATCCTTTGGCTATTAACTAGCCCATCCCTTATTCCTTTCTTCGTCCTGCCCTTGATATATGTGTGGGCATTCGCCAAGATGTCTGTTGCAGAACTACGAGCATCTAATGTAGTGGTTCTGAAACCAGTCTTTAGCTGTGGCTGCAGGAGAACAGTGTTCTCAAGGTGCTGCCACATCCTTTATCAATAAATAAAGCAAAGCTATGCTTCAGTGGCCAGAAAACATTGCTTAGGAATAAGGCCTGTTCTGTTCTCTTTGTGAATTAGCTCACTCAGTAACACTGATTTAAAATCTGACCCTGTTTGACACAAGCATATAAATATATTATCGAAACCTACTAACAAAGCTGTCTGTTAAACACTAGATGGGGTCTCAGATCTCTGCCCCGAGATTGTTCCTGCCCCTTTTGAAAATGATGAGTAAGCAAATGAATGACTGACAGACTGACACTGAGCTGTCACTGCAGCTTGTGTTTGTTATGATGATAACATGGTGACAGGGATTGCTCACGTTTAGCTTTTGCCTTGCATCATAACTAATTTTAGTCCAGCATACATGGAAAATTAACCTTCTTCTAGATGGAATTGTAGGTTTCTATCAAAATCCAACCAGCATGTCTTTTAACAAGGATCTTGGCAAATTCCTTAGTGGCCAACATTAAGGTGCCTTTTAGATACAGGCTAGCACTGCTGTCATGCTAATTTATAGCATTCCATACAGGAGTCCAGTTCTCACATTCCTTGCTCTTGACATCAGTGAACTTTTCCGCTGAGCAAGTACTGCAACCTTTGGAGCACTAAATCTTTAGCGTATCTGAAGGGTCTTTACCTGAGGTTTTCAGAACTGAATTCCGATTCCAGAAACCGAAGAAACTGGTCACGCCCAACAGGATCTTTCAACACCTCATCTATAGAGAAGCCCCATCTTTTGACCCGGTGCTGAGAAGGCTCCTTGCTATTCAAAGGATAAAAAGATAAGGATGAGCCAGAGTTTCTTTTTTGAGTCTCCCAATGAATATTTCTCTGTGACAGCTTAATTCAAAATGCTCATCAGTAAGCTTGTACTGATAATTTAAATTAAAGGGGGGGGACACACATCCTTTTGACATCAATGAGTAGAGAAATCTGTACAGTGGTACCTCGGTTTACAAACAGCCCCATTTACGAACGCCTCCGTTTATGAACACTGTGAACCCGGAAGTGTTTACATCTGGTTTCCGCGGCGTCGGATGCGCAGGCGCGATCTGCGCAGCTCGCATATGCGCAGAAGCTATCTGCGCAGCGTGCGTGTGCTCAGAAGCGCTCTATCAGTGCTTTGCGCACACGCAAAAGCGTGCCTTTGGGGAGCGAACGCCTCTGTTTACGAACGCCTCCATGGAACGGATCGCGTTCGTAAACCAAGGTTCCACTGTATGTATGCAAACAGGTGATTTGTTACCTTGTCAAAATGTCAGAAAAAGATAAGCTAGGTAGTACTCTGCTTGTGGATACAAAGCTGATATCAGAGAGAAAAACTTGCTTATAATTTAAAGAAATCCACTCTGTAGCCCAAGAGAGGAAAATGTCAACCTGCAATATTTGGGGTGAGTTATGATTTTCTGAGGCGGGAGGGGGCATAATTTCCTATTCAGTGCCTGTTTTATGTATTGAAAGGAGAATCTGAGGGTGATAAGTATGCAGCCGTATTCTTTTCCTCAGAAGGGTCTCTTACTCTAATAAATTTCTTATCTCAGAAAATAAGAAATTAATGATATATTTAATGACAAGTTTGGGGAAGCCCACAAAATCCCTCTTGTGGGGTTGCATGCAGCCTGAGACAGAAAAGTTAACTACCCTTATTTTAAATTCAAATAATGATATCCAATGTAACGGATAGGATACAATAAGGGACAAAGGAATCTATGAAGAGGAGGAGAATCAAATTTAGGTGGTTGTTGTTGTTTAGTCATTTAGTCGTGTCTGACTCTTCATGACCCTATGGACCAGAGCACGCCAGGCACTTCTGTTTTCTTAAATAATTCTTAAATAATGTTATCTAACATTATTTAGGAATTGGTACAGTGGTACATCGACATCCGAATGACTTGACTTCCGAAGATTTCGACTTCTGAAGTCGGCAAACCCAGAAGTCTTGTCGCCGCGTGCACGTTCTGCGCCTGTGCAGAAGCGGCGCGTGCGGTCCGCGCATACGCAGAATGGGTGCTTCAACAACCGAAGACTTCAGCTTACGAAGAGCACCGCGGAACGGATCATCTTCGTAAGTCGAGGTATCACTGTACCTAAATTTGCTCTTCCTGGGCAGGGACCATCCTTTGTAAATAAACCATCCTGTTCATAGATGGTGCTATATAAATAATAATAATTGTTACAATGTCAATTAGGATTTTGGGAGTCAGTTCAGGGAAGAGAGGAGCCAGCCAGCAGCTGTTCTCTGCAAGGCCTTGCCATCTCACCTCTCCCTCTGTTATAGGCAGGTGTCAATCCTTCACATAAAGATAATGCAAACTGTGCAGCCCAAAGAGCTCTGCAATGTTTTATTTTTGAAAGTTTCACCTTCAAAAGTATGAATCCAGGTTGTAAACCGCTTTGAGATTTTCCCCCCTTATAAAGTGGTATAGAAATGAATAAGACGTATGAAAAATATTAATTTCTTACCTTGTTTCTAAGTCCCAAAATATAGCGTCATCATTTATCCAGGGATTGGAAGGTTCAGCAGGAGTTAAAAAAGGGTCATAGTCAATGTACTGATCTGAATAAGTAATTAAACTGTAACAAGAGAAAAGAAAATATACAGAGATGAGAGCTGTGTGTATAACTTCATTAAATATTATATATATATATAGAGAGAGAGAGCCCTTTTAAAAAAGCATATTAATCTGAAAAGTATTCATGATGTGCCCACACACTGCACAAATGTCAGTAAAAAGTCTGGTTCCTATGGGATACAGTCTATGCCAAAGTGTTTGTCTTCCAATAGATGTTACAAACCAAACAATGCTACCTTGTATTATCTAAGTTCACAGGAAAGTAACTTTTGTTTCCATTCCTTAAAAAAAGAGAAGTGGGTTAGGCAGATGACTGCTGTTGATCAAAAACAAAGTAGCTAACCAGCCGGACAAAAGTAAGCCCCCATTAACTTCTATGGGACAGAGCTATGCATTGATCTCAACAGAAAATCAACCGGTGCTTTGTCCAACAGATGTCAATGGGGGATGTTGAACACTTAAGTTTTGTCGACTTGTGCTCATTGTTTTCTAGTGTTCCGCTTAATATAATAATTGCATCAACAAGATAATATCATTTTAGTTTTCCCCACAAATGCTCCATTCACCGCGCATACTTTGAGGTAGTTGCATTGCTTTCATTTGGTCTCCTTAAGGCAAATCAACATTTTTGGCCAGATTATCACTCAGAGGTGAATGTTGATGTGCACATAGCTGGGATTTGCAGCCAGCGGCGGAACAAGCCGATTGGGCGCCTGGGGTGGTGCCAGCCAGCCGGGCCAGGATGTTCCACGGGGCCTCCAAGGAGTCTGCCTGCCTCCTCCCACTCAGCCGCCCTACAGCAGGTGGACCATTAGGGGCAGTGTGGAGCCTATGGGCGCCCAAGCCACCACATCACTCCCAGGAGAGACATGTGGCTTGGGCGCACTACAGGCCCTGCGGTGAGTTCCCCCAGCATTTTGTCACCCCCCTCAGTGGTGACACGTGGGGCAGACCGCCCCACCACACTGCCTTCATCCGCCCCTGTTTGCAACATCCACATGTGAACACCAGCATTTACTAAAACGCGTATGTTCACTGTTAAGACCAGGGGTCAGCAACCTTTTTCAGCCATGGGCTGGTCCACCATCCCTCAGACCATGTGGTGGGCAGGACTTTTTTTTGGGGGGGGGGATACAAACAAATTCCTATGCCCCACAAATAACCTAGAGATGCATTTTAAATTAAAGGACACATTCTACTCATGTAAAAACACGCTGATTCCCAGACCGTCCGCGGGCCGGATTGAGAAGACGATTGGGCCACATCCGGCCCCCGGGCCTTAGGTTAACCCCTGGTTAAGACTGTGCATGGACTGTAGCTAAGAATAAGAATCAAGAATCAAACTGTCACTAGGGAGAATAGTCTAGGTTCCAAACACTGGCCACTTTAATTCTTCTTACACAGGCTATATCACCTGCCCCTGTGTGTGTGTGTTTTAATGAGAAATGGTGCAGCTGGAGGTGTGTCGCTCTTTATCTCTTCAGCCTGTCACAGGAAGGTTGCTGTTATTTCACAAGGCATTAGAATCACACCATTTCGTAACAAAATGCAGGTCCTACCAATAAAGCCTCGGGGTCCTTAGTCCCTCCCTGTCTTATCTTATTTCATTAATAACGTTTCATGACCGCCGCGGATCAGGAGTCGGAGGAAGGAAAAGCCTCCATTTTCACAGTAACAGAAGCATTGGGGTGAGGGGTGGGGAGATTTCTTTTTTAAAAAAATCAATTGGGGACTATAATTTCTGAAATTCAAATGTTTTCTAATGAAACAGCGAGCACCACAAGGAGTTAAAAATAATGTGGGTTGCAGTTCAAGCTGTTTACTTCAGAGGCATTTCATGGAATTTGATGAGCCTATTATCGAGTGGCTGTGCATCACACCGGGCAAATTGTAAAGTCAGCCTTGGTTTTGCAGTGACATGAAAAGTAAGGGATGAAAGGAAGGAAGAAAAACTGGATCCACTGAATATTTCAGGCGTGTTCTGCAGCTGAACATTGCAGGCACTTTGCTCAGTGTTGGTGCAATGCTCCATGGCACATCTGGGCGCATGCAAGTCTGGGAAAGTCACCATCTACTTTCCCTGTGACTGCACAAGGAATTTCTCTCTTCTTCTCCCTGGTGAAGAAACTTCCTTTGATGCTCCCCAACTCTGCTGAACGATAAATATTCTCTTTCTGCACTAAACAGGAGTGCTGTTTATCTTTCAGCTTCCTCACTTTTTTGCTGTACATCTGCAGTTCTAAATTTTGTGATTCTATACGTATTTTTTACAAAACAGAAAAGCTGTTTAAAATGGCATTTTGCATCCCAATCCCTAATAGCTATTGGAATTCAGGGCACACACACTCATGAATTGTGCAACTAGGACAGTATTCTGATTTGCTGACACTGCAACGTGCTCTTCTTTGTCTCCTTCTAGCCAAAGTCTCCTTTACTGCTAGTGCAAAATCTGTTTGGAGACTTCTAGGAGGGGAAAATAGTCTTGGGAATTAATGCTGCACAGATAAAGAGAAAAGAAGCCCTCATGCGTTATGATCTGCTAATCTGCCACATTCCCGGCGGAAACAATAAGCTATTAAACTGTGGGTTCAGCCTGAAAGGCTACCGTACAACAACAATTCCATCGTAATCAACAAGTCTGGCCATGCTGAGCTCAGCATTTTATCCCAACTTTAAGGTCAAAGGATCTTGCTTGGGTTGGCTGTTAAAACTACTTCATCCTAATTCACTCTTGTGAGCCTCTGACATGTAACACTAAATGATGCTTTAAAGTTATGTACACAAGCCCACAAATGCCTTGTACTCGCATGCTGTCTCTCTCTCTCCACACACACACACACCCTCTGCTGTAGCTGAAAAGAGGAGATTGGAAGCTGCCATTTATTTTAACCAGAGTCATCCTGGGCTCCATTGAGAGGAAGAGCAGGATATAAATGTCATCAAGTAATAAACTGGAGGGACATTTAGTTAATTTAAATGTAATATTTACTTACCGTATATTCCGGCGTATAAGACGACTGGGCGTATAAGACGACCCCCAACTTTTCCAGTTAAAATATAGAGTTTGGGATATACTCGCTGTATAAGAAATACGACCCGGCGTATAAGACGACCCCCAACTTTTGAGAAGATTTTCCTGGGTTAAAAAGTAGTCTTATACGCAGGAATATACTGTACTTACTTAATTCTCAGGAGAACCCATGCTGCAGTTCTCCTTCCTGCAGGATCAATGTCTCTGCTTAACAGAGTCACACAGCTGTTAATTGGGAGGGTGTGATCCTGTGCAGTGCCAGCAAACAGCTGTGGAGCATAGGCCCCTCCGGAGGTGTGTGTGGCGCACTCCCAAGGGGCGCGCGGTGTGGAGGGTGCCCTCCCAGGTGCGGGATAGCCACTTGGGTGCCCAGAGCAATGCGTGCGCCCTGCAGCCGCGGGCGGAGCGAGCTGCCCATGGTGGACATTCGGCAATCCGCCTGCCCACGACTTCCAAGCCTCCTCCAAGCTGTCAAAATGAAGGGGGAGGGGGAAATGCCACTGGCAAAGCGGTGCAGCTCCCCCTCTTACCCCGACGACTCAGGGTATGGCTTGGGAGTTGCGGGCGGGCGGCGCATCAAATGTCACCCCCTTCAGTGAGTGCACCTGGGGTGGAACGCCCCCCACCCCTTCCTCTGCCCCTGCCAGCAACTGCTGCTTCATGAGCAGCTTCCCTCAGTGGGAAGATCTGATCCTGCATGGTGCTGCTTTGCTTTCCCACCCCCCCACCCCACATAGGATAGATGGGCACCGGGGCTTACTGTCAATCCACATTAAACCAGAGTTTGCTGGTTTGGATGTAATGGGGAGCTCTGATTCAATACAAATCAGGATCTTCATGCCAAAGTAGGCATACAAGCGGAGCAAGGGAGGGCAGCGGTCAAGGGATCAGCCATTGTCTTGAAACATTTGAGAGGGGGAAATAGGAGAGCAGAGAACCATTACAACAATGATGATAACATATGTAAATGGGGAGTCTTACCTTTCTGCTACTTTAGACATTTTTAAACAGTGTCTGTCTATCTGCACGTTCAGAAATGTTATCTGGTGGAAGGAAAATAAAACACCTTTTAACGCTTCAAATGACTTACACTGTAATATACTTAAAGATGCTGGCTCCCAGCCCAAACCTTCCTGACTATTGTGGTGAGCATATGGGGGACCTGGGCACCACAGTTCAAGAAGGATACTGACCAGCTGGAACGTGTCCAGAGGAGGGCAACCAAAATGGTCAAAGGCCTGGAAACAATGCCTTGTGAGGAACGGCTTAGGGAGCTGGGTATGTTTAGCCTGGAGAAGAGAAGGTTAAGGGGTGATATGATAGCCATGTTCAAATATATAAAAGAATGTCATATAGAGGAGGGATAAAGGTTGTTTTCTGCTGCTCCAGAGAATCGGACACGGAGCAATGGATTCAAACTACAAGAAAGAAGATTCCACCTAAACATTAGGAAGAACTTCCTGACAGTAAGAGCTGTTTGGCAGTGGAATTTGCTGCCAAGGAGTGTGGTGGAGTCTCTTTCTTTGGAGGTCTTTAAAGTGGAGGCTTGAGCTGTCCGCTTTGTCAGGAATGCTTTGATGGTGTTTCCTGCTTGGCAGGGGGTTGGACTGGATGGCCCTTTGGTCTCTTCCAACTCTATGGTTCTATGGTTCTATGACCTTGTAAAGCCAGACTTCTCAATTGGCTGAATTGTCAATGGCCATATATGACATGAATGGGGAAGTGCAATGGTCCAAGAAGGAACAAGTTGATTATAGGAATGCAAGTGTCTGTGAAATAAACTGACTTGTGTTTAGCATCAGGGGGTCGTCGGCATCTTACAACAAACTACAACAGTACAAGAGAAACTTTAAAAATTGGCAGATTATGACGTACTCTAAACACACGTGTTTTCTTTCGAGGGAGAGGCAAGTTTCCAATTTCATATTTACTCAATATTCTGTCCTATTTATAGTAACATGGAAATAGAAAAAGGGTGGAATATCTTCAAAAGGAACATGAGAAGTCATGGAGAAGATTCCTTACTTGCTTCCGGACATCATCTTTTGTTGTTTTCCGAGCTGGTTGGGAGGGCATATGTACAGGACTTTGGGACTGACTGTCTTCTGTAACTCCATATACTGACTGCAATCAACAGGTGAGAAACAGTATGTTAAGAAAAAAGAAAAAAAAAGTGGATTATGATTTTAAACACTAGAGTTGTTAATGTGTTTTAGAACAATTATACCTTCCTCCCTTTCCTCTTCCTTTCCTTCCTCCCCTCCCCTTCCATCCATTGGTGGTCGTTTCTATTTGTAAAAATTTAGACAGTAAATATCTCAGTGTGTGGCCCTATCCTTTCTCCCCCCAATTATTATGTTGTTTCAGCCTTATTAAATCTCAGATGCTTCTGACTACAACTCCCATCATCTCTGACCACCGGCTATGTCGGCTGAGGCTAATGAGGTGGATAGTCCAAAAGAAATAGAGGCCAACGTACAGTGGTGCCTCGCTTAGCGAATGCCCTGCTTAACGAAATTTCTGCTTAACAAAAGGTTTTTTTTCTAGTGGAGGTTGCCTCGCTAGACGAATTCGTTTTACGAAAAATTCGTCTAGCGAATCGCGGTTTCCCATAGGAATGCATTGAAATTCAATTAATGCGTTCCTATGGGCAAAAAAAAATTCAAAAAAATTTCAATGCATTCCTATGGGATTCGTTAGACGAATTTTTCGTTATAAGAAAAGACCCGTGGAACGAATTAAATTTGTCTAGCGAGGCACCACTGTATTGGGGAAGGGTGTCTTATGCTGTAAAGTGCCAGATACACCGGAAGCCCTGTATATACACTGTAATGGTAAGACATAAACAGCTTAGGCCCAAATATCTGAAAGGCCACTTCCATCCCTACAAACTCTCTTGGGTGTTAACGTTCCACTATCCCCAAAAGTGCGGGGAATGGCAGCCTGAGAGTGGCTTTTCCAAATTTAGGCATCCCCTGAATCGTGAAAGAACTTCCTCCACACAGAGGTGCCTCTAGCATTTCATTGCACAGCTTTTGTCATATCCTGAAAACACACCTCTTGACATACATTTGTCATTTAAGGTGTTTTTGTGGCGCCAACCTCTTCTGTTTCTTTAATCTATACCAGGGGTGGCCAGCTCCCAAGAGACTGAGATCTACACACAGAGTTATAAACTGGCAGTGATCTACCCCCTTTTTGGGGGTTCACGTCAAAGTTGTTGAGCTTTTTTGGGGGGGTTCGGGTCAGGGAGGAGGTAAAATGTTGAGCTTTTTTTTTAGGGGAGCCAATGATCTACCAGTGATCTACCGCAGACGTCCAGTGATATACAGGTAGATCACGATCTACCTTTTGGACATGCCTGATCTGTACTATGCAGCTTTCGCCTAGAAAGGCTTTATTTGTTTTATGATTGCATATAAACTGTTTTAATTCTTTTACTTTTTTAAAAAAAAATTACATGATTATATTGCTCTGAGCCACCTCGGGACCTTACAAGGAAGGTAGAAACCTAATAAAAAAATAAAAAAAATAAATGACGTAATCAGGTCTACATGTTATGTTGTATGATTCTTTACAAGTGGTACACACCATTTATCTACCTCAATGAAACTGAAAAGCAACTGATATGTATGGATCTCTAGCATGGCCATGTGCCTCCTGCTATATAACAAAAACATCCTATGAAACTCTGATATTCTTATTGTAAAGGTATGGCGTAATTTAACGTTCTTTTTTTGAGGCGGGGGGAGGGGGGAATCTTGCCTTTTTGACCCTCTGTGGATTTTTCATACGCCGACACTTTCTGATGTCCATCTCCGTTGTGTTCACGCAGCCTGGCTGAAAAACACACATTTATGAGATTACTGGTTGCGTTTAATTTTCATACAATTAGAGGGTATTCTAATAAGAAATTCCAGCTTAATTGGGATAAGTTTGGAGAATACATGAAAAGACAGTGCCCCACAATAAAATCCTGGGTTTACTTCTAAGATCTCGTAATGAACAATCTTGATTTATCTTAAGTTGATTAAAGGGATGGAGGATGAATTTTTATATTAGGTTATCCTAGGTTATATATTTGTAGAAAT
Organism: Zootoca vivipara; assembly: GCF_963506605.1. Classification (NCBI taxonomy): domain Eukaryota; kingdom Metazoa; phylum Chordata; class Lepidosauria; order Squamata; family Lacertidae; genus Zootoca; species Zootoca vivipara. Next base: position 45,182,166 of record NC_083276.1, read on the forward strand.
ATGGGGAAGCAGTATTGTATTATAGCATTTGACGAACCCGAGAAAGGGATAAGTGGAAGTCAAATAGGAGGGGAGATTTTCATTATTATTATTATTATTCTTTTTCTTTTCTTTTTTTAAGGTTTTGTTTGTTTTTACTCGTAATGCTTGTAGGGCTACGAGTATTATAATCTAAGTTGGATTTGAAGTGAATGTATGAATTTAATCTTTAAGTTATATTGTTATTATTTCATTATTTTTTATTGCAGATGATTTTGTATGTTATTATTATTATTTCAAGTGTGTGTATGTGTTTATGTGTGTGTTTATTTTAATTTGAATTTCAATAAAGTTTATTTAAATATTTTTTTAAAAAATTTTAAAAAAAATTTCATACTGTCCCTGCTTTCTAAAAATCGGTAATTTCAAACCATGATCCACACAGCCCAAATTGCTGTCCTTTATTTAAAGTGCCGTTATTAAAAAAACAGGAGCTGTTCTAATGCAGGGACAGGGAACCTGTTGCCCTCCATATATTACTGAACTTTCAACAGCCCTAGGAAGCACGGTGAGTGATCAGGCACAATATGAACTGCAGTCCAACAACTTCTAGAGGGCCAAAAGTTCCTCACCTCTGCTTTTAAAGTCTCAAAAGGCCACTATGAGGTACAATCCAGGACAAATTAGCTGCAACTGAATTCAATTTCATACATTGCCAGTGGCATTGCTCTCCTTTGGGTGGTGAAATGCTTATGCCTTCCCACTCTTCCCAGTGGGAAGGGGCTTTAACTAATAATTTTTAACTAATAATTACAGAATTGTGCAAATTCTTCCATAGGATAAAATAAAGAAAAAATGCAAGCTCACGTGATATCTATGTGTGAAAACAAAATAGAACATGCCATTGGAGCAGTGTATAGCAGCAACAAATAATTTAACTTACCACTGGCCTATGGACATCCCAGAAGGCTCTTTCTTGACTATCCAAAATTTTTCTTTCTGTTTTATCCTTTTTTCTGTCAATTCTAAAACAAACCACACACAAAAAAATCACAAAAGCTTAATTGGGGCTTATATGAGAATCTAGATGTGGTGTTTTGACCGATTGGTTTTTAGGGTCTATTGAATAACCTTCGGAACATTACAAACACAACTGCTATATAGAAAAGCAAAGGCAGAATACAAATGCAATGTAATACTAAGCACCCACAACAGCTCATAAAAATCCTCCACAAGGACAATCCCACAACGAAATCAGACCACAATTTCACCAGTTGGAGTTAGCAAAGGGTAGAGATGGGGAACCTCTGGCTCTCCAGATGTTGTTGGACTCCCAACGCCCACTAGCCCTAGCCAGCATAGTCACTGGTCAGGGATGAGCAGAGATGGAGTCCAACAACATCTGGAGGGCCAAATGCTCCCCACCCTGGGCCAAAACTCTTGTCTTCCCCAAGGTTTATTGAACTCAACAAGGCATGTATAAGATTGTGAGGCTAATTTGTTAGACTGTGGTAGTCAGATTAGAAAGGCTTTGTAGGAATGCTGTTGTCACTAACTCTGCACCAAAAACATGATGCTCACTCCATCCCACTGGGTGGACTTGTATGTGCATTATTGTCAGGAGAGATCCAGCAGTAATTCACACTGTGCAACTTGGAGTTAACTCTTTATTAGCAAAAAAACACGATCAGCGCAGGAGTGTCAGGCCTAATGACCACAGCAACTCATCTCTGGTAGTTCTTGCCTCCATGAAACAGTTGTTCCCCAGCTGGCTCCTCCCCACATTCCTCTGCATCCAACCAGTCTATGAGAACTATACTACAAGTCCTCTCTGTGGTATCAAGAGGCAATTGCCACATTTCCTTTCACGTAGCAGAGAGCATGCCTTGAAACCATGACACGAATGTATTCCTTAGCAGTAAGCAAAAATGCATGGGGGCTACATTCACCCTACCTTTAGAATAACATGGGGACAGAAAGCAGTTAAGCATACATAATTCCTAGATGAATTTTGCGGGAGGCCATTTACATATCACCAAAAAGGAGGGCACAAAATTGCACAAAACTGGCATGTCCTAATTTACATCTGTAGGTGCAAATTTAGAAATAATTGCTATAATTTAAATATAAATACATTACACCATAGTGGTTAAGTCTGTGCCCAGGTGACCTGTTCGCCTGCTCAATCTGCTGTCTAAGTGGTAACAGCTAATGGGCAATTTCAAGGTCTCTGCTCTCTCTTCTGACGGATCTTTACCTTTCAACCAGACCTGGACCGGACAGCTATTCAAAGAAAGGACCTCAAATAGAGGACTGTCCTCTGTAAAGCGGGACACATGGCCACCCACTGGCAGGGCTCCATTACACCTGTGTTTGTCATTCAAATGCAACCCAGTTATGAACTAAGCTTTTATGTCCGCCTCCCCCACCCCCAAAATGTTGACAACTGCCAGAAGGGAAATACAGAGTAAGTAATGACATGGTGGGCACAACTGTTAAACCTAAGTACTTAATATTAGGCACATAAATCTAACCGTCTTAGCAGCAAGAGTTTAATGAAGAGCATCCACACTTATCGCTGCGGTTGGCACTGACTAATGTGGCTCATTTAATGTTGCCTGCGGCTTTGGGAATACCCCATGGATGGGGATAGAAGCCTCTGTCATAGCAGAGAGGCCTTCAAATGAAGGTGGCCAGGAACAGGCAAAACAAACACCCTCTATTCCAGTTTCACTGCTCAAATATGTAGGGATGGGGGGGGGAGTGAAGAGAATCAGAGAAGGCAAGAGTAAAATGAAGTTTTAAAATCTTTCCCATATTAATAAGACAATTTGCAGCAACTGTCAAAAGTAGACTATTTAATTATGATTAGCCTCAAAGTTCTTCACACCACATTGGAACTATAAGGTTTAATTGGGAGATTAAGCAACTGACAGGGAAGATTCACACTTACCTGGGAGTCTCATGGAACAACGGGATTTACTTCTGAGAAGACATGCACAAGGTTGTGCTGTAAGACTTCAATGGATTAACTGGTGGAGCCCAATTTTAACTGGCAAGAATGGAGGTTAAGGGTAAACATTTACTTGGGGCTTGTGGGTGGTTGCGTGTGTGCTGTTTTTGTTCTGGTGTGTTAATAAAATAGGGAATGAAAAAAAGATGGTGCTATAAAACAGACCGTGTGTTTTAATCTGTTTTTAGTTTGCTGCAAAATTTGTGGGTTTTTTAAAAAATGTTTTAAGCGGTTGCTCTTAACTGTTTTTTTTTACCAATAATGATATCTTTTTTATTCCCTTTTTAGGTTTTTCACAACAAAGCATAAATTTAACGAACTAAATAAATTCCCTCCAGCAAGGTGTGATCATTTTTTCTACCAAATTGTAAGTTGACATGTTTATTGCAGAAGGCATCTTTATTTCTTTCTCTTTTTTTGGAGGGGGGTGGAGCTTCATCTTCAGATAAATTAATGTATTATGGTTTTGAGAATATGCAAAATCACTGAAATGATTCATTGGATCAACAGCAAGTGATGGCTCAATAGTTAACCATTTATAATGACAAATTAGGGCTAATGCAATCATTCCCACCTGCCCTTTCCATGTACAAGCCATGCACAGGGTGATATCCAATGAGGGTCCCACCAGAGACAATTAGTGCACACATATGTGTGTATGCACACACATGAGGGACTTGGTACCTACTTCACTTGAGCTTCGGCTTGCATAAAGATGAATTCCCACTTTCTTGCAAAAGCTCTCTGAAGTCTTGCCAAGTTCTCCTAAACGAGAGAGGAAGATGGTTATACTAATCCGTGCTCAAAATGAACCTCTCATTATAACGTCAGTCACGTATATCTGCAAAGCCGGACAGTCACAAAGCAATGGCGGTGGCAGTTGAAATGACAAGAATGGAAATTGCATTGGGCAGAAAGGAGTAAAGAACAGAACCCAATACCTTGAGTTGTAGCAGGGCATGAAACCACCTTTCTTGTATTACTGGTGTCCACCCCCCTTTGTTTCATGTACCCCAGTATTTTGGGAATTATTTAGCTGCTGTCTGTTCGCTTCACATAAGATGAGTCCCTTGGCCTTGATGTCAATGTGGCATATGTAGAGGAGTTGAGCCAGCATTTTTAGAGTCCCATTGACTTAAATGGGAGCGTTTCAAGTATCTACTTAACATTTCAATCAAGTCAGTAGGACTTGAAAGCACTCAGTTTTAGCTCAATGCTTTCCATATAATGTATCCATTATGTGTATTTTTTCTATCTTAACCCCCCCCCCCAGCCCAATGTATTATTGAAGCAACCTACACTATGGAAATGCCACAATGGGAATTTCATTAAATAAGTTCACTGTCTAAAAGTGTTCAGACCCCTGGGCTCTCACTTGTGGGGTGCCTCGGGGTTCTGTCCTCTCCCCCATGCTTTTTAACATGCAGCCGCTGGGAGAGATCATCAGGGGGTTTGGGCTGGGTGTTCATCAGTATGCGGATGATACCCAGCTCTACCTCTCTTTCAAATCAGAACCAGTGAAGGCGGTGAAGGTCCTGTGTGAGTGCCTGGAGGCGGTTGGAGGATGGATGGTGGCTAACAGATTGAGGTTGAATCCTGACAAGACAGAAGTACTGTTTGTGGGGGACAGGAGGCGGGCAGGTGTGGAGGACTCCCTGGTCCTGAATGGGGTAACTGTGCCCCTGAAGGACCAGGTGCGCAGCCTGGGAGTCATTCTGGACTCACAGCTGTCCATGGAGGTGCAGGTAAATTCTGTGTCCAGGGCAGCTGTCTATCAGCTCCATCTGGTACGCAGGCTGAGACCCTACCTGCCTGCAGACTGTCTTGCCAGAGTGGTGCATGCTCTAGTTATCTCCCGCTTGGACTACTACAATGTGCTCTATGTGGGGCTACCTTTGAAGGTGACCCGGAAACTACAACTAATCCAGAATGCGGCAGCTAAACTGGTGACTGGGAGCAGCCGCTGAGACCACATGGTCTTGAAAGAACTACATTGGCTCCAAGTATGTTTCCGAGCACAATTCAAAGTGTTGGTGCTGACCTTTAAAGCCCTAAATGGCCTTGGTGCAGTATACCTGAAGGAGCGTCTCCGCCCCCATCGTTCTGCCCGGACACTGAGGTCCAGTGCCGAGGGCCTTCTGGCGGTTCCCTCGTTGTGAGAAGCCAAGTTGCAGGAACCAGGCAGAGGGCCTTCTCGGTAGTGGCGCCCGCCCTGTGGAATGCCCTCCCACCAGATGTCAAAGAGAAAAACATCTACCAGATTTTTAAAAGACATCTGAAGGCAGCCCTGTTTAGGGAGGCTTTTAATCTTTAATCGATTATTTTATTCTTCTGTTGGAAGCCACCCAGAGTGGCTGGGGAAACCCAGCCGGATGGGCAGGGTATAAATAATAATATATTATTATTATTATTATTATTATTATTATTATTATTATTATAATATTAAAATGACCCATTGACTTGTATAGGAAAGCATCATTGGCCTTGCCAACACAGTGGACTAAATATTAAAGCCCAGCCATTTTAAGAGACAAATCCACCACGAGCCAGAATATGCAGACAACATGTCTTGCCTAAAAAAATTAAATAGATAGATATGAACTCACATATAGACAAAAGAATGGGAAAAGAAGGTATAAGCAAAGGAAAAACAGATAGCAGTAAAAAAAAAACAATTACAAAAACCTCCAAAACATCTGCAGTAATATATCCAATGGTTTGTTTGCAACCACAGAAACAAAATCACCCCTAAAAAAATGGAGTTTCTAGTTTTAACAAGAGCTTCTGCTAAAGCCACACACCACTCTTATCTTTAATTAACCGGGCAAGTGTTGATGTGGTTGCTCATCACGTGAGCTATGGGCTTGAAGAAAATGAAAGATGATCCAATCATTTGTCCTTGTCTGATAATTATTGCTCTCAATAGGCCCAAGAATACTGCATTTTGGTGCCGTGCCTTCTCTGCATGTATACCAGAGCGTGACTGGTGGCTCTGAGTAAACCCTTTGTGATTCGTAAAGAAGCTTTATAACCCGCACAATTGACTAGCTGATAGTAAGCAAAGATTTGTAACTGAATTTATAAATAATGAAGTTGGAAATGTGTGGGAGTAAAACCCTGTAAAGAGTGATAATATTGCATATAATTTTTTTAATATACCATGGTTGGTGGTTAGAGTCAATTGGCAGTTCTGCCTGGGTTGCAAGGATGGAATGTGTATCTGTTTTAGCAAGCCAGAGGAAGCACCGGTTTGCGCAGGAATAAACATCCACTGTGGTTAACAAGCATCCAAAAAGTGAAAGAGCGTGAATTCCTTGACATTTTAAGAGTTTCCAAATAGAAGCAACAATTAGAAAGCACAGATCCCACCTTCAAGTTTGTTGTACAAAGAAAAGAGGTTTGCTGTAAGAGGACAACATTACACTTTGTAACTGTAAAATCAGTATACCTACGGCTTCATAATCCGCCAGCTCCAGCCTCGCTTTGTTCTGCATGGTCCTCTTGCAAAGATAGATGGCTATGGAGAGAAAGAAAACAAAATGTCACCATTAAGGCAAGGGTAGTTGCTACAGGGGAAAAAAAACCCAGCTGCAAATGTGGACCAGTTCCCTTATCTGCAAAATCACATTTTTCAGATGCCAGAATCACACAAAAATCATTTCTGGGTACCCAGAAATTCTGAGCATGTCTGTAGAATTGTTATGAGTATCATACAAATGCTTTCCTGAGCTACTTCAAGATGAAAAGTAGGATACAAATGGAATAAATAATAATAAAATAAATCTTAGCAAAATGTCAACATCAATAACATGGGAGAAGAATTTTGACTGTGAGTGCTAGTCTTTCGAGATGGTTCCCTGTGCAAGCCCTACGTGCTATGATGTTGTTGTTGTTTAGTCGTTTAGTCGTGTCCGACTCTTCGTGACCCCATGGACCATAGCACGCCAGGCACTCCTGTCTTCCACTGCCTCCCGCAGTTTGGTCAAACTCATGTTGGTAGCTTCGAGAACACTGTCCAACCATCTTGTCCTCTGACGTCCCCTTCTCCTAGTGCCCTCAATCTTTCCCAACATCAGGGTCTTTTCCAAGGATTCTTCTCTTCTCATGAGGTGGCCAAAGTATTGGAGCCTCAGCTTCACGATCTGTCCTTCCAGGGAGCACTCAGGGCTGATTTCCTTAAGAATGGATAGGTTTGATCTTCTTGCAGTCCATGGGACTCTCAAGAGTCTCCTCCAGCACCATAATTCAAAAGCATCAATTCTTCGGCGATCAGCCTTCTTTATGGTCCAGCTCTCACTTCCATACATCACTACTGGGAAAACCATAGCTTTAACTATACGGACCTTTGTCGGCAAGGTGATGTCTCTGCTTTTTAAGATGCTGTCTAGGTTTGTCACTGCTTTTCTCCCAAGAAGCAGGCGTCTTTTAATTTCGTGACTGCTGTCACCATCTGTAGTGATCAAGGAGCCCAAGAAGGTAAAATCTCTCACTGCCTCCATTTCTTCCCCTTCTATTTGCCAGGAGGTGATGGGACCAGTGGCCATGATCTTGGTTTTTTTGATGTTGAGCTTCAGACCATAATTTGCGCTCTCCTCTTTCACCCTCATTAAAAGGTTCTTTAATTCCTCCTCGCTTTCTGCCATCAAGGTTGTGTCATCTGCTATGATGTATTCCCCTTTAAAAATGTGCCCATGGTTAAAATGGCAGCCCCAAGTGTCATCAGGTCCAAGAGCCTGCAATGCAAATGCAGCAATGCATTGGGTTACTGACTGGATGGATTTTGCCAGTTGTAAGGAAGCAGAAATTGCCATCTCTTAAGCATGAAGCACCTGCTTAAATATCTCCCACTGAAATAAAATGGACTCGGAACTGCTTAGACAGCTGCACAATGGACTCAATACCTAGTGAAGGAGAAGGATTGTTACATACCTTTTTTCTTATTGACTTGTTGGAGTTATTAACAGTTAAATAAGAGATTAGATGTGATTACCATTATATGACTTCCACAGTGATGGCAACTCTGCTTCCAACTATAACTACAAATCCTACAATCATCTATATATATAAAAATATAGGCATTGCGCACGCGGATGTAACAGCCTTTCTCCGTAACCGCTGAACTGTAATGTAACAAATTTGGCCACAACGTTCCGTGCCCATCAGTGAGGGATCAGGCTTGATTTTTTTTCCCCCAAAAAGCAAACCTTTCATACCTAAAATAATGATTAAACACACAGAAAAGTGCAACCCAAATTAGACATCACCAGCAGAAGCTCTGAAGACTCCAGCAGCATCCAATAGAAAGGCAGATTGCCCACTGCTGCCTGCAAAGCCGCGCTACCAGATGACATCACAAAATTCCACAGCAACCAACTGAAAACAGGCCTTTTGCAGCAACAAGGCCCAACATTGCCAAGTGGAGGTAGGGTCCTGCCTGGGGGGGGGGCGAATAGGGGGCAGGGATAGGTAATGGGTCAGAACAGGGGGGGGAGACACAGGGATGAAACCTGCCCTCTCCACAGTATCTCGCCTCAGCTTTGCAGACTAGGCTGAGTGGATTTAGAGGCCTGCCTGGGTGGGAGATGGGGGGGCTGAATAGGCCGCAGCATAGAATCTATGGGCCTTTTACAGGGCCATGCCTTTGGGTAGAATAAATGTTATTTTGCATAACACACGTGGGTAGGGGAGTCATGTTTGGGACAGGCAAAATCTTACAGAACACGAGCATTGGGGGAATGATTGTGTGCAAAATGGACGGGTCACAGAGATAACCCGGGGTGGGGTTGGACGGAGGAGAGGAGGAAAATCATAGGGGTAAGTGGGGGGTTAGGGGGAGGAGAGGGGGGAAATCACAGGGATGAGCTGGGGTGGGGAGAAGAGGGGGCATAATAGGTCATGGATCAGGACAGAGTTGGGGGATTCACAGGGATGAGGGAGGGGGATGAGGGGGGTAATCACAGGGATAAGCCGGGGGGTGAGGGGAGGAGTGGGGGAATCACAGGGATACATCATGGATCAGCACAGGGTAGGGGAAATCACACAAATAGCCCACAGCAACGCGTGGCAGGGCCAGCTAGTATTTATTAAAAATTGTGCAGTGACAGGGAAGAAAGGGTTTTTGTTTGTTTGTTTTGTGTGGTCATAAATTGCTTCTGGTCAACCTGTAAAAAAAAAGCACTGCCAAAAGCCCTTGTTTTATGAGCACAGGTATATTCATTTCCTTTGCCAGTGCCCCGGTTGAATGAAAAAATTGATTTTATCATTTCAGCATGAGAGGAGTATGGCTGTAGAAGAGACAGCAATAATGCATAGAGACAGCTAAAGATAACAATGCTGACATATTCCTTTTATGCATTAGTACTCAAGCTGTTCAGACATTTAATAGAGAATTCTGTGGTTTATTAGCTCATAAACCACTGTTATTTCTTTCCCAACGCCTGACACCAGCCGCTAATATAAACTTATCACTCTTCTTTTTTTATGCTATACATCAATGAAATGTCATTTTCATTTACTGCTGTTAAGGGATTTCTAATTTTGGTTAGATAACAGTTTATTGATCAGCCAGACTATATATTAGTGTCCAGGCTATATCATCATTTCTTGTACAGGACACCAAATTCATCCACAGATCACAGCCTGACCTTCGTACAAAAACCATACTAATGATGCTAGGTGGCAATAACCTTAAGGCATTTTACAATGTAATCATTTTATACACGGGGAGTGCATTCATATCTACAGCTGTAGATTGAGACTGTTGCATCTGAACAAAGCCCTATCTTAATTTCCATATTAACTTAATCTCTCCTCTGTTCTGTACGCAATTTTGTATACGGCTCGGCACTGTTGAAATTACTGTAATGTCTGCCCAAGGACCTTTTCACACAACAATTAATATCACCACGGCCGGCCCAAGGGGAGCAACAAGTGGTGCCCCTATCCTAAATCAAGGTGCTTAGTAATGAAGGCTGTCAAATTATTTGGCATCAGAGGCACAAACTGCACAAGCACCCCTCCCCAATAGTAAAAATGCAACAATAATAAATTAAACAACTAACCATTTGCTGCCCAATCATGGCACCCAAAACCAGCTTAATAGTAGGGTTAGCTCTGAAAAACACTGTAATGTTTCCAGTGTAAAATGAATGTATTGGGATGGGGGCAGAACTGTGATGTGACTTTGGCTCAGCTCTGCTTGCTTTGAGGCAGGTGGGTGCCAAGAGAGCAGAAGCAAAAAAAAAAAAAAAAGGGGGGGGAGGGAAGTTGTCTTCACAGCCACTGAAACACTGTGGCTGGTGCCCACGATTTTAATTTTTCTCCAAATGCCTCTGGGGCCCCAACTCAGGGTAGATCTAGAGCAGTGATGAGTAACCTTTTGAGTTTGGTGTGTCAAAATTCGCCAAAAAACCGAGCATAACTTGGTTCCGGTTTCCGCCTGCAGGAATGGCGGACCTGTTTTCCATCTCTCTGACCTTCGTAAGGAATTTGGCGGTTGCTAGGGGAGTAAATGGCAACCCCCTACCCTCTCCGGGGGTTACGGAGAGGGGCCGCTGGCCCGCGATGCCCCCAGACCCACTCCGACTGTTTTTGGAGTGGGGGGAGCTTGGGCTGAGCACTTACGACGGCCAGGACTCCCGGACGCTAATCTGCATGGCGGGGATTTCCATGGTTAAAGAAGATAATTAGGCTTAAATCTATGGACATACTTCAGAAGGAGGGGAAGAAGCGCTGTTTACTGCTGAGAATTTTATGCTGCTGAGCGAGAGGAGTCAAAGAATGTACGGCATCTGGAAGAAGGATTGATGGGGACGGAGCGATAAGGGAAGCAAGTTTTTATTTTTTCTTCATATTGTTGCCTCGTATCTTCCCGGACGCGATGTCCTGGCTTGTTTGGAGTGAAAGAGAAGCAAAAGACTGTGTGAGTTGAACTTTATAGCACTGAGCATATTTCTTAAAGATGTGAAGTTGCCGATGAGAAAAGCCCCCCCCTAGTCAGACGGAAGGAGTTCTGGACGCGTTCGGAGGATTTATGAGCTGTGACGCACTTTAAATTGGAGCAGCGACCTGAAGCTAAGTTCAGCTATAGGGCAAGGAGATCCATTAATTTACCAAGAGTTCATGGTTGGATGTTTGGGTCTCCTGCCTGAAAAAGCTGTAAATTCTATAAAGATAAATAAATCGTAAATCTTCATGGCTATGAGAGAAAATGAAAGTGATTTGAGCCTTTTAAGATGGCGCTGCTACTCCGTCGCAACAGGGAGCTCCACTAAGAAGATTTATGGGGAGGCTGGACTGATTAACTCACACAGGAGAAAGAACATCTGTGAAACTTCGTTTGACATTTATCTCAGCAGCTGGAACAATCGGATGAAAGTGGAAAACATCTAGGTGACTGTAAGGGGAAGATTTGGAATATTATGAGCTTGGAGGACGATTTGAACTTTAGAAATAAGACGGCAGTGGACAGTTGCGAGGAATTCCCAATTTCTTGAAGCATGGGAACCCAAAAATAAATTATTTAGATGATTTGGCATAACATTCGGTTTGATTGATATATATATGTGTATAATTTGAAATATTGAATGTGATATAATTGGTTTTAATTGGAAAATTAATAAAAATATTTTAAAAAAAAAAAAAACCGAGCATAACTCGGGTGGTGTGTCACTTTGAGAAAAAAACCATAATTTCGCGATATTTATAATTTAAATAACAAAAATGTATAATTGTAATATATAAGTGTATTTAATAAACCAAAAACTAATTATTTAACCAAACCAAACCAAAAACCCCTTATTTATCACAAAGTGCCCAGAGTTGTTGAGCTTTTTGGGGGGAGCTGCTGACCAACATTTTGGAGGTTTTTTTGGGGGGTGCAAAAGTTGCTTTGCTTTTGGGGGGGCGTGCCCCAAAGCTGCTGCACTTTTTTTGGGGGGGGGAGAGAACAGAAATAAATGATGAATAATACCTTCGCTGGAACTAACATGCAGCACCGACATAGTCTGCCAAAGCGCCAAAAAAACCCAGCACAGAACGGGTTAAAAAATGAACGCTGTTACACCCAATCATCATCTGCCAAAGCGCCAGAATAAAACAACACAGAAAGGTTTAAAAAACCAATCTCTGGCTACCAGGAACAACAACAACAACAAAAGGATCCGGGTTTTAATAGCGAAGACAAGCTTGTAGCATGAGGAGGAGCAGGAGAACAAATGGGGGTGGGGGACAACAACAACAACAGCACAAATGGGCTGATGGGGTGTGTGCCAGCAGTGAGGGCTCTGTGTGTCACATCTGACACGCGTGTCATAGGTTCGCCATCACTGATCTAGAGCAAGGTTACACTGGGGTCCCTAGTGGCAGAACTGGATAAGGCATAGGGACACCGGAAAAACATAGAGTTTTTAAACCACTTCCCCAAACACTGTGAGATTGGAGAGCCCTGGAGAAATGATTCACAGTCATTAAAAACTAGAGCTATCTGTCGACATATATCTGCCGTTCTTTTATATATTATATTAGTTAAAAGTTAATGGGAGGCTAGGATTAAGATGTTTAACACAATAGGCACATCCACTGCATTAAATTTAAATTTCCATAGATTTCAAATTGTATTACATACATTAAGTGTAATATAAAAAATAAAAGAAGCAAGAAGAAAACAATTAAAAAATAATTCAGCACCTAGCACAGCATATTACAATTGCTACAACAGGAAGAGAAATCATTAAGCCCTCAGCAATTTTCAAGTGTTCAGCTAGGCAAAGAGGGAAACACTGCTCTTGGAAAAAAAATCTACTGTTAATTTAATAATTCACCCCATAATTTCTCTTGTGCTTGCTCATTTTATATTTCATGAATTTGCTCCAGGAGATGCTGTGTGTCAGTCAAATGAGGGTTAATATTATTATTATAATCCAAACTGAAGGACAGTCCAGCTCTAGTCCAGCTCATGCAAGTAGAACTGTAGACGCAATGTGGCTCATATAATGAATCATCTCTTTTTAGAACAATTTGGTCACTGGAGATACATTTACAAATAACATTTTAAAAATGGTATCACCCCCAAATTCTCACCATAGTCTGTGTTTTCTGGTTCCCAACAATTTGAAGGCCAAAAATATGGAGCCTGAAAAACAGTGAATTTTTATCACCATGATGCAATCATCCAAATATAATTATTGCTGTTACCATAATTAATTTGTTTATTTTATGAATCACTTCTCATGAGGCATCCCAAAGTAATTTACAATATAACAAAAACATATTTACACCTGTTACGCATATAAAAAACAATTAAAACAATTGTATGTATATAAACAATTTTAAAAACAGTGTGCGTGTGTGTATGTAAAACATCACTTTAAAACATCAACAACACATAATATTGGCAATTACTTATGACAATTATTCCTAATGTTAACCGAAAGACCAGAAACTGGACCATGGTGGCAGTTCTTACTACAGTTAAAGTAAATGGGATTTTAATAGCCTAGCTGTGTGCGGGGTAGCATTCTTACGTTAATGAGAAATATTCATAAAAACAAGATTTGATCAGTTGTAAAATATTGTGAGAATTAGATTTTCTTTCATTGCCTCCTCATATGAAGAAAACTGATATAGTGATGTAACCAAGATGTGTAGCCTCATCATAGAACTTTAGAGTTGGGAGGAATCCTGAGGGTCATCTAGTCCAATCCCCTGCAATGCAGGAATCACAATTAAAGCATCTGTGACAGATGGCCATTCAACCTCTGCTTAAAAACCCCCAAGGAAGAAGAAAGTCCACCACCTCTCATGGGAGTCTGTTCCACTGCTGAACAGCTCTTACCATCAGAAAATTCTTTCAGATGTTTAGCTGGAATCTCCTTTCTTGAAACTGGTTTGGGACCTAAGCTCTGGAGCAGGAGAAAACAAGCTTGCTCCATCTTCCATGTGACACCTCTTTAGATATTTGAAGATGGTTGTCATATATCCTCTCAGTCTCTTCTTATCTAGGCTAAACATACCTAACTCCCACAACCATTCTTCAGAAGGCTTGGTTTCCAGACCCTTTATCATCTTGGTCACCCTCCTCTGCACGCATTCTAGCTCGTTAATACAGTGGTACCTCGGTTCCCAAATGCCTCCGTTGCCGTAAATTTTGGTTCTCGAACATCAAAAACCCAGAAGTAAATGCTTCCGTTTTCTGGAACTCAAACGTTTGACGCTGCTTCCACTGAGTGCAAGAAGCTCTTGCAACCAATGGGAAGCCGTGCCTCGGTTTTTGAACATTTCGAAAACGAAACAGGCTTCTGGAATGGATTCCATTCGAGAACCGAGGCACCACTGTATCCTTCTTAAACTATGGTTCCCAGAACTGGACACAGCACTCCAGGTGGGATATGACCAAGGTAGACTGGAACAGTACTACTATAACTTCCCTTGCTGCATCGCATTGTGGGTCTGTCAGCTGCCAATGGGTGGAAAGTGTAGGAAAATAAGTTGGGCATGAGACTGAAGATAAGATGCCATGCCACGGGGGCATAAGTATGTGGTAGAACACATGGTTAGCAACCAAAAAGGTGTGAGATTCAACACTTAGCCCTACTAGTTAAAAAGGAATCTCTGTCACAGTTAAAACAAACAACCCCCCCCAACTTAACTTTATATATAAGCATCTGTTAATGTCAACAGCACTGCTTAGTTATAACAAAAGTGAACCATTTCTATGCCGCTGTCAAACAACTAAAGCAGCTCCCCCAAAAGTTAGATGGCAGCAGGTGTGTGATGGAATGCCTTTACTCAAGGCTTATTCCTCTTGTCAAGGAGAATGCAGGAGGTTTTTATCAAGGAGGGTGTTGGGTCGTTGTGTAATCCAAATTACCTGAAAGCGATAGAAAGTCCCATCATCCTTCAAAGTAAGTACATGATCCGAGATTGGGAAAATATATCCCTGTGCTGCAATGAGACTTCCCATATGTATTGCTTCAGCTGGAAATTAAGGCAGAAAAAATATGTCAAATATCTATACAAAGCAACATCTCCCAAGGCCTAGGTGGCAGGACCTTGCTTGATGGTACAGCAATTCCCCAGCCATTCCTGGTACAGCAATTCCTTTCTTATAGACACTCTTGGGTGCGAAAATTGGCAGAGGGGGGCCCCTCTTGGTAGTTCTTCCACCTTCAGAGGCTGGTGGCGGCCCAAGAGAGGACATTCTCTGTGGTAGCCCCTAAGCTGTGGGAGTCCCTCCCCACAGAGGTGCATCTTGCACCTTCATCCAGAGACATACAAACCCCACTGAATTCATTGGAGATTCTTCCTAAGTAAGTGGGTACAGGATTGCAGCCCCAGGTTCTGCTATAATGCCTCTGCATTTGCTTGCAATCACTGAAATAGTCTCAACATATGACAAGTCTGCTGGCCCAGACAACCTTAAAAGACTACGTTAATATATCATAATAACAAAATTCTAAAGTTCTGGAAGAGTTTGCCACAATTCTGAGTGTGTGGTGGGCATCCCCCTCTAGCCTTCTCTAAGGTTTTCATCAATCCAAATGTGGTACAGAGAATTCTGGAGAATTTAGAAGAGAAAATGAATTCATTTGGGGTGGCACAAAACTACTTTCAGCCCCTCTTTCACCTTGTGGTCACTTTTTCCACCTGGGTGTCAGAAACAGTGCTCCCAGAGTCTGGCAACAAATTTTTAACCCTTCAGTTTGGGATGCCACAGAATCACAAGATTCTGAGTTTCATTTTATAGCACACAATATTGCAAGCCATAGATAATACCAAGCCCCAAGCTTATATATTTTTGGCATTGGAAGAACAAATTACCTGGGTCTTCAATGGCGAGATTCTTCATTAGCCACTGCACTATGTCAGTCCCTAGAGAAGGAAAGGAAAGGAAAGGAAAAAAGCCATGAGGAATGAGACAAAGAATACATAAGCCATAAGAACTATTTTCAGTGGTGTGGTGGAGAGGAAATGCTGTGGGGAGGGGTGCAGCTCCAGGATTATTATTTTTTTACAGCAGGAGCAATGTTGTCATCAGGAGGAGAACCAGGATAATTGTTGAGTCCCCCCTGCTCTGGTAGGTGAGGACGAGACTTTCAAGTTTTCTTGTGACAGATTAGCAGATATGAAGACAGCAAATGAGGAATATAGTCAGTAGAGTCAGGACGCTTCTTTCTTTGATGTGGTTCCCCCAGGCTGTCAGTTTAAATGGTGACACTTCTTGGCAATGTTGTTTCCGTTTCTAATTAAAACAGGGAAGGCCAGGGAACCTTCTTAAGCCCAATGGCTGCACTCCCTTCTAGGCAATCTTCGGAAGGCCACATACCAGCAGTCCGCAGGGCCAGAAGCAACAAATGTGCATTTTACCTTTTATACAGGAGGCTAGTTACGCACTCATGCACCCTCTTCATTCATTAGAACCTGGATCAGAGCAGTGGTCCATCTAGCCCAGGCATCCCCAAACTGCGGCCCTTCAGATGTTTTGGCCTACAATTCCCATGATCCCTAGCTAACAGGACCAGTGGTCGGGGAAGATGGGAATTGTCGTCCAAAACATCTGGAGGGCCGAAGTTTGGGGATGCCTGATCTAGCCCAACAACCTGTTTTCACAGAGGCCAACCAGATGTCCACAGGAACCCCACAAGCATCAACTGTTGTTCAGAGCCATGTTGCCTCTAGCAGTGGAGGCAGAACTCTCTCTGTTCTGCCGTCTTCTTCCCTCTTGGATGTGTGCTGTGACAGCATTGGTGGGAAACCCATGTTGCGGGATAACAGTTTCCATCGTCCTTGGCCATGCTAGCTCGGACTGATGGGAGTTGTATATGGAGGGTATATATGGTTTACAGCAAGTTAGAAACATTACACACAGCAATACCTTCTTCATTGAACAGAAACAAGTGTCTTGGGCCATGTATTGCTTAGGACAGCAACCAGATTTTCCGGTCAATCAAATATTTTGGCCTCCCAATCAACTAATGAATCAGTCAATCAGACAGTCAATCAATCAATCAATCAATCAATCAATCAAGTAAGTCAGCCATCCTTCCACACTCCAAAACAATTTGGAGCTTCTGAAGATTTGCAAAGCTTGTACAAAGCTAACTCCAGAAACACTGCACAATCACCCCTTTATGTGTACCATTTTTGAAAGCCCAAAGGGCTCCTGAGAGCCACCGAGAAAGGAAAGTGGTTTTTTTTTATGGTGGGTCCCCAGCTTTCCCCAAGGCTGACAGATTATCTTCCTGCTGACTTTGCCAGACCATTAATTATCACCTGCCAAAAATGATTACTCACCCTCAGGATAATGACAAGCGTTTCCTCCCCCTGTTAATTAGTGTCACTGCTAATACTCATGTGTCTGATCAGCATTCATCAAGAAAACAGACATATCCCCACACCCTCCTCCCCAGATGCCATTAATCCAACAAAGGAAACACTCACATATGTGTGTGCATGTGTGTGATTATGCAGGCTATTACATGCTATTCATGGGTCCCCCCCCAAAAAAAAACCTGCTGTATAACTATGCTTTCCACAATCTGCCAGGGGTCAGCTAACTCCCTTATTCCTGTGGGCACTATTAAAAAATAAAAGTCTCCTGAAAGCCTCAGACTTACAGTTTATTTTCTACAAAAAGAATGGGCTATAACACAAAAACAGACAAACAAACCTCCTTATCTCATAACAAGCAACCAGGGTTAATTTTCCCATGGAGCTCATCTTCTTATCCACTACAATGCCTTCCAGAACCAAAGTTTTCCCTCTCAAGTCTCTGGCCCTGTAAACATGTGCTATAATGAATACGTTAGTCGTGGTGCCCTTCTTAATCATGCAGGAAAGCAACAGAAAACTTTAACCCTCGTTGCATATTTCTGAAATCAAAGCCAGCAGAGTGCACAAAACAGGATAAAAAAATGGGCCCACTGGTGTCTGCGATTGACAAAAGGGCCGCTGCTATTCAGGGCATTAGCACACAAGAGAGTCCATTATTTCATAGCTGCCAAGTTTTCCCTTTTCTCACGAGGAAGCCTATTCAGCATAAGGGAATTTCCCTTCAAAAAAGGGATAACTTGGCAGCTATGCATTATTTGGCTTCCAAATCTCTTGCATTTTTAGGAGGAAAGCAGCAGTAATGGCTGATGTACAGAGAGACAAACAGCGGGAGATTTGGGAAGGAGGGGCAACAGGGTGGCAGTAGATGTCAGGATTAACTGCAGTGTGTGTGTGTGTGTGTGTGTGTGTGTGTGTGTGTGTGAGAGAGAGAGAGAGAGAGAGAGAGAGAGAGAGAGAGAGAGAGAGAGAGAGCAAATTTCTTTCTAGGTATCTTTCTAGGGACCACTTACCAGTGATCATGTTAATGGAAATTTCTATATATACACACACACTCCCATTTCCTGAAAGCAGGAAAGAGAGTCCTGGAGGGCCTTCTTTGGCCCCCGAGCCTGAGGTTCCCCACCCCTGTTTTTTTGTAGCATATCTATATGAATATTGTATTGTGGATCCCTTAATCTTAGGGAGCTTGCCTGCCTATGTTAGGAAGTTGGGCAACTCCATTTGGGTTTTCAATGAGTAACAAATGAGACTGCCAACGATTTCACTGGCTCTGCAGCATGAAGATAAAGTGATGTGCAAGGACAAGGTCTTAGCTAGTGAACTGCTGCTGTCAGCCTACTTTTCATGTACAGGAGCAGGGTCAGTATAAAAGTTGGCAACATTCATCTGACCAAGGGAGCATCTCTTCCTGGCTCTGTGCAGCTACTGTATTATACCTAGCACTCATGATTAGAAATGGAAGCTACATAGGCAACGTTTCTGAATTCATCCCTTATAGGAGGCGTGAGGAATCTGTGGACCTCCAGAAGTTTGAGATACACTGTTTTTTATGTCCCATCACTATTAGGAAGATTGCAAAGCTCACAAGAAATCAGTCACAATTTCCTGAGCCTGTCTGCCTCCCCATACTTCTTTACCGTTAGGGTAGCCATGTGCCCTTCTTTACAGAGGACAGCCCTCTAGCCGCAGAGCTGTCCTGCTCAAGTCATGTTTAAAGATAAAGGAGGCACAGGGGCCTCGAAGTTGCCCATACAGTTAACACCTTGGAAGGAGAGGAAGCAGGCACGCAGGCCACCTAGTCAAAGTTTTTCCCACTAGGATGGGATTTATTGTATTTCTGGTTAAATTACAGCAATCATTTTCTAAATTTGCACTTAAACATACAAATTAGTATATTCTAGTATATTCAAATGTTATGCAAATCTGTGGCCTCTTTTGAATTAAGCGCCTCTTCTTTTTTTGGCAATGTGTTTCTGGCTACCACATTTATAATGTTTGATGAGGTGAACAATATGGAACAGTCTATATAGTTTCTGGTGTGGAAAAAGAACTGCTCATGATTATAGTCTTTTCCCATTAGATGGAACATTTTGTATTTTGGGGGACGTGGGTGGTGCTGTGGGTTAAACCACTATACCGCTTGGGCTTGTCGATTGAAAGGTTGGTGGTTCAAATCCCCACAATGGGGTGAGCTCCCATTGTTTGGTCCCAGCTCCTGCCAACCTAGCAGTTCGAAAGCACACCCCAAAGTGCAAGTAGATAAATAGGTACCGCTCCGGAAGGAAGGTAAACAGCGTTTCTGTGCACTGCTCTGGTTTCGCCAGAAGCAGCTTAGTCATGCTGGCCATATGACCCGGAAAAACTGTCTGCGGAAGCGGACAAATGCTGGCTCCCTCTGCCTGTAAAGCGAGATGAGCGCCGCAACCCCAGAGTCATTCGTGGCTGGACTTAATTGTCAGGGGTCCCTTTACCTTTACCTTTTTATTATTTTCTGTATTTAAATACTTTTTTATTGTAGCTTGTTTTGCTTTTTGCTCCAGAGAATATTTCTTGATGGGTTGCCATGAAAATAAGCACCAGCATCACTATCATTTTACTGCTGCTACTACCGCAACAGCTACTTATTAAATGTGCAGAGCATAACTGCAAGGACAAGAAATATGCCCACAAAGGGCCTGGAAAATTAAAGAGTGGGGTTTAGTCTCGGCAGACTAGGCAGTACTCTGAGGCTAATTTTCATATTTCATGCTATACAAATGCTAGTCATGTCAAACATTTTATTGCAGCTACCAAAGGTCATTAAAGTTCCCTCTGGGGGCAAAGATTTGCATGCAGAAATAAGGTATAATTAAAAAGACCAAAATTGTCTATCTTGTATCTCCAAAACAGGAAATAGCAGCTTCCATCACTGCCTTGATGCTAACTTTCTCTGTTTGCCGCTTTAGCAGAGAGAGCAAACACCTTCCAAAACCTGATCCTGGTTTAGGCAAGAAGTGTTAATAACATTGGCTCCTCTGCTGCCCACAAAATCCAGTCTTCAGCTGGAAGGGAAGTCAAAGCACTTTCGATGCAGCATCTAGCTCTCTCCCAAGACTGTTGACTGTCTTCTTTCTTTTCCTGTTTGAAGCCCTTAAGATGCAGCAGCAAGACAATGTGCGGGACCTGCTATCAGAGGGCTTATGATACCCCCCCCCCCCCCAATTCGCCTGCCAGACAAGGGATTTTCCATGTAACACCATGTTGTGCCACAATGTCCGAAAACCATTTAATGGCATTTCCCCCCTGTAATTCATATGTAAATAACTGCTCATGTCAGCATGAAAAATCCTGGCACTTCCATCTGAAAGTGCAGTAATTGCTTCACTTTCAGTATCAGCATGTGGTAATTGCTCTGTTTGCTGCCAGCAAGATGCATCAAGAAAGAAACAGCAGCATGGAGTGTTTGAGCAATGAGAGCAGAGCGCTCCATTTGTTTTCTGCACCTTGCCTTTGGGGTGTGTCATGGCAGCACTGCCCATGACATATCAAGAAGAGTCAGGCAGGCTGAGGCCTCCTATATCTGAAAGGCTGCCTCCTTCCGCTGGGCAGAGGAGGCCTCCAGTTGATTTTGCCACTGCTGCTTACTGAGAGACAGAGGCAAGGTCAGTGCAGTGGAAACACACTTGTGCAGACAATCTGGCATGGGTGTGTTTGCACTGCACTGATTTGGCCACCACCTCACCCCTCCTGATAAGCACCAGGTCAGATGAGGGATGCCACACCACCAATCTGTCTGCTCTCTGTTCCAAAATGCTTCAAATAATATTTATTTATTTACTACTAACTAACTAACTAACTAACTAACTAACTAACTAACTAACTATGTATCCCATGTCTCCCCCAACAAGCTCAGTGTTGGTTCTTCCCATAGTTCTTCCCCTGCTCCATTTATCTTCACAACAACCCTGGTTGGTAGGCTTGGCTAAGAGATGGAGCACCAAGGTTACCAAGTGAGCTCTATTATTATTGTTCATGATGATGACTAAATATATAAATCACTTTCTCAAAAAATGACTCAGAGAAACTTGCATAGTATTATAATCTCATGGTGGAGGGGGGAGTTGAACATGGGTCTCAGCCTTGGTCCAAAGACTCTTAACCAGCACACACTGGCAAACATCAGAACTGGATCTTTTGTATAATATTATTCAATATTACTTAAGAGAGTTGACCCTTTTCCATTTTACACACACACACACACACACACACACACACACACACACTGTATATTATTTTTATATGGCATATTTCTCCCTCAGGGTTCAGTTCCCTTTCTTGTGATTTCTTGATGCTTCTCACTTTTTGGGTGGATTAGATAACAACAATATAGGGATTAAAACAAGTCTTTATCAAATGGGTTGACATCATTGCCATCTCCACCTTCTAGATTGAGAAGGGATTCACATTGGAAGGTGGGCTCAAGAATATATATTTTCTAAGTCCTATTCCTACTTGATAGTAAGCAAAGACCTCATTTCAAGACCAAAGCCAAGATGAATGAATAAATTTCCAATCAGCTCCCTGCAAATAAAATATGTTCAAGATTTGGGTCGGACATCATTCAATTTATTAGCAGCAGTGAAATGGAATCGTTATCTGGTTTCTCCAAGGAAGGAGGAATCTTCTTTCATCTTATTCCTTGATAGAATTCTTGTCAACATCAGAGTCCCAGGAAACCTTTAGCTGCTACGCCCAGGATCTGAGCTCTGTGGCACACCAGAAACTTTAATTGGAAAGCTGAGAAGGAAAGAGCGTGAAATCTTTTCATGTCCTTCTGAGTCTTGCCAGAAATTGAATCTGAAGTTTCAACCTGTGAGTTAAATGTCCTGCACTGTAATCTAAGTTTATCAACCCCAAGCCACTAAGAGGGTTGTTTCTACCGAAAGCTACTGTCATGCCTAGATTCAGACTGGCTGGCTGAATACTGAATGCTGTGGATACCAAATGCTAAGGCCTCTGTTATTTATGCTAGTGCTGTGATACCAATTTGGTCTGTTATTTCCCATCCATTCATTGGGAGAATTCTGGGGAAAGAGGCTGGAAATGTTGGTTGATTTCTCTAGGGTGCAGGGCTTTGTCATTTACCTTAATGTCAACATAATACTGTTATGAGGTACCTAAGGAGTGTCCTCTTGGTTGTTTTTTAACCAATGCCTGTGCCCTTCTCTTGTGCCCTACAACCTCCCTGGCTGTCCAAACTCATGTGAAAGCTCATAGGAGGATGCCACACAAACTTTTTTTTTGAAATCACTGCCTATGGGAGCTGCCTGGGGAATGCCTGAATGTGGTACAATTTCGTTGGAAGTTTAAGAAGCTTCTTTTTGTGATTTTTCGAAAATAATAGTTGCGCCACTCAGCTGCTCTGTGCTTCTGAAGCTGCACAATGGGACATTTGACAAATGTCCTGTCAGGTGCCATCAGAACATTCAATAGACGTCTTCTTAGACAACTTCGGAGCTAAGGGGTTAGAATAAATGACCTCTTGTCCTCTAAAGGGACAGAAGTGACCTTGTACTCCAGAAGTATATTGGGATGCTGGTGGTTCTCCTAGAAGGAGGAGAATAGGGGTTTTTGGATATCTGTCAGTGTGTTGAAGCTGTACCTCCACCTATGTTCCGTCTTCTACAGTGGTACCTCGGTTTGCGACCGCAATCCGTTCCGCGGAGCTGTTCACTCCCCAAATCGGTCGGTCGCCGAAGGCACGCTTCTGCATGTACGTGAAGCGTCAATAGAGCGCTTCTGCACATGCGTACGTTGTACAGATCGCTTCTGCGCATCCGACGCCATGGAACCCGGATGTAAACACTTTCGGGTCCGCAGTGGTCGGCAACCGAAGCGGTTGCAAAGCAAGGTTTGACTGTATATTTGTAAATAAGCAGAAATATTTGACCTTATTTGGAGGGGGTAAAACAGACCCAGATCAGCTCTGCACCCTTGAAATGTCTCACAATTCTGAGACTTTTGATGTATGTTTAACAACAATCCTTTAAAAGTTCCTTGCCTTAAAAACTAAGAACAACAGCAACATAAAGGCACTAATGAGCAGCAGCCAACACAGCAATTTAAATAAAATCCAGCAACATATGGAGGGTGTAAGTCCTAGTTTAATGCCCCATGGATGAACCTCCTTAGGTCCAAACAAAATGCCTCAGGTTCATGCCCTCTGCTTCCTCCCATGTGGCTAAGGCGTAGGCCAGGCATCCCCAAACTGCGGCCCTCCAGATGTTTTGGCCTACAACTCCCATGATCCCTAGCTAACAGGACCAGTGGTGAGGGATGATGGGAATTGTAGTCCAAAACATCTGGGGGGGGCCAAAGTTTGGGGATGCTTGGCGTAGGCCATGTTAACTGTCATTTACAAAGAATCTTGCATGACTGTTTTATGTAAAAAACAAAAACAAAAAACAACACCACAATGCTTACCCATATAAGCCAGCTTCATAACCTGTGGTTTGAGGTCTTCTTGTTTAGAAAGTACATAGCACTGAGCTGAAATTCTTTGAAATAAAAAGTAAACTCAGAAGCAGTGGTCCTTTCAACCATACAGGAGGCAGAGAAGGGAAGGGGGCCCATGTGAGCCCCATGTACTGCTTAGTTTGGGGAAAGCCAGACCTTTCTTAACTCTGTTCTAGGCGGTGGCCAACAATTTGTTGTGTTCCAACAAATATGGAAAAGTTGTGAGGAGAAGTTTATGTATCCAAAAGAAAGCCCTGGAATACGCCAAGACAACAATGTATGCGGCAACTACTAACCACTTAGTCCCACAGGTTCAAGGAATCACAAATACGGAGGCAGATTGCCATTGCATGCCAGTTGCTGGGAATCAGAAGTGGAGAGACGCCTGTTGCAGGCAGGTCCTGCTCGCTGGTCACTGTGGGAACAGGACACTGGTCACTGATCCAGCAGGGGTCTTCTTACGTTCTTATAAAAATGCACAGTATCTCACCATTCATGCACAATATCTCATGAAAATTAGATGAAAGAATGTAAGTACCACTGAAAGAGGTGCAGTCTGCTAGGCCGCAAATCCCCATCTACATTATCCCGCCATACTGTGCCGCATCAATGAAAAACAGTGGACAGATATATTGCGGAAAGTTCCTCACGCTACAGTACGTGCAAATGCAACCCTAATTCCAGTATCAAGGCGCTGGAAAGGCGAAATCTCACACGGGATGCCGTCCAACTACACCTCTCCTACAGAAGTATGAATCAATTACTGGGCAATCCCTGCTCATCACAATCAAGTCTGTGTTCTCATATGAAACATAAGCTGCACAATCCTTTGTTTATCCATTCATTGCACACACACACACACAGAGAGAGAGAGAGAGAGAGAGAGAGAGAGAGAGAGAGATATTTTCCTCCTCCTCCTCCTCCTCCTCCTCCTCCTCCTCCTCCTCCTCCTCCTCCTCCTCCTCCTCCTCCTCCTCCTCCTCCTCCTCAGCTTTTTTCATTCCTTTGCCCCCTGCTTTGCTTCCTCTCTAGTAAGACACCTTTGAAGTTAGGCAGGAGGGTTTTGCTTCAGTGAACATTTGGGTGAAAGCAGAAAGCTGAGGGGTTCACAAGTTATTAGCATGCATTGTTATCTGAGACAGTGACTTTGAACCATGACTACAAACAGTGAATTACCGTTGTTGAATTCTAGCTTCAAGGGACCCTAATTCCGCATATATCTATAAATAAGACCCAACAAAAGACCCACAAAGGAATGTGTCCCTGATAGAAAAAAGTGGCTCACTACAAATCCTCTGTTAAAGAGTCCTTTATGTATTAGCATCTGAGAAAGTGATTCTGATGCATATTGGGGAGCATGTGTTATTCTGGGAAACTTGTGGGGGCTGCATATTGCCTCTGAGCCTCTAGTTAGCTAACCATACTATACACTAGTCTGCTTCCAGTTCATATCAATTTCACATGCCTTCATTCATAAATCTGTTCCATTCTGTTTCCACATTAATTGGCAGTTTTTTTAATAAAAAATATCTGCATGATAATTGGTGTCAAATAGATATTTTTGAATATATTTTCTCAAAATTATTATTTATTAAATTACAGATTTCTGAATGCATTTCCCTACAGTTTTAGTTGAGAACAGCACTGCAAAATTCAAAGTGTGGAATACTAAGAATAACCAACATTCCAAACTGCATTCTAAAAACTACATTCCCAACCTGCACCTTAGTCCAGGAGGTGCAGACTCGATGAGCCTGTATAGTAATTCACAAAGGCTGAATTTCTCAAACTTCCCTTCTGCTAAACACACACACACAATAAGGACTTGACTCTGCAGGAAAATGTCTCCAGCAAAGCACCATTCCAGAAACAGTTATGCAACTTGGCCACCAGATGGTGGACTTGTACACAAAATAGAAAGCCAAAGTGCCACTGGTTCAAAAACTTTCCATTATTTCATTTATTTATTTATTTAAAAAATGTGCTACATACAGTGTGTGTTAGCTAAGGTGGATTGCCGGCATCTGTGCACACATTGATTTTGAATTAGCAGTCATTAACACTTCAACATGCTGCTTGCCCTTTCAGCGGAAACAGAATTTATATGAAAACTGATCTAATGTGCATTTACAGTAGTCTGCTACTACTGCTAGGAGAAGTCTGTCTGCAGTGGGAAGAAACAACCACCGGATGTTTTGTTGCAAAGGCCAAAAGTTCAGGTTCATTCATAGGCCATCACAGGCATGGGAACATAAAATGAGCAAGGCAGGTCTTTTATTTGTTTGCTAGTTTTAAACAGTTGTATGTCTCCTTTCAATGGAAGTATTCCTAGAATATTATTAGGAACAATGAAATTATCAGATCTAGTGAAAGGATACATTTGGGGAAGGGGAGCTCATGCAGCTTGCTCTTTCCTTGTTTATTTCCTGCACTGTATATAGTGTTTTTTGAGTGCAACGGTACAGAAATAACTTGTGTTAATATTGGCACTGATCTGGTTCAGTAGATGAAACAGGAGTGTGGGCCTCTCAAAACCTGAAGTGCTGGTTTCAACCTTTGAAGTCTTATGTAGCTCAGCATCCTTATGACCTAAAGGGCTGCCTTTCAGCATAATGTTGATAGTCAACAAAAGAGGTTTCAAGACTCTCTCAAGGCAAACCTTAAAAAATGCAGTATAAACACTGACAATTGGGAAACAATGGCCCGTGAGTGCTCCAGTTGGAGAGCAGCCTTTACCAAAGGTTCATGGACTTTGAAGATGCTCAAACTTAAGACGAAATGGAGAAACATGCTAAGAGGAAGGCATGTTTTGCAAACCCTCACCTTGATCACCTCCTGCCCTGAAATCCATGTCCCCACTGTGGAAGGATGTGTGTATCCAGAATTGGCCTCCACAGTCACTTACGGACTCACTGTTAAGACCGTGTTCATGGAAGACAATCTAACTCGGCTACGAGTTATCGCCAAAGAAGAAGACCCTGAGATCACCAGCTGAGACTCTTATTTATGTGCTACCTCTGAGGGGGGTTCAGATGTTAGCAAAGAGAACAGCGCCATTTCTGTAGCAGCTCCCTGTCTATGGAATGCTGTCCTCAGAGAGGCCTACCTGATGGCAACTT
The DNA here is from genome assembly GCF_963506605.1 of Zootoca vivipara. Taxonomy (NCBI): domain Eukaryota; kingdom Metazoa; phylum Chordata; class Lepidosauria; order Squamata; family Lacertidae; genus Zootoca; species Zootoca vivipara. The sequence continues at coordinate 45,209,103 of NC_083276.1, forward strand.
TGTCACTTTTTTGGCACCACAAAAATACATTTTGTTTCCCCAGCAGCAGCAGCAATGACTGGATGTTTTTACTCTGGTTATGCTTGTGTTTCATTTTTCTGTATCACTGTGTTCTGTTTTTGCAAATCACTTCAAAACTGTCTGTTGTGGGAAGCAACTTATAAATTTAATAAACTAAAAACGTCTCCACTCTTTTTTGTGGGCAGAAGGATGGGGGGCCATAAATGCACTGATCACAAGAAGCTGTAGGCAGATGTGGTATAGAAATGATGCACTTGTGACTGGCAGAATAGACAGTTTATGTGTTTGCCTGTGCAGATAAAATTATTGAGATCCATATAAATTACTCGGTTTTCTGAAGGGCTGCCCTCACCCGTATCAGCTGACTTGTGACCCCCCTGTGAGAGCAAATAGGTTGACAGGTAGAAGCAAGGGGGCTCTTTGGAGGGTGGAGATTGTGGACTTGCGATTCCACAGGCTCCGTCACTTCAGGCCTTTAAGAAGAGGCGGAAAACGTACCTGTTCACTGCTGCCTTCCCATGATTTAAGAATTAGCCCGGCTGCTATAACTTTGGTTCTATTTTATCATACATTATGACTGTGATTTGATGGTTTTACTGGGCTGAGTGCTGTTTTAAGTTAATGAATTTTGGGGTATTGCCATCTATTAATTTTATTGCCAAGGTGTGTGTTTTCATTTTTAAAAATGTGGTTTTGTAGATTGCTGTTCTAAATTTCCTTAGTTTATATATTAATTGAGATGCCTAGCAGGAAAACTGCCCCTCTCAAAGTGATGGGATACGGATTTGGTAAATAGATAGATGATAGATAGATAGATGATAGATAGATAGATAGATAGATAGATAGATAGATAGATAGATAGATATAGATAGTTGATAGATAGACAGAAAAACCACAGTAAGAAAATTGGTCATTTCTCACTTGACAGCTTCATCTGCACATCTAAGGGTCAGGTTATGTTTACATATTCTGTATAGGAACACTACTCTAGGCCAGGGGTTCCCAACAAAATTTTCTTGAGGACCCCTCATCGAGCCGCTATTGTGACAAGGACCCCCATTAATTCCTAATCCTAAAATTAAAAAGTGAGAGCCAAATTAAGAGTCTTTTTATATTTCATATTTATACGTTTTTTACAGTTACAACAGAGTACTCCATCAGTATACAGTTAGTTTTAATTTTCAGTTCTTAATGAGATGAGTTAAATCTGTCCTTTGAGTCCATTATTTCTGAAATATTAGGTCCCAAACTTGAAACTTTCACTCTGAAATCCGAACCCATGTCGAGCCGATTCCTATATTTGTTTTTCATGAAACACATGGAAGAAAATGCTTGCTCACACCGATATGTGGTTGCAAATGGAAGGATCTTTTTCATTGCCTTATCTCCAAGTTTCTTGTAGTCCTTGCGGCATACAGCAGAACTACTGCCTCTATCTAATTCTAGTTTTGCGCTAGACTCTGCTCATGCAGGAAGCGGCCAAAACAAAAAATCTGTTATCATATGAAATATATTTAATATATTTTTTATTCTAATAGCATCTTACGGACCCCTCTGGCATAGCTCGCGGACCCCTGGGGGTCCCCGGACCACCTGTTGGGAACCACTGCTCTAGGCCATTGTTAGAAGGCATTGAATCTTTTCCTCCTTGAGATTCTATGCCTCTACACCAGCCTTTATCTATCAGTCCACCAATGTTTTCCAGCCTAGAGGGCACCAGGTTGACAAGGGCTGTTCTTCACCACTGCCCTGCATTCCTGAACACCCCCACCCCGCTCATTTATGCTCTCCATGTTTCTTATCCAAAGACATGATGATAGCACAGCAGGAAGGTTTTGCAAATATGCCTATGTGTTGACGTACATATCTCACTTACAGTTTAGCAACACATCAATCACACATCCATCACAAGCTTGTGCTGATAAAAACCCTTTACGTTGCAAATCACCATACGTGTGTGCACTTTCGGTAAACACACGCTCAACAAAGCTAATTTGAAAGCCTTTCAAATGGTCACAAAGCCATGCATGCTAAATTGAAGTATCGAGAGAATATCCTGGGAGGAAAAGTGTTAGGGAAATGGCAAATCCTTGCCAGAGCAGATTTCCACCTACAGTGGCTGTACAGTGTACCTTGAGACTGTGAGGGCCTCCGCTGGGAATGTATTTCCCTTGGGACATCATTAAGTGATCACAATACCTTCCACACCGTTCCATGCAAGAGATGAACTGCCCCCCTTTTCTTTCCCCCACCTCCAGAAGCAGGCTATAGTAATTGTAACTGCTTCACAATTGAAGGAAGATCAAATAGCAGAAAATCACAAGAGGAATCTCCCTTTCTCTTTAAGGACTTAGCTCATATAGATCACTGATAAGACTCAAAGGTTGGTCTCCTTACTCTACATCACAGCCACATTTCTTAATCAAAGTGTGCTCTGTTCTTTCTCTATATGACTTATTTATGGACTTAACCTTCTTGGTACAGAGACACATCAGCGTCCAGCATACATAAATTATTTGAACAGCTAGGACACAATGGAGAGTTTAATATTGTTTTCTGCCAGTGCTTCACATTATCTGATACCATGCTGCATATATACACACACAAAGGAATTGGTACAGAGTTCTTACTTGGATTCTCACCACCACAAACCAGCATTTGTTAGTTCTAGTTGTGTTGCAGATCTGGAGCAAATTTAAAACCCAGAAGTTCTGTGAATTAGAAATCACTGCATGCTCAACAATGTGTCAGTGCCCAATAACGAGGCACGTAAAGACTGGAAGGAGATAACTACAAATAAACGCAGAAGACAGAACCATCATGACCAGTGCTTTTTGGGGGGCGGGGGTTACACAGGGGTATGCATACCCCTAAACATTTGGTGAATCTCTGTACTTTTGCCCATTTACTGTATTTATTTTTCCTGATTTGAACTATAAAATGGTGATTGTCTTGAGTCAAAATGAGAGAACCCCTAAACATTTTTTTAAAAAGCACTGATCATGACAAATGGAACAGTACTGGTTTTTATGTTGAACTAATTGACCATTAATGCAGTATCACTGTAGGAGGGCAATGGGGAGCCACCTATCAACCAAATTAGGTTTTGGCCCTTAAGGCCTGTTTGCCCCCAATCACATCATTTGTGACATCAGGTATGGGGCAAGTAAAGACGCAGCTGCAAAGGAGCTATTGGGAGTCTTAAAGTGTACACCTGCTTGTTCCTTGGCAAATGGGGCTTGCTGTCAGTGCCAATCAGCTGACAGTGTTCACAAACCCTGTTGGGATCAGCTGAGCTATGGTGTTCCTGATCACGAACTCCCTAGTGCAGTCAATCTCTGCTTTTGGCAAAGATCTTAATTTGAGTTCAAAATGCCCTGTAGGGAGTGCAGGAGCTCAGGATCCAGCCTGCGGGCCGGATGTTGCTCTTTACCCCTGCTATAGGATCTTGGTAGGGGGTTTCAATGTGTCCTACTTTACAAAAGGGCAGTTTACTGTCAGAAGGACGGTAAAAGGATAGTCCATTGTTTGAATAGGCCCTCTGCTTGCAACAGAGTTGGAAACTGAGAAATGAAAGCTAGGAGCTAAATGGCACCTTCAACCTAGGTTATGGGCGCAACAACGGAATGTCTAGGCACGCTTTTTTATAACAAGAATACAAAGCTGAATATGAATGAACTGCAGCTAAAATATTATGTTCATTTTTCACTTGGTCTAGTCCTTCCCCTGCCTGCCCCTCCCCAATATTCTTCTTGAGTCTTCAGAGAGTAGCTGGAAGTGGGGAGGCAGAAAAAAGGTCCCCCTTTGCTTCCACTCTGCAGTTTTAATTTGAAATCTTAGGCACAATACTGCGCCCAGAGCTCAGAAACTACTCACGCTAATGAAATTCCCTGTCACAAAATGTGCCTAGAATAATGGGAGTTTCGAACACTGGCTTGAAGGGCTTTCCAGCCCAAGCCTGTTTTAATGATAAAGAGCTTAAGAAGGGAGACTAGAAATGGCTTTGATGTGGTCCAAAAACCATTAATTCATGGACAACAGATCTAGCAGACACATTGGCCTCTTGTTCACAGTCTTTTTCACATATGATGATATGTATTTCTGCTCAAATTATATACAACTCTACATGTATGGAACCTATGGAAACGTTTGGCAAATTAGTGTCTTCCTTTGTAGCGATGCAATGACTCTTCCTTTTTTGGTGACGTGTAAGTAGCCACCTTAGATTCCACCTTAGGGTAGAATGACAGAGGTGAGTCTCTAGGTCAGTTCAGTTGTTTTGCTATATTCACTGTGAGCTTCAAGCCCCCCATGCTGTGGGGTGCCATCCCAACAGCAAAAGCCAAAGCCAAAAGCAGTGTCTTCAGTGAGGGGTGGTTGGGTGTAGAAATCTCACCCACATGATTAGTACCGTTGCCTATTTTATTTAGGGGGCACAGAGACTGCCATACTTATATTACGTGGGGAAAGGAAAGAAGACCCAGGCATTAGCAAAACTGGTTTATTCTATGCGTGTGAGAGATTGTTTGGGTCCCACTTGAACTACACAAATGGATTTAAGTGCCACTTAAGAAACAGCTTTAATCTGCTCTATTTGATCAGTAGCTGTAGTAATTTGGAGAGAAATATAATTTTGTTCAAAACCCAATAATTTGATGGTAATAGACTTTTCAAAAGGGGTTTCTGAAAGCCATGTATAAATGCTATGTACGTATATGCTCAGTTAAAATTCATTCATTGCTCCAGCGAAAACAGTCACACTTCTGATGGGGCCTAATTGCTTCATTAGTATTCAGTAGATAGAAAGAAATGATCAGTAACAAAAATATTAGAGAGGGTTTTTGTTTTGTTTTTAAGAATAATCTTCTAGCTTTTAAATTTTATCTTGATTTTTTTTGCTGTCCCAGTTACAGCAGTGCACAGGCCTGTTTATAGCTTAGTATTAGCAAGCCAGTAGGACAGGGCTATGTGAATCTAACCAGTGGGCCAAATCCTAGTCCTACCCGGTGGGGCCCATCTTGATACATGGGCCAGGCCACCCACCTGTCAGATGACATCACTATGATGTCAGATGAAGTGTCTCCCTTGAATAAAAACCAGTCTGCAAAAGAAAAATGCTCCTCTGCCTGTGTAGTTTGATTGAAGCGTTTTCTGTTTACAAACCAGTTTGAATTTCAGCCGGGCTGCAATGGACAAGTGTTCTTTTTCGTGGAGTTGCTCCACTCAGGTGCTCAGAAGTTGACCCCCTTGCACTTGTATCCAACATTGCAAACTCTGCTTGTGGCCAGGTGCACCCAGTTAACACAAACCACAGTGGGACTTAAAGGGCACCAAATGCAAGCCCCGCTTGCAGAGGAGGAATTAGATGCAGACTTTAAGACGCCCACATGCTTCTTTGCAGTCGTGACTTTACCTGCCCTGCAAAGGATGCTGTATGGGTGTGGCTGCGGAGGGCAGTGGGGGGCGGGCATAGCTGTCAAGTTCTCCCTTTTTTAAAGGGAAATTTCCTTATGCTGAATAGGCTTCCTCGCACGAAAAGGGAAAACTTGACAGCTATGGGGGAGGGCCTTGTGGGTCAGAAGCTCCCCATGCCTGCAGTAGGTCTTCCCAAGCAGTAATGAGACTGAGGCCTGAAAAAAATGTGTGTGCAATTAAGGGAAAGGAGCTTCCACTCTGCTGAAATGGCAGCATGTATAAAAAGAAATGACAGACAGCCAGATATTGTAACAGATAAAATAGGTAGAAATGAAAATGAATTTCAATGAATAACTTGGACATGAATTTCCATGTAGGACTTCTGAGGAGATGCTAAGGGTATGACCCAATAAAACTACTCTATAGTGAAACTGCTGCCATGTAGCTGGGCAAAATAGGAAGAAGCCACTGGAGGTGGAGGAGAGGAGGAGTCAGGAATTCCTTCTCCTTGCTCACCCTAATTGGACACTGCAGGTCTCCCAAGTGTCATGGCTAAAGAGCAGGTATAACCTTTCCCTTAATTAAGGGGGGGGGGGAAGAGAAAATAGGAAAATGGCTCAATGGACTAGTTTACCTGGAAGAGTTTCCACCTTAAAAACCCGAGTCCCTGTTCAAGGTCACGAGTCCTGAACTTCTGTCTTTTGATTACAGTCTCCTCCATTTGATTCCAGGACTGAGGGAGAAAGAACTTTTGGACCCTGAAACAGAAGCCTTTACTGATGTCAGGAGGGATATATTGTACAGTAGTGTAAAACACATACGGTAGCTGATAAGCCGTGTCTGTTTGCTGTGATTGGAAATTCTGCTAACTTGTGCTCCAGTCCTAACACAAGAGAGTGGCCCAGTTTGGATGCAGCTTGATCTACAAATATGCACACGAAGAAACAGAAAGCATAGACAAGCAAGTATCATATATAGAATTTAGTCTAACTGTTTGAATAAATGATGCAGTATTTTAAGACATAATTTTTTAAAAATCAGTTGGATCCAATTAAAACAACCACCAACCTTAAATTTGAAGATTTAAATTCAGTTAACATCCATTGAAATAAACAGGAAAAATAAAGTTGCTCTCCCTATATTGCCCTCCTTGGGTGCTGCAGTTGGCTACTTCTGCCAACATCAATTGATGTCAGGAGGCCTGCGACCTGCTAGAGCAGGCACCCCCAAACTTCGGCCCTCCAGATATTTTGGACTACAATTCCCATCATCCCTAACCACTGGTCCTGTTAGCTAGGGATCATGGGAGTTGTAGGCCAAAACATCTGGAGGGCCGAAGTTTGGGGATGCCTGTGCTAGAGGGCCTTCTTTGCAATGCCACTCCCCACCCCTTCCCAGCCACCGAATGTTGGCTGGTCCCTACCTTGCCTATTTTTCACCAACAGCCAGTGGTGGTTCTCACTCTCCAGGACTTTGAACAGGCCTTCTGAATAGGTCAGGGGTTATGTGACAGATTCTGTAGGTTTTTAACTGTAATGTTATACTGTGTTTCATATTGCTGTTTTTACCAGTTTCCGAAATGCCATCAAAGAGAAGTCCAGATGAACCTCCTTTGACAGCAGCATGGACAAATGTATTTCTCTGGTTGGGTTTTTTTGGTTTTTTTGTTTTTTCCTGGGCATTAATCACAGCTCAGACAGCACTCTGCAAAATCCCCCCCCTCCAAAAAAAAGGCTGATTTTAAAGGCTCCGGGGAACTGTGCAGTTCCTCAGCTAATCCACAGAATTCAAGTCACAGAAATTCCTTGGGAAAGTCTTGAGAGCAAGGAAGCTATGCAATCCTTGAACTTGCTTGATCCTGCTCAGGAAAGCTGCTCAGCGCAACTGGGCTAAAGAATAAAGCATACATCCCTTTATATGCTCTCCAGAAGCCTTTTCCATCTAGATTTTATACTGCCTAGACTCTGCACTGAATAAGAACATAAGTACATAAGAACAGCATGCTGGATCAGGCCAGAGGCTCTTCTAGTCTAGCAGTCTCACATTGACCAAACAAATGCCCAGGAAAGCCCCTGAGCATCACAACAGGTCCCTCCCCACCTGCAATTCTCATCAACTAGTATTCAGAGGCATACTACCTCTGACACGGGAGGGAGAATGTGTTGGTGAAACTGTAATATTTCAGTTATTTATTCTTGAAGTAATATTCAGATCAAGGAGACAGTTCCAGTCAGAGTGGGTTGAAGACTGGTTTGAAGCCATTGCTTAGCCTCATCATAGATGCTTCTACCACCTCTCATTGTACTGTATAACATACTAGAGGAACACAAGTGTGTGTGTGCGTGTGCATGTGCACATGTACACACACACACACACCAAAAAAAAAAAATTAAAAGACCCACTATCAAGCTATGCCACCTAGAAAGTCCATCCCAACACAGCTGTAGCAGAACTTCTATAAAAAGCACAAAACTTCCTTCCAGCTGAAATGCAAATATTTGGAGTTGTTTTGAAAGACGGGGAGGGAAACCCACACTGAAATATTTTAGGAAATGCTTAAATTATTTTTTGTTTTGTTTTTAGCTTAGGCATATTCAATTTGCTCAAGATGTTTCTGCATCTGTGACATAGTATGTTTGTTTAATACCCAACTTTAAAGCCTACGGTTTCTAAGACCATTAGAGGATTCGTTTTTCAACAGCCCTTGCTGCAAACCCTTATCCTTGAGGAACTAGTACCCGCAGGACACACCGCCTGGAATTACAGTGGTTTGACACCCACTTTGTCACATGGGAGCCAATTAGATGAACATTTTATGAGAGATGCATCACAGTTCAGCAGGGTCACCGGGGTGAGAATTAGTATTAGGAAATACACCCATCTTAAGGTGTTAACAATAAGAAGGGAGTTTCTGTGTTCCTAATCAGATTGTTGCATAATCACAGTACACACAGCACCACTATATGTGGTTCCTGACCCAAAGCACTGTAATCATTTGTTCTTGGGCAGCAAACAGCAATGGTAGTGGGCTTTCTGTTGCATCAGATAGAGCCAGTTTATTTCCAGCTTCTCTGACTTTATAATGTCCAGCATTAAAATACATTTTAAGTGAAAGCATTTAGTTTTTCACCACCTGGCTGAAGTTAAACTCAGTCTGAATACTAAGCAACGACTAGTTGGCTGATGGTATACACCAGGGGTCCCCAAACTAAGGCCCGGGGGCCAGATGTGGCCCAATCACCTTCTCAATCCGGCCCGCGGATGGTCCGGGAATCAGCATGTTTTTACATGAGTAGAATGTGTCCTTTTATTTGAAATGCATCTCTGGGTTATTTGTGGGGCATAGGAATTCATTCATATTTTTTCCCAAAATATAGTCCGGCCCCCCACAAGGTCTGAGGGACAGTGGACCGGCCCCCTGCTGAAAAAGTTTGCTGACCCCTGGTATACACAAAGGCATATCCTGATTACGTTCTCCTCTCCCCTGAAAAATCTACCAAAACATATTCTGCGCCTTGATGACATCGTGCTGTATGTTTCTCTGCCTCTATCCCTTAGTCTTCATACAACTTGAACCACATCCATGCATTTAAGCCCCACCCAAAGTGGTTGAGGCAACCAAGCCAGATGGGTGGGGTAGACATAATAAAACTATTATTACTCTTACATATAGGGACCCAGGTGGCGCTGTGGGTTACACCACAGAGTCTAGGGCTTGCTGATCAGAAGGTCGGCGGTTCGAATCCCTGCAACAGGGTGAGCTCCCGTTGCTCGGTCCCAGCTCCTGCCCACCTAGCAGTTCGAAAGCACATCAAAGTGCAAGTAGATAAATAGGGACCGCTCCGGCGGGAAGGTAAACGGCGTTTCCGTGTGCTGCTCTGGTTCACCATAAGCAGCTTTGTCATGCTGGCCACATGACCCGGAAGCTGTCTGCGGACAAACGCCGGCTCCCTCGGCCTATAAAGCGAGATGAGCGCCGCAACCCCAGAGTCGGACACGACTGGACCTGATGGTCAGGGGCCCCTTTACCTTTTACTCTTACATATGGCAAATGTTGGTTTGAAGCAGGAGTGGACCATACTTCTTGTCCACCCTCCACATCGTCACATCAGCGCACCAAGCCCGCGCTCCACTTCTGTGGACACCTTGATCAAGCCACTCACATGTTCTGTTACGCTCACTTAGCTGGCATTTTTGAAATAAAGGGTAATAATTAACATATGTAAATAGGCAAAGGGCTTGGCTTTCCTACCTACCATGGGCTACATTCCAGAGAGATGCTCCTTTAAAAGCTCTGAGTTTCCCTTTAATATGTACGGTATTGTTTCCTATGCTGACAGCAATATATCTGGAGAACTTGAACATTATTGCCAATGGGAATTGGTCTATTTGATTTGAGAGTAAAATATTATTAAGCGCTACCTGACTAAAGCTGACACACAGGTCTTTATTCTACATTTTATTTCTTCCCTAAATATTGGGGATAATCTGGCAGAGTCAATAACTAACTGGTTATCTTTGTTTGCCTGAAGGATCAAAATGGTAGTTTCTATTTCCTCATTCCCCCCAGTCCACGTCCTCTGTTTTTGGTTCTCCTTTCCTCCCTCGGACTGAGAGGGAATCATAAACTCAGAAATGAAACACTCCCCTCCCCTCTAGATGTTTCAAAAGCTGAGGTAGTGACTTCTTAAATTGTATCACAGCCCACTACTGCCATGGAACAATGGAAATGCTGACTTTTTAATTCACTATATGCTTTGTCAGATCTCTTCTAGGTGTCATAGTCATTCTCAGCTTTTGGTGTGCAGATCTCAGAGACCTGAAAGTGCAGAGGAAGACAAAATAAAATAAATCTCAAAGAGAGAGAAAGGGGGATGGGGAAGTCTGGAGGATCAGTATAAATGAATATGACAATGACCAACGCGATCTTCCAACTGAGAAGCAAGTGAAAAGGGAGTATACAGCATTAAAAATCTAAATTAAAATGTTGATCTGACATATAGAAGCATCCACTGCTTTTTGTGTGTGATACTCACTGGTCCAAAGTACCAGCACCTCTTTCTTTGTGGTCCATGGCAGCCATTTTTTTACTGGCACCCACAGACTTTTCATCAATGTTTGAGTAATCTTCTTTTTAAAAAAATACCCCCCAAGCGCTGGAAACATCCTTTCTAAAGAACCTTCACAGTATTTAATGCCCTAAGGCAGATGAGCAAAATCTGCACACTAAGTGCAGTGGTTAATAGTCCCTGGTTAAATAAGCTGACTTCACAACCTACGCAGATATAAAGAAGGACTATCAACACTTTTCCAAACCCCTTTTTCCCGACTGTGGAGGAAGAACTAAATTATGGATAGCCTTGGTCATCAATCTTGAATAATACCTGCCTATCAGTTATGAGTTGTCCAGAAGGGATGATAGGTGAACTTGGGATGCAGAAGCAAAACCAATATTAATACAGGATTTAGGATTACTGCTAGATGCTGCTAGTAAACCTCTGGCTTGTACCTCTCTGGTCTTTGCTTTTATGTTCATTTTTATGTAGTATTTGTTACTACATAGAGGATAGACTTGGTCCAAATCTCCATCCAGCCATGAACTCACTGGCTTGGTTAGATGTCACAATCTCAGGCTGGTACACCCTGAACTATGGCTATGAGACTGAGCTGTGCGCTTTATGCTTCCTCCCTGGCCCTCCCTTCATACAGCCAGCTTCCGCTTTCACTTGGAAATCTTGCTCTAATAATCTGATTTCAAATCCTGCTTTGTAGGCAGCAATTAGACCACCGGTTCCAAGTACAGACACCATTATTTAATGAGCTGGATATCAGCCCCAAAGCCAACAGGCCACTGATTGGCCTTAAGCAAGCTGCAATCTTTCAGTCTCAGCCCCTTAGCTATATTCCGAAACAATCATTTTGGCCTGCTAGTGAGACAATTTATGTGAAGTACAGAGAGCATTTAGTGAACGTATTCATAAATATTCATCATGTTTACTTCTACACCGGAGTGTGATTTTGAGGAAGGAAGTTCCATGAATGTTAAGATTACACACTCGAAGGGGTTACATGAGCATCTTGAGCTATTACAATTGATCTTGGAAGAGATACCACGGTCTGCTTTCTCATTTCCTTTCTGCCACTATATATAGGAACTCATTAAGTCACCACCATCGCAGTCATGATTTGACTCATGGGCACAGCAGCTCCTCTACATACATTTTATTTGAAATAGGTGTAATAGGCTGGGGTTAGATTCTAGAAAGAAAGCATACTGTTAAGTGGAGGTCAGGGAAAAGACAGCAAGATGGTGAATGGCAGGATCCTATTCACAAATCCTTCCCTTAGCTCAATGGACCGCTCTTCTCTACTACCAACTAAAGGTGGTCCATCTGTGACCCTCCAGGTGATGTTGGACTGCAGTTCTCATCAGACCCAGCCACCATTGCCCATGGTCAGAGATGCTGGGATTTACAAATGAGGAACGTCAATTTGGGCTACCAATTTTTTTAGAAGTCCTGCTTTTAAGTCTTTTACAGCAGCCTAACTCACATAGTATTTATTATTTATGTTTGTTGGTCACCTCATAATGTAGACCAGGCATCCCCAAACTGTGGCCCTCCAGATGTTTTGGCCTACAACTCCCATGATCCCTAGCTAACAGGACCAGTGGTCAGGGATGATGGGAACTGTAGTCCAAAACATCTGGAGGGCCGAAGTTTGGGGATGCCTGATGTAGACAACAGGTGCCAGTGACACTGCATTCCACACAACAACCACAGTGTCAGCCTATGGGCTCAACAGTGACTTACTCAGAGTAGGACTTTGCGGTAAATGTCTCGGTAGAATGAGGAGGAGGAGGGGTCCCCAAATGCACATGGGTTGGCTTTTCAAAATTTTGAAGTGGACTAGTAGTACACATTACACGTCCAAAGCCCTTTTAAGACCCTTAAGCCCAAAGTCTAAAAATTCCCACCCGACAATATATGGGGAAGAATCACAATTTTGCCAGTACAAAATGCAGTGCAGCATATCAACTGTGCTGTCCCCACAACCATCACAATCTGAAGGGAATTATCTTGACCCTATAGAACAAATAGGCTGTGATAGAATTTTTAATGCCAAAAAAATCCTTACAGCAGCTATTCCTAGGAATGCAAAAGACCCGTTTTCAGGAAGCCTGATCCTGCATAAGGATAAGGATAATCAGCTTAGAAATGATTGTCGTCTTTTCCCTTCCTTGTCCTCCTAAGGAACAGTGATGGCTAGCTCCAATGCTTAAATAAAGCCCATGAATATTAAACAAGAAGATAAGCAATCCCTTTTCTTAGCTAAATATACATTAAGTCATCTTGACTTGTGTCTTTCGCACTTGAGCTGATGGGATACATTTTCAAATGAGATGAATCACTTGCTTTTTTAAAAAAAAAACCAAAGGACATTCAGATACAAAGTTTGTCAACATGAATTTCATGCCCTCGTACTCTGTGTACATAGCTACATCAATGATAGTCAACAAGTGCCCTCCAGATGTTGTTGTTGAACATATAATCCTCCAATAATCCTTGGCCATTGGCCATGCTGCCTAAGACTGATGTCCACTTTGGTTGACCCTGGCCTACATTATGCACTTAGTATTTGGGGACTGCAGATGAGCTTGAAAGTCCCAGGAGAACTGAAAATCTTCATGATCATAGTAGTACTGAGAAGAGCGCATGCCTGCATGGCTGGATAGCAAAATCCAACACCTGGGTTGCCATGAGGGAGCTTCAATTTACACACCAATCCCTGGCATCTCCAGGTTGAAGAAGACTCCTGCCTGCAACCCTAGAGAGCCACTGCCAGTCAGTGTAGTTAAGCTCTGTCCTTCTAGATGTTGATGCACTCCAACTCCTGGCATGGCCAATGGTCAGGGATGATGGGAATTGTAGTCGAACCACATGGGTAGGGCTACAAATCAGCCACCCTTATCGTGGACAGCACTGAGTTAAGATGGTCCGGTGCTCTGACTTCCTATTTCTTCCTACTATTATGATTTGAAACAAATTGAATGGCCTATTGTGTTACAATTCAAACAGCATACATACCTGTGACAACACTGGGGATTTTTGACAGAAAGCTCTTGACTGTTCGGATGGGCACACCACCTGTTTTGTCATCTTGCATTCTTGTAATGACATCTTCAATCTGGAAAGGAAGAGGCAATGAATATTATTCTTCCAAACCACATAACTGACTATAGAGATTTAGACTGCAGCAACATATTTAACGGTTCTAGGAACACTTCACCAACATCTCAGGTGTTACAAGGAACCATGCTCAAAGGGAGCAGGCAGAGAAGAGAAGAGCTGAAGGAATAGCACCGGCTGAACCTTAATTTGGTTGCCAAAAGGATGGAGAAGAAGAAGAATGAATGACCAGTCTTTAGAAATGGCATTATCTTGATAACATAAAAGCAAGTAAATCAAGATACCGGTAGTTGAAAACAAATATGATGCATGCCAGAAATAAGGAAGTATTTTACCAAATCAAGTTCTGTTGAATCAAATGCAGGATTGTGAATTACAAATTGCATTGTTATTTTTATCATCATCATCATCAATATCATCATCAGGTCGCTTAAAATAAAAAAGCATAAAACATGAACATTAAAAATACTGACATTAAATTTATAGAAGCAGGCACATACTTCATAAAACAAAAATGTTATCTAAATACAAACCAGAACAGAAAAATAGTGTCAGCATGTTCTGAAAAAATGTGAAGGAGGGGATCATATGTATGCTGCTGATGAATTCCATCCATAGAACTGGGCCACATCAGCAAGGCCAAGAGAGGGTTCTTGTTGTCTGGGCAGCTCAGGACCTCCCATATACATTACCCAAGCTTGTGCTTTGGGGAGGTCAATTTGGTGCTGCAAATGCAGCGGTTTGACTTCAATCCCAGAGGAGTCCTCCATTGTCTCTCGAGACAGTTATATCTCAACGAATGCTCTGGACTATAGAAAGGAGGAGGAGTGGAAATTCCTAAAACACTAAAGTTTCTAATTGGAAAAGCCTAACTCTCTGCTTTCCTGGGAGTTTCCATCCACAGTCTTCAGTCTAATGACTTCAGCTCCCCATAATTACATTTTACCACTGCCTTCTAGTAAGCTTATAATTGAAACCAGTGTCATTGCTCTGCTCCAAATAATGTCTCTGGAGACATGTGGGTGATGATGACTCATTACTTCAAAGCTACACAGTACATCATGCGCCAGCCTTATTACTGTCAGCAACTTCAGCTTGCATCTTATAAAGTTACATAACTGATTAGCCCACTGCTGTCTTTTTGTATTTACACATAATCACATACATGAGAATTATTGCTAGTGATATCTGTGGTGCTTTTTAGCATGCAATGAACTTTTACTGTTGCTGTGGAAGTTGCATATATGTACAAAGTAGGCTTTTAACTGTAACTATTTTTAGAATGTTTTAAACTTGAATCTGTTTTGGAAGGTGTTAACTGTTTTAGAATGCTTTTTTATTATTATTGTGGATGTGTTTGCTGCCCTGGGCTCCTTCAGGAGGAAGGGCAGGAAATAAATTAGATAGATAGATAGATGATAGATAGATAGATAGATAGATAGATAGATAGATAGGCAGAGAGATGATAGATGTTAGATAGATAGAGATGAAGAGATATATAACATTTGCATCACGATATTACTACTACTAATAATAATAACAATTTATTATTTATACCCCGCCCATCTGGCTGGGTTTCCCCAGCCACTCTGGGCGGCTTCCAACAGAATATTAAAATACAATAATCTATTAAACATTAAAAGCTTCCCTAAACAGAGCTGCCTTCAGATGTCTTCTTAACGTTTGACTCAGCCTTGAAATGTAGGAACTGTCTCAATTGAAAACTGTTATGTTTGCTCTGAAGTTGGGTGGTGCCAAAGATCTACCTGCGATGGCTCAAGGTGTGAAGGTAAGAAAACCAGAGGTGCCGACAAATGTGACAGCTATCATGGAAAAGTACTTGCTACCAATGAAATGATGCTGAATGAACTTTTAGAAGGTATGAGCTCTATCCCCAGTGCTTCTTGACTTACTATAAAGATTTGTTTATCCAAAGGTGTCTTTACCATCTGTATAACAGATGAATAATTCACGAGGTAGGAAGTACAGTAGAACTTAATTCACTAATGCTTGTAAATGGCCTCAGACATGCCACCAGAGGAGAATATGCATGCATACACACACTTTATCCTGAAGTGACTTTTAGAAATACTTTAATCAAACTAGAAAAAAGCACTTCAAATAGAAGCAAAGGTAGAAGGCTCTGTCTAAGAATATTTGAGTTTATACAACTGTCATCACTAGATGGTAGAAGTGTTCTCTTGTGCTCCTCACAGCACTCTGCTGTGCTCTTGCACTTGACACAGATGCTAACCTCATGCTGCGTTCCATGTGCACTCTGACCCTACAAGCAGATGGCCAAGTTTTAAAATTACTGCACATATTTATCCTGGGGTCCAGTCAACCTGGCATATCTCCACACCAAGAAAAAAGTGCAGTGTGTCCATATCCAAGAGGTGTTGTTTACAGATGGCACAACCTTGACAGCACACTCTGAGGAAGCTCTACAGAGAATCATCAACTGTTTTGCCCAAGCCTACAGGGAGTTTGGCCTTATCACCAGCCTGATGAAGACCAATATCCTGAGCTAGGATGTCAGCAGCACTCCACACACCAGCGTTGGTGACAACACACTTGTAGTGGTAGATGGTTTTGTCTAACCAGCAACCTCTCCATCAATGCTGCATTTGGCAAGGCAGTTATGGCAATGGCTCACCTCTCCCAAAGGGTATGGGAGAATGTGCTGCTAACGACCAATGCCAAGATGAAGGTCTGCCAGGCCTGCAGGTTGAACACACTGCTTTATGGAAGTGAGTCATAGGCACCTTACAACTGCCAGGAGCAATGCCTCAACACCTTCCACATGCACTGCATCACGTGGGCATCACGTGACAGGACAGAGTCTCAAAGATGTGCTCTTCCAAGCCCACATCCCTAACACGTTCACACTCCTGTCTCAGCAACATCTACGAAGGCTTGGCCATGTCCACAGAATGGAAGACAGCAGGATCCCCAAAGACAGGGAGCCAGCTTCAGGCACCAGGCCTGTTGGCAAAGCAACTCTGCATCACAAAGCTGTCTGCAAATGAGACATGAAAGCTGCTGTGTGGGAATCCCTTGCAGATGACTGCAATACCTGGTGACAGACAGGTTGCATATCCATAGCAGAGGAATGACCGCTGGGAGGAACACAGAGACAAGAAATGCCATGCTGCATCAGTAGCAGAACAACCGGACATCTTCATCCGCCCCAACTGCAACAAAACATATCTCTCCCATATTGGTCTCTACAGCCATTGCAGGCGCTGTAACTCTCCAGACAGTTTTACTTTACCCACTCTTCCATTGTCTCCCAAAACAGACAGATGCCAACAATAATATTTATCATGCACAATAAAATTTGAATGTCTTGGCTGAGCTTGGCTGAGCTTGAGGACCAGCTTGAGGACCAGCAGAAATAAGATTGCTGCAGGTCTTGGCAGGTATGTGGTGGTGTTGCAAGCCTGGATGTGACCTGAGAATGAATTCAACACAACAGGTTTTGATTCATTTAGCAATGTGGGCAAGACACATTGTCACCAATTATTGTTGTATGATCAGTGAATGGTCACTGCTTTTTTTCATATACTCCAAATGAATTCCCTCTGAATATTTGCATTTCATTACTATTTAAACCCATATTTTACATTCCCCTCCCCTGTTTTTGTATACTTGACAACTGAGGATAACACTTCATGCGTCTGATGAAGTGGAGACTCTCATCCATTAAGACTTACAACATTTTAAAAATAGTTAGCTTTTTAGGTACTAGAAGTTTTTATTGTTTTGTTGCAGCAACAGACCAACATAGCTTCACCTGTGGGAGTTTTGGTCTTTATGCTGTCCCTTATTCTTGAAGTTTATTGAATAAGACTTCACAACTGTCCAGTGGGATTCAGATTATGCTCATGCTTCACAAAAGGCATGAATGCAGGCTGGTATAGACAGAGGCATCTGATGAGTCAAAGCAGTTCTTTCTCACGATATGTGCTTGTACTGGGGGCATCTAGGAGGATGCTGTACTCTGGTGCAGGAATCTGTTAATAAATAATTATTGCTTCTAGACTTAGGCTCTGAATAGGTTCGGACAGAGTGTTACACTTGTGAGAACATGTGTGCGCGCGCGTGTACATGCGTGTGAGAAAGACAGGGGCAGCAAAGGCAAACCCATCCATACATGGGTGGCTCTCTCTATATTTTATGTTTGATGCCACTGAGCTCTCTTCTGAGACTATAAAGGTCATCATGGCAGGTGATAACACCCCTGCATTTTCCCCCCTCACAAGCTAACAGCATTTTCATTTTAAGAAGCAAAAAGTCTTGTGGTGCCTTAAAGACCAAGACATTTATTACAGATTTCCTAGACGAGATCTGACCTCATCAGTTGCATGGGACATTATTCTGAGTTGGCAAGTATATACAGTGTAACATATAATACATCTGATGAAGTGAATTCTAAGTCCATAAAAGTTTACACTGTACTAAATGCATTAGTCTTTATGATACCACAATACTTTTTTTGTTGTTGCTTTTGCTACAACTGACTGAAATGGCTACCCTTCTGGATTTATTTTAACAACTAAATTTAGGTTCTTTTCTTTTTTGACCAGTAGTAATTAGATTTTAACAGTGACCTAGAAATGTCTTCTCCCATTCCAGAATAAGACACAGGGAAGATTTTAAATGCAAATGATGAAGCTACACAGATGAGTACCTAAAGGGGAAACACCACTGGGTTTTGCGAACTGCAAAAGGTGTGTGAGAGAGAGTGATAGTTTTGCTTTGCTAAACTCTTCATGGGCTGAAGGGAAACCCACAGCTTCTCTGTAAAAGCAACATTTATTTGCACTTGTTGCCTTGGAAACAGGTGCAGCTTTCTGGTGTAATACTTCAATATCTTAACATAAAGATAGGCAGGTCTTTGTGTTTTGACAGTTCATGTAACAGTGACTGAAACAATAGCATGCAACAGGAATGGGGGCAGAGCTGTGGGAAGTGCACAAACCACCTGCCCTCGACTCTTTATCCACATTTCCTTTCATTCACCCACAAAGGATATTAAGGTATAATATTAAAGGGATGCCCTTTTGCAACAGCAGCCAAGGTATTAATGAGTCGCTGTAGAGTGAGTGGGTTATGAATGGCAGGCAGCCTTCCAGTCCAATCTGCACTCCTAAATCAACATGCCTGGACTGAAACAGACTGAAATCAATGAGATTGGGGGCTGCTTCACACATGAGATAATTCCTACATGGGGGTGTGTATGGGAGCTGATGAGTAACATATGGATATAATGTACTGGGGTGCACAACTACAAGATTCAGTTCGGGCGCCAATTCAGCCCAGTAAAATCCAAAACGCTTTGAAATCTGTCCAACTCAGCTCAGGGTCCAATTCTGATAGTGCCTTTTCCATTTACTTTCATAGGGAAATTTAAAAAAGGAAAAAAGCTGCAGTCTTTTTCCTTTCATCAGAATTGTATGGAATTTGCAGATCCAAGAAGGCCTGTAGGGAAGGAGATGGTCTTTCAAATATTTTGAGGGTCATAGTTGTTGGGGGCTCTAAACACTAATGTGAGCAACTTGAACTAAGCCCCAAAACAAACTCGCAACCAATGCAGCTTTTTAAAAAGAGGGGTTATATGCGATCTAAATGGAACCTCGGCCAGGAATCTGGTGGCTGCATTTTGGACCAATAGAAGTTTCAAGGGTAGTCCCACATCGCGTGCATTACAATGATCTGATCTGGAATTTACCAGTGCATGGAGTACAGTGGCCAAGTCACTTCTGTCCAAAAGTGGTTGCAGCTAGCAAACCAGTAATAACTGGAAAAAGACAGTCCTGGCCACTGAGACCACCTGAGCCTCTGAAATCTCTTACCTACTTTTCAGCACTGCATTAAAAACCAAACCTGGGCCACTTAGTGCAGGGGTGGGCAGTTTGTGGCCCTTCTCAGGTTATTGGACTGCAACTTCTCTCAGCCCCAGCCAGCATGGCCAATAGTCAGGGATGATGTGAATTGTAATCCAGTGGCTGGGATAGCTCAGCCAGAAGGGCATGAGACTTATTGGCAAGATTCCTGCATTGCAGGGGGTTGGACAGGATGACCCTTGTGGTCCTTCCCAACTCTACGATTCTATGAAAATCTAGAGCTGGCGTTGGCAATGTTTTCCAGCTGTGGGCCGGATCATTCCCACGGACGATCACCCATGGGCTGGACATGCACAGAAGCGATTTCCGGCGCCACGCTGCCCATGTCCGGGGCACCGGAAATCACTTCTGTGCATGCCCAGAAGCCAGAAATCACTTCCGCATATGCCTGGAAGCCGAAAGTCACACTTGCACAAAAGCGATTTTCAGCGTGTGGGCATCCGCAGATGCAGTTTCTGGCATCTGCGCATGTGCAGATGCAATTTCCGGCACCACTCATCGAGTCCCAACGCCGGTTTAGCGCAGTGGACTTGCTGAGTGGATGGCTCAGTGACCGGGCAGCTCATGGGCCGGATAAACGGCCTCCGTGGGCCAGATCCGGCCCATGGGCTGGAGGTTGCCAACCTCTGATCTAGAGCACCACAAGTTCTCCACCCTTAAATTACATGTTTCCCTTCCTACAAAATTGGGCAATTTTTATGCACAAGTTCTGCCCATTTCTTGGGAGACGGAGACTGGTTAAATCTGAAGTACTGTTATTATTACATTAACCTTGAGATAGCATTTTTATAATGAGTGGGCTTTATTTGTACGGATTTTAATTTTATGTTGTTACCCACCCCAAGCCTTTGGGGGAAGGGCAGGTTAGAAATCTAATAAATTACAGCGTTACCCTCGCTACAAGAAAACTCCAATTAGGTTTTGTATTAGCTCCCATCACTTCCCCAGCATGAAGCTCTAAGTTTGGCAGGGCTGCATTTGTAACAAATGACACATGGAAAAAAAGCACAGTATCATAGCTACCAGTTACAGCAACGAGTTAGTGGAGGAAACCTGAACCAATCATTCCTTCCTTTTATGTTGCTGTTGTTAAATTCATACAGATTAACAAAGCCACTCCGCACGAATAGATTTTTCCAGTGAATAGCAAGCGCACCATTAATACTCTCTTCTCTCCCCCCCCTTTCACACTATTTTCTCCCCCTCCCCTTTTTGTGTGCTTTTCTGCACCACATAATGCAGTGTGACAGGTCATTTCATGCATCATTTAATGCTATGCACTGCAATCTAGCATGGCCAAAATTAAGTCTAAAAATTGGCAAAAGGCAGATGTAAAAAGAAGTGAAGCTTTGGCCCAAAGGCATAGAGGGAGTCTGTTTACCAACACAAAGTGAAGCTGGGGGGTTCAATAAGCAAAGGCGGTGCCCATTTCCTCTCAGGCTTTCTGAAGGGCTTACGATCACATGGTGGAAAGTGAAGCTGAAATATTTAAACTGAATGGAGCTGAGGGGGAGACAGGTGTGACAAGGGCACAGGTGGGTGGTTTGGCTGACAGGCCAAAAGGTGAACAGAGTTATCTTCTGCCCTATTCCTGCCTCTCGGCCCTTTATGCAAGGATGTTGCCATAGCAGCAGGAGTTGCAGCTTGAATGAAGAGCTGAGAGGCAACCTCTTTACCCACCAGCCAAAACTTCAACCAAACAGTCACAATGGCAACTTTTCAGGCCAGTTCCTTGAGGTTATTTTTTCCTAAGAGGGCCAAGACGAGTCCAATGGGGCCAAGGCAGCAGCATCACACTGCCTTTTTAATATACTAAGAAAGAAGAAGGAAGCTATACTTTCAAGTCTGATGATTCAGGGTGCCTGAATTGTTTGTGGTGGATTTGAAAAATGCTTTTGTTTTAATCATGGGCTGTTAGAGTTCTTGTTGTTGGCAATTTACACTTGCAAATACAATACTGCAATTGTGTTTTACTGCCATTTCTTGCTGTGAAACAAGTTGGCATCTATTTATATGGCAGGTGGTATACAGGCACCTTAAATAAGTGAAAGAATAGGAATGAATTGTCTCAAAACTTTGGGGGCTTGACATACTTCTAAGCCAATCTGTAAATTTAATGCCATACGGAGGCACAGTTAATGTAGATGAAAGTTTTTTGTTTGCGCATTCCCTTCACATACTAGCCGTATTCGAACTGTTCACATGGCCAGAATTGCACAAGGCTCCACAACTAGCTAACCTTAGCCCCACTATTGCTTCTGGAGCTGTTGCCAATGAGAGATGGGATGGGAGTAGCTGCAGCCTGGATCTCTCTCTGAAACATCTCCCTGTGTGGCAAATTGGGATGGTGGGATTTCTTTACCCACCCTTCTTTCTCTGTCAGTTTAGGAGATTTAAAGGTCTTTACTCTTCCCCCAGCCTCTCTTTGAATCACAGGGGCATTGACTGTGTCTGCATCACAGACATGAGGCAGGAGGTCGATTGAGGATGGGGGGGGGCAGCCCTGCCTCTTTCAGAAGGACAAAGGAGACTGCCTTCTGACCTCAGCCTAAACCAACCCAGTGAGTCACCATAGGACAGGATCCTGCACAAGGCGTTTCTGAAATTGTGGGTGGGGAGCTTGATGCCCTCCAGCTCCCACCAGCCCCAGCCAGTGGTCTGGGAAGGAGTTGCCTATTTTTATTTTATTTTATTTATCATTTTAATTTTATTTCAGGCAGGTGACAGGTTCCCATCCCTGTTTTAAACTTTCCAGAGGATGTACGAGAGTACAGCAGATTTGCCACTGTGGAAACTGGCTCCGTTGGTTATAGAGTCTGGTGCTAATAATGCCAAAGTCACAGGTTCAATTCCCATATGGGCCACCTGCATATGACTGCAATGCAGGGGGCTGGACGAGGTGACTCTGGGGGATCCCTTCCAACCATGCCACTCTCCATGCATTGTATTCTATGATTCTATTATATTTGCCTTACAGTGCCTGGAGAGTGGCATGGTTGAGCAAGAGGATGAGACAGAGGAGGCAGGGCTAGCAAGTACATTCCCACTGTCTCTCGTGTGATCCATGTTTGGGAACTGAGCACCTAAATAAAGATCCCTCTTTCATAACACAACCTCATGGACAAACATCAGTGCTGAGCGTTGGGATGATTCAAGACTGAAAAAGGAATTCTCCACACAGCATGATTTTAGACTGTAGAACTCACTCCTACAAGCAGTGAAAACCACCAACCTGGATGGCTTTAAAAGAGGATTATATAGATTCAAGGACCGCCTCTTTCCATATGAACCTACCCGGACCCTGAGATCATCTTCTGAGGCCCTCCTTTGTGTGCCTCCTCCTCAAGAGGTCTAGAGAGTAGCAACATGAGAAAAGGCCTTCTCTGCAGTGGCTCCCCATCTGTGGAATGCTTTCCCCAGGGAAGTTTGCCTGGCACCTTCATTATACACCTTTAGGTGCCAGGCAAAAACATTCATTTTTATCCAGGCCGTTGGTTGATTTGATTGACATCCTATGCCCTCTTAAAATGGGGGGGGGGTTTACTGGGTTGTTGTTATTTTTATTATGTACTTTGTGGTTTTATATTCTGATTTTATTCTGTGAGCTGCATTGAGACCTGCAGGTATAGGGCGGTATAATGAATGAATGAATGAATGAATGAATGCGGCCTACTAGCTATGATAGCTATGTTCTACCTCGACTGTGCTCCTCTGAATATCAGGTTGAGAATCACAAGTGGACAGAGTGCTGTTGTGTTCATGTCCTGCTTGGAGGCTTTCCACAGGCAACTGGCTGGCCGCTGTGAGGACAGACTGGACTAGATGGGCCACGATCTCATGTTTTTATGCTATCGTTGTGACGCAAAACTTGAGAAGATTAACATTAGAGAGCTCCCAACAAGACGGTTCAATTTGAAGCTGACCAGTGTGCATGTTAAAATTAGCCTGAGTGGGGTGCCATCCAGAAATTAAATTTTACAGTAACTGAAATGGAAGTTTTAAAACTAATTCAGTTCAGAGACAAGAAAACCGAATACCGCGCCATATGCCAAGCACAGTCATCAGCAAGCCAGATCACATTCTGTGAATGTACTTCAACACTTCTTTAGGCTTCAGGAAGTTAACCCAGATGATTTTAAGGATTGCTGGTGTTGCTCTTCCAGGGCCAAACTCCACGTTACATGCAAATGTGTACAACACTATGCAAACAGCTTATTTTTAATAGGAAAAATTCAAATATTTATTGGAAAAAGACGGAACAAATTTAGTCAGACAGCTCTGATTCAGAATATTTTGTGCAACAGACAAGTATCCAGTTGGCCACTGGAGAATATCCACAAGCATTTATGCAGGAATAAAAGAATAATTGAGAGGGATACTTTTGTGTGTTTGGTAGTAGAAGGATTCAGAGGCTGGAGACCCAGATTCACATGGTTTTACACAACACAGTAACTATAATTCAGTTACATAAGACGCCAACCCTTGAATAAAGAAGCTAGATGCTTTCTCTGAGGTCAAATTGTTTCATAATGTAATGCCCTGTGCCATCCTTTGAAGCATATGACATTGCTACCAAGAGGAGAGAGACATCAGCCTCCATACACACCACTTAAGCGATACAGTAGTCTTTTGTTATTTTACTACTGAGAAGCTTAATGTACTTTAATTGCTTCACTTCATTCTGTATTCTCCACATCCTGATTCCATAGCTACAATTTGCTCAGATGTGTAAAGAGAACATTTTCATGGGGAGGGGGGGGGGAATATGTGAATAATCTCCCAACAGCAAAAGGATAATATGAATGAAAATCCGGATCCAAGCGCTTTGGGACTTTATGTATTTCAGACGCAGGGTTAGTGCTTTGAAAACAACTAAAGAAAACTAAATGCTAGAGGGTTCACTCGGATCACCTTGCCGAAATCATGTGTGACAGGGTTGTGCTAAATAGCCTCAGCCCCATCAATGGAGGTGATGGCCATGTCCTCTCCACCCCACCCCCCATCACTCTGCCCGGATTCTGAGGTCCAGTGCTGAGGGCCTTCTGGCAGTTCCCTTGCGGCGAGAAGTCAAGTTACAGGGAACCAGGCAGAGGGCCTTCTCGGTAGTGGCACCTGCCCTGTGGAACGCCCTCACACCAGATGTCAAAAAGAAAAACAACTACTGCACCAGACTTTTAGAGGACATCTGAAGGCAGCCCTGTTTAGGGAAGCTTTTAATCTTTAAGAAATTAGTGTATTCTAATATTCCTGTTGGAAGCCGCCCAGAGTGGCTGCGGAAATCCAGCCAGATGGGTGGGGTATAAATAAAAATTATTATTATTATTATTATTATTATTATTATTATTATTATTATTATTACTATTATTCATGCTTGAGGGGGAATTGTGTAGACCCTCCTACTGACGGCTACAGCTATAGATACAGCCTCAAAATTACTACTGTATGTGGATTGGCCAGGACGACAAAGTCTTTACATACTCATAATATTATTGATGAACTGAAGCAGCACTGATTTGTTAAAATATACGTCTCTGTTTATCGTAATATGTTATTAGCCATTGAATGTGGCTTGTCTATTCTTTCCGTTTACAGGGCAGGCACCTGGACACCAGTATAACTGACATCTATTACTAGCATGTGCGGAGGGTGTTGAATATCCTCAACTTTCCTGTTCAACTAAAAAGGTTACCACATTGGGAAGGGAGCAGATTGGGAAGGTGGCAGGATAGAGTCATACACATATACACTGCTGCGTGGGTAGGGCTTCTTCACCACTCCAGAGGCACAATTCAGGAAATCTTCACCTTGTAATGCCTACTGGAGGACATCTACTCCTCACACCGGAAAGCTAAACTAGATGGTGTGAAGTAGGGCTGCCAAATGTCCAGAATTTCCTGGACACAGTCAGAATCACTGTCCAGGCAGAAATTACTGAAATGTCCGGGGAAAATCCAGATATATGGCAATGCATGTTGAAAGTCTAGATTTGGTGAATTACCTTTTTTTAAAAGCTCAAAAACTTTTTTACTTCCTCCCCTTTTTTTGAGATTCTGCCAAAAAAAAACCCACTGACCAAAAAGTGTCCAGATTTTCACTTTTTGAAATATGGCAACCCTAGTGTGAAGCCAACCTTTTTTTAAAAAAAGTATATGCAACAACCCAACACAACTCAGTCACCTCTTAACTATTTCGACAAGAGAAAGAACATGAGACTAACCCAGGCATCCCCAAACTGCGGCCCTCCAGATGTTTTGGCCTACAACTCCCATGATCCCTAGCTAACAGGACCAGTGGTCAGGGAAGATGGGAATTGTAGTCCAAAACATCTGGAGGGCCGAAGTTTGGGGATGCCTGGACTAACCCGTGCTCTCTCCTCAAAAACATGAAACTAATAAGGTTTTTTAGTTGGCCTAATATGGATTGTGGAGGAAATGATCCCTTTTACTTCCCACACAAAATCCTCTGGACCCTTTTTTCAGCAATTTGACAGGCATAATTCATGCTGGAGGGGTTCCTGTGTCTGCAAAAGTCTTCCACTTCTGAAAAAAGTGAAAGAAGTTATACCGGTAGCTGTGTTTAGATCTCTCATAAAAGTGAATGGAGAACATGGAGCTTCGTTATATGCAGAGCAGGTCAGAGTCTGAATCACAGATTGGAGCAGAGTGAAGACAGAGCAAATAATGACAGATTGGTTGTTGTTTTTAAAAGTACAAATACAAGGCAAATATTGGGGCACATGTGAACCCTAATATTTATACCTTTTAGGAAATCATCTGCATGAAAAAATACCATCCATTTACCTGATACAGTTCCAACAATTTTCTCAGAAATTTTTCAGCGGCAACCCAGCTTCTAAAAATATAACTCTAACTATCCAGCAGCTAATTTGAAGAAGAGGGTCAGACATCTAATGCTCATCATCATAAAGTAAAGGTAAAAGGTAAAGGACCCCTGGACGGTTAAGTCTAGTCATAGGTGACTACGAGGTTGCAGCGCTCATCTCGCTTTCAGGCCGAGGGAGCCGGCGTTTGTCCACAGACAGCTTTCCGGGACATGTGGCCAGCATGATTAAGCCGCTTCTGCCGCAATGGGACATCATCGTAGCAGCCATTGTTATTTATATAGCATAATAATAACAATTCATCCCCACCTTGTGCGGGCAGCAGAAAAAGCTCTGACACAGCCTGATCCTGTATTGTTTGAAAGCTGAGGGTGGAACTATGCATGTAACAAAAACTATGTATGTAACAAAATCCTGACAGCAATTTCTGGTGGGGGGAAATAGGTTTGGGGAGGGTTGATTTGCGCTGGAGAAGTGTGTGTGTGCGTGCATGCGTGCGTGCAAGGGCGGAGTGTCAAGCTTTCCTGCCTGAGACAAAATGGGAACATGCTGTGCTGCTGCCTCCCTTCCTTGGGTTGTGTGGTAGCACCAGCAAGGCTCCAGTAAGTTCTGGAGAGATCTTGCCTCATGAGCAGACTGGCCCTGTTTGTGTGCTTATGTATGTGTGTGTGCTCACTCTGCAATTTCCTTGAACTGTTTCCTCCTCTGTCTTTCAGGAAGTGCAAATCCTTTGCACCCAGAACCCCTTAGAACAGTGATGGCCAAACATGGCCCTCCAGCTATTTTTGGACTACAACTCCCATCATCCCTAGCTAACAGGACCAGAGGTCAGGGATGATGGGAACTGTAGTCCCAAAACAGCTGGAGGGCCAAGTTTGGCCATCACTGCCTTAGAAGGAAGTGGGTGGTAGGGGGAGAGGAAAGTTGCATGACAATACCCAGATCCCTCCAGGAGTAAATAAAGACACAGGACACGTTGAATAAGGTTAATGGGCATAAAAAGGCCACAAACTTTATTGATTACGGGTGTAGAGAGGTATTGGCTTAGGCATTGGATCTAACCAACTATATCCGACTCCAGCCCGTTGGGCTGGCAGTCTGTGAAGGGCTAACCACCATTGGGTGAGCCCTGCAATGCAGATCAGCTAGGAACTCATCCTGGGGCCACCGATAGGGGGCGTGCCTTAGGCCCTCACCTTCCACGGCTTCGGACATGGCCACGCCCCCAGACTCCTTAAGGATGTACCCTTCAGCATTTTGGGGGAGGTGATGGCAGCAAACCCCCCCCCCCACCGTAACCTTTCAGAAATGATCCAATGCCTAACTGCCAGAACCAAAGTTGTGACAAGTTGCTACGAGGTAGGCGAAAACCACCCGGCCAGAGCCAATTTGCCAAGTGGAAAAATTCCTACCAGGCCCCTCAACGGCAACCAACCGAGGTCTGCAGCAATGTCAAAAGGAAAGCCCTGCCTAAAGGGAGGGTGGGTGGGAAAACCGAAGCAGCTGGGGGCAGGAACCAAGAGACTGAGCCCCTGGCCGCATGCTCACTTAAGTCAGTGAGCCACGCCCCCCTCCCTGGGACGTCCAGATTGGACGTGCCGGGGAGCGCCACGCCCGGGGCACAGCCAATGGTTGGGGGGATGAAGCATGGGTGCCCGCAACCTCCCCTCCTGCTATGCCGGAAGGGACTTTCCAAAGAGACAGCAGGAGCTGCTTTTCCCTGAGCAGAAGTGGCAATTAGTTATACACATTCACAGCTAGGTCTGCCCTGAGAATATACCGTACAAGTCTGCAGCAGAATTACACCAGGGGAAAAACCTTGCACTTATATTTCATTGCAGCACTACAATAGTTTCTTGCTGGAGTCCAGGGGTGACATATGAGCCTAAGAATCAACAAAAAGAATCACCTTTCACTGTGAGCAAAGGTGAACTACAGCTGATCCCTCCCCACAAGAACTCCCAATATATTGTTTAATCTCTTATTCTTCAAAAATTCTGATTTGGTATTTCCCTCCAAATTTCCTGGATATGCATTTGCTATTTAGACAGAACTCTTAGTGCACCCAAAAACATCTAGACCAGACATCCCCATACTTCGGCCCTCCAGATGTTTTGGACTACAATTCCCATCATTCCTGACCACTGGTCCTCTTAGCTAGGAATCATGGGAGTTGAAGGCCAAAACATCTGGAGGGCCACAGTTTGGGGATGCCTGATCTAGACATTATTGCTTGAGATGTGGAGCTAAGGTGAGGTTCATCCAAAAGAGGCTGGCAAGGAGACACAAGATCTCACCACCCTCTCACCAAAAGGGCTCAGAAGACTCTGTGCTGGGATAGATAAGCAAGCAAGCAAGCAAACAAACCTTTAACAGAACAGTGGGGTGGGGGTGGGGAAGGGTAGTCCCATGTGCAGGATTTACCATCTGCAACCTGACTCATATGGAACAATTTTCCATGAGACAGCTGTAATGTATATACCACACCAGAAATTACTCATATTTCTTGGATTGCACCTTCCAATTAACATTCAAGTATTTTACAGCAGTGAGGTATAAGTGCTATTTTTGAGAATGAATGGAATCATTTTCGCTTTTCAAATCAAAGAAAAGATGTCTATGACCTTGAGACAGAAGGTTTTAAGTCTTTAGAGCTAGGGAGGTGCACATCAGCAATCTTAACATGTCCCTCTCTGTTGTCAGACCTTATTAGTGTTCAGGTCTGACAGTGGACCTTAGTGCAGCATCATTATCTGGCAAGCCTTACATTTGTGATTAAAATCACATTCTCCTTTAGATTATGGGTTGCTGCTATGGTGTTCAAAATACAGACTTTAGCAGTAACTAAACATTCAGCATAGTTTCCCTTAGACAAAAAAATAATAACTGTGATTTTCAACTGCGTCAGAAAAGGCATCAATTTTCCAAGATGAGTGTCACAAATATAGCCAAGCCTAGTCCGATGATGCAATCACAGTTCCTAATAGCCCTTTCCAGGCATTATAACTCTTGCAGGGGATGGGATTGTGCTGGTTAGCAAACCCCTGACATCATTTGTGCTGACTAGCCCCATCCTCTGATGTCTATTCATGGGGGGATAGGGCCCCCACAAATACAGCTGAAGATGGGTAGGCTTGCATCCAACAAGGAGCCCTGTGCAATCACAGTTTGAGCCTGGAAGCCTTGTCATAATAATTCATTATCTATAATTTTTAATGGTCCTATTCTCTGAAACTCAGTCACTATTTCTCCCAGCACGTAAGCCTCCTGGTTGTTGTTGTTTTTTAATGCCTTCTCCCCTCAAAAAATGATAAAAAAATTATTCTACCATCTCATCATTCTTCTGGTATGGTCATTTACAAGGACCTGTTTCAAAAGTCTGCTTTCAATTAACTTGCAGCTAAAGATCTATTCCTGATCACTATCTATTGTACTTCTAAAAAGTGCTAAAGGTTATCTTGGGAATAACAGACCAAGAGAATTAGAAGGCCTGCCAGGCCACAATGCAACTGTGCTCTGATTACTTTCTTGTTGGATTTCTATTAAGGGGTGAAAAGTGCAAAGGCAACAAGTTAAATTAAAAGCGCGGATTTTCTTCACACAATACATGCCTTATCCCTGACACTGAAAAAAAGATCCTGAAAAAAGGATAGATATTTTTATCCATCCATTTGGATCCTGGGCTTCTTCTCCAACACATAGATGACCACTGCTTTCAGGATTCTGAACAGGTGATTAGCAGTCTCAGAGTGGATAATTCCACTCATTTGATTGGCAGTGCCCATGCATTGGTACATAAAAGGGGCAGATTCAGATAGCTATTCAAAACATGTTGTTGTGTACCTTCACTGAATGAAAGCAATTATATTCAGATATGCTGAAGGATGGCCGGTTATTCCTGAGAATGAGTCTAACGGCATTGGGTCATGCATATAACACAGAGGTCCCCAGACTACGGTCCGTGGGCCGGATATGGCCTGGTGGACCGATTTATTTGGCCCGTGGCGACGCCTGCTGCTGCCCGCTCTTAGCGGTGCAGCAGCCCACTTCCGGGTCGACAGAGCGCTGGAAAGAGCTTGCACGCATGCGCAAGCATAATTTACAGCGCACTTCCAGTTCGGAGGAGGCCCGTGTGCATGCACACAAGCCATTTCCAGTGCTCCAGCGACCCGGAAGTGCGCCAGAAATAGCATGGGCTCACGCTCCTCCGCCCTCCCGCGCAATCGGTGCTTTGGGCACTGGCCCGAAGCGCAGTAAGTCTGGGGACTCCTGATATAACATGAGTAGGACATGATGCAAGAGCATCCTGTTTGAAAAAGTATATTATTTATTGGAATCTGCTTCTTTTGCTATTCTATGAGTGCTCTCTGTGAGGATATCTGAGCAACTCATAAAGAGTGAGATATGCATTCTGTGGGAAGCCAACTTGGACATTTGTTTTCAAACAGGTTAAGCTTATATTGCCATTCATTCTTTCAAGTCTTGGGACCATTAAAATGTCACATTGAAAAGCAGCCTGAATTGATCAGGGTAGCCAGACCTACTGTTGAGTGGACCTTCCTGTCTTAACCCTGGCATTGTTGCTTGCCCAATAACAGTGAATATTTTCTCACAATGACTTTCCGCTTCCAAATTGAACTTCCAAACATACCTCCCGTGTGACCTTTTGTTCAGTGCATTCTTGCTATAACTAACAACCCTAAACTTTGCCATTAACAAGCAAGCAGCTTGTTGGAATGATGTGGGATTTCCCGTACAATACCACACCGTCAGAATTTAGAATTCAAAATTGCATTAAAGTTGCTTCTGTGTTCGTTTTGGTGGACAGATTTAGACAACTGGTAGCTTCTGGAATGCCTCATCTGAGGAAGCGTCATCTCACCAAGTGGTGGAAAGTGAGATATGTACCCTGGGCTTGCAGCACAATTGTGTGTGTCAGAAGACAGCCCCTCCACGGGGTGGACACCCAGATAAATGCATACAGGGTTGCATTTTAATCTCTTGGTTGAGGACTGTGGACTATTATCTCTCCAACAGGGCACGAGCATTATTTATGTTCTTAAAATGTCCTTAAACTTTCATAGACCTTTTACATATTGTGAGAACAAACGCCTTTGCTTCATAACATTCCTGATGGGATTTGGCTAAGGAATTGAATGAGGTAGATATTTTTTCCATCCCCTTTTGGTGGCTGCAATCTCCTTTTCATCTCTTTCACAGTGTTTCCTAGCCGTTCGCTCCTAATCATGCAGAGTGATGCAGTGCAGCATGTATTCACACAAAAATCATCTTGAAGCCCATTAAGAATTCCAGCCACCTTTTGAAAACAGCCAGGTAGTCCTCTGCTTTTTATCCATCTAGCTGTTTTAACATTTATTATTGATGACCTTTCAGCACTTCCTCTCACCTAGTGCTCTCCAAACCCTTGTGCACCGCTGTGAAGGAACAGGTGGATGAATAGGCATGAAGCCCTGGATGTTGATCACTGGCCTGTCAGGGCTTGTTTCATTTCAAGGCTGCTTGCCAGCACTTACATAGGTTTCTTCTCAGTATAGTGGTTTTGAGGCAGTGTTCATTCTCATAAAAGAGAATTGGGTGATT
Organism: Zootoca vivipara; assembly: GCF_963506605.1. Classification (NCBI taxonomy): domain Eukaryota; kingdom Metazoa; phylum Chordata; class Lepidosauria; order Squamata; family Lacertidae; genus Zootoca; species Zootoca vivipara. The sequence goes on from NC_083276.1 coordinate 45,241,079, forward strand.
GTGGTCATAAGAAGTTTGAGCTACCCCTTTGCATATTTGTACCATTGAAACAAAATAATTTTTCTTTCTTTCTTCCAGTAGCACCTTAGAGACCAACTAAGTTTGTCACGAAGAGTCGGACACGACTAAACGACTAAACAAACAACAAGTTTGTCATTGGTATGAGCTTTCGTGTGCATGCACACTTCTTCAGATACGGTATCTGAAGAAGTGTGCAAGCACACAAAAGCTCATACCAATGACAATCTTAGTTGGTCTCTAAGGTGCTACTGGAAGGAAGAAAGAAAGAATTATTTTGTTTCAACTACGCCAGACCAACACGGCTACCTACCTGTAACTTGTACCACTGAAATTAGGGAAACTTATTTCTGACCAACATATGTAGAGAATTAGGAACTTAATTAGGCAGGGAAGAACACATGGGAGCTTTCTTGAGATTTGAGGGGCAGAGAATCTCTCTTCCTTCCAAAGTGCAATGTTTGTTTCAGCTAATCAAAACCTATAACAACTTAAAAGTAGACTCATATCCAGACATAGTTGTTTATTCACACTGGGGTTTGGGGGGGGGATTTGGAGGGAAAAAATGAATGACCAATCTAAAAATTAACAGCAACAGAAGGGGAAAAATGAAAAGAAAATGTATGAATGACCTAGACACTGTAATTTCAGAAATATAATTACAGGTAGGTAGCCATGTTGGTCTGAGTCGAAACAAAATTTAAAAATTCCTTCTGTAGCACCTTAAAGACCAACTAAGTTTTTATTTTGGTATGAGCTTTCATGTGCATGCACACTTCTTCAGATACCATTCTTCGTATCTGAAGAAGTGTGCATGCACACGAAAGCTCATACCAAAATAAAAACGTAGTTGGTCTTTAAGGTGCTACTGAAGGAATTTTTAAATTTAGAAATATAATTGTAATGCATTTTATTAGACAACTTCTCTTGATGGAAAATAATGTAAGTTTTTGAGGTCCACACAGTGATACTTCATACAGAGGTTGATAAACTTTCCATGCATTATTCACATCCCACCATAGTATTAAGTACTGTGACTCACTGGGGCCCATGGCAGTTTGCCTTCTAGAAAGAACTGAACACCACCATTCTTAAAGCAAGTGTTGTGATGAATAATCCATAAATATTCCAGACTTTAATGGGAAAGTTCTATGCATATACAAAGCCTTGCCATATTTTGGTAGCTTGGTCCTTTATTCTTCCAATTCCAATAAATATGATCAATTTCTGGTAAATTTTTATAAATGACAGCCTTCTGCTTGTCCTGTCCACACACACACCCGCTCCATCTTGACAAAGACAATCCCCTTCTTTCCTTCTAAACAGGAACCATAGGACATGCAGATGTCTCATCCCCTCATTTAAGTAAAAACAGCAAGATGTTGTACATGCCCTTCATTTCTACTGTTACTCTGCACAAGGTAGATTGAAATCACACAGCACATTTCATAAAGTTTGGTTCAGAGATGACTAGTCAAATCTATAATATTTGGAACAAGTGCCTGATAAGCACAAGTCTATCTTCTTTCTTGTAGGGATGGGACCAGCAACTGGAACTGAGCAAGAGCCTGCATGGTGGCACTGTGTTCACTGGTCCACCCCTGCCAATATGCCTCCTGTTGGCCCTTCCCTTCCTCCCCGGCCCATTATCCATGACTTGGGTGGGGAGTAGAGGGAGCCTACTGTATGAGTGTAGGCTTCTGCCAAGATTTAGATTTCCATGTGACCAGAGTTCTCAACCACTTGCAGAGAAGGGGAAGAGTCTATGTAGGTAAAGCAGCCTCCCGTATAATATAACCTTTCCATAATATATAGATAATGGTGGGTGATGGAGGTAGAGGATTGGGGTCAGAGGATGTAGCCCTGTTCTCCTGTTCCATATGATGTTAATCACATGTTGATGAATGCTTAAACTCCCCCCAGCCTGGAAAAGCTGTGCCAGAGCCAAACTCTGGAGTCTGGTTTAGCATATCTGAGCACCAGTCATTGTAAATCTATCTCTTCTATTTCCAGTTTCCCTCCATCCATCCCCCGCTTTCCCAGGGTGAAAAGTGGTGGCAGTGAAGGCTGAGATAAAAAGAGGGGCTGGTTTTACATTCCCAGGATTCCCAGCAGCATTTTGAGTGATTCTTGAGTGCTTCCATTGCAGCCAGGAGCAGCTTTTCATTCATCCTGGCTCAATCCAGTCAGGATGAAGAGAAACTACAGATCCCAGGATTCCCAGCAGTAATGGAATGTACCTCTTGCCCAAGCCTGACCTTCCACCTCATAAGAGGAATTTAGGAATCAAGCACGTATGGTGTATACTTTGCCTGTTTCACACATTCCATTGTACTTCCATGGGTGTATATCTCATGGTACATACAATGTTCCTCCATTTGGCAAGCATGTGAACTGGCTTTATGGGGCGCCCCTTCCAAGGGACTAGATGCAATCAGCTAAAGCCAGTGCTACTTGACATCCTTTAAAGTTATGGTTATCTTTTGACAGCCACAAATTCTCTCATGTATTTTTTCTTGAATGTTAATGGGGGCCTTACAAGATACCCGCAGGCTTATCTAGCCTAGCACTGCATTGGAGTTTATTTTCTGTATCTATACACTACTTGCAGTCATCAGTGACTGTTCTCAAGCTGCTGCTGACCCAATTTAATGCCTGGCAGGAGATTGTACTCCCAGCTGTAATTAAAGTAAAAAAAAAGAGGACTTTACAATACATTTATTCATCCAAAGCCCATGACATCTGTTTATTCTTCTCCCTTCGTATGCCTGAACTTATTTGAAGCAAATACATGCTCTATAGTGTTTGAAGCTCTACATAATCCCGATGAAAATCACTTCAGAACAAACACTCAGCTTCTAATAATGAAAGGCCAGACTAATCCTTCAGCTGGTGTTTTCAAGCTAAGAAAATAGTTCCTGCGTTGCTACAGCAATTTGCAGTATATTATACCCATAATGCCTAGCAACTGAGCTTTACCTCAGCAGTATTTTCAGCATGTCATTGGCCCAGGTTAACCTAATTCAGTCTCTATTTCTCCAGCAGGCTGGAAATATGTATCAGGGAAGTGGGTCTCAACTTCCCACGTTACACTTTACACAAATGTGTAAATATGAATGCAGGATACATAGGGACCTAGGCAGATCCCTTATACAGAGTCAGCCCATCGGTACATGTACTAGTTCAATATTGTCTTCACTGTCAGGCAGAAGCTCTCAGGGTTTGGAGGGGGAATCTCAGCCCACCTGAAGATGCTGGGCATTCACTAGGCATCTTCTGCATGCAGTGAGTAATGCAGTCCTTTCTCAGTGAGTTTACCATCACATAATTCTAGAACTGTAATCTAATTAGAACACAGACCCTTCCTAATGTTAGGGAGAAATAGCTGTAGGGTAAATTCATGTGTAAATATGTTTCTTTCAAATTTAAAGATTAGATTTTTTAAAAATAATAATAATTCTGCTGCATTCTACTGCTCTCTTCCCCACTGCCCCAATGTAAAATACAATGGAAGGGATTCAACTACTCAGTCGAGTCAGGAGAAAGCCCTGCAGGATGGCTTCCATTTCCACAATGGGAATTCCCCCCTTTTCTTTGCCACCCCCGCTTTTGTCCCCTAAAAATTGGCTGTGGGGGGGGGGGTCAGGAGAAGCCCCAGAACAGCACACAGAGGGAGGAGAGGAGGGAATGTTCCATCTGGAAAGCTGTAATAGTGTGATGCTGAATTCCACCCAATATACTGTAATTGCGTGTCGAGACCCTGTAACCACCCCCTCAAGGAGGAATAAAAACACTAAGACACAGGATATAAGGTTAATGTTATTGGGCAAATTTAGGCCACAACTTTATTGGTTACAGAATGTGGGCAGTATTGGCTTAGGCATTGAGTAGACCAGGCTATATCTGACTCCTGCCCGCTGTGCAGGAAGTCTGGTAGGGTAAACCACCGGTAGGGGGAGCCCCATCGATGCAAACCAACTCGAGCTCCCCCCTGGGTTCCCGAAAAGGTCGTGGCATGACCCTAGCCCCGCCCCGGGCTTCAGACAAGATCCACACCCCCGGATTCCTTTAACGGAATACACCTACGCATGGAGGGGCAGGCGATGGCCAGGCCTCCCCTCCCCCATCAGAAGGTCACCCAATGCCTAACCACCACAAGAGCCCTAAAGGCTCGCCGCCACATACCCTCACAACTGCCACCAATACTTCACACCCTCGATTATGTCAGCCAACCAGATGTCATTTCCCCAATCTGAAAGCTGGACGCCATCGTCTCGAAACAATGCCATCTTGCTGTAAACTATTGTGGGATGCAAAATCACCCGGCCACCAAGCAAGTGCACCTTCTGTGGCACTGAACAATTCAAGCGTTTTTTAGTATGATCCATTGCGGCTAGGGAACTACTACCACGCCAAACGCGTCTCTCTAGAAGCTGCGAACAAATACGAGTCATTTTCAGGGAGTTCAGAGCCAAATAGTCCAAGTCCCTTTCGATATTTGAAAGCCAGGCCATGCCTTTCCGACTCAGCAAATCATTTTCACCCAGCTGCAAGACCAAAGCACTATAGTGGGATGCGGAATCACCCAGCCACCAAGCATGCGCACCTTCTGTGCCACTGAACGATTCAAGCGTTTCCGGGTATGATTGGTGGCAGCTGGGGATCCACTATCACGCCAAATGCGTCTCTCCAGAAGGTGTGACCAAATAAGAGTCATTTTCAGGAAGTTCAAAGCCATATAGTCCAAGTCCGTTTTGATATTAAAAAAGCAAGTCCACGCCTTTCCGACTCAGCAGATCATTTTCACCCAGCTGCCAGACCAAAGCATTGGGGGGGGGGGTTTCAGGTTAAGAACGGACCTCTGGAACGAATTAAGTTCTTAAGTACCACTGTGCTCCTTTGAATTCTTTTCTACGCTCCACTAAGCAACAGGACTTAGATGGCCATAAAGACGCACATCCGGGCACAAAGGTTCACATGTGCTCTCCATCTTGTCGGAGCAACATATTTGCTTCCGCAGAGCAATCTCAGGTCTTGAAGCTCTCGGTTCCACCGAGGGCTCTGCATCCTACTCCCAGAACAACTATTACCAGCTTAGAATACCAATTCCCAGCTGTTTGTTACTGTTCTCTGCCACTGGCAATGCCTCTTTCTTCTGGCAGGCCCCTCAGGGTCACAGTCAATGCCCTGCAGCTCCAAAATAAAACACAAGAGTCACTGTGAAAATAAGCTGACAGGTATGCTAGCCTTCAAAACTTGTCCTCGTTCAATTAAAACCTGAGAATTCCCTGTTCACCAAATGAAAAGCATTCATGGTATTTTCTTTCATGATACTACATTTGGGGTGCTGATCTCAAGCACTACTGCAGATCAGACGATCAGGTGAGCAAAGTGATAACCAGCTGAAACACTGGGCAGCCTGCTGTATCTGAAAACCTTTATTCTGTCACCCACCTCTGAACAATTCCACCCTATCTGCTATGCTCCTTGGGGGAAGTTTTTTTGGGGGTTGCTACTTGCATCTCCCTGCTCTCAAACCTCCCCATTGCTTTTCCCTCTCCCCCACATGAAAAACTAGACTAGACTTTTGAAAATCAAACACTTCTGATTTGTATGAGGAATGAATGTAGCAATTAAATGACCAAGGTATCTGCTATTCTAACAAAATCTGTTCATCTGAATGGGCAATGGAGCAAGAAATGAAAACTAACAAAGTCATTATGTGTGGTTTTTCTAAAGTGGAAGGAGTGCGAATGCAAGAACAAGTTATTATCTTCCTCAAGATATTCACGGCCAAAAAGGAGCTTCAACATCTTTCAGAAGTTGTGCAAAACCTGAAATCTAAACTTCCATGCTGTTTGAAGATGCTAAATTGAGACATTTTGCTACTCCCCAGATAATCAATTTTTAAACATATAAGTTAAGTAAAATGTTGCTTTGATTTTAAACTTTGACACTGCAACCCTAACTCCATTTACGTGGCAGTAAATCTCAACTGAATTTAATGGGACTTACATTTGAGTTCACATGGTTAGGATTGTGTTGTAAATCTCTCTCTCTCTCTCTCTCTCTCTCTCTCTCTCTCTCTCTCTCTCTCTCTCTCTCTCTCTCTCTCTCTTCACCATCAGCTCCAGTTTGATTCCTTGTCTAACATGCTCTTGATGCTGACTTATCAATCAGTTCGGTGCTGAACAGCAAGTCAAGAAAGCAAAGCAAAGCCCCTGTGCCTTTGTAGTGGTAAAAGAAGGTCATTTCATTTATATTGGGTGGTATTCAATTAACTTTTGCTCACTTGCTCCACAGGATTATAGAATTATGGAGTTAGAAGGGACCACAAAGGTCATCTAGTTCAACCGCCTCTCCTGCAACACAGGATATATATATTTTTGCCCAACATGGGGCTTGAACCCACGACCCTGAGATTAAGAGTCTCATGCTTTATTAACTGAACATGTTAAAGATATGATTAAGTTAGATGCATCAATTTCAATATATTGCCACTCATTATTTCAACCCAAAGGATAAGAGAGAGAGGAAGTACTTTTGAATTCCCCCACACTTCTTACTAGTTTTAAGAACCTACAAATGCTATTAAAACTTTCCGAGGTCTTCTCAAAGTGGGGTGGAAACCCTAAAAACTTGCAAAAGGCTACGTCTTGGCCTCCTTAAGACACATCTACATTTGATTCTGCGTTGAAACCTTTTCAGATTAATCATGGTGAAGTCTTCCAGCTTCTATGCAGAGCCAAGGATAGAGAACAGTATCTTTATAGAAAGCCTCCTCACACAGAGACCTGTTAATAAAGCAAGCACTTTTTGGAACTGAACTTCTGAAAGCCTGGCATGTCTCTGGAGTTCAGATGTTTTAGAGAAGGCTGTCATCATTTGAAGTTTGAGTTCTGTTCTTCTAAGTTTCTGAAATGGGGTCACTCCTTATCGTGCCATTGGTTTCTTTCAGCAATGCTCCCTTTCATTCATACACCCTCCAAAAGGGGCTTTTTTCCAAAAAGCTTATGAACCTGTTATTTTTTTCATTAAAAATGACCCTATTGCCTTGATCTTAATGTACACAAATAGAAGTTCCCTTGCATAAATGCAGAAGAACGTAAGCAGCAGCAGCAGCATAAATTTGTAATGGCAGACCTGGTTGTCTTGAAAGGCGCATTAATATTCTATAAAGTGTAGAACAGGGTTGTTTTATATTTGATGTTTCTCATGCTTGTGACCTGTCATGGCCTTGAGGAGCAGATGTGCAAGAGAGGATAAATGGATGACACCTAATGAATACTGCAGAGCAGAAATGCTTCCGGTTGGAGCTGTATCTGAAATTCAGCAATCATTTCACGGCTTTGCTCATGCCACTTCTGCTCTAGGAGGTGAACACAGCCAACCACTGATTAACCCGGAGACACGGCTGCGGTCACCAGAACAACTGTCTGTGACTGAGACAAACAGGGCCCCTGGTCTACATCACAGATGGGGAACCAAAGCCTTTTAACCAACAAGGAGCAATGCATAATGGAACAGCAGGACCTAAACCAGAAACGATCAATCAAAGCGGTCATGCAGCATGCATTTTGCTCTGCTATATCAGGGACATGGCTTGCATCCGTCCACAGTCTGACACTTTGTGTAGTCAGGCAAACACCTGCACATGCCCAATATAAAGAAGTAACAGCAAACAAAATGCTCAGTAGCCAAAGCATCTAGGAAAGCTAAACAGTCCTCCTATACACTCAACCGTTTCAATCTGCAGAAGGTGCCACATATTTATTCTGTACATGTAGGAAATTGATCTTTCAGCCTGGCAGCACATACAGTGAGGAACTCCCTGCCTATTGGAACTTTGTTGTACTCTTTTCAGTGTCTGCTAAAAAAAGGTTTTTTTAGGCAACCTATCCAGACACCCAGAAGTTGGCATGTGTTTTCATTTGTTTTTAACTTAACTGCTGGTTTTATTTTTATTTTGAGGGTTGTTTTTTTTAAAAAAAAACCCTCTATTTTTAACTTTGTCTTTTATTGACAATTAGAATGTTTGTTTTATTTTTATAAGCCACAATCAAGCAGAATATATATATTTTTAATGATGATGATGATGATGATGATGATAATAATACAAGCAGTGAAGCAGCCATAGATATCCCAGGAGAGGAAATTCCTGAGAAGGAGCCACCTTTGAGAGCTCCTCTTACATACTGTCCCCTAATCGATACCTGAAGAGAAAGTGAGAAGGGTCTCTGTGGAAGTTATGTCTGCCTATCCATTCCATCAATTCCCCCCCCCCCCATCTGCTGTGTCTGGGTTTGTGAGGGTTTCAGATCTTTGCTGCTTCTAACTGCCCTGGGTGGCTCTCCATTTTGCAGGAAATGAAAAGGCGGTATATAAACAAATAAAGCAAATTATCAAAACAGATGCCCCTGGCAAAGTCCAAAGTCTAAGCCACATTGGGAAGCTGCTGCCCAAGGTCCTCTGACCATTTTCTGAACCTTCGTCATTGCCGCTGGATGACTTAGCAGCACTGCTTTTACTTGCTTCCCTCCATTGTGTGTGATTTGTGAGCACAGCCTATGCAATTTGAGACATGGTAATAGATTCACTTGCTTGGCATTAAGCAAATGATTGGTTCGTAGCAGGGCAGCAAAAGATCAAGACGAGCAAGTCTCTTCCATGCCATGCCACTATATGGAAGAAAATTTAATATTTTCCCAAAATGTCCATAAAGATTGTAGGACCAGTTGGAAAATATATTATGCAGTCAATGAACAAATCTGTCCAAAGCCCAATCCTGTTTACCAACCATGAAACCTTTCTCTTTACATCAGGAGAGGATTTTGAAGACGAGCATTCCTAATGTGAAATGTACTGTAAAAAAGGGAAAGGTTCCCATCTCACTTTTCCCCCTCATACAGATTGGGGAAGAATCTGTATGTATAATATATAGTTCCCTGAAAAAGCATTTGGGGAAGTTGCATTGAGAGCATTCCAAGGCCTCTGACGTCCAACACATGAAGTCCATAAGGAAGTAATAAGTGGAAAAGAAAAACTTCCCTCTTCTGGAACTTGTAAAGTGAAGGGGGGGGGGGAGTAAGCACAGGGCCTCTTTCATTCAACTGGAAACATGAGATAATAATGGTAAGTTCAGTGCCGGGCAGGCACTGGGGGCTGGGGAAGCCGAACGGCAACCTGGTGTGCAGGAACACCCTGGCTCTCACCAAACTTAGTTAAGGGAGAGCCAGGGCACTCCTCACAGCATTGGTGCTTGGCTTATTTCCTCACAGGGTGGAGCTTAGCAGCAACATAGCGTGCAGGAACAACCCAGCTCTCACCGAACTCAGAAGTTTGGGCGTTCCATAAAGCATTGCTGCTCAGCTTCTCTGCCCAGAGGCGGTGAAGAGGCGTGGCAACACTGCACACCAGAGTACCTCCCTCTCACCACCAGATGCTGTTGGACTTCAGCTCCCATTAGCTCAAATCAGCATAGCCCATGGTCGTAGATGATAGGAGTCCAATACTACCTGGAGGTCATTACATTGGCTACCTTGAGACATATCCATCTACTGTATATCTAAATATTTCTGGATTGTATCCAGTGTAGCAAAATCCATCAGCGGAAGGATTTTTGCTGGCACAACAGAACTTGCTTTCCACATTCCTCCCTAAATCTGTCCTGGGCTCCCCACCCCCCGCCAACCCTCTCGAGCAGATCTGGGGAGGAAATGGGAAAGTCCCATTACACAGGCAGACATCCTTGTACTAGTGGGATGTGTCAGTTGGATGTCGTCCTCTATTTTGGCTTGGAGCACAATTTTGTTAATGAGAAAGATGGCTTTTTTCCCTGAGACCTGAAATTTAGCATTAAAAATATCTGGACAGAAGCAGATTTATGCAGCCTGTGTGCACTTTCAGACCCAAAATGAGCTACAGTGTCTCTTGTAACGAGCCTTAGCTGCGAGGTATGTTTTCCATTCCACTGCTTGACGTGCATTTCAATTATCTCACTCACACTCAGTTATAAATAAAGCTGCAAGGAGATGTTCAAATTGGGGCTGACTGCAAAAGTCAAGGGCTTCACTGAGTCAGGCTTTCACTTGTGGAATACTGATTTTTAAGCACTGCGTTTCTTAAATCCAGTGCAGGTAACAGACAGACAGATGGAGTTGGATAACAAATATTTTAATCTTTTGATTACTCTATTTATCCCAAATGATATTTTTCAGGCACAGCATTGTCTGCATAGTTGTGATAAAAGTGTATGTGTGTATGCATGCATGCATACATACATACATACTGGGAAGGGTACGGAAAGGGCAGAATGAGGAGAAGGTTCATGTGTCATAACTTATGTTTGCTAAGACTGGCAAAATACTCTTGATCCAAATATAAGCACATGTGCATAGCCTGAGCTATTGTGGCTGGGAACGTACATTCCCATCTGCACTGCAATTGCTTTTAAAAAAATCATGTACCAATACAACCAAAATTACAAGATGCTTGTAAAGAGCTATCACTCCCAGAGAGCTGCAAAATTTGAGGTCCCACTTTGGAAAGGAAAAGACTACACGGTCCTCAAACCTTGATGATTTTGTCCACCTTGTTCCACTGCTTTTTTTCTTTCAACTTTCTAAGGGAGGATTTCTGTAACACTGATTATTCTGCTACAGGTATAAACCATTTCCAATTACACTTAAATGTTTATATGAGTGCCAGACTAAAGCTATCAAATGATAATATTATTCCGCATGAAAGGATTGTGTGTGAATAGCTATTGTTCTCCAAACCCTCTCTTAAAGAAGGGGTGGTTATTATCCATGTTTCGTTCTCTGTAATTGGAAGAAAATTAAATTTCAGTTAAACTAATTTTTCCACTAGAGATTGTTGTGACTCAGATCCAAAGGCACCTGTACTACCTTCCTCATTCATATATTCTTTCATCCTCAGAACTGTAACATCCTATTAGCTTCCGCCTCTTTCAAACATCCGTGGTATAGAAGTTACAAAGGACTTCACAAGCATAGCGCAGAAGGAATGTTGGACTTGGCTACGAGTTCATTGACATATCAAAAATCATTAGATAAGAAAGATCCTAAATTTAAAAAAGAAAGAAGGAAATCCAGAAGAGTTTATATAATAAATGAGAGCCTGTGGGCCCAACTATAGGTGGCATTAAAAGCAGACACAATGGGAATCCAAGCTTGACTAGGGCTGGGATGCTGCCCACACACAGTTTCCCAAACTTAAATCCCACCTAAAGTTACAAAGTGGAGGAGATAGGAATCTGTACTGTACTCCCATTACCACCACCGCTGCCCTGGTGACTAATAACAGCTCAAAGAACTGGGAGGCCATGAATATGTTTTGCCTTGAACAGCAAATGGATAACTGAGTGCCAGAGTCCAGAGGTAACCAAGACATTGAATCAGACTTACCAGCTGAGCAGCCAGACTGGGTCCCCAACTCTAGCAGGCAGGAGTCTGCCTTAGAATTAATGTTATTCAATCACTCAGCATTAATAAGATTCTCTTACTCTCACTTTGCTCCTGAATTTCAACCAATATTCTGTTGTTCATTCTGTTCTCCAAACAAGCAGCCGGTTGTATCATTTGTTTCAATATATCTGTGTACCATTTTAGATGGTATCCATAATGATTTTATTCAAAAGGCTGAAGGAAATTATAGCCAAGCAGATGTGCTTCTGTATTTACTGATGGCTGTCCTTGTTTTGACTTTTGAGATGATTTAATTCATTTATTGGATGTCTTTTAGGACAAAGCCATAACAAAAACATAAAATAAAAACAAAAGACCATATTGGAATAGTTTCACTATATCCTGTGGAGAATCCGTGGGGGAAAGCTATAGCTCAAGGTCCCAGGTTCCATCTCCAGGTAGGGTTGGAAGAGATCTTCAGGACCATGGACAGAGCCCAGGGAGCAGATATGGTAGCATTGTTACCGTACATCAGCTCAGGGCTCCTCTACAGTTCCGCTTGTCCAGTGCTTTCTAGGCACGGATCTGAGCAGTTTTCTCTCTGCCCCACCACATTCCCTGTAAAAACTGCTCTTTAACGCTGAATCAAAGCAAATGTCAATACACAGGAAACCCGATGGACATTTGCTCCAATTCAGTGGTAAAGAATGGATTTTCCTGATGGGAAGTGGCAGGAGAAGTTTAAGTCTGGATGAGCCTTTAGTCTCAACTAAACCCTGGGCTACCTTCCCTTGCTGACAATGCAGAGTCTGAAAGGAACCTGGCATTCCTTCTCCCAAAGGTCATGCTGGTCACGTTGGCTCCACTGATGAGACATAATGGTTAACGATGAGGGTCTTGGGTATAAGGAAAGCAGCTCTTTGGTGAAAGAAGTCTAGGGGGCAGTAGTCCTAAACATCTGGTCTTCGGGGTCTAGGAATCATGTTTTTTTGTTGTTGTTGGGCTTGGGGGTCAGAACCTTCTCAGGCAGCAATAGTGGCATTTCCCTCTCTGTGTGTTGGTGGCTGTTTGATATCTGGGCCACAACAAAAGTTAAAACCATTTTTTAAAAAATGGTTTCAATGTGTTTGCTCTCACACATGGGTGACTTTGGAAGTATAGGGCAGGCTGCTGCAGAGGAAATAAACACAGCATACAGGACACAGAGAACAGTGTTCAACAATGTGCTATAGCGTGTGTCAAGGAAGGGCTTGGGGTGCACGGATGATGATATTTGGTGTAATGATAGAGGTGTTGCACAAGCATAGTGCCTGTTTTCATCTGGGAAATGTTGGGCAGTTAACACTGCTTTCTTCTGCGCGCTCTTTTCTCTCAGCAGGGCCTCCTCTGCTGATCTTAAAAGGCAGAGAAAGGAAGTAGGTACTTCCTTGGGTATGCTGGATAGAAACTAGACAGCAACAATATCACCACTATATTTGGAGCAGGAGCAGAGAAAAGGCATATCCCCTCACAGGTTGAATTGGCCAGTTAATACTAAAGATCAAGATATGACATGCAGCAGCCACTGGGAAATTGTGCCAGAATCATTCATGTGCCACTCCCCTGCCTATGGCCAGCCAAATCTGTACCACTGGAATTGACAGGATTAAGTTTCTGCCTGCCGGCATAAATAATTAGTTCACTGTAGCATGGAAAAAGCTTGAACCCGTGAATGGTGATTTCAAAGGGCTATTTGGCTGCAAACGTGGTAGTGGTATGTGCAGGGTTATCAAATTACTATGGAAAGATTGTGGGACTGGACTTGAGTATGAGAGAGAGGGCTGGCCCTGCCATTAGGCAGAATATGGCAGCCACCAAAGGCGGCAGCAGGCGTTGCACACCCACCCACACCCAAGCCATTCCACCTGAACTCTCCACCTGAGCTGGCAAGCAACCATGTTTGGTTATTGCTGGACTGGCTTGGCTGGTTTGCTGAATTGCCTTCTCCCATTGTGCTACAGGCAACACTGTTGGGAAAAGCCACCAGCTGAGCAAGCAGGGGAAAGAGGCAGCCAGACAACACCACACAATCCAGCAGCACATCTGCTCTCGAAATGCATGCCGACCTTACTGCTACTTTGCATCATTTGTCTGAGTGAGCAAGAAGAGCAGTGAATGATGGACAGGTGTCAGAGGACAGATCCATGAAGCCTGCCCTGTGCCCCTTAAGCTGGCCTGCTGCCATCATGTGCAGTGGAGCATGCTGTCCCATCACCATTACCCAAGTTTCACCTGTCAGTCAGCTTCTATGTGCCGTTTTGTCCTTTGTCTCAGGAAGCTGCTCCTCTTTCCACAGGACTTCCTTTGGTGCAGAGTTTATAATTCCATGGCTTCACTGCTGTACTTTAATATTTTCCCTGATATTTTAAGCTTCGTAGAGAATGTTGTTATTGGGTGGCATAGAAATGTGGCGATACGCCTAAATTACAGTCGTTCAGGCACCGTTTTATTCACCAGGGCTTTTAACTGATTTATGTTCCCACTGTATTCTGATTTTACTGACTGCTGCTTTATTGCTCTGACAGTCGTTTGTATTTATGTGTGCTGGTTTTATTTTTATTTCTTTGTGTTTTTAAAGTTGATATGTTACTACATCACTTTGACGACTCAAAGCAACTTGGGTTTTGTTTTTATGAAAAAGCAAACAAACCCAGAACAAAGCTAAACAAGGGGGAGACAGAACTATGCAAAGCTTGTTCACCCTCTGGAGCTACCTTCCTTGTTCCTATTCTCTGCTTATTCATGGTCTCAATAGGACTGGATGTTCTTCAGACTTTTTCCCTGCCTGTGTTTCCAAGATAGTGTGGAAATGAGTCTTGCTGAAGCTGCTACCCTACATGGATCCTCAGACAGTTGCTGGAGTGAGGCCAGGATGCTAATGTGGTCCAAGTACTTCAGCTCTTCACGTCACAGGAGCAAACTGCACTCATCTGCTTGCACCATTCAAGAACAAGGCTGTGTCAGGACGGCTGCCAAGGCTGGCCTTGCATGAAGAAGAGCAGGCCTTTCTTTTGATAGGCAGCACTAAGTCACAAAGAATCTCAATGACAGAGGAGCACAGAAGTGGCTAGTGGCACCATCCCAATAACTGAACAAAGCTGTAAGGGAGACAAGTGCCACATTTACTTTCCAACATTGATGTGAATAGCTGTTGCAATAATTGCATGAGTGGCCTGGACAGAAGCATAATGTTCTTGCTAGAACATCTGCTTTGCATTCAGAAGGTCCCAGATTCAATCCCCGACATTTCCAGGTAGGGCTGAGAGAGATCGTGGTCTGAAACCTGGGGAGTCACTGCCAGTCTGTGTGGACAGTAATGACCTACTGTAGATCAGTGGTTCCCAATTAGGCATCTGGGAACCCCTGGGGGTCTGCAGAATGCATCCAGGAGATCCACGGCCCCATCCCTTGCCTCCCTCCCAACTATTTTTTTTTTGTCATTTTTGCTTGGCAATATCACAAATTTTATGGTCTGTTTTTTCATATATCTTAAATCATTTGCTTATTAGGGGCTACCCCACATTTTGTTCAAAACATTGCTTTGCAGAGGTAACTACCACAGAGCATGGGCATAGCCCAGATTTTTGTTGGGGGGAGGGTTTTTTTTAGGGGGCTTTTGTTAGGGGGGGCAGAATCTCAGATTTTTATTGATTTGTAATGGTATGGGGGGCAGCTTCCCGCCTGCCCCCCCGGGCTATGCCCATGCCATAGAGTTATCAGAATTTTCAAAAGTAGGGGGTCCATGGCTTGGCTTTTGAAAAATATGGGGTCCTCAGTAATTAGTTAATTGGGAACCACTGACCTGGATGTAACCCTTGGTCAGACTCAGTATAAGGCAACTTTCTCTATTCCAATGTTCACAGTTTTGGCTACAAAAGACTCAGGGCTGTCCCTACACATTTTGCTGCCTGAGGCAAAGGGCAAGACTTCATTTCTCTCCACTCCACTTACAGAAGCTGACTGGTCTGGCAGTCCATTCTTAATTCAAGACAGGTGATGGGGTCATGCCCTTCACCGCACCTGCAGCAGTTGGCATATGCCTCCAGGCGATTGACAGAAATGCCATCAAAACATCTGAAAATAGTTCTGAAAACAGTAGTGCAGAACTCAAGCTAGACAGGTCTAAAAACAACACGAAATGAGCACCAAGGCAGAGAGAAGTTTTCATAAAGTTGCTGGGAAAACTAAATAGAATAATAGACATGGCATATTGAAACAAAAAATGTCTTCAACTGCTTCTGAAAAGTAAAGATAGTTGATGCCTGTCGTATCTCATCCCGAGTGCTGTTCTACAGAACAGGGGCAGCCACAATGACAGGTCTGCTATGAGTTACAGTGGCTCGGGATTCTTCGTTTTGGGACTTGTAGGAAAAACTCTCTGGGAGAATAGAGTGCATCCACAGCTCAATCCACAGCCAGGAAACTTGGGAAGAACAGCAAAGGGACTGCTGCCCCCACCCTGCTGCCTGGTGGCATACTGTCTCTGATACTGGAAAATGTGCACAGCCGTTACGAGTAAGAGACCAATAGCGATTGTACCATTTACAAAATGTTGCTCAGAAGGAACTCATTCTAAATAGATGTTTTCCACTGCATAAAACTGTTAAGGTGTTTAAATCCAACATTTGCATTCCTATACCTTCAGCGATACATTATCCAAAAGAAAATTAGATGTTGATTTAAGATGACCTAAGTGACTGATGCAAAAGGAACAGAGGCAGAAAAAATACAGTGGTACCTCGGGTAAAGAACTTAATTCGTTCTGAAGGTCCATTCTTAACCTGAAACTGCTCTTAACCTGAGGTACCACTTTAGCTAATGGGGCCTCCCACTGCCACTGCGCTGCTGCCACACAATTTCTGTTCTCATCCTGAAGCAAAGTTCTTAACCCGAGGTACTATTTCTGGTTTAGCGGAGTCTGTAACCTGTTGTTGTTGTTGTTTAGTCGTTTAGTCGTGTCCGACTCTTCGTGACCCCATGGACCATAGCACGCCAGGCACTCCTGTCTTGCACTGCCTCCCGTAGTTTGGTCAAACTCATGTTCGTAGCTTCGAGAACACTGTCCAACCATCTTTTCCTCTGTCGTCCCCTTCTCCTAGTGCCCTCAATCTTTCCCAACATCAGGGTCTTTTCCAAGGATTCTTCTCTTCTCATGAGGTGGCCAAAGTATTGGAGCCTCAGCTTCACGATCTGTCCTTCCAGGGAGCACTCAGGGCTGATTTCCTTAAGAATGGATAGGTTTGATCTTCTAGCAGTCCATGGGACTCTCAAGAGTCTCCTCCAGCACCATAATTCAAAAGCATCAATTCTTCGGCGATCAGCCTTCTTTATGGTCCAGCTCTCACTTCCATACATCACTACTGGGAAAACCATAGCTTTAACTATACGGACCTTTGTCGGCAAGGTGATGTCTCTGCTTTTTAAGATGCTGTCTAGGTTTGTCATTGCTTTTCTCCCAAGAAGCAGGCGTCTTTTAATTTCGTGACTGCTGTCACCATCTGCAGTGATCAAGGAGCCCAAGAAAGTAAAATCTCTCACTGCCTCCATTTCTTCCCCTTCTATTTGCCAGGAGGTGATGGGACCAGTGGCCATGATCTTGGTTTTTTTGATGTTGAGCTTCAGACCATATTTTGCGCTCTCCTCTTTCACCCTCATTAAAAGGTTCTTTAATTCCTCCTCACTTTCTGCCATCAAGGTTGTGTCATCTGCATATCTGAGGTTGTTGATATTTCTTCCGGAAATCTTAATTCCTGCTTGGGATTCATCTAGTCCAGCCTTTCGCATGATGAATTCTGCATATAAGTTAAATAAGCAGGGAGACAATATACAACCTTGTCGTACTCCTTTCCCAATTTTGAACCAATCAGTTGTTCCATATCCAGTTCTAACTGTCGCTTCTTGTCCCACATAGAGATTTCTCAGGAGACAGATGAGGTGATCAGGCACTCCCATTTCTTTAAGAACTTGCCATAGTTTGCTGTGGTCGACACAGTCAAAGGCTTTTGCATAGTCAATGAAGCAGAAGTAGACGTTTTTCTGGAACTCTCTAGCTTTCTCCATAATCCAGCGCATGTTTGCTATTTGGTCTCTGGTTCCTCTGCCCTTTCGAAATCCAGCTTGCACTTCTGGGAGTTCTCGGTCCACATACTGCCTAAGCCTGCCTTGTAGAATTTTAAGCATAACCTTGCTAGCGTGTGAAATGAGCGCAATTGTGCGGTAGTTGGAGCATTCTTTGGCACTGCCCTTCTTTGGAATTGGGATGTACACTGATCTTCTCCAATCCTCTGGCCATTGCTGAGTTTTCCAAACTTGCTGGCATATTGGGTGTAGCACCTTAACAGCATCATCTTTTAAAATTTTAAATAGTTCAGCTGGAATATCATCACTTCCACTGGCTTTGTTATTAGCAGTGCTTTCTAAGGCCCATTTGACTTCACTCTCCAAGATGTCTGGCTCAAGGTCAGCAACCACACTACCTGGGGTGTACGAGACCTCCATATCTTTCTGGTATAATTCCTCTGTGTATTCTTGCCACCTCTTCTTGATGTCTTCTGCTTCTGTTAGGTCCTTACCACTTTTGTCCTTGATTATGGTAATCTTTGTACGAAATGTTCCTTTCATATCTCCAATTTTCTTGAACAGATCTCTGGTTTTCCCCATTCTATTGTTTTCCTCTATTTCTTTGCATTGCTCATTTAAGAAGACCCTCTTATCTCTCCTTGCTGTTTTTTGGAAATCTGCATTCAGTTTCCTGTATCTTTCCCTATCTCCCTTGCATTTTGCTTGCCTCCTCTCCTCCGCTATTCGTAAGGCCTCGTTGGACAGCCATTTTGCCTTCTTGCATTTCCTTTTCCTTGGGATGGTTTTCGTTGCTGCCTCCTGTATAATGTTACGAGCCTCCATCCATAGTTCTTCAGGCACTCTGTCCACCAAATCTAAATCCTTAAACCTGTTCCTCACTTCCACTGTGTATTCATAAGGGATTTGATTCAGATTGTATCTTACTGGCCCAGTGGTTTTTCCTACTTTCTTCAGTTTAAGCTGGAATTTTGCTATAAGAAGCTGATGATCTGAGTTACAGTCAGCTCCAGGTCTTGTTTTTGCTGACTGTATAGAGCTTCTCCATCTTTGGCTGCAGAGAATATAATCAATCTGATTTCGATGCTGCCCATTTGGTGATATCCATGTGTAGAGTCGTCTCTTGTGTTGTTGGAAGAGAGTGTTTGTGATGACCAGCTTGTTCTCTTGACAGAACTCTATTAGCCTTTGCCCTGCTTCATTTTGAACTCCAAGGCCAAACTTGCCAGTTGTTCCTTTTATCTCTTGATTCCCTACTTTAGCATTCCAATCCCCTGTAATGAGAAGAACATCCTTCTTTGGTGTCATTTCTAGAAGGTGTTGTAGGTCTTCATAGAATTGGTCAATTTCACTTTCTTCAGCACCGGTAGTTGGTGCATAAACTTGGATTACTGTGATGTTAAAAGGTCTGCCTTGGATTCGAAGGGTCTGTAACCTGAAGCGTCTGCAACCCGAAGTACCACTGTACAGTGGTACCTCGGTTTATGACAACAATTGGTTCCAGAAGTCTGTTCATAAACTGAAGCGTTCATAAACTGAAGCAAACTTTCCCACTGGAAGTAATGGAAACTGAATTAATCCGTTCCAGATGGGTCCGCGGCGTTCGTAAACCGAAAATTCGTAAACCGAGGTGTTCATAAACCGAGGTGTTCCACTGTACTGCCAAATCACAATATACAGTACTTTCCCAGTTGCAGCACAGCAGTGTAGCATCAGCAATCCCCATAGGCTAAGAAAGCCCATCACAAGTCTCTGCAGGCCACTGTAGAAGACCCTGGGAATGCCTAGATTAGGCACTTTCAGCCACAGATCACATTTCACTCTTTAGTTTGCCCTTCTTTCTTATTATATCCTTAAATCAAAACACTTACAGATCTGTTTGCTCCGTTTATATTTCATTTCTCATGCTAAGACACCACCTGTTTGTGCAAAATTGCTGCTGGGTTAAATTGCCAACGAGTGTCCTTCTGGCTTATTTCCGGTGCAGGTGGCCATATTAGTCTCTTGCAGCTAAAGCTATTATCATAAAAAAAAACTGTTAGTCCTTAAGATGCCACAAGATTCTTGGTAGTTTTTTATGGCTTGTATCTGTACATGGTGTATTGGTTTGATTAATGTACTGTCTAATTAAACACTGACTCACTGCAAATAAATTTATGCTCATCTTGGGTAGCTCAAAAACTGCTATGCATACAATTCTATTAACGATTTATAGGGATAGGGCCTCATGATATCATGAGGAACAGAATTTCACAAATGCAGCGTCAACACCACCAACAACAAAAGCTTTCTCTCAAAAGTCTGCCAAATCCCCAACAATGGGAGTAAATCCCACGGAACACAGTAGAATTTATTTTTAAGAAATTTATATAGGATTGGTCCTAAGTGTCATAGCTGTCTATGTCCTACTGTTTGACATTCAATGACTTCTTTAATATACACAAATTAGGATGCTACTATTAAGAAGGGAGTCAGAGGAAATCTCACAGGGACACTGGAATAGGATGACAGGTTGGTAAACAACTAGAAGATAACCATCACAAACCATCTTACTCCAAGGCAGGACCTTCTCAAGAGTACTGCTGAGGGAAATTAGGAGAGCATAAACATGTTTGTCTGTTTTCAGAATTAGTACGCAATTTTTCTAATGCAGAAGGCATGTTGCCATTAGAACAGAAACAGTGCACAATAAATAAAAAAACTACAAAAATATCTGTTAAGCCACAAAGCACTCTAAATAAGGACTGAAAACCTAAAAGCAATAGGAGCATTAAAAACAATTTAAAGATGGTATAGCAAAAAAAAAAAATCTAGCTGGAATACAGTTGTTTTGTTGCCCGTTTAAAAGCAAGCAGGTGATTGGATCTGGCTGACCTCCATGAAGAGGTTGTTGCAGATTTGAGGTGCAACAACTGAAAGGTCCTCCCCTTAATAGTGCATTTTTTAAATGGAAGTTAATTCCACTGCCAAAATTTGGAAAGGTGGGATACAAATGTTTTAGATAATAATAAATAGCTGTGCTTTTAAAAATGTCTCCAGTCAGGTAGCATCTATTTCCCAAGTCGAGGCAAAATACTGAGGGACTTAGAAATGAAAGTATCTGAGTTTTTAAATGTATTTTTGGAATGGAGTGCACTGACAGGTCTGACAAATATCCATTCTATGTTTACAGACTAGATGCAAGATGAATGGTGTCTCTTACAATCAAAATCCCATCATCACCAAACAAGAACTCTTAGAAGCTATATTGAACTTTCAAAGCACTTCACATTATATTTCAGTTATTGTTACTGTTATTCTTTTCATTTCATTTTTCTTTACCACTTTATATTTTAAAGGGGGGGAATTTATGTTAACCCTGCTTTTGTTTATTTGTTTACCAGGTTTGATTATATTTCTTATCATAGTTGTTAGTTGACCTGTAGTTAGTTCACAACCCATATTTCCGTTGATGATGATGATAAGATCCAGTAAGTTGCCTAGGGATACCATCATAACTTTGGTACTGGGGTGGCATTTAATCATGGCTTCTTGGTTTACAAGTTAGTCTCCACACAAGCTCTCAATAGTCTGGTTCACAAACAAATGCTAAACTAAAATATAGCTTAGCCTGAACAAGGAAGTGTTGAATTCAGGTAGGTAGCCATGTTGGTCTGACGCAGTCAAAATAAATCAAAAAATCGTCCAGTAGCACTTTAGAGAACAACTAAGTTTGTTCTGGTATCTGAAGAAGTGTGCATGCACATGAAAGCTTATACCCAGAACAAACTTAGTTGGTCTCTAAGGTGCTACTGGACAATTTTTAAAGGAAGTGTGAAGGTACTCAGAGAAAAAAAAATCACAGCTGCTTCACTCCTTCCCCAGTCCGGCTGCTGTTCTGCTACCCAGAACTAAGCCATGGTTTGGCTTAGCATCACCTCCAATCCTGGGCTCATGGTTTGACTTAAGTTTGTTCTTGTCCTACTGCTTGTGGTTTGTCTGAAGCCTGGGTTTGGACATAATGCTAACCAAATATTGACTTACAGCAGCGGGAGGACTAGGAGAGGAGTGAAGAGGCCATGGTTTTTGCTCCAAGTATTGCACCCACTTGCATGCTTAACTCATGCTCAGTCATGGATTGGCTTAGTGTTGCATCAAACTGAGTCACTCTATCGAAGTGACCTAGCTCATTGTTGTTGTTGTTGTTGTTTAGTCGTTTAGTCGTGTCCAACTCTTCGTGACCCCATGGACCATAGCACGCCAGGCACTCCTGTCTTCCACTGCCTCCCGCAGTTTGGTCAAACTCATGTTCGTAGCTTCGAGAACACTGTCCAACCATCTCGTCCTCTGTCGTCCCCTTCTCCTAGTGCCCTCCATCTTTCCCAACATCAAGGTCTTTTCCAAGGATTCTTCTCTTCTCATGAGGTGGCCAAAGTATTGGAGCCTCAACTTCACGATCTGTCCTTCCAGTGAGCACTCAGGGCTGATTTCCTTAAGAATGGATAGGTTTGACCTAGCTCATACCACTAGATAAAACACTCATTGGTCGGGATAGGCAGGTCTCCCTCAAAAGGTTACTGTTCTAATAAACAGCAGTTTTAAGGAAGCTGCTTGCAAGAATGTTCCAAGGCACATCTCAAGATAAGCCAAAGAAGCCATTAAACTGATTGGGATGTTTTGGGGTCCAATCTAAACCCATTAAGTATTAGAATGTATTGATTGCCAGCAGGCTTGTAAAAACCAGTATGGATGTGGTCATATATCAGCATCTTCTAAAGCCCCGCAGATAAAAATAATTAACATTTAACTTTTTGTGGAGGGGAAAATCAATGTAATCAAAACGGATATTAACCTATGAATAATGTATATTCTCAGGGGCTCTCCGGTTGAATTAACTTGTAAGAACTCTCTTGGGCTCATATGTAATGGAACTTACAGGTCGCTCACCCAGCAGATCTTAAGAGGTGGGAGTGCATGTGGAGGGGGTGGGGAGAGAGGGGGAGACCAGCTCATCTGCTGGTAGCGTCACTGCCAACAGCATTGCTTTTGTATGGGTGCTGGGAGGAAAGGACAAAGTCTGGGAAGATGCTAAGTAGTTTAATCAAAACAGCACATTCAGAAATATTATTAAGCTGCATTGCTTCAGAATACAGTTGGAGAATTGCATGACTGAATGCCACCCACCTTCAAAAAAAACACCTCCCCATACAGTGTTGATGGGATGTCTAGCTCAGCATTTACCTTGATGCATAGGTGCCAAGTTCCGGATTGAAAAATCCGGAATCAGCAGCACCATGGCACCGGAAGTCGCTTCTACGCACTTCTGGACATGCGTAGAAGCGGCTTCTGGCACTGCGGACATTTTGGAAATGGGCACAGC
This sequence comes from Zootoca vivipara, assembly GCF_963506605.1. Lineage (NCBI taxonomy): Eukaryota > Metazoa > Chordata > Lepidosauria > Squamata > Lacertidae > Zootoca > Zootoca vivipara. Next base: position 45,263,999 of record NC_083276.1, read on the forward strand.
TGCACCGGAAGTCGCTTCTACGCATGTCCGGAAGTGTGTAGAAGCGACTTCTGGTGCCGGTGTGGCATCAGAAGAACATGGCCACCGGCAGGAGCTCCGTAATTCAGGGGAATACAGGGTATTTTGCCATTCGGGACACCTGCGGGAAACGGTAAGAAAATACGGGGGGGGGGGGGTTCCTGGGGAAACTTAGCAGCTATGCATTGATGTGTGCATGGAGGAGGAATTTTTAATATGGTATATGCTGTGAAGTAGTAGTAGTACCGTAGTAGTAGTAGTACTAGTAGTAATACCGTGTTTCTCCGAAAATAAGACACCATCTTATATTTATTTTTCCTCAAAAAAACCACACTATGGCTTATTTTCAGGGGATGTCCTTTTTTTCCCCTCCGCCTGCTGCTGCGGCCAGCATTGCATATTTTCGGGGTATTGCTTATTTTTGGGGTATGGCTTATATTCCTTGAATGCTTAAAAATCCTGCTATGGCTTATTTTATGGCTACGTCTTATTTTTGATGAAACAGGGTATATTTATACCCCCCCCCAAAAAAAATCTGGGCAGCTTCCAAAAAAATATTAAAAAGACGATAAATCATCAAAAACGTCCCTAAACAGGGCTGCCTTCAGATGTCTTCTAAAAGTCAGATACAGTTGTTCATTTCCTTGACATCTGATGGGAGGGCGTTTCAGAGGGTGGGTGCCACTACCAAGAAGGCCCTCTGCCTGGTTCAACCTGCATTCTCAAATGGTACAATCCTAGAAAGGCTGCACCATGTCATAATATGTAGTTCAGGTCTTAGACTTGGGAGCAGATGACTGAGAACAAACAGATATGTAATACTAATAACACTTCTGAAGTAGAAAATTCAATGTAAAATGTAAACACTAAAATGTAAACTTGAATATATACTAAAATGCTCTCCTAGAACTTATTTAATGCATTTATTTTCATAGCAGCAAAGGCCTCTCTCTAGCAAGAAATAAGGGTTCTATTGTCCTCTTTATACCTTATCACTTGGTGAATAGAACTGGTGATAGATGTTTTTTTCTATGTACTTGGCAACCAAATAGCTCTCAACCAAGTAGGAAAAGGAGGAGCCATGTGTAACAGCAATGTTAAGCAAGCCACATATTCAAAGGACTTGTGCTGAGCCTGTGACAGATTTCATAGCTAGAATATCTGGATATACTTAAAGTCTCATTAAAAATTCTACTATAAAAAAGCTTTATATTGTAAAATAAAATGTAGGTTTATTTTCACCCATGTATTATTGTGAGTTGAAATCTAAATGCACACTTAGTTGAGAGTAAGCCCCACTGAACAAAATGGACTTACTTCTGAGGAAACATACACTGCATCGAACTGCACAAATGTGTCCAACTGTAAACTTGATTCTTAAAAGAAGGACAGTGTGAGTTATGGTAGAGAGAAGGGGAGAGATGTGCACTGTGGTTATTTGTGCCCAGGAAAATAATTTACCTCAGAAAATGAGCCAGGAAATGGACAAAGACTCCTCATGTGGAACTCTCCTCAGACCCTGAACAATTTGGAACAGATTTTTGTTTACTGTGAATTTAAGAACGTTGGCGCTTTTAGCTGCTGCTCATTGGGAGTTTTTAGCTTATTTCTGCCAGTCAACAATAGGAAAAGGTTGCACATATTCCATAAATCGTGTCCTCCATTAAAGAGGGCACGCGTTGCAGTGAGACCTGGCAACCAAACCCTCGTGTAGTGGGTAGGAAGGATTGGACAGCCACAACACCCTATTGGTAGGTCCCTTGATGCTGGGTTCAATCAGGCCAATGGGATGCGAGCTAAACGGATCAAGGGACCTATATATGCCCATGCATGTAACCCAGAGCTTCCTCTTTTGGTGCATGCATCGGAACACCCATTCACCGCTCCATACTTTTAGGGCATGTGCGCTTGACCTTGCTATGCCATCATGTGTCGTTGGGACAGGGGCACGGCAGGAATTTCCCCCACTTGGCTGATTGGCTGGTGCCACTTGGGTTTCGCCTGCCGCGTAGCAAATCGTCACAACTTGCAAGGTTGCAAATAGGCTCTGGTTCAGGTGATAGGGATGGGGAAACACTCTCGCCATCCCTATTTGAAGGGTATTCTGTTAAAGGAATCCAGGGACTCAATGGTTTGGTCAACCCTGTGAGGGGTTGTGCCCGTGCCTGAGTCCAGGGGGACATCTGGGTGGTGGACATAGCAGGTCCCCGGCTTCCCACCTATCCAGGTGTTCACCCTTGGCTGACCTATGCTGGAATCCTGGGTCAGCGCTACCTGCATGGCAGGGAGCTAGTCGAACCAGAGCCTATGCAACCACTCACTTGCTGTAATCAATGGCATGAATTCTGCCAAAAACCAAACCAAAATCATGAGTCTTGTGTGAATTCATTTAAGGGGGAGGTTTAAAGGTCTGAACACGCAGACAGAATTTCATAGCAGTTTGACCCTTGACAATAAAAAGAGATTTTTCTCACAGATTGGTGGGTGCTAGAAAACTAATCTCGTTTTGTTGGGTTATGTTTAACCGCATGCTTTATTTAGTTAATTATTTTACATTACAAACCCTTACAGTGCTTCCTGGGAACTGTAGTTCTCAGTATTCTTGGTGCCTGGCATTCTACCAAGGAAGCATCAGGTGCAGGGAGGGGGCACCCTTTCATCACGGCCTTGGAAGCCACAATGGCATATGGAAGGTTTGAGGGAGGGAGAAGGGGAACTGGAAGCTCATGGGAAGGATCAGATTCCATTGCTAATTAAACTCTACACTTGATCTTAGCCAAAAGGCCGAGAAGGCTTGAAATCTTCCAAAAAAATTATCTCAGAAGAATTCTAGGCCTCCCTCAGGGTACTCCGGCAGCCTTCTTAACAGTGGAAGTAGGATTACTTTCTGTGTCTGCTAGGGCCCACTTAAGATTTCTGCGTTTTTTCATCAACCTCGCAGATGCCTCGAACACCTTATTGGCTAAACAAGCCTTTGTATCTTTACAACATAATACTACTTGGCGTCAAAACCTATTAGATATTCTATCCAGATACAATCTACCCGAGTTTAATACTCTCAAACTGTGGAGCCCTGATAAAGTTCGGGAATGGATCTATGAAAAACACGCCTTTTTAGACACCATGAAGATAAAAAATTCTGGGTTTTCCTACTGGTTTCCCTGAGTAAAAGCAATCAAAATCTGTGTCAACTTCCTGGTGGATATCACTGATCCCACCCTTCGGAGAGCTTTCACTATGGCCCGGTTTCAAACATTGCCAACTGCATACCTGACCGGTAGATTTACAAAAATCCCAGCAGAACACCGTTTATGCCCTTGCTTCATGAAAATTAAAGAGGATCTTATACATTACCTCCTCTATTGCCCCATTTACTCGGGCTTTAGAGACGCGATGCTGCAAATTATACCCAACTTTATAATCAATCCTGAAGATAGAGTAAAAAAATTATTAGTTGATGCTAACCCACGAATTACCCATGTGGTAGCGGTCTTTGTGATGAAGGCCATGAAAGCCAGGGAAAGATTTATGGATGATAAAGATCCCTTCATCGTCTGTTTAACTCGTTGCTTGTTTTCCTTCTCTTCCTGTTTTGTGGGATGAAGGTTTTGTTGGGATAGTATGCAATGAATTTTAACATTTTTAATTATTGTTGTGTTGATATTTGTGTACAGGCATGGTCCTCGCAATAAACGGTTTTTGTTGTTGTTGTAATTAAACTCAAATTGGATTGGAATAGACAATACTGTTTCCCTGTTTGGGTGGGAGTGAATAGCACAGCTTATCCCAAGCCAATCTGGAGGGTATGTTTGGCAGTGGAGGAGATGCATTTGCACCATCAGTGACAAAGTATTACCACTGGCTAATCCCCCATGTAAACTAAAAAAAAACCCTGAACATAAATAGCTTAACAAATTCAGCAATAAGGGTACAGGAGGGGATACCGGGAGACTGTAGGCACTTTGTATCAATAATTAATGCTTTGGTGTATTTTAAATCAAAGGACAGATATCTTAAACAGACACACATTACACTAAGAAAATAGTGGCACAATATGTTGCCAACATTCCATAATGACATACTGTAATGCTTGGGTCAGCATCTAGGGCCAGATTCATCATAAAAAGGGTTATTTTCTTTTCGTCTTGGCTCAAGATCCCACCAGGGGGAAGCAGGTTGGCAAATCTCTTCTTTAATAGTTCAGCTCAGCAACAGTTCAGCTCTTACTGTGATGCGGTCCAACAGCAACTACTCAGCTTTGTAATCTTCACCCCACAATGGAAGAGGGTTATTCCTTATCTTCAACTGCAATCCTAATCTCATCTACACTGAAGGATATCCCATTAAATTCAATGAGGCTTACTCCCAGGTAAGTGGGGGTTAGGACTGCACTCCCAGTGCCACTTTTGCTCAAGGAGAAACAAGTTATGACTTAATGAGAGTGGCTGGGAAGAAGGTACAAGCATCCAAGTACTATTTGTTATCTTATCACAACAATTTCATATTGCATGCAAATCAGTGCTGCGCTTTGGGTTTCTTACCTAAGAAAGGACTACCAGCTTCCACCACTGGGTGGCTTCTATTTTTCTCTACCGTCTTAGAGTACAGTACAGTACATGTTTTTGCAGCTCTACCTTTACTGCACAAAATCATTTATTTAAACATCCCAAAACTAAGGAATAGGTATACAGCATTAGTTTCAGCAAAACTCCATCAAAACTTCATGAAGTCAGTTCATAAAGTCAGAGACGTGATGTTCATCTGAAATAATCGCCTGACTATTTCTCCAAGGTTGCCGTTTTAATACCTAGCTGATATCCTGCCTTGTTTGCCCTAATAGAAAGGGAAAATATATATTTATGCTGACACCTCAGTTTCACTCTCTTTTGGCATGTCTTATGTACAATAGCAGGTGCTCTGTTAAGGCTTTGTTAGGCCATGAGTCTCTAACCAAGTTATACCACACTCTAGTTATTAAAGGAAACCACATTTATCCTATATTTGCTCAGATTTCTGTGCAAGACTTGCAAACTCTAGAACAGAAACGGGAAACCTCCAGATTTTGCTGGGCTTTAATTCCCATCATTGTTGACCATTAGCCATGTTGGCAGAGGCTGATGGGAATTGCAGTCCACAACATCTAAGAGACCTCAAGTTCCCGATCTCTTCTATAGGGACTGGTGGCAACAATCTTGAGTTGATCTCCAACAACCTCTGGAGGGCCAGAGGTTGCCCATCCATGCTCTGTAAGTTGTTTTTCTCCCCTTCTCTTTTACCTTCTCTACTCCCCATGGCCATTTTTCCTATTTCAGCTTTTCCTTTTTCTTAAAAGGGAACACACCAATTCATCGATTCCTGTTATGCTGCCCAAACCTTAAATACATCTGCTGTGTTCAAATGAGGCCAAGCTGTCGTGATAAATGCTCAAATGGAATGGTTCTGTACAGCAGACAAAAATAGGCTACCTCATGTTTTCGAGCTTGGGCAAAAATGAGACAAAAGTCCCTTGGCATTTTGAAGGCTGGCTTGACATACCTCAGTTTAAATTTAGGTAATATAATTTGGCAGCACAGGGCAGGAAAGAGGTTATAAAGTTGAGCCAGCATACTTCCAGAGAAAAGTAGGTGTGTATTCCAACTCTGCCACCCACAAAGATTTTGAAACTGGAGGTAAACAAGAACTGACTACAACCATAAGGTTTATCTGTCAGCAACAATCTACTCAAGGTCCTTTGAATCTGCACCAGTTTCTCCATTACAGTTGGTTCATGTCTGCATGGATATCGGTTTGTTGCATGAAATACACTATTGTGTTTTATCCCTTCCCTTATTCTTTTCTGAGACAAATCACCCAAAGGGCTGTATGGAATGGAATGTTTTTATAACAGCGATCTTTCCACACCAGTGAAAGACACCAGCTCCTTCAGATCTCTGTATGGCATTTCCTCTCCCTTTCCACATTTATTTTCAAATTGTTGTTGCTAAGATTCATATCCCTGCCTTCTTCTCAAAGGAGCCCAGTATGGCAAACACACAAAAGTAAAAAAAAAAACACAATAAAAACATCTAAAAGCAATTCCAATATGATGCAGACTGGAAAGGTCTCAGTCTTAAAAGGCCTGCTGAAAAAGGAATTATCTTTAACAGGTGCTGAAAAGGCAACCATGGTGGTGCCTAATATTTAATTCCACCCCAGAACCCAAATATTGAAACAAAACATATTCGTTGAAAGGTGCTTGAGAATTTCCTCCTGAAAAGAAAACCAGAAAGCTTCCTCTAAAGCACTAACTTTCTATATGACAGAATTGACCATTTAAAATACAATGAGATTAAATATGTTCAGGAGCAGGCATAATCAATTGAAACATGTTTATTGTTCCTTGAATTCCATGTTAATTCCCAGAATTAACAATTGGTGTGTGTGTGTGTGTTTAAATCAGATATAAATTCCAGTTATACAAGAGAGGCTAAAAACTAAACCTACTCTACAAATTGCCAGGGTGTACAAAGTGGGTGGCGCTGTGGTCTAAACCACAGAGCCTAGGGCTTGCCGATCAGAAAGTCAGCGGTTCGAATCCCCACAATGGGGTGAGCTCCTGTTGTTCAGTCCCTGCTCCTCCCAACCTAGCAGTTTGAAAGCACGAAGTGCAAGTAAATAAATAGGTACCGCTACAGCGGGAAGGTAAACGGCGTTTCCGTGCACTGCTCTTGTTTGCCAGAAGTGGCTTAGTCGTGCTGGCCACATGACCCGGAAGCTGTACGCCGGCTCTCTCGGCCAATAAAGCGAGATGAGCGCTGCAACCCCAGAGTCGTCCGCGACTGGACCTAACGGTCAGGGGTCCCTTTACCTTTACAAAGGCTGCATCCATACTCTACCTTTAAAGCACATTCAAAGAACGTTTTTCACCTCAAAGAATCCTGGACCCTGTAGCCTGTTAGGAAACAGCAGCAGCAGCAGCAATTTTATTACCATATTTATACCCCAGCCTCTCTGGGCGGCTTCCAATACATATAAAAACACAACATAACATCAAACATTAAAACTTCCTGGTACAGGGCTGCTTTCAGATATATTCTCAAAGTTGTGTATCTTCCTGACAAGTGATGAGAGGATGTTCCACAGAGAGGGTGCCACTACCAAAAAGGCCCTCTGCCTGGTTCCCTGTAACTTCACTTCCTGCAGTGAGGGAACTGCCAGAAGGCCCTCGGAGCTGGACCTCAGTGTCCGGGCTGAACGATGGAGCCGGGCCGTTTAGGGCTTTCAATATCAGCACCAACACTTTGAATGGTGCTCAGAAAGGTGCAGTGTATACTCAGCCAAAAACCAACAATGATTCAGGGTGATTGTGAATGGGGAGAGCTGATATTGAAGTAAACTGCTTTTGCACCAGGCTGTGGTGAAACAAAAAAAACCCAAGGCTGAAGTCTATTCAGCCCAGCACCAGAACAACCATGCCTTAATGAAGTCATTATCATGAACAGTGGTTTTAGGCTATGCACTTGCAACTTTACTTTTTCACCAGACCCACTGTACCTTACTTGGATTGTAGGATGCTGTTAGGAAAATGGTATAAAGGTACTCATGAGGTAGGCAACTGTAACAGGTCAGTGGTGGGCTTTTATCATTCTGGCAGGACCCCGTTTTCTATAAAGATCCCTCTCCAGAGAATTACGATAGTCTGTCAGCAGATAGGGTGTATATCCTGCCACACCCAGGACAGATGCAGATTGTAAGAAAATCCTGTGAAATATCCTCAAAACCCAGGGATAGCTTTAGTAACCCTGCTATCTAACACATGGAGAATATCCTAGTAAAATATTTCCTGAATAATTGCCTTTTCAAACCAAAGAAGCCAAGTGTCAACATATGAACAATTTTATCAGGGAAAAGGAGAAGAAGGGGGAAGGAAAAGGGAAGGCAAGGATCACACAGAGAGACTTACAAAAAAATCAATAAAGTCAATCTAACTTAACAAGCTATGTGTTACCTGATTGAGCAGAGTCTTATGCTTCAAAGCATCTGCAAGAGAGAGGTTCTGAGAGAGGGCACTTTTGGATTTCTAATTAGAGGTAGGAAGAAGACTGATACCGTAGTATAGCTTCCTATTTTTGTGGGAATCTGAACACTATTAAAAAAAAACAGCTTCCTGACTAAGGCAGGAGGCAGCAGACCCACACTATACATTTAAAACACATGAATCCCTCCAAGGAATCCTGGGAACTATCATGTAAGGGCATTGGAAATAGCTCTTGGAGGGGGGAACTAGAGTCCCCAGGATGCTTTGAGGGAAGTCATGTACTATAAATCTTTAGTGCATATCTGCCCAGAGTGTTGCTTTGTCCAATGGTGGGGGGAAAAATCTCCATTTCTGATCCCACTAACCCATTAGATAATTATTTAGAAATCAGATCTACCTCCCTAATGACTCTGACCTTACGTTTAAAAGGGCCTAGCAAGCGCTAACCGAATGCAGCATTGTGCAAAAGAGCTTAACTCCTGGATGTTTATTCAGAGGAAAGGCCTTGGAGAGCTGTTAATTCAGAATTCACTGGAGAGTGTGAAATCCCAGGCACTGTAGGTGGCACTGTTGACTTCATTAGAATATGTACTGGGCTTCATAACAATGATAAACTCTCTTCTCCAGCGTTGATAGGAAGCTTGGAAATGGATGGAAAGATGTCGGATCCAAAGCTTTAAAATAATTGTGACAGCATGCACACCTTTGTGTTTGAAAAGCTTCTTCCCCTTCTTTAGCAGGGGGATGTGTGATGCCCCCGCTATGATTTGGACATATGAGTAGGAAGGGGCCCTTCTGCATTGTACTGAGAGGTGGAAAGGAAGCTTGAGCCCACTTAAGGACTGGTGGTCCAGTTCTTCACTTGATTTGGAAGTGGGATCTCTAAGAGTGTGCAGCCTGCATCTTTGTCATGGTTGTCTCTTCTGTGGCCTGGAGGTCTGGGAGGTGAGTGCCCCCTTATAAGCAAAATAAGCAGTGATGCTCGTAGAGATGGTGGCAATTTAAAATGGAAGAGGGGAGGACTTAAGAAATTAACTCCCCAATTCAGGAAGCAATAAGCATTACAGTGGTACCTTGGGTTACAAACGCTTCAGGTTACAAACTCTGCTAACTCAGAAATAGTACCTCGGGTTAAGAATTTTGCTTCAGGATGAGAACAGAAATCGTGCTCTGGCGGCACGGCAGCAGCAGGAGGCCCCATTAGCTAAAGTGGTGCTTCAGGTTAAGAACAGTTTCAGGTTAAGAATGGACCTCCAGAACGAATTAAGTTCTTAACCAGAGGTACCACTATACAAGCTAAGCCAAAACTTGTTTGTTTGAACCTGATCTGCCCCAGGACCAGCTTGCTTCACTTCCTGGCAGTGCCCCTTCATTCCCACCCTGCTGCTAGCTCTCTTCATTCCCAAGCGTATCCTGATGAGCAGAGACTGGCAGGGCAGGATGAAGTGGAAGGTGCAGAGTCTCATTCTTACAGATTCTGGATTCTTAGTAGCATGCTACAGAGGATCCTGGAAAGTAGAGTTCTCAGTGATTCTCTGCTTCTCCTAGTGAGCCTGTAGCCAATGGCTTCCACCTGCAGGCCCCCTACCTTTTTGGTCGCAATTGAAATGCCCCCCGTTTCTTCCTCATCTAACTCAGCAAACGATTCATTTGAAGGCTGCTGCTGGCTGTGTTCGGACTGCACAGGGAATTGAGGAAAGCTGTGGAGCTTGTGGCTACAAATGTCACTTGATAACCTTCTAACCAGTGAGACAAGGAAACTCTGACAGCAGAAGCACTGAGGATTCTTGCTTGCACAATCCTGGCGCAGCATGTGCGCAAGAGAGAAAGGGGGTGTGGGGAATCACATCTCTGACTTCACAACATGTTGATTTGTGCTTTCCGTGCATGGCTATTTTGGGTTCATTGGTGCACAACATTGGTGGCAGTGTTGGTCAGCACTGTTGGCTGTCGGTGTTGCTACGTAAGGCTATTTCTACCAACATCGTTTTGCTTTCCACTTTGCATACTTAGGATGGTGACTAAGATACCCCAGCACTATAGCACTGGCCCATAAATTCACATGAACTACTTGGTGGTGCTGCATCAAGAGCTGATGGTTCCAGCTTTTACTGCGAGCTGTTACCTAATTTGCTTGTATTACTCTTTTGTGCACCCCATTAAATTATCTAATAGAATGCAACTCCCACTTCTTCCCACTACAATTTTTCATCAGAGAAGGTGCCTCCTCATTAGAGCCTGGCAAAAACATAAAACAGATTGGATTAAACTAATTTAACATGAATGCACTAGGGAAGTGGCCAGTTTGAGATTTTTCTGCAGTTGAGCTTGTTAATTGTAGGCTGGCTGAATACAAATAAAGAGATGAAGAATTGCAAGAGGCAGTTGATTGGTTATTCTTGGCTGCCAGCAAATTATTCAAGGAGCAATTGGAGGAAATCCAATTCTCGTTAGCTTACTTTAACTCTTAAGATAAAGGATTACTGGCATAGAGCAAGATATGGATGAGAAGAACTACAATTGGAGGCATGTATTATCTAAATAAAGCTGAAATTCTCCAAAGATTCTAATCTGTAAGAAAGGGAGAAATCACACAGCCTTATTAAGGATGAATGAAATTACAGTCATTCAGATTCTTTGTACATGTTAATTGCTGATCACAAAGGAATCAAAAACATGTTGTGTAAAATGCATAAATTTACTTTTAATCCCTTTTGTCAGGACCTTTAAAAACACCAAAATATTAAGGTCTTTTTTAAAAACAAAAAAGGTGTCCAATGACTAGGCAATCTGTAAAAAATGCTGTTTTGGAAACATTTAAATTTGCTTTAGAGGCAAACAATGAACTATGACCTGATCCTACAAGACATCTTTTCATTGGGATAATTGTAGCATATGTGAGCTTCATGGGAGTTTTATAAATTATACTGCAATTGTGGAATCTGTCTGTAGATGGCAACCTCCTTTGTTTTTCTGGACATTTTAATGTAGGCAGTGAGGGGGGAGAATAAATGGAGTAAAGATGGGGCTTACAGCAGCAGACACAGTATACAAGACATTTTTTCCGCACATCGCTAAGCTCCTTGAGCCTTTTGTTTGTTTGTTTGCACTATTTGTGTTGATAATGAGAGATATAAACTATTGCAAATTTAAGGGATATTACATTTGTTTGGCATTGTGTGAACAAATGTCCTAACTTAAGAACATGCTTCTGATGCTACCACAGACTAAATCCCAAGACGTTATTCTTTCCTGTAGCTAAGATTGATACACTCACAAAATAGAAATTATGTAAATTTAAGACTATAATACACACCCCGATGTCCGGAGGGTGGTAACACAAGAATGGGCCTTTTCTGCAGTGGCTCCCCATTTGTGGAATGTTCTCCCCAAAGAGGTTTGGCTGGCACCTTCATTATACATCTTTAGGCACCAGGCAAAATTGTTTCTCTTCAACCAGGCCTTTGGGTGATTAACATTCTATGTCCTTTTAAATGTATTTGGGGGGGGGTTAATGGCATTATTATTATGCATTTTTATGCTGTGAAATGCCCTGAGATCTTTGGGTGAAGGGTAGTATACAAATTTAATAAATATTAATTATAATACAGTACTGTAAGCATTTTCCTTCAGCTCATACAGCCAAGAGGATTATGAGATATGCAGCACAATCCTATGCATGTTTACTTAGAAGTAAGTCCTACTATGTCCATTGGGGTTGACCTGATCTATAATCAGCTGACTAGGACTGGCAAACCTTCCCCTTAAATACACCTAGAATGTTTTCTAGTTTACATGTATGATCATCATTCTAGTTTAAATTTCAGAGAATAAGGGTCATCAGTACAGAGTCTTCAATGTTGTGGAACAATGGTGTGATCCATTTATTACTTGCAAATCACTCAATCTTCACATACACCCCCCCATTCATCTCATTGCTGCTAGCCAACAAATCTAAAATTAAACATTTTATGGCTAAATCAAATCAAAACAAAGCTACCTGTCTGAATGCACTTGCTGATTCATCCCCATTTGCTATTCTCCAACAAAATGGCAAATCCCTTTCAGAATGTTGACACAGGAATTAATTTGCCCATCACTGAAATGAAGACTTCCCCTTAGGTGAGATGTGGCTGCCATTCTATTCTGGCAACCTCCAAAACAATTTACTGAAGCATTCAGGAAGCAAAACAAACTTGCCTAATTAAAACCACGGCAGATCTTGAAATGCAATTATCCCAGTTGCAATTTGGCCAAGATATTGAAACGAATACCTTTTGCCGTCAATTCTTAACATAATTATTCCCAAACAGTCTTGCTGAACTCCATATGTAGGAGCTCAGGATTGTAGCCCTAGGTGCTAACCACAAGCCACTTAATCTGAAGCATTTCCACTGACTTCAAATGAGTCATACCAGAAGTACAAGAGGTTGGTTTGCAAGCCATCGCTTTAATCTTCCATAAGCGACATGCATTTTTCAATAATCACTACACAAAGACCCACAAAGAGTGAAGACAATCCAAAATCCATGACTGGGCAATAACTTTGCTAGGAGCAACCAAAATATCACAAAAGCATGAAAGAGTTTTTGATTCTTCCAAACCCTTTCATCAGGCAAGATTGATTTCATTTATATCGCACCTTTTTATACAAGGAGTGCATGGAGGCACACATGGTTCTCCTCCTCCTCCTTATTTAATCCCTACAACAACCCTATGAAGTGGGTTAGGAAGCAAAGGGTGGGGGTGAGAAAAGTTGGTTTGTTGTTGACATCAAAGGATTACATTTAGTCACAGTCTAAAGATGGAGAAAGATCATAACCCAGAACTATAGTAACTTCAAAGAACATTTACATACCTTACTAGGTAGAGAAGATATTCTTCTTAATTGTTGTGACTAGAACTGGACACAGTATTCCAGGTGTGGTCAGACAATGGCAGAATAGAGTGGTACTATTACTTCCCTTGACCTCCCTATACTTCTGTTGATGGAGCCTATAACAACATTAGGTTGTTTGTTTGTTTTTGCTGTTGCATCACACTGTTGACTTGTGTTAAGCATGTGGTCTACTAAGCCCCCTAGATCCTTTTCACATGTACTACTGGTAAGCCAAGTGTTCCCCATCTTATATTTGTGCATGCATCTGGTTCTTCCTGCCTAAGTGCAGAACTTTACATTTGTCGCTGTTGAAATTTGTTTTGATAGTTTGAGCCCAATTCTCCAGTCTGTTAAGGTCATTTTGGATCCTGATGCCGTCTTCTGCAGCTTTAGCTACCCCTCCCAGTTTGATTTCATCTGCAAATTTGATCAACATCCCCTCAATTCCTTCATTTAAGCTGTATATAAAGACATTGAACCACAATGAGCCTAGGACAGAACCCTGTGGACAGAACACTTGTCACTGTTTTCCAGGATGATGAGAACTCTTTGGGTTGGGCCAGTCAACCAACTACAAATCCACCTAACAGTTACCTTGTCAAGTCCACAGCATTCCTCTGATCCACCAGGCTTGTAACTCTATCAAAAAAAATATGTTGGATTCAAAAGTATTTCTTCACAAAGTTAAACTATGGAATTCATTCCCAAAACGGGAACTGATGACCACCAACTTGGATGGCTTTAAAAGAGAATTAGACAAATTCATGGAGAAGACTACCAATGGCTATTAACACTGACGCTATCTGGTTGGCCACTGTGAGACCATGATGTTTGGCTAGATGGGTCACTGGCCTGATGCATCAGGCTCGCATTATGTTCTTATGTTGTCCTATCCAGCATGACCAATGGACAGGAATGATAGGAACTGTAGTCCAAAAATATCTGAGGGGCACCATGTTCACTACTATGTTCACCATAGGGTTTCTAAAAGCCATTTAGCCCACGTATACATACAGCCAATGGCTTCCAAGTAAATATCAGGAAGAACTTTCTGGCATTAAGAGTTGTTAGACAGTGGAACGGTCTCCCTCTCCTTCCTTGGAGGCCATCTGTCATGGATGTTTTAGCTGTGTTCCTTACATGAGGTTAAGGAGGGCGGCGGCGGCATAAAGCATTGGGGTTATTTTGTGTTGACGGCACCGAAAGCGGCGGTAGGTGGTTGCTGCCTCTAAAATACAGCTCAACAACTTTGTCCATCTCAAAAAGGTGGGAGTTCCTGCTTCCAACTCTATTCTATTAACTGCTGGAGGGCCACCACCTTGTTCTGCACGTTTAGAAGCTCACCTTAGATGCGATTTCTTACATAAATAAATTGTGTAAAAATGCAGAAGAGGAGGTGAGAACCAACCAAAAGATATAGTGCTGAGCAAAACAGGGTGGGTGGAAGATAATGTTTATGCCTGTGAAGTTCATAAACATAAATAAGCAGTGCTGGTGTCTGTATTTTTAGGGCAGTCTTGTATTACTTCAAGCTGTTTTGATTAAGCAATAAAACAAAGAGAAACAATGGAATACAAAGCAAGAGAGTACAGTATAAACAAAGCTGAAAACAGATTGTCATTGCAAGGCTTCAGATCAGTCTCATAAATAAGCCCCACAGGAACAGAAGATGCTGCATTAAACTGAGGCAGATTATTGACCTAACCAGCTCAGTATTCTCTGCACTGACTGACAGCAGCTCCCTAGGGTTTCAGGCAGGATTCTCCCCAAACCGTAGGTAGAGATGCTGAGGATTTAACCTTCTGCATGTAAAGCAGATGATCTACTGCTGAGATACAGCCCTCCCTGCTAAAGTTACTAGCTGGTAGGCTGACAGAAGAGAGATAAAGACCTGCATTTCTATGCTGAATGTGAAGGAGGGGGCTTCCCTCTGCTAGGGGACTACTCATGATTCTCTACTCGGCACAGGGGAGGGATGGAGCACTCCACCCCTTCTCTGCCAGTCTGCACATTTGCCTGCATGGAGTTTCTGGCGGCTAAAAGCTACCAGGCTAGTGCTTAAATACAAAACTGATAAAATACATGCACTCATAGGCTCGTTTTATTACAGAGTAATCTTTAAGAATTTGATAGCAAACTGTCAAACAAGTCCAGCTGCCTGTTCAGGTTCAGATAGCCCCATTTGTACTTCTCCTGTAACTTACAAAGGCACATGCTCCATGTTTCCATGGACATGAATTTTGCATACAGTCAGACTGCATAATGGGTTCCGTAGTCTTCTGTTAGCATGTTCTTTCAGCATTTACATTGCCACACACAGTGCAACTGTGCACACTGTCCAAATGCACGAAAATCGCAATGAGAACAACCCACTTTAATCTTTGACACAAGGGAAACGACCCTATAAAAGCTGCTTGGAGCTTTCTACCACTCAGGGAAGGAAGAAGTATAAAACAACATGAAGCATACTCCTTTTGACAAATATTATGCTGAATGAGATGAGTTTACAAAAAGACGGATTTCCTATGTCATGATGAAAGCACGAACCCTTCTGTTCGCAAAGATCTGAGTAAGGAAAAGGCAAATGTTCCAGAAGAAGAAGAAGAAGAAGAAGAAGAAGAAGAAGAAGAAGAAGAAGAAGAAGAAGAAGAAGAAGAAGAAGAAGAAGAAGAAGAAGAAGAAGAAGAAGAAGAAGAAGAAGAAGAAGAAGAAGAAGAAGAAGAAGAAGAAGAAGAAGAAGAAGAAGAAGAAGAAGAAGAAGAAGAAGAAGAAGAAGAAGAAGAAAAGGAAGGAAGGAAGGAAGGAAGGAAGGAAGGAAGGAAGGAAGGAAGGAAGGAAGGAAGGAAGGAAGGAAGGAAGGAAGGAAGGAAAGAAAGCTAATTTCAGCAAGAACTTGCGAGACAAACAGCCTGCATCTGTAGGATGCTAAATAATAAAAAGCTCCCATGGATTCCAGGTACCATCTACAAAGGCAAGGTCCCTTCAGAGTTGAGGTTTTTTCAGTCAGTTTATTTTCAAGATGTCCCATGGCAAACATCTGCTGTGGGCCCTGGAAGCTTCCAGAGCTATGTGGTGGTGCCAGGGCTCTAGAGTCCAGAGTCTCTGCAGAAACAGGAGGTCTGTAGCCCAATGGTAAAACATATTCCTTGCATGCTGAAGGTCCCAAGTTCAATCCCCAGCATCTCCAGATAGGGCAGACTCCCATTTGAAATCCTAGAGAGCCACTCCCCATCAGTGTGGAGAATAATAAGCTCTATTAGCCAACAGTCTGAATATAAGGCAGTCACGCGCATTCCCAGAATTCACTGCTCCAGCCCTATCTGCAATCAGGTTTCTGCCTACAGTTTGGTGTACTTTCTAGATCTCCAGGAGAGAGGCTTTCTCTCCCAAATCCCTGCACAAGCTGAACTTGGCCTACATTGGCTCATTTGAACACACTTGAACGAGAGGAGGGTAAGCTGGCTGAGTCTGGCGATGTCGTACCACTGGCTGAGAAATTGGGCTGGGTTCCTGAGGCTAGTGATAAAGGGCATACTGTACAGAACATGAGCCTCACATTTTCCAGAGCTCAGTTTGAGGAGTTGAGTCCCCTCCATGCTACCATGTGTGTCCAATGAAAGACGGAGCATGCCAGGTAAGGGCAACAGAGAAAAAGGAGAACTGCTCGCCCTCAGGGCTATCCCTTTAAGGGTTCACATACTTCCAGCAGTGGGGTGGAATTGTAGGCAGGGCTGGGCAGGATGAAGAAACTCACAAGCCCTCAGTCCACCTCCTGCCGCTTGTCAAAGTGAGCTGCTTATTAGGAGCTTTATATTGTTTTGTTTTGTGGGTGTCTGCTGCAAAAGGGTCTGGATAATGGGCGAATCACAGATGGCCAAAATAGAAGCATGGAGGAAAAAAGTCTTGGCTAAGTTGTTTGGAGAAAAGGATATCTTAATCGAAGCTCTGCTTACAGGTGAGGAAACTGGAATTAGGTATCTGTGAAGGATTAAGCCAAAGCAGCTTCAGTTCAGTGGAAGGTAGCCAATCACACAGAGAAGGCAAAGCATTTTAACAGATTCCCAAATCTAATTGGCATCACTTAGGCTAAGCACAACAAAGCAAAGAGGGAGGCTGTTTGCCAGAGAATTGCGTGAAGATATGTGCGAGGGGAAGGAAAGAGGGGAAAGCGTGCTTCCAATTTTAATTCTGGGGGTGGGTGGCAGATACCTCAAGTATCTGAAGTCTGTGAAAATGTTCAGAGTTGTTAAAACAAAAAGAAATTGTGAAGAGCTCCAGAAGGACCTCTCCCAAACTGAGTAAATGGGTGGCAAAATGCAAATGCAATTCAGTGTAAACCAACATAAAGTGATACATATCAGGGGGGGGGGGAAATACTTTCACATATACACTCATGGGGTCTGAAATTGATTGACCAGGAATGAGACCTTGGGGTCATAGCAGAAAGCTTGATCAAGATAGTAACCCAGTGTTCTAAAATATTACCCATTCTGTGCATTGCCTTCCCAAAGGAGCGAGTGATCCTTTTGGGGGCATCGGGTTAACTTTTTTGGAGGGGAGATGAGATGTTACAATGAGGTTGCATTTGCACCACACCCATTAAATCTCCTCTCCCGTCATTTCACAACTTTTTTCCAAATGAATGACCTTCATTCAAACTTGTCCCACGTGCATTCACAGTTAGGTCCTGATCCTCTACCCTGTGAGCTTGCAGTACATATCCCCCCCTCAAATAGAGAAAGCTTGAAATATTCTTTCATTATTTGTATAATGACCTTTCCTGTGATATGAGATGTGGCTTGTGCAATGGTGTGTGTGTGGCTGGAAATCCAAATTAGCAACACAGAGGCATTGTGATTAGATGCACCAATAAACTATAATCATTGTGTGAATGAGCCCAGGTGAGCCTTGGGCTTGCACGCTTCTCCTCAAGGCAGGCCCACACGAGGCAAGTTGAGGGAAGGGGGGCAGGATCCATAGGGGCAGCAGATCCAGCCTCCACATGCTGCCTCTACAGCGGCCTCTTAGCAAATAGAAGGTGCTGCTTGTCTTCTCCCACCCTTGTTCAACAGTGTAAATCTTTATTCCTCACTTGTTCCCAGTGCAGAACTTCACTCACCCCTTCTTCCCTGGCCGGGAGGGGGTGCCATTTGTGGTGCACCTCAGGTGCCAAAATATCTTGGACTGGCCCTCCTCCTCCTCTGGTATAGCTGTGAAGAAGAGATCAAAGCTTTTGCTTCCATTTCTAGTAATCACAGCTTAGCATGATAGCTTGGACCTGGACAAATTGTTGTGTAGTTTTAACTATAGTGTACTGAAACAAATCAAATCAATTTCCAGCTGGCTAGTTTCAGCAAAGGGACACGGGTGGCGCTGTGGTCTTAACCACAGAGCCTAGGGCTTGCCGATCTGGTGAGCTCCCGTTGTTCGGTCCCAGCTCCTGCCAACCTATCAGTTCAAAAGCACGTCAAAGTGCAAGTAGATAAATAGGTACCACTCCAGTGGGAAGGTAAACGGCATTTCCGTGCACTGCTCTGGTTTGCCAGAAGCGGCTTAGTCATGCTGGCCACATGACCTGGAAGCTGTACGCCAGCTCCCTCGGCCAGTAAAGCAAGATGAGCACCACAACCCCAGAGTCGTCCACGGCTCTGTCAGGGGTCCCTCTACCTTTACCTTTAGTTTCAGCAAATCTCAGTTAAAATGAACCACTCTCTCATATTCAGACATAATGCTAAATGGTGCTTAATTAAAAATGGAAGCAAATCTCCTCTTCATGACTGCATCTGGGTGGGTATGGGAAGTTGTTGTTTAGTCGTTTAGTCATGTCCGACTCTTCGTGACCCCATGGACCATAGCACGCCAGGCACTCCTGTCTTCCACTGCCTTCCGCAGTTTGGTCAAACTCATGTTCGTAGCTTTGAGAACACTGTCCAACCATCTCATCCTCTGTCGTCCCCTTCTCCTTGTGCCCTCAATCTTTCCCAACATCAGGGTCTTTTCCAAGGATTCTTCTCTTCTCATGAGGTGGCCAAAGTATTGGAGCCTCAGCTTCACGATCTGTCCTTCCAGTGATGGGAAGTACATGAGCCCATTTGCCACAGTTGGTCCTTATTTCTGAATGCATCCTATGCAGCTAGAGAAGAGAGGATGTTGCTTTCACTGCAGCATTTTAAAGCACTATTAAGCAGCAGCTGGTGCAAAATACAGCTGGTGGCATCTTAGTGGGATGCTGAACTTTACAAATATTATGCCAGTCTTGAAAGATCTGCACTAGCTGCCTATCAGCTAACAAACAAGGGTCAAGATTTTGCTGTTGACATTTAAAGCTCTAAGGAAACCAGGATACAGAGAAAACTGCTTCCCCTAGTACAGACCGAGCCAATCTTTAAGATATTTTGAGCAGACAAATTTCTACTTGGTGGTAATGTGGAAATGGGCCTTCTCGGCGATTGCATCCACCTTCTGGAATGCCCTCCCTCACGTAACTGGTGAGACAGAGACAGTAATGACCTTTAAAAACCACTTCACAACTTCTCTGTTTACTCAAGCTCTACCAGACTCTAACCCTTATTTTCTGTTTTGCTTTGTACGCTGCTCAGTTTTAATTGTGATATACAGTTGTGTTTCGTTTTCATCTCATTTTTAGGCAGTGATACTGAACGTTGTTGTATTAATTTTTTAATACAGCAGCATAATTATTTTAAATAAACAGCAGAATTTTACAGCAGAATATTAAAAACAAAACAAATAAAAACCTCAAACTACACATGGATTTGGGGTCTGGATTTGCTTTTAGGGAAGCACAGCCTTTGGTGGCTTCATATCCTGCTCTACTGCTAAAGGGTAAGGTACTTCTGAACAAATCAATATAGTGATTCCATATAAAATATATAAAAATAGCAGCCAGCAAAGGACATTCAGCTATTCAGTGCTACCAGCTAGAGCAACAGATAAGTGACAGCTTAAAAAAAAAGACCACTTTTTTTTAAAGCAAAGTCAAGGATTCTCTACAGAGATTAACCTTGATGGCAAATTAAAACTATTACAGTATTATTATTATTATTATTATTATTATTATTATTATGTGGAGGGAGGGCTGCCAAACTCCCAATATTTCATTGTTTGAAACGTCCTAAAAATGCCATCTTACAAAACATAAAACGAAGACTACAGGCCCTGCTAGCTTTAGCACAGATGATGCAGCTGAATTTTCAGTTTTAAAACGGTTCCTGGTTTAGTATCAAATTATGTTTGTTTTCCACTTTTTGAAATGGATTATGAAGACACTATTGCCATTACTTTGAGTTGTATTCACTTTTACTCAGAGTAGACCCACTGAAATTAATGGCTGTAACCAGGGCTTTTTTCCAGCTGGAACTCACCAGAACTCAGTAACAGCACTTATTTTCTAGAACAGTGTTTTTCAACCTTTTTTGGGCAAAGGCACACTTGTTTCATGAAAAAAATCATGAGGCACACCACCATTAGAAAATGTTAAAAAAAATTAACTCTGTGCCTATATTGACTATATATAAAGTAGTTCTCCCCCGGCACACCAGGCAACATCTCGCGGCACACTAGTGTGCCGCGGAACAGTGGTTGAAAAACACTGTTCTAGAAAAATAGAACAAGGGAGGTGTTCATGGTGAGTTCCAGTACCTCTTTTTCTAGAAAAATAGCACTGGCTGTAACTAAGTTCATTAATTTCAATAGCTCTAATATTAAAGCTGGTTGAATAAAACTCTTCACAATACATTTTCACTTTTCTGACTTAAGCAATTGGAGGTTCAAAGATGCACAGCTATCTGCTAGGTGCATTTCTACTCATTAGCTGATTCTACCTAATGAAGTGCTAATTAGAGAAAGTGCTCTCTCCATTTCCCTCTCCCATTAATAGTCTCAGTGTGGCCTTTATAGACAATTTCCTTTCTAGTTATTGAGAGCAGATGGTCAGTTGACACTGTGACACTTCTGTGGACTTGCTGGGAGAAAGAAATTAAAGATTAGAGGGGATTTTGGTAAACTTGGTATGCAAAACTTTCTTCTATAAGTAAGCTGTGGGTCTTTTCTTACTGATACTCCCCAATGGGGGAAGAACATTTCCCTGGGCTGACAATGCATAATCATTATGAATGAATGAAACTTGTCCCTTTATTTTGGTGAATATTTTCACCTTGCTGCATGCATGCAACTCACATGAAGATGATAATATCAGTGTTATGTACAATAGAAGATATGCATCATGCATACATCTTCAAATAATTGTTGCACATAGCACATATATTACCATCTTCATTCTAGTTTAACTGTGTTTCCCTAACCAGTACAACAAATCAGAAACTCTGCTGCACATCATGTATGTGAACAGTATAATTGCACAAGACCTTGCACACTGCCACACACTCCTGCAAATTGGATGACAATATTGCAAATCTTTTGACTTTTCAGTTACCAGCAACAAGATGGAATACCTTCATTTTTTACAGATGAACATCCATACAGTTGTTTTGAATACAAGTCATACCTTTAGTAGACTCGATCCATCTTTGGTTTTCTGTAAGTACTTGATTTTGCAGGGTGGATTATGAATCCCCATAGAAATTAAGGACTAACACGCTTTCTACATTTGACATAAGCAAAAAGTATTTTTTTTAATGTCTGTGGATGCCCTCTCTGCTCTTCAGCCCTAGACATCAACTTGGAAGGAGATGTGGGAATTCTTACACAGAAGGATGTGGTAAGTGATGTGCTCTTGGTGCCAAATCACTGGGAAGAGAAAGATAAGCCCTGTGGACTGATCCTGTCCTACCCCCCGCCCACCTCCCATGACACACATTCTCAACTCTTGAAGAACTCTGTGTCAGGTTCATGTGAGTCTCTCTCCCTGGCTGTGTGTCCTATTGTGAACTTTTTCTCCTAAGTCCTAAGAAATGTAACATTAACAACAACAACCAAGGTTTGTTCTTGAATTACCACTCATGGTCTGTCTAAGACAAACCAGAAAGCTGTGTTTGCTTGGAACAAACACTAAACCAAGCAGTGACTTAGCTCTCAGGAGCGTCAGGGACAGGGCAGAGGAGGAATGGTGGACACCGCCTCCCCATCCTGACCCTTCCAGGGAGGAGGAGGAGGTTGGCAGTATACATTTACAAAGTTGGGAAATCCTGGAAGAGCCGGAGCAACACCTGGCTGACATGTTGTCATTAGAGAGCATTCCAGACCCTCCATCTCCCAGAACCCGGCGAGCCTTAAAAGTAGGAGAACAAAGAGCTCAAAGACAGAGGGCACATAGCAGCACCCGTAGAAGTGACGAATGAGGGAGTGGGAGAGACAGGGGGTGGAGATTCACTCACGACAATGCCATTATCCAAGAGGCTGGTTTCTATAGCCTCTCTCTGAAAGACTGAAATAAAGAAGGACAGTAAGAAACTTTTCCTTGTCTTTATAACTTTCCTGGACCACCAGCCGGGAGCCACTGACAGCACCCTGAAAAGTAGTATGGCAGTCGCAGTAGTGAAGCAGACACCATTTTCTAAATGTCCACCAGTATGCTTTGTTGTTTATCATAGTTCGGCTTAGCATTCTGTGTGATGCCTCTGATGTCAAAGGCATAAGGGACATATTATATTTGAAAGGCATTGATATCCTCCGATGAGAGATTCCTGTGCTTCTATTGCCTCCATTGAAGTGAATTGTATAAATGCTTCAAGCACAAGAACAGCTTCCACATCAACCTGTGCTCAGTGAGTCTCAATATCTGTTTTATGCACAACATTGGTATGAGGCTCACTTTCAGGCGTGACCCCGTTTCTCAGAAGCTGTACATTGTGATTTGACCCTTAGCAGAGAAGAATGACAGGCTGGGGACAGAGTGCAACAGAGCTGAGACACCAACAAACTACAGAAAGCCGCTGAAGTAACAGTGTCAGAGAGGCCTTGTTAATCCTGGAAAACTATGAAAGGAAAACAGAACCGAATGCCAGAAAACTTCTTGGCATCTCTGCAAGACCTCTTTATATACAAAGAACATATGGGCAGAGTTCAAGCTGTTGATTGATAGCTACTGCACTTTTTAAATATGTTTAATTTTTCTGTTCTCATATTTTAAAGAAAAAGTGTAATCTATCACTAACTGGCATCTAGTTCAGCTTTGTAGTTAAAGACTGTGTGTGAAAACAAATGAATATCAAAAGGCAGTGCTTAATAAGTTTTAATATGCTCTCAGTTGTTTTTAAATATTTTTAGATTTCTCAACTTTTAAAAAATGTTCTTAATAGGTTGATATTTTAGTTTTAACTACTGCTTTACTACTTTGTTGATGGCCACCCTGGGCTCCTTTGGGAGGAAAAGTGGGGCAGAAGTTTATCGTCCTCAGTCAACAGACTCCATCGCTATATGAGCTGGGCCACCACAATGAACAGTTAATTTCTAAAGATGTGAGGATTGTTTTATTGACCTCTCAGTTCTAGAAGAAAGAGGATGAAGTTTGGGCCCACAAATGAAAGAAACCAGGATGCCAGTGGTTGCATTAATCCCTTTCTAAGCTACTGAATTTGGCAGTGGAGAATAAATTCACGTGACTAATTGATATTCATTGGCTAGAAAAGCCTTACTTAAAATGTAGAAAATAGGTAAAAGAACACTGGTGTTGAAACATGATTTGAGCTAACTTCATAAATTTCATTGTCTGTTCTACTTAAATCTTGTGTCATGAGAGAGCCTGTTTTATAGCACTATGAGTTTCCTCAGGATTAAATATTGCTGGTTTAAAAACAACAATTCCTTGCAACAAAGTGAGATAATCACTTGTCAGGTGCAAGTAAAAGGAACCACTTAGAGTAAATCAAGTCCTGTGTGTGTGTTTTTTAAAAAAAATTGGGCAGTTAGCCATTTTTCTTTGTAGTTCCAACCTCACCTATATTCTATTAGATAATGATGTATAACTTAGGCTTGCCTGTAGTAGAATAACACAGTATTATGGTTTAACATGGTGAGCACTGTGTGTTCAAATTTCAAACTAATTCTTCCAATCTGTTTAGTGGAACAATTTCTTGTTGATTTCATCTGTTACTGTCTATTGCATTAAAAACTTTTCCTTTTCTTTGTTCTCCCTTGCACTTTTATTAAGTGCTCCTTTCTTCTGAATTGCAAGTTTTCACTTGTTTGATTGACTTAGTACTTGACAGCAAATGTTTCTGCCTTGAGAAACAGATTTGCACTTGGCCGAAAGAAGAAATGGTGAGTGGGATGTTTTCACAGCTACCAAAAGCTGTCATGTAGGAGGCTGATAGTTTTTCTGATGAGAAGGTGGAATATTTCCTAAAATATGAAAGGTAATTGGGAGAGGTCCCTTAAAGAATGGATGGGTGTGTGTGTCTTCAAATGATCCAATACACGCAGAGTCACAAAGCTAAGAGGACCAGAGGTCAGGGATGATGGGAGTTATAGTCCCAAAATATCTGGAGGGCTGAGTTTGCCTATGCCTGCTCTAGACTGTGGACTCAATGGTTTTGTTTGTTACTAGGTTGTGTATTTTTGTGTTTTTATACTGCAAACCACCTTGTGATCCTCGGATGGTGGGTAGTATAGAAATTTAATAAATCCAAATAATATTAGCCCGGAGTAGATAAATTGCAACTGCATTTCCCCCACAGCTGTAAATGCCCCATATGATGGAGTTTTCAATATGGCAATCTTACTGCTGAGATGATACATAGAAAAGTAAGCTAAAAGGTGAACACACTATACCTGCATCAAGCCTAATTCTGAAAAGAATTGTCTTCAGCATGAGTGCTTACACGAAGCTTTTAAAAGAAAATCAGGGGAAGGTGGCCGCAATCTACATACAGAAGCAGTCAGACACATAATAAAGGGCCGGGGAGAGAAAGACCACACACCCAAGGCTGCTTCTTGGAGTGTTAAAATGCATCTGAATGCGTTTATGCCAAACCTCAAAAGAACGGCAGGAAAAAATCATTTTGTAGCTTGGAGCAAACTGGAGTTATGTGTTTGCATGTATTTCATCATCAGCTTATTTAATGTCTACTGTTTCTTAGGATGACTCTATAATTCATCAGCTGCCTTAGGAGACCTATAATAAAGTGATGCTTGTCCTGCTCCCTCTATTTTTATAACTCTTTGCAGGGAATCTCTGAATTCTAATGCAAAACAAGGTCCTGAAGTCTGGCTGGAAGCAGGTATTCCTATTTCGCCGTTTTGCTCCTAAATATTTAAATGCCGTTAGGAAGCGAAACAGCCTTAATTAAAAATAAATATATCTTTAGGGTGAAGAGTCAGATCAAAGAATCAAAATACTACTACTACTACTGTTAAATTCAGATCCGACAGAATAACTCTGGAACGTTGGTGATAAATTATCATAATGAAATCTTATTAGGCAACCGCAACAGTCATAGCTAAGTGCACAGGTAGCCTCAACAACTGAAAAGGGCAGGTACCGTAACTGCTGGCTGACATTATATGTAATGGCAAGATAATTTCAGTGCAATTTTTAGTGAAAAGAGCAGTAAAAGAATACTGCAGGTTACATGATTCAAATTCATGACTGGTCATACACACTGCTTTTCTTCTAGAACAGGCATCCCCAAACTTCGGCCCTCCAGATGTTTTGGACTACAATTCCCATCTTCCCCGACCACTGGTCCCGTTACCTAGGGATCGTGGGAGTTGTAGGCCAAAACATCTGGAGGGCCTGCCTAATGTCAAGGGGCAGAGAGTTCCAGACTGTAGGAGCCTCATGTAGCATGTAGAGTTAATGCCATGTTCTTAAAAAAGCAATATGTAATTTGGTATGGCACTTGGGTGGTTTAGAGCGGACCATTTTCCACCACACACAGCTGCCCCTGCTGTGTGGGAAAATTCTTCTTCCTCTTTGGCAGACTGATGCAGACAGCCAAGCTGCTAGGAAGAGGCTGCTCCCCACAGGCGAGTTTGCATTGTCTCCCTGTCTCTGACCATCTCTGTTCTCCTGTGCCAAAGTCTTCCAAATGTGGAAATTGGAAAGACATTCAAAGCACCAAATCCCTTGACTCAGCTACTGCTAATGTGGAGAAATGGCTGTAATTTAAAGTCTGGATCCAAAGCAAGATTTTGCAATAAAACCCACAGCGCATTAATGGCCAGAATTCTTAAAACGTTTGAAAACCTCTGCAAATGGCCAGTAAGTACTTAGGTACTGAGGTCCTTAAAGCAGGAGCTCATTTTTTAAATACTTTTTTCCAAACAGTTTTTCAGTAAAGGTTACAATCATTTATTATTTATAAAAGTGTAATATTACCGAACAGATATAAAAAGAACAGGTCCCTGGACACAGGCTCTAACATGACGCTTTTGGAGAGCAATAGAATGGGACATTGGTCTTCCAGCCTACTTAAGGATGAGACCAGCTTTAAAAACTACCCTGCAAGAAGGCAGAAAACTTGTATTGCTTGTATTTTTAAAAGGGGGAGAAAGGGAGTCATTCTATCTCAAAACCTCTCACCCTGGAAGGGCAAGCTTGAGGCTAAAATCCTCCACACCCTGAGTCTAATTAGGCCCACAAGGCCCTTTGGGGCAGGCAATGCCCACCTGGCCCAACCCCTGATGGCATCTGGTTCAAGGCAGGTAAAAATTTGGTTCAGGTGAAAGGGAGGGTTGGAGGCACCTCTGATCAGCTGCCTAGCCCTATGTGCAAAGTGCTCCACGAAACAGTGCTTTGAAAGGAGTTCATGACCTCACAATCCGCTGATGGGCAGGTCTTTGGAAGTCCTTCAAAGCACTCTCTTGCTCTGGGCTTTGAAAGGAGCTCAGCAAGACCCAATAATCAAATGATTATCAGGTCCTGAGCAGGGATCATACAAAGTTCTCTGCAAGACTTCCATGGGCAAAAAAAAAAGATCACCTCATGCCATTGTGATATCTGGTGATTGGCAGCTGGGAACCTATCATAATTGGCCCGTGAGGGGTGGGTGAGATAATGATCTGGCCCAGTGGCCAGATCCCCACCCCTGCTCCCACATTTACCTGGGAGTAAGCCCAACGTTCCTTTTTCTAACAGCAGCTCTTCTACGGATGCTGTCAGAGCTATTGTGCTGAAAAGGGACAAAATCAGATTCTTTCCACAATGAAAAGCAACACAATAATTACCCTTCATGGGTGAGAAATTCTGCTTGATCCACGGGGATTAATTTTAGTTTATTTCAAATTAACTGCCAGGCTTTAATGATTTTTAGCACATGCGGTTAATGAGGCCTGGGAGTGAGAAATCCAGGGGTCTTTGAATCGCAGGCAGAGAAAGCCCAGAAACACTTCAACCACCCACCTGTTTTCGTTCTGTAATGATCAGAAGAACGCCAAGAGTGGAGACGTGACAGTTAATTGTGAAGAATGGAACCTGCTCATAGAACCACATGCATTTCCACCGGACTTTTAACTATTTATGTATCTCACTTGTGATGGAACCAGGCAGGTAATGCCTAGGGTAAGCTGAACAACAGCCTAAATAGGCCTCAACAAGGTAATAATAATAATATAGTCGAATTATGTAACATTCTCATTTCATAAACGTTCATCATTTAAGAACATATGGCCAGCCAGATGCCTGTGAGAGGCCTGCAAGCTAGACATGAGCACAACAGCATTGGCAGTGGAGGTCAGACACAGCCATCATGGCTCGCAGCCACTGCTAGCATTTGAACGTGCTTCCAAAACTGAAGCCAAATCACATCACCTTGCTGGGTGGCTTAGTTGCTGTGCTGCTGAGATCCAAGAGCTGGTTCCGGAGTTCAAGAAAAACACAAAGTTTTAGCCGCCCTTCAATTGATTTGTGCTGGTAACAGTCAAGTTATTTGCCCCAATTTATGTGTAGTACTTCAAATTATTCTCACTGTAACTGTTATGTCTGATGAGAGGTCATTTTCAAAGTTGGAACTTATAAAAAGAAGTGCGTGTTGCAAGAATATCTAGTAGGATTAGCACTGATGTCAGCTGGACTGGGAGAAGCTTGGATTACAGAAATTTGATTGAGGACTCTGTTTCCAAGAAGGCGAAACAATTTTTCATTTCATTAAATAGGGAACGAAAACATTGACTCTTACGTGATTAATCATTATAATGTTATTTTTCAGTGAACTGGCTATCACTAAACTCACCGTATATCCTTCCTACCATGATATCATACAAAACTATAAAAATAAACACTTTGTGTTTGGGGCTGTTTCTGGTTACAAAAGGTAAACAACTTGTTTATGCCTTGCATTCATGTATTTACAGTTTGGTGGTAATATAATGGTTTGCATCAGACATCTTCAATTGGTGGGTGATGACCCACTAGTGAGTTGCAGCTGGATCCAAAATGGGTCATACAGTAACAGTATCACCGTGGAAATATGTGGCAAAGGGTTACGAAATGAGTCTCCAAACGCACGTTTGGGTTAAACATGGACCCTGGGTCTGAAAAGGTTGGAGATACCCAGTTTACATAATATTCTCCATGCCAGTTGTAATGAAAATTTGCAAGGAATTTATTAATGAATCATTTATCTGTACTTTCATTGCAACTTTTTGTATAGAATTGCCTCTATTTATGCCTGACTTACTTTCATACCTTTAATGGCCACACTGATGCTCTTGCCACCCGCAAAACCCTAGGGTACTCATGGGCGTAGCCAGGATTTTTGTTAGGGGGGCAGGCTTTTGTTGGGGGGGGTCAGAACCTCATATTTGTATTGATAGGAAAGATTTGTATTGTATAGGAAAGATTCCAGTAGACAGGTTGGGAGGCAATTCCAGCAACTATGTCAGGAAGCAATTACACAGAGTTGAGAGTTTGCAGGAGGGGGTGAGCGCATGATCTATGTCTAAGTCTGTCCAAAATTATTTGGGCCAGATCCAAGATGCAGAGGAAACGGATTGGTGCTGAGAGACCAAGATAAATTGTGTGCTCATGGAGGCTCAGCTGGAAACAACCACAGTATGTCAAGTCTGTAGAACCTGTGTATTTTAAGAAGTGTCTTTTAAATGAACACACACCCTTGTCATGATTCTTGATGTCTGCAGGAGGAAATCTATGCACAAAGATTACATGACTAACAGGTGAACACTGGAGGTAGGGAAGCTGAGTAATGTTGGAACAGGACTTACCCCTAATATGGGGCAAATGATGTAGTAATGTTGACCTACCTTACAAGCTTACCTAATAAGGATTAATTATAACACTTTAAAGCCTCATACTTGTTTGTTATATTTTAATATATGCATTTTACAGTTACAAATAGCTTCGTTATATAAGGAAGATGCTAGGGGAAGTGCAAGAACATTAAGATTCTGATAAGTGGAAGAGTCTCACCTTCTTGGAGCTAAAATAAAAAAATTCCTTCAGTAGCACCTTAAAGACCAACTAAGTTTTTATTTTGGTATGAGCTTTTGTGTGCATGCACACTTCGTCAGATACACTGAAACAGAATCCACCAGACCCTTATGTATATTCAGAGGGTGGGGGTGGGGTGATGGGAATGGGTGATGGGCTGATAGGAGTGGTAAACCTGTTGATGACTGTTAACAACTGTTAATGACTGCAATTGGTCTTGCGGGGGGAAAGCAAGGGCTGAGGTGCTAAGGAAAGCTTGATCATGTACAATGAGATAAGAATCCTATGTCTTTGTTCATTCCAGGTGGCTCCATGGTTTTAAGCTTGCTAATGAGTTGCAATTCAGAAACTTCTCTTTCCAGTCTGTTTCTGAAATTTTTCTGTAATAAAACAGCTGCTTTGAGATCTTGTATAGAATGTCCTGAGAGATTGAAGTGTTCTCCTACTGGTTTCTCTGTCTTGTGGTTCCTGATGTCAGATTTGTGTCCATTTATCCTTTGGCGTAGGGTTTGGCCTGTTTGTCCAATATAGAGAGCTGAAGGACACTGTTGGCATTCACAATGTTAGAAGATGAGCAATTAGATAGTCCTGAGATGGTATGATGGATGTTGTTGGGGCCAGTAATGGTGTTGTCCGGGTGTATGTGGCAGCAAAGCTGGCATCTGGGTTTATTGCAGGCTCTGGTACCAGTGTCCATGTTACGTCTGGTGGTTGTATTATTGTGGGTGAGGAGTTGTTTAAGATTGGGTGGCTGTCTGTAGGCAATGAAAGGTCTTCCTCCCAGAGCTTGAGAAAGAGAGCTGTCATTGTCCAGGAGAGGTTGTAGATCTCTGATGATGCGTTGTAATGTTTTAACTTGGGAGCTGTATGTGATAACTAGTAGTGTTCTGTTATTTTCTTTTTTGGGTCTGTCTTGCAGCAGGTTCTCTCTAGGTATCAGTCTGGCTCTGTTGATCTGTTGTTTAACTTCATCAGGTGGATATTTTAGTTCTAAAAAGGTTTGCTGTAGATCTCTTAGGTGAGATTCTCTGTCTGTAGAGTTGGAACAGATGTGGTTGTAGCGTAGGACCTGGCTGTATACGGTGGATTGTTTGGTATGTTTGGGATGGTAGCTAGAAGCATGTAGATATGTCAAACACACTTAGACATATATACCGTGTTTCTCCTAAAATAAGACGTGCCTCTAAAATAAGCCATGACACGATCTTTTGAAGGCCAAAAAATGTAAGACATCCCCCCAAAATAAGACGTGTTGGGGGAGCCAGCGGGACGACCCAGAGCGAGCCGGCAAACGCAGCAGCGCGCGCTGCGCCGAGCCCCAGCGCAGCGGGAGCCCCAGCACAGTGACGCGCGGAGCTCCGGCTGAACGGGTCCCAGGACCTGGCAGCGGGCGGCGTGCGAAGCCGCAGGAGCCGGCAGGAGCCGGCAGCAGCCCCAGCCGCGCCGCGCTGCACTGCGTGAACCCCAGGGACCCAGCAGCGGGTCCTGGGGCTTCGCGCGGCGCGGCACGGCTGAGGCTGCTGGCTCCTGCCGGGTCCTGCGGCTTCGCGCGCCGCCCGCTGCCGGGTCCCCGGGCTTCACGCGGTGTGGCGCGGCGCGCGAGGCCGCAGGACTCGGCAGGAGCCGGCAGCAGTCCCAGCCGCGCCGCGTGAAGCCCAGGGACCCGGCAGCGGGCTCAGCGGGCGGCGCACGAAGCCGCAGCACCCGGCAGCAACCGGCAGCAGCCCCAGCCACGCCGCGCCGCACTGCGTGAAGCCCAGGGACCTGGCAGCGGGCGGCGCGCGAAGCCGCAGCAGCCAGCAGCAGCCTCAGCCGCGCCGCACGAAGCCCCAGGACCAGGCAGCGGGCTCAACGGGCGGCGCGCGAAGCCACAGGAGCCGGCAGCAGCCGGCAGCAGCCTCAGCCGCGCTGCGCTGCGTGAAGCCCCAGGACCCAGCAGTGGGTGGCGCGCAATGCTGCAGGACCCAGCAGGAGCCGGCAGCAGCCACAGCCGTGCCGCATGAAGCCCTGGGACCCAGCAGCAGGCTCAGCGGGCGGTGCAAGAAAGCCCCGTACCATACGTAACAATAAGACATCCCCCGAAAATAAGCCGCGATGTATTTTTTTAAAAGAAAAATAAATATAAGACGTGTCTTATTTTAGGAGAAACACGGTACGTGCAAGGAAGTTACACCCAGTCAGTTTTATTAGCATGCAAAGCTTAACTAGAGCCAGTCTTCCACAAGAGAAAGTTTGTTTTCTGCGAGAGACCCTAGTGTAGGTGTGGAGAATCTTTGGCCCTCCAGAGGTGGCTGAACTACAACTCCCAGCACTAATGCTTCACACAAACTTTACAGGATGGTTTATTTTGGCACAGCACTGAGCTTATTGTTCAATAAATGTATAAGATATGGACAGAGTGGCTACATGTACCTATTTTATTAAATACATTTGTTGGCCCTTAAAGAGTTTGTTTTTCTGTCACTTTTTTAAAAAAAAATAAAGAAAGTAAACAAAATTTAACATTATTTTTTAAAAAACCCTCCATCTTCTGTTCTACCCCAAAGGGCAATCTCAGTGGAGAAGACAGTTATTATGGAAGCTAGGTAGCTGTATTACAATGACTGTCAAAATCCCGCTAAAGCAAAGTGATCTAACTGGTTGAATGCCTAGTCCAAGGATATCCTGTAATGAAAGTGGTTCATCACTGGAAAGAATAGCTGTAATATACATCACAACCTACAGAACATTAAATTAAGTGGGCTTCATTTGTAATACGTAAACTGCACCAACTATTGCTCTAACAGGATTCTGACGGCTTCTAACATGTTGGATTGATAAATATTAAAGACTATCAAGTACTAAATGGTGCTTACATTTCTGGGAGACGTAAATATATCAGTTTGTGTGATTAGTCAGCTCTTTAGAGTCAGCGGCGGATATATTTTTATATCCAACTGACAGGCACCCACCAACAAGCAACATCCATTTCTGACAACATTGTTGCTT
This sequence comes from Zootoca vivipara, assembly GCF_963506605.1. NCBI lineage: Eukaryota > Metazoa > Chordata > Lepidosauria > Squamata > Lacertidae > Zootoca > Zootoca vivipara. Next base: position 45,296,267 of record NC_083276.1, read on the forward strand.
ACTTGGGCTAATTCATAGGAGCCAACTCCTAGAGGCCAAGGTCCCTTCACACACACACACCCCAATAGAATTGCCAGCCTTGCCCCCACCCCCAGTTAATGGGAATCGCCATTCAAATGATGTGCATGTGATGCATCTTGTGATCGATTATGCAGGCCGGGAGTTACCTGAGCCCCTCAGTATTTTATTCAAGTTGGCACCTCTGGGCTGATTACATTGAAAAGACCTGCATCTGCCTTAGACAATCACATGTTGTGCCCAGTTTACATGATTTAAAATCAGAACAAGCATCCTAATTAGGAAGAGTAAGATGTCCTTCAGTTCTAAAATAAAATTTGGTGTAATGGGTGAAACATGTTACAGAAAAATGTTTGGGGCACAGCTTCAGTAAAAAAAAAAGGTACTAGTAACATCTTGAGAGCAGTTGCACTGTAAAGATACAAAAGTGTACGCAATCAGTTTGGGGAAATAAATTGTCTGAATCCAGGAAACAGAACAGGGCCATGCCACGAATGAGGCCCCTCACACACCTGTCTGTTGTGAAAGGTTTGTTTCTGGAAACTTTCCCTTTTGAAAATACGCAGATACAGGACCTGGGAAAGCTGTGGGCCCCAAATTTCAAGAGAGAGGGAGGGAGGGAGGGAGGGAGGGAGGGAGGGAGGGAGGGAGGGAGAGTGTGTGTACTTCTATGGAGGGGCAGGGGTATTAGCAAATCTGCTTGTGTCCCAGTGCATGTGTGCCTGAGAACCCATGTCTCACAGTCACAAAAGATTCACAAAATCTTCACTGGAAATGATTGTACACCACAGGCATTATTGCAATGGTCATGATTGTCTAGCTTGCATTGGGGAATTTAGCAATAATCACACCATTGTTATAATTAGAATAGTTATTCACAAAAATAGCTTAAAGGGGAGTTCTTAAAAGGTTTTTAATATTGTGAATTGTAGTTATAGAAGGATAACATGCTTGATGGTCACACATGGCATAAGCCACCCGCCCCATGTATCCTGGACTATACACTTTGACTGTCATATTAACCCCTGGAAGGCAGTAGGGCTTAATGGAAAGGGGAGGCCAGCATTGCAATCTACAGCTATGCCAACCAGGGCAGAACCAGCGAGGAAGAAGAAATAACTCTTCGCTGTGTCAGCTTCCAGGCTCACAAAACCAAGAGGTAGGCAAGGTCTGAAGCATGCTGAAAACATTGGTTGATAATGCAGAGACAAGGCTCTTGATATAGGCAGCAGAAAAGGTATCACACCAGGGCCAGCCCAAGACATTTTGGCACCAGAGGCGAACCACAAAATGCCCTCACCTCAGGCAGGGAAGAAGGGGTGAGTGAATAAAAAACAAGGGGGTGATGATGATCTACATCCCGATTTACATCGGGAACAAGGGTGGAAGGGGGCCAGCAGTGCCTTTTACTCATCAAGATGCTGCTGTAGAAGCAGGACTTTGGGGGGGGGGGGCTGTGGAGGTGGCGGCAGATCTGGCCTTCAAAGAGCACACTGCGGTGGCAGGTGATACATTCTTAGAAGCTGGGTCCCCTGCCCTGTACCACGCCTATTGTCACCAGGGAGCTCAAATATCATAAATCAAAATGCAAATATAGAAATGATTGCTATAGTGTATATAGAAAAAAAATACCTGCCTGTAATGGGGAGGACGGCGGCCATGTGACCTGTGTAGGTCTGTTCAGCCTGCTGCCCAGGTGCTCTGATAACTGTTGATGGGCTTGTTGTTATTTACAGGTATCTTAAAACCATACTTGGTCTGGACATCACTTCAAAAGAGGGCTGTCCTCTTGTCAAGTGCAAACAGTAAAGTACAAACAATATGAAGGTGCTGGTTTGGTCATGCCTGCTTCTTATATTTAACTGATAAAGAGAACAATGCCTGCTCTGTTTTAAGCTCCGGCTTCCTCACACCCTCCAGACCGAGATTCAGATAAGGCCGCTTACAGCCAGGGCTGTCCCAGGTGGTATCACAGGAGCTTTAAATATATGGTGTGAATGTGCCCTTTGACACTGCTATAAGGAAAGAATGTCTTTCATTCACATTTTTTCCCTGTTGCAGAATCATAGAATTGTAGAGATGGAAGTGACCACAAGGGTCATCTAGTCCAACCCCCTGCCACACAGGAATCTTCTGCCCAATGTGGGGCTCAAACCCACAACCCTGAGATTAAGAGTCTTATTGCTCTACCAACTGAAATAGCCCAGGTCCTAAGCGTTAAATTACTCTGAAGAGAAATAAGCATAGCATTTATTTGTTTGTTTGTTTGTTTGTTTGTTTGTTTGTTTTTTATTTATTTATTTATTTATAAAACGATAAGCTTGCTTCAAGCACCATGGAGACCTGACCATTAACATTTGGTGAATAGTCATTTGTATTCACCCAGTTCCTATATCTTATCTCTCATTCTCACGAAACTAGTGCACAGGAACAACATATTGTACCACATTTATACTCATATATTTGGTTATAGTTTCTGTTCAAAATTTAAATAGTCCTGCAAGCTCCCCTTTGAAGATGCAAGAGCTACATATATTATTATTATTATTGCTACTGCTATTACCCACCCTTTACCCTAAGGTCACAGGACAGGTTACAACAATTAAAACTACTCAAACATCTCACCTACATGGAAACATAGAAAGCTGCCTTATAGAGAGTCAGCTCACTGGTCCATCAAACTCAGTATTGTCTACACCAGGCATCCCCAAACTGCGGCCCTCCAGATGTTTTGGCCTACAACTCCCATAATCCCTAGCTAACAGGACCAGTGGTTGGGGAAGATGGGAATTGTAGTCCAAAACATCTGGAGGGCCGAAGTTTGGGGATGCCTGATCTACACTGACTGACAGGGTTTCAAAGAAGTATTTTCCAGCCCTGCATGGAGATGCCAGGGGTTGAATGTGGAGCTTTCTGCATGCAAAACATGTGCCTCTGCCACTGAGCTACAGCCGATCCCCAAATGCTCTCCTTATAATCACCCAGGTATCAGTTATTCATCCATATGCTGATCAACTAAAAAAGGGAAGGGGCGCAGTTTGACACACACAGCTAAAGCTCTAATTCACTGGGGACATTTGGTTACCTGTGAACAACATTTATATGGTGACTCAGTAACAAGCAGTCTGTTGAAATACTATTTAAAAAAAACACCAACCACCTTTCACAAGAGGTTTAAAATCAATATCGGCAGACTTCTGCTGCAATTACACTGATAAGATGAAGATAGTAGCTAGGGGACTGTTTCAGGAAGAAACTGGTGAAAGATTATACACCGCTCCAACATTATTAGCAGAGTCAGTACGCTACCACTAATTAGAGCCGTGAGCTCTTGTTCCAAAGCCGACTTTGACCGATTTAAAAATGGCATCACTCCCTTTTTCTTATAAGGGAAGCAGCCTGAATTAAGAGAATTCAAATAGAGGAAAGGTGAGCGAGAAGCACGGGAGGCATTTTCAGCTTGCAAGGTAAAAATCACATCTCCTCCTCAAAATTTTCAATACCATGGAATAATTTCAGTTCATCCAAATGCTACCCAATGTAACGCCATGTGTTCAGTTATCCTAATTGAGTTAATTTACAATTGGAGGAAGTGTTCACTTAAGAGGCAACACCTCCTTTCTTTGTTACAATTAATAGCAATTGCCACACTCTATTCAAGCTGTCAGTAAGAAAGACAGTTTGCCATAAACATCTGTTTCCTTTCATTTGTACAGACATCTCTAAACAGCTCTGTTCCTTAGCCTAATGCACAACTACGTTAGGACTTCTACAGCAGAGCCAAAGAGGGGATCCTAGAAGAAAAGGTCAACATAAGATACGCAGTTCTATAGTGATGATTCACAGATCACTTACACAGGAGTAATCTGGCATATTTCAATAGCATTACAACAGCACAGCTGGCCTCCAAATTGTCCTTCTGTTCAGTTAGTTTCCACTGTTACTCAGAACTACTATCAACAGGCCATAAGCCTAACCTTACTTACCCATTGATTTCAATAGGGCTTACTTCAGAATACGATGGCACTGTTAGTTAATGAAACCAAATCCTTATTTCAATAAGCTATTCGTAGCATTGCCATATATTTGTTGTTGTTGTTTAGTTGTTGTGTCCGACTCTTCGTGACCTCTTGGACCAGCGCACACCAGGCACTCCTGTCTTGCACTGCCTCCCGCAGTTTGGTCAGACTCATGTTCGTAGCTTTGAGGACACTGTCCAACCATCTCGTCCTCTGTCGTCCCCTTCTCCTTGTGCCATATACTTAACCACCAATAAAGCCCAATCAGCAGTACAAATTCTCCTGAGGCAAAAGCTTGTCTATATCAGCCGTCCTCAACTTGGTATCCTCTGGATATTTTGGATGGCAACTCCCAGGAGTCCCAGCCAGCGTGACTTGAGGCTGAGGAAAAGTATAGTGCAAAACATCTGGACAACACCAAATTCACTGAGGCTGATCAATATTATCCTGCCAAGTGATAAGGAAGATTTTGCCATTTACCAACTGTGTGTGTGTGTCACGAAATGGTCAGTTATACATTCTCAATCTTAGGCCACAAAAAGAAACATTACTACCAAAAATAACAGCTATACAGATTGCATGCATGCATCATCTTTCTTTGATATATGCTTTATTTTATCTATATCCAGGGCTTTTTGTTTCCAGCCAGAACTCAGTTCCAGCATGTCTCAGGTGGGCACCATTGCCATTATAAGAGAACAAGAGAGGTGTTCATGGTGAGTTCCGGCACCTCTTTTCCTAGAAAAATAACACAGTTTATATCCCACCTTCCCAGCACATCATGAAACTCAACTGGGGCCCAATCAAAACTGGCATCAGCAGAGGAATAACACATGACATTACTGACCCCTCCACCCTAAGTACATAGAGGGTTGCATTCAGCATGGTGGATCAAAAGCTACGTAAGCCTTGTGTAGGAGAAATCGGAAAGTATTGAGGACTGGCTGTTTCCATTTTTATCTAATGTTTCAGCTGAGGATTTTCATACTGTGCAGGAGACATCAAAACGAGAGAAGATTGGGTTGTAATTCAGCAGCTCTTCCTCGACTTCCATTTCAGGGAGCGAAGACCAGGGATACAGTCACATGCACACACATTTGGTGTAGATAAGTTACAGTTGTCTTGCAAGAAGGCTATACAGTACCGTGGTGCTTCGGGTTACAAACGCTTCAGGTTACAGACTCCGCTAACCCGGAAGTAGTACCTTGGGTTAAGAACTTTGCTTCAGGATGAGAAAAGAAATCACGTGGTGGCAGCGCAGCAGCAGCAGCAGGAGGCTCCATTAGCTAAAGTGGTAGCTCAGGTTAAGAGCAGTTTCAGGTTGAGAATGGACCTCCGGAACGAATTAAGTTCTTAACCAGAGATACCAGTGTACACAGTCCTTGAGGTGGAGAGAGAAGGGTTTCGCCTGGCTTAGGAGCTTACTCCAGTCTGGAACTCTGCACCGTTCTTGCGGAGCATACGCCACAGATTAAGACAGGTGTGGGTGGGTGTACGACGTACACACACCCTCTGGTCTACTCTGCTAGCAGCTCTCAAAGGTTTCTGACCCACATCCTTTCACTGGAGACGTGAGTTGCCAAGGGCTCAACTCTGGGCCTTGTGTGTACTCTGAGCTATGTTCTCCTTCATAGTTAACGCAAAGGCTGTTCAAAATCAGTGAGCTCATGTGATCCTTGACTGGTGCTTTAGTGCTTAAAAATCAGGCAGGAAATAACTTTTCCTACCACAAGGCATCTCCTTTGTCACACCAGCGGACAGACAAGTATTTTTGGACTCAGAGAGGTGCTAGCTGCATACCGAAACCCTTCCAAACCACTGCCCCCATACAAACAATTCAGTCTGTGCAACATCCTCCATGTGTGCACATGTAGACATCTTCTTGATGGACTAATGGTCCCATTAACTCTCTGGCATATCTTCTAGCTTTGATGGTCTGAAATGAGAGCAGTATTTGGATTTATGTCTTTACCTCAAATGCCTTCTTCGCTTTCCTTGTAATCATTTTCTATGTTAGTTGCCGGAGGTTATACATTCTCCTGTGTTCCTCATTTGCCTTCTATTTATTTGAGGGTTTTTGTTGCTGCTAGCTTGATTCAAAAGAGTCTTTCTCAGTGCCCTGCTTAGCCATGTGTTCCTTTCTATACTGAATTGTCTTTTTGGGGGGGGGGATTAAATATTTATGCTGAGCCTCTTATAATAGTTTTAGATTGCAAGAGGCAGTTCTGCTTTGTATCTGGCCCTTTTAATTGGCTCTAATTAGCATTTTCATTCATTAACTCCAGTTCCTCTTGAAGCCTAATGTTACTGTGGTGGCTATTTGTTTGCATTTTCCAGTATCTGTCCTTCTGCCCTCTTACAAAAATACAAGCACATTTGTAGTCATCATCACTGTGCTCCATTTACATTTTAAAAAATGGCAACCTCTCATCATGCGGCTTTCAGTGCTACCACTGACTAAAGTGTAGTCATTGATGGTATTTAAAGCACTCTCCACATTGTACATAGAGGTGACATTTGCACAGTTAACATAAACAAAATTTAAAATCGCCCATTAAACTGTGTGCAGTGCATTTGTAACCTCCAAAGCTCCCCCTATGATTTTTGAATCTCTGTTCCACAGTCATAGCAATTAAAGATATACCATTAACTTTTATCCACTTGGGCATTAACTTCTACTCCTCTTCTTGGTAAATGTTAGTCTAACTCAGGCATCCCCAAACTGCGGCCCTCCAGATGTTTTGGCTTACAACTCCCATGATCCCTAACTAACAGGACCAGTGGTCAGGGATGATGGGAATTGTAGTCCAAAACATCTGGAGGGCCGAAGTTTGGGGATGCCTGGTCTAACTGGTATGTTCTCCTAGAGACATTTCAAGCAATGCTTACTTCTGCTCCTGTGCTGACCATCACAGAAGGTGCATGCGAGTGAGCAAACATAAAACATGAGAGCTGGGAGAATGGGCATTTCCATGGTCTAAGCAGCTGGAATATTGTTCATCTGAAGTTATATCTCCTGGCACAAATCCTCTGTTTACTTCACACAGAATGGTGGCTGGGAGAACTTATGTAAACAAAGACATCAGCAAAAGGCGAAAGATTTATACTATCTGAAGAGAAACTTAGGATAACATGTCATGTATCTGATGGACTGTGTTCCAAGGAAATGCATGCCATTATAAATTTGTTAGTCTTCAAATGTGCCACTAGACTCTCTATTATTTTTACTTCTATGAGGCTATTGTAGAAATTGTTATCAAGAAATTCCTGCTACTGAGGATGTTGAAGGAGAGTGGCTTATTGAAGATGGACACAGTTACAGCTGAAGAAGTTTATTTATTGAGAATAAGGGTCTTCTCTTCCTGGCTTAGTGAATGAAAGGAGTCCAGCCTGCTGGAGGTATTAATAATAATAATAAATTTTTATTTATACCACGCCCTCCCCAGTCAAAACCGGGCTCAGTGCGGCTAACACCAATAAAATTACAATAAAACATAAAAAGCAATTAATTAAAATACAGATTAAAATACAATATTAAAATTTAAAATGCAGCCTCATTTTAAGTAGTCCATAAATCCAAACCATGAGGGAGGAAAACACAGGGGTCAGACTAAGTCCAACCCAAAGGCCAGGCGGAACAGCTCTGTCTTGCAGGCCCTGTGGAAAGATGACAAATCCCGCAGGGCCCTGGTCTCCTGTGAAAGAGCGTTCCACCAAGTTGGGCCCTGGCCCTAGTAGAGGCCAATCTAGCCACCTTATGGCTCGGGATCTCCAGAATATTGCTGTTTGTGGACCTTAAGGTCCTCCATGGGGCATACCAGGAGAGGCGGTCCCGTAGGTACGAGGGTCCCAAGCCGCATAGGGCTTTAGAGGTCAAAACCAGCACCTTAAACCTGATCCTGTACTCCACCAGGGAGCCAGTGCAGCTGGTAAAGCACTGGATGAATGTGAAGTATGAAATGGACAAACAAACATCTCCATATGTTATTATTCTAATATCTTGGTACTTTGGCCATTCCCTCATTTGATGGAGAGTGTGTCAATTATCTCACTAGCCTCAAATGTTTTCTGCTGTGTTGACCCACCTCTCAGACACATTGGAATTCTGCTTCATAAAATGGAATTTTGACTGGTGCCTGAACAGCAGAACTCTGCTCCAGGGAAGACTTGTGGCATTGTTGTCTTCTTACGTTTTTAATTGTATTGATTTTACATAGTTCCTAAGTCACCTTGCGGAGCCTAACTGACAGAAAGGCAAATATTTTATGTCATCCCTCCAAGAACGGTTTTGAAAGCTCCAAAACAGAAGCAGCTTCTTGCTGTGTTTTTAAATTTGGAAAGAGGAGATTTTGTGATAAGAGTTCTGGTCCTAAATCAAAATCCCAAAGCACATGCTTACGTTCTCTTCCGGGTCAGAGCTCTGCTTCTTGCAAATGTTCATAGAATCACCCGGCAAAGTTTACTGACTCTGAAATCTGCCAAGGAAGGAAGGGGATCGCCAAAGGGCACTCTGGATCTGGCCACAGAGCCACAGAGTGCATTGACAAGCGTAAGAAGAGTGCCTTGGGATATGTGCATGGTGCTTTTCTGAATCATCTGAACCAGTTTCCACATCCATGGGGCTCAGGGAAGGCTAACCAATTGTTTTGGACCTGGCCTCATGTTACAAATTAAGCATCAAAATATAAGAATTACATAAGATAATGCATCTCCTTCACAGCCTAGTTACCCAGGAGGAGGAGGAGGAGGAGAGGACTGCAGGTCACTTTCTGAATAGTTGCATAAGCCAGATTGTTGTAGTACTGTGGCTTGTAAAAATAATTAAATGCTTGCTAGAAGGGGAAAGGGCACTGCTCCAATAGCCCAATAAAGCAGTTGCTTAGCTAATAAAATAAACACCACTAATGTAAACTGCTGCCAACCAATTTGTAAACTGTTAATGTTCAGTACTCTGGAGCCTGTCTACAGCTGGCATGGTCCAGTGGAAAAAGTATGTGAGTTAGAAGCTGAAAAATCTGGTTTCAAACTCAGGCTCTGCAATTGTCTCACTTGAGTATTGGCTGCCTTTGGCAAATTATTATCTTTCTATAGATAGGAATACAGGATTGTGAAATTAATTGGTGTTAGTTTGCCTCCAATAGAGACACTTTATGCCGCTCGAGTCAGGTAGAGAGCAGAGAGAATTGCTGTAGAGACCCTTCGCATCCTGGTCATCACCTGTTTGATTTACTCCCATCCGGACGTCGGTACAGGACTCTGTATACAAAAACGTCTAGGCACAGGAATAGCTTTTTTCCTTGCGCCATCAAATTGTTGAATCTGTAGTTGTGGGCGGAAGGGAGGCCGGTTGGTGGTATGGAGTCTTTTTGCTGTGCTGTTGTATTGTGAGGGGAATAGTGTTTGTATGAGGTATGTTCCCCTCCCCTTTACATTGCAATGTAGTCGAAGCAAAATTCCAAGTATGGTTGATACTTGGGCCAATAAATTATTCTATTCTATTCATTTTGGTGCATATACACATTCCTCATAGTTCCATCACATTCTCGCTGCAACTTGGGACCAAAAAGAAAAATCATCTCCCCTGACAGGTGGTCCTGTCTCTTCCTGGAGTGTGCGCAGCACTCTCTCACAAGGTTCCCCAAAACATATATGCCTTCCTCTGTCCCCACAACCCTGCACATCATAATTCTGCAAAAATTTTGCTAAGCCCTGCAGTTGAGGCTTTTTAAAAAATGAAAAAAAGACCCATGCATATTTCAACACTAATCACAATTGGACAGCAACAGATCTTGTCAACAATACCACAACTCATTACATATTACACACATACACATTTATATTTTCGCCATTAACCGTTGGAGATAACTCATGGTCTGCTGCAGTCTTAAAAAGAGATACAGCAGAGGAGGATAGATACCTGTATTTACAGTATTTAACACAAAGCAAAGTTACTTACTCTGTAGGTCCAGAACAGGAGGCTGCTTATTGATGAACAGAATAAAATTCAACTACGTTGGGAAATGAAAGTAACCACAATAACATGCTAGAGAGTCCAACTCATTAACCGTTGGAGACAATATTTAACTCTATAAATACCAAGTGCTACAGTTTGTTTAGCCCTGTCTCCACAGGCTGGTTTTCTGCTCAAAATCATGCTTCCCCCACATCCAGCAAGCTGCAGGGGAAAATATATGAGTAGCTCGCTGTATCTTTGGTTACAGGTAGGTAGCCGTGTTGGTCTGGATCGAAGTAAAATAAAAAAATTCCTTCAGTAGCACCTTAAAGACCAACTAAGTTTTTATTTTGGTATGAGCTTTCGTGTGCATGCACACGAATCTGAAGAAGTGTGCATGCACACGAAAGCTCATACCAAAATAAAAACTTAGTTGGTCTTTAAGGTGCTACTGAAGGAATTTTTTTATTTCGCTGTATCTTTGTTACCTATGGAGTGTGTGTGGTGGTGGTGGGGAATCTGGGGAAAGATTGAGTTAAGGGGGGGGTGGCTGAAAGAAAAAATTTGGAGCAACCATTCTTCCCCTCCACTATTTTTCTTCAGAATTGCCTTGTAGGTGGTTACTTCCGAGAAAAAATAAAATGCTGGGATGAAACACAACTTATGGCTGAGTAGAACATGTAGTTGGGCCCTACTTTGGTCTGCCTTTTAAAAAAAAACATTGTAATTTTTGGAGGCTTTGATCCAAGAGCACAGCACATCCAAATAAATGCTAGGGGAGAGGAAGAGAGAGCTACATGTGCAGATTCAGGTCACCATCCTTCCAAAGATGAAACCAACCGGTGTAATTTAATATTTAATCTATTCTCTGGCTCATCTCCCCCTTTGTTTTAGTGTGTTGTCTTGATACAGTTCAGCAGAGGGGAGAACCAGGAAGTGAAGCTGAGCAGCTCTCTCGCCTGAACTGCTCTCTAGATAGCACTCTGATACAGAAAGAGACAGGGCTCAAGAGAATATATAAATATCTTATAAAGCATCGCAACACTCAATAATTAATTTCCAGCAAGAAGAAGCTTTTATTTCAACAATACATGGGTGCAAAAAAGAAAAAAAAGAGAGTGCTTTAATTCCACATCTGCTGCCACATTACCCCTGACCTGACCCCAAACTAAGAGAGAAAATGGAAGAGCCCCAACTTAAAAAAAAAAATTCCCTGCAGCTGAAAATATTAAATGTATTTTTTTCTAAGCATTTATACCCCATGGTTCAGTCAGAAAAGCACTGAGAGTGGCTTACAAATCAATAAAAACAACAGAGTCCTTTCCCTCAGGCTTAAAAAATGGCACAAAAGGGAGGAAGTGATGGGGAGGGAAGAGGAAAACAAGCAAACTCTGGCATCAAATTCTTAATGCTACAACGTTCTTATAATGACCAGCTTGGATTGAAACAGGCTATATGCAAAAAGTTCAAAAAACAGCCTTGGTGGGCAAACATTCCTTGAAGTGGCTATAAATGCAGCCAGACGTTATTGACCTTACAGAGTAGAGTCTTGGCCTCTGGGGTCCTAGCTGGAATCTGCCAGCTTCTTGTTTCTCCTGTCATGGCAGGTAAAGGTAAAGGGACCCCTGACCATTAGGTCCAGTCGTAACCGACTCTGGGGTTGCGGCGCTCATCTCGCGTTATTGGCCAAGGGAGCCGGGGTACAGCTTCCAGGTCATGTGGCCAGCATGACAAAGCTGCTTCTGGCGAACCAGAGCAGCACACGGAAACACTGTTTACTTTCCCACCGGAGCGGTACCTATTTATCTACTTGCACTTTGACGTGCTTTCGAACTGCTAGGTTGGCAGGAGCTGGGACCGAACAACAGGAGCTCACCCCGTCACGGGGATTCGAACCGCCAACCTTCTGATTGGCAAGCCCTTGGCTCAGTGGTTTAACCCAGTGGAGGTAATCTCCACTAAAGCTCTGTGGTTGAGCATCTGCTTTGCAGCCAAAAGGTTCCATGTTCATTCCTGGCATTTCCAGGTAGGCCTAGGAAATATTCCTGTATGAAATCTTGGCAGAAGCTGCTTGGACTATAAACACTACTGAGCTAGATGGAACAATGGTCTGGCTTGGTAGAAAGCAGCTTCTTACATTCCTAACACCAATCCTCCTCTATTTGTGCAGTACAATCCCCTCCTGCACCACTGCTTTTCTGTCAAGCCATAGTTTGCCATTGCATCCAAACTGGACAAACCACGACTTGCACAACCATAGTATTCCAGATTCAGGTAGGTCTGACGCAGTCGAAATATATAAAAAAATTGTCCACTAGCACCTTAGAGACCAACTAAGTTTGTTCTTGGTATAAGCTTTCATGCGCATAGTATTTCAGTTCAACTTATAATGCCAAACTACAGCTACAAACCTGGAAGTGCTGGAGAATGTGAGAAGGGAAAGGGAATACGTAAACCCTGATGCTCGTTTGTGTAATTCCAAACCACGTTTTGGGTGATACATCTTAACTGAGACCGTGTTTTCTGAGTGCATGTTCTGGAAGTTGGGCAATAGGCGAGAGTGGAGGAGAAGATAACAGCATTGTTCTGTATACCCTGGAAATAACTACTCAATATTTAGACTACCAGTCAGCCACTTAATAATTTGTTTCATGGCATAAAAAAGTCACTGAATATACAAACATCTCCTCATTTTAACTATTTCTGAGTTTTCTTTTACAGAGCTTGTCTCAGACAGCAAAGGAACAAAATGCTCATTGATTTGTAGTTAGCATCTGTTTTGTCAGCAGTAATTTGAGATTTATATACTGAATGCTGAGCTGAAGTAAAAAGCATTTATTTGGACCAGATCCCAGTATTAGTTAAGAATACTTAATGTCAGTGATAGAGTAGTTCCCTGGAAAAAAAAATGTTTAGCATCACATGTTAACCTAATGGCACAAGCTCAGCTGTCAATCCAGAAACTGCTCACTTGTGGCTTCTACTTCAAGGTGAAGTGCTACGTTGCTACTGAGTCACAACCAGCAGCTGAAACCCACAGATTACAACTGAGGATAATTCCAGATCTGTGTGTGGTGAAGCAAAGCAGAAGCTTCGTTTCAAATGAGTTCTCAGCACTGTTCAAAACTAGCTAGGCATCGGGCACATTTTGCAACTGGTGTGGGTATAATTGCGACCATGTGGAGCTCTCTGAATGCCAGACTGGCGACCAACATCTCCATCTGGCTGGCCCCTCCAGCCTTCTTAAGCAGGTAAGCAGAAGAGCTTATTTATTGTATTTATATCCCAAACAATCCAAGGAATGGTTGTTTATTTAAGGGTAATAAAAGTGATCCCTGTTCACCTCACAGAGCTACAATTCTCAGAGTGGTCTAACGGTCATCCCCTCTTCCCAGGAATTGTAGCTCTGTGAGAACAGAGGTCTCTCAAACTCAACGGCCAGGAGATGGCCTTTTTATTATTACCCACCCAGTCTTTTTAGCACGTAATATCAACTGGCTCCATGATGATTTTATCCTACCTGCTGTTCTATGCTGAACCTTTTATGCCATTGTTACTTTTAGCATGGTTTACAAGCAGCAAATAGCTATAACAATAATAACAGTATTAACTGCAGCCTTTGGCAGGCTCATGGGCTCCTGAAGTTTTGGACTACAACTCCCATCAGCCTCAGCCAGTACAGACATCACCCGTGGCTGATGGGAACTGCAGTCCAAGGCATCTGGAGGACACCAGGTTGGCGAAGCCTGGTTTATAGTAGCAGCAGCTTATTATGACTATTGCTGGTGTTTTCTTACTATAGTGCAACACTGTCGTAAACACTGTTCCTAAAATCATTCAAATAAATCAATGTAAAATTGGAAAGGGAATCAGTTTGACTTTCCAGCTCAGGCATGAAAATACCACTGGACACTGTTCAATGTACTGTTTAATTAAGCAGCAGCATCCAAAAGTCTCCCAGCCATTACATTATCCATCAGAAAGATTACAAGTAAAGTTATACATTTCATTCCTGGCACCATCAACTGAAGGTGGGGGGGACGGACAGAAAGCTCTGGCATTCAAATTAGAAATACATATTTGAATGCCCTCTTTCAACTACTTAGCTTCTCTTCAATAGTTAAGCTATTTCACCCATAACTGTGTCTTTCCCCTGTGTGCCATGCAGCATAATCTTATACAGGTTTACTTGGACGCAAGATCCACTGTTTTCAGAGATGCTTACCCACAGGACTGCAGGCTGAAGATCTAAGCACATTACCAGGAGTAGGTCCCATTAACTCCTGTACGGAGATACTACCGTAACTTGCTTTCATATAAATAACTCTGTTCTCTTCCAACAGTCTGGATTTGAGCCAAGGACGTAGGCATTCAACTATCTCCACTTACCATGTTTAAAATAAAACTATTTCATTTTAGTTTGTCAGTTTTCATTCCAAAAACATATGAACAAATCCATCAATGCTTAAAAGGAAGCACTGCCTGCCTACCTTACCAGGTATGCAATGGAGTGGGGCGAATTAAAATAGAACGAGAAATGGAAGAAGTCCGTGCTGCACTTCCTTCATATTCCATTTAGGAAAGAATCTCAACTACTCCTGCTTGAAACCCCTGGGGAGTCCTCATCAACCTGACATGTCTTAATTTGAGCTTGTTTTCCAGGTCACTGGCTTCCACTCTCGCCGCTTCTCCATTTTAAAAACTCTTAGTAAAAGAAGCGCAAGATCCACCCAAAACAATTTCTCTAAATATGCAACAATTTCCCAGGAGCAAAGATGGCACTCTTGACTCACTAAGAGAAGGAAGCATGACCTGACTGACATCCATGCCTTGTTGTCTCTCTGGAATTGTGAATATGTCACAAGGCCAAGTGCATGCCTCATGCAGGGATGTGACTGGCTTATGGATCATATCCCACACTCCCCTAAAGCATTGATGTGATAAGCAAAACATGCCCTGGCAAATTCTTTATGTGGTTTTCACAGCACATTTTCAGAGTAACTAATCCCCTTCCCTCCCTTTCTGATCATCACCACAAAATTGTGAGTTGAGCTGGTATTAATGCAAATTATATAGGAGTTAGTAGACAACATATAGTAGATTGGGATACCCTTTCTGATACCATGACTGTAAGGGGGAGGGCTTATAGGGAACAGCCTCCCCTCATCAGGTCGAGTTCTTCGCAGAGCAGCAAGTCCAGTAGCCAATCAGATTACAGGAATCAGGAAGTAGAGAGGGAGGAGAGAGGCTCTGACAGCATGAGAGAGCCTCAACACTGAGTAGAGAAGGAAGCAGCTAGGAAGGAAATGACGGGATTGGCCACTGGAGAGCAGTCAGAAGGACGGCCCTCCCCCCCCCACACGCCTGAATTGATGCATACGGCACCCTGTAGGGTGAGAGGGAGGCGCTTTGGGGTTCCCAAGCTGTTATGTTGGGCGCGAAACAGAAAGAAGCCATTGCAAGGTTCTGACTCGGACTAAGCAGACATGTTTTCCAGACTCTTTGCACTGTAAATAATATGCACAATAAAGACACCTTAAAGACAAGGAGGTGTGGAGTGTCGTTACTCAAGAGTAACCACAAGAACCTCTGACAATGACCTAAGAGCATAAGAGTCCTATTGGATCAGGCCAAAGGCCCATCTGACATCCTGTTCTCACAGTGGCCAGCTGGGTGCCTATGGGATGCCCACAGGCAGGAACCAAATGCAACAGCACTCTCCCCACTTGCAATTTCCAGCAACTGAGATTCAGAAGCATACTGCCTCCAACAGGGGAGGTGGAGCAGAGCCATTGTGGCTTGTAGCCATTGACAACCTTCATGGATTTGTCTAATCCCCTTTTAAAGCCATCCAAGTTGGTGGCCATCACTACCGTGTTTCTCCTAAAATAAGACAGGCCTTAAAAATAAGCCATGGCAGGCTTTTCATGAGTCGAATTAATATAAGACATACCCCGAAAATAAGCCATACCGGGTAGTGTTGGGAGCAGGCTGCGTGAAGCCCAGGACCCGGTGGTGGGCGGCGCGTGAAGCCGGCAGGAGCTTCAGCAGCGCCGCATCGCGCAAAGCCGGCAGGACCCAGCAGCAGCCTCAGCCAGCGGCTGCGTGAAAGCCGGGACCCGGCGGCGGGCGGCGCGCGAACCCGCAGGAGCCGGCAGCAGCCTCAGCCGGCTGTGTGAAGCCCGGGACCCGGCGGCGGGCGGCGCGCGAAGCCGCAGGAGCCGGCAGCAGCCTCAGCCGGCTGTGTGAAGCCCGGACCCGGCGGTGGGCGGCGCGCGAAGCCGGCAGGAGCTTCAGCAGTGCCGCATCGCGCGAAGCCGGCAGGACCCAGCAGCAGCCTCAGCCAGCGGCTGCGTGAAAGCCGGGACCCAGTGGCGGGCGGCGCGCGAAGCCGCAGGAGCTGGCAGCAGCCTCAGCCGGCTGTGTGAAGCCCGGGACTCGGCGGTGGGCGGCGTGCGAAGCCGGCAGGAGCTTCAGCAGGGCCGCATTGCGCGAAGCTGGCAGGACCCAGCAGCAGCCTCAGCCAGCGGCTGCGTGAAAGCCGGGACCCGGCAGCGGGCGGCGCGCGAAGCCGCAGCAGCCGGCAGCAGCCTCAGCCGGCTGTGCGAAGCCCGGGACCCGGCGGCGCGCAAAGCCGGCAGGAGCTTCAGCAGCGCCGCATCCTGCGAAGCCGCAGGACCCGGCAGCAGCTGTCAGCAGCCTCAGCCAGCGGCTGCGTGAAGCCCAGGACCCGGCGGCGGGCGAAGCCGCAGCAGCCGGCAGCAGCCTCAGCCGGCTGTGTGAAGCCCGGGACCCGGCGGTGGGCGGCGCGCGAAGCCGGCAGGAGCTTCAGCAGCGCCACATCGCGCGAAGCCGGCAGGACCCAGCAGCAGCCTCAGCCAGCGGCTGCGTGAAAGCTGGGACCCGGCGGCGGGCGGCGCGCGAAGCCGCAGGAGCCGGCAGCGGCCTCAGCCACGCCGCGTGAAGCCCTGGGACCCGGCAGCAGGCTCAGCGGGTGGCGCAAGAAAGCCCTGTACCATCCTTACCGGTAATAATGCTGTACCCTACTTAGGTAAAAAAAAAAATAAGACATCCCCTGAAAATAAGCCGTGTTGTGTTTTTTGGGAGGAAAAATTAATATAAGACGTGTCTTATTTTAGGAGAAACACGGTACATCCTGTGGGAGCGAATTCCATGATTTACAGTAACTATATGAAGAAGTACTTTCTTTTGTTCTTGTTATCCCTGTAGAAATCCTCCAAATCACCACTTTCAATACAGGAAGCAATGTGTTCAAATGAGGCAGTGTTGCACCCAGTCTGGGGTGAGGCCTGCTGAAGCCCAGCCACTGTACTCACCAAAAACCATCCCCACAGGACAAACTGAGAGGTGGGGTTTCCACATTCCACAAGATGCACTGCTATTTGACAGTCAAGTTGGCACTGGAGGGGAGACTGACCAAGGCCGTCTTCTGAGAACAAACAAATGCTGTGGTTGAAATTGAACTGATGGCCCACAAACATCTGCATAGTCAAAACACGGAGTGCTGGATGCATTTGCCAACCAGGAAAGACTATAGCTTTGGAAAAGAGCTGTAGTGCATTTGCCTTGCGTGCAGGATGTCCCAGGTTCAATCCCCACCACCTCCAGATTGGGTGGGAATGGTCCCTGTCTGAAGCCCTGGAACGCTGCTATCAGAGGAGACAATACTGAGCTATGGTCTGACCCAGGACAAGGCAGCTTCCTATGTCACTTCTGGTACTGGAATTAATTGCAGCCTGAAATTCTTTTGTTGCAACTGTGGGGTAGAAACAGAAATTCTATTCTTGGTTGAGTTGAGTTTTAGCCTTGGCATTCTTTCACCCTCCCCAGCCATTTGATTCCAGCCAGGCACCAAGCTATTCTATGAACTCAGCACATTATTTTCCTCACCAAAGTGTGCAATGCTGGTGCAAATCCCAGCTGATCTGAAATTTCTCCATTGACAGATTCAAAGCAGACTGTCTTATCCATCTGAAACAGCAACGGGGATTTACATAGAGTAAAACTGCCTCCTAGCTACTTTTAAATCCCTCTTGGCATATTACCTTCCTCCAACCAGTTCTGATATAGCACTGTCATTAAGTCAGATAGCTCTAATCCTTCAATTTTTATATACCTTTGATTCCCCATTCACTTGCATCTTGTATCTTCTTTGCAGTGGATTTAGCTTCAAGTCCCTAGCCCCCATATCTCATTTTTGATGTTCCTCTTCTCCTCATTGCTTAATCCTAGTAATTCCAAGGCACTCTCTTCTCACTCTCTTCCTCACAGCACAATGCATAAACACAATTTCCCTCATACGCTCCCGTGGGGGTCTATAACAGGAAATATGCACTGACCTTCCAACTATTATTTATAATATATATTCATTTGTCACTTGTGCAGCGTGATCAGTAATTAAAAAAATAGCATGTGTGTGTTACATGTCAAAATATTTCCCATTTCTATTTTCATGCTGAAATTGGGAGTCTGAAGTGGGAGGATCCTGGGAGATTGCAGGGGCTGCCTCTGCAAGAAGAAACGTGGCATTTTGCAATCTTTGCAATTGTGGAAACAGCTGCTGCAATTTTTCATGAAGTTCAGAACCTGAAGTGCTCATAAGAGCAGATCACTCACATCAGCAGTTGCTTAGTCACACTGGTTATCCAACTGCACTGACTTTTAGGAGAGAAGTGAGGAACTTGTGGCCCTCTAGATGCTGTTGGCCTCTCAACTCCCATCGTCCCTGACCATCGGCCACAGTGGCTGGGACTGACAGGACTTCAGCTGGAGTCCAACAAGGGCCACAGGTCCCTCACCCATGGTTTAGAACCTTAGTGTTGTCCAGCAGCAATCCAGGCAGAAACATGAGATGCCAGAGGCACCAGCCAAGGAGTCAGATCAGGTTCAAGGATCTGAGCCAGCTGCTGGAGATATGGAGACCAGTGGGGATGTAGCTGACAGACAGTCCACAAAAAACTCCCCTAGAACCAGGACCTGTAGAGTTCTCTGAGCCTGAGGAGTCCACTACCTCATCATTCCAGTGGCACACACCAGGCAGGTGGCCATGGAACATAGGAGGATTGCCCATCTTCAGACCAGAGGATTGGCTCTTTAAGGAAGAGAAGAGTTCTCTACAAGGGTGTCAGAGAAAGTTGCTCACTGAGAGCTATCCGTGGTACTGAAACAGCTCCTGACCATCATTGCTCCATGGTATCTGACACCAGACAGACAAGACTCTTAGCACTTTAACCAGACCTGGAATGAAGAAGAGCTTGTGCCAATCGCACCAAACAATTGTAGACAGGAATGATCTGTACAATCTCCTGCCTGCCTCTGAAAGCCAAACTACCCCGGAGGAACTTCATCACCAATGCAGGCATAGTAGTAGGCAAAAAGCATCTTCCACAAAAGTGAAGTCATGGCTGTGGGACCTGAGCTGTGCTAGCCACCCTTGCTGTTTGGCATGTGGCACATGCCAGGTCCCAAGAGCACAAACCCAAGCTGGTCAACAATAGGAGGAAGCTAGTGGTGGAGAGTCCTTGCCATGTTAAATTCAGCTCACCTTCCCACACAACCTACCAAAAGGTGACACAGCCTGCTTAAACCCAGCCAACCAGAACCCAGTTGCATTGAGAGTAGAGTATGCAAGGGCCCTCAAAGGTCAATTAGATAGCAGCCTAATAATTCCTACTGAGCCCCATAAGGCAACCAGCAAAAAGCACCCTGCTGGAAGGATGAGAGGGCAGGATGCTGAAAGAATAGAAAAGGAAGTGCTTGGGTGAAGTCTCTCCTCTATACAGTATAGGAGGCTTGCTTCCCCCTACAGGCCTAAGAAGGAAATCCCTTATTTCCTCCCTTTAAGGAAAGAATTTGAGAGTCCTCTTTCTAAAAGGGGATGGAGTAAATACAGCCTCAACTAAAGGCTGGGAATGGCAAGATCCTAAATTTATAGGAAAGTAGATCATTCTTTGAGATATTTTCTGACTTTAAAGCTCCAGAAACTGAACAGCACTATTTGTCAAGTGAAGCAGTTTACATGCGCATGCACACACCCGTTTTGGGTGATAATCATAGCTTAACAGGGTGCTTAACAGGGTTAGTTCCTCCACAGGGATGGAAAGGGTAATGCTTGCATTCTAGTTGCCATGGAGGCATCAAGCTGTCACCAGTGTGAACTGCCCAGGGACATGAGATGGGTGGTCAAGTGGCAATTGCAGCTGTAGCAGTTATTTTCTGTATTTTTCCTCTCCTGGGGAAAAACAGTACCTTGCTTTGTGTGGTGATAGAAGATGACAGTCATCCAATACTTTCCTTCCAACTTAAACCTAATATAGCCCCCTCCCCCCCCAGTCCTCAAATCACACTATAGTTAGCATGAATTTGGGCAAAGTGCTGACTAAGTCCTGTTGTGGTGCAGGCAGGCAGAGGATCATTTCACACACCTTATTTTTCTGCAAATTTTCTCCCCTTGAGGGGAGCTTAGGTAAATGGCCTCTTCAGATTCAGAAAAATTGCTAGTAGTACTGCGTTAATATATATGTCAAAGGAGCAGATTGAGAACATGAAATCAAAGACCATTTGAAGGACTCATCCCATTTATACAAAAGCAAATTAATAATAATAATAATAATATATTTTTTTATACTCCACCCATCTGGTTGTGTTTCCCCAGCCACTCTGGGCGGCTTACAACAGAATATTAAAACAGGATAAAACATCAAACATTTAAAACTTACCTAAACAGGGCTGCCTTCAAAAAGTCCTTGACACCTGATGGGACGGTATTCCACAGGGTGGGTGCTACTACCCAGAAGGCCCTGTGCCTGGATCCTTGTAACCTCGCTTCTCACAGTGAGGGAACTGCCAGAAGGCCTTTGGAGCTGGACCTCAGTGTCCAGGCAGAAGGATGGGGGTGGAGAAGCTCCTTCAGGTATACTGGACTGAGGCCACTGAAAGAATAAGCCAGCGTTCCCCAACCATCCAGATGTTTTGTACTTCAGCTCCCATCAACTCTAGGCAGCTGCTGTTGGTCAAAACATATGGATGGCACCAGGCTCAGGAAGGCTGAACTAGGCTAAGATAATTCTTTACTGAGCCAGGAAAACATTTTTGCATTCTTTGCCATTAAAAAATATATATATAATTCAGAAATATTTTAGGTTCTCCTTTCATATGAATTCATCCACTTACAGCAAAATACTCTCAAGTTCTACTCAGAAACTCCAACGAGTTCAAGGTAAGTGAGTTCAAAAGAGTTAGACCATGTGACACTCTACAGATGTTGTTGGACTCTAATTCCCATCAGCCCCGGCCAACATAGACATTGGTCAGGCATGACTGGAGTTAGAATCCAAAAACAACTGGATGGCATCATGTTGACTATCTCTGCAGTATAGGATTGCAGCCTCCATTTAACGGACCTAACGAACTTCTACGTAAATATCTATAAGCCTCTACAGCAGATAACACAAACAGGACATTAATCTTAAGGGACTTAAAATGCAAGTCATTTTTATTGGTGGATGTGAGTTCACAGTATCCAGTGTTCTTTGGGCCAAGCCCCCCAAACTGTTTATCTGCTCCTAAACAGATTAATTACTCATACTTACAACATACACACATATCATTTTGAAATACAATTTGTCCCAAATCCTTTGCCATTTTTTAATAGTTCCCCTGAACTCCCTCAAAATTAGAAAGTTCTTTCTGATAATGAGAGGCCAAGATTTGTTCTGTGGCCTTTTCTGCCAGATGGCACAAAAGCAGGCTTCTTTCTGGCATGGCCCTCAAATCTCT
Organism: Zootoca vivipara; assembly: GCF_963506605.1. Lineage (NCBI taxonomy): Eukaryota > Metazoa > Chordata > Lepidosauria > Squamata > Lacertidae > Zootoca > Zootoca vivipara. Next base: position 45,318,056 of record NC_083276.1, read on the forward strand.
TATTTTTATGAGTTTGATTGCAGGAAAGCGAAAGCCCTGGACCATTTGGATCCGAGAAATAATACTCAAATGAGCAAAGCTATCAGTATAGCTTAGATTTCAAGGACAAGTGACAGTCATGAAAAATCAATTGATGTTACCTCTTACTGCTTGCTTAATAAAATATTTCGCATCCTCCCTGTGTTGTTTCGAATTTGCCCATCTTCTGCCATGCTCACAGTGACAGACATGGAAAGAAGCAAGAGGAGCAGAGAATGTTGTCCTATACCAAGTTACGCCATTGGTTCATCTAGATCAGTACTGTTTGTGCTGACTGGCAGCAGCTCTCTAGGTTTTCTAACGGGGATATTTCCCAGCCCGATCTGGAGATGCTCGAGACTGAATCTGGGACCTTCTGCATTCAAAGCTCTTCCACTGGGCCCCAATACAACCCAATTCACTTCAAATGAAAGCTAACCTTTGTTGCATGTGCCTTGGAAGAGGGCAGGGTCCTACATACAGCAACACAAGAATCTGGGGGAGATGAAGAGATTACTGTCTTAAAGGTTTTCTGACCACTCATGACTCCTAGACAGTCTGATGTGCGGGTAGTCAACGCTGGGCTACAACTCCCATCAGTCCTGGCTGTTGGCCATGCTTTGCTGGGGTTGATGGGAGTTGGACCCCAGCAACATCTGGAGAAAAGCACATTTGCTTTCCCTGGTTTTATGACTCTATACAGCACATCAACAGTCCATAGCGTGGAAATAAATATTCAGCATGTGTATATTACAAGTGGGGGACCTGTGACCCTTTAGTTGCTACTGGACTCTGGTTCCCATCAGCCTCAGCCAGCATGGTCAATGGCCAAGGATGATGGGAACTGGAACCCAAATAGCATCCAGAGGATCAAGCATTCCTCCTCCCAGTATATATGATGCTGCCCAATATTAACACTCATTTTCAACTGCACCAGAACCTGAAATATAATCCTCTTCATAGAGATTCATACTGTGTTTGTGTAAAGAAAAATTGTGCTTGACAATGGTAGCCTAATGAAACTCAGCACTTCTATCAGGATATATAAAGTGGTGCCTCACTTAACGAATGCCCTGCTTAACGAAATTTCCACTTAATGAAAGGTTTTTTCTAGCGGAGGTTGCCTTGCTAGACGAATTCGTTTTACAAAAAATTCGTCTAGCGAATCGCAGTTTCCCATAGGAATGCATTGAAATTCAATTAATGCGTTCCTATGGGCAAAAAAAAATTCAAAAAAATTTCAATGCAATCCTATGGGATTCGCTAGACAAATTTTTCGTTATAAGAAAAGACCCGTGGAACGAATTAAATTCGTCTAGCGAGGCACCACTGTAGTTAAACAAGATTATTGATTCAGATTCATGTGTAAGTTCCACTTTCAGCACTGAAGAGAATTTCCTGCTATGTTTAAAGCAAGCAATTAGATTAGTTTAGTTTCTGCTTTAAAAAAACCCTATTCTTTGTATATGAGCAAGTACTAATGTACAAATTAATGCTCTCAGTCACATATAACTTTAAAATCTACCTCCTGAAGTATTTCTAATGCAACATTGAACGTCTTGAATCAGATAGTGCATTTCACATTACATTTTTTAAAAGGTTTGCATTATGTAGTGGTAAAGCTCTTATACAAGGGCTGTACTCTTTCTAGCTATACATAAAAAGGTGCAGATTGCTAGCAAGGACTCCATGGGGAAGCTGCCCCGCGTCAACAGTTTAATTACCAGAGAGAAGTCTTGTGCTATCCTGACATAGTGCCTGATGTGTTAACTTGGGGGCAAGTGCTTTCAAAACATTGGCTTCCCATATAAAACCTGAAATAGAACAGTCCCCACAAGGGGATTTCTGCTATCTCATTATGGAAAGATAAAATAGCCTTTACTGAAGGCTAGGCTGCATTACAGAATTTTACTGGTAATAATAGGAAAGGTTAAAACCAACAGCTTGGTCTTCTTGACTTTTGATTGGGGGTAAGCAACCTACAGGTGCCTTTAATAATATGACCAAGATCTCACACACCGCACAATGAGGTTTCCAAAGGGCAGAGTTCCTCTGCCTCCCCCATCCCCCGGTATGCCAACTAAGTATGTGAATTGGATATCTGATACACACACATACTGTATACAGGAGCTGTGGTGGTCTCCATGCTGATTTCCGCTAGTCCAAATGGCAGACAAAAGTCTGTTACAGTGGATGCAGTTGCTAAAACGCCAAACAGGAACTGGGATGCACAAGCCTAGAACCATTTGGTGCATTTTCCATTTCTCCCTCCCCTCCACCTCCTGGTTAAATGCTACAGCTACTTTAGCACAGCAAGGCCACCTGGATTGCACCTCCAGTGCAATCCTGTGAATGTCTACTGAGAAGTAAGTCCCACTGAAGCCAATGGGACCTACTCCAGTTTAAGTGAGCGAAGGATTGCAGGCCAATTTTATATATCGCCACTTTCATGGTCATAAGGAAAAGTGCATTTGAACTTCTACTGTTTTCTTTATCAACTAGTAGGATACTGCATTATAGTAACATCTCTGTTCAAATGTGTGCCAAAACATTTCCAAGATAGCCCGTTCTTTGGAAATTGAAGGAAGAGAAAATGTTTTTCGTAGAGTGGTTTATACTGACTACATGGGACTATTTTGGAACCTTCAACTTGAAGACAAATCCTTTTAGTTGGCCGGCTCTGGGCAGCATTCAACTAAATAGCTGCTCAGCTGAAAACATTAGTGCTACTGTAACAGGATCCCTCTCATACCCTCTTCCAGTGCATGCCCTTTGCCAGCCCCAAACCTGCTCTGACAGGCTGGAGGAACCCCAAGAACAGACGTAGGGAGGGGGGAGGAGAAGTGGAGAACATTCCATTGTGTAAGGAGAAATCCTTGCGCTGACAGAATGTTTTGCTTAGCACTATATTGAATACAGTCCTAAGTCAAAGTACAGTGATTTATGCCAATTAGGTTCCAATGAAGTCAGTCAAAAACTGCAGTTAGCTTGGTTGTGGCTGTCTACTGTTTAAAAAAAGCAAACCAAAATACCAGTTCTACAACAGACTCTTACAAAGGTGAATCTAATTCAACCTATTTTACTAGCAGTCAGTGATATCTTACGTTTTCCTTTTAAATTTACAGGTAGCAAACCCAAGTACAGACAAAAACTACAGAAAACCGTTAATCTTATAGTAAAAAAGCTGAATAATCCCTTTGGAAAATAAGTCTGCAGTCCTATGCACACTTACCTGGGAGTAAATCTCATTGATCTCATTGAGGTTTACTTCAAGGTAGACATGTATGGGATTATGCAGCAAGTTATTTTCTGAAAACATGTAAATAGTCATCCAGCTCAGAAGCTGGCACAGAAGTAATGAATGACTCTGAATGTCTTACTTTTCTGTAAACAATCATATTTGGAGAGCTCTCCTCTTGATCAGCTGTTTCCATGTCACTGGATCCTTGGGCCATTATGAACTGCCTTCTTCTCACCCAGGCTGTAAAAGGGAAGAACATTATTCAATGGGTCACCCAGAGGAAGAAATACAGAAAGATACATTCAAAATCAAATAATAAGCATAGATGTAGAAGACAAAAAGTGTGCTCAGGAATTTTATTCTATCATATAATCCCTGAAAGGCATGAGATGCAGAAATATTTTTATCACACTGATGAAATAACAGTCTGGCAAAGTTGAGTCTAAACACATGCTTACTGCCTTGCCAAGGGGCAAGAAGATTTTTGTTTTCTTTGGATGAGACAGGGTGTGTTTGTAGTATTTGTTTAGAAGCAAGTAATTTGCTTAGAAGAAAGTAATGTTGAACTTGGGCTTAGTGCTGTTGACTGGGGCTGATGGGAGCTGCCAGGCAACAAGTTGAGGAAGACTTAATTAGTCTTGTTAAGAACAGAAGACCAGGGCAGCTGAATCAGGCCAGTGCTCATCCTGTTCTTACAGTTGCCAACAAGATGCCTGTAGGAACCCTGCAAGCAGAACATGTGATGGACTCTGATAAGGGGGCGCCATTAACAGAACCTCCTCAGATGATCTTAAACACAGAAGTCAACATGACAGCATATGTGACGTTTCTCCATTTCTCCTACAAAAACATCCCTGCCAATCAAAAGCTCCCTTGCCCATACCACACGTAGTGTAAGTGAGTAAAAGGCTGGAAATCTGTATGAAAGGATAGAACCAAAAATATGCATCTTGGGTCTTAAGAGAGCCAAAGAATGAGGCTGTAGAGCAAAAGAATAATCGCCACCACCTTGAGGAGCCTCATATCCATGGGTACAGAAGTCCAGGCATCCCAGTACCCACTGGCATCTAAGAGATTAGGTTTTTCCTCCTAAGGAGAGATCTTGCTGGCTCCAAAGTTTTGCAGAAATGATTGCGCCATTGCTCATTCGCTCGCCTCTACTTGGTCAACCGTTCTTAAGGTAAACCCAGTGTCCTGACCCATCACAATGTAATTACATTAATGCTTAGCCAGAAACAGTTTCACTTTGAAGCTTTGTATTAATACATTTTCTTTGACTTGTATTGGGGTGGTGGAGGAGTGCCGTGGTCCATATTCATCTACTTGGCCATGGATGTTACTTCTATTGAAAGAGACAATCAGGAAGTTAATTCTTTTCCAGGAGTTGACAATACAACAGACAAATTCAACTCCATCATGACTGCATGCCTAATTAGAAAGGAGAGGAGAGGAGAAAGGGAACATTTGCCATTACTTTTGCTAATAGACAATACATTAGAAAAAGCATCAGACCATGCAAAAATAAAGTCAATATTGGCAGAGTCTAAATAGTTTCATCATCATTTAGCAAGGAGATTCAAAGAACACGATCTGTTATTTTATGCCAGTGGACTGAGAGACATCAACATACTGCTATGCATCAAGCGTATAATAAAAATGTATTTTTAGGGGCTTAATACCCAACCAGTTTAGAACATTTCACAGTTAATGGCCATGATGAATTCCACATCTAAAAACAGAGGCCATTAAAATAAAGACATTAATATGGTAGATGACAGTGGATGAGATTGGAAGTGTGTGCAGAGTCTTTGTCTTAAAATTCAAACACTGATCCAACTTTAGTAAAATGAGCTACCCCAGAACATAGATGAAGATACACATTAACAATGCAGTTCTAAACTAGAAGTGTGTCCCAATGAGTTCAGTGGAGTTTACTCCCAAATAGGTATGCCTGGGATTGTAGTGCAAGATGGACAACTGATAGAACATAATACAGTGCGCGCAGATTACAGCATTTATTTGTCTGTAGTTCCTGATCAAGCAAGTAATATCTGCTTCTATGCCTGCACCTCCTTTTCTGGATCAGGGTGAAAGAAATGGGACATAGTTTAGGAAAGGGGTCCACAAACTAAGGCCCGGGGGCCGGATGCGGCCCAATCGCCTTCTAAATCTAGTCCGCGGATGGTCCGGGAATCAGCATGTTTTTACATGAGTAGAATGTGTCCTTTTATTTAAAATGCATCTCTGGGTTCTTTGTGGGGCAGAGGAATTCGTTCATTAATTTTTTCCAAAATATAGTCCGGCCCCCCACAAGGTCTGAGGGACAGTGGACCGGCCCCCTGCTGAAAAAGTTTGCTGATCCCTGGTTTAGGATACCTTAGAACCAGGGCTGAGCTAAAACAAAGAAGTGGACTAAAGCCCCATTTCTGGGATTATGGCAGAAATGTATGGCCTGGAATAAGTCAGTCTTTTAGCATCTGTAAAATGGGTTTCTACTCATGCTTCTTCCTTTGAAATAGCAGGAAAGTAAACAAGTGTTGTCAGATCCCAGCAAGAGCAATGTGTGAGTGAAAGCAGGTGTACATGGAAGTTTTCCCTGCTGGACAACAAACAGCACACATGCAGATGGATTGTGTAGGTGCAGCTCCTAAAGCTAGTTCAGTATAACCAGCACAGCTCCAAGCACTGATTATAACATTTCACAGGTGAAAATAGGGACCTACTCATCATAAAATCCTTATTTTTCCCATTCCAAGGATCACAGACAAGATACCCCACCCCCACCATCACTACACTGCTTTGCTTCACCTGCTGGTGTAAGCTAATGACCACAAAGATACACATTCCTCTTGGCTTATGGTTCCCCCATTTATCCCACAGCTCCCTCAGCTCATATATCCCTCTGCCCTTCCAGGGAAGTGAATGGAAAAGCTGTTGTACGTGGAATGAATAGGACATCACTGAATTGAAGTAGTGCAGGGTTAGAGCCTAGTCCTTAAACAAACCCCCTCTTTATAACGCCCAAGACGTTGCTATGGCAGGATATTGCTTCACCAATAATCAATTTTGCATAAAAACCCGTGGCTTATCTTTCATCTTATTCCTTAATCTTCTATTTATGACATCAAATTCTGTTGCTAGGGAGATGCTTACGCAGATCATTATGACTTTAGGTAGCAAGACAAATGGCTAGTTCTTATGCATCCCCCCCCCCCGGAAATTAAACACACACACCACTACAGTTCTGTGCTTTCAAGGCAAAACTGATTCCCAAAGGGAAGGCTGGTCATCAGTTACAGTATAAAGCTGCATAGTAACGCTTATTCATGACTAAGATGAACTATTCCACTGGAAAGGCACATACCTAATTCCCAAACCCTGGTGCAATTTTTTATCTGACATGACAACTTGTCACTTTAAAACAGGGCTTGAACAACGGCTGATGTCGTGATTCAGATATTCTTGCAAATATTTCCTAACAGCAAGGAACTATGAATATTAGCTTTATGGGGGGGGGGTCTATCCAGAGTATCAGTTTACAGCCCAACAAATGTAAAGTTGTGTATTTGTTGTGCATATGATCCAGACATCTTCCTACCAGAAAGCATGGCTGAATCAGGGATAAACTGCAATATATATCAATATATATTTGCTGTTGATAAAATGAGTTGCCGGTAATTGTTGCCTCACCCACAGGACCATCAACATTTGAAGCAGGATGTCAAACTGAAATTGAACCTGTATTTACAAACTGATCTGGGGGCAAAACAGGATTGAACCAGGAGGAGGAGGAGGAGGAGGAGGAGGAGGAGGAGGAGGAGGAGGAGTTCAGCATTCAGATGCTCAAGAGGCTCCTTTGAAGGCGGTGAAGGACTCCAGGCCAGGAGAAGCAGGCAAGAGAGATGCTGTATCATTGTACTTAAGTATTGCTAGTTCTCAAATCTCATGTATTTTGTCTATAAATATCAATTTTTGCTGAATCAATCTCAATTTCAGGTCCAAGGAAACATTCTGCATAGATTCAAAAGCGTTTCCCCATTGTTTAGGCTGCATAATAATAATAATTATTATTATTATTATTATTATTTATTTATACCCCGCCCATCTGGCCGGGTTCCCCCAGCCATTCTGGGCGGCTTCCAACAAAATATTAAAAGACAGAAATCCATCAAACATTAAAAGCTTCCCTAAACAGGGCTGCCTTGAGATGCCTTCTAAAGGTCTGGTAGTTGTTGTTCTCTTTGACCTCTGGTGGGAGGGCATTCCACAGGGTGGGTGCCACTACCGAGAAGGCCCTCTGCCTGGTTCCCTGTAACTTGGCTTCTCGTAGTGAGGGAACCGCCAGAAGGCCCTCGGCGCTGGACCTCAGTGTCCAGGCAGAATGATGGGGGAGGAGATGCTCCTTCAGGTATACTGGTCCAGTTCAATATCTTCTAATTCCCTGTGTGTTTATCCTAAACTAAATAGTTGAATACAGAAATCCAATGAAGCTAAAATCATCAGTAAAGACATCACAACAGTAACAGCCAAAGGCATCTGGGACTAAAAGTGAAGGATAAACACATGTGCTTTTAACTGGCGGCAAAAGCACTCCAAAATAGGTGGCCACCTAATTTCTTACAATAACCCTAAGAAGCAGGTTGGTTTGAGGGATTAGGATTGGCCCAAGGTCAATGAACTTTCTGGCCAAGTCTGGGTCTTCCCACACAGAGACCAGCTGTGGTCTACATTGAATACACCCCACTGGCTCTTGCAGATTCTGAAAGCTTTCATGTAGGAGGCTTAGATTGCCTTTGGGCTGCTTTTGCGCTATTTATGCAGATGTCTGATCTTTCTTCATGTGGAAGAGAAAGCGGAGGAAAGACACTCAGAACAAGTAGTGGTATTCTGGCTAAAGTTACATTTATATCAGAAATCTGCTTTAAGTCTCATGTATGAAAATGCCCTTCACTCCTTGGATGGGTGGTGGAGACAAAATAAGGTCTCCTTTCCCCTGCTAACACCATCTATGAGTCCCTTCCATCTTATAACCTCTGCAGGATAATCTTGGAAGTCCCAGCTGAAAGGCAATAGTATACTCCCCACCCCAGTTCACAGGTAAAAAGGATGGATAGAGGAAGGAATAGCCTTGTCAAGGAGGGGAACACGTCTTTTAACATTTGTTTTAAACTGATTTTAATATTTTATTTTTAAATCTTTGTAACACACCCTGGGACCTCATGCGGATGGGCTGGCAAGAACCTTGTTTGTTTGTTTGTTTGTTTGTATGTTATTAATGGCTTCTCCAGACTCACTTGATACAAGCCATTTCCAGTTCCTGTGTATCACAGATTTTCTTGTTGCTACTGCTGCTGGCCACTTTCCCTCTTTCCCCTGAACCCATATCCTCCAGCCTTTGAAAGGACCGCCTTTAAAAGCAATGATATTCCACCCTCCACACTCATCTGCTACCTGTGAACAGCATGGCATTGTTTCGAAATGGGACTTGTAGGATTATGCAGCAAAAGCAAAATAAAAAATGGGAACACAGATGTACCTGAGTTCCCTTCCCACCTTATAAAAATATCCTTTCCAGAGAAATATTTCTCAAATTCAGCAGTGAAGTTTCAAGACAACTGTTTTGAGGAAGAGAGTACGATGATTCCCTAATGATGCTGAACGTGACTCCTTGTATGCAAGCCCCACCGGTTTCAATGGAAATTAAGTGCATACAAGTGTGCTTGGTACTGCAACATAAGGATTTCTCTATAGTCTGCCTTGTTGTTTTTGGCTGTGCTTATTTGTTGGTTTTAAACTGCACTTGTATGCTGTGTGAGTTAATTTCACAGACACTTTTATACATCAACCCGGTATCTTTTGAGGGTTGGCAGTCAATAAATATTTAAATAAAATAAATAAAAGCGTATAACCGCATTGTTAGGCTATATAATTTTATTTAATGAGCTTTGGGAAATATAAGTGAAATGCATCCTTTGATTAAACTTGAAGTGGATTCGACTAAAAATGGAGAGACTTAGCAACCCTCCCTACATAACTTGCATCATGAACGCAGTGCATGGGGGGATCCTGCTGATTAATTGACAGCACTGCTCTTCTAGCAGTCTCATCCTGACCTGCAAAAACAGAAGGTTTATCAGAGTCTCAGAAAGTAGGTTTCAAGCTGTGCAAGCCTGTCCTGTGCTTAGGATAAGGAAACACAGCTATTGACAGGACCGCTGCTTCCTAAGAAAAAATCCAGCAGGCAACATGTTCAACCAACTCAACAAGCAATCAAAGCTGAGCTTCACTTTCGAAGTCCACCTGGGCACACTAAACTCCCATCCAGGAGCTTTAATTTTAAGGGACCACAACCTTAAGGCTGTGCTAGCACTTCTAATCCCCACAGCCCAGAAACGTGGGGAACCTAAGCCTGCTCCACAGCTGCTTTCACGCAGTGCTGGTGGGGACTTGTGCGGGACCAGTATGGCCATGCAATGCAGCTGTGAGGGCATGGCACACTCATGCACTAACTGGGAATATGGAAAGATGCCTGTAATCAGCACTCTCCCTTCTCTCTGTCACCAGCCAGGTCTTGCTAATGCCATGGGGATGAAACCAGTCTCACATCCAAGCAAGAGCCTTTGATTTTTCTTTGGAAAGATGTGCAGATGAGTAACATGCAAGTTCTCAGGCACTCCATGGCAGCACATTATATTTAAATATATTTAAAGCACATACAGAGCCAAAAAGAACCATGGGAACTGTAGTTTACCCCTCACAAAGCTCCCAGCACCATTAAACTACTGTTCCCCCAATATTCTGTTTCGGGGTGGGTGCTTTATATGTATGATGGGTATGCAGCCACAACTCAGTTATGCCAAAGTATTTACTTGGCTTTAAGTGACTCTGCACACTATATCTCCAAAGCACATGCATAGCACACTTGCCCCCCTCACAGAATTCTGGGCACTGTAGTTTGTCAAGGCTGCTGGGAAATGGAACTCTGTGAGGGGTAAACTACACCACCCAGAATTCTTTGAGCAAAAGAACGTGCTCTGAATGTGATTTAAAGATATAGTGTGTACACAGCCTAAATGGAAGTATGTGTAAGTATTGCTGTCTTTTTAGTTTGTTGTTGGGGAGGGGACTATGCATCTACAACTCAAAGGCAAAGCCTGAAACCTCTAACCTACTGATCTCAGTGGGTCAGAGAGTTTAGGATTCCAGTCCCATCCCTAGGGCCCAACCAGCCTCAACCCCTTTGTGGAACAAGAGGAAAGTGCATGGAGCAGCTGAAAGACTACCTGTGCAACCCTAGACGCATTTACTCAGAAGTAAGCACCTCTTAGTTCAACGGGGCACACTCCCAGGGAAGTGGATGTAGATTCCAACCTAAAATGCAGGTCGTGTTGGGAAGACACCCCCTCGGACCTTCCTCTCCCCAAGTACTTCGGGGCCTGGTTGCAAGATCATTTATTTGCTTTGAGTTTTAAAATCAAATCCCATTCTTCGAATATACGCGAAACTTGCGACCTCAGCCCCGGCATCTAGCTCTGCAGATCGCCAATTCAAGTGCAACCATTTTCAAGTGCGCCCCCCCCCTCTCTCGCCCTTGAACAGCGTGCAGCAAGACGCGACCGCCGGCGGCAAACTCCTGCTCCCAAGTTTCATGATCCAAGGGTCAGGGGCAAGCGGCGCAGCAGCGAGCCAGGCAGCGCCATCCCTTGCCCAGCCCGTTGCTTAGCGATCGCCCTCCGCGCGCGCCCCACGGCACCGATTCGCAGCGCCCCGCTTAGCACGCAAACCCCGCTCCTCTCCTCCCGGCGCAGGCCCCCCGGGGAAGCCGGCCGGCGGGCGGGCAAACCAACGCTCCCCGCGCTTAAAATCAACGCGCGCACCTCCCCCGCCCCGTTCCTCCCCAAACACACGACGGCCCCGCATGCAAATAAATAGCTGCGCTCCGAATGGAACGCCGCGCCGAGGGCGCGTTTACAACGGCGACGCCCGCGATCCAGTTCGTCGCCTGGCGCTCTCCTCCAACTCATTTGCATCCCTAGAATAACAAAAGGGGGAAGACAAGAGCTGCTGCTTCATCCGAATCCCGCTCCTCCTTTTCGTACCCATTGCACAAAAGGGAGTAGCACACATTGCTTGGGGCTCGCCGGGTTTAAGGAACCGAATAGCCGATTTAATGAGTTCCCGTGTCCCTTTAACGTGGGGAAGCGGGGGGGTGGGGGTCATGCATTGCTAGGCATCGTTGCCCCACAAAGCTTTGGAGGTTGGGGGGGGGTGAGGAAGCGAGGACGCTGCGCAAGGGCGATCGTAATTTACCTTGGCAACCAAGGATCTGCTGTGGGTCGCTTTCCTACGGCTTTTAAATTTCCCCTCGGCGGCAGGGAGCAGCCTGATTCATGTTGAAGCCGAAGTGGCGGGGAGGGGAGGGGAGGGGGGGAGGCGGGTTAAAGGAGAGGCGGCTTCCCTGGGGATCTGGACCTCTCTTTCTCCCGCCCGCCTTTCAGGGTATCTTAGACGTCGTCGTCGTCCTCAGGAGGGCGCGTACCGGCTGCCAAAGGGGTCGAGGGAGGGTTGGCAGCGCCGCTGGCGAAGATGGACCCAGAAGAAGCGGCGGAGCCCCGCTCAACATGCTCGGCGGCTCACGCCTCCCGTCGCTGCATTCCCCCTCCGCGCGCGCCTTCCTCTCTCGCCTTCCCCGCGGCTCTGGCACACGCTCTTCGCCCTCGCCGTCTTGCTACGCTCGAGGCCGGGCGGTGGCGGCGGGGAGACCAGCCCAGCGGCGGCGGAGGAGAAGAAGAAGAAGCCAGCCCAGCGGAGCCGAGGGAGGAGATGTGGATGGAGAAGGAAAAACAGAGGCTCCAAGTCCCAGGTTTGTCCCTTGCGAGCCAGCGGGAGTAGCAGCAGCGCCCACTGCAGGCTGCGGGCGGAACTTGCAGCCTCGTTTCCAAAGGCTCTGAAGGCCTTATAGAGAGAGAGAGCGCAGCCCCCCCCCCCCCCTAGCAGAAAAACCCCCAGCAAGTTTGTTTTTGTTTTTGGTTGTGGTTTTGCTTAACAACCTGAATTAATGTCAGGGCGGTGCACATTTTAAATCACCAGTACAATGCTAACATCTCCTCCAAATCCACACTACTTTATTATTTTTTAAAAAACGTTTCACATCAATAAAGGTAAAGGTAAAGGGACCCCTGACCATTAGGTCCAGTCGTGACCGACTCTGGGGTTGCGCACTCATCTCGCATTATTGGCCGAGGGAGCTGGCGTATAGCTTCCAGGTCATGTGGCCAGCATGACAAAGCCACTTCTGGCGAACCAGAGCAGCACACGGAAACGCCATTTACCTTCTCGCTGTAGTGGTTCCTATTTATCTACTGTACTTGCATTTTGACATGCTTTCGAACTGCTAGGTTAGCAGGAGCTGGGACCGAGCAACAGGAGCTCACCCCGTCACAGGGATTCGAACCGCCAATCTTCTGATCAGCAAGCCCTAGTCTCAGTGGTTTAACCCACAGCGCCACCTGGTTTAATATTTTTTAAAAAACGTTTCACATCCATACGTACAACAAAATTGAGAGGAATAATGAAGACAGCCCAGGTGGTTGACACAATCGCTCTCGAGTGCCATCTCCTCTCCCTCAGGGCCTGCCATGGTCCGAGAATAATGAACCTGTAAGGGAGATGGCATAAACATGTGAAAGAAAACTCTCAAACACAATCAAACGCAAGTGTATGCCCACTGTCAAGCCTGCTCTGAGGCCGTGAATGCAGCAAAGAAATGTTTTCTCTCTGCTTCCGTTGTGTCCTCCCAGTGCCACCCAACAGTTCTTCAGAATGGCTTCGGGTCCTTTTACATGCTGGCCCCAAAGAGGTGTCATTGGCCTGCACTGACTTGTTTGTGAAACAATTTGGGGATAAGGAGGCACTGGAAGCATCAAAGGCCTGCTGGGATAAGTTTGCTAGGCACTTCAAGGACAAACCCATTCGCCTTCATACCAATATTGATTCCTTTGCTATTATAATCTCTGGTGAGACGTCCGGCACACGCGTCCGACAGTCATATCTAGTTCTGTGGGATCAGTTCCAGCTACAGAGGCCTGAGGATGTGGACAAGGTGCTTCTAGCTACCCATCCCATCCCTTGCCCATTCTGGTTGCTGGTGCAAGTCAGGGTGGGGGCTGGTTCATGCATCTTTGCATGAGGGGGTTATCCCAACTGCCTTAAAGAAGGTGATGGTACACAGCAATGATCAGTTGTGTAATCAATTCATTGGAAGTCACAGGAGGAAATTCCAGTTCAGAAATCAGAAAAGGAGCAAGTTTAGAGCACGGAATTGTGTCCAATTTGATCATTCGTGAAATTGTTTGAAGAGGAGGAGGAGGAGGAGTTTGGATTTGATATCCCGCTTTATCACTACCCGAAGGAGTCTCAAAGCGGCTAACAATCTCCTTTCCCCTCCTCCCCCACAACAAACACTCTGTGAGGTTAGTGGGGCTGAGAGACTTCAAAGAAGTGTGACTAGCCCAAGGTTACCCAGCAGCTGCATGTGGAGGAGCGGAGACGCGAACCCAGTTCCCCAGATTACGAGTCTACCGCTCTTAACCACTACACCACACTGACAGTAAAATTAACTGTCGAGTACTGAGTGTGGAGCTTCTGGGGCGCTGCAACAGGCATCGCAACTATGATGTCCAACGGAAGGCAAGAGATGGGGGGGGCACCAGATTTTGGCGTTGAACAGGGCACTACTGAAATTTGAAACACCAAGGTCTGCCACTGGCTAAGGCAGGCTGAATTTAGTGGGCACTTCTCCATTCACCTTAATGGAGCAGCCTCCACTGTTTTTACTTTATCCAAAGTGGACATTTATCACCACAATGCATCACAACAATCCCAGGCTGGAGTTCTGACAGTCCCCAAATTCCTGCCTTCTTACCTCTAGCCCGTGTGGTGGTGCTGGCTGCCAGCTTCCTCCTCCTTAGTCTCAGTGTTGCCATTATAGAACTCAGCAGGGAAGAGGAAGGAAGCCAAACTGGAATTAGTGGGTTCTTTCTGCCATTGGCTCTGGTTCCACCTTCTCTTGGCCTCCTTGTCTTCTGCCCTGCCATTTTCAATGGGCCCCGGCCACCACTGAGTTCTGAACCTGTTAGGAAGACTTGCTTGAATGCATTTAGGCCATCGTTCTTCTTGTGGTGCACTTGGCTATAATAAGGAGTGTTTAGTATTCATGACAGGCCGGCATCCTCAAGTTCAAGAAACACACTTCAATGATTGTGAGATGAGGTTTTTAAATGCCTAACACATGCACAAACCCCCGTCACAAATAACCCCACCATTTCAGATGGAGTCAGTGTGTTACAGACGATGCTACAAGCACAAGGATTAACAGGATGGTGGTCATTTGTGAAATCAAAATGTGGAGCAAAATGTAAATGCTAGGAAAATACAGCAGCAGGGTGACTTTTCTGGAGTTCTCAATCGAACCACATTCACTATTTTTGAGGCCTCTGTGGTCCATTATGATTATTCAGTATTACCCAAAGCACCATACAGACTTTAGAAGTACTCTTGTTTCTGTGTCACGGTTAAAAAGCTTAAATCTACACTATAAAAACTCTCACAGATATCCAGGTAAATTATTCTTCCCATAAGGTAAGAATACCCATCATAAGAAAAATCTGTGTGGAGCATAATAGGACAATCCCTCCCGTAAAGTATTGAGATCTTACTGTGAAAATTTACAATGGTAAAAAATGTGTGGAAACTACTTGGAGCAGACAGACAGATCTGCAAACTGCCTGTTACTATATGACCGACCTGTAAGCATGATTCCTAATATTATAATAGTGATGGGAAAGATCCAGCCAAATTAAAACACTTTAAGATGGAATCCTATGACCCCTGGGAGGGTGTCCCAGGGGCCATAGGATATACTGAATCTTTCTCTCCAATCTCAGGGAAATGCCTCCAACATCATAGAGGCAGCAGGGTGTAAAGGAATTTTAATAAAACAAACACTTTTGTGCTGCATTGTTTTCATTGGGAGATCAGAATGACAAAGAATATATAAAGCAATACACATAGCAATAGCAGCCAAAATATCCAGGAGTGTTCAAAACCCAAAAACAAATTGTGTGTTGTTGTTTTTAACTTCACTCATGAATGCAAACAGTGAAGGAGTCATATGGATCTCCTGAGGGAGAGAGTTCTAGAGGTGGGGGAGCCACCACAAAAAAGTCAGTCTCTCATGCTGTTACCTTACAAATACCTTGAAGGGATCACCAGAAAGGCCTCTGTGGAAGATCTCAATTTGCAGATCGGATTACAGAGGAAGGTGGTACTTCTGGTAAGATGGTGCTGAGCCATTTAAGGCTTTATAGGTCAAAAACAGCATTTTGAATTGTGCTTGGAAACAAATCAGTTGAATCATGCTTCAAAATGGCTGGGTTCCTTGAATCCACTGCTGCAGAACTTTTGATCTACCCTTTCAGAAGACCAGAATGACAAGGACATTGATCAAGAGAAGGTATTTAATTTAAAACAAAAGTTAATTTACCTGTGGCCTGAATTTCACAGCAGGAAACACTGAATGACTTTGCTTTTCACTTGGATTCCAATGGTCAGATTTGCCTCCTGCATCTTAACTTGCATCAGATTGGCTATAGCTCCATGGCACAGCATTTGCATTGTTCGATCCCAGCAGTCCCCAAGCTGGGCCTGGAATGACTCCTTCCTGAAACCCTGGAGAGATGCTTTTATTTATTTATTTAGCGTACAGTCATACCTCGGTTGAAGTATGCTTCGGTTTGAGTACTTTCAGTTTAAGAACTCTGCGGACTCGTCTGCAACGGATTAATCCACTTTCCATTACTTTCAATGGGAAAGTTCGCTTCAGGTTAAGTACAGACTTCCGGAACCAATTGTGTACTTAAACCGAGGTACCACTGTATTTGAACCTTGCTCATCAGCTAGAAAGGCTCCCAGAGTGGTTTACATACTATCAAAACAAGACAGTCCCTACCGTAGGCTTACTAGCTCAAAAAACATAACACACAAGGGAAAAGGAACAAGGAGGGAAGAGGAAAATGAAAACCAGACACCAATTTCTGAACAGTAGGTCCTATTGACCAGCCAGCACAGGAGTAAAGCTGATGAATGAGCCCTGCTTCCTATCTCTCCCAGTGAGGCAGCTTGATAGAATGGCTGCCCCTAGGTATCAGTTGAGGGGAGAAGAGGGCTGATGGAGCTGGCCTGTCACAGCAGAGCCAATGGAATGAGCTCAGCTTCCCATCTCTCCCACTACTGGAATGGTTACCTCTAGATGCTTCCTGCATCTGTGTTCCTAGGCCTCCTGCATCTTATTATGCATTAGATTACCTGAGAAAAAAGGGTGCTGCGGGAAGGTAAACAGCGTTTCCATGTGCTGCTCTGGTTCACCAGAAGTGGCTTTGTCATGCTGGCCACATGACCTGGAAGCTGTACGCCGGCTCCCTCGGCCAATAACGCAAGATGAGTGGCACAACCCCAGAGTCGGTCACAACTGGACCTAATGGTCAGGGGTCCCTTTACCTTACTTCAAGCTCAATACAGGAATTTGGCTGCTGAGATATTTTTATTCTTTCCAGCTACATTTAAGGCATCCGTAATGACCATCTATCTCCTTTTGTATTTATGCAGAGGTTTTTGAGCATCTTGCGCTACATTGTCAATTTCATTCAAATGTCAGCCCAGATAACTCTGGACTTGTCATTGTGCTGTAAATTTGAGAATCTCAAATGCCTCAACCTCTTTGCAGAAGGCTCTTTGTTTTGTAAATATTTAATAACTCTATTTAGGCAATGAATTGACTAAGCGGGGATGAAAATCTTACAAGCAGGATAAAAATTGTACTTACATTGTGCAGCACCGAATACTGCCATTCTATGAAGCATTGACAATGCAACCAGCAAATCTTTCACCCTAAAAATTCTTCTGACTTTCTGCTTAGATTCAAGACAGATTTGGAACTTCCATTATTAGTCTGTTATGCCCACATGCCAGGACTCTGGCTGCCCAGATCAAGCTGGTGCATAGGCAGGCTTTCAGTGGTGGGAGCAGATCTGCACCAATGCAGAAATGTCCCCAAAGAGCTGCCCTGTGAATCCATGGACCAAACTAAATGATAGATTAAATGCAGGCTGGCCTGGCCCTACCATTAGGCAGAGTGAGGCACACGCCTCAGGTAGTGGGTGCCGTGGATGGGCCAGCATCTCTTACAAGTGTCCTGCCCCCATAAACTAGACTGGAGGAGACTGTCCTGTAGCCAATATGGAAGTCAGATTCAACTGCCAATCTAGTGGAATTCAAGAGGAAAGATTACGGGTGCCATCTTGTTCTTCAACGCAGGCAGCACTTCGGATTGTTGTGCAGTGCACTCATTCTATATATAGCATTAGCAGAAGTCACCACCTGTTGCGTCTCCACCACACCTCCACCATGCTTTATGCATGGGAAATATAACCACTTAATGTGGAAAAGCATATCCAGTTGCCCCACTTGATTTATCATGTGATTGTGCATGTTTACAAAGAATACAAAATATACCTTACGTTTGTCAATAAAAGTCAATGTTAAAAACAAGTTTATTTAAAAAAGCAAAAGTATACATTGCAAGCTAATATGCCAGATTAGAATACACATCAACTTTACATGTCTGGGTAAAGGTAAAGGTAAAGGGACCCCTGAAGGTCCAGTTGTGGACGACTCTGGGGTTGCGGCGCTCATCTCGCTTTACTTGCCTAGGGAGTCGGTGTACAGCTTCAGGGTCATTAGGCCAGCATGACTAAACCGCTTCTGGCGAACCAGAGCAGCGCACGGAAATGCTGTTTACCTTCCTGCCAAAGCGGCACCTATTTATCTACTTGCACATTGACGTGCTTTCGAACTGCTAGGTGGGCAGGAGCAGGGACCGAACAATGGGAGCTCATCCCGTCGCGGGGATTTGAACCGCCGACCTTCTGATCGGCAAGCGCTAGGCTCTGTGGTTTAGACCACAGCGCCACCTGTGTCCCCCGACATGTCTGGGTAGGCTTGGCTAAACAGGAACGTGTTTAGACTTGAGTTGCCAATGCATCCCCCCTCCACGACTGTCCTGTTTGGATGCCCACAGTCTATTTAAATAAAGGCATGGGGAATTTAAACACATTTAATGTGCATTTTTGTTGCTGTGTATGTAGCAGCCTTAGAACTGGAGGGGAGGGGAAGTTTAATTCTTTCCCTAACACAGTCCTGACAACAAGAAAGAATTGCCTCCCTAGCACTGCTGTTTGCATTTCAAGGGAAGCCTTTGCTGACATCAAATGAAACCGAAATGGCAGCTTTGGAGAAATTGCAGTTGCTGGAACTGTGGCAGGGAGAAAGCGAATCAAAGAAGGTGCCCACAGCTTAGGTTGTTCGGGTTTCAAGGCAGCTGCTTTTATTACGTAGAGCAGGGGTTCCCAACAAAATTTTCTCGAGGACCCCTCATCGAGCCGCTATTGTGACAAGGACCCCCATTAATTCCTAATCCTAAAATTAAAAAGTGAGAGCCAAATTAAGAGTCTTTTTATATTTTATATTTATACGTTTTTTACAGTTACGATTTAGGTTCAATGGACACTGACAAGATCGGTTCGAGAGTCGCTGACTTACTTGCTTGAACATCAAATGCATTATCTTCCTCTTCATCTGTAGGCCTTTGTCGTTTTAACGAACCACTTTTTAACCAACGGTCCATTTTTAACTACGCGAACTGTAGCTTCCGTGAAAAACAACGCTTTGTTTACAAACACTACTGTTTTGCAAAGAGGCAGCGCGCGCCAGGGAGGAGGGAGGGGAATGGAGAAGACAGGGTACCTGTGCAGTAGCGCACAAATGAAGCCGACGCGCGCAAAGCATCTTGGGGAGGTGAGCGTTAGTAGAATGTGTGCGCTGCCTCTTTGCTAAACAGTAGTGTTTGTAAAGCGCCACCTAACGGCATACAGCAGAACTACTGCCTCTATCTAATTCTAGTTTTGCGCTAGACTCTGCTCATGCAGGAAGCGGCCAAAACAAAAAATCTGTTATCATACGAAATATATTTAATATATTATTTATCCTTGCGGACCCCTCTGGCATAGCTCGTGGACCCCTGGGGGTCTGCGGACCACCTGTTGGGAACCACTGACGTAGAGTAAGCATTGAATTCATGCCATTGATGTCACATCTGCTTTGGCCCACAGGGGGCACTCTTTCAAACTCCACCCACCAGGCAAATGGCCATTGCCAGCAAATACATAGCCTCTGGCCCTTGGAGGAAGAGTTCCCAGGGTGTTCCCTGGGGAGAGGGAATTACTGTGACACCAGTTTACATGTGTAGCGTTCACATTCCCTCAAAAGCCCTGAGCGCTTCTGGTTACTTGCAAATGCAGAGGGAGATGAATGTCAGACGCAAGTTCATCCCTTATACATTTTAAGCAGGACTGCTATCTGGCAGAAACCCAGATTATCAGCGGGAGGTTATGGGTAGCGAGAACATAATCCGTATAAAAAATGAGCTCAGTTTTCTACTCACAGCCATGTAAGAAGGAGAATGTTTGTTCAGGGCTTGAAGTAGCCTCAGGCAGGGAAGGAAATACTATTTTGAGTCTTTGAGGCCATGGGAATGTTATGCTGTCTCAGGCTGCCCATGTTTTGAGAGATTTAAGAGGCCAATTGAAATAGCAGCATTTCGGCACCTAAATGCTCCATTCATTATATACGTTACTGCTAGAACTATAATGGCTTTCTTCAGCCCATGGCAACACCTAATATGTCAAGCAAATGCTCAACATCTTGCCCTGTACTATAGGTGCTGATGGGAAGAGGAGCTCACTTGTACTGAGAGAAAATAACAAATCACCTTCATGTTCCTTATGGCATCCTTTTGAAGTAATTATTTGGGAAACCAGCTAATGCAATGTCTTCGTGGAATGGAACTGGTTACATTCCTAGCAAGTTGTTATGTTTACTACAAACAGTTCCCAGCAATACAAGCCATGTCTGATTTTATGTGCCATTCAGTGTAGCACATTTACCTCCCCCTTTCTCATTTTGCATAGAGGCGAGAGCAGACCATCTTACAAGAAATATCACCTAATTTTTATTTTTTGGAAAGCAGATAAGCTTGCCTTGATTAATTTCCTTGTTAAAAACTCTGGCACGGGGAAGCATCTCAGTTACTACAATATGTTCCCCAGGTCCCTGTTTTTACCCTTTCCATGTTTCCATGTTGGAAGCCACAAAATATTTTAGAATGGAATATTCTTGTTTATTCCATTTGTAGCCAAGTTAAAGCACAAAACGCGGGTGGTGTTTTGACCCACCTTCTGGACCCCCACATATCTGGTGCACAGAGTTTACACAAAATAAAAAAATTCCTTCAGTAGCACCTTAAAGACCAAGGAATTTTTTTATTTTGCTTCGACTCAGACTAACACAGCTACCTACCTGTAACTAGAGCTTACACAGTTCCCTGTGCTCCAGAGATGTATGTCTCTGTAAGAATTTCTTTACAGACAAGAGCTGTATTGGCCTCCTCAAATGAAGACTGAGAGTAGACCTGGGGATTGCTGCCGCAGCTGCTCCTCACTGGGCTGTGGAAATTACTAGACATCCCCTGATGCTTCATTTGAGTAGAAGGGCTTTGGGGTCTGTTTTTTTTTCAGGCCAGCTACAAAAGATCTGATTTAGGAAGATGGCTTGTCTGGGCAATGTGTATTGCAGGCTTAAATCTGGCAAAAATCAATGGGGCTGAAGCACAAGTCACTCCTTATATATTGTTTTCAGAGGCAGCTAGCTGAGATCAACCAGTCTTTTAGAGCCACACTCAAAAGTATTTGCGGTTCGAGGACCCGCCCCCCGCAATAAATAAAGACACAGTGACACGTGGTATTAAGGTTAATGGGTAGAATAAGGCCACAACTTTATTGGTTAAAGCAAGTGAGAGGTAGTGGCTTAGGCATTGGACTCACTAGAAAGCGTGACTCCACCCCGCTCGGCGGGGGGGTCATATCAGGTTAACACCCCAAGGGAGGAGCCTGTTGATGCAAATACAACTGAAAGCTCACCCTGGTGCCACCGGGGTCATGCCATGGCCCTAGCCACCAGCAGGGCGTCGGACGGGATCCACGACCGCCGGATCCCTTTAAGGGGATACCCCTATAAGAGGAGGGTTGGATGATGGCCATAACCAGTCCTCGAACACATCAGACAACTCCATATTCCAATGCCTACCACGCTAATTTAAAGACCTGTTAGCCCCGCCCCCCAGCTGGTCCTATTGGCCAGCCCTGAGCGCGGCAGGCAAAGGTGGAGCAGGGGGCGGGACCCGCCCCCTGCTCACTGCATAGAGCGGGTCCCGTCCGCAAATTCCCCCCTCTCTGAAGAGGAGGGATCTTATCATTCCAACAGATAAGCCTGCAACAAACATTTCCTCACCCAGAGATCTAAATTTATATATTTTCATATACTTTGTTACTTCTCCTTCCCCACCAGACACAGCAGCCTTCTGTTTTCTTTCTTCCTCTTTGTACTCTATTACACATTAACACAAAGCTCTTTCCCTCACTTGGCTTGAGGTGCTAAATAAATAAATATTGTGTTTAAATCTGCTATTGAGAGAGAGAGAGAGAGAGAGAGAGAGAGAGAGAGAGAGAGAGAAGGAGGACAGATTAGAAATCTTCTGGAGCAACATGAGGAATGAAAGCACAGGTGGTTTGCAGTGAAATGTTTGGGGGACACTCATTATCCATAACCTGGAGGGCACAGGAAGCATCACAAACACTCAAGCCAAACAAATGATGTTCTTCTGGTCTGATCCCATGAGCCACTATACTGCACCAAAGCAAAGCTTTTTACATATCCCGGGATTACAGAAACCATCCTGACTTCTGATTGGATCACGGGGTGTTCCGTTTTGGCTCCCACGAGTATGTGACCCCCAAAGACACCCATTTTGGGGAGCCTTGCTTTCACACAACCCACAAGAGCCAGCCCCGAAAGATGTGGATATCCAGGTACAGCAGCAGCGGTGAACCTGTGGCCCTCCAAATATTTTTGGGATTACAATTCCCATCATCCTTCATCATTGGCCATGCTGGCAAGGGCTGATGGGATAGAGGATGTGTGCACACTCTACATTTAAAACACCCCTCCCAGGGAACTGTAGTTTGTTGAGGATTCTGGGAATTATAGATCTGTTGGGGTGAACTGCAGCTCTCACAATTATTGGGGGTATGGTTTAAATGTCTGGAGTGAATGCTTCCACAAAGTTCAGCCACATTTGGATGGCCACAGGTTCCTAGTGACATCACCTAGTGCTTTTTCATAGCCCTGCCATTCATTTCATCCACAAGTTCAATGCCTTTCCATCTTCTGAAGGCATCAAGATGTGCCATCCCTCCCCCCAAAAAACCCCGGCCCCTAACAGCCACTCAGAAAAGGCCAGAGAGTAGAGTGCTACATTTGATAACAAAGAGTTGAGAAGGGGTGGGGGCAGTGATCTGTAGAGCTGTGAGGGAGACTCGCAGCTACAAGACCAAGCATAGTAACACCGTGGCCCTGGGACACCAGCCAAGCCTGCAATTAGCTGTGTCAGATTGGCAAAGCCTATAAATGTCATGGCCAAATTAGGAATGTCAGCTCCCTTGCCTGCCAGGATGAAGCATGCATCTTTCTCCGCTTGGCAGTTTGACATGATGTTGGAATGCAAAGTTGTGACAACAACTCACAGAAAACTTGGTTCAGGCTCTTTGTCCCTGGTTGTCACTTTCAGAGTTTTAAATTATTTGAAACGCTCGCAGAATACTAGGCATGGCGGGAGCCCATCTCAGTGTGTCCACTAACCACAAGTTTAGAGCACAAGCAATAAGGGCAGTGGGCTTAAATGTATGTAATGATGAAGCCTCACTGTTTTGTTTTGTTTTGTTTTGTTTCATTTTGTTTCGTTTTGTTTTGTTTTTAATGAGACAAAGTGTTAGGAGGCTGCAGTACTGTGCAGAAGAGCAATGGGGTTGTTATTTTCTACTGAATGACTTTGATTTTAATTAAAGATAGGAATCCATTGGCATCAACTGAACCTTCCACCTAAAGGTTAATAATGTGGTACCTCGGTTTAAGTACACAATTGGTTACGGAAGTCTGTACTTAATCTGAAGCGTACTTAACCTGAAGCGAACTTTCCCATTGAAAGTAATGGAAAGTGGATTAATCCGTTCCAGACGGGTCCACAGAGTACTTAAACTGAAGCGCACTTAACCTGAAGCGAACTTTCCCATTGAAAGTAATGGAAAGTGGATTAATCCGTTCCAGACGGGTCCACGGAGTACTTAAACTGAAAGTACTCAAACCGAAGCGTACTTAAACCGAGGTATGACTGTAGCAGCTTGGGGTGGAAGGGTGGTTTCTGTTGGGATCATAGCATATGGGAAGGGGGATTAACCATCCCTATGAACTTCATCCCACTCCTGACCCCACTCTACATATATACAACTAAATTTTAAAAACTAGGTATTCTGATTGCAACCATACAATTAAAATCTTGCCGAATTTGGCTTTTGGACTAAGAGAAACACTGCTGCAAACCTGCATTAGGCCCCCCGCTACAGAGTCATATATAACATTTTTTTAAAAAAAGTGGACACCCAGTTCTATAGACAACACATGGAACACATGAGGAGTGCTCTTATGCAGTGCCTATTCATTTCAATGAGACTTGCACAGGAAAAGATCGCCATGGACTTTGCTGTGTGCTAGTTCAAGGGTAGGGGAATTCCACTTGGATTTTTCATACCAGGCACTAAAATGTGTTGGGCATTATTTGTCTTTTTATTTATTATTTCTCTTATTTATTATTTATTTCAATGAAGGTTTGCCCCACCCTTCATTCGAAAGAAAGCCAAAGGGGCCAACCAATATATGATTATAATATTACAAAATACAAAAAGAAGGAGAGTGAAGCCACTTAAAACACCAGTGAAAACATACAGCAAGGTCACACCAACCTCAGCCTGCTACCAGCCAGCCTTACTTAGTTACAACCCCTCAGGGAGAGCACTGATCTGTGTGTCAGAGAGAAGATATGATTGTTGTTGTTTAGTCATTTAGTCGTGTCCGACTCTTTGTGACCCCATGGACCAGAGCACACCAGGCACTCCTGTCTTCCACTGCCTCCTGCAGTTTGGTCAGACTCATGTTGGTAGCTTCGAGAACACTGTCCAACCATCTGGTCCTCTGTCGTCCCCTTCTCCTTGTGCCCTCCATCTTTCCCAACATCAAGGTCTTTTCCAGGGAGTCTTCTCTTCTCATGAGGTGGCCTGGAGCCTCAGCTTCAGGATCTGTCCTTCCAGTCAGGGTTCCACTCAGGGCTGATTTCCTTAAGAATTGATAGGTTTGATCTTCTTGCAGTCCATGGGACTCTCAAGACTCTCAAGAGTCTCCTCCAGCACCATACTTCAGTGATCCTTCATGGATCACTGCCTTGTCGTGGCGAAGGGGCTTGAATAACTCAGAGAAGCTATGAGCTATGCCATGCAGGGCCACCAAAGATGGACAGGTCATAGTGGAGAGTTTTGACTAAACATGATCCACCTGGAGCAGGAACTGGCAAGCCACTCCAGTATCCCTGCCAAGAAAACTCCATGGACGAAGATATGATAGCCATCTTCAAATATCTCAAGGGCTGTCACATGGAAGAGGCAAAAAGATTGTTTTCTCCTGCTCTGGAGGACTCAAACCAATGGCTTCAAGTTACAAGAAAAGAGAACATCAGGAAAAACTTTCTAACAGTAAGAGCTGTTTTGGCAGTGGACCTGTCTCCATCAGGAGGTGGTGGACCCTCCTTCCTTGGAGGTTTTTAAGGAGAGGTTGGATGGACATCTGTCCTGGATGCTTTAGCTGAGTTTCCTGCCTTGGACTAGATGATCCTTGGGGTCCCTTCCAACTCTACAATTCTACGATCATTTGCTCTGGTTTCATCTACTGTTGTTCTCCCTGCCTTCTGCCTCACCAGTCCCAATGGGCACCAGGTCTTTAAATGCCACTTCTATAGTCCAGGCTTTACTTGTTAAACATCTTAGAAGCCTGCATCTTAAGACTATGCCTCTTGTTAGATAAGCAAGCAGAAGTAAATCAATCTGGGCTCTATCTTTGTGTCTCAGCATACTTTATGCGCTCAGTATTTACTGGTGGAGATTGTTGTGTAAGATCCTTGTGGAAGCTTCAGTGTCGTCCTGCCTTGGGTAGCCCTATCCGTCATAATGACAGCGCTGAGTAAATAATTGATAATAATGAAACTTCTTTATTGGAAAGGACTTTTAACTACTTAGCTGCAAAAATATGCACAGCCTGTACAAAAGCAGACTCAATATCGTCGCTCAAAGTGCTCTTGTGTCCTGATGAGTCAGCTTTGTAAAGAATTATGCAGCAAAGAACAGATCTGTGAAAGGAATTTAACTCAGAATAGCTGAGTTATTGCAAAGCATATCTTCTATCGACCTCTAATTTTTCCATAGTAGCAGCTTGTTCAACAACAACAACAACAACAACAACAACAACAACAACAACATTGTGTCTTGAACCTAAAATAGCACTTTTGGATTGCCAAATGCATATGAAAAACTATTGGGGGAGGCAGGACCCATCTGAAACCGGCTAAAGAGCCAGTGTGGTATAGTGGTTAAGAGCGGTGGACTCTTAATCTGGTGATCCGGGTTCGATTCCCTGCTCCTCCACAGGCAGCTGCTGGGTGACCTTGGGCTGGTCACACTTCTCTGAAGTCTCTCAGCCTCACTCACCTTACAGAGTGCTTGTTGTGGGGGAGGAAGGGAAAGGAGATTGTTAGCTGCTTTGAGACTCCTTGGGGCAGTGCTAAAGCGGGATATCAAATCCAAACTCTTCTTCTCTTCTTCTTCTAACTAGGCATGTATAAACCTGATGTTTTAGAAGATATTTGAAATGAGGTTCCCATCAAATTATAGTTCTTTTAGAATTGTTTTTTCTTTATTAAACCTTTTTGAAAATGCAAATTAAAAATAAATCAAACAAAACAGATGCAAAGTTATTACCGGTAACATAGCAGGCTCAAGACAGCTCAGCAACTATACATACTGATAAACAGGCCTCAGTTGGTTCTATGCAGTGCAATTGTATACATGCTATTGACTCCAATGGGATTTACTCCCAGGATCCATAGGATCACAACTTTTAAAAGCACATGCATTAGACAGGCCATGGGTTAGAAAAAAAATATTTACAAGAAAGCAAGTTTCATATTCTTTTAAATACACCCATGGACCCAGGAGCACTACTATTTTCAAATGGTTCCAAGGCTCTATTGCGTCTTCCATGCTACCAACATACAAATATTTACTTTTAAGCCTTGATCCATTGAGCAAGCAACAGAGAATGTACACATTCATTTCTGCGGGTTGGAAGAAGAATGATCCTGTTCCGCACCTCAGCTTTGAAAGCGCTGTTGACCTCTCTCAAAAGTTTTTCCGGCTTGGAAGAAGCAGCTTCCTCCCACGTGACCTAGTTCTTGCGGAGTTGAGTAAGTTGTGTAAGCATTTGAAGTATGATGAGGATATATTGCACAACGCTGCTGTTCGGAAGGAACAGAACGCGGAGGAAACTAGAAGTCTCATGAGTAATTAATTGCCGTGAAATCTATTATGAATATTACTTGCCATTTCTGAAGCACTTTCCAGGCATGCCCAGATGGCTGCTTCCCACACTCTCGGTTGGGGACTGTAATGCAAAACCAAAAACACAGCAAAGCGGTGCAGGGGATGCCAAGTCCCAAAGACTCTCCTCATCATCACGGATGCCCAAGATCAAGGGCTTTGGTTGATTCACTTTCTCACATTCCTATCTCACATCCTTCATGGAAGCCAAGGCACTGGTATACATGTGATTCCCAGGCATGACCAGACCCTGACTGGCTTTGCTTCATCGAGGAGTTGGTGGCCTCCTTTGTCTTCAGACCATGTGGCATGGTTGGATTGGGGCCAGGGAAGGAGTCTTGGGCAGAACCTTGAGCAGGAAAATTCAGAGTAGAAAGATCTGGAGCAGATAAATGGGCCGGGGGGGTTGGCTGCCGTGCCAAAAGAAGTGGTGGGACAACCCATAAGGAAACAAATGAATGGGCACAAGGTAGGGACACAATTCCTGTTTTCAGTAGAGGTTACATTGCAAAAAACAGTGTTTTGTTTTGTTTTTAACAAGGGCATTGGCTGCAGATATATATAGATATAAACACATACCCTGTTATCCAGACAGATTGATCACTGATCATCCTGCCAATATCCTCTTTGTGCTTCCTTGGGTAGGGGAGACAGACTGCAGCCTATCAGACCAGAACCAGAACCATTAGTCACAGATGAATATAATGACAAGATAGCAGAGCTGGGATGAGAAGCGAGATCCCTGCAGTCACAACTAGATTGTCCATGCTGTGCTGGCCCCTCTGAGACACGAGATAGGCTGCATCTACCGGTAGTTCTTTCAGTTAGAACTTCATGATGTGTACCGCATTATCAAGGGGCTCATAAAGAAGGTCACTATAGTGCTCTTTTTACAGCACAGGAAACAAAACTGCTCACCTTCCCATGTGACACATGCCATCGTGTGTCAGCAATGATAGGATAAACATGAAAGAATAAATGGACACAGATCTGACATCAGAAATGGCAATATTCAAAAGCCCATGGGTCAAAACAATTCAACCACCAGGACACTCTATATGTGACTTTAAGAGTGAGTTGCCACCCTGAAACAAAGGAATCTCAAAGGGAGACTGAAAAGTGAAACTGCTGAATTACAATACATCAAGAAGTTCAATACTGTTTACTTGTGAACTGATCTGGGATAAAATACAGCACTACTAGTGATTTCATAATTATTATTGTCTGTACTTTTTGGCTTTGGATTTCTCTCTGAACTCCTGAGTCTGTCTCTGTGTAACTCAGGATGAAACTTCATGCATCTGACGAAGTAGATTGTAGTCCACAAAATCTTATGCTTTTGTTTGCCTTTTAAAGTACCGCCAGACTGTTTGTTCTAAAATTCAGACGATTCCCCGCAATATGGCAACTGGGAAATCAAATATTCCTTGCATGCATGCATCTGCAGTCAGGTTAGTAGCCTTACAAGGATGGAATAGCCAAACCTATGGAGTAGTTTAGGAACACAAATTGCTATACTTCTTCTTCTCAAATTTCCTGTAAACATTTATACCAGACTTAGGTGAATATTGTAAGGGATCATAGGGAGCCTAATCACTTCTGATAAGAGCCCACAGCTTCCTGAAGAGCTATGTTTCAAGACTGGGTGGCTCAAGATATCCAGTCCAGCAAAGTGATATGTAGGTACCATCTCTAGACAAGAACCAGACAACCTTACAATGTGGTGGTGGGAAACCTCTGGTCTGCCAGATTTGCTAAACCATAACTTCAATCATCAGGCTCAGCCAGTTGCAGCCGTTCAACAAAATCTGTAGGGCCAGAGGATCTCCTTCCTGGTCAATGACAGTGAAATTGGCTCCAAGCCACCATAAACTGATAAGATGGTATTTCAGCAGATTTAACCCTACTAACTGTAACAGTGTTGAACTGCCAGCAATCCCTGCTTATTTTGTTTTTCATCTGAGCCACTAGTGGCCACAAGTCTCTTCTATAGCCAGAAGGGAACCTGTTGTTTGCTATTTTCTCAAATATATTGAAGGAGCTTTGCAGAGTAAAATCCTTTATAGCTGAAGGAAGGTGAACACATGGAGGTTTTTGACTCTATGCTTTGTGGTGGCTGTGTTTTGTTAATATTGCATGGCCTGCATGAAACTTTCACTGGGGAAAGGCCTCCGGGAATTGCACTTTTATGGTTGACTTCCAGAGTTACATTCTCACTAATTGCAATAGCCATTCCACTTGCTGATGGAGCAGCGAAGGGAACACATAATGTTTTATACACTCACATGTTTAAAGCTTTTGGTCCTATTCTATTCACTCACAGTTCCCATCACCTGCAGCATTCTGATATATATTTTTAAACTAACATTTTAATATCTTTTTTTCTAACAATATTTTCCATACATGAAAGCGTTTTCTACATTGCATCTGTCTATTCATTTTAAAAACTGCAATTGGATTCTTATTGCCCAGAAAAGTGGCAAACTAACTCCCAGGAAAATGCAATTCTATACCCATTTAGCCAAACCTGGGAGTTAGCTCCACTGAACTAACTAACATTTCAGGGAAAGAGAGAGATCTCTCCTTTAACCTGCCAAGTGGAAGGAGAAGTGGTGGGGAAAAAACAGCATAGAGCCAATTGAAAATATTTATTTAAACATTATTCCCCAAAATCAATGTGACTGGAGTGCCCCAAGAAAATAATTTGCTGTAGTTAAAACTTAGACCAAACCCTCCAAGTGTCCCTGTTTTCCAAGCACACCCCTGATTTAGAGAAGTTGTCCCGGTTTCTGAATTGATCCTGGAATGTCCCACTGTTCTTTAGGATGTTCCTATTTTCATTGGAGAAATGTTGGAGGGTATGGAGTTATCTGCACTGGCGAAAGAAGAGGAGTGCGGGGGGAGCACACCACCCCCAGCAGCACAATTCCGGTGGGGTGCCATCGCGGCTGTTCCCCCACCTGCGCTGGGTGCCACACTCCTACGGGCGGCACGCCACGCTCCAGGACGCACACCACGCCACTACAGGCAGTGAGCCATGCCCCGGGGACATGCACCAGCCCCTCCCCGCCTGCTCTCCGCCCCCCAGGGCCGGAGCATGAAGCTCCGCTACTGATTATCTTGACCCCTGAGCTGTCTGAAGGCAATCCTATATGGGGAAGGTTTTGTTCATGTTTCATGTTTTATTATGTTTGTATATATGTTGGAAGCTGCCCAGAGTAGCTGGGGCAACCCAGTAAAATGTGTAGGTTATAAATAGTTAAATTATCATTATGGAATGGGACGTCCCTATCTTCATTGGAGAAATATTGGAGGGTATGCTAGACCTTACTGTCAAAAGGAAAGATACCCCCTACCTCTCCCACTCCCTTCCTCACTTGCTCAGTGTGTTTCCCTAGTCAGCTCGCTTTTGCTCTTTTACAAAAACAAATAATTAATTAAAATGGTCCCTTTAACAACGCAGCAACTTTTGTGTTGTGTACCCAAGTCCAAAGAGTGTCGTGGGACTTTAGGAAATCCCTGAACTGACTTGAGGTGCCATGTTAGTGGCACAATCCAATTTGGGCCTGTGAAAACCACACCTAAGTCACCTCCATTCGCCTCATAATTGAGGAAGTATACAGAGCTCAATTATGGTTTCTACTCCAGAAAGTCTCTATATGCTAATTCATTTCTTATAACATCATGTGAATGTTTGCATTAAAATTCCCCAGAGGCTTGACCCAGAAAGGATTGTGTTAGACATAGGAACTAACTCCTAGAGGCCACAGTCTCTTTGCCCCCCATATATATATATTTGAGGGGGGCTGCCCCCCAAATTGATGGGCATTGCCGTTCAAATGGTGTATGTGTACTGTGTTATGTGAACGATTATGCGGGAAAGCCCCACCCATATTTCATTCAAGCTGACACCTCTGATGCTAGAACTGGACGTCCCTTGGCCTGACAGCGGAGCAGGGTCAGTGCAAGACACTTGGCTGACAGAAGCAAAGGACAAGATGGCTTCTGCCCCCGTTCAGTCTACCAGGCTGGCAACTGAACTGTCATTTGACACTGGCAATGGGACAGTGTCCTCCACTGCCCCCCAAGGGCATCAGGTTAGCTTAGGGGGCACACAGAGGCCTGTCCACTTCCTGCCCCCTCAGTATCTGTCAGCCGAGGTTGCTGCCTGTCTCATGGCAGGGCCAGGCCTGCTGTCCTTTGGATTGTGATTCCCTTCACAGGTTCACTAAGTATATGAGGAGGTGATGGGATTGCTCACCACACACAGAGAGAGAGAAGAGAGAGAGAGAGAGAGAGAGAGAGAGAGAGAGAGAGAGAGAGAGAGAGAGAGAGAGAGAAGCTGCTAAATTTGGCACTAGTGCGAAGGTGACCTACACAAAAAGGGTCAGATATGTGTGGGCCTCTGCTAGAGAAACAGGGACCCTAACAGGCCAGTGAGTTCAGTTGAACTGAAGAAAACAACTGCCACAAACGCAGAAGGTTTAACTGAAAGCAGCATTCAGAGAGGTGCCCAGAGGTGCACAATGCCAGAGGATCACATGCGTGCATTATGTTTTGAAGTCAGCTTGCTATTGTTAGCAGGTACGTTCCCTAAACAGGAAGCCTCCCGACAAATAGCTAGCGCAATTGACTTCCTCCCCGCTGCTGACAACACAGAGATGCATCAGTCCTGCTCTTAGACAAGTCATATATTTTGTTGGAGAAGGCAGGATGATTAAATGTTTAGACACTTTGTCAGCAGCAGGGGACACGGGAAGGGACAAAAGCCGTGGACCAGATGAATGTATCTGGAATGAGTTTGTTTCACAAAAGCATTGTTGTCAGCATGAGGAACACAATCACAGTTTGTCGCCATGAGACAGTGGTGATAATGAGCGGCTGGTGGGCTGATTCTTTCCCTGAGTTGCGCCTGCTGAATGGGGTCAGACTCACTCCTGTCATAGAATCATAGTTCTGGAATGGACCTTGGAGGTGAGGTAGCCCAACCCACGGCACAATGCAGGATCTGAAAGTAGAGCATCCTTGGCAGACCCTGCCTCTGCTCAAATGCCTCCAATGAAGGAGGAACTTCTACCTCCCGAGACAGGAAGAGCTGTCAAACATCTCTTACGTTTAGCAGAAATCCGCTTCTCTGCAATTTCCACCTATTGGTTCTTGTTTCTTATCTGGACCAGATGTCTTCTCCATCTTCTTCATTCCATCCCTTCACTGCTCTTATGCTTGCAGAACCCGGCATGGTAGAGCGGTGGTAGTGCTTGGGGAATAGACACTAAAAAGGGACACCCCTGAGCACTGCTGGTGTAAGGAGCAAAAAATACTGAGGGAGAAAAGTGGCTTAGGCAGAACCATGGTATGCCAGCTGATTCAGTGGCTCAATTGTGGAGGTCAGGCACATTTCTGACAGCACTACTGCTCAATCTAAAACATATTTATATGCCACTTTTCTGGGCAAATCCTGTCCAAAGCAGCTTTTAAGTGAGGCTACTGCCCTTAATGTACTTATTTTGATGTATATCTTCTGGAATTTTTTTTTTTACTTTCCTCTGAGTAAATTTATTTAGGATTTGGGTGCAAACATGAAATATTAAAATGTTTCGGTTTGGGAAAGTGTAATGTTTGAGAAAGAGCTCTCTCTCCGAATCTGCTTTGCTGATCCTTGCTGTATCTTTTTTTCAGGTGGCTCCACTGATGAGGCAGGGAAATTACAAAGCAAGAGAGACAAAATCAGAAGATCTGAAAGAGAGAGAACATGTTCAGAAAAAGATGGGTTTAGTATGTGTGTGAAGTAGAGGGAACCAAGATCTGAAGGACAGCAGGAGGAATACAGATAAGGAAGTTTCTTCACCTCTGCATTAAATTTCTTCCATACTTAAGATTCTGTTGCATCATAAGATTGCAGGGAGGAGTTCCTCCCTTATTATTCTTTGGAGAAGCTCAGAACCATCAGATAAACTGCTTTCTTGTCTCCCTATGAAAATCTCAGTACTGTTGTAGCAGGAGCTATAGTTCAATGCGCACAGTTCCCTCTGGAAACGCCTGTCAGGTCTTCAGTGATTGGCAAACAGAGATTAAACTGCCACAGTGCCTTTGTATTTGGAGTTCTGGGGGGAAATGCGCACACAGAGATAATAAAGAAACATGCTGTAGTGGGGAATACATAATACAGCGGAACCTCGGTTTACGAACACCTCGGTTTACGAATTTTCGGTTTACAAACGCCGCGGACCCATCTGGAATGGATTAATTCACTTTCCATTACTTTCAGTGGGAAAGTTCACTTCAGTTTATGAACGCTTCAGTTTATGAACAGACTTCCAGAACCAATTACACCCATGCTTCGGGTGAAGTACGCTTCAGGTTGAGTACTCCGCGGACCCATCTGGAATGGATTAATCCACTTTCCATTACTTTCAATGGGAAAGTTTGCTTCAGTTTATGAACAGACTTCCGGAACCAATTGTGTTCATAAACCGAGGTACCACTGTACTTGTAAAATATCTGGAGGGGAAATGTGCTGCACACAGTCCAGTTAAACACTTTAAAGTGCTGTGGAGAAATAGGAATTTACATGACTGGCTGCTCCAATAGGTCTCTGTTAGCTGCATTCTAGACCACCTGAGGTTTCTGAACCGCCTTTTAAAGGTAGCCCTACATAGTGCACATTACAGTAGTCTAGTCTGGACATGACCAGATCATGCTTTTCAGATATAAGCACAGGTTCCCACTTTTCTCTTTCCTTTCCCATTGCACACATTTCCTAGACTTGGTGGTGACAGTGGGGTGTTTGTTGGGGAGCCTAAAACAGTGGTTAGAAGTGTGTGCACCTTTTGTTTCTCCGCTAATTATTTTCTGTACAATTACAATGTTAAAGCCATCATCTTTCTTTCCTCCCCTGAAAGGGCACCATCAGATCAGCTCCTCTGGGATTGTTTTTGCTTCCCGTTGGAATTCACGAGCAGTTGGTGCCCTGGTGGGTGGGCTAGTTCTTATTTATTATGGATGACACGTTTATTAAGTATTAATACGCCCCATTCAAATGAGTCACCTTCCTCTGCGTGCCTGCTTCAAGTTTCAGATTTTTCTGCACTATCCCAGCTGGAGGAAGGAAACAGGATGGGACTTGACTGCTGTTGCATCATTCTTTTTGGATGCAATGGGCACTAAGGCAGCCTCACACCACCTCCATGTCTTCCATTGCACCCTCGTTGCTTCAGCCTTTAGGGTCAAATTTCCTTGTTTCCTTATAGCCATGAAACGAGGAAGCAGAAGACAGAAGGACTTGCTCTTCTCGTGCCATCATGCTTGGGAAGATTTCTCAAAGAGTGCCACCCTGGCTCTTTGTCCCCCAAACTGTTAGCAGAATGTGTTGCAGGTATCAGTAGGAACAACCATTCTTCTTGTCCCTGAATCTTTGGCTCAAGTGGGAAAGAAACAGCTCTGCAGGACCTGGAAGTATCCACAAGATGCTCAGGTTGTTCGGGCAAAAGCTGAGGTGAAGACAGATGTGGTCTAGTGTGAGTCTTGAGGATGGTCAAGGAATGAGCAAGTAACCCAACGTCAATGTAACACGCGGCCTGGAAAAGCAATGGTGTGACCTACTAGCAAGAGTATTGCAGCAGGTCCCAGGTCAGGCTGTGAACCTTGTGTGAAACCATACAAAGCTGCTACTGGTCAGTGTAGACAATACTAAGCTATAGGGACCCATGACCTAACTCAGCATGGGTTCCTGTATTTCTGATTCCAAAAGACCTGGATTCAAAGGCTTGAATTCCATAGATGACTTGGGGCAAGCTATGCTCTCTAAGCCTAATACAGTATTTAAAATCTGGATGAATGGCAGGACTGGGTAGATCCACCATTTCAGAATGTGTTGGAAAATCCAGAATAAAATAACAACACTGGATTATTTAATAACTTCAGCATTTAGAATGAATTCCACCTTTGGATATCCTCAGAGACCACGGCCCTCTCTGTGACCTTCTGTGACCTTTAAAATCAGCTGAGGACACTTTCTAGGCCCTATGAGCCATGACCCTTTCCACAGAGATTAGTCTGAGCTGGCCAAGTATTCACCAGTAGCGATGCTAAGATTTTGTTCATTATTATTTAGTCCTTACATTTTATAGGCCACCCAGGGCTGTCTTAAGCGGGTCGGGCGCCCGGGCGCCGTGGTGCGCGGATCGCTCCAGCGCCCCCGCCCCACCCCGTTTCTTCCTGCGGCTGGTGGGCAGGCGCAGCTCACAGCATGGTTTCCGCACGGCTTTGCCGTGCAGCGCCCCCTGCCGACCCGGCGCCCTGGCGCCCCGCGCCACCCAGCCTACCCCTAGAGCCGGCCCTCAGGCCACCTTTGCTCCAAGGAAAGTTCAAGGTAGAGCACATGTTTCTCCACCTCATTTCATCCTCCCAGCTACCCTGTAAGGTAGGTTAGAGTGATAAATAGTGGCTCAAGGTCACCCATTCAGTTCCATGGACGAGTAGGGATTTGAACCCTGATCTCCATGGTCCTAGTCTGATGCTTTAGCTAGGTGATCTTGCATCCCTGGCAGAACCATCCAGATTGTGCCCCCTAGCCACGGGCAAATTAGCTCTTCTCCCCCCCCTCTCCTCCAACCCTCCCCCATTCAATTCACCCTCTTTTTAGATGAAGGGAACGCTGTGGATGTAGCATATCTTGATTTCAGCAAGGCCTTTGACAAGGTGCCCCATGTAAAGAAGCTAGTAAAATGCGGGCTAGACAATTCAATGGTTTTGTAACTGGCTGACTGACCGAACCCAAAGGGTGCTCATCAATGGCTCCTCTTCATCCTGGAGAGTAGTGACTAGTGGGGTGCCACAGGGTTCTGCCTTGGGCCCAGTTTTATTCAACATCTTTATAAACGACTTGGATGATGGGCTTGAGGGCATCCTGAGCAAGTTTGCAGATGACACCAAATTGGGAGGGGTGGCTAATACCTCAGAGGACAGGATCACACTTCAAAATGACCTTAACAGATTAGAGAACTGGGCCAAAGCAAACAAGGAGATGAATTTTAACAGGGAGAAATGTAAAGTACTACACTTGGCCGGGGGTGGGTGGGAATGAAAGGCACAAATACAGGATGGGTGACACCTGGCTTGAGAGCAGTACATGTGAAAAGGATCTAGGAGTCTTGGTAGACCACAGACTTGACATGAGTCAACAGTGTGATGTAGCAGCTAAAAAAGCCAATGCAATTCTGGGCTGCATCAATAGGAGTATAGCATCTAGATCAAGGGAAGTAATAGTACCACTGTATTCTGCTCTGGTCTGACCTCACCTGGAGTACTGTGTCCAGTTCTGGGCACCACAGTTCCAGAAGGATGCTGACAAGCTGGAACGTGTCCAGAGGAGGGCAACCAAAATGGTCAAAGGCCTGGAAATGATGCCTTATGAGGAAGGGCTTAGGGAGCTGGGCATGTTTAGCTTGGAGAAGAGAAGGTTAAGGAGTGATATGATAGCCATGTTCAAATATATTAAAGGATGCCATATAGAGGAGGGAGAAAGGTTGTTTTCTGCTGCTCCAGAGAAGCGGACACGGAGCAATGGATTCAAACTACAAGAAAGAAGATTCCACCTAAACATTAGGAAGAACTTCCTGACAGTAAGAGCTGTTCGACAGTGGAATTTGCTGCCAAGGAGTGTGGTGGAGTCTCCTTCTTTGGAGGTCTTTAAGCAGAGGCTTGACAGCCATCTGTCAGGAATGCTTTGATGGTGTTTCCTGCTTCGCAGGGGGTTGGACTGGATAGCCCTTGTGGTCTCTTCCAACTCCATGATTCTATGATTCTAAAACCATTTCTTATGAGGCAGTAATCAATATTTATATTTATGGACATATTTTTAGCCGATTTTGTGCCCCCCCAGTCGTCTGCGCCCCTGGCGGGGGCCCACCTCACCACCCCCTAGCTACAGCCCGGCACTTTATTCACTATACCCTGTTGGCTCTCTTATCTGCAACAGCAGGATTAATAATAATACTAATAATAATAAATCATTTGTATCCTGCCCATCTGGCTGGGCTTCCAACAAAGTACATTAAAACATCAGTCATTAAAAACTTCCCTAAACCGGGCTGCCTTCAGATGTCTTCTAAATGTTAGATAGTTGTTTATCTCCTTGACCTCTGATGGGAGGGCGTTCCACAGGGTGGGTGCCACTGCCGAGAAGGCCCTCTGCCTGGTTTCCTGTAACTTCGCTTCTCGCGGAGAGGGAACCACCAGAAGGCCCTCGGCGCTGGACCTCAGTGTCCGGGTTGAACAATGGGCGTGGGGACGCTCTTTCAGGATATGAATAATCTTAAATCATTAAAATAGAGATAATAAGCATCTAAAACACCCCCTGAGGGTGGGGGGTATCATGGTTAAAGGCAAAAGTGACAAAGTAAGCTTAATTGTGAGCAAAAACTGGACTCTGTGTGCTCTTGATTCACGTGTGCAGATAAGAGCATTCAGTACTTGGTGGAACGAAGCCCTGAAGATGCAGTCTTTTATTTAAAATACAGTGATGCCTTGCAAGACAAAATTAATTCGTTCTGCAAATCGCTTTGTCTTGCGATAATTTCGTCTTGTGAAGCGCGGTTTGGCAAAAAAAACCCACAAAGAATTCGTCTTGCGAGGCACGGCCATAGAAAACTTCGTCATGCGAGTCACCAAAAACATCGCAAAACGCTTTCGTCTTGCGAGTTTTTCATTGCGCAAGGCATTCGTCTTGCGAGGTACCACTGTACTGTATTTTTCTGTGTATAACACGCCCCCATGTATACAACGCCTCCTATTTGGGGGGGATTCCAAATTAATAAAATGGGGAGATTGCCAAGAGTTGTTAAGCTTTTTGGGGGGGAGGATTGCCCCCAGAGTTGTTGAGCTTTTTTCAGCTTTATTGGGGGGGGGGGGTGTTGTGCCTAAAATCACTCACCCGACTAACCCACATTGACAATAGCATGTGCTGACAAAGCCACCAATCAACTGCCCACTCGGCGCCAGCAGCCACCAATTGCCTGCCCAATTGCCGCAGCCCTAGCCTATCGACAGCAGCCCTTGCCACATGCCGCAGCCACAAATCACCCGCCCTATCGCCGCTGACCATCTCCTGCTCACGGCACCAACCAATCGCCTTTCCACCCTCTGGACTATCTGTGTATAAGACAACCCCTAATTTTTTACATAGTTTAAAATAAAATACAAACCCTTGTCTTAGACACGGGAAAATACGGTGATTGCAGGTTCTGTGAAAGACTCTTTGCAGCTCGTCCTGTAGATTTTACACAACAACTTGTACAATGAGTGTTCTCTGTAGAGCAGCACTGACTAACTCATGGCTGCTCTCCAAATGCTGTTGGGCTCCAGCCCTGTTTGCCTCCCTCCCAGCCTGGGCAACAGCCAGGGATGTTGTGAACTCACCCATCAACACTGGAGGACCACAGATTCCCATCCCTTGCCCAGTATGAAGATGCTAAGGACAATTTTTTAAAAAAATTTTTAGCAATGAGACTGATCTGGCCAAGTCTCTTTTCCACCTTGTGGAAACATCTCTTTAGAGCAGGCATCCCCAAACTTCGGCCCTCCAGATGTTTTGGACTACAATTCCCATCTTCCCCGACCACTGGTCCTGTTAGCTAGGGATCATGGGAGTTGTAGGCCAAAACATCTGGAGGGCCGCAGTTTGGGAATGCCTGCTTTAGAGAGTTGAACCAGAGCAGATCAAAAGGAACTTAAGAAACCCGTCTCCAATCAGACTCGGCATCTGTTCTCTCCGATTTCATTTTGCTGTGACCACCTAGTGGCTTACTCAGCCCAGGAGGGTAACAGACCTCCATGCGTGGAACAATTAGGTAGCATGTGCTCTTTAAACTTGCATAATGACAAAGAGCTTCGTTTGGATAAAGAGAAAAAAACATTATTTAAATGTGATTATGCTGTTTTACCGAGGCTAATTGGCTTCTAAAGGTCAGTCTCATTAGGAGCTCATCAGTGAAGGATTCATTGAAAGAAATTGCATTGTGGGGGTTTTTTTAACACATTGATTACCTTTGTCTTTTTTTTTCATATTAACAACTGAGTGGGAAAGTACAAGAGTGGTGAAGTTGGGCAAAATACAGGTGTAGCCCAGACTGTTTGAAAAGCGATCCACTCTGGGCTCATTTCCCAAGACTGTGTCTACAGCATGGACTCCCACAGGAGAACTCAGAATGCCATGTGGCTTTTCTACTTGCAGATACAGAAGCCTGACACCACCCACAGGCTCCGCTCCTCCTGAGGAGGCATGGGAGAAGGTCTGTGCAGTTTGCATTTAAAGGTGAACCGGTTTCCCAAAACTGTACATGAACCAAAGCACAGCCACCCTTGGAAGTTCACATATCTATGAATTTCGCAGTGCAGTTCTCAAGCCATCTGTACAAAAACGCATCTTTAGGCTAGAGAAAAACGATATAAAACTATTCCTCTATGCAACAACTGGAGCAAGAATGATTTTAGCTCAGGTATGGAAACAGGATAAAATCCCAACAATAGAGGATTGGCGTAAAAAGATGGTGGAGTACATGGAAGTAGGTAGACTAACTTCAAATATAAGACAACAAGATACCGAAACGTATGAAAGAGAATGGGGAATTTTTTTGAAATATATGGAATATTAACATCATAAGGAGCTCAGCAAAATGAACACAATCTCATAACCATGGCTTAAACTTCTTTATTGGTACTCAGGTAGAATAACAAATACAATGTATTAGATAACAAGACAATTTGACAAATGCATGGAGGGGATTAATTGGAAAGACATAAACATGGAAAGAAAATCATGTATATCTTTGAAGAAATTAATAATAATTAATCTAGAACCTTAAACATAAAGAAAGACAAACCGCGCAAATGTAAAGCAATTTATAAAAAGGCAAACAAAGGTAGAGTGGAAGTCCTATTTTAATATATGTATTAATATTTGTTTTACAGTTAATATTAAATTTTTTATTTTTCTATTTTTTATTTTTCCTTTCCCCCCCCCTTTTCTTTTTTCTTTACTGCTGGAAAATAATGCTGAAGAAAACTTGATGTAAGTGAAATGTATTCGGCGGTAATTATGTAAAAGAAACAAAGATTATCTGAAAAAAATGCATCTTTAGTGGGGGGAAATAATACAAAGGGGGGGAGTGTTTATTAGGATAAGTTCACTGATGACTTTTCATGGGGACATAAAACAAATGGTAAACTGATGTGAAAATGTAGAGAACTGAACTTAAGAGAAACAGAAACTGATAATTGCACATCCCTGCTTCTATAGGAGCCAACTCCTAGGATCTGAGGGGTCTTCCACCACCCCCCAAAAATCTGAGGGGGTCAGTCCCCCCCCCCGGTTGATAGGCATAGTCATTAAAATGGTATGCATACACTGTATCATGTCATCAATTATGCTGGGCGGGTCTTACATGGACTTCCCCAATTTTTTATTCAAGTTGACACCCCTGCCTGATCCTGACATAATACATACTCAAAACCACAGTTATATCCACTGGCTTAGCAGGTGGTGAGAATTCTTGTGCTCAGTGTGCTAGGACATGCACACATGCATGCACAAACACACACACAGAGCGACATCCTGAAACCAGCAGGGACGTGTCAGGCAAAGTCACAAAGGCCGTTAGTTATATCATAGAGATC
This sequence comes from Zootoca vivipara, assembly GCF_963506605.1. Taxonomy (NCBI): domain Eukaryota; kingdom Metazoa; phylum Chordata; class Lepidosauria; order Squamata; family Lacertidae; genus Zootoca; species Zootoca vivipara. Next base: position 45,358,694 of record NC_083276.1, read on the forward strand.
ACACCCAACTTATTTCGCTGCTTTTACGTTTGAAGACATAGCTCCTCTAGACGGTGCTATTTTTCTAGAAAAAGAGGAGCTGGAACTCACCATGAACGCCTCACTTGTTCTCTTACAATGGCAATGGCACCCACCACATGCTTTCGGAGGAAGAGCTAGCCCCGTTGTATATCGTGTGTGTGTGTGTGTGTGTGTAGAGCTAATCTCTTCCTTTAAATACCTGGGAGTCCATCTTAGTGAAGACCTAACTTGGAAGGTCAATACAGCCCAGGTGGTTAGGAAGGCCCAACAGAGACTTCATTTCCTTAGGGTCTTATGAAAGAACAAGGTTGGACAGCAACTGATGATTTCCTTCTATCGGTCCATGATAGAAAGTGTTCTCTCGTACTGCATTATGGTGTGGTATTCTGGTTTGACAGCCATGGACAGAGAGTCCCTCCTACGGAGGGTGGTGAAGACAGCACACGATATCGTGGGCTGCCCCCTGAGTCCGCTAGATGTTATCGCGGGAGACGGTTGCCTCAGAAGAGTGAGGAACATTCTCAGGGATGACTCACAGCCTGGCCAGCACCTTTTTAATCTCCTGCCCTCGGGCAGGAGATATAGAAGCATGATAAGCCGCACCAACAGGTTAAAGAACAGTTTCTACCCATGGGCCGTGAGGCTGCTGAATGGAAGACAGCAACATTGCAGCTGACGTTCAGGGTTGGTGGTCGTACGACAGCACACAGAGTGTAACAAGGACAGAGAGATGGGGGGGAGCTCATTTAATCTCACTATAAACAAGTGAACAGTGACAATGAAGTATTTCTATTCTATTTCTCTTTCTAAATTCCAGTGCGTTCCAGCTGAAAGAAAGCCCTGTGGAAGTTTATCATGTTTATCAGAAGGAGAGGTGATACACTGTGTCTAACTGCTGAACAAATTCCCCCAACAAAAGAGCAGTGTCCTTCTAAGCTGCAGAGCCAGGATCCACATAGCATCACATCGCAGAAGAGGCCAACAAGCAACAGGTCTCCTGACTCCTGGCCAGGTGTGTCACTCACTAACCTCCACTGTCCATTCTTCTGTTGACACGTTTGCCACAGGTGGGTTATCTGGGCACCACATGATGGTTTCGACTCCTAGTTCCTCATAATACTTTCTGTAACAAAACTCTCTCTTCTATAGCAGCCAAGCTTAGAAACAAAAATGGGAGGGGTGGGGGAGCTATTGTACTATGCAATGAGGCAGTGGGCTGCGCCACCTCGTGGCTGAAATGCAGCACATGCCAAGACTGTTGCCCTTTTGAAGGAGGAAAACGGAGCGGTCCGAGGCACAGGGAGATTGCCAAGGGCTTTCCCATGAAATACGGTGACGTCTCGAGCTATAAAATTGACATGACTACTATTAGGCTTTAATGAATTCCCAGGAGGTCTGTGCAGCCATGATCCACACCTCTTTCACAAAGAAAGAGGAAGGAGCACCGTGATTGAGCTTGTGCATCACATGCTCAGGGTCAATCCTAGCAGCACCAGGCAGGAGTGGGGGAGACCCCCGCTTGAAAGAACCACTGCCTGTCAGAGTAGACAGTACTGAGCTGGGTGGACCAACAGTCTGACTCTGCCATGGGCTCTGCCCGCATCCTTGTTTCCATGTGTGCATGTGTGTTTTCAAGTTTATGCCTCTGAAATCATAGAATCATAGAGTTGGAAGAGACCACAAGGGCCATCCAGTCCAACCCCCTGCCAAGTATGCTCGTGGGCGGTACTTCGTGGGGTGCATTTGCACTGTGTGTTGTTGCCCCTCCCCTCAGTTAGGACTTCCCAGCCCAACGTAAGTTACAGAAGTTTGAGGTTCATTATGGGCAATGCTTTTTAAAAAAAGTATTTTTGACATACAAGTTTTTCAGTCTACCATATTTACACAAAAGAGCAGATAAATAATAATAATCCCAAGGCAGGAGTCCTAAATTCTGGTGTGTGTGTGCACCCATTTAAAATTTCTTTTTGAAATACGAGTTATTTTGATATACCGAATTTGCCACACAAAAGAGCACTTTTAAAATTTGTGTTTCCACAAGGCAGGGAAGAATTTACCGTTGCTCACAGGAAAGGTTGCCACTTCCTTTACTTCCTTTGTCCAATCCTTCCTCCTGTACTTTTAGGGGCAGATGTTATTTTTATTTTTAATATACTTGTTTTGTGCAAGAGCAGTTCTGTGCGAAAGAGCTGTTAAAAGTAAAAATACTGCTCACCTCCCTTCAGCAACAACCAGTGGCAAAAGGTTTTAAAGGTTATCCGTACCTTTAAAAACAAAATGGAAGTATGAGGTATCGTGATAGATGGTGCCCAGCCGTTACCACACACATTTTTTAAAAAACCTGCCCACACAATGAAACTCAGTGCATACGCAGTCAGGTAACGTGCTTTTATATTGAGTTTTCTTCCCTTATCAGATTGTATCACGAAAATCCAAATTTAACAGTGGGGAAGCACAGGCTGCCTTTTGGATGAGGAGGACGCCATGTGAATGCTGCAAAAACAACAATACAGTGGAAGCTCTACTTACAACCATAATCCGTTCCAGAGGTCCGGTCATAACTAGAAACGTACATATGTAGAAAGTAATGGAAAAGTGAATTGATCCATTCTAGACAATGAAAAACACCCCTTAAAACAGCGATTTAACACGGATTTTACTGCCTAACAAGACCATATAGATCCATAAAATGAAGGCAATAATCAATGTACTGTACTATAAAATAAGTAAGACAGTATTGTAGATGAAAAAAAATAACATTTTTTTCCCTTGTGTGCACTGAGGGTGGGTGGGCTTACCTGGCTACAAGCTGGGAGTATGGCAAGAGTCAGTAAAGAGCTGGTTCATTTTGGCCAGGGTCATTTTTTTTCTTGCTTGCCAGGTCAGGTTCTTCTCTGGACCTCCTCAGGTTAGTTCCTCGGTGGGGTTTGGGGCTGCAGTGTGCCCTGCTGTGCCTCTTGCAGGCGGCACCTCTTCCACAGCTTCGGGGGTGGGATGGGGGCCCACTCCCCGGCAGCAGAGGGGCCCCTGTCTCCATGAACACAGTGGAATCTGAGGCATAGGGAGCAGTGGGAGGAACACTCTAGGAGGTGGGGGCAGGCAGGGGCCCACAGCCCAGCTGACCAGGTGGGGCTCGCTATCTCTGGGAGGAGGTAGGTGATTCCTCAGCTGGAGTAGGCTTGGAACAGGTGAGGGTCACATGCCTTATCAAACCCAGGTGCTGCAATCAGCAGACAAAGTACCAAAGGCAAGCAGAGCCTTTGTCTCCTCAACTGCCCATGTTGGTTAGATCACAACTGGGTGTATGGGACGGACCTCCAGGTGCCCTGATCCCTGGATCAGCTGCAGAGGTGAGAACCTGGCCTGACTGGACTCTGGACTCATTAGCCTACTAGACTACATGCTAGCATCTGCCATGTCCTTGTGTACACCAGTAGGACTTGGGTGGGGCTGTGGTCTAAACCACTGAGCCTAGGGTTTTGCCAATCGGAAGGTTGGCGGCTCGAATCCCCGCAACGGGGTGAGCTCCCATTGTTCGGTCCCTGCTCCTGCCAACCTAGCAGTTCGAAAGCACATCAAAGTACAAGTAGATAAATAGGTACCGCTCCAGCGGGAAGGTAAACGGCGTTTCCGTGCGCTGCTCTGGTTTCGCCAGAAGTGGCTTAGTCATGCTGGCCACATGACCTGGAAAAACTGTCTGGGGGCAAACGTCAGCTCCCTCGGCCAGTAAAGCGAGATGAGCGCCGCAACCTCAAGAGTCGTTCGCGACTGGACTTAACTGTCAGGGGTCCTTTACCTTTACCTTTACCCCATGGTTCAGGACATAGGGGGTACACTAGGAGCAGGGAGGTGAGGGTGGGAGCAGCAGCAGCAGGGCATAGTGGCACTTTCCATTGCGCAGCAAATTAAGACACATTGCCGCTGCTCATAACAGACCCATTGAAATGAATGAACCTATGTGAGTCCTAAATCCAATGGACATAAAGAACTAGCATTGAATACCACACAAAAAAATTCCAGCAACAATAAATTATGGCGAGTAATGGGGCAATGAAGTGTCCCTACAAAGCAAATCACACTGTGTGGTTTTTTTGTTTTGGTATTTCTTCAGAAAAATGAAAGCTTTTGAATGAAAAACTTGGCCTAGCAGAAAACCAGCTAGCATATGAAGTTTCTTCTTTTTCTGCATTGCAGGACTTAGAAGCATAGAATTGTAAGGGAACTCCCAAGAGCCATCTAGTCCAACCCCCTGCAATGCAGGAATCTCAGCTAAACCTGGGTTTCTGAAAAATAGGTCATGTCAGACTAATCTGATCTCATTTTTTGACAGAGTCACAAGCCTGGTAGATGAAGGGAACGCTGTGGATGTAGCATATCTTGATTTCAGCAAAGCCTTTGACAAGGTGCCCCATGTAAAGAAGCTAGTAAAATGTGGGCTAGACAATGCTACCATTCAATGGATTTGTAACTGGATGACTGACCAAACCCAAAGGGTGCTCATCAATGGCTCCTCTTCATCCTGGAGAATAGTGACTAGTGGGGTGCCACAGGGTTCTGTCTTGGGCCCAGTCTTATTCAACATCTTTATAAACGACTTGGATGATGAGGGCATATTGATCAAGTCTGCAGATGACACCAAATTGGGAGGGGTGGCTAATACCCCAGAGGACAGGATTACACTTCAAAATGACCTTAACAGATTAGAGAACTGGGCCAAAGCAAGATGAATTTTAACAGGGAGAAATGTAAAGTACTACACTTGGCCGGGGGTGGGTGGGAATGAAAGGCACAAATACAGGATGGGAGACACCTGGCTTGAGAGCAGTACATGTGAAAAGGATCTAGGAGTCTTGGTAGACCACAGACTTGACATGAGTCAACAGTGTGATGTAGCAGCTAAAAAAGCCAATGCAATTCTGGGCTACATCAATAGGAGTATAGCATCTAGATCTAGGGAAGTAATAGTACCACTGTATTCTGCTCTGGTCAGACCTCACCTGGAACGTGTCCAGAGGAGGGCAACCAAAATGGTCAAAACCATCTGGTATGGTGTTTCCTGCTTGGCAGGGGGTTGGACTGGATGGCCCTTGTGGTCTCTTCCAACTCTATAATTCTATGATTCTATGATCATAGCAAAGACACCATAGCAGAGACACCCTGGAGGTGTTGCATAGAACTGCTGCAAGCTTCTGGACGGATATCCTTCCAAATTAACGGTTAGTGAAAGAGGAATGGGTAACAAGTTTTAAACATGTTTGGCTTCTGAAGAACAGCTTCCCCTGCTCTACATACTGGAAGTTTAATCCTTGCAGAAATGAAGAAGTGTGTGTCTTGATGCCTCAGTAGCGATTCTGCATCTGCATATTTCATGCACAGGTACACTTCTCAGCCGAACCACAGATGTTACTTTAGTTATAGTTGAACGAGTCCTGATTCCCCACGGTGATTCTGCCTTTGCCAGCAGATAGTGTTGTGTAGCCTGGGCAGTCTTCTGATGAGATCATCTCGGGTAGGAGTCCGGGGGGTGGGGGGCAGAGAGATTACTTTCTTGCTCTCTTCCCCATATACGATATATTTCCGTGCTCTCAAAGCACGCTTCTGTGGATGGATGTACATGCACTGCAAATTACTATGAAATGGTGCACACTTTGCAAGCAAAAGCTCCTAGGTTCAATCCCTCGCATCTCCAGGTAGGGTTGGGGAAAACCTGACAATCTGGAGACGAGCCTCACGGAGGAGGCATATGATGTGTTCTTTTCAGTCTGAAATTGCTGTCTGTATTAATCTTGCATTGGAGAAATCCTTGATGGCTGCAGATGTTCATGTCCTTTAGGGTTATACTCCGTAATATGGGGGGTAACAGTAGGACAACAAAAAATGGATGCTACAAGTCCTTGTGGTTGCTAAGAGACCTATGCTTTTGAGCCTGGAAGGACATTTTTCACCATCTGTTATGCAGTGCTTTGAGAACCTTAATGCCCTTGCTACCTTCTATAAACACCAAGTGCAGTTGGTGACCTTTCTGAATATTTGGAGGTCAATCTCTATGTGTAAATAAAGATGGATGCATTGATGTTTCTTGCACTGTGAATGGGAGCAGACGATTCTGTTTTTGTTTTGTTGTTTTGTTCTCCCCCTTTCCAGTCCCTTTTGTGGATTTTTTCTTTCTTCCTTTAATAAATTAGCAAAAATAATATATATACCCAGAGAACGGCTGTCATACAGTGCTGGCAGTGCTTAACTGTATACCTGAAGGAGCATCTCCACCCTCATTGCTCAGCCCAGACACTGAGATACATCTCCGAGGGCCTTCTGGCAGTTCCCTCACTGTGACAAGTGAGGCTATAGAAATCAGGCAGAGGGCCTTTATGGTAGTGGTGCCTGCCCTGTGGAACCCCCTCCCACCAGATGTCAAGGAAATAAACAACCACCTGATTTTTAGAAGACATCTGAAGGCAGCCCTCTATAGGGAAGTTTTTAATGTTTGATGTCTTAAAAGTAAAGGGACCCCTGACCATTAGGTCCAGTCGTGACCGACTCTGGGGTTGCAGAGCTTATCTCGCTTTACTGGCCGAGGGAGCTGATGTACGGCTTCCATGTCATGTGGCCAGCATGACAAAGCTGCATCTGGTGAACCAGAGAAGCACATGGAAACGCCGTTTACCTTCCCGCTGTAGCAGTACCTATTTATTTACTTGCACTTTGACGTGCTTTCAAACTGCTAGGTTGTGTTTTAATTTGTTGGAAGCCACCTAGAGTGGCTGGGTAAACAAACAAACAAACAAACAAACAGGTTTCCCCAAGTGTGTCATTTTCCCAACCTTAAGTTTGGTTATCTATATTTCTGCATCTGGTTGCAATTTTACTTTTTAAAAAATGTTGTCGTGAAAATTCATTGGGGAACTTTTCCTAATACACAATAGTTGTATGCAATCTTGTTGAATGTACACATTTTGGCAAAGCAATTTGCCCCAATAGAATACATTTTAATATGTTGTTTTCACTAATATGTGCATGGTTACGCACACCTCTCCCCATTTTATGCATATTCGTACACTTTATTTGGCTGGAGAACCTCATTACAAAATTCGGTGGAGTGGAAATTTCAAAGGATGGCTGTGGTTCATGTAATGTTTCAGAATATGCAAATTAAGTGGGTTTGCTTTTAAATGTAAAGTGAACAGGTTTCTCTCCCATCCCTACACAGAGCAGACTAATGTGTTCATACTATGATTGGCCAATGGGAGCTGGAAGTGGTGGTGTCCAATTAAACTTGATGTTGGTATTCCTTTGTTTTAATTTAAAAGTATCATTTTCAATTTCTGTCCCACCATTTCAGACTGTAAAGAGGCCTCTAGGCAACTTACAACACAGTACCATATTCCCAAATCAGTTCAAACCCAGTTTTAAAACCAAAACCTAGCACTTAGCTACAAGACAACAACGTTACTGACAACAGCAGCCAGCTATCATCACCCACCCTGGACCCTAATCTGAAGCCACAGCATCTGGTATCTCTTCCTCCATTCAGTAAGAATATCTCAAACACACAGGCACAAGTTCTCCTTAGTCACATGTTTAACAGAAACAATATTTGTTTGTTAAGTTTCCTCTTGTTTGGAAGGATAAAATCTTGTGTGTCAAAGTGAACACTAGGGGGTGCCAGCAACCTTTGCTCAAATTGATGAAGCCTCTGCAGCTTTTGGATTGTGTTCACTGGGGAGGGAGGGAGATTTCCCAGAACCCAATGTAAATAGTGTGATTAAAATTAGCATCTGTGTTGCTAATTCAGAAAACACTTTACTGAAAGTCACACTTAATGGTAAAAGCCACTCTGTGTTGATGCAGTTGAGAGTCCAAGCCAGTTAATTGGCGAGTCAATCCTGCGCTACTGTTACTCTGGCATCGATTATTCCATTAATGAGGAATTGTCTGTGGCTAATAGGCTTTTGATCATTTGTCTTGAGTGCCAATACGGCAGCAGATGCTTAACCTGTTGAGACACCAGTCTTCTTTTCCACCGCATGGGCCAGATGCCTTAAAATAATCCCATTGTCACGGTGTCCTTCGCAAATATCTTCCCCCCTTCCTATGAAAGGTGCTTTGGGTGGTGAAATGGCAGTGCCTTTGTAGCAGCAGTTGTGGTGGTGTGGAAACAAGGACTGAATCAAACAGTTTGTGGGTTAGAGGCCAAGCTCATGGCGTCACCAGCTTGCCTGATATGGTTGGTGCTGATTGGTTGGAAGGCGGATGACTGATTAAAAAAAAATGTATCTGAAGTCAATTACCTGGCTTTCTTAAGGAGGGTGTGGGGAGGCTATTTCTTAAGAAGGAAATAGCCTTCTTAGGGAAGGCTTGTTTAGGGAAGCTTTTAATGTTTAACAGACCATTGTATTTTAATATTTTGTTGGAAGCCGCCCAGAGTGGCTGGGGAAACCCAGCCAGATGGGCAGGGTGTAAATAATAAATTGTTGTTGTTGTTGTTGTTGTTGTTGTAAACTAAGGATGGGGAGCTAGTGACCCTCCAGATGTTGCCAAACAACTCCCACTGGCCTCAGCCAAACATGGCTAGTGATTGGTGAAGCTAGGGGTTGTGGTTCAGCAATATCTGTAGGGTCACAGGTTCTCTACCCCTGACTTAACCTATCTGCCCTGGAGCTGCCTTTGAAGATGGTAAAGAAATGTTAACTGGGCCACAGCTGCTTGAGACCTCGTTGGGAGCAGACATAATTCTGTGCATGTTTGCACTGGCTGATGGTGCTTTTCTGGGTCCAGTTCAAAGTCTTCTTCTCTGGCGATCACTCATAGCTGAGTAAGTTTGTCTTCCATAAACATGGTTTTAACAGTGAGTCCGTGGGTGACTGTGGAGGCCAATTCTGGATCCACACGTCCTTCCACAGTGGGGACATTGGTTTCCGGGCGGGAGCTGATCACAGTGAGGGTTTGCGATGCGTGCCTTCCTCTTAGCACGTTTCGTCGTTTGTCCTGAGTTTGAGCATCTTCAAAGCCCACAACAATTGGAGAACAATTGGCTGTTCTCCAATTGGAGCTCTCGCAGGCCAACGTTTCCCAGTTGTCGGTGTTTATACTACCTTTTTAACAGTAAATTTGCCTTGAAGAGGTCTTTGAACCTCTTCTGTTGACCACCAGCATTACGCTTTCCACTTTTAAGTTCAAAGTGCTGGTTTGGTTGCAGGTTATTTGGAGAATTGCCTCACTTAACTACTTTCAAAGTCAGTTAGGCTGGGGGGCACCAGTGACAGGACCGCCTTATGGTGGCTCCTAACCTATGAGATATGGGACACAGGTGGCGCTGTGGGTTAAACCACAGAGCCTAGGGCTTGCTGATCAGAAGGTTGGTGGTTTGAATCCCCGCAACAGGGTGAGCACCCATTGCTCGGTCCCAACTCCTGCCAACCTAGCAGTTTGAAAACACGTCAAAGTGCAAGTAGATAAATAGGGTCCACTACAGCGGGAAGGTAAACGGTGTTTCCGTGTGCTGCTCTGGTTCGCCAGAAGCGGCTTTGTCATGCTGGCCACATGACCTGGAAGCTATACGCCGGCTCCCTTGGCCAATAATGCGAGATGAGCGCGCAACCCCAGAGTCGGTCACGACTGGACCTAATGGTCAGGGGTCCCTTTACCTTTTTAACCTATGAGATATACAGCTATAGCCCCTCAGTTCAGGCTCTTATTTTAGTCAGCTTTAAATTGAAAGGGTTGTTGCTGAGGTTCCCTCTTGGTGTTTATTGAATGTTATAGACATATTTAAACTCTCTATTTTATTGTGATTTCAATTGTATGTTTTTAATGTTTGTTTGTTTTTTAAAAAATGTAAGATTTTCTTTTAATCATGTGAACTGCCTACAGTAGCCCAGGAAGATCGGAAGTAAATTATTAATATCTAACCTTTGATATTTTTAAAACTAGGTGTTCCTGGCTGCTTAGTACCAGGCAGTCCTGGATGAGACTCATTATTTGATCCCAATTTCACTCTGGCTTCAGACCTGGAAATGGGGCAGATGGAAATCTGAGCGAGAAGGAAGGAGGAAGCAGGCAGAGGCCCTGTGATACTTAAAACCAGGCTTGTGAACAGAAGACATGCAACAGAGAAAACATTGCCCTATTGACATGCTCTACAAGTAATTCCCTGAAAAGGGTTGAGAGATTGATCAGGCACTAATGATGGGCTAGAGTCCTTACTATACTCACAATGTCTTGGGGGAGAGCTGCAGGATTTGTCTGAGTGTCCATTCTCTTTTAATTAGAGCTTGGTCAGCAATTATTTCTCTTATTCAAGGAAATCGGAGAACAGAAGTACAAGACAAGCAAATCTGCACAAACATTTGGCAGGCAATAGCAGCAGCACTACTTTCTGCTCAAGTGGAGCCTGCCTTCCATTCCTGCCCTGCAATGTCAGCATTACAAATAAATACATACCTGCGTATAGTGCTATATCAATTTTTTTAAAAATGTAAGAAGATGCCTCGTACCAAGTCAGGCTACTTGCCATGTAGCCCAGTATTGTCTTCTTTGACCAAGAAGTGGCTCTCTTGGGTTTCAGGAAAAGGTATTTCCAACCACAGTGCCAGGGATTGAACCCAGGACATGCTGTGACAGAGCACATGCTCCTTACGCCAGGTGTGGGGAACCCTTGGCCCTCCAGATGCCCTTCGATTCCAGTGCCCACCACCAGCCAGCATGGCCAACTGCCACAGCACTGTCAGGCAAGGAATGTCCAGAGTGAGGAATTAACCGTTCATTGTCAAAAGCACACTTACAAGCTAGGAAATGTATGTCCATCAGTCCTATGTGTCTCAGCTTCTTCTGAGAGTGCATCTGATGAGGCAGATACCCCCCAACCTTGGCTTATGTATCTTACCTATCCAAGTTGCACGCAAGCAGGCGCAGACTCCGCCTGTGTTTCACTTTCTGCTCCTCCCTCTTCAATCCTCCTTTGGTCCTGGGAGACAAAGGAGCAGGAGAGGCGGGGGCAGAAGGAAGAGGCTTTTCTTTTCCCAAAGGAAAATAAAGTAGTAACAAAAATGTAAAGAGAGCACTCTCCTCCTCACATGGAAAATCTCCCAATGTTTGCATGGGCGGACTGAGCAGATTTGAGTGGTCCAGTTGCTAGGGTGCCCTCTGCATGGGCTTTAGAAAGATACCTGCTCTCTGCCACGCTCAGCATTCACACGGCAGCTGCCACTCACGTAGGTCGCTGGGGTATTTCTCCTTCTCTCCAGCCTATTGGTGGGCAGTGCAGAGGATACTTGCCTTGACCCGGACGCCGGCAGTCCATGCTATGCCACTGGGATAAGTCTTCTAGGAGGCTATCCTAGAAGTTGCTCTAAAGCCGAAGGCAGCCTTCTCTCCAAGTCACAAGAGAGAGCGGACACACGGAAACGGGCATTTTCTAATTTACAGCTCACACTTAGCCATTGCATCAGTTCATTTATCTAGTTGTTGGGTTTATTTGGCAGAAGTAGGAAAGAACAGTATTTTAGAAGCAGAGGGCAAGGGATTTAAATAAAAGAACAACCTGCAAATGCAAGAAGAATCCCCTTCCCTCATTGCCCGAGGCAGGAGGCTTATGCTTTTCTGTCAGCTGTTTAATAGGATCTACTTCCAGCCTGCTAGTAAGGCACTGCATAAGAAGTTGCACCTTGAGGAGGTATCAGCCTGAGATGATGGATAGGTTTCCTGGAGTACTGAAAAAATCGATGAGGCAAGGAATCTGCTTTAATTATTCGGAGCACCATCTGCTCAACGTGTCTCACAGATGTTGGCCTAGATCCAGAGGTATATAATGAAATGTGCAGCAGAACTGGGAAGAATGCAGATTTTCCTGAAAGGCATCTATAGAGGCAGCAGCATGGCAACAGAAAAGCCAAGGAGCGCAGCAGCAGCAGCTGGCATTGTGCTCAGAGAGCTCATGTGTCACGACGAGGAGGCGCTTGCTTTTATGCTGGCTGCACAGAAACTTCAGCAATTGTTTTTCGCAATGCTTATTTTTACATTGATCAGTGAAATTCTTTCCCTAAAAAAAAACACCCCTTAGTTAACAATAAATGACTCATGAGAAATGGGTTTTCACAGCTTTTAATGCACCGGGAATAAGAGTGCTTCAATTCCCTAAAAGTCAGAGAATGGGAGACAGGTGGTCATCCAGCCTCTGCTTAAAGACCTCCAACACTGCAGAGCCACTGCTCTCTAAAGGAGTCTGTTCTACTGTCATACAACTTTGACAGAAACTGCTGGGGTGGAGGAGTGTGCTATGGCAGCCGAAGACCCAGAAGGAGTGCGCACAGACCATATTTTTCGCTCTATAAGACGCACCTGACCATAAGACGCACCTAGTTTTCAGAGGAAAGGGGGAAAGCCCCATTTTTGCGGGGATCAGCTCACAGTTGTGCAGCTTCTTTTGCAAAGAGGAAAAGACCCATTTTTAAAGGATCAGCTCAAAGTTGTTGAGTTTACTTTGCAAAGGGAAAAAATCCTGTTCAACTCAGTTCTGCAGCTTCTGATAAAAATCTAATCAGCCAGATAATCCAATCAGCCAGTCACATGTTGCTGGGGAAACAAACAGCCTCCCTCTGCAGAACATTCAACAATGGAGGCCTGGGCAAGGGGGCAGGCAGGAAGGGAGCTAGCATCCCTTATCTCCCTCCCCTATCTCTTGCAATCAGCTGCTAAGCGGCTTCCTTTCAACACCCCTCTTTCCCTCTTGTTAGCCTTTAGCTCTTTCTAAAAAAAAAAGAAGCAGCAGCATGATCTGCTTTTTGTCGCTGGGCAATTCGGCTCCAGGGACCACACATTTGCTCCATAAGACGCAGAGACTTACTCTCCTTACTCTTTAGGAGGAAAAAAGTGTGTCTTATGGAGCGAAAAATACGGTATTTCTCCTCAGGGATGAACAGCTCACAAGCGCTGCCTTGTGTTGCGATGCTTAAGACATCTTCTTGAGGGGTGCATTGCCACATTCAGCAAGAGGCAAAAAAAATCTCCCCAAACCTCTCTCTGTTGGTGTGAAGATGAGAGCACCTACAGTACCAGCCCTGAATCAGCTGCAGTCAGACTCAGCAGAAGACAATAGATCCTCAACAGGTCAAATCATGGTTCTTGGTCTCTCTCACAGGTATTATCTTTCCTCTGGGGGACACTGCATTTGTATCAGTGATGATTTGCCAGGAGTTCCTAAGGACAAATGCTATGAATTGTTCTAAATATAGAATGTGAACTCGGTTTTTGTTATTTATGTCTCTGTAACTGCTGCCCTTTATTCATATTCTGGCATGAAACGGATGTACTAGTGGGGTTAAAAAAAATTAAAATGAAACCTTGCCTAGCAAATGCATCGCTGATCTGCGAGTTAGATCAGGGCAGGGGATGTTGCTGGCCTATAATCACCATAGCTGCCAAGTTATCCCTTTTTTTAAGGGAAATTCCCTTATGCTGAATAGGCTTCCTTGTGAGAAAAGGGAAAACTTGGCAGCTATGATAATCACCATCCCAATAATTGGACATATTAGCTTGGGATGATGGGATGTGGAGTCCAACACCACCTGGAGGGTGAAAGGTGTCCCCCCTGCATTAAATAGTGAATCAACCAAAATACGAATGCTGCTCCTTGCAGCCAACATCCCTTTGACATAGGAATGATGATTTGATAAATAAATAAAAGGCCAAAGGAACATTTTATGGTACACTTAAAATATGCTTCCTTTAGGAGTAATAAAGGGACTTGTATCAAAGGGAAATTACTCACTTCAAGAAATGTGCAAGTAAACAAAGGCCACAAGCTAATATAGGAACAGCTGAATATCATCAACACAGTGTAAGTTCAAACAATGAGATTTAATATTCTTCATTGCCAAGAATGCCAATAAACCAAAGCACCTATTTCACAAAACACCCAGACGCCGCACGCCCAAATAAAAACATGACCAGTATAATAAAAATCAAGAACGTCTCCTTCGGTGCCTTTACAGCACACAGGTATGTTTACTCAGAAGTCAGTCACATTGTGTTCCAAAGAACCTAACTCTTGAATAAGTGCTTTTAAGACTGCAACTCGGGTCTCTACAGTGGAAGTTATAGTGTCATCCGGATCTATGTCTTCTCAGAAGTAAGCCCAAGTTAAAGTGCAGTCCTGCTCCCTATAAAAGAGTATTTGGAGTTGCAACATAGAACACAGCCTCATAGCTCCGCAAGAGCTTCCCAGTTCATTGTGGAGGAGAAGTGGGGAAGGGAATTGAATCTTGCTCCCTAGGGTCGATTGCATTTTAGTGTCCAGGGATGGTTGGCCAGCACACTACATTGACAAATGTCCCATCTACCGGTAGTTTGGCTCCAGATGAGCACTCTGCTATAAGGAAGTAACGCTCTCACTCAAGCATCAGAAAATAGTAGCTGGGACCACCCTGCATAGCAACCAGTATCAGCCTTCCTTTGAATGAATGCTAGTTGGTAAGTGCTAGTATAAGGGGAAATTAAAGCAAAACCACAATTAATGGATTTGTTTCTACTACAAGAAAGATAGGAATGTGCTCAAATGCAAGAAGGGAAACTACAAAGGATATGGAATGGTATGTGTAAAAAAGAATTGTGCATATATATATATATATATATATATATTAAAGTTTTTAATCCTTGTCTTTATGGATTCTTAGGCAGGTGATGTGGTGGGGAATCATTATGTAAGGAAAGCTCAAAGAATGAAAACAAACAGGATATTGTATCTAGAAGAGCCTTTAAAATGAATTTTATTGTCAGATTTTTGTTTTTTACAAGTAGCCTTTTAGAGGCTTCATACAAGAACTCTGTTGCAAAACTCTAATAAATAGTCTGCCCCAAGTCCCACTGTTTAAAATAAAATAAAAACTAAAGAGAAAGAAAAATAAGTCAGGATGCTGAGAGATGTTAGCAATATTTCCCATTTACAAATTACATCAGGCATTATATAGATCTCCTTCATACAAATTATTGAAGAGGAAAAACAACAACAACACCCTAAGACATTCTATCTTTCTGCGAAAGCACTCCAGAAATACTCTCAAACCAATCCTCTCACACGGCCAAATGTTATCGGGGGGGGGGGGGGGAGAAACACCCCGAGGGGATTTTTATCAAATGAAGCTGTAGGTCAAAACGAACCATGTGGGTTTGTACAGTTAATTAAGAGTTATGAAAATGTGTATCAAAGAAGGCCAGGAAGACTCAATGGAAGGTGAAGAACATTCCCAGGGATGAATGAGGCCTAGAACACAGGGAAGGAGAGGAGGGTTGATGAAATGGACAGGCATAGGTTGCTGTCGTTAGGTGCAACAGTGCGTAGGAAGGTGTATCACGGCTGCATGCAGAGAAGGTCACAAATGAGATTCACCACATGCCACTTGAAACAAAGCTTAGGCAGGCTGCAGGGCACACCGGTTTCTTCCCCCAATGCTAAGACTTCATTCCTTGCCGATGCGACATTTTATGGCAAGTTATCCCCCCAGCACACACACATTTCCCATTAGCCGGTTCTAATGGAAAAGTCACGAGCCAAAGATTCAAGATTCTCCTGATTCTAAAAATCAAGGGAAGACTTCGATCATATTAATAAAAAAGCCATCCCATTGTCTTTTCACTCGGGGCAATGATGACAAAGTTATTAAAAATGTCCTTATACGACAGACGCCTGCTGCATGGAGCGCAACTTGCAATGGTTGCTTCACAACTTTGCCTTACTTTGGATATGTACGAGTGCTAAGAAATGACACATGGGCAGCGACACTGGTGTGTCCTATTAAAGTCTCAATATGCAAGCTATTAAAATGAAAATCCATTGAGGTCAGCAGCATTCAGGCACACATGGCGTTGTGTGCAGTCTTAACAGTACAGCACGTTATCTGTCAAAAGGCCACCAATAGAAACTGTGGGTCCGTACTGTCTCATTCTCCTTTCCAAGGCAAAATTCAGGGGTGCTGCATAAGGGGGCTAAGTGCCACACTGCTAGGGTGGGGCACGGAGAAAGAGCTTTGGCTCATTTCCTTTCTCGGGAGTAGGCCCTGTCAAGGCCCACAGACCACTGCTTCCTGGCCCCTTTCCTCCTTGCTGTTGCTGACTGTTTACTTGTCTTCTGCAAACATGCAAGCAAAAGACAAAAACGAGGAAGCAGGGTAGCATCCTCTACTTCCCTCTAGGCAGTTGTGCAGACTGGGCCCAGAGGGAGAGAGAAAGGCATTGGGTGGAGAAGAGGAGGAGACCCACAGATGAAGGACCCTACAAGAGTGTCTGGCCCAAAGAGCTCCCCAAACCTAGAACCCACACTGGACAGAATTACACAATCTCCAGATCAACAGGAGTGGGCTATCTGCATTAAAGAAATGTAAAATATGCAATGCTATCGGGAAGGGATTGGTGAGAGAAAGGTCCCTAGGTAGGAAGACACAGAGGGCAGTTCTTACAAAAGGAGTGAGTATTCTCTTCACTCAAGGAGCCTGAGAAAGGATATCTGTTCAGCATATCAAATTTGTACTGCCTTTATTTCCCTTAGGTAGCTGGAAGCCCATGCACTTCCACTGGAAAACGAAGGCGCAACAACCACCGATTCAAAGAGATGTGCAAAAATGGAATTTGGTAACTTGCCATAGCCATGGCTCAAGTCTCCACTGGCTACACTGTACACACGTGTACACGTGCACACTCTAGGGGGAAATGGCTCTATACAAGGTATGTGGAGACAGCACTAAGGATGGCCAAGCACAAACCATTAAGGTGACACCCAAAACATAGCTCACATCCTCTGGCTTGTGGAATACGTCAGAAACAATAGAAAGGAAGCAGCAAAACAAACATCTCTCTAGTTTTCTAGAAGTTGTAATATTTGCCAAAGCAGCAAGAATAAAGCAGATTAATCTGAAACTGATACAAAGGAGTGAATAGAAATAAATAGAGGCAGGTGGACAGTTATTCTGGTCCACTCTCCCAAGTCATTTTGTACAGGACAGGTAAAGAGAATGTGCAAAAAAATAAAGACATTCACATTTTAGCAGTTAAACTTTTATTTTCTTTAAAATTAATTTTTTTGTTGCTTTTATTTTTTTCCTACAAAAGGCAGACAATGATTGTTGATCTGCAATAGTTCTGGGTGCTTGCAGAGATGCAAAAAAAGGGTAATCAGAGTATGAAAGATGTAAAAGTGCTCTGACTGGACTTTCAAAGGTCATGATTAGTGTGGTATTAAAGCAAAGTCCCACTACAGAGGTGATTTCGCTTTTTTTTGCCAATGTGTTTGTTTCAATGTGTGCTGTTCTTAGCTCATATCAATTGTGTTGAAAACCCATTCTGTGAATTTCTTCAGTTTCTCAGAGGCGTTCTGGGATTCCTCTTGTAACCGTAAATTGTCTTCTCGCAAATGCTGGACTTCGGCCTGAAGACTGGCTTTGTCTTCTTTTTCCTGGGAAGAATGAGCAAAAGATAAAAGATCTCAGATGTGGATTCTATGTGACAAGCCCTATAGTGATCACCAGGGCAGACCTTCATCAAAAAGGTGTTCTCTCCAACCTCCTCAGGCTTCCCAACTAATCTACTACTACTACTACTACTACTACTACTACTACTACTAATTTTATTATTTCTACTCTGCTGTGTTTCCCCAGCAACTCTGGGCAGCTTCAAGCAAAATATAAAAACAGAATAAAATGCCAAACATTAAAGACTTCCTGATACAGCTACAGTGTTTTGAGATGGCATGCCAAGTTTTCTGGTGTTTGCGATGACATTCCTGTCCCTCTTCCTAGATCCTTGTGCCATCAATTCTGCTGAGTTTTCCCTTGTAAATCCAAGGCTTCCTCCCTCTGCCAAGCAGAAAATGGACCACTGGCCGATGCAAAGCAACATCTCCTCTTCATCCGCCATCAGTAGGACTCAATGTTATTCCGTGTTTCAAACAATATATGGCACCAAACCACACACTTCATCAGAAGTGCTTGAGTTTCCAAATTACCACGATATTATTCTATTAATACAATTATGCTTAACTGCCACAGGTCTCTCCATTCTCATTAGAATTACAGTATGTGGGCTTAAATCTATCTTTTCCTGTCATGTTCTCAATGAAAACCACCACTGTCACCTCTGGTTTAGTGGCTATTAGTTACAGGAGGTAAGCTCCCCCAGACACTTGTCTTCTGAGCAGGGCCGTCTTAAGCATATCTGGCGCCATGGTGCAAAGCTCCCTCCGGCGCCCCCCTATTTCCCAGTTTTTTAGGGAGGATGGCACTGCCGGCGGGGCTGGAGGAGGCGGGCAGTGGCTAGAGGGCGGCTCCTCTGGCGGGGAAGAGGCAGAGACCAGATGCGGCACCTCCTGGCTCAGCTGGTTGCTTCATGCCGCGGTAGCCACGGCAGACGGAGGCTCCGGGCGTGGCATGGCGGGTGAGGGCGGTGAGTTGATGCCAGGAGGTGCCACGTCCAGCCTCCACCTCTTCCCTGGCGCCCTCCAGAACTTGGCACCCCGTGCCACTAGCCTCAATGGGGCTTCTGAGACTAATAGCTGCTGTGGAAGGTAGATTTTATTTGGAGTGTTGTGGTGGGCGGATAAAGGGTTAAGTCAGGCACCCCCAAACTGCGGCCCTTCAGATGTTTTGGCCTACAACTCCCATGATCCTTAGCTAAGAGGACTAGTGGTCAGGGATGATGGGAATTGTAGTCCAAAACATCTGGGTTAAGTTCTCTTTCTGCACTTCTGACAAACACTCCCCCCCGAGCAGCTACGCATAACAAAAAGCACCAGTAACACTTCAAGTGAAGGGTTTTGCACTTGGTTTGGCTGTAAGAAAGTACACCTTCTGATTTCATCTATCTGTGTTTTAGTTCCAGGGCTTCTTAAAACCTCTGTTTTGAAATACAGCACGAGATCAGGGCTCATAGAGCTGTTAGCATGGACTAGCATTTAAACAGAAATAACTCAGAAGTTATTTAAGTCAAAATATTTACCTTCTTTAAATCCTCCTGCAACATTCTCAGCATACCTTCCAGCTGGTTCACTTTAGAAGCAAGAGAAGGAGGAGATTCTTTACTGCAAGAAGGAGGAGACAGACACAGAGTTGTTTACTTTCTCTGTGGCCTTATGCCAGGGGCCCTTCAAAGGTTTTGGACTCCAACTCACATCAACTCCAGTAATTGTGGCTAATGGTGGGATGATGGGAGCTGGAGTCAAAAAATGTCTGAAGGGCACCAAGTCCCCCATTCTCTGTCTTATGCAGACAGAACCAGTGGTTTGCTTTCCTTAATCACAAATCAGTGTTACACCTGCATATATAACCCATGGTAAGGAAAGGATTTAATCAGTAAGAATGCAAGGCCCCTGTTGAAACAGATCAAGTGTCAATTGAAGCCAACATTTCCAATTTCGGCCAATCAGGCACTTCTTGGAAGCCGTGGAGCAGGGCATCCTCCGCAGGTGTTTGTCTTCAGGAGCTGGTTTTCATAGGTATACCAACCCACCCATTCCCTACCCCCCCTGCCCCAGAAAAGCATATGTCCCTTTCTTTTTTCATGGTTCTGATCAGGAAGGATCCATTTAGATAACAAGCACTGTATTTCTCCTTCTTTAAAAGTCATATAAGCTAGTTGACATTACCACATTCTGCAGCAGTGAATTTGCCAGGTTAATTATGCACTGTTTGGAGCAGTTATTTCCTTTGCTCTGAACCTATTGCATCTTGTTAACCAGGGTTAAGGCACTAAATCAAGGTTAGTGCTAACCAGGGTCCACCTGTTATGTCTGCGGGAAGCCTAAACAACATGTTTCGGAACAGCTGTATGGACTTTTAGGTTGGTTTGGCATCTATGACAACAACTGGGTGTTTCTAATACCCCTTCTGGAAAGACTGATCTAAAAACATAGGAAGACTCTCTCAAAGGTGGACCTGTTCTAGAGTTTTAAAGCAATGTGTGCTCCTTGCCATAGCTATCGTATGGTAATACTACACATGTCGTCTTCTCCATCAACCAGACAATGATTATTTGAGATGCTGATGAGCAGATCCTTGAATTCATCCTCTCTATCAGGGATGGGGAACCTGTGGCCCTCCAGATGTTGATGGACTGCCTACACACAACACCCATGATCCATGGTCGTTGGCTATGCTGGCTGGGGCTGATGAAAGCTGGAGTCAAAGAACATCTGGATGGTCACAGATTCCTCACTCCTTCCCTAGAATAAACTGTTAAGCATTATTTAACATTTTACATACCCAGTGTAAGGCTTCATCTGAGCAGGAAGCTGATCTTCGGTTTGATCACTGTTGGAAGCAACACTGACAGGTCTGTGGTTTTCATCACTAGTGGCAAAAAATGAGGCTCGCTGGACTGGAGAGAGACAGACACACAAAAACACATGCCACAACATAATTATTTTTTCTTTTTCAGCAGAAGAAAGCAGTCTTCTTTCAAATGAAAACAAAGCAGGAAGACGGGGGGGGGGGGAAATGTCCTGTAACAAAGCCAATAACTGGAATCCTCTTTTGAGAATGCTTCCATTTCAGATAATCATTACAGAAATGACTATGTAACTTTATGAAGTGGTGTCTGATTTAGTTTTCCTCTTTCCTCCTCATTTTTTATGTCATGTATTCTAGACTATAAGCCTCCTTGCAGGAACAATCCTGTTTTAATTGATCATGTATAAGGTGCTCTGGGAGCCTTTTCTGCTGAAAATGCTAGTTATATCACTAAATGGTCCACATTCCTTTTAAAAAGTCTTTCTGGCCCTGTGGCAAAAGGCTGCACATTTAATCCTTGATATCTGCAAATCAAAATAAGGCTGCACATTTAAGCCTTGATATTTGCAAATCAAAATAAGGATGAACTGAAAACACTTATTGACAGCAAAGCACCTATTGCATTTCAGATACAATAATAAAATTGGAAGCACACCAAAAATGCAAAAAGAAACTACACGGGAATAGTGTTAAGTGGCATAAGACTGTCATTGCAACTGAAGAGGAAACTTGGGTTTCAGAGCTGGAAAACCTATGCAAGACATGGCAAATTAAAACAAATTTGTAAAGAGGGTGTAAGAGCTTTTGAAGCAGTGACCTGCCAAGACCTACCCTCAAAGGCTTTGGCAGCATCTACCAAGTTTGACCAGTCTAGGTCAGAAGCAGAATCGGGCAGAGGCATGAGACCAGGATCTGGCATGGGCTGCCTTCTCTGATCCTGGATATCTGTGAGGGAGCTGTCAGAGGCAGAGAACTCTCCTGAAGCAACAAAGAACATAGACAAACACACAATTAAAAGCAGAAATCAGGAAAAGCTATCAACACTGAAATTCAGCTAAGAAAATATTCTAAAGAAACAATTTTCTTCTTGAATTTCCACAGCTTCAGGTCCACATGGAAGTTATTCAAAAGTGAAAAGGAAGGTAACTGAGCATTATAGGCCAGATTAAACTAATAGGTCCAGCCACTGAGCATGCCATTCTTTTTGCCATTGCTGCTCTGACTTGGCATATCGGTGGTATGGTGAAAAAGGAACATACCACTGATTTTAAAGATTGTTCTTGGTCTGAAGAGTTTCTACGATATGTCTAAGATAGGTCTAAGTTTCTAAGATATGTCTAAGATAAAGCATAATAAGCCAATAATGACCACCCTGTTCAAAAGCAGGTCTTATATTCTGTATCAGTTGTAGCCATCGAAGGCAGCACCAAGCAGAATACATTGCAATATTCATGTTTCAAGGTTACATAAGGCACGACCAACATACCTTTGAACCCATCTCTTTAAGCATAAAAGCTTAGAACTCCGAGTTCTCAGGACAGAGTAGGATGCCGGCTGAATCAATGCATGGCACTTTCACAATAATAATGAAGTTGGAAGCATACTCACCATGTAAAGATTTCATTCCTAATGTGTACGACGGCCTTCTTAATGGTAGTGACTTGGGAAGGGAAGGATATGTGCTGGTGAAAAGGACATCATTTGGCAGGGCTTGGTCTAAAAGAGAAGCTCGCGAGGGGAAGAAGTGTTCCCTTTGACTGCTGTAAATACTCTCATCTGACAGAGTCCTCTGCAACGCACGCCTTGAGGTAGGAGTGCTGGGGAACGGAGACTGGAAGAAGAGAAAGGAGCAATCACATGTCAAGAGCGCATTGCAATGCATGGCATTTTTTTAATTTGTTGGAAGCCACCCAGAGTGGCTTGGATAACCTAGTCAGATGGGCAGCATATTAAAGATGACGACCACCACCACAACACCATGTGATTTTAGAATGTCCCTTTTAAAGTGGGAACCAGTTCCGGTATAGCATTTCTGTCCCTTTCAGGTCTTTCCGAATGGGTGCACAGAAAATTGTAGTTAACTTGTACCGATTCAAAGGTTACACGTGTCTGCATCCAAAGGCATTTATACCCATAGCCACAATGTAGAAGAACATTTATGGATGTACACTGGTCTAATTTTAAGTAAGCATGTTTGAAGATTCATTCCCCTTGTCTGCAGTCATGGGATTGTTGTCTATCACATGATGGTATATGTTTTCATTCTACAGAGTGGGAAGTGACGGAGACAGGATGTTTGTGTTACTGTACTGTGTTTCCTGAAGTGGGACTATTGTCCTTTGTTCTTTCTTTTTGCTGTCTGATGCTAGAGAGAGAGGGAGCCATGTTGCAGTGCTCCGTGTGTGTTTATATGTAAATAAAATAGATTAGCCAAATGCCGAGTTCCTGAGGTCTGTTACGCAAACTGCGAAGACTCTGCGGATCCCTAAGCATGCAAATGCTTTTTGGGCTGGAGAAAGCCTTTGAAGCCCCTGGACGATTGACCAGGTGGGAGAGAAAATGCCAGTTGGGCATGTGTCTTTGCCAAGGTCCTAACAGTTCTGACGCTGCATACATCCTCCAAAGAATAAAATACATTTTAGAAAGCACAACGTTCATTAAGACTGGTATGCGTGTTGGGGGGTAAGCCTGTCTGTCTGTCACTTTTTAAAGGGGTCACTGAACATTCCTGCACTTGAGTGCTCACACAACCATGTTCCACCATACAGTGTTTGTTGGGTGCTGAGAGCAGCAGGGTTGGAGAGGCTGATTTTCTCAACAATGAAATATTATGGCCAGAGCGCTAGGTAAACATTATCTCCAGGAAGCAGAAATCATTAACCTGTGAAAGTTGCTTGGTGGATCCACTACAATAAATGAGTAGCATCTGTGCCTTTACTGCACAAAAAAACATCCTCTAGAAGGCCCCTAAGATGGAAAAAGCAATTCTCATTTCTTTTACTTCCTGCATTTTCTATTTTATTATACAATAAACTTTCAATACAGTGCTGAAGGAAATCTATCAATTCAGCAGTATTCCTCCTACACAGAGAAGATGTGGAAGGAATGGCTCTTACATCTGCATGGTAAACAATGCTAAAAGCAGAAGTCTCCCTTAGTCCTTTATCTCCTCAATCTCCCAAGTCCCAAATCTCTCAATCATCATCACTGATTGGCTGCAAGTGCTGTATAGTGAGGTTGTAGCAGGAATTATTGGGTGGCGTGTAGGCACCAGAAGGGAGGGATAGCAGTGTGCCAAAATAGAATTAGCCTCCAAATCAGAAGCTTATGATTTCTCCTGTAGGAAATTTTATGAAGCTTTACGTTCTGTATTTTTGTATGTACAAAAGTTATCCAAGAGTTGTTGTGGATAAAAGCCATAGTGTAGGGCAAACTTCTTCTTTTGTCTGAGAGCTGCATGCCACCAACACTTTCTCACTTCCACACCCAGAACAGATACACACAGCTCCCCTCCTCAGTTGCTGGGGGAGTTATTGCCACCTCTCCATTCATTAAGATTAATCTGATGAGTAGGGAGGGGTCAATTTGCATGCCCTTCAGGGCTTCACAGAGAGGTTTAAAAGTTCTCTACCTACTCCAATGCTGTGACTGCATACTTTTTCTCATTTCCTTCTACTGCTGCCAAAATTGCTGGGCTCATTGGAGTGGGGGGAAATAAAATTTGCTGGGAGGGCTGTACCTGGTCCCCGGGGCAGAAGTACGCATCCCTGAAGTGAGTTGCTGCTGTATGGCTTGTTTATCAGAAGAGAGGAGAAGAAAAGGGAAGAGACCTCAAACATAGGAAGATGCTTTCTTCATACAGAATCAAGAACATTGGTCCATTTAGTTTGGTATGGTCTTCAATGGCTGGCAGTGGGTCTCCAGGGTTTCAGGCAGCTACTCTACAGCTGTAGCAATGCATATGAGTATCTTTAGAGAGAGAAAGAGCAAGCCCACTCTGCTACTGCATGTCTTCTGCCAAAAGTTCTATAGTTGTTCAGGCATGGTGGTAACTCAGAAGCTTGGTAGACAAACAACTTATCAAAGAGGTGAAACTCTTTCTGGACCAGACCTCACTTTACACTGCAGATGCTGAAACATATGACCATTGTGTACATGGGTTTTTAAAAATCCCCACCTAATTGAAATGTGACTGAGACAAATGTGGGGGTTGGGAGGGAGGAGTTTCACAAACTTTTTTTGGTCATTTGTGAAAAGTGCTCCCCTTAGCAATTTTAGGACGTGGCGGAGTGGATGTTGCAGCACAAGTTCTTCTCTTGGACTGGAAGCACTTTGCCAAAAGAAGAAGAGAAGAAGACTTTGGATTTGATATCCGGCTTTATCCCTACCCGAAGGAGTCTCAAAGCGGCTAACAATCTCCTTTCCCTTCCTCCCCCACAACAAACACTCTGTGAGGTGAGTGAGGCTGAGAGACTTCAAAGAAGTGTGACTAGCCCAAGGTCACCCAGCAGCTGCATGTGGAGGAACGGAGACACGAACCCAGTTCTTCAGATTACGAGTCCACCGCTCTTAACCACTACACCACACTGGCGTAGTGAAGAGGAGTCTCACTGCAGGGACCCAGCAGCACAGCCCACCCCACCCCCTTTCTGACAGCAGGAAAGTGAAGGAAATTATATAAAAGAGCGGTTAAGAAAGAATGTCCCCTCAGAAAACAGCTAATCTTGAACAACGACAATGTAAGTGCTCGTAATGAACTCTTTCAAGGAGCTATCTTAATGCCCTTGTCTACTAAGAGGATTTTTTAAATCAAGAGAATAGGCAGTAATAGTAACACTGGTATCAGGATTCATGAATTTTGGCAGGTTATTTGTTTAAATTAGTGACTACCGTCTAAATGAGGAAAATAATTTGAGAGAGAGCAGACTCCATTGATCATGAGGAGTTCCACAAGAGACAGGTACTAACAGCTACTAGGACACTCAATCATTTAAATGATTAGCAATTTTGTGAAAAGAGAACAGTCCTTGTCTGACGAGTCATGAGAAAGTTGTTGATCTTTCTCCTCAAAATGCCAGTAGGCAGTTGGGTGGGGGGGGGGATACTTGCCTGTGGCAATTTGCCGTTGCTCCAGCCTCAAAGACAACACTGAAAAATAATCTGTATATGGAACCTCATACTTACAAGTTTTAATAAGCCTCTTTGGGTTTTGACAAGCAAAGAAAGAAGTTGTGAGTGCCCTCTTTTGCATGGTTGCTGTGGAAACCATTTAGTCTCTGACAAGCTTGAAATGTTAAGCACTGGCTTTCAGCACAGAGGCCTTAGAAATCAAGGTTCTTTCTTTCTTCAAGATTATTCATTGGATGTTTAAAGATGGTTAAATCATTAGTACTTCTGGTGAAACCTTAAGGAATTGTTCTGGGTGGATTTGTTTCATGTGTTTTAAAGTTTGGGAAGCAATTTTGGCCCTCACAAAATGAGGCATGGGTTGAGTAGAAAAGGTCTGCTCACTCCAAGCATGCCATTACTCAAGAGCTCTGATCAGAAAAGTGGAAGACCCACTCAACTGAACGAAGGCGGCATTTGGAAGAAAACATTCCATTAGCACTAGTGGCTTTTCAGCAAGTGATACCTCCTTCTGATAAAAGGCTGCATGCAGAACTATCAGGTGCAATTGTGGCACCTGCTAATGCAGTATATTGAAACCTTCCCTAACTAAAACTCCCCAAGAACCAAAGGAAGCCAGTGGCAATGTTGTAATTCATGAAGAAAATTCACACCCTGTCAGAAGCTCTGTACCATTCACCTGACCACAGATCAGGCTGTAAAAGGTTTCCATGAGATGCTGTTAAGATGCTGTAATGTGAGATACTGCAAAAGCTCTTTAAAACAGAAAGCATTCATATCCTTCCCTACTCTGTCTGGTGTTGAACCACAGAAGCGTTTTCTATCTAGCAGATATTCAGAAACTTTCAGATTTAGTGCTTTACTCGGCTTTGCACTTTGGATCTTATTTAATTTTGTTTCATAATGAGGGGCAAACACAAAAGGCACCCTATTCCTTGTGGCCCAACCCACCCTGAGGAGGGCAAAAGCAGACACACCTTGGCAAATCTCTAGGCACACAGGAATGCAGTTGGGAGAAAGTGATTCTTAAGATACGCTACCACCATGCCATGTAAGATCAGGACTAGACCTTTGAACCGAGTCTGAGAAAGCAATTAGAAGCCCTTCAAGAAAATTAAGGGAATCTCTGTGGCCAAATCAAGTTAACATCCTGGCCATTACACTCAGAACCTACTGATCAATTATTTACAGGAAATGCAAGTTAATGTATGGGTAAGGTAACTGACAGTTGTAGCTTTTATTGCACACCGTGACTCCCACACTTGTTTATACTTAATCATAAAAAGAGATAAGCTCAGCAGTCATGGGCCTGCGAAAAATCTGCTCTTTCACACCAACTGCAGCAGCTGCTTGCTGGCTTTGACACCCACTTCTCAGCAGGAAGGCGATGATACCATTCTGTAACACCTACCTTAAAGTTTTTCTGAGACTCTGGTGTCGGGCTGTCTAGATCTATTAGCTTCTTCAGCTCTTCCTCGATATTTGACTTAGATGCTCGCTTTGGTGAGGCCCGAAGATCTCTGGCTGATGCGCGCAACCGAGGATGTGCCATTTCATTACCATCGCTTTGGTGACGCCTTTAAAGGAAGGAAGATAAACACTTAGGGATCCAAGCCCTTGGGGCGGCCAGACCTTTGCAGCACCCTCCAGTTATTCAGAGAAAATGTTTGCATAGAAGGTGGGCACTTGGATGGGGAGAGGGACTGAGAAAAGTTGTATAGGAATGCCTGTTGAAAGGAATAAACCTGTTAAGTACATTGGCTTTTCCATATCTCGATAAGAAGCTCATCCTAATAGCAGAAAGGCTGACCACATCGCCACCATATAACCACAGTTAAGGCAACTGACATCAGACTGTCACCTTACTGGCTAATGTGAAGCTGTATGATTATCAAAGAGATGTCTAAGAGGCTTTGCTGCTATCTGCTTCATTCCCTTTGCTTTGGTTTCCTGTGCTTTGGTTTTTCTCTGTTTCACCCATAGTACCATTTCAGCATCCCAACGACATGCCTTCTTGAGAACACACTGAACACTATTACAGTCATACCTCGGGTTAAGTATGCTTCAGGTTGAGTACTTTCAAGTTAAGTACTCCGCGGACCCATCTGGAATGGATTGATCCACTTTCCATTACTTTCAATGGGAAAGTTCGTTTCAGGTTAACTACGCTTCAGGTTAAGTACGGTCTTCCGGAACCAATTCAGAACTTAACCTGAGGTATCACTGTACCTGTATTAAAGCCCTTTTTAGTCAATCTGTAACCTAGTCTGCCCACTCTGTAATGCTTTATGACTTGGAATGTGATTAACCTTTGACCTTACTTTCATTTTACCCATGATCTCATCCTGACTCTTCAATTATGATCTTGGTTCTTCACATAGCACCAGTTCTTGGCATAAAAGAGCAGCTCTTTTTCCACAATAGCTAAAAACCTAATTGGCAAATCCTTTTGAAATAGTACAAAAGAAAAAAAAAACCCCTATTCAGATCATCTTTGAAAGCCCATATTTGCAAAAGACTGTTGTTGCAGTCTCCCCACTGGCCCCCAGCATTCCCACTGGCACTCAGTTGAAGGGTTATTGGCATTATTTGCAGGGGTGGGGTGGGGAGTTTCTTTTTCACCAGTAAGAGTTGTCCACAAATCTGTTCACCAGCTCTGATGAGTAGTATGGCCAGCAGGACACAGATTCTCCTGGTGCTTTATGTTGTGGTTTGGAGAAAATTAGGAATAACAGGCTCCCTCCCACTCTTTCTTACCTTTCCCATAACCTAACACAAATGAGAGAAGACTCACCTCTAATTTAAGCTCCCTGCATAGAGAGGAGATGATTGGTGGTAACCATACAAAATGGCCAATACACACCGAGGCAACATTGGGGGGGGGGGGAGGATTGCTGATTAACCATGTCGTGAAAACACTTTGTGCAGCAGTTCAGTTTCTATTACCAAAGCCACTTTTTCTAAACAAAGCTCCTCCTCTCAATACATCTAAAAACTGCAGATGGAGGATCCTAAACACTACTGGTGAATTTTCAGGATTTTTCAGTTCAATTAAAACATCCTGCCATAGGACTAAATGTGCAATTGAAGCGACAGAACAAAGAGTTTTAAAAGTCATTAAATTAAACCATTTTACTTTATTTGAACACTCTAATAATCTCCATAGAATTCTGAGATGAGTTTTTGCTCTACAGCTCCTTTAAGAACTTAAATCACTGTACTACCCCTTAAAAGAGCTTCCACCCCATAATGTATCAAATTACTATACATTTTAGAGGCCTCTTCATGTTGAAAATTAGCACCCACCAAAACAGAACAAAAAAAATGCTCTTACTTTCTGGAATCCATAAACCCCACAGAGTTTATTGTCCCCTCAGGTTTTTTCCATCCGATCAAGTACTTGCTAGTAGCACCCTGGCGTGGGTAGAAAGTCCTAGGACCAGAGGAGGAGGAAGAGGAGGAGAAAGAAGGCGCAAGCTGTGGTGAAGTGGCAGAATGAAGCTCTTCCTTAGGTGAACTTCTGGCACTGGTGAAAACAACGGGACTGGCAGAGTGTCGGGAACTCATGGTACTGGGAGAGAAGCATAACAAAGACAAAGCTTAAGTGTACATGCTGGCATCACGTGCAATTCATTTCAAAGCTGCATTTTGTTATGCTGGGCAGACACCTTTGCTGCCTTAAAAACAAAACAAAACACCATAGCTGGAAAACAAATCATTCACTCTGTTAAATTAGAGGCACCGAAAGATTAACCACATAACTTAGTTACCTATCAGGAGACCCACCCATTCCTTGCAACAAACTTAATAAGAGAGAGAAATGACTCTACAGACTAACTAGTTTTCTCTCATCACTTTGTTCCTGTAGCAAAACTGTGATTTGGTGTGTCTTCATGTGCAAGACTGGTACAGTACGCTAGGACACTCTCATGTTATTCAGTCTCCATTTGGCTTTTAAGAATCCAGGCATAAATCCATTGCGTGGTAAAATATTCCCATATGGAAGGGACGTAAGAGAGGACTTCCCTGAGCAAAAACTATAATGTGAGAAACTGCTCTAAGAAATTACTCATTCTGATTTATTCTGCTGTTATCTTAGATTCCCAGTTTTCCACTGATTGACTTGCTTTGTTGCTCTGAGGTCAAGCCAGGTCTAGAAGATTTTGCTGAATATAGCTGCCCAGCTTCTTCTGCGACTCTTCTGAAATGCACTCCAACACTGCCTATTCAAACACTGGAACTGATAAGGGAGCGAACAGCTCTTTTACATCATTACATCATGCCAAGGTTGTGTTGGGAAGGCGGGTCTTTGCAGTGCACTAACCAATTTACAGAGAAGCTGCCTAGTGGTTTCACATCTTTTCACAGCTCCAAACGGGCAAGTCCTCTTTCCAATTATACACATTGCTTCCTGGATGGCCTCCACTTTAACAATGGTCCTATTAATATTTACAGAACAATCTCATAGATGTCTACTCAGAAGCAAGCCCCATTGAGTTCAATGACACACGCTTCCAGATTTTAAATAGGATTGCAGCCTTATTATTATTGTTTACATCATCCTGTTTAAAGGGTTCTAAACTACTTGGTAACTACTTGAGAATGCTAGCATTACACAGCGATGATAAACGACCCTGCCTACTATATAGCAAAACTAGATAAACTTGAGAAGCCACCATATATTACAAATGCTTGCAACAAATGTTGTTTCCTATTTATTCCCTAGAAAAAGCAGATAAGATGATGGAAAAGATAAATGGCCTGAAGAAACCATCTTTTTCATATGCTGAGTGTTTGTGCTGCAGAACACTGTGTTGGTGACATAAATTCAGCAACGCCATCAGTGTTTAAGCCTGTGCTTTAATTGTACATTAAGACCTTCTCTACATCTAAAAATCAAGATGGGGGGGCAGGGGAAGAAGAGATCTTATCAGAGGTGAATCACTGTTTTACAAAATGGATGGTTGTCTAATGCTATAGATGCTAGTTCTAAGATTTCAGAAGTTGAAGAAAAGATTCAGACAGATCACCATGTGATGAATCTATTTTTCTCAACATGCAATTGAAGAGGGTGAAGTCATCAGACTGACAAATTCCCACAAAAAGGGCTAGGTTGAAAAAGCAATGAACACTGCACCAGTCTGCAAGTCAGCTTGTTAAGATAATAAAATTAAGAGGACAAGTATATATGAGTAGATATAAATAGATATAGAAATTTCTACATTAAGAAGCACTCTGTTTGAATGGCAGCAATCTTAATATCCATAGAGAAATGACAAGATAATTGGTGTGTTGAGGAATGCTAATTCTGTTTGAGAAAAGTTGGTATGTTGAAGGAAAGGCTATTTACATGATTAGGTGATGCATCTATCCTTGTCATAGCTAGCTTTCTAACAGAACAATCAAGCCAAAGTGGAGCCTCCTCTCACCTCTACAAGTGTTATTCATTTTGTCCAGATCAAGTCATGGACGTCCATGGGAATATTTCCGGGTTTGGCTGGGTGTATTAATACTCCAAATTTTAAAAAAGCTAGTTTCTCACAAAACGAATGAGCAGAAGCCTGTCTGCACATTTTTGCCTCATCTCTCATGTTCTATACTGTAAATGCTGGAAACATAGAGCTCATCCACAGTGGAGTTTAATGCGAAATTGAAGCTGCTTGTGTATCTATCTTATCTCCCTCATTCTGCTGCTTTTGCACTACAACTCCCATCATCCCAAGCTCTCAGGACCAGTGGTCAGGGATGATAAAAATTGTGGTGTGAAAACAACTGGAGACCCAAGTTTGGGGAATCTTGGCCTAAGGCTTTGCTTGTACTAATTCTAGCTCATAGACCATGATTTAAGCATTATGTGTGAACCAGTAGCTCTGAAATGCAAGTCTGAAGTTCCTTTAGAAAGGTCCCAGCATTCTGTAGACTTTACACATCCAGGTCCCATACCTGGATGTAAAGTAATATTCACTAGCCTTAAATTTAATGTGGTGTATGTGTGTGAGGGAGAGAGAGAGACAGAGAGAAGGAAGAAGATGAGCTGGAAAGGAAACAGAACAAAAAATCCTGTAACCTTTTCCCAATCACTGAAGCTATGGTGAAGAGATCAAGAGCGTCATATTCGCACAAGTCTTGTACATCTGCAACACTGTGTGCACTGTAACATAATGTATATTTCTGCCATGCTCAGATCCAGATTCCCATGTGTTCCAAGACCCCCCTACAATAAAGGAAAGTGATCTCCATCCACATATGGAAATACTAAACTTGCTTCCTATTTCCAAACCCTCCGCATTGTACCTCTTTTCAAAGTGCTGGGCTGCCAAGAATCACAGGTATGTCATTATCCACAGCACTCACTCCCCATGTCTGCTAGAAAGATCTAGAGACACCAATCATCATTTTAAAGAAAATTACCTTGTATGGGAAACGGCATCACTAAGGCTAAAAGCACTGTTCTCTCTTGTTAAAGGGTTGGAGGCTGGTTGGCTTTTGTTATGAATGTCCAAGCTTAACGATGACTCTGTCTTCCTGTCCATCATGTGGCTGTCTTTTTCTAAAGTCCGGTCTGCAATAGAGACTACTTCGCTGGAACTGTGCCATAGTGGTGCCACTTTCTCCTTTACAAGTCCTGATCGGGGAGATGTTGCCGAGTTGCCCAGGGAGGCTGTGCTGCCATGGCTGGGGCCATAGGAGGTGGTGTCAATGCCACTGTCAGCAGAAGTACCTTGAAGATAGTTGTAGCTATTCAGCTCTGACTCAGTCCTATCTCCACTGTCATACCACTTCTCCTCACTATGGACACTGGATGCATTGCTGGACAGTGTGTTGCTGCTTGAATGACTGGAGTAGTGGCTATCAGACTGTAAAAAAAAGGAGAAAGTGTAGATAAATTCAAGGTTTCGGGAGAAAATGAAATAAAATGGGAATAACTGTACAGTTGTTGTTTAGTCGTTTAGTCGTGTCCAACTCTTTGTGATCCCATGGACCAGAGCACGCCAGGCACTCCTGTCTTCTACTGCCTCCTGTACAGTACTGAAAACCAAAGGGGATACGGGTGGCACTGTGGGTTAAACCACTGAGCCTAGGGCTTGCTGATCAGAAGGTCGGCGGTTCGAATCCCTGCGGCAGGGTGAGCTCCCGTTGTTCGGTCCCAGCTCCTGCCAACCTAGCAGTTCAGAAGCACATCAAAGTGCAAGTACGGTAGAAAAATAGGTACCACTCCGGCGGGAAGGTAAACGCCGTTTCCATGCGATGCGATGCTCTGCTTTCGCTAGAAGCGGCTTAGTCATGGTGGCCACATGACCCGTAAAAACTATCTGCAGAGAAATGTCGGCTCCCTCAGCCAGTTAAGCGAGATGAGCGCCACCACCCCAGAGTCGTTCGCAACTGGACTTAACTGTCAGGGGTCCTTTACCTTTTACTGAAGACCAAGCATACATAAGCTCAAATATAAAATTAACAAAGACAAAATTCATGAACACTGAACTCAAGACTTATGCTACAAGAGTTATGAGCCTGAAACACCCATCAACAGACCACTTTATAAATGGAACAGCCATTTCCACAATAATTTTCAGGCAGGACGCAGGTGGCGCTGTGGTCTAAACCACTGAGTCTCTTGGGCTTTCTGATCAGAAGGTTGGCGGTTCATCCAGGGGTCCTTTACTTTTTTACCTTTACAATAATTTTCCATCAATTTGCTTTGAAATGCAAGTCAAGTCCACTTTAAATTCATCGTTTAATATATTCATATTCAAACAGAGCAGAACAATTTGTCATATTGTCAGAAAGAAACAAATCATTAGTGGAAAGTTATGAGCATGAAAATCTACATGTTCAGAGCTGAACTAGGTGACGTGAACCACAAGGATTCCAAGACTGGATTCAGACGTTCAAGACATTAGGGGAACAGAACACGCCAAACAATATCCCATGCATTTCACAGCATCTGAAGCGAAACTTTTGCATCTTTCCTCAAAGCAACTGATTAATGAAGGAGAGGCCAGCAACAGCTCGGTATGTAAGAAGCCATGCTGAAGAATATGAATAAAACAAGTTACACTGGCAAATGTCTGCAACAGTTAAAAGAGAGTGTATGTTTAAGCTCCAGATGCAAAAGTGTGATGTTATGTACTATTAAAATAAAAAAAGGATTTTAATGTTTTGGGGAAAATTCCTAGTTCTCGGGCTAGTTCCTTCCCCTTTAGAAATCTGGCAATGCACCATTCTTTGCACATTGTTACAAGGGTAGTGTTTGTGCACTTTCGAGAGTGTGGATTAGTTATAGTCAAACACCACAAGGGCTTAGGACTCAAACTATGAGCCAGTTCACATGTCATGGCAAGCCATGGTTTATTACCATGACATGTGAACCAGATCTCTCTAAGCAGAAATATTCAAAAGAAAAGTTAAGGCAGCAGGAGGGGGGAAGGGGGACAGAATCACAGATCTGTAGAGTTGGAAGGTACCCCAAGAGCCATCTAGTCCAAACCACTGCAATGCAAGAATCTCAACTAAACAGAATAAAAAAGGGATATAGAGCTATAAATAGTGTGCTGAAAGAACATACCAGAACTAATTCTATAAGACTGCTCAACTTTAGCCAGTAAAAAATGTTGGTAGGTCACCAAAGTCTTGCTTGTGGAATGAGTAACAAGCCAGAGGGATTGAACAGGAGGAATCTTGTTTCTAGAATAATGAAGGTTCCCACAGATCTTTGGACTATCACACTATACTGGAGCATAACTCTACTTTTGAGTTGGCAGCAAAACATTTCTATTAATAAACTTTATCTTAAAGCTGCATTAAGCTCTTAAAATATTGAGGTCAGCTCTACTGCCATTTCCTCCATACTTTTAACAAGGACACACAGTGAAGGATGTTTTACCTTTGGGAGAACTGCAGGGAGAGCAAAACTTTGCACAACAATTTTGAAAGTGAACTTACATGACCCTGCTTATTTGGAGACAAGTGGACTACTGGATCTTGCCTCATCAGTCTTCCGGTGGGGCTCTCTCTGAAGGATGGAAGCACCTTCGACACTGCAGGGAGATGGCATGTTGGTTCTGCAATGTAGCGTGGAATACAACATTCGCTTTCAGGAAGTTTGGCATTAAAAAAAGAAGAAGCTTAGAACCAAGAGAGAGAGAGCAGAGTATGCTTTCTCATCATCAGCAAAATTATTGTACTAGCAATGGTCTGTGACAACTTTAAAATAACTACAAAAATACCAATATATAAGCAATAAAGTAAAAAAAGGAGTATGCCACCTCTTCACCTCCTGAACTAAAGTTGCTGACCTGATACAGCTTGTATCTTAATTATTTTCAACTACATAATTAGAATTGACCTTTTTTTAAAAAAAAAGTGTTTAGGAGAGAGTACTTTTAACTGCCTTAAAGCTGGAAACTATTCAAAGATACCAACAGGTATCACTGTATTTGGGTTTCTACATATGACACTGTCCTTTCACTGCAAAACCACAATTTTTCCTCTCTACCTGTTCCATTGTGTTCAGGTTGATAAGGGGGCATTTTAGTTTCCACAGCAGATTTTTTTGGGCAGCTATGTCCAGTGCCAGCATTAACACACAAGGGAGGGCCTGCAAAAGCAATTCTGAGTAAGATTAACTTTACACATGTTGTTACCATCTCAACAGTATAAAAACACATGTGATTAAAGTATTCTGCCAAAATGGAAACTAGAGATCAGTATAATCACAGGTTTTTCCTGTTAAGCAGATATGGGGGATGGGGAATTACCAGGTGGCTTTAATAATAAGGCGCAGCTCGCTGAGCCTCTGAAGTTACTAGAACAAAAGTGTATCTTTTGAATCTGAGAATCGCATTTCATTTCCTGAACTCCCGAGGCATTCGCTGAATACTTCAATCTGTCTTGAAGCCTACCTTATTTACACAGTAGCAGTCTGTTGTGATGACAAGAATGATAGTAAAAGCTGAGCATCTTCAGCTTCTCTAGTCGTGTCCTCTTCTAGCATTCAACTAACCTAGGACGATGGAGTTACCCCGACCCACCAATCTAGCTGTCAATTATGGATACCTTGGATAACAGGAAGGACCACCCAACTCCCAATTATCCTAGGAAGTCACAGAACCTTTCTGCTTTCAAGGTAACATAATATGGAATTGAACTTTTGTTCAGGCTCTGATTCCAGGTAAGCCGCTATAGAGAAGCTGAGCCTGTGTCAGATCTTACAGTTTTTTGGAATCAGGTTGTCTCAGAACTTCTTTTGTTTTATTTTTAAAAATATCCAGTCGAAGTACCACCATTTCCAGCTCCTATTCCAGCCTACACTACACCACACTACACAAACCATGCCAGTTTGAGAACCTGAGAACTGATGATGCAAAAGACTTCCCTCCCAGACCTAACACGATAGCAGGCTGGATGCATCGCATTTGGTGTACTGCCAACCAGGAAGCCACACTCTCCACGCTGGAATTCTTAATCAAAGCTAGTCACACTGCATCAGAGTCACTGCCAAGACGAATGAACCCATAGTAAAATTCCTATTAATGCAAAAGCCTCAGCTGGATCTACTAGTGTAAGGTCACTGCTCCAGCAGCTACAAACGAAGAGAAGCAGGCCCATGTACTAAGATGCCAAATGAAGGCTTGACTTCATTTAATCTGCTGAATGCTGAGGATCTTTCTTTCATCTAACTACTTAACTGCAAAGCACCATGCAAATACACCCAGCAATAAAAAGTGATTCTCACCCAACTGTAAATTTTTACTTATATTTTTAGAAAATCTGCACATGGGTTGTTTATACTTTCAACCGTCTAATAGACAGCATATAGCACCATTAGAAAGGAAGCACTACAAAAAGAGCTACATTAAATTAAGCTAACGCAGTGCTGAAAAGAGATCAGGGTAAATAAGCAGTACGGTTTATGAACACAATTGGTTCCGGAAGTCTGTTCATAAACTGAAGCGTTCATAAACTGAAGCGAACTTTCCCATTGAAAGTAATGGAAAGTGGATTAATCCATTCCAGACGGGTCCGCGGAGTACTCAACCTGAAGTGTACTTAACCTGAAGCATGGGTGTAATTGGTTCCGGAAGTCTGTTCATAAACTGAAGCGTTCATAAACTGAAGCGAACTTTTCCATTGAAAGTAATGGAAAATGAATTAATCCGTTCCAGACAGTCCGTGGAGTACTTAAACTGAAGCATTCATAAACTGAAGCGAACTTTCCCATTGAAAGTACAGTGGAACCTCGGTTTATGAACACCTCGGTTTACGAATTTTCGGTTTACAAACACCGCGGACCCATCTGGAATGGATTAATTCACTTTCCATTACTTTCAATGGGAAAGTTCGCTTCAGTATATGAACGCTTCAGTTTAAGTACTCTGCGGACCGTCTGGAACAGATTAATCCACTTTCCATTACTTTCAATGGGAAAGTTCGCTTCAGTTTATGAACGCTTCAGTTTATGAACAGACCTCCGGAACCAATTGTGTTCATAAACCGAGGTACCACTGTAATGGAAAGTGGATTAATCCGTTCCAGACGGGTCCGCGGAGTACTTAAACTGAAGCGTTCATAAACTGAAGCAAGGGTGTAATTGGTTCCGGAAGTCTCTTCATAAACTGAAGCGTTCATAAACTGAAGCGAACTTTCCCATTGAAAGTAATGGAAAATGAATTAATCCGTTCCAGATGGGTCCGCGGCGTTCATAAACCGAAAATTCATATACCGAGGTTCCACTGTAAGGCCAAGTAACATTTGTGCCTGCACTGGTTCTTAAAGATGCCCCAGGCACTGAACTGATCTATTCTCTAGAGAACTTTATTTCTACATCACATGATGTTCCCAGGTCTCAAGGACACAAAGTGCAATGACAGTATACCTCACATTTAATCATTCATTCTCACTAACAGGAGTAACATTTAAAAAAAAGAGGAATTGCTCCTTTGAAGGAAGGAACAGGTTGCCAAAGTCACCTTGTGGGGGAAACCATTTAAATGCTGCAGAAGTTATTGCTTACCCATCTGGTCAGCAATGCTATCCTCACTTCTCTGCCAACTGGGGGTGGATTTGCCACTGCCACTCGTATCTGTGTTCTGTCTGTCGATGGAGGCAGGAGATCTTCGACTCATTCCAAACCTGTGGTAAAGAATTATTCTTTAGTCCCATACATGGTAAATGTGATATACAGCAAACATCTCTTTACATCAAGAAGCCATACTTACACAATGTACTTCTGATACAA
The DNA here is from genome assembly GCF_963506605.1 of Zootoca vivipara. Lineage (NCBI taxonomy): Eukaryota > Metazoa > Chordata > Lepidosauria > Squamata > Lacertidae > Zootoca > Zootoca vivipara. The sequence continues at coordinate 45,396,347 of NC_083276.1, forward strand.
AGGATGAAAGAAGAAAAAGCTATGCTTTTCTTATTGTGGAGGTTTCTGACTTTCTGTTTCTAGGATTATGAATTGAGAATATACTTCAACTGCCAAACACCCTTCATAGGTAAATTCCACTACTGCCAGCCAAGTGTATGAAGAGCCGGGATTTAAAGGACTGTGGTAATAACTGACCCAAACATGAAATATGTGATCTTGTGATGGCCATTCCTGGACATCCTGGTCTTAAAGATGGAACATGAACAACAAATACTCCTTTCATTGCTAACCCCAAAAGGCCATCAGAGCCAAAGTCAGCAACAAAACAAAGGGCTTCAGTCATACTTAAGGATTCTCTGCAAAAGACACCTCACCATGAATTGGCAAGCAGTCCTTTCAGTAGACCTCCCAAATGTGAAAATGGAAAAGTTTTGTATGGTACACAACTGAGATTTGTACACAATGGAGGTGCAATCTGAGGGAGTGGGCCCATCTGTCATACCACTCCTACTTGTGACTTTGTGGGTTACTGAAGGAAAAGAACAGGTGGTGGCTCAGATTCCCACTTGGATGGAGGCAGCACAGATATCAGGGGAAGCACAGTAAGACAGTGACAGGTGTGGAATTATCCTTGCAGTTTCAGTGCCAGAAATGGTACCAAAAGAACTGTTGCCCCACTGAACCGGGGTGGGTACACTAATTCTAAAAATGCATCCTGGGCATCCAAATAGATCAACATTATCAGTGTGCATTTGCAGGAACTTTGCACATCTAATACATTACAATTAGACAAGCCAGGTGTGTAGAGCACCTTGAGTCTAGAAGCAGTGTTAGCAGAGCACTGCACCTGGCCTTTCCCATAGACAACTCTCTCATTGAAGCTGATTTATTTAACATAATTTTACAACACGAATGTGAGGCTCCTGAGGTGTGTAGGGTGCTGTTAGGCAGCAAAGTCCAATTGGTGAGCTTCCTTGCCCCACCCAACCTTCTCATTGGGAAAACACTGAACAAGGGGAGAGAAAGCAGTGGAATCCAATGGGTGTGCTCCCTCTACCTGGTCTTTTCTCAAGGGAAAAGTTGACAGTAAGGGGTTTCCATTCTTGAAAGCCTCAGAGTGCAACCCTATACACACCTTCCTGGGAATAATTCCCACTGAACACAATTGGATTTACTTTTGAGTAAATATGCATATGATTGCCCTGTATGATACTGGAATGCTTTTGGGAAGTGGCTGTTCATGGGTGAATTTCTGCACTCTGCTTTAGTCACTTCACTACAGCTTTCAATATTTTTGATTGCCACTTGTATGAAACAATTGCACTCTAATTTCCTTCATACTAACAATCTGAAAATGGGTAGACTTTGTAACCACTAGATTTCAATCACTTAAACCATTCAGAACTGTTGGCTGCAATCAAATTCGTCATTCATTTTAACAATGCTATAATCCCCTGTGGCTCACAGCTTCAGCACTGGTAAATAGCCACAGAGAAAAGATGTGAGTGAGTCGACAGAAGATGAGTAACGTGGAAAGGTGATAATGAAGATTTGTTGGCCTGGTGACTATGGATAGAAACTTTTATTATTGCTGCTATCTTGTTTATTCAAGTTTACAATCTGGACTTTCAGAACACAGCCATAGCCAGGAATCCTACCAACTCTATCAAGGATGTGATGCATTTTCTGATTCAGACATAGCAGCTGTCATGCAAGAATGCCATCGCAACTCTGAAAGTGCATAATTGCTCCTATTCTGGGGTTCCCATTCAAAACTACAGCTAATAAACAATGTGGAGGGACAATGGCCTTCTCATGTCAACTAGCAAAATTGGATATTTTTCACAAATAACAAAGTGCGAAGACATACAGGGCCAGTTGCAGTACAACATTTTACATAAACAGTATTTGGGGGGTAGGTGATAGAAGATGGACAAAAAGATGTCTAGAAGTGGAAATAATATGTCAATATATATTATCGTTTTCAAGACAATTTCATGAGTTGGGACTGTTGATAGGTTGCCTTTCAGCAACACTGTATTTCAAGACTGGAAGATACAAGTCTTCTGAAATATTTTCACATATACTCACCAGTAGGAATTGCCTGAAAGCTACCTCATGGAAGCAGAATGTTATTCGGGGAATTGGCTCCATAAAACAATTATTGAGTTTTAATATACGATCTGCCTTAAGAGTTAAAGACAGGCTAAGTCAGGCATCCCCAAACTGCGGCCCTCCAGATGTTTTGCCCTACAACTCCCATGATCCCTAGCTAACAGGACCAGCATAGCTGCCAAGTTTTCCCTTTTCTCGCGAGGAAGCCTATTTAGCATAAGGGAAAATCCCTTAAAAAAAGGGATAACTTGGCAGCTATGAGGACCAGTGGTCAGGGAAGATGGGAATTGTAGTCCAAAACATCTGGAGGGCCGAAGTTTGGGGATGCCTAGGCTAAGTCAAAACAAACGCTGGTCAGTTTCTAACCAAGCCAACTTCAAACCATGGCTTGCTTATGAAAGCTGGAGATATTGGTTTGACTAAAGCTTGTTTCAAACCATTATCTCTGGCTTGTTTCAAACCAATATCTCTGGTTGTAGAAAACCACTCAGAATTAGGGGAAACGCTAGCAAAGTCCTTCTCCAAGCTACTTGGATGAAGAGAGAAGGGGAGGGGAAAGCATGAGTTTATGAGTCTTCTCTGGGCTTCTTCCTCCTGATACACATAGCAGTAAACCATAGTGTAGTGCTATGTATGAACCAGCCCAGTGAGTTTAACAACACTTGAAAAGGGGCTGAGTACCGTACTAATTTATACCCTTCTCCAGTTTCAACGAAACAATACACAAAATAAACATACGAGGGCCTACCCTTCGGGCATAGATTTTTGCCTGTAGGTGCCTCCACCAGAGCCAGTTTCACTAGAAGATGATAAGTTGCTGGGAGAGTTACGGCACTGCTGTGATCTTGCTAAGGCAATGGATGAAACGGTGACGTAGACATCAGAGCCAGGGGATAATCTGTTCAATACAAACAATCCCAAACGTTACATTATTAAAGGAACCATTGCAGCACAAAGCAGCAACACTTTTGTGGGAACTGCCACATCAGCGGTGTCAATTCATTGAGACTGTAAAAAAACGAAGCCAGCTGGAGGACAGTATGCATTTTCCTCTATTAACCTGCTCCCTATGGAACAGTGGGAAAGATTAGGGAGTGACAAAGGGGAGAAATGACTGTATCCAAGGAGTTCCAGAAATAAAGTTGCTGAGTTGCATTTGCTATTTGCAAGCAAGGAATATTAACATGTAGCATATTTTATCCAAATCCCAAATAAAATGTGATTTAACTAAGCACATCAGAAGAAGTTTTAGCAAACCATTTTTTAAAAACTTTGTATTTACCAATATGATCTGCAAAACATGCCACAACTTTGCAAAATCATATTTCCTCGGACAGTCAAGAAACATGATGCAGGTTATTTACAGATACAAGTCCTTGCATCACAGGAATACTTCGTTTTTAATAGCTCTCAACAAGTATAAAAAGACAATTGTTTGCCATAAGCCGGGTGTGAGCAGCCTTTGGTCCTCCAGATGTTGATGAACTACAATTCCCATCAGCCCCAGCAAACATGAGCAATAGCCAGGGATGTTGGGAATTGTAGTTCAGCAACTTCTGAAGGACTATGGGTTCCCCACACCTGGCATAATCAGTAGCTTAATGGCCTGTTCACCCAACCAGTCCCTGAACTCACTTTGCACTTTGATTTACTTACACACACTGTTTCACAGGTGGTGATACATTCAAAACGGTTTCTGTTTTTATGATATGAGCCTCCCTGGGCGTTCTTTAAACTGTCCAGCAGGGAGATAGTCGTACAACTGAGACAGTGCAAAACATATGTATGAAAAGGAAACTTTCTTTGCTGGCTGGCTAGCTGACAGATGAGCGCAGCACTGCTCAACCCCAGGTGGGTTCTGAGTAGATCACAGCCTTCTTTCAGCTTCCAATGGTGGCCCAGCTTTACCACTGCACAGCAACTACCTAGCCTCTGTTGTCTGTGCTCTGGTAAACTCTAGGACTAATGCAATGTGTTACACACTGGACTGCCTATGAAGACAGTCTAAGAAGACTGCAGCTGGTACAGAATTTGGCAGCCAGACCATTGATTGGGGCAGGATGGTTGGAACATATAACACAAATTCTGGGTACCACTTAGTTCCTGGACTCAATTTAAAGTGCTGGTTCTAACCCCTAAAGCCTTATGTAGCTTAGGATCCACTACCTCAAGAACTGCCTCTCCCCACATGAAGCCACCTAGACCCTGTGATCACCATCTGAGTCCCTTCTTTGTATGCCTTGTCCATGGACTATTTGGAGCAGAGCTTTCCAAACTGTGTGTCACAACACTTTAGTGCAGGCATGTCAAACCTGCAGCCCTCCAGATGTTTTGGACTACAATTCCCATCTTCCCCAACCACTGGTCCTGCTTGCTAGGGATCATGGGAGTTGTAGGCCAAAACATCTGGAGGGCCGCAGGTTTGACATGCCTGCTTTAGTGTGTCGGCTGCAGTGTGTAGGTGTGTCACACGAACACTCCCTGTGCTCCTCCCGGGGCTGGAAAGGGATTAGTTTAACCTCTGGTTTGGTAGTAAAACTGAATTACTGTGTCACGAAATGATGCATGTATAAAAAGTGTGTCAACAACATGAAAAGTTTGGAAAGCTCTGATTTGGAAGGTGGCAACACGAGAAAAGAGAAGTCTTTTCCTGATGCCTAAAGCTGGATAAAGATGGTGCTGGGCAAGCCACCCTGGGGAGAGCATTCCACAAGCAGGAGGCCACAAATGAAAAGGCCTATTCCCTGACTTTTGGCCCTTCACTTGAAGGATGTCATTGTGGCCTCTTCAAGTGGGGTGGGACCCATAGCCCTGCCTTTTGCTTACCTGCGTTTACAGGCTGTGCTTTTAGGTTTTCATTATTGTTTATAACGGGCTTTAATGACATTGGATTGCTTTGCAAGAAAATCAACCAACAAATATAATATAAAATAACAGCCAGATAAGACTCTTCTGGGCTGGTGGCCAGCAGGCTTGCCTTTGGAAAAAAAACAGGCGGCTTGGCTAGCTGGGAAGGTTCGGTCTTGTCATGCCCCCCGCCTTCCACGGTATGCGATACAACTGCTGTTAAGGTGGAGTGGCTTACAAAGATTTGAAATGTACATAATATTAAATGTAAATAATAAACACACACACAAAAAAAACCTAGCACAGCCAAAACTTTCAGCTTCTCTCCTTTCTTGTCTCGGAACTGCTATCTTAGGAGTAAAAAAACCCAACAAAAACACCATTAGTAGACTAGGATTGTTTTGGGCAATATGGTGCCACTATTAAACGGCTAGCATATTTGCAAAGCTAAGCAGGGTGGTTGTTTTATTTGGTCAACTAGCACCCCTAGAAATGAGGTGTCTGCCATTTTGCTCAAATCAGTATTTTTAGTCTTGGCTGTTCCCCCCCCCCAAAAAAAACAGGCAAAACATTATTATTACCAGATGACTGCTCTGAAGTTCATGTCCCGACCATTTTGCCTGCTAATCACTAAATGCTGGCTGCCTGGCTGCAAGAGACTAAATTTCATTTTAAAAAATTCTCTACTGCATCTTGGGGCAGAAATCCAATTTAACAGCAGCAAAAGTATTGGCTTTGAGGTGCTATTATTGAGAACCAGACAGTTTGAATCAGTTCAAGCTCTCTGCATATTCACTGAGGCATTAAAGCCATTTTCTAAGCTTCCCATTTGCAAAGTTTATTTTTTTCAGACAAATAATATGCTTATACCGAAAATATTTTGTTCTGAAATTCATGTTGAGGTTTCGTAATGCTGTTCTTTGGCAGTTCTTCTGCCTGCGTTTCTTTTAAATATTTATTTTAGTTGTTGCTTCTGTGCCTGAGGGCGCCTGCTTTTTGCTTCCTGTACTTGCCTCAAAAATATGTTGGACATATTACAAAACGTCTCCTGCTATGCCTTGTCCCTGAATTCTATAGTTATAAAATGGGTTAGGTAATGATATACGCAGCAGCAGAAAACTAAAAATGTTATTTGCAAGCTGCCTAAGGAGTGACTGCCAATATAGTGCCTTTACAGCTCAATTAAACACAGGTTCACTTGGAAGCAAGCTCCGAAGGGTTCTACCCAAAGGTGGCTTTGTGCTCCTGGAAAGTGATTTTATTTTACAAGGCGGAGAACCTGATTTCCAGTGATTCCTCCTCACCTACCACAGCCCTCTTTACTCCATCCTCAAGAGTTCCAGAGGGTGCTTCACCCCTCAAGAATAGCTCTTCAGATGGCAAGGGAGCTGCTGCAGTGGATAGGGTGGTTTTGCAAAATCTGGATGCCACACCTTGTGCTCTCTGCTACTGCAAATATACACTGGCTACAAGTCACTGTCTTCAATAGGAGTTTTTCCTGAGCAAGTGCAAAATGTGCGTCATAAAGCGTTTTCCAATCTTTGTCTGCTTATAGGGTTGCCAGACTCAATAGAGGACAGGACTTCTGTGCCTTTAATTGCCCTGCTCTCTTTTGAGTCTGGAAACCTTAAAGAGAAACCAGCAGAACATTTGCTTGGAAATTAAACAAAGGGTCTTGCTGGTTTCTCTTTAAGGTTTCCAGACTCAAAAGAGAGCAGGTCAATTAAAGGCACAGAAGTCCTGTCCACTATTGAGTCTGGCAACCCTATCTGCTCATCAGGTTTGTTATCACAACAACTTTCTATTTTTACTTATTTATTGTCTATATACCACTTTTCATGCAAGCACAGGGAGCCTTACGGTATCAAAATACAAAGCATAATAAGAAACAAAACAATAACACACACACACCCCAGTCTAGAGGGTCATAGGTGGCTTAACTAGCCAAAGGCCTGGGAGAAGAGGAATGTTTTCACCTTGTGCCTAAAGATATGTGATGAAGGAGTCAGGAGAGCCTCCCCGAGGACAGCATTACACAGATGGGGAGGTACCACAGAAGCCCATTCTTGTCAAAAGCAGTAACTAAATTACAACTAACAACAAGCTCCCAGCATTCCTAACACATTTGGAAGAAGTGGCCCTGTGGTTATACTGGATGAAGGGGTGGCATATAAATAACAAAACAAAACAAAGAAATGAAACTGGCCCACCTGAACACAGCAGAAACCCAACATCAAGGGTATACTGTATACTGTAGAAAGTAATAACTGACACTTTTAATTTCAGTGATTCTTTTCAGCTGTGAACTAGTTCATTGAGGGGAGAAGGGATGTAGGAGAGATAAAGCAAAAGTACATTTCATGGCAGCAACACTCTACGGTGCTCAGGACTTGCTGTGAGCAGAACATATGACAGCCAAGAGCACACAGGCTTGTTCTATCAATGTCAATTGAGCTTTAGTCAAAGCTCGGCTCTCTAGGCAAAACTGGCTGTGCCACATGATACCATGAAATGGCAGGAAGCATAACATAGTTGGTATCAAGTGATCAAAAAAGAAAAAAAAAGGGCCAATTTACTTGGTCCTATTGGTGTGCACAAGAGAGTGTAGAAATGGTGTGTTTCAGACTACATTCGCTCTGCATTTCAGCAATGTTGGGAAAATCCAGAATGAACAAAACAGGTTGGTGCTTTTTTACGTGTAAAACTAATTGTGTATTGTAGAAACAGCATCAGCCAGAGACTTCACACGCTCTCTACAGAAGGAAGAGAATTCTGATGAGATCTAAAATTGCAACAACAGGTATTGGTACCCCAAGTAAAGGGCACTGCAATGCTATAATGACATTTCGCCTAAAAGCTGGCAAAGAATATCTGAGGAAAGAGAAGCACAATTATCTTGGAACTATCCCCCTTCTTTGCTGACCACAGGCTTAGAGCTCATAAGGCTACTATAGTGAGGCCTTTCTTCCAATGGACTGTGTTATTCATATACAGTACTTTAAAGCTAGCCCTTCCACTTCCCCAACCAAACTTCAACATGTGTTAATCCCCTAAAAAGTTCAAAATCCATTGATTTCAATGTGCAAAATAAGGTTTAAGAGTGCTGGAGCAATTTGCCAAATGTGAACACAAGCAGAAGGGCTAAATGGCACACCTATAGGTGATTCTTTCATATTCCAGTATGAACAGCTTTTGCCTTTCTTGCCGTACAAGATGCTCTTTTCTTAATAAAGATAACACACATAATATAGATAGACAACACAGGCATATGTGTTTATGCAGGTTCGGAGAGGAAAATATAATTAGGGGTGTTTTTCTTTTTTAAAAAAGAAGTTTTTCAACAATAGAGGGACATGAGTATATGTGCATTTATTCATACTCCAGTTACTAGAAAAGTAAGGTGGAATGACTAGAATTGGCACCTGAAGACTATGAGTTAATCCCCAAACGCTGTGAATTAGTTTAGTGTCATTTCTTTCAGATCCCAAATACTTTCTGGAAGTGAATAAAAACATTTTGGTGAGGTGGGGGGGTCAGATTTGATCTGGATAAGAAGCAGGGGAATTGGAATATGAACTTGTGTGCCTGAGGATTCTTATTGCTGTAGTTTCAAAAGTTTCATAATGCTGCAACATACCTTGGAGGAAAGACAACACACAAATTAGTTATCTACCTTCTGCTCTCCAGTGGCCGCCCATCACTAGAAATACTCCGTGGAATATTGGCTGCTCGCTCTGGGGGAGGCATTTTCCCTTCACCTTTCCCTGAGGCAACCCTAGTGGTAGCGGGACTTTGCATCTGGGATGGCATTTGCTGCCCATGAGGCCCTTGTCCCTTGTTAGCATTTCGCTGCCATTTGTTGTTATTCCTGAAAGGGAACTTGAACTCATATGGAACGCCGTCGTTCATTTTGTATTCCATCACCGGCATGCGATTAATTTCTGAAAAACTTCTGAAAGAGAAAGAAGAAAGCATAATGCAGCTCTGAAATAAGGGAGAAAAGTACAGTTGTTGCCTTGGAAGTCAAGCGGAATCCGTTCCGGAAGTCCGTTCAACTTCCAAAATGTTCGGAAACCAAAGCGCGGCTTCTGATTGGATGCAGGAAGCTCTGGCAGCCAATCGGAAGCCCCGTCGAACGTTCGGCTTCCAAAAAATAGTTTGCAAACCAGAACACTCACTTCTGGGTTTGCGGCGTTCGGGAGCCAAAACGTTCGAGAACTAAGCTGCTCGAAAACCAAGGTTTTTGCAATATACCCTTTAAAGGTAAAGGGACCCCTGACCATTAGGTCCAGTCATGACCGACTTTGGGGTTGCAGCGCTCATCTCGCTTTATTGGCCAAGGGAGCCGGCATACAGCTTCCAGGTCATGTGGCCAGCACGACAAAGCCGCTTCTGGCGAACCAGAGCAGCACACGGAAACGCCGTTTACCTTCCCGCTGTAGCAGTACCTATTTATCTACTTGCACTTTGACGTGCTTTCAAACTGCTAGGTTGGCAGGAGCTGGGACCGAGCAACGGGAGCTCATCCCGTCGCAGGGATTCAAACCGCCGACCTTCTGATCGGCAAGCCTAGGCTCTGTGGTTTAACCCACAGCACCACCCGTGTCATATACCCTTTTGTTGTTGTTGTTGTTGTTGTTGTTGTTGTTGTTGTTGTTGTTGTTGTTTAGTCGTGTCCGACTCTTCGTGACCCCATGGACCATAGCATGCCAGGCACTCCTGTCTTGCACTGCCTCCTGCAGTTTGGTCAAATTCATGTTCGTAGCTTTGAGAACACTGCCCAACCCTTATATGACAGCAATTGTGATACCCCTACTCTGAATGCTAAATATGGCCCAGGCTGGTTAATTACACATTAATTCTATCCCTAATTTATAGGGCACTAGCCAATCAAGTCATACTCAGGCACAAGGAAATCAACTGACTTAAACTAACTAATGTTTCTGTATGTCTAATACTTGTTATCTCCCATAGTCTCTGGAACAGAAGTCTGGTCATATCACCTGAACTTCCCAAAAATAAAAATCAATTACAATCGTAAAAAGAGAAAGAAGAAAGACCGATTGAATTCAGTGGGACTTACAGCAGAATAAATATGCTTAGGGTTATGCAGTAAGGTTTGGATTCAGAGATCCTGGAAATGGAACTCAGATCAATGGGGCTTACTCTCAGGAAACTGGGTATAGGATTGGAGCCTAAATGTTATTTTAAGAATTGCATTTAGGAAATAACTGAAAATATTGAACTTCAAAAATGACAGGGTTTTCTTGCCTTGCTGTTCTATTCTTCTACTTCAAGGCTATGCAAGTTTTATATTATATCAACAGGTGGTTTTTGAAAAAATATCTGAAAGCAACAATATGAAAGATGGCTAATAACATTTGCCAAATTGTAAACATCAATTGCCCTAACTTTGAGCTGACTTATCTTAAAACATGCACTTAACACAGACCTAGGAAAATGAGATAGCCTTCCACATAATACTTGTTCATCCTTCTACAGGAAAAAGGTTCTATTCTTTCATACCCTGGCACTTGACTTTTGTATAGAGAGTTAAAGTAAAAGGTGAGACTCGTCTCAAGTTATTCTGAGGTCAGGCTGAAGGATCCAAATAATAAAAACAGGCAGGGGCTCCTTCAAAATAAGTATATATGTATATCCCCAGCTTGAAGTGCAAATGGTATTTTTATTCAGTGAAGTGTTAAAATGGCCATATGACATTTAAAGATTTTGCAGGATCTCACATGCATTTATTTAAAAAGTGAGCATCACCGACATAAATGCAGCGATGAGATGCAGCTATTCAAAAGCTACGTAAATATTAACTGACTAGTGAGAAAGTAAGCAAACAGAAGCACTGGCATTCTGACTTGAGAATACTCAGCATCACCAATGCTTCCTTCAGAGACATTATATATGTAACACAATCCAGTGGGATGCTTTGACATATCAACGGCAATGCAGAAGCACTCCCATACCATAAGAATAAATAGGTCCCCTTTAAAAACAGTAACCACCTACGACTCTACACCTATAGCCAAATTAATGTGAAACGAGACTCTTTATTTTTATATAAAGTAGACTAAGTTAGAACAAAATTTCTGCTTTATAAATTCAGAGAATACCCTGAAAAAGTCAGCAGCAGATATAACTCATTTATCCCCACCACCACCACCCCAGCAAAAAAATTACCTTCGTGGGGTACAATCCTCATGAGGTGGGATAATGACAACCTTCACAGTAACTGAAGTCCGCAGGAGATCAATCATTTGCTCATGGCTCAGAGTAGCTACAGCCACAGTGCAAATTTCCACTAATCTGCTGCCTTGTCGTAATCCTGCTTGCCAAGCGTAGCCATAAGGTTCAACATCTGCCACAATTCCTTCATAGTTCACATGGAAACCAAGCTGGCCTAGTCCATTGCGACGTAAAGTCATTTCCACTGACTCACAGCCCTTTGTCACAAGCTGAGAAGTGGAGAGAGAGAGGTTGGGGGGATGCAATGGGAAGAGTTTAGTGCAATTAATTACATTCAATGGGAGACAAATACATGGGGCGATAAAAAAACGGTACATGAAGCAAGATGGGACAATTATATTCCTTATTTTGACAGCTACTGCTGTGTACAGTTTTCAGTGCAAGTTGGCTAGGTTACTAGTGGATGAAAATCCAGGCACTGTCAGATTTTGTAATAATAATAATAATAATAATAATAATAATAATAATAATAATAATAATTTATTATTTATACCCCGCCCATCTGGCTGGGTTTCCCCAGCCACTCTGGGCGGCTTCCAACAGAAAAATAAAACACAATGACTGGCTTTAGAACTTTATGAAAATTATGGAAGCATTAAGGTAATGTAGCAATACACATGGAATATTCATGGGTGGGGTTATATACCAATATTCATTGTTAGGCTGACAGAATGTTTCTTTTTATTATTATATCCCTATTGATTCGATAAATTGGTGATTCTTTATAATTTAGTCATCTTATTTATTGGCATGCAGCTATCTACAGAAAATGCAAACTTGTTCTATTGGTTAAGTGATCCTGCTAATTATGAATATTTTTGAATGCAATAGACAAATGCAGCTTTTCTTTATGACATAGAGACTGCTATTTTCTGAATAAGAGAGTAAAATGCAGTTGCTATGTATTGTACTAGAATAAGTAAAAACTATAATATTAAGTCTTGCATAATATTTGATACATGTCAGGGACCTGAACAAGCAACGGGCAATAAGTAAAAAAGTATTCTTTGTCCTAGTCCAATTGCAACTTTGGAGAATTGGGAAAAGAATTAGAAAATAATTTCCATTAATATTTTTGCAAAATTACATCACAGGTTGAGGGACTGTTTCACTATCAACGGATCTGCTACCAAAATCTAAGAATGGCTCTAAACCATGTTAATGTTTCCATCACAGTTCTTTGAATTTACTCATGCCTGAAGATCAGATCTACATATTTAGAGTGAAAGAGAAAGTGAACAAACTCTAACCTCTAGCCTTTTGACAATTTCTTTGATATCTTCAGGGTTTTTGAAACTCTCCACAGAAACACATTCACCCCTTTCATAGAAAATTTTGACACTTGTGTCTGTTGAAGTCCACCCTATGACATCTCTGCAGGAACAATTGAACACAACACTCTTTGTATCTTGTTCAATGATAACAACAAATTCATTAGAAATCCCCAGAAGACAGTCTATATCTACACCCTTGCTATAGTCTTTAGCACGGAGACTCCATACAACAGCACCAGAACTGTGGAGTTCTACTCCTGGATGAGGCTTGGACTTCTCCTTCTTCTTAGAGGCAAGTGAGATGAAGGGGAATTTGCCCGAAGGGTCAATGGGTGTGTTTGTCACATTCTTCTCTGCCAAATCTTTCAAGTATTCCTGACGGGTTCTGGTGGCCATGGCACGGAACTTCTCTGATTTATGAGCTGCATTCTCAGCATTGATCACTTTAGCAAGTAAGAAGTCCCTGAATACATTGGATTTGGGGAAGGTAATGCCTTTAGGGATTGGTGGTCCAAACGATGGCACATCTCTGGATCTCGTCGCAGCAACGCTACATAAAGGAAAAGGAAATGTGATTTAATGATGAGCTGACTCCACGGAACTTACCTTTCTATTCTACCTTTGACTTCTTTGCTTTGATCTTTAGAAATGGCAAAATTTATGATCTACAACAGGTTAGCATGGCCTAGCAGTACAAACAAGAACAGAAAACAGCCACAGCCTCTTCTCTCCCGAATCAAAGACCTCGACCCCACTCAACAATGAACTGCTGGTTGGGGATTTATGTAACAGCATTCTAGTGTTCCCTACTTCACATGGGAACCAATGCTTTAACAAACAAGCAACAGTACTACTTTACAGCAGAGCAGCCGTGTTAGCCTTCCGCAGCAAGACCAACCAAGAGTCATGTGGCACCTTAAAAACTAAGACATTTACTACCTGAGACGTCATGGACAACAGTCCTAAAAAGTATTTCTACTGAAATACTATGCCTTATTTCTTAAGAATTGACCTCTCCAGTATTTTATTCCAAAGGGTAGTATGTTAAATTTGTTCATCTGTTCTTCTTGGATGTTTTCCAGAGGGAGCAATATATTGCCATCTTTCACAACCACATTCTCTGCTCCCTAGGTGTGAATTCCTAAGAAACTCCATGCATATAAACAATGTAAGAAAACCACCATGAATCTGGCATACATGGTTTCCAGGCTGCTTTTCAACTTGCCAGAATTTTATTATTTTATTTTCATACACACTGAATTAACCTAGGCTAGGATTATCACCAGGTTAATATGAAGCCCACTTGGCCATTTTTCAAGCTTGGCCTCAATGCAAGGCAACTAAATCTGGTTCTAAAGTATCCAATTAACTTGCATGCTCTTTCTTCTGTGAAGAAAAAGTAGAAACGTTAACTGGTTCTCAGCCTGCCAAGTACTTAATGTTAAACCCAAAAATAGTTTTCTTGAAAATTAACAGTAAGAAAGCTTTGTAAAATGGAGCATTACAAAATTCCAACAGTATGAAGTTAGCCTCTGTGTGTTCACAAAGTAATAGGTACCTGTAACAGACGTTGTCGGTGCATGGATTGTGCACGCGGACAATGACAAAGACATGCTGGAAGTGAGAGCGAATATTCTTTGGGCTGAACGATTCTGCTCCAGGTTCTTGGAAAACGATGGTCACAATATCATTTCCAATATGTCGTTTTCTTAAGAGCTATGAGGGTAAAGAAAAGAAACATAAGGTACTGGGGGGGGGAAGTACCCCCTTATAGCATATTGTGCATTATTCCTGTTAATTAATGTTTGCGAATCATGGAATATTTTTAAATTATTTCATTCAATGCTTTATTCTGAGCAAGTAAATGAGAAATTGGCCAATATCTGACATGCTGAAACTAACGACTAGCATATTGCACCCGCTGTTTCCATAACAACAGCTACACATCTATTTTAATACCAAGAAATGTCTTCCTAACAGACAGATTTTGAATGTCTCCAAAATCAATTTTATCGTAATATAACACTATGTTTGTCTACTTGCTACTTTCTTCCAACCATTAGAAATTGTTCATAACCTAGACAATGTTCTTCTGTGCATTAAAACTGTGTTTTTGTATTTGATAGTGGCAGTGTTACCAAACAAATTATTGTTATGCTTTTTAGTCAACTTATTCTTTTTCTCCTGAAAAGAATGCCAGAAAGCTTCCTTTAAATTACAGCATTGCACTAACCATCTATATGATAGAACTGAGTATTTAAAATATGAGATTAAAGTATGTTCATGAGCAGGCACAATCAACTGAACCGTGTTTATTGTCCCTTGAATTCCATGTTAGTTCCTTGAATTAACAATTGTTTTGTGTGCTGTGTTGTTGTTTGTTTTTTTAAAATCAGATATAAATTCCAGCTATACATAGACTTCCGCAGATCCATTCAGTTCAAACAATGATTAGCAAAAATTTAAGAAATTAAAATGATATCAAAGAGGGCAATGTATGTGGCAAAGTATATAGTAATCACTCATTAAAGAAACTGGACATTGCCTTTAAAGGTAAAGGTAAAGGTACCCCTGACCATTAGGTCCAGTCTCAGACGACTCTGGGGTTGCGCGCTCATCTCGCTCTATAGGCTGAGGGAGCCGGCGTTTGTCCACAGACAGCTTCTGGGTCATGTGGCCAGCATGACTAAGCCGCTTCTGGTGAACCAGAGCAGCGCATGGAAACACCGTTTACCTTCCCCCAGGAGCAGTACCTATTTATCTACTTTCACTTGACGTGCTTTCGAACTGCTAGGTGGGCAGGAGCTGGGACCGAACAACAGGCGCTCATTCTGTCACAGGGATTCAAACTGTCGACCTTCCAAATGGCAAGCCCTAGGCTCTTTGGTTTAGACCACAGCACCACCCGTGTCCCCTGGACATTGCCTTTACGAATGTAGAAAAGTGCCATGGGACACATGGGGTGGATCCAAGTGCGCCCTTCTTCTAGCACATGGGGACGCAACCTGTATGCCAAGCGCCACATGTGAATGGCAAGCGGGGAAAAGAGAGGATACCCCATGTACTTTTGGTTTTGGCATTGCCCACGCACTGGCTTTGACCCTAACTTCCCCTGGAATGCAGTCCTTGGTAGAAAAAAGCCCCCCCCCCAATAACACAATTTCTTCCACTCATGAAAGGGCTGCTTCCTACCCCAAACCTAGGCAAATTCTTCAATTTGCATATGCTCTTGTACAAAACTTACACCACACTATCATAGCGCTACCCCAAGCTGAATATATCAACTAGGCTGAAGTTTAGTCGCTGGCTCTAAGCAGTAAAAACACAAGATTCCCCCAAGGCTGTCTGAAGTTTCATTTTTTCGAGTGCAATAGTTGAAGAAGACAAGGTTTTCCAGCAAAAGATAGTTCACAAGGAGGGAAACTTCAAAGGGGGGAGGGGAGAACACCCCTTCTGTACCCCAGACTGCCATATCTCTCTCTGACTCCATCACAGCTCTCACATGAAAGCAAATGATCTTGAAAAAGCTATTCTGATCGGATTTACTACTTAACTCACGCTTCCTAAAGAGAAACAAACTTTAAATCAGCCCCAGATTTGTTCATTCCTAAAATCTTAAGCCATCATTAGCCAACTTGTCTACTGCAATATAACTTCTTGCAGCCACTTGGAAGGTTTCTTTATTACGCCAAAACCATTTTTTAAACAGCTCAAACATCTTGGAGGATCTTAATGAAACAATGCAAATGGGTGGCGAAAACATTATCACTCAATGAGCAATGTCATTTCAAAGCGTTCCAAACCTACTTGGTGCATTTATACCGATTCAGATGCAAGACTGCAGTAAGTAGCAAAGTATTTTCTTGTTGCTAGGAATTAACACTCGAATACTATAGCTGTATGTTGTATATAGACTTATGCTATGGTGTCATACCTCATGAAATTTATTCTGCAATGAACCAAACTCTCCAGTTAGTGTAAACTATGGCTTGTTTAAACATGACAGAATTCAATAGAGGTTTATGACCATGACTTGTTCACAAAGCAGTCAAAAGAAAACCTAGTTCCTCCTAATTCAGATACAATGGTACATTTCTGTTAGTTTAAAACAGGAAACAAATGCCTCTAATCTCTTTTTCATGGCTGCACTAGGGAGGGGAGGGGAGGGGAGGGGAAATCATGTCTGTCAAAAGCTTTCTTCCGCTTACTCACACAGTGCTAAATAATGCTTTACTGTTACATCTACAATGGACCTACATAATTCTTTACACAGTGAAAATTAATCCTACCTGTTGCTTGTTGTTAGGTGTGTAGGGCAGCATAGTAGAAACATGGAACATGATTTCATAGTCCTTGTACGTTGTATAAAGAGAGTGGGTGCCAGTTGAATCAGCTAAGATTCAAATAACAAAAGAAATTCAACTTACTATTTTAAAATACTTTTACATAAGTTGCAAAACTGCACGATGTTATAAGCATCAGCTATGGGAACAATCGTGCAATAACAACATGAAAAAGACAAACAAAATTTGAAAGGGAGGTACAGTAGTACCTAATACCGTGTTTCCCCCAAAATAAGACACTGTCTTATATTTATTTTTCCTCAAGAAGACACACTATGGCTTATTTTCAGGGGATGTCTTATTTTTATTACGTGTCCAGCCTCGCCTCTTCCTTGGCGCCCTCCAGAACTGCGCCTATCACTATGTCTTATTTTCAGGGTATGGCTTATATTGTGCAAATGCTTAGAAATCCTGCTACGGCTTATTTTATGGGTATGTCTTATTTTCAGGGAAACAGGGTAGAGATGTAATCATTTATCACCTTTGGTTGCTTCCACTTTTTCATTTCGCCCCAATCTTAATCTGAGTATGATATATTTCGGCATCAGTTTGTGATTTTTTTAAAAAAAGAAAGACGGCACAAAAATTCACCAGCATTTTACTCATAGCTGCCAAGTTATCCCTTTTTTAAAGGGATTTTCCCTTATGCTGAATAGGCTTCCTCGCGAGAAAAGGGAAAACTTGGCAGCTATGATTTTACTGCACATTTCTCCTGAAGTACATGTCTGAATGCCTTTTTCCTAACATACACCTGTATACCTGAAGGAGCGTCTTCTCCCCCATCATTCAGCCTGGACACTGAGATCCAGCACCGAGGGCCTTCTGGTGGTTCCCTCATTGCGAGAAGTGAGGTTACAGGGAACCAGACAGAGGGCCTTCTCGGTAGTGGCACCCGCCCTGTGGAATGCCCTCCCAGCAGATGTCAAGGCAATAAGTAACTATTTTACTTTTAGAAGACAACTGAAGGCAGCCCTGTTTAGGGAACTTTTTAATGTTTGATGCTGTACTGTTTTTAATATTCGGTTGGAAGCCGCCCAGAGTGGCTGGGGAAACCCAGACAGATGGGCGGGGTATAAATAAATAAATAAATAAATAAATAATAATTACAATAAATGTTCCCTAATATAATGCATTATGTATGATATTTACAATCCCCTCTACCCAAAGAATACATATAATAACTAACAGACTAGTTTTAAAGCTCTGATATAGGAAAACTATGATTACAATTTAATTTTTTTAAACCCCACCCATTTCAATATTTGAACAATAAATTTATATTTTAACACAAGCCTGCACAATTTGTGACCTACCAATCTACACCTACTACATACACTGTGCCAGGTGCTTAAAAGTTCTGCAATTTTGCAGTCATATGGGGGGGGGAACCAGGAGGATAAGCCTTTTATGACTGTTGTTAAATGGTTTTCTATGATGGGTCACAAGTTGTATAGGCCTCTTTTAACTGTCTATCTGGGCCCTAGTACTACTCTCAATATGGCTCTCAAGACTACATTTTAAAATCAGAACCAGCATTGGTCTCTGCAGGGGTGGTCTCTTGCTGCTGACACCAGAATGGTTTAATGAAAGTCCATCTGCACTGTGCCCTCTTCCAAATTAGATGGGTTGCTGATTTTGTCCCTTGTTTGCCTGCCTGGTAGAAGGAAAACATCAAAACCTAGGCCTAAAACTTGAGAAACAGATGGGAAAGGATCGCAGCATATTTCACACAGCGGTAAGTATTTGGGAAAAGGTTCTTGTCGAACGTAAAATGCGACCAAGTTTCTGAAAGTTTTAAAAGTCCAGAATAGTAACAATTTTTAGTTTAACAATCCATTTTACTTCATAAATGATTATAATCATAGCTCTGGTGTGCAGAGAAACTTTTGAGAACTGATCTAAATGGAGCAGTGAACTAAAACACAGGGGAAAATAAAAATCAAGTAACCGAATCTTCAAATGGCTCCAGGCCATTTGCCGCTTAAGTAACGAGACCTGAACTAGCAGATTACTACAAGCAAGGCAACAAGTGCTTATCATAAAACACTCGTGTCTGGGGAATCATGTAAGTAACCATAGTCCTCCTCAACCATGAGTGAGGTTATATCTGAAGTCAACATTGTCGACTTAAAGCAAAAGAAAAAGTCTACTGTGTGAAAAACATAGGGGAAACAAACATTTGGGGGGATGCAATGAAAATCTTCAAGCTGAAAGTAGAAAATTGTAAGTACACAGTTGGTCAATATGATCATTACACTCCTTGTTATAGCCAGTTAAGGATCACAGGTACCAGGGGGCTGGGAAAGATCTCAACATGATTTACTCTTGAAGATTTTTTTTTTTTAGGGGAGAGGACAGGAGCATTAAAAAAACAAATCAATCAAAAGTAGCATGCATCACATCAGTTGCTTTTGAAAATTAGGTTGCATTCCTATCTACGCTTACTTAGACATGAACACAACTGATCTCAATGGGACTTCCTTCAGAGTAAAAGAGCATATGGTTGTTTTGCCAGTTTGAAAAGCAGCATATAAATAATCCAAATAATAAACACATTTTGTAGCTGTTCGAAGCAATATGTAGCATCTATCAAATCACGTTAGACCTGTTGATTGTAAATAGCTACTCAATTTTGTGTCATCTCATGCAAAAACTAAGGGACTCAGGGCTCATTAAACAGAAAAGGTCTATGCTGATAACAAATTTAAGCACCAACAACATTAGCCGCATTTTAGCACAGTTCAACTTTAAAGAAAAGACCAGGGTAGGTGGGTAAGCAGTGCTTCAACTCTCGCTAGAAGAACCAGCATTATTTCCCCCTTTTCTCCTGTTAAATATTTTCCTGCATGAGACCCCTCACATTACAGGTAAATTGCATGGCAATAACTAGGTAGAAATAGGGGAAGGTCGTTTAAATTCAAAAGGAATAAGTAATTTCAGTTTTGTACTACAGATTTTGACATTTATCGGCGTTTCTAAATATATCTAACAGGCTTTAAAATATTCTAGGTTATTTCATGTTTTAATCGTTTCCTTCTCTGCTGCCTATAGTCAAAACATCAGTAACAGCAGAAACCATGGCAACAGAAAATTCACTGCACTGTTTGCGAATGCTTTTCTATACTGTCATGACACATTCTTTACTTTAATTTCCTATACTGGAAGTGAGATAACCATGGACCTCAATCTAAATACTACATAATGAAAGCTCACAGCTATAGGTGTGTGTATTTCACGGGAGGACTACACACTGAGGAGGTGTTTACAGGAGTAATTTTACGAATTCCTCCCCTTACCTTAAAAAACATGCATTTTGATTCAAGATCTTGGCAAAAAGTCACCTCTTTACTTCATTTGAGCCATGCAATTCATAAACCAAGCCAGGAACTATGTTTTAACGCACTTAATTGAGGGGAAACTATGTAGAGATTAAGAAGAAAGAAAGGAATTTATGCTGAAAGCTCTTTGGGACAGGAACTTGTCTTTTGATTAGGTTATTTTGTGAAATGCCGTGTACACTGATGGAAACAAACAAGCAAAATTAAATTTCAGGGCTAATAAGAGAAGATGCCATAAAGATCAACATGAGCGACTGTACCAATCAACCAAATTCTCAGAACAAGCTGCAGTGTTGTCATGAGGAGGTTTCTGAGAAGTTCACACTGAAAAGACAAGAGAGAGTGGCGGCTTGCCACTCTCTACTTCCCCACTAGGTCCACTGTCAAAATCTGTTTGCTGACCATGGCTGTAACTGTGTCTTATTAATCTGCATAAGAGAGGGTCCCTTACTCTTTGTGTCTAGTTGAGCACGGTACTTTTCAAATCCCTTGAGCCGAACCCGTTCTCCCAGTAACTGAAGAAACTCTTCAAAGGCCGGGCCTGCTGATTCATTATTGTACATTTCCTCTTCCGTGCTTTGTCCAGACTTGCAGTACATGATCCCCACTTTAAGTTGATAGCTTAGCTGTAAACACAAACAGAAACTCAAGTTTTGCATTCTCATCAGCTTATGCAGCATCTATGCTGCATTAAAAGACTAACATAGAGAGTCCTTCCAAAAGTCACTACTGCCTTCTTCCTCTTCCCTGTTAACAATGAGAATACTATGACTAATAAATGTAGGCACGTATTTCAAATCACTCTGCAAAGGACATCGGTTGGATAATAATGATAGAGTTACTTTAGTGGTGGCTGAGTTTTTGTGCTCGGTTTATGCAGAGAGATTGGGCCACTGTGGAGAGGACCAGGGGATGCTAATTGAAAATTGATATATCATTCTAAAATATTAATTTAATTAATATGTATTTTCTTTCATGAAGTCTATAACGTGAATGTTTTATCCATAATTTTGTTCTGAAACTTCTGAACTTGTCATGCCTAATAAAGGTTATTGATTGATTGATATTAATTTGGTTGTTATGTTATCTTATGTTGTACTCCACCCTGGTATCCGTATTGATGAAGGACAGGATATAAATATTTTCAATCAATAATAAAATAAATAAACTACTGATAGCCGCTGAGAGGTTCTGGAGACTAAACAGTGTCTCACTGACCCGTCCATCTCCTAGCATATGCCATTCAAGAGAGTAATGAAGCTACTTTCAGTTCCGAACGAGGCCAGAAAACCAAGTTGGAACAGATCCAAACAATGAATTGAATACTTTGGTTTTGGACACCACCAACTAAACAGCTTTATTAAATACAAGCTAGTGAAGGAAGTTAAGTTATGAAATTCAAGATATAAAAAAGCAGTATCAAGAGTCTTCAGATATTAAAAAGTCAGGTCTAATACCGTAAGAGGTTTAAGTTGTTAGTTAGAATGTATGATGATAGTGCCTAATATAAAAAAAATCCTTCCAGTAGCACCTTAGAGACCAACTAAGTTTGTCATTGGTATGAGCTTTTGTGTGCATGCACACTTCTTCAGATACAACACTGAAGAAGTGCCTAATATGTCATGGATGACATAAGCAGGAGAAATAAGGCATAATTCTTGTATCAATGTCTTACACACTGTCTTCCATTATACAATGCAGAAAGAAATTAAACATGCTAAGTTATAATATTCTGCTTTAAACAGTACACATTTCAGAATATCTATTGTTGAGTTTGCCTAATTCACTTTTTTTGGCAGCAAACTCTAAGTCCTGAGATCTCAGGCAAACCGTTTATTCTGTAGCATTGAATAGACTTGGTAGATTTCTTCAGAATTTCCAAACATGGTGAAAGAAAGATATGTAGATCTGTTATCGCAATGCTGGCCTAGTAAAGGACTGGTGTTTGCTATTTTGAACTTACCCCTTGTTCATCAAGTTTCATAAGTTGCTCTGTGACTTTAGGAGTGTTGAAGGCCAACCTGAGACAATGTATATTCAGTTCAGGAACCACGTGCTCAAGCACCTCTTTCAAGGGCAACCCTCTAGTTGTACAGTGCTTTGCAGTTGAAGGTATAGTATCTTCCAAGACAGAACCTCTTAGGGTTGTAAGCTGTGAAACAAAAGTTATTTACTTAGATATATGAAGGGAAGGTGGGGGTAGGCTAGTAATCCAAAGAACTAAGGATTCCTGGGTGCTGTGTTTCAAATGTTATAAGAAATTCCAATATGTAAATAAGGCATCCCCAAACTTCGCCCCTCCAGATGTTTTGGACTACAATTCCCATCATCCCTGACCACTGGTCCTGTTAGCTAGGGATCATGGGAGTTGTAGGCCAAAACATCTGGAGGGCCGCAAGTTTGGGGATGCCTGATGTAAATTATACTAAGTTGTGCATGTGTGCATCATTGTCTTGTTTTGTACCAATATCTGAAGAACTTACACAAGTTCAATTTGCATGATTCCTTAAATGGAAAAGCAGGCATTGTGCTCCTATAAGATGCAGGAATTTTCCTCTCGATATGTTATCCAGAAATACGGAAAACAGATGGACAAGCTATTCATGCATGCACTTTTTGGTTCTTCCCAGGAATGTGCAAAATGGTTCTGTTTCATGAAGTCAAGCACCTCTGTGCTATTGTTAACGCAGAAGTAAAAACAAGAACAATCCTCCCCGCCTGCCCAAACTTAACATTTGGACTAGTTAATTTATTGTTGTTAGTACTATTATTATATATATGATAGAAACCTCACTGTACATATTTCTTTTTACTTGGGTTTTGTCAGGGGGGATCCACCGGGTACGTGGGAGGAGGGAGGCAAGAGATAGGGTTACAGGGATCCCCGGCCCCTGCTTTTCAGCAGCACCTCATCCAGCCGGGAGAGCAGTCAAACCTCCAGCGGGCAGGACAGGGAGGTGGTCAGCACCACGGAGAGAGGGCTCCAGGATGTTTGCTCGGAGCCCTTGCACCACCTTAGCCAAGAGGGCTCAGAGAGGGAGACGCTACGTCCATCACCCCAATTGCGCAGAGGACTGAAACGCAAGGAGGGGAGGTGGAGGCTGGGGTGTCCAAGTTCTTATGCTGGGGTAAAAACCGGAAGGAGGCACTCCCGGATTCTGCCAGTGACTAGGGCAGTCATGAAACTCTTTGCTCTTCACTGTATATAGTATGCACAATAAACCTGTAAAAAACCAGGTTGGAGTCCTGCGTAGTTACTTGTGAGCAACCACCACGTTGACCCTTACAGGTTTCTTCCTATATTAAAGGCTGTCTATAACAGGCACCCCCAAACTGTGGCCCTCCAGATGTTTTGGCCTACAACTCCCATGATCCCTAGCTAACAGGACCAGTGGTTGGGGAACATGGGGATTGTAGTCCAAAACATCTGGAGGGCCGAAGTTTGGGGATGCCTGGTCTATAAGCTAGCATGTTCTCTTGATTTACACCTAGCTGATTTTTTTAAAAAAAATCAATCCAAGTACCAGAAACAGAAGATGTACATATGATTTAAGCAGACATAGGCTGTGTTCAACAAGCCATGTGTCATCTCACAGAAGAATAAGCCACTATTTGTTTCTCTAAAGCTTGGTTCACAACATTTACACATCACTTGAGTAACAAAACCTCAAAGCGGTTTACAAAAAGTTATTGTTTTGGCTTATTCTTTAAATATGCCACGTGTTTGCTAAACAAACTGTGGCTTAGGTATGTGTGACACCAGGCCTGGTTATTAATGAATGGTAACTTTTCATCAACCCCAGTCTGTACGGTCAATAGTCAAGGGTGTTGAGATTTGTAGTCAAGAACATCTGGAGATCAAGTTGCCTTCTCCTGATATAAAATATTATATACTCAAGGGCAGTTTACAATATTGGGGGGGGGGGGAAGGCAATTAAAAATAGATACCCAGATATAAAACAACCCAGTGCAGAATCATAGAGGTGGAAGGATTTCTGAGAGTTATCCAATCATATCCCCTGCAATGCACGAATCACAGCTAAAGAATCCCTGAAAGATGGCCATCTAATCTCTACTTGTAAACCTCCTATGAAGGTGACTCCACCTTCTGAGGTAGTCCATTCCACTTTTGAGTAGCTCTTTCTGTCATCTTTATATATTTTCTGATTTAAAGGATCAGTACATTTTAGACCACAGGCAAAACATGAAAATAACCCTTATATAACTCACATTTGCAGTAAATCTTAAGAGTATAGAGAAAATACATTTTTGCATTTCTTATTCTTATACTTTCCATATATTGTTTACCTCACTAGTTCTGAAAATGATGCGGTAATTGTATTGAGATCCATTTTCTTTTATTTCTTCAGGTTTTTCTCTTCTGAGGCTGACAGCTACAGGACCAAGGTTCTCATCTGCCCCAAAGTAGTTCCAGTGTTCTTGTGCATTTAAAAAAAAGGGGTGCGGGAGGAGGAGAAATTTTTATTTTCCATCTCAGAAAAAAGGGTTCTGTATTTTACATTTCCATAATAAGTAAAAGGATTAAGGACAGTCTTGCTCTACATGTGAGCAAGTTCCAACCATCCATGGGCAGATGCTCACATGGGCAAATATAGCATGCAAATACAGCTGGGAAACAATTCTAAAGATTTTGGTGATACTCATTCTAACCACTGTGGTAACAGAAACTGCTACCAGTTGTAACTATGAACATCTGGTTCACATGCTCAGTGTAATATTTGAATGTTGTAAAGCACAAAACCATATTCCAGGTATAGCAGACATTTTTCCAACCTACAGGCTGAGGTCTGTGTTCTGTATTAAAGGCACAGCAGAATTATAGGAATAGGAATAGGAATAATTTATTGGCCAAGTAACAAGCATACTTGGAATTTTGCTTCAACTACATTGCAATGTAAAAAACGTACCTCATACAAATACTATTCCGCTCACAATACAATATGTTAATTATACTCCCCTTTCTAGAACAGTAAGAAGTATTAAGTGTCAACTGGGGATTTGGAAAAACCTTTTAATATAAGGAAATATATTACCATAGAGAAACCTCCATTTGACTATTTTAATACCTGAATGCCTGAACATTATCACAGTCCCTGCTAAACAAGTTTTAATTACATTTCCATTTCTAAAATATTTTTAAAACCTCCGCGTCTTTCTGTAGATTGTACCTTTCGATTTGGTCTCGTGCCATGTACGTTAGAAAGCTGCCTAAACTATAAAGTCTAAAAAATCCCTGTCATATCATTAAAAAGCCAACTGCAAAATTTAAGCGTTTATATGAATTATGCCTAGAATGATCGGGGAACATTCTGTGCAGGAGGCAGTACTTTGAGAACATTTTGTAAAATAGCAAAGAATAATGCTGTTCAAGGTATTAAATGACTGCTCACCTTTCTGATAGAAGAATTTACGATAATAATATGCACCAAGATCCACGTGTTCAACGATGTATCTCTTCCCTCTATCCAAGTGCAACACCAGATTTTCCTTAGGTACTTCAAGAACAGCCACTCCTGCATTTGTGCAATGAGAGCTAAGAGTGGACTCAAAAGAGGCACTTTCACAGCCACTGAAGGATCCAGAGTTTGATTTTGTGAGACTGATCTTTCTTTCTCCTTCCCCACCAATCTCATTACGAAAATAAGGACAACTCATAACAAGGTCATTGCTTTTATCGTCTCCCTGGTCCATATTGAGACTTCCTTTGGAATTCAGGTCTTCTGTACTGCCCATTGGGGAATTGAAACTTGCAGAATGGGACAATGGTCCAGAAGCTAATGACGCAACTGCTGCAGCAGAAGCTCCAGTCGTTGTATTCCTTCGTTTGATCACATTGTGCCGGTTAACTGCCACTTCATTTAAATCAAATAATATGCTCTGACAATCGTAATGGGCGAAACACTTTGGACAAGTCCAAGGCCTGACACTGTCTTCTGATCTGCTGTCCTCAAGATCTGAGGACTTCCCAAGTTCCCCTTCAGCTTTGGCATTACGCAGCTTTCGAAAAATGGAAGAATCTCCCGTCTCCGATTTTGAACGCCTCTTCAGTGGCTTCTCCCTTTCTTTAAATAGTCGAAGGTTCTCCCTCTGAGTTATGGGCCCATCTATCACATCCAAGGAAAATCCTGAACCCTTACTTCCACTAGCTATAAGGAGTTCACAGAATTTGCTGGTGCCTGGGCCTCTCTGGTCAGACTTTTCATCTTTATAACTTTTCAATAGGTCAAAAAAACCTTCCCCTGAAGTACCCTGCTTATCTATTGATGAAGTGCTGCCATATTCCCTGTGCAGTGATGGTCCAGATTTATAACTGGGTGAGATACATTCATCATAGCTATCTACATCAAGCTCACTTAGGGTAATGTCACTATTGCTTCGCTGTCTTATTCTGCGAAGCGCTTTTCTTGGGGAGCTGTGGTATCCATCAGGAGTGAGAAACCTAGAATCTAGGTTCTCAGACTGCCTTGTTTTGCTCTTAAGTGTGTTTTGGATACTCTTTAACATGACAGAGTCACTAGAATTCAAGTTAATAGAGCTCCCCTGGCTCCCGGGACTGCTTTTTGAAGACATACTATCAAGGCAGCTTGATGTATCCATGTCTTGACTTGATCTACTGCTTTCTTTGACATTTTCCTTCCTTGGGGGCCAGTCAGCAATTCTTGCCCTAACCCCCATTTTAGGTACTCCAGGAGTAGATGTAAGGTGATGAGACCCTTCATTGCGTGGAGGGCCTACTGGAGCCATCACTGAAGATCCCAAGCTACCATTCTGTGACCTGAAGCGTCTCATATAAAAGTCATCTGAATGGACTTTAGGATTTCCATCTGACACTCCAGTGGCAACAGCCCTTTCAGTCTGGGACCGCTTCAAACTGGTCATTATTGGAAAACGTGTTTATCCTTAGTAAGCTCCAAAAGAAAACACAGCCATCTCTGCCTTTCACATTAATAACTCTCTTCCGGAGAAGGTTATCCAGAAAACACAAAGGTTGCATGAGATCCCAGTTATGATCATGTAATATAATGGCAAATGTTCTACAGATGCAGCTTTTCTACGAACGACTGTTGTTCAATCACTTTTGACTTCTTAGAAGTCTTAATCCATCCATTTTAAAAAGCAGTCATCCTTCCATACGTCAAAAAATAATAATCTTCGTTTGAGGAACGAACTTTCAACTGGTAAACTTGCTTTAATCCTAGAGCAAATAAAGAAGAGAAAGTAATTAGCCAGCACATTCACTGTTATATAAAGCAGAAAACTGAAAGCTTCCAATACAGTAGTTGCTTTCTCAGTACATTTCACCACAAATATCAGCGATTGAGACTTAACATACAGTGGTACCTCGGTTTAAGTACACAATTGGTTCCAGAAGTCTGTACTTAACCTGAAGTGTACTTAACGTGAAGCGAACTTTCCCATTGAAAGTAATGGAAAGTGGATTAATCCGTTCCGGATGGGTCCACAGAGTACTTAAACTGAAAGTACTCAAACTGAAGCGTACTTAAACCAAGGTATGACTGTACTGTATTTTACAGCGTTGAATGTAGAATGATGCAAGTTGCTTTTCAATATATACAACAGACTTCTCTCTAGATCAACAAGTTGTAGGAAAGCTATTACCATCTATAAATATGGAGAAAGAACAGATTTGCTGCTAAATTAAGAGATACTGAGTTGGATCCAAAGCTGCTGTTCTGCCAGTGGAAAGCACTTTTGGTTCCTTACTGTGGGACTCTCCACCCCCTATTGTTGGCAATTGCTCCTTCTCCCTTCTCATGTTCAACCCTCAATAGATGATTTTGGGGGGCACAGGAGGCTGCAGAGGAAAGGAGGAAGCATGAAAGCTCCATTTTTAAAAACTTTTATGGAATGGGACACTTAGGATGCAAGCCATTCTTAGCAGATTGTCTACATGTATGATTGAGGAAGACTAGGTGTAAATTTTGAGTTTTTGTATGGAGTATGCAGGATTGATTTGGAGATGACTGCTGAACCAGGCTGCTACTGCTACCTTCAATATCCCAAGGGTAGACCTGAGAAGCAATTCATTTTCATCTATTTATTAGTTACTATAATTATTATGGCTATTATTATTATTATTATTATTATTAACTGCTTGGTTTTCTACTCAAAATTCAGAAGACATCTTTAAAAAGACGTATCTTGAAGCTCAGCAGTAGCAGCAAAGCGAAATGAAAGTCAGTTACAGTATTTCAGAAAAAGCTCTTCATTAACTGCATGAAATCAGTTTTTGAAATGTAAATGACCACCCAAGACTGGGATCAAAATGCGTGAGGGTTTCACCCTCCTCTGATCACAGTCCCAATGAAAACGTCCCTCCTCCCCAAACAAAACAAAAGCTAAAAATACCTTGAGTGATTTTTTTTTGGGGGGTGTGGCAGTGGATAGGAAGAGTTGAAGAGTTAATCCCCCCCCCATGTGCATGGACCTGATCCTGTTCGCTTGGCTCACCTTGTGGCAGCTATCTACATTTCAAAAACTACACATCAATTATTTTCACACAATTAATGTAAAAAAGCTGGTGTGACTACCGAGAAGATGTTGCTGCAGATCACCAATCTCACTTTCAAAATTAGGACCAACTCTAGGTTTTGTGAAGCCCTTGGCATGATGATTTGGGTGGGCTCTCCTCTCCAGTGACACCCATCTTTGGTGTTGCCACTGCCTGTGGCATTGGGTCCTTTGCCTCCCTGCTGTTCTTTCACTCAAGAGGGTGAAGAAATGAATAGGTAGCGGAGAGAGGCAGCAGTAGTTTGTGAGGGGTCTTTGTGAGTGGCTCCTCCTGTTTGCTGGGGTTGCAGCTACCACTAAATGACTCTGAGCCCTGACTGAAAATAAGGCAACACGAGGCATATATTCCTCTGCCAAGCTCAGAGAATAAGAAGAAAGAGCCAAATCATCTTCCACTCTCCTGACCAGTGTCCCTATGTGGAGCTGATTAATCAGGAGGTGGGATATCTTGGGGGAATAGTGTGCTGGGTAAGATGCCCCCCCCCCAAGCAGGCTAGGTGCCCTGCCCTGGTAGTGCCAATTGCATTAGAGATGGCTTAGATCACCTCTTTCCCCAGATCATCTAAAAGAGACCCCCCTCCTTGAAAGCAGGAGCCACAATCACTAGGTACATAAAATTCTAAAAGAAACCAGATTAGGGGAATAAAAGAAGGGTGAACACTGAGATAGTTTCTGAGCAAAATTCAAAGGTGGCCAATTAAGAGTAAAGCCCAAGTCAACCTTCTGGACGATGACTAGGAAGTCTTCCCAGAGCATTTCTCCTTGTAAACCTTGGCATAGGTTAGTGTTCAGAGATGACTCAAGACATTTTGCTGATGGCAGAATATCCAAATGTCACCTTCATGGTGCCAAATATATATTAATAAACTGATCATAGCTGCCAAGTTATCCCTTTTTAAAAGGGATTTTCCCTTATGCTGAATAGGCTTCCTCACGAGAAAAGGGAAAACTTGGCAGCTATGAAACTGATAGTTAACAGTAGACTTCCAAATCAGGCTCGCTCAGCCTGTTACAAAGATGGCCTTACTAGCTTCATGTTCCCAAACTTATTTTCCTCTCTCAGCCTTTCTACCCACCACCCCAAATCTTCTTCTCATTCCCACATTGGAACTCTATTTGCACAAACAAGCTCTTACTGCTAATGGGTGGCAGTGCAAGAATCGTCACAGAGAAGTTTTACACTGGAGCCATAGAGAAGCCCCCTGACAACTGCCAGGCTGGATACAGCCTTCAAACCATTTATTGCTGCTCCCCTGTTTCTGCTATTCTAAGCAAACAAAAGTAGTTTTATAAGACCTTAGTAGCCCACAATACATGGTTAGTGGGCTGTATCTGGCGTGATGGTTCACAAATCATCCAAGTCATCAATGTGCATAACACATTTGCTTAGCACCAGTGGGGCTCCAGACAGCCATGTGGCACTCTGGTGTGAGAAAAAGTATTGCTTAGAACAAATTATCGCAGCATTTCCCCCACGGGCAGCTATAAAACCACGAGTTTTGCATGTGCAACTGAGTTTTCAACTTCCTTCCTAGCACAGCCCCTTGCACCTTCTGAAAAATCGCTTCTGAAGGTCAAGCAACCTTCTGGAACAGCATGGGATGCAGTTCTGGGACCATAACTGGGGTGAAAAATCAAGAGGTTCCACAGAAGTGTTTTCTGGCCCAAAGCCCTCGATTATGACTGTTGCCCAAACAAAGAGCAAAAAGCAAATGAAAACATTTTGAAGCATTTCTGCAATATTTTTACCTGAAGGTTCACAAAACAGAAAATACAAATACAGTGGTACCTTGGTTTGTGAACAGTCTGGTTTGCATACATTTTGGATTACAAACATGTCAAACCCGGAAGTACGTGTCCCGGTTTGCAAAAAAAAATTGGATTACAACCCCCCCCTTTTTTTAGATTACAAACAATTTTTGGGGGGAGGCCCCATTGGCGAAAGCGCGCCTGTTTTGGTTTACGAATGGACCTGCGGAACGGATTATGGTTGTAAACCAAGGTACCACTGTACTCAAACCCTCCCTGCCCCAAACTAGTGATTCAATACACGAATGAAATTTTTCTACACTCATCTTACATATTAAAATACAAATGTATTATCTTCCGTCAAAACAAAGCACCTTTCAAATTCCAATTTTATAAGGTTCCTGAAACAAACGGCGCTTCCTACATTGGCTCCGGACTGATTACAAAGTGATGGCCTGTCTTTTAAAGCGTCTTAACAGGAACAACAACAAAAGCCACCTCCAGAAATGCACCCTGGCAGGGAGTAGACAAAGGCAAGAGAATGTCAGCATAAAATCCTGCTCTGCTGTATACACCCTTTAACACAAAGAAGAGAATCCTATTCAGAGACTCAACCAATTACACAAAATGTGGCCTTCAAATAGTTGCCAAGTCTATGCATGCAAGGAGGCTGCTGAACCAGCACCACGTTGACAGAGAAGTATTGTGTACAAATCAAGGCTTCTGGCAGTTCTAGGGAAACCAGCACTTTCTGCAGCCTCTTCCCAAAAGTAACAAGTGCTTGCTACCACAGTAATTAAACCTCTAGCCAGAACATATCCTGCCTCCAACAACCAGCAAATTCTAAAGAGTTCCATGGAATGCAGTATCTGGAAGAGGGCATGGCTGTCAAAAAGGAACAGTTAATGGAAGCACCCTAGGCTGCAACGTTTTGTCGCAGGCCTCCCTTATGTAGGCAAAATGTTTAAAACTGCAATAAAATGCGTCACAGGTTTGCTGCAATATTCACACGCTTTCCTTGCAATTTCCTATTATCCATTATTAAAAGAATAATAGGCCTTATATGTCTAAGTTAACAATCCCCATGCTTTATCTGCTAAGGCAACACAATGGCTAGACTGTTCATTAAACAAGCCATTCCAAACAACCCATGTTTAAGACGCCTTTCATAAGCCAATTGCTATTTTAAAATCTATAATTAAGGTTTTAAAAACACACAGGGTGAGAAGCAATGCACTGCAAATGGGTGTTCGCTCGTGCAATGGGGCTTCTCCTTCCTTTCGTCCCCCTTTATCCCCTCTGAACATCCCCAAAATCTGCCCTGGAGTGTCTATGGACACTCTCTAGAGCATATTTTGGTGACACAAAGGTGCTGAAGGGGGGCCGAGACAAACCAGAAGTCCCACTGTGCAGGCAGATTTTTGTTCCAAAAGGAGACTGACATCTCACAATCAGTAATGACCACATTGAGTGTCTTCATAAAGGGTTATTAATCACCTAACCTTTTAAAAAGAACATTACTTTCATAGATTTAAATAGCTGAATTGCTACTGTTGGCAAGAAATATTATGTGACGCTATACTCATCAAGGGGAAGGGGAGAATCAAAACTTCTTCAGAAAAGTTTTTATTTCGAAATGAGTATTTAAATAGTTGGGGTGCCTAGATGAACTCTGAAGAAAGTGGAGGGGAGGAGGGAGAGGGAGAGGGAGAGAGAGGGGGGGGGTATCCACTGAGTTTGGTGATGTTGTAACTGTTCCTTCCTTGGCTTCAACTGATCACAACTCACTGTAAAAACACAATTGCTCAGAAAAAGAAGATGAAGAAAAAAGGGGGGACACACAGTATTTCATGTTTAATATAATTCAATAATTTCTCCATGCCAAACATAATCTGTAAAGTAAATATTTGGCATTTTAAAAAAGAGTAAAAAAAAGAGGGGGTAATTCAATGGGGTTTATTCAATGTATTTTTTATAAGTCTGTTACTCAGAATAAATCCAGCTGCCTGGTGCTTATTTAAGGAGAGATTTCTGCATGCTCTGTGCTGTTTCACATGTAAAGCTGACTGGAAATACAAAATATTTGCAAAAACAAATCTAGCTCTTGTCTTAATGTCAGCTGTGCTCTCCAGCTTGACTGCAATTTATCAGTGATTGTCAAAGAAGAAACATGTTGAGCATTATGCCAGATTCATAGGGTTGCCATATTTCAAAATGGTTTTAATAGAGATTTCCCCGATTTGGCAAAATCCCCCCTCCCCGACGCCATTTTTACACCCGAAAACCAGGACGTGTCATGAATTTTCCTTACATATGGCAAGCCTACAGATTTATAACTTTTACGTTCCTATAGGCACTGAAACTTTATGAGACTGGTGGATGGCAATCAACATCTAAGAACAATTCCCTAAGAATCCTGGCCAAAGGGGAGGTATGGAACAAATAAGCCTCTTAAATACTGGAGTGGGGAGAAGGGAGAAGCAAAGAAAAACAAGCAAAGTGACATTGTAGGGTGGGGCCAGAGCTTTAAAAGTACTGGATATTAATCAGGTTAGGAAAGAGCTGGGAAGGGAGTGGCTCTATTTTTTGTGTTAACTGTTTGTTTTTATAATTTATATTGAAATGAAAACTGATCTAGGGATCTTAAAATAAAATCAGTAAAGTCATTTCCACCTTATTAACTGGCTGTCACAAGTCACACCAGCCTTTTGACCTTGATGCTCAAGTTGCACACTGCAAAGTTTATTATTAGAATGTTAATGCTGTAAATCAATGCGGGATCCCTTCCTCAAAATCCATGATCTTCAAAGTCACCAGCAAAACGCAAATAATGATAATCAAAACAATACAAATCTAGCAATAACATCTGTGTCCCATGTTTCCTCCAAAGAGCTAAGGGTAGGCTGAAGAGACAGCGATGCCCAAGGCCATTCAATGAGCTTCACAGCTAAGCAGGAGCTTAAACTCCAGACCCTTCAAGCCTTTGGCCCCTGCCAAAGGTTCCCCAAACCTGAGTTAGAAGAACCACTTTGGATGCCCCTACATATGCATGGAACTCTCTGTAACTTCAGTCAGGCAACAAACTGCACAAAGATCAAGACCCCTATGTTCTCTCTTAACCACCCGAGATGATTTTGCATAGGCCTCAGCCCCCTCAGGAGTCTCTAGCCATTGCTGCATGTTCGTCAAAGCTCCAGATTCTTTTAAAAGGCCTGCTGAATCTGCAAATGAGGATACTGCATGGAACCCAAGGGAACGCTGCCTAGGAATTCTACTGATAGTTCTAAATCCATTGGTTGGTTGGTTGGTTGGTTGGTTGGTTGGTTGGTTGGTTGGCATCCATTGTTGGGTGAAGTCAAACTGTTGGGGAGTTACAACGCCTGCTGTGGCTGTAGAGACCGATAAGGGAGAGACATGTGTTGTTGCAGCTGGGGCAGATGAAGGTGTCCGGCTGTGCTGCTTCACAACCATGCATCATGGTGTTTCTTCTCTTTGCGCTCCTCCCAGTGGTCATTCCTACTCTGCTTAGCCAAAGGGCCTGGGGCCTGAAGTCAGCTCTCCCTGGGGATCTACTGATAGTTCTAAATCCATTATTTTGGGCATTTCTAGTTAGGCAGCAATTCTAGTAAGCAGTGATATTCGATTACTTTGATTTAACAAGGAACCAGTTAGAAACAATGCTGGGTGGATGCCAGTGGATAGGTCCCTGCCCCCAAATATTCTGCTTTTCTCATTTTGACCAAACATTCGGAAGAAATCCCAGATGGTACTAACTGTTCAACGGTGGAACAGACTGCTTCAGAAGATGGTGGACTCCCCTTCATTAGAGGTTTTTAAAGAGAGGGTAGATGGCCACTGATCAGGACTTTGGAGGAGATGACCTTTAAAATCCTTTCCAACTCTATGGTTCGTAAGGAAATCATTCACATCTCTTCCAGCCTGCTTTTATTTTTACTTCTCACACACATGCACATAAACAATCTGATTTAGATTCAAATTCAAAATCCGCACAAGCAAATTACCTAAGGCACATGTGTAGGCGTATGCCTGTTCCTCTGCATTGAACAGCTTTAATCAACCTTTCCACACTATTTTTTTGATTGCACTTTATATAATAACGTCACATGGGTAAGAGGTCTATAAAAGTAATTTTAACTCATTCTAGGATGGAATTTTGTAAGCCTATTTGGCTGTTGGTTTTTTGTGACTGAAAAAAAGGCCTCCCACAGATGAGACAGAGAAAAAGTCAATAATTTGTTAATTTAAAAAGATAAAATCACAGCATAGGGTGCTATCCTGTTAAACCCACTGAAATCAATGGACTTTAATTTTCACAATTAAAAGGTTATAGGTGGCAATTTATCAATTAATATTCCAGCCCTTTTATTTTACTGCCGTAACCATTAGCCTACAGGTGGCAACCATTTCATCTACGTCCAACTGATCCACAATCGCCAGAGCATGGGTCCTTTTGGACCCAGAAGAGGGCAGAACGGGGGCGTAATGGGGGGCAGGGCATAACACAGTGGAGTATGCTTCACAGTAGAGTGAACAGAAGCCTTTCCTGTCACGCAAATAGATGTTTTTCCCACAATGCAAACTGCACCCCCACCCCACCCCTGGTCTAGATCCAGAGGCTCAGTTGGCTGGATGGGAATCCTTCAGCCCCCTGACGAGCAGCTCCTCATCACTACCATAGAATAGGACCAGCTTTATTGCACTAAGAAAAAAAAAGGTAAAAGACTAGAGGAGACTCCTCCTCTAGCAGGTGTTATTAATACAAATACAAGAACATTGCTGTGAGACTTGACCATCCTCTGTGTTGCCCTTCCATCTGGAGCTGGCTGTGGGGTTCCATCCAGTGTCAATCAAGCCTTGTGTATCTCAATGCAGGTCTGAATTTATTTTACTTTTCTTGACCAATATCTATTAAAGTCAGCTCCAATTTTTCATCCAATTACATTTTTGTCTCTTTGTTACACAGTGAATCGCTGCTGCCCCCCTGCCGCCGACAACAAGGACAGGTCCTAGGGTTCAGAGAAGCGCTGCGCAAGCGCTTCTCCGAACCCCAGGTTTCTAGCGCCCGTTATTGAACGGGCTGAAATACACTAGTTACACATAATTTATCACCTGTCTATTGGCTGCACTCTCCATGACTATAAAGTTCTAGAAGATTTAATTAATTAGGGGTATGAGCTGCTGATGTGAGATACCAAAAGCATTAAAAATGAAATTTAACATGTTTTAAGGCTCCTTCTTTCAGCATCTTCCATGTCTGTCAGTCTGTCTGTCTGTCTGTCTGTCAGTCTGTCTGTCTGTCTGTCTGTCTGTCTGTCTCTCTCTCTCTCTCTCTCTCTCACACACACACACAGTCACACTAAGGAAATAGCTATTATCATCAACTTAATGCTTTTAGTGGTATAAAAGATAAATATAAAACTGCAGAGATATGCAAAACCTATGTGATTCATCTGTAAACTCTATACTGCGGCACAATGTGGAGGTTGGGTCTTCACTTCAGAATGCAGATGCTGAGATATGGCAAATCACAACAATTTTGCACTAATTCATATTTGCCTGATAACTCACGCCCTCCTAAACTAAAGCTAAATTATATGTTTAATCTGCAGAGAGACTAAGAGTAACAAAGAAGTAAGAAACATGGGTTGATTTCACTCAAAAGTAGTTTCAAATTGTCACAGATACATTTATAATTAATTTCCAGAGGAGTAACTGTGTTTAGTCTGCTGCAGCCTTGTGGCATCTCAAAGACTAACCAAACTTATAATTAATGCGAGCAAATGAAAGACAGCACTAGTGCGCACATGCATTTGCATGTAAAAAGGAAAAGCATTCAACTGAGTGGATTTTGCAAAGCACCAAGTGAGGAAGCCGGTCAACTCACTAATCAAACAGTATCGCTAACTCGGCCTCCTATTATTTCACAGCAGTCAAGTCCTTCAGGATGCCAAGAAGGCTCTTGTGTAGGTTGCTGCCTACCTTTTCATTGGCATCCTGGTGTGACA
This sequence comes from Zootoca vivipara, assembly GCF_963506605.1. NCBI lineage: Eukaryota > Metazoa > Chordata > Lepidosauria > Squamata > Lacertidae > Zootoca > Zootoca vivipara. The sequence continues at coordinate 45,432,832 of NC_083276.1, forward strand.
TTTGATGGTAAAGGGGAGTGTAAGGGTCCTTTGCTCTCAAGCTCTGCATACACACCACACACTCACCCATTATTTAAGAGCGGACATCCTTAGCCCTAAACGATATCCAAGGCAATATTTATAAATTGACTTTTATATTTCATACCAAAGTACCTGAAAGCAGAAATTGCTCCAAATATTTGAGAGTGTTTTCTTGTGTCATGCTTTTTACCTGGATACAGAATGCAAAATAGAAAATATGTGCTTTGCAGGACAAGTGAGAACTTTCATCTGTACAGAAGCAACTATTTTTGTTGTTAAATACATGTGATAAGTTACTGGGAAAAGATTAGGCCCCTAGCTTTTTCACTTACTAGAACTATACCTGTACTAGAACTATAGTGCAAGCCACAATATTAGAGAGTGATGATTTTTGATGCAGAAGTGGGAAAATCTCCACTTCAGACTATGCAGAAGCCTGGTTGAAAGTCTATTCTCAGTCAATCAGTGATAGGGTCTATATGTGAAAGGACCAGAATCTGACAATTTTGTTTAACAGTTAGAAGTTTCATATGTTTTTTCCAGGAATCACAAAAACACACATACTATAAAATAGATGCCAGTAACCTGCTAAGTGTTTGTCACTTGGCTTGAGATTATAGCAACGTCTCCAATAGCTGTGGCTTTGGAAGAAACTCTGCAAGAAACTCTGCATTCTCTGAGCACCATCTCAAACTCTTAGAATGATGTTTATAACCCACCTGTTCCTGAATAATCTTTTTCTATTCCAGAGCAAACTTGGCTGGCACATTGCCCTCTGGGCCTGTAGGAGGAGATATTGAACACCAGCATCTCACCTTGTCCCTGCCCCAACCTCAGGTAGGGTTTAACTTTGTGTTGTAATACTGATAGCTAGACTGATTAAAGCAACAGCAGAAGCTATGATCATTGCTTGGGGAATACAATGCCAAGAGAATGAAAAGAAAGCCTATCCAAAATTGGAAGCATAGTCCAAACATTTTGGAGAAGTGGAGGAAATGACCTGAAGTGCTACCGAACAGTTGAAAAATATAAAACACCTCTTATAAAATGAAGGCGAACTCATCAAATTTATCTCAAAGTGCAGTTTCTACACTGCATTCACAGAAGAAGCCACAAAGTTTGTATAGACAATATCTTCTATAGCAGCAATTTCAGTTCTGGAAACTTTGGGAGCAGGAGGTACAAGTCAGGGATAGGTTCAAAAACATGCTAGGCCACAATTACTACAACTGCTGCATCACTCTGGACTACAACATTATATCAACCTGTAACTGACATGCTGAAAGAACACATCTGAATGTTTTTGCAAGTAGGACAGCAGGGGTGTCATCAGAAATTGCAAAACCAGCAGAGTCCAAGAGTCAAGATTCTTTAGTGGACTTCTGGCTAGCTGTTTTTGCTGAAACATCAAGTCCCCAACCCTACCAGCCCACTATGGCACATCCCATTCTGTTATCTCCATGAGCAAGATAAGCTTTTGGGGGCAGAGGGGGCTGTGTTGGAGGAATCAGTGACATGTCTGCTAGTGCAAAGCCTCCTGTGATGAGGCTGGAAGAGATGCTGAGGCAGTTTTTCTCCCCACCCATGTCAGGAGGGTGAGGTTGGAAGAACAGAGGAAGGAGACAGGCTGTTTCTGCTTTATAAGCCACAGAGAAAGAGGGAGGAAGGTGGAGGACAGGGCAAAGAGAGAAACAGAAAGATATCCTCAATCCTATCCTATAATGAGCTGGGGCTCTCAGGTCCAAAGCATGGGCCAAGAGAAGCTCTAAGCCAGGCATAGGGAACCTAGTCTCTCCAGATGTTTTGGAACTACAGCTCCCATGATCCCTAGCTAACAGGGCCAGTGGTCAGGGATCATGGGAGTTGTAGTTCCAAAACATCTGGAGAGCCAAGGTTGCCTATGCCTGCTCTAAGCCTTGTCCTCTGGTGTAAGAGGTGGCTGAAAATGATCTACAGGTTATGGTCGTCTGGAGAATATCCTACCACCTTTGGAAAGAACCATATAATTTGGCCCAGAATATAAATGCAGTGAAATTCTAACAGTTCTAGATATGGCTAGTATATTCTTAGACTTAGACAATACACACACGTTAAACACCTAAGCTATACAAAGCACACTGTAGGAAGTGCATGGGAAGCAGTCAGAGAAAAAGGTAACCCCAGCAACTGTATCCTCCTAGCACTGATGCAGCCAACAGGCCCCCAGGCTCTGTCCTAAAAATTCATTTTCATACGTCTAATTAAAGTCCCTTCTTCAAAATCAATTGTCCCAACTTTACCGCACAGACTAATTTTACTTTCATAAATACATAAGAGGAAATCAATAAGACTCAAAACCTCAAGATAGAGAGACAAACTTCTCCCAAACAATCAAAATAAATAAGGGAGGAAAGGAGGCATACATGAAACACCTTCCTTTTTGTGGGAGCTTCATCTGGCTATCTTAAGAATGAAAAATCAGCACAATAGTTGGTAAGGGCTGGAGGAGATTCCACCCAACACCTGCTGTTGCAGTTGGCTTAATAGCAGTCCTTTGCTAGATTTGACAATTACACCCACATTCCCCTGTGAGGGATTAATTGTTTGCTAAAAATAAAAAGGAGATTTGCATTTCAAGTGAACTGCCTGAGCAGTGTGCTATTTCACAGGAGGTGAAATTAATCAACCTTCTTGCTGATGAACCCAGATTTTATTTCAGATGTCCAGACTTAATTTGAACCCAACAAAAATATGTATTTTAGTATGTTCTACAGCTCACTAGAACAACACACTAGAACAATTTGAACCCAACAAAAATATGTATTTTAGTATGTTCTACAGCTCACTAGAACAACACACTAGAACAACACAACACACTATACTATGGCAGTGATGAGGAACCTTTTGCCCACAGGCCTAATTAGGCCTCCACGTTTGGTCCACAAGGTGTTGTCAGGTGTGGGACGGGTAAAGGTGCCTGAAAAACCCTGTACCTTTGCAAATTACCACCAGCTAATAGGTCATCATTGCAATTGTACAGAAGGGAGTTGCAAGAGCCAGCTATCAGCTGTCTCTACAAGCACCATGATGGTCGCTGCTTGCAAAGGCACAACAGGGATTAGCAAGCACTGGCAACCAGCTGATTGGTGGTGCCTGCAAAGCCCTATACATTTGCTCAAACAGTTCAATATCAAACCATGTGAGAAAAGGAAAACAAATCACCTGATGTCAATCAGTCATTTTATTTGTATGCCACCTTTCCAAAGTTAAAACCATGTTCAAGGTGGCTTACAACGTATAAAAACTACCTAACTATGAATATAACAAAACTAGTCATAAACAATAAACAAAACTTCAAAAAGTATGCAACAAAATCAAACAACTTCCACACAAATCCTAAAATCCAAAATAAAGATATAAAATATTAACAGCAACAACAACAACCCCAGCCAACAAACCTCCTAAACAATCCCCTAGCCCAAGCCTCAGCTTTTGTAGCTGGAGTCAGTCAAGGACCTACCCTCCCAGTCAGGTGAAAAAAGGTCTGCAAGGCAGGGAGGGAGCAGGACTTTCAGGACTTACAACCAAGATGCCTCGTCCTCACAACAAACTTTATTATTGATTGAACCAAGATGCCACTGTACCATCAGTTGACTGACATCCTGCCCATCTGTCGAAGTTGCGGCACAGGAGTAAGGAGGTAAGGATCTGGCGTGGTAGCCTAAACCACTACCCTATCCTATGGGTTGGAGTCAGAATTCCCCTTCCACAAATGGAATGTCCATTCTTTTCACTGAAGGCTTTTGAACCAGGAGGGGGATCCTGGGAGCTGATGGAGTGGGAGGCAACACTTGACGAGTCCCCTCTCCTCCTGTAGACCTCAGTGTCATTTCCCACACTGTTCCCAAACCCTCCAGAGCAGGTTTTCAGAGAATGCAATGCAACAGGTTGCAATGGAAGGAGAAAACCAGCCAAGGTCACCTCCCTCTCTTTCTATTTGTAGAACCGAAGTCTTGATTTAAGCCTAGGAATGAAGCCAAATGGTTTCACATGTACACATATGGATCTGGCATATAAGAGGTACAATGGGAAAGAAAGAAGCACCTACTATAGTTTCATGGCATCCTGGCAAATTCATGAACTTCATTTTCAGCATCCACACAGTAAAAAGTAAAACCTAGAGAAAACAAACAATATGCCACTATTACAAAACGTTCGGGGGCAATCAATTGTTACAAAAGACAACAATGATAATGCAAATCAAGAAGAAAGGGTGGAAAGGCTAAGTCGATGTAAGAGAAACAATTTCCAAAAATCCAGGGACAGGGTTCAAACCAACTGGGTGCAAACAGAGGGCAGACGTATTGAATTCTAAACAACTATTCACTTCATTTTGTAAAAATCTATTCACTGTTTTTGAACTCCTGAAAATGCATAATGGTAGCCTGAGGATACACACTGGGATGCCGACCAAAACAAGAGGTATACTTTGTACTAAGCATGGTGATACCTTGCTGTTGTGTAAAAAAAAAAAGTAGTGTGTGAGAGAAACCACAAAACAATCCCTTCAATAGATGCAAAATATGAGGGAAATTGGATAGCGCTTAGTATATTTGGCTGGTTTATTTCATTTATATCCATACTTCTGTCTCAAAAGAGTCACTCAAGGTGGCTTACGTCAGTAAGAAATACAAAACAATAAAACCATGATATTTTCAATTGTATTGGAGAACAGAGACAGCAAGTTAAAAGGTTTTTTTTATTTATTTAACAAAATTAAACAAAATCAACCAGCCACCTGGGAAGACAAATGCCTGTCAGAATAATAAAAGGCCTTCACAAGGTGGTGCAAAAGCATCAAGAAGGGAGCCAACTAAACCTCCCTAGGCTGAAGTCCCCCATTCTGGGTGCAACCACAGATGGATGGGAGGTGGTCTGCTCTTGATGGGGTTAGACTCCCTGTGAAGGAGTGGCTTGGGGGTACTTCTGGATCCATTGATGTCACTTGAGGCTCAGGTGGCCTCAGGGGCTAAGAGTGTCTTCCATCAGCTTCGACCGGTGGTCCAGTCCACAAACAGTATTAGCATCACATTAATTTTGCTTGGCACTGCAGAGTCTGCTGGTTAGTTTGGCATGTATAAAGTATCACCAATATTACAATTCAAAATGTGAGCTTACGAGATGCCAGGTAGCCTGACAAACAGTGTGTGGAACCTGTGCCTTGGCCAATTTTAAAATCCACAACGTACATACGTTTTAAAATCCACATAACGTACAACGTACTGTACATACATTTTAAGCCTAGCTCTCATCACACCCTCAAGTAACAACCTTATTGCTTCTGTTTAAAAAGTTTCATCTAACAGGAGGACAATAACAGAGCAGAACTTAATTAAACAGAGAAAGGTTGTGATATTTAAATGAAAAAAGAGCTATGCATATTCTATTGACTGTAAAGATCACTCGAGGTATCAACAGCCAGGACCAATATACTGGCAGAATACAGACTTAATTGACATTCCAAGGAATTACCAAATTAATCAAAATGTGTTGGTATGAGATAAAAATTCTATACAATATATGAGCTCAAAAGGGTATTAACTGAACTCATTTCTTGAAAATAGTACAATTTTAGAACAGAAATCACTTTATTTTATATTTCATTTTAGTGGCTAAATAGTCTTATAGAAGAAGGAACCCAATGCAGGCATAACTATGGAAAGGACCACCTCAAATCCTACTCCGGTTTCCCATTTCTCCACCAACAGTGAGAAGTCCTGTTTGTTTACCATGAGTTTCAAAAAAATTGCATTGCTACATGTAACCTGTCTTCAAACGATTTCTATTCTGAAAGGTAATAAAATAATAAATACGGTATGCCACCAATTTGATGCTTTGCATCACCAAAATAAAAACGCACTTAATGAGAAGATTTGCCCTGGGCATTAGAATTTTCAGCATCTAAGTAAGAGCTGCAGGCTACACTTGCTACAAAATTAGGTACCCCTTATTTCATCATTATTAAGGGCTATGGCTATCTGTACAAATTTAAATCTGTGCCAAAAAAAAAAAACCCACGATGGATTGTGTGATTATGCAAATGAGACAAGCTTGTATGTATTTGCTTATTTTATATAATATATTCTGCTTCTGCAGGTCATGAAGAAGGGCGAAAAGCAATTCAAAGTGCTAAAGCCACAGCTACTGGCCGCAATTCCCCTTTGGCTTCAGATATTTTACTAGTCCAGGAATTGCTCGAGCTAGTCTGCAGTTTGAGGATGAGATAATTTTTTTGCTGAAAAGAAAAATAGAGGTTGTCAGGATGCTCAAATAATGCATCCACAATCAAATTCTGCACTTGCTCAGAAATAATGTCTTAACTTTATAGTATAACATTTCGTGGAAAATACTGTGGATATTTAGCACTTCAAGAAGTTTTTTTTTTCTTTTTTATACCAATTTGTATTAATTTTTTAGTTAATACATCTCAAAACAAACATTTTACATAATACAATGTAACAACTAACTTCATTTTACTTATCTCTCATTCCTGCGTATTTTACTATATCTCTCATTCCTCATTCTCTCATTTTACTTATCTCTCATTCCTGCGTATTTTACTATAACCAATCTAATCGTTTCTCCATTTTTCACCCTTCAAATATTTACCATTCAGTACTGTTGAATTAATCTAAATGCTACCAGCATTTTCAATTGTACAGAGTTATTTTCTAAATATTCAGCAAAAAAATTCCACTCCTCTTTGAATAAATATTTTTCTTGCTCTCTTATTCTGTAAGTTAAACCTGCTGCTTCTGCAAATTCTATCAGCTTAAGTTGCCAATCTTCCTTACTAGGGATCTCGTTCACGTTCCATCTTTGGGCTAGCAAAATTCTAGTCGCCGTGGTTGCATACATAAATAATTTTTTTCTAACAACTGGGAACTTTAGACTGAACTATTCCTAACAAAAAGGCCTCAGGGTTTTTGGGGGAATGTTGTTTTAAACTTTTTTTAAAAACGCATTGTAGATCATTCCCCAATAGTCTTAAACCTTTTTACATTTCCACCACATGTGAAAAATGTTCCTTCCATTTCTCTGCATTTCTAACACAGATCTAATCCTACTTTGTACATTTTAACCAACCTACTCGGAGTTAAATACCACCTATGCATCATTTTCATATAGTTCTCTTTCAAATTATTTTAACCAACATAAACAAGCTGCCTCATAATACATTTGCAAGTTTGGCAGAGCAAAGCCTCCTCTTTCTTTTTTATCAATCAAAATTTTATGTTTAATCCTAGACTTTTCCCCCTGCCAAATATAGAAATATCTTTTTTCCATTCTCTGAGGCAGCTTGGGTTGTTGACAAATGGGATCAATTGGAATAAAAATAACATCTTAGATAATACATTCATTTGAATGGCTGAAATTCTACCTAATAGGGAAAGAATTCTTTCCCATATCTCTTATCTCTTTTTTAGTGTCTTTCCACAGTTAATATAATTATCTTGAAATATGTTGAAGTTTCTCACTGTCAACCAAATCCCCCAATACTTCTTTTTTTAACCTATTCTTTCAACCAGACAACCTTTCCAAAATCTCTTTCGACTGCTCATCTATGTTTTTAATCAACAAGTCTTTTCTACATTTATTTTAAAGCCTGCCACTTTTCCAAACTTTTTAATTTCTTCTAAAAACCTTGGGAACACTTACGTTAGGTTGTTCCATTGTTAAGACCACATCATTCGCAAAAGCCTTTGATTTATAAGTTCTACACCCTTGATTTCTTTGTTTTCCCTTACATTCTGCAACAGTATTTCCAACGTTGTAATATACAATAATGGGGATAGAGGGCAGCCTTGTCTAGTTCCCTTCTTTATTTGGCATTGGTCTAAGAGTTTATTATTTACTAATATTCTTGCAAACTGCTTAGTATATATTGCTTTGATTCCTGCTAAGAAAGCCAAGAAGTTTATTTTCTTGCTCTATTTATCCCCACATTTTAACTCACTCCATCATCCAGAATACAGTGGTGCCTCGCTTAACGAATGCCCTGCTTAACTAAATTTCCGCTTAACGAAAGGATTTTTCGAGCAGAGGTTGCCTCGCTAGACGAATGCGTTTTACGAAAAATTCGTCTAGTGAATCGCGGTTTCCCATAGGAATGCATTGAAATTCAATTAATGCGTTCCTATGGGCAAAAAAAAATCCAAAAAAAAATCAATGCATCCCTATGGGATTCGCTAGATGAATTTTTCGCTATAAGAAAAGACCCGTGGAACGAATTAATTTCGTCTAGCGAGGCACCACTGTACCTCAAATTCATGCATGCATATTGCTACCACATCCTTAGTCAAGGAGGCTTGATCAGGCTTTTCTCACAAAATTATCTGTACAGGGAATGCTAACATGGGGTGGGGAATGTCACCTCCTGCCCCCAACAACCCTGTCCCTACCATGCATACCCCATAAGTTTCTTATGTTACCCCGTACTCACAGTGGCTAGCCAGGTGTTCACGGGAAGCTCAAAGTTGGACCTGAGTGCAACAACACTCTCCCCACTTAAGATTCCCAGCAACTGATATGCAGAGACATGCTGTGTTATCAAGGATCCTGTTCAGCTGAGTGCTCTTAGAAGGTCCATAGACCTTCCTGCTCAACACAGGAGGGTTGATGGTGCAGCATTCATGGCTGACACACGCAGCTCTACAGCGCTTACTCACCTTGTCATTCCTTGTACAGGTATATCATCTGATTAGCACTACAGTGTCACAACATTGTTTACCTTACCAGAATTCTAGTGCATCATCTGTCATATGACACATCTCCTTTGCTGTGCTATCGTATTGTGAGTGGAACAGTCTTTGTATAAGGTACGTTTACATTGCAATGTAGTCGAAGCAAAATTCCAAGTATGTTTGGTATGACACATCTCTTTAGGAGAGAAATCTCAAAAAAAAACACCAATGATTTTTATTATTTTCATTATTCATCAAAAGCCACACATATAAGAACACAAAATTATTTCAGTTACTGGCTTGTACATAGCAAAGCACAGTAAAGAAGCAAGGAAAGTATCCACCAATTATGAGAACTCCTATCTTATCACAAAGTTCCTGTGCTTTGTGCATTACTCACTTTCAATGTTTCCCCACATGGCCTCTCCACATAGGCGTCTGAGAGACTTTAAATTGCTACGGTAAATTTCAAGAATCCGTATGTTGTTGGGACAGCTAAACGTCTATTTATTGAAACAAGACGGTACCTGAGTAAAATATTTGCTAGATACTTCCAGGGAAAAGTGGCTGCCATATTCTGGGAGTCTCATCAGAACTTTCCAGGCACAGAAACCTAATAATTTGACTAAATAAAGAGTTTAAGAAAATAAAACAACATTACTGCACTATTGTGATTCTGCTCTGCTTTCCGGCTGCCAGTTTTAGACATGGTGGATTTAGAAACAGAGCTTCTAACAGACTGTGTTTGATTGCCAGCAACTTTGTCCTCTTACAAGTAAGTTCCTTTCCCCCGTTCCTTGAAAGCACATACCCTATTAGAAACAGTATGTGGCTGGCTGCCAAAGAAAGTTAAATAGATGCACTGGACTTAAAATATATTGGTTATCTACCTGTGGAAAATTACTTCTCCACATAGAGCACATGCCCCTATCAACTCATCTCCATCCATCCTTCCCATTGCTTCTCAACCTTCCCTCTATCTGACACTACTTCCCACCCCTCATTCTTCTCATTCTTCCCCTCCACATCTCCATGCTGTATCATCTTCCTTCTCTCTGGGACCAAAATTCCCACTCTGCACTGCCACACACTTTCAACATGGTGGAGTCCCAGTACTGATATCCCTGCCTCTCCTCTGTTACTATTTAAATAATAAAACCAAAATACATTAACTACACTGTCTAGCTTGGCCTATATAGATAGGGAAGTGACACTTTCAGGTTTAATTCACTAACATCCAGTGTATAATACTGTATATTGTTGCAAAGAATGGAACCTTTTACATACTGTAATTCGTTAGCAAGAATTATGAGTATTTTTCTTCAATTTTCAATTGTAACTAAAATAAAATAAAATACATTTCTTAATCCAAAACCCCCAAAACCACTTGGGTTCATTAAGAACAGTAGAAAGACTTTTTACCAACCACTGTCTTTAGTAAGTACTAAGAAAATAACTAGTAATAATAGATTGTATTCATTCAAACTAGGCTGCAATCCTGTACAAACATACTTGGGATAAGTTCCCATGAACCCAAGGGGGCTTACCTCTGAGTAGACATGTACACTTTGAATCACTTAACAATTTCCCTTATTGCTGAATTATGTACAGGGTGCAGTCTTCTCTCCCAAATAAAAAACTGTTATTAAAAACTATATGGGAGCTTTATATGGTTATCCATTTTCTCATGTTTGCAGGACGTTTTACATTGTTTCTCTCTATTAATAAGATAATTGAGTATGTATATGTATGATTGAGTTCATTTTTTATTATTAATGTCATACTGTAACCTACAATGAAGAGTGCCTTAGCTTGAAATGCACCGTGATCTGACATTTTCTGCTGAAGTCACTTGATACCCATTTTTTTTAATTATGTGGGTTTAGTCTTCCAGCTCAATTAAACTTTCAAGAAACAACTGGCATACTGGGAGTTGGGATAAAGATGCACTCTGCCCTGCTAAGCATTTCAGGTATCCTGGTGAATTGCCCAAAGCCCTAATGTGCGAAGTTGCAATTATAAGAAGTTAGCATTTAGGTCAGAAGCAGGGAATGGATTTATTCTGGACTAATTAATCCAGATTTAGTGTGGTTTTTGTAAGTGCCTGAAGGGCTCCAATATAATGCAGAAGGCGGACTGGAAGTGTGAATGGACTGAATTCTAGTTTAAAGCAAGCCGGCTGCAACACATCCCTTCTATTGCTAAAATAATGAGTAGAGTGCTATTTTCTCCAGGCAAGAATGTCACCTCTTAGGAGGCACCACACTGGATCCAAAAAATGATTGAAGCACAGCTTTTCAAACTGAGTCTCTTATCTAACCGCTAAATCAAGAGTGTAATGCTTAATGAATTGAAGATATCTAACAGGCACCCAGCTGGCAACTTTACAAGTCCCTGCTGCGGAAATTCATGCAAGACTGGAACAGAGCAGGTCACAGCGCTCATGAAGCGAGTTTCAAACCCTCTGAGTATATTTCTGGGTAACATTCTGTAACTGCAAAAGAGAATCCAAGGAATCTGCTTTGCATAAGTATGTACAACATACTTTATTAATTATAAATTAGGTAGGGTTCATGAGAACAAAAGAATGCTACAGGTGAGTCCATGAATATCAAATGTGCTGAACATTGGCAGGTTAATATTAGGCAAGCAAATCTTAGTGACACCTGATTTGCAAACAGTTTAACACCACACTGAAACCCACTATATGCAACATGTTCAGAGCAAAATAATCTGTGCTCCAATATTCTATACTAGGAAGGTCTTTATCCTTGATATATATATATATATATATATATATATATATATATATATATATATATATATATATATATATATAATATTGTTAGAATTTTTTCTTCGTTAGTGGAAATACTAACCAGAATGCAGTTGGATAGCTGGGCTTCATAAGAAAATAAAGATAGATTAGGCAATGGATGTGAATTCCTATGAGTGGCAGATAACAACATTACAATAAAGGGGAAGGGGGGAGAGAAACCTTCCATGGCAGTGAAATGTTGTTGGTGTGTGTACAAAAGCTTCCAATTATTATTCAGACTAAACATATACACTTCAGAGACATTTTAAAAATGCTCTTTACTATGAACTATAAGAATGTGCCATAAAGCATCTTGTATACAGCTGAAGAGGATACACTATTTACATCCCCGCCTTCAGATATGATTTGAAGAAAATGTTTAGAAGTGCTAACTTAATTGAAAGTAACTGGAAATAGTTACCCAGAGACACAGTTAGTACTTGACACATCTAAAGATGATGTAGTGTAGTCTAGATATAAAAGGAAAGAATTGCCCATGTTCTCCCAACTTGGGGAACTATGGTCTGTTTAAACTAGGGGATGAAAACAAACCAGAATCTGAAAACATGGTTTGCTCTTGTTGGTTGTCAAACACAACACAGGTTAAACAAGCCACAATTTGATCATCACAGGAAACTGTGATCTCAGGCAGTGACCATTTTGCACACATCCAATTGATGTGTGGGTCCTTTTGGACGTGGTAGAAGGCTCAATGGGGGACAGAACAGGCTTATGCGCACTCCACCGACGTGCGTGGGGGCCAGTAACGGACCCTCCATGCAAAGTGGGTGCCACCTGTAACATAAAATCAAAAGCAGAAACTTTTGACAAAAAGAAGAAGAGAGAAGCATATAAGCTTAAGCATTATGCAAACTGGTGTAGGTAGTGTTCTAGAGTTCTATCCAAAGTAGTACCGAAGTTACGTGTCATTAATATAATGATTTCTCCTTGTGCAACAGGACTTCCCCCCTCTCCTCCCCTAAACCTGTTCTAGTGGTTCCCCCAAAATTCCGGAGAAGATCTGGGGAGGGATGGGGAAATCCTTGTGCTGACAGGACATGTTTGTTGGATACTGTCCCAAATCACAAATTCATGAACTCACAGGACATCTTAGGTAAATCATCCTAATTGACAATATGGGGAATAATACGAGATGCTGTGAGGCTTACTGAGATCATGTGTGAGTAACTATTTGAAAACTTGAAATGGGCTATATAAATAATTTTTTTGTTATATTAAGTATTCCATTTACACAAGCACTGCCACTGTAAGATTCTTTGGAACATTACAAAAAAACAAACCCATGAAGGTGACTTTGTACTAAGCTGAGAAGCTTCAAGGAGGAAGGGGGGGGGAAGCATCTCTAGTTGCTGTGTCAGCATGGCATAATCAGCTAATAGATATCCCTCAGCGATACTGCTTGATGCTATCACACAGCAGCAGTTCCTTTCAACTCCTTTTAAAGGAATTAACAGAGCACTGCATTACCTATGTTTGTCTAATATCTCAATGACCCAGACATTTTACTTTGCTGAAATCAGAGAGTCTCCCTGCTTCTTCCAGTCTTACTCATCTCCGCATTTACTCAATACGCCAGCCACCAAGAGATTCAAAACTAAGCTTAGCATAGAACTTTAATGTATAGGCCAAACATAACACATCAGACCAAGCTTGGAATTTCTAAAGACCTTTTCTGAGATCAACATTTTGGGTCGTATTCAGGCTTAGTAAAGCTTATTGTTCAGCAGCAGCAGCCAATGTGGTAGCTGTGAGTGCAGTGGCCCTTGAGGTCTTCCTGTTGGTCCCCATGAAAGCTCTGAGTTCCCCACACACTGCCTTTGGTCATGAGGTGATGAGAAAAGTTACTTCTTTTTCCTCTTGAAAAGTGCAAACTGTTAAAGGAGGAAGCTGGAAGGGTGACAGTTTCCTGCTTAACTTTAGGCTTTTCAAGGCTCAAATTAAATCTACCGGATTTGATTTTTACTTACAGGTAGATCCCTTGGAAAAGCAAGTATTGTGTATGTGTGTGCTTTTTCTCCATCTTTCTCTGGCTGATCCGGGGGCGGGGGCATGCATGATGGTACCTGTCAGGGGGACTCCCCTACAGGGCCTCCCATCATCCTGACCAGCACTTCGCCCAGCGAAAATGGCAGCAGCGGGTCGGGGGAGGAAATGAGGATGGGAGCGGAGTGGAGGAGGCACGGCTCAGCGATGTATCAGAGCCCCTGCACCACTCCAGCCAACAAGTAGGAGAGGGAGCACAGCTGCTTCCGGCACCCGAATTGAGGCGCGCGCCCAAATGCAAGGTTAGAGGGCGGCGTTTCAGGGTGCCCAAGCTTTTATGCTGGCCCCAGAGCAGAAGGGTGCCACTGCCGGATTCTGCGAGTGACAAGGAGGTCATGTTTCCTGCTATCTCTGCACTGTAAATACTATGCACAATTAAAACCCTTAAAGACAGAACGGACTTGGGCATGTTTACTCAGGAGTAGCCACAACAATCCCCTGACAATACCCAAGGCACTAAAGCAAAAAACAAACAAACAAACAAACCCCCACAAATGTGTCCATGGGTCTAAAACATTCTGTTTTCAGCTTCTCAAGTTCCAATGAGTCAGCTTAAAAGCATCTGAATTGGAACCTAGACTGTGGCTTCAACTTTTCCATTTATGTCAGCATGAGGGCATAGCCACACAAAAATGAAAAGGGTGCATAAAACAGAATCCTGCTGGCTAAAACCATGTGGTAGTTCCTCCTTTTGAAATATATTTATTTCTAAAGTAATCCAATTACTATACATCACTTGAGTTTAGTCATTTTGTGATATTGCAGCAGAACCTCCCTCCTGTCCATATAATTTACAGTAGTTCATTATGGAATGTTATTATACTTGTTGGCTTTGCACATCACATTTTCATCCTAACGTACAACTTAATCCCACCAAATCAATTTGCTGAAAAGGAGGCTTTGATAATCTTTGAGGCAACAAATTAAACATTTAATTTGTTTTTCTCATGCTGATTTGAACCAGGAATATTACTTAAAAAAATAAAATACAAAACATATCATATAAGAACAAAATAAGTTCCAAACTAAAACCACCCAATGGTCACTGGTATGAGGCTTACACACACACAAAAAGAAATGCACAAAGAAGAAGAGAAGTTAGCCTTGCTTTCAGCTATGTTTGTTTTGCTGTAAACACAATACAGCAATGAGAAACAAAGCATATGGCAAAACAGTATCCCACTGCCAGTCTAATTTGACAAAAGATAAAGCAAAAACCGGTAAGCAACCAAACTGACCTAAAAAAACCTAAAATTAATTATACAGAAATTATTATGGTGTCAATCTCTATTTATTCAGGATAAAATGAAGAAACAGTCTGCAAAGATCTCTGAGGTCATTTTTTACCTTTACTGGGGACCAAAATTACTATCTAAAGTAAGGTTACCAGACGTCCCCGGATTTACAAATCAGTCCCCATACAAAATCCACTGAAGTTGAAAAGTGTCCCCGGATTCATTGAAAAAAATCTGGTAACCTTAATCTAAAGGCACCCAATTACATAAACTGCAAGAAGTCATGATCAAGTATCATTAATTATGGAAAGGCCTCAGGGTCTTTCACTAATACACATGACAATATAGGAAAGAACAAGAGATCATCTCTAAATCTTGCATCTTAAAAAGAGGAATACGCTCTACCACAGTTGGCCCTCATTCAGCGAAACTCTTTTGTTTTGTTTTTTAACTTTGATTTCCAATTGCAGTATCCTGAGATTATACACCTGTCTTTTTTTGGACCAGATAAACTCGCGCAGAGATTTCCTTTTGATTGCAACAACAAATACGCTTCACTACCCCACCCCCAACCTGTCAACCCTCTGGTTAAAAACTTGTCGTGCAACTGAATGTCAAAATGCAAGTAAGCATGCATGCAGCAATGCCTTCATGTTTCATGGCATATTAAAAATATGCTGTTGAGCATCAAATAAGCATTTGCTGTGCAAGTGTTCCCTTTGCACCTTGCTTTGAAGGTTCAAAGAAAGCTATTATGGCCTACTTCTCTAAAACATTACACACCACAGTAAACACTGAAAGTTAAAAGGATAGATAAAAGAGATTCAGATGACAGCTTTTCTTTAAAAAAAGAAAGAAATGTACCTGAACATAGATGTAGAAATAAGAGATTTGTTACCATAGAAATGTCAGATAAACTCTGATAACTGTTTGGCAATTATTATTGTTCCAGAAGAGTGCTACTACATTGTTTCACAGCAGTGCAATTGTCATACAGCTCACTGCCAACTGCAGCATTCTGCTGTGTGTGAATGGTGTTACTTTAATCATCCTCAGCATCTCACAATACTAACATTTGGGCTTTAAAAAAACCCCACTAATTAAAATGAGAACAACAATCATATGTTGTCAATGGTATATTGGAAAAAAAGGACTGGTGCAAGTGGCATGTGGGCATGTAATGGCTGATGCAGAAAAAGATTCATACCCAGCAACATTTCCCTTCTGCTCCCAGCAATAAACTGTTCCCCTGCTAGAGCTAGAAACAAAGGGAACAGCTCCCCATGCAATCTTACCCACTGGGGAAGAAAAAGTGCTTCTTGCTTTTATAGGAACTTGCCCCAGTATACTTGTTACTAGTAAATGTACTTCTGCATCTACTCCCGAACATGGCTTCAGAGAACTTCTCTTTCATTTTCTCTTTGTAGTTAGAAAAGCCCATCCATAATATTTCCTCCTTTGGGACCTAGCAATTCTACACAATTAAATGTGCATCACTGTATCTACCCTTAGGATTTCAATGCAGGTTTGAGCACATTTTACATAAGTTGTGTCAAACAGGGTTGTACCGAAAGATCACCGGGTTGTTGTTATTTTTAGTCCAATGCCTGCTTTCCAGAAAGAAGACAAATGTCAGTAAATTCCTCCAGATATCAGCACCTCTGATTGGCACAAAGCTTTTGCATTTCGGTACTTCAGTGTGCACTACTGATTCAGTCATAACAAAAATACAGTATAAAGTTGAAAAGCAAGCAAGCAAGCAACCACCTATTTTCTGCAAGCAAGAATTTCCAGCCCCACTCACAATTAACTAGGTCCAGCTAATTTCATCAGGGCTACCTTCCAAGTAGGTGTGATCAACACCACAGCCCAAGACAATTACAGTAGTTCTCTGTTTTGCTCAAAGAATGCACAAAAGAACAGCCAAATAGCAGCCAAATTCTAACAAGCTCGTGTCCATTATATTATTCTGCAGATTAATAGCCAGCTGGGCTGTACTGAAAGCCCAGATGGTTATTAATCTATAGGAAGTGTCCAGCAGCCAGCTTAGTGCTATTTTAAGATGTACAGAAAATGTTTAGATACCATATGCTTTGTTTCCAGCTGCATCCAATGTTCCTGAAGTTGATGAGTATATGTTAAATACGATGAGCGTATTTAGAGACTCGTCAGGTTCTCCCTTTGGCTTACAGGTTACTTTAAGAATATCTGAAAAGGTACTGTAAGTGATGTCTAGGAGGGAAAGGCTAGATTTGCAATAGTAAAACATTGTGGCCCCAGATTTAAATAACCCAGCGTGCCAGCAGAAGCCAGCACAAGGGCTTCTACTAGCACAATGGGGTTTTCCTCTCCTCTTCTCCTGCCGACGTCTCCCAAATCTGCTCTGGAGGGTCGAGAGAACCACTGAACAGCACACAGTGGGAGGAGAAGAGGCAAGCTGAAATGTCTGCACCGATGGAACATGATATTGAATGCCTCACTCTGTTCTTCCCACAATTAACTTACTTGCACAGCTCTTTTGACTTAAAAGATCCTTGGAAAAGGAAACGAGAAATTTATCTGGTTTTTGAAATCCCATGCCTGTTTTTAGAACAACAATTTCAGAAGAAAGTATTTCAACTTTTCAAAAAGTTATGTTATACAGTAGTTTCTCAGTTCAGTGTTTATGGGAAACATTTTCTCATAAAAGAAACTGTCGATTATTCCAATTTGATTTTTTAATATATACTGTTGATTTTACTGCATTTTGTTGTTTTCTGTTGTGAGACACCTTGAAATAAGTATTTTAAATAAATATTGTTTCTTTTTTTAAATACTTTTAATTAAATTTTCCAATTAAAACACATTGAATTAAAACCACAAAGAACAGGGTTTGAAATTAGCTTAAGGTCCTGGGTTAAATGGAGATGCTCATTGACAAAACTGTTAAGTCTTGGAACTTAACTGTTAAGTCTTGGAAAATAGGCACCCCAGAAGCAGCAGGGGTGGGGTAGAGAAAGAGTGCAAAAGCTAGTTGCCCACTGACCTTGAAAGTTAAGTTATTTTTCATATTTACATCCCTCCTCAGAGCCTATAGCCCCCAGGGCAGCTTTAGAGGGAGATGCAAAACCACAGGCTTCAGGAAACAAAGAAATGCAGATGAAATGAAATAACAAGCCTTTATTTCTTACGCCAGTCCCAGCCAGCATGGTTAATAGTCAGGAATGATGGGACTTGTAGTCCAACTATATCTAGAGGCAAAAGGTCATCCACTTTTGCTTTATTCCCCTCCTCTAAAAACACTGAACACTATAATCAGTCTTCCTGCCTTTATTTCAGATACTTTATGCAGTTTACCTGTGCAAACTGGGTTGTATCAAACTGTACCCTTATGCAAACAGGAGTCCTTCCATTCACAGAAGTGTGTCATATCTTTACCCTAGCAGAGGTCTTTGCTAATAGAAGGAGGGGTGATTCTCTCTGCACCTACTGTGTCACCTTCCACACACTTCTGGAGGGACATCTCTCCCCCCCCCAACCCTGTGGAGCAGATTTTCAGGGAACAAAAGTGGCTGCAGGGGGAAAGGTGAATTGGAAAAATAACCCCCTTTCCATTACTAGAGGTGTGAGCAGGATATGAAGTCCTTACTTTCATGCAACAGAAAATTTGCATTCCACCCGTTGGTGTTAACCGAACAGATCCATGTGACAACTTTAAAACATATTAAAATTGCTATTAAAGCCATTCAAACTATCACAAGCACTTAATTAAAATCTAACACCATGCATAGAGAACATGCTTAAACATCTCTCAGTAAAACTGAGTGTAATTCCTAAAGTCGGATATCTGATACTCATACCAACACAGACTACCATGATCTTTATTAATCCAGGAAATATGGTATGCCACAGGAATGCAATCATTCACACAAGAAGAAAATTAATTTATGAGACTATGAAAAGAATGCAAGCTTTTCAATCATTTCACTGTACTGCTTCCAAAAATGCAACCAGCCAAAGTGGGGGTGGGGGGCAGGCTGAAGTGTCATTTTTTCAGAGAGCTCAGTCAGCATATGAAGCATATACAAAGGACAGCCTTTGCATTGTGCATTTCTTTAAGCATTCAGCACATTTTTGCTTTAATTTTATAGATGAGCCATCACATACATAAAACCCAGTCCTGGCTTACCATCTTCCTCAGTACACAGAGAATGGTTTATAGGAAGGTTGAGATTCCTGAAATCAGACAATGCCTGAAAGAAGGATTTGGGGGTACAGGGTTCATCTCCTCTTCTTCACCATCTGGCAGGTAGTGATCTAGGTGCCACTACCACAGTAAGTGTAAGGTAAGCAAGAGATGGGACCATTTCACCAGGACTGATCTCACCCCATTACCACCCCCTAGCTGGGGCTGGGCAAGGTCAGGTTTTCAACATCACAATGTTATCACCAGCCCAACATCGTGATTTGGCGATAAATTCCATTGGCCAAATGGGTTTCATATTTTGGAAATATGGATTTCTATCCGATTGGGCACCAATCGTGGCAAAACTTTTCACATCAATTCATTCAACTGGAATAATGTCAGATTGTTGGACATCTAGCATTATAGTTCCAATTCATAAGAGAGGTGACCGAGAGGACACATAGAACTACCACCCAATAAGCCTCCCTGATGTCCCTGCTAATATATATGTATGGCATCTACTACACAAATCAGAACAGTTAGTTGGGTAGAAGAACATCAGGTTTTGTCTCCATTACAGGCAGGTTTTGTAAGGGGTATAGCACAATAGATCAGTGCTTTGTCTTGAATTACCTTATACAAAAGTATGTAAACAGCGCTTTAAAGAAGTTATGTTACATTTATTGAGCTTTCATCTTTGTTTGACTTAATAGACTGGCAACACTTATGGAAGAAACTAGATGCCATTTCAGTTGATAAAACACCTGCTGTATCTTGTGAAACAACTTTATACTAATACTGACATTAAAAGTAGAGTTGGCAGGGCAGGTTTTCTATCTGATTCAATCCCAACAGTTGTTGTTGTTGTTGTTGTTGTTGTTGTTGTTGTTGTTGTTGTTTAGTCGTGTCCAACTCTTCGTGATCCCATGGACCAGAGCACGCCAGGCACTCCTGTCTTCCACTGCCTCCTGCAGTTTGGTCAGACTCTTGTTGGTGGCTTCAGGAACACTGTCCAACCATCTTGTCCTCTGTCGTCCCCCTTGTGCCCTCCATCTTTCCCAACATCAGGGTCTTTTCTAGGGAGTCTTCTTTTCTCATGAGGTGGCCAAAGTATTGGAGCCTCAGCTTCACGATCTGTCCTTCCAGTGAGCACTCAGGGCTGATTTCCTTCAGAATGGATAGGTTTGATCTTCTTGCAGTCCATGGGACTCTCAAGAGTCTCCTCCAGCACCATAATTATCTATTCTTCGGTGATCAGCCTTCTTTATGGTCCAGCTCTCACTTCCATACATCACTACTGGGAAAACCATAGCTTTAACTATGCAGACCTTTGTTGGCAAGGTGATGTCTCTGCTTTTTTAAGATGCTGACTAGGTTTGTCATTGCTTTTCTCCCAAGAAGGAGGCGTCTTTTAATTTCGTGACTGCTGTCACCATCTGCAGTGATCATGGAGCCCAAGAAAGTAAAATCTCTCACTGCCTCCATTTCTTCCCCTTCTATTTGCCAGGAGGTGATGGGACCAGTTGGTCTGAGGTTGTTGATATTTCTTCCAGCAATCTTAATTCCGGTTTGGGATTCATCTAGTCCAGCCTTTCGCATGATGAATTATGCTTTTAAGTTAAATAAGCAGGGAGACAATATACAGCCTTGTTGTACTCCTTTCCCAATTTTGAACCAATCAGTTATTCCATATCCAGTTCTAACTGTAGCTTCTTGTCCCACATAGAGATTTCTCAGGAGACAGATGAGATGATCAGGCACTCCCATTTCTTTAAGAACTTGCCATAGTTTGCTGTGGTCAACGCAGTCAAATGCTTTTGCGTAGTCAATGAAGCAGAAGTAAATGTTTTTCTGGAACTCTCTAGCTTTCTCCATAATCCAGCGCATGTTTGCAATTTGGTCTCTGGTTTCTCTGCCCCTTCGAAATCCAGCTTGCACTTCTGGGAGTTCTCGGTCCACATGCTGCTTAAGCCTGCCTTGTAGAATTTTAAGCATAACCTTGCTAGCGTCAGACCGCCTCAGAAGGTCAACCAGATGTCTTTAAAATTAAATGGCTGTTGGCAGATCTTGATAAATGCACCAGTTATAGGGTGGCACTATTTGCACTAGCGGCAAGAAATATAAGGGCAACCTTTATGGATAGTGCAAGAGCCAAACCCTAGGGATGATGAACAGAAGGAATGTTTTTTAAAAATTCTGGACATTGTAGATCTCTCTTGGTCTGATGTGTGTAATGTCTTTCCTTCTGTAGTTATATGATTTGTGCAAAATAAAAAAATTCCTTCAGTAGCACCTTAAAGACCAACTAAGTTTATATTTTGGTATGAGCTTTCGTGTGCATGCACACTTCTTCAGATACACTGTGTATCTGAAGAAGTGTGCATGCACACGAAAGCTCATACCAAAATATAAACTTAGTTGGTCTTTAAGGTGCTACTGAAGGAATTTTTTTATTTTGCTTCGACTCAGACCAACACGGCTACCTACCTGTTACTAGAACTATGATTTGTGCATATATTGTATTGTGATGGCCATTGGCTATAATCAATAAAAATCTACTGAAAATTTTGCAGTGTCAGTAGTTTGTATTATTTTCTTTCTGAGCAAACAGCAGTATTTAACACACAACAATGTCCATCATTCATAATGCAGCATGCATTTATAAAGCTATAAAACAAGCATGGAGAAGTTTACCATTGATTGAGACAAGAATTAAACAAAGAATTAAGCTCCTGATTTAATTAGTAACTAATCCATATCCCTCCATTAAACCACAACCCCACATGCATGCACACTACATGAATGTGGTTAATATTTCATAATTTATATTATCCCTATCAAAAACATTGCATTAATTAAATTGCATTGAATTGATTTTACATCAACATTTTTAGAACTAAGATCTATAAACCTGCTGCTGCTGTTGTTTAATCGTTTAGTTGTGTCCGACTCTTCATGACCCCATGGACCATAGCATGCCAGGCACTCCTGTCTTCCACTGCCTCCCGCAGTTTGGTTAAACTCATGTTCGTAGCTTCGAGAACACTGTCCAACCATCTCGTCCTCTGTCGTTCCCTTCTCTTAGTGCCCTCAATCTTTCCCAACATCAGGGTCTTTCCCAAGGATTCTTCTCTTCTCATGAGGTGGCCAAAGTATTGGAGCCTCAGCTTCAGGATCTGTCATTCCAGTGAGCACTCAGGGCTGATTTCCTTATTAACTTTCGATATTAATAGGATATGGGAGGTGGCATGGATTTACTAGGAATATATGTGAACTGATTTATTAACATTATTTATGTGCGGACTTTCAGGTTACAAATCCTCCCATGGCAGCTTACAAGTAACATTAAACTATTTTTTAATTTAAAAAACCCACACAGCAATCAATATTAACATAAAATATCAGCATCCTTCACTCGGGGTAGTTGGTAGAAGGGGCATGGTGGGGTAAGCGGAAGTGATTAGCTGCAGCAGGATCAGACATGATCTTCAACCCCCGCTTCTCTCTTTGTGTATTCAAAATAATGTGTGCTTTTTAAAGAATCTCATTATAACACTTCAGCCACTCTCCTTCTATGTGTTCTGGAACATGGATAAGTTTAACAGGGATAGTAAAAAGCAATTTCCCACAGTAAAGTCCCCCATCTAGAGACATACACCTACAATACCACCTGGTCCAGTCTGCCACCTCCAGGTCAATAACTCAGGAATAACTTATCAAGGCTCCATGAATTCCTCAGCAGGAATGATAGTAAAATTAATCTCTCATGGTAGCAAATCTATTTTGGGGTTACAGTAACCTTGCATGAGTCATTACCAGATGCCCAGCAGGTGTTCTTTTGTGAAACCAATTTCTAAAATATATGGCAAACTAACAAAGTGGTTTCAACTTATCAACACTTCACTGCGGATATCTATACCGACTGACCAAATCCACGAAAAATGTGCTCATCACAAACTGTAAAATAGATGCTGTGGTACCTCGGTTTTCGAGCGTATTGGAAGCCGAACGTTTCGGTTTCCGGACGCCGAAAACCCGGAAGTAAATGCTTCTGTTTTCAAACACGCCTCGGAAGTCGAATGGCTTCTGCTCTCTGTACATGTTTTGTTTTGTTTTTCAGTTTTCTGCAGACCGTTAGAAAACCGAGGTACCACTGTATTGGGTCTAATACCTGCCTTTAACTTGTAAACAGAAATTTCAAATATCTAAGAATTTTATATATATAAATAATGCATACAATTGCATTCTGGACACTTTTCAAAGAAAAGGTTTATGGAATCAAGTACCCAAAAATTCCTGCTCCTTACACAAACCCCTCCTAGGAACTGCAGAAACACATACTCTGCCCTGAGAAAAATTTCATTTGGAGAAAGGGAGACAGAATGGATAGTAAATTTTACTAACAGCAATTTTGTAAACAAGCTGTTTTCCCCCCTTCCAGTCAATAAGCCCCTCAAATTCAGATCTTTGGCAGCCAAACCGGTTGCCCACCTTTTGACTATACCCCTGTTTCTTTCCAGGAAATAAAACAGCTAGAGAATCGGCAGCAATGGTAGGAGAGAATTTCTGTTCATCAGTTGGCTTAGGACTCTGCTCACCCACTGCTGCTCCCACCTTCCTTCCTATGACTAAAGGGCCAACAACTCTCTTCCAGTTGACAAAAAAAAACACGTCCTGGCTGATTGCCGAAAGGAAAAGTCTTCCACATAAAAAGCAGCAGGAAGACAGGCAACAAATTCCAAAGCAGGGCTACAAAGAAAGCTCCCTCCTGCTTCCCCACAACTTCATCTCTTCACACAATAGGTTGGCCAGATGCAAATGAAAGCAGGCTCATCTGATTAAAAACAAAAGCCAGCATGTTGAATTGGGCCAGGAAACAGACTGAAAGGCCATGAAGTTGTCTCTAATGAGGAATCACATGATCACGGAAGCCAACTCCAGCCTTTAAGCTGATGAATTTTCCAAACAGTTTTCGAAGGTAGCCCCACCTATCGGTAGAGAACATTCTAACTTCCAAATAAAGCTCTGTTTGTCAGCTATCAGGCAAGTGGCTGTTTCCAAGCTTGATTAAAAAAAATACATTCTGCAGTATTTCTGAATTAGACAATCTCAAAAATATCTAAAGTACATATACCAGTACTTTGGTCTTGCGAGTTTTCACTTTCCCTGCAAGGATCTATTGCCATAGCTTTGGCACAGTCAGAGAGAATATGGCCTGCATCTTCACCCATTCCACCAAATTTAAATTTTGTGACCAAAATTTCATCCTTTATGAATAAGGCTGCATGGCTGATATTCCTGTGAGAACTCTTCTCTGCACAGTTGTGAAGGTACAATGATGGTAACCAGCTGAGGATAACATTTGAGTTCCAACCAAGGCGGAATTAATCAAGGAATGGGACAAAAACATATCCATGTGTTTCCCAGAGACGCTGATTTAATAAAGCTGCAGGCTGTCTACTGACTGAATCCAGAAAATTTCCTTTTGTACTGTTTCTAAATCTGTGGTTCCAATTTCTTTGTGTCTACATTGCGATCAATAGCCTTCATCCTTTCTATTCCCAGAATTCAAATACATAAGGGTTTATATGTCTTTGCTCCTGCAGTAATATGATTCACAACATACATCCTAGACAACCACCATGCTTGGCAGGTCATACAACAACAAATTCATCATTAATAGGATAGACATTTTTCTCGGTTTAAAGTTTGAAACTACACAGAGACATATCAGTATGAGTACAACTGAGAATACACACACACACACACACACACACACACACACACACACACACACCGAGTAGGATTCAACGTTTACAACTTTCTTCCATAATACATAACATAAGTGCTAGCCAGCTCTTATGTTCCCATGGTTATTGCCATAATGTTTTTATAACCAGAATGCTAAGCAAGATTTTTAAAAAAGTGTGTGCCTGCTATTTTGCCAAGTGAATTCCCCCCCCTCCACCATTGTCACTTCAGGGGGGAAAGGAGGGGGGAAAGATGAATGTGCAGATCCCTTTATAATTAAAATTCCAACCACAATACAGTGCATGAAAGTGCATTTATCACCCTTCGGAATGCAGTGAGAATGGTTTAAAAAATATTTTATCCTTTACTGTCTTTCATTTGAAGTGAAAGCACAATTTATTTAGGATGGATACACAGCAGAATTCTTAAATGTACCCAATCTCTCTAGCCGCATCAGAATAAGCTACAAATCTGAGCTAGGAAAGATTACAGCTGCTAGGGCTGTGCATCTTTTGAAATGACTGAAATCCCAGCAGACACTGCTGCAACAGGTCTAGAAATTTGCTGGTGAGAAGGGGGAAAGCCTGTACCACATTATTCCCCTTCAGCCCTGTAAAGAGGGAGCTCACAGCTTAATTTTTAAAGGGATCAAGAAACCATTATGAAGAACAAGACTGGGTTAACGGTCCATTGACAGCTGCTCAAGTCAGGGAACCTACAAACCTTTAAAGGATTTTGCATCTTGGTTTGCAAACAGTATGATACCAGTTATAGGCAGGTAGTCATGTTGGTCTGACGTAGTTGAAACAAAACAAAACAAAACAATATAATTGCTTCCAGTAGCACCTTAGAGACCAACTAAGTTTGTCATTGGTATAAGCTTTCGTGTGGGTTCCGGTTTCCGCCTGCAGGAATGGCGGACCTGTTTTCCATCCCTCTGACCTTCGTAAGGAATTTGGCGGTTGCTAGGGGAGTAAATGGCAACCCCCTACCCTCTCCGGGGGTTACGGAGAGGGGCCGCTGGCCCGCGATGCCCCCAGACCCACTCCAACTGTTTATGGAGTGGGGGGAGCTTGGGCTGAAGCACTTACGAGGGCCAGGACTCCCGGACACTAATCTGCATGGCGGGGATTTCCATGATTAAAGAAGATAATTAGGCTTAAATCTATGGACATACTTCAGAAGGAGGGGCAGAAGCTCTGTTTACTGCCGAGAAATCTATGCTGCTGAGGGTGAGGAGTTAAAGGCTGTATTTCATCTGGAAGAAGAATTGATGGGGACGGAGCGATAAGGGAAGCGAGTCTTTTTTATTTATTTTTCATATGAGTTACTTCGTACCTTCCCAGACGTGATGTCCTGGCTTGTTTGGAGTGAAAGAGAAGCAAAAGACTGTGTGAGTTGAACTTTATAAACTGTTGTTATTGAGCATATTTTTTGAAGATGAGGAGTTGCTGACGAGAAAAGCCCCCCTCTAGTTGGATGGGAGGAGTGCCTGGACGCGTTCGGAGGATTTATGAGTTGTGACGCACTTTGAATTGGAGCAGCGACCTGAAGCTAAGTTCAGCTATAGGGCAAGGAGATCCATTAATTTACCAAGAGTCTATGCATGGTGTGAGGTCTGGTTCTTCTGCCTGGAAAAGCTGTAAATTTTATAAAGATCGTTAATCTATGAGAGAAAACGAAAGTGATTTGAGTTTTTTTAAGATGGCGCTGCTTCGTGTTGAGAGTCGACGCAATAGGGACGCTCCAGACCAAGAAGATTTATGGGGAGGCTGGACTGATTAACTCACACAGGAGAAAGAACATTTGTGAAACTTTGTTTGACATTTATCTCAGCAGCTGGGAAATAATCGGTTGAAAGAGGAAAACATCTATGTGACTGTAAGGGAAAGATCTGGATTATTATGAACTCGGAGAGACGATTTGAACTTTAGAAAAAATACGGCAGTGGACGGTTGCGAGGAATCCCCAATTTCTTGAAGCATGGGAACCCAAAAAATTTTTTTTAGATGATTTGGCATAACATTCGGTTTGATTGATATATATGTGTATAATTTGAAATAATGAATGTGATATAATTGGTTTTAATTGGAAAAATTAATAAAAATATATTTTAAAAAAAGGTATAAGCTTTCGTGTGCATGCACACTTCTTCAGATATGATACCAGTTAAGACAAACATTTACATACTTAACGACTTATTCATCTGGATAAGCCCTGAAAAAGAATGCATCATAGTTTGGAGCATAGTTTCCACAGGCATAAGCAGTCACTGTTAAAAAAAAACAAGTAGGTATCAGTTACCTAACACACACACCCAACCCAACCTAACCTTAAAACCTAAGACAGGTTGGCAGGGGATTGGACTGGATGGCCCTTGTGGTCTCTTCCAAATCTATGATTCTATGATTCTAACATGGAAGCTGCGCAACATCAAGGCTGAGCAGGAAGCAAGGCAGGAAACAAATGAAGGCTTAGTAAACTAGCAGCAATGTGCAGGTTGTCCTTTATGCACAGGCAACTGCTTCAGGTCGGCAAAAAGGTTAGACCAATGGTTTCCAAGTACTGTGGACCCCCTGATTTTCAAAAGCCAAGCCATGGACCCCATACTTTTGAAATTTTTGATATCTCTATGGTAGTTTTTGTTATGTGGATGGTATATCGCCCAGGGCTGGTATGAGGAGCAGATCGCGATGTCGGTTTCACTCAACGGTATATTGCTAGTGAAACTGCCACGGCTCCTGAGTCTCTCTGCTAGCAGCGGCAACTGTGTTCCTTCCTCCAGCGGGCACCGGGGCTGTCTCAGTTGCATTGTCCCAGCCTGAAATCCTGGGTGAAACCGCCTCAACTCATAAGGTGAGAGCTGGGGCAGTTTCACCCAGTGTCTCACGGACAGAGGCCAAGGCATCTTGTTTTTTCAACATCACAGTATATCACCAAACCGCGATGTTGAAAAGCTGACATTGCCCAGCCCTAGTGAATGGTGCCACAGACCCCTGGGGTGGGTTACATGGAGCCCTTGGGGTCCACAGACCACCAATTAGGAACCACTGATTTAGACAGTGGAACCACGCACAGAGAAAAAGGTGGTGGAAGAGAAGGGGTTACAGTACTGGGCTAGGCTGAAGGGATATGGTGATGGTAATAGAGTAAGGCACAACTCACATGGGCCCAAGTACTGTACAGGTCTCCTAACAAGGAAAAAATGTGTATTCTCTTGACTTTCTGCACACGGTTCATACCTGATATTTTATGTAGGGGTCAATGCCACTGGGGAAGGTGTTTGTGTATCGTCCTATTCTTTGTTACAGCTAATTGCATTCTT
Source organism: Zootoca vivipara (assembly GCF_963506605.1). NCBI lineage: Eukaryota > Metazoa > Chordata > Lepidosauria > Squamata > Lacertidae > Zootoca > Zootoca vivipara. The sequence continues at coordinate 45,460,934 of NC_083276.1, forward strand.
GATGACACGCACTGTGTTTCACCAGACTGCTTTCCAACAAGGAGGGGCACGCTGCCAATATTTTTATTCGACTTTGTAGAAATACTCAAGATATGATCACATTTTTCAGAGGCATCTCTTTCCTACACTGAGATTTTACACTGATAATGGGGAAAACATTGATTGAAAGCACAACAAAAGGAAATGAAACACAGGAGTACAAAATGATGAAACATCAGGATGAAAAATAAGTAATTCCACCTAACGCATACACGTTATAGGTTTTTCACTGCCTTAGTGAATGTAGCTGTTACCTATCAACTTCTCCCCTAAACCCTATGTTTTCAAATATGCGAAGAAGTGTTTTCAGCAAATAACCACATACTCCTGATACTTATATTTTGTGGAGCCAGCAAAAGGATATACTTTATCATACCTAGCAATCTGGTCTGTTTAAACTGACTTGGAAAAAACAATAAAGGAAAAGTCAAATAAACTTTGAACTATACAGAAGACAACATTGCGCATATGGAAACAAATCTGCCGTACAAGTAAACTTTTTTTTTTTAAAAAAAATATAGCTTATAGGAGAAATAAGTGAAGGGTGCATACAACAGACCAATTTTCCCCCTGAATAACCAACTCAAATGTGCTAAAGTGAAAGTGTCACAAGACAAGTTACATTCCTCAAACAAAGTATTTGTTTACTGGACTGATTTATATTTACGACAGAAATACATGCCACAAAACAAGCTTTTTGAGACTGCTGCTTTACCGAAACCTTTTTTTAAAAAAAAAAAAAATCCTGCTTGCAACAGCACAGTCTTCCAACTTCGAATACAGCACAGGGAGTAACATGCTTTGTCAGACAACTTCAAAATACACTATGTGTGATTCGAAAGAAAATACGGCATACTATAAAATACGTACTTTATGGATGCAGTGTAGAAAGTCTTGTGGCCAGAATTCCACAAATTCACCCACCAAACCATCCCTCCATCTCTGGCAAGCATGAGGAGGCTACTTCCTTCTCCCAAGTTTACAGGCAGGCAGAGGGGGAAGAAATGGTATCACCCTTTTAGTCATGCTGCACTTCAGAGGAGCTCTCAGCATCACAGAACTTCGCACAACATAGACACGCTTCTAATCTCCATGTCAGAGACCCAACCCCTTCTCCATGCTGAGGGAGGGGCAGGGTCATAGATATGACCACCACAAATTCTGGCTAGCTACCAAAGCTTGCCAAAAGTTGTGGCAAACTGCATATGCGCTCAGGCTACCAATTTATTTATGTTTAAAGAGTGGCCAAGCAAGCCGCTTGGTATCCTGTCTGGAATTTCAAAAGCCATTTGTGGTTTATTACAAGTACTGTGAACAAGAAAGCATGCCATGAAGTTATACTCTTGAGCACCCATTCAGGAGAGGGAGAGGGAGAGGGAGGGGGGGATGGAGAGGGAGATTGAGATTTACTAAGACAGGGTTGTATCCAATGGTGGCAAGGCTTCTGTCAGTGGAACTAAAAGGGAAGCCATTTTTGGTGATTCTTCTTTAGCCCTGCAGCTCCATGCACCCCTCCTAAATGTGCTCTAGAAGGTTGAAGATGCTCTAGAGCAGTTTTAGGGGAAAGCTGTAAAGGAGAGGGACAATCACAGAAAATTGCTTCACTTCCCACTGCACTGGCTTACAAGGAGTGGTAATTTGTTACTTAAATTGTTAGTCCTCCCACTTCTTGCAGTATAACTCAGAGAAACACTTGAGGGTTTAGATATGGAAATGTATTTAAAAATGGCAAGTTCATAAAAAGTCAGCTGAAGCAAATGAACTGTTTAATCTGAGGCCAACACTAAAGAGAGGAGGGGGAATCGTTTTTTCGTTTTCCGGAGTTAAGTATTACTGATCTCTAGACTAGCTGCAGGTACGAACTTACTTATTTCTGCTTGACAGAACTTGAGGTCTGTGTTATCTTGCATATTCAAAACATTACTAGCCTGAAAAAGATTTGGAGAGAGAAGCAAGATTTTTCATAATTTTGTAATATGTTAAGACATAATCTAAAAGGCTGACAGTTGCTAAACAAAAAAATATTTAAATGGGGTGCTGAACTGAGGACTATTTAGGAGGATTTGACCGCCTCAAAACAGTTTGATTGGGATGTTTATTCCCTTGCCCCTCTTTCTTCTACTATTTAAAAGCTCAGCAGCATAGAAGAGGAATGGAGCTCTGGTTGCTGTCACCACCGCCTTTCGTTCTTGGAGTGAAGGTTTAAAATGGGGAAAAGTGGGCAGGGGGACCCACCCCTACCACCCTGGTAAACCCTCTAGCCCTCTAAAATGCTGTGCATCACTTCACAGCGCCATCCTTTTGCCACGTTTTGTGGCAGGAGGAGGCAAAGCCTATTCGCAGACCATGTGCAAGGAAATGAGTTATACTGGGTTAGACTGTTATGCCTTGCCAAGCAGCAGTCTGTGAGTGTGTGTGAGAGAGAATGAAAGGCCGAGGAGGGTTGCAGCACACACAGAGCACAGTTGGCTTGGGCAGGAGGAGGTTATGCTACCTAACTCAGTACTGACAGAGGTGGAAGCAAAAGGAGAACCTCAAAGGGGGGGGGGTGCTTCACAGTGCATTTGGTTGGGGGAGGGAGTGCCACGTAGCCTAGCAGAAAGAGGTGAGGATGGCGCAGAAGTGAAGGCATGAAGTACACTTCAACAATGCAACATTTTGCAGAGTATGTGCCATAAGAGGTAGGTTGTGCAACTTAACCCAACACAGGCCCAAATGCTTGCTTAACCACCTTTATCATTACAAGTGTGCAGCACGGCAAGCAGCTGTCTGTGCCTCACATAGGGGGTGGGATGCAGCTATAAAGTTATCAGTGTGCGGTATACCTCTTCACCGCTATGTCCTTAATACATTTCCTGAATGTTGCATGTAAATAAAGATAATCAAATCCAGCCTGCCAGACAGAACAATACCTCTCCCCACTCATACTTTGTTCTGGGTTTTTTCCCAATTCTCTCCAGCCAATTTGGGGTGGGGGTAAAGGGGCCAGAAGGAGGGAGAAGCCCCATTACAACAGTGGAAGTTTTTGCACAGGGCTTCTGCTGATGAGACTGGTTAGGTGAATTCCCACCCCACCCCCAAGTTTTGCTGATTTCCTAAAATGGAAGCCAGAACATTAAGCTGCCGTACCTGAGCCACTGACTCCAATGAGAATCCAGTCCATCACAAATCCTGACACTGTTTCCAACTAAGTGTCAAATGCTGCACAACAAAACAAAGCTGTGAATCTAGTAAGAGACTGGGATCCAGTGTGCCACTTATAGACAACAGGAGAAGCCAAGCCCTGTTCATCTATTGTCAAAAGGTAGACATTTAAGAAAAACAAATCCAGATGGCTCAGGCTGTTTATACCATTAGTAATAATATAAATGAGCATGTATTGAAAGACACTCAAATGAACTCCAAATCCAGAAATGTTTATAGATATTTAGAGTTTAGTAAACTAAATGTGGCATGCTTTAAAAAGGCAAACATTTCAGCTGCTAGGTAGGAGGGGGTTGTGAAATCCAAATCAGGGGCTCTAAAATTACCGAAACCTCTTTTTGCTTATCTTGCCCTGATTTACTTTGGTAGAAACCTCAAATGGGGGGAAAATGATGACTATCTTTCACAAGAGGAACCCAGTGATGTCATCATTTAGATCTGCATAATATATATCTGCATAATACTTTCTTTTCTTTTTATACTTTTCTCAGAGCTGCAACCTTTTTGGCTAGAACTGAAATGCATCACAACTCTGAAAACAGCCCCTCCATTTTCTTTTTCTTTAATGTTAAATTATAGATCTGCCGTACAAAAAGGGTTTAAATTTCTTACAAAGTTCAAGTATGACACAGAAGGCCGCCTACACAGCAGAGAAAGTGATAAAAACCACTTGCCGAACTGGGTAAAAAACACAATAGTGTAGGCGTGTATGGAAGCGAGAAGGAAGAAAACTGAACTCTATTGTAGCCTCTCTCCTCCCTCCTCAAACAGGCTTCACAAACATGGGGTAACTGGTTGCCTGGAAACAAATAGAGCTACCCTTTAGTCCAAACAGGCATGATAAAGCCAAGGACAACTCATATGAAACACAGGAAGCAATCAGAAAGAATCATAGACACAGTCCTAGCAATCCTATGGGCCCGCCACAATTATGGCCCACTTGCCGCAGTCTTAATATCTGCATTGCTTTTTGTTAGGATGCTATAGGGAACACTGCAATTCTGACAGCCATTCCCCAAGCACCCATAAAAATCAGCTGCAGAGAACAAGGCAACATTCCCGTTAGATCAGTAATGCATGGGCTATGCAAATCCATACAGAGAGACACCGCCAATGTGTGTCACACCACACACAACCAGACAGAGACACCTCACTGCCCTTCAGGGCATGAGTCACTGTGGAGTAACTCACAACCGAGAGTCTCCAGGAATCCCTGTGGACACAGGGGTGACTCTCCTTATACCACCCTCAGTGAGTGTTAATAAGTACCCCTTTGACTGCACAATAGGAAGGGAAGGACAGGTGGTAGACCCAAATACAACCCTTAGGAGGTGGCCTGCACCACAAACCTAATAGCAAATGAGAGCAGAAAAACAGGTGACCAAGTATGGCATAAACGTGTCATGGTTCTACAGTATGTTGGTAGCTTTAAATTGTTATACTGTATGCCAACCACTAATGTTGGTTCCCCAGAAAATTCTGAACTGTAAAACATAACCTGTGAAAATTAGGGTTATTTGCATCAGAAAACCTACTGATGCCCCTAGAGCAGGAAGGAGGAACCAACTTGTGACCCTCCGGGTCTTACTGACCTACAATAATGCCCCCACCATACACAGTTTAAAACACCGTAGATTGTTTAGCCGAAGGCCTGGGAGAAGAGGAATGTTTTTGCCTGGTGCCTAAAGATATGTAAGGAAGGTGCCAGACAAGCCTCCCTGGGGAGAGCCACCACGGAAAAGTCAGTTTTTGTGTTACCACCTCTGGACCTCTCTCAGAAGAGGCACACAAATAAGGGTCTCATACGATGATCACAGGGTCCAGGTCACTTCATTCCATCATTCCTCATCATTGGTTCTCCATCCCTGCCTTTCAGAGTGATCTAATTTAGCATGTCTATTTTACAAGCATTTATTAAAGGTAAAGGGGGCCCCTGACCATCAGGTCCAGTCCTGTCCGACTCTGGGGTTGCGGCGCTCATCTCGCTCTATAGGCCGAGGGAGCCAGCGTTTGTCCGCAGACAGCTTCCGGATCATGTGGCCAGCATGACAAAGCTGTTTCTGGCGAAGCAGAGCAGCGCACGGAAACGCCGTTTACCTTCCCGCCGGAGCGGTCCCTATTTATCTACTTGCACTTTGATGTGCTTTCGAACTGCTAGGTGGGCAGGAGCTGGGACCGAGCTCACCCCGTTGCAGGGATTCGAACCGCCGGCCTTCTGATCAGCAAGCCCTAGACTCTGTGGTTTAACCCACAGCGCCACCTGGGTCCCGCCTTTCAGAGTGATCTAATTTAGCATGTCTATTTTACAAGCATTTATTAAGCAAACCTAAAAATAGTGAAAGTGCCAAGCTTTCTTAATATTGTATTTGCAACTGGCATCTGGTTCATTGTTGCAACCAAACTTTTAAAATGGCAAATTCTCCACAGAAAAATAAAGCACTGGAAAGCTAGCAGCCATGCTGGTTGAGGCTGATAGGAGTTGGAATTTAGCAACAAGTTCTCCATTTCAGGCAGCAAACTTACTAGCTGATTAGGCTATAACAAAAATGGGTACAATTTCAAATAAGCATATCAGAAAATATCTAGGGCACAATGGTAACTGTGCGGAGGAGGAGGAGGAGGAGGAGGAGGAGGAGGAGGAGGAGGAGGAGGAGGAGGAGGAGGAGATGATTCTGTAGTTGGATAATACAACTTTAAAATGCTAATGAAAAGTATTAGCCTATACTCATGAAGTAATTTTTAATCATGTTCACAACCATCACTGTTTATTACTATCTATTATTCTTATTTCAGGCATAACAAGACTGAACACAGTAATTAAGAATATCCTAAGATTTTGTGAAGGGGACTACCATACATGTTTGGTTTACATGTAGGGACGTGTTTGGTTTACATGTAGGGACAAAGGTGAGAGCTGTTACCTGGTTCTGCTGGATCACTCAGCGGCTTTTGACACCATCGACCATAACATCCTTCTGGACCGTCTAGAGGGGTTGGGAGCTGGGGGCACTGTCATACAGTGGTTCCGCTCCTTCCTCCTGGGCTGTGTTCAGAAAGGGGGGGGGATGAGTGTTCAGACCCCTGGGCTCTCACTTGTGGGGTGCCTCAGGGTTCTGTCCTCTCCCCCATGCTTTCTAATATCTACATGCATGGTGGCTAACAGATTGAGGTTGAATCCTGACAAAACAGAAGTACTGATTGTGGGGGACTGGAGGCGGGCAGGTGTGGAGGACTCCCTGGTAGTGAATGGGGTAACTGTGCCCCTGAAGGACCAGGTGCGTAGCCTGGGAGTCATTTTGGACTCACAGCTGTCCATGGAGGTGCAGGTCAATTCTGTGTCCAGGGCAGCTGTTTATCAGCTCCATTTGGCACACAGGCTGAGACCATACCTGCCCGTGGATTGTCTCGCCAGAGTGGTGCATGTGCTAGTTATCTCTCGCTTGGACTACTGCAATGCGCTCTATGAGGGGCTACCTTTGAAGGTGACCCGGAAACTACAACTAACCGGTCTTGAAAGACCTACATTGGCTCCCAGTATGTTTTCAAAGTACAATTCAAAGTGTTGGTGCTGACCTTTGAAGCCCTAAATGGCTTCAGTCCAGTATACCTGAAGGAGCGTCTCCACCCCCCATCATTCTGCCCGGACACTGAGGTCCAGTGCTGAGGGCCTTCTGCCAGTTCCCTCGCTGCAAGAAGCCAAGTTACAGGGAACCAGGCAGAGGGCCTTCTCAGTAGTGGCACCCGCCCTGTGGAATGCCCCCCCCCTGTTTAGGGAAGCTTTTAATGTTTAATAGATGGGCGGGGTATAAATTATTATTATTATTATTATTATTATTATTATTATTATTATTACCACAAATCTACCCAACTGCATACCAATAATTCTGTTCTGTTTGTGGCACACAAAACAAAGTGTACATTGAACAGGGAAGATCAGGCTAAATAACAGATGAATGCCCTAGTAAAAGAGCTGCAGGTACAATAGGGCAAACAGCACTTAGTTGTTGGATGGTGGCAGGCCCACACCATAACAACTACCAGTAAAATGTTTTTACTGGGAAACTCAGAAGTGTTCCTAGACTACATCAACAGCTAGAGCATGTGGACAGGCCGCTAGAACGGAATGCCTACATCAAACATATGCAAAAGGTAGCAAATATAGAGAAAAGAGAACAGTTTTAAGTAGAGAATTGATCTTGCTATAATAATGCCTAGTAACTGGCAGCTTCCTTCATAGTCAAAGAAAACAAAACTGATCTGTTCCATATTGCATCCATTAAAAAAGGCAAACAAGTGTACAGTAGTTTGCGGGGGTCCAAATACTATGCTCACCTGGCAGAAAGGACAAAAGTTCACACAAGGAAGCTGACACGTCTAATGATGTTGCATCCATCTAATGCAGCACATACTGGGCACCAAATGTTCATGGTCAGATGGGACTGTGTCCAACTTCCAACACATTCCAGTGACTAAAGCAAAGGCAAATGCCACAGGTACATTGCAGCATATTAAACTGCAACCACTTTGGGCAAAAGGAAATCATAGGTATTAACTATGTTTCATGTGTTCACTGGCTGTGATGTGAGCATATTCTTTGCCAAGAATAGCAAAAAGTCAGCTTGGGACATGTGGAACATATTTACTGATGTCACAGAAGCATTTCTGATATTGGCATAAGACTCAGCACTATCCCTGACAATATTATGGTGCTAGTTGAAAACTTTGGAGCGCCTCTGTATGACAGAATCAGTAGATTGTGTAAAGTAAATGAGAACAGGCAGCAGCTGTTTTCAAGGTCACGATACCATCGATCTGGTCTAGGGAATCATCCACAAACAGGGCCTCAGTCTTATCTGAACTGAGCTTCAGTTTGTTGGCTCTCATCCAGTCCATTACCAATGCAAGATAACAGTCAAGCAGATCCACGGCCACACCTGGAGATGTAATGGAGAAATAAGAGCTGTGCGTCATCATACATAACAACCCAAAGAAGTTTCTGTGTGAGAACTGGGCCTAAACCCTGATTGAAATATATATACCAAATCTGATTCCCCCAAGAGTGCCTGGATCTGGCCTGCAACTCAAGAATCTTGTCCAAGAAGGGAAGACTGGCAACTGGTTGGTGATTATGTATGTGTGTGTGTATTTATGCTATTGAATTATTATTATAATTTTATTATTTATTGAATTTATATAGGACATTCATCATGCGAAAGGCTGGACTAGATGAATCCCAAGCAGGAATTAAGATTGCCGGAAGAAATATCAACAACCTCAGATATGCAGATGACACAACCTTGATGGCAGAAAGTGAGGAGGAATTAAAGAACCTTTTAATGAGGGTGAAAGAGGAGAGCGCAAAATATGGTCTGAAGCTGAACATCAAAAAAACCAAGATCATGGCCACTGGTCCCATCACCTCCTGGCAAATAGAAGGGGAAGAAATGGAGGCAGTGAGAGATTTTACTTTCTTGGGCTCCTTGATCACTGCAGATGGTGACAGCAGTCACGAAATTAAAAGACGCCTGCTTCTTGGGAGAAAAGCAGTGACAAACCTAGACAGCATCTTAAAAAGCAGAGACATCACCTTGCCGACAAAGGTCCGTATAGTTAAAGCTATGGTTTTCCCAGTAGTGATGTATGGAAGTGAGAGCTGGACCATAAAGAAGGCTGATCGCTGAAGAATTGATGCTTTTGAATTATGGTGCTGGAGGAGACTCTTGAGAGTCCCATGGACTGCTAGAAGATCAAACCTATCAATTCTTAAGGAAATCAGCCCTGAGTGCTCCCTGGAAGGACAGATCGTGAAGCTGAGGCTCCAATACTTTGGCCACCTCATGAGAAGAGAAGAATCCTTGGAAAAGACCCTGATGTTGGGAAAGATTGAGGGCACTAGGAGAAGGGGACGACAGAGGACAAGATGGTTGGACAGTGTTCTCGAAGCTACGAACATGTGTTTGACCAAACTACGGGAGGCAGTGCAAGACAGGAGTGCCTGGCGTGCTATGGTCCATGGGGTCACGAAGAGTCGGACACGACTAAACGACTAAACAACATATAGGACATTATATAATATAGAATTATATAGTACATTATGAACATGCACGTCCTTGTTTTACATTCACTGTTTATACACATCCATTCTATATGTCTTTTAATTAGCACCACCATTGAAAACATTCTCTTGATTCAAAGTACAGTGGAACATCGGTTTATGAACACCTCGGTTTATGAATTTTCGGTTTATGAACACCGCAGACCCATCTGGAATGGATTAATTCATTTTCCATTACTTTCAATGGGAAAGTTTGCTTCAGTTTATGAACGCTTCAGTTTATGAACAGACTTCCGGAACCAGACTTCCGGAATTTCATCCACCTTGAAGAATGTGGAAATAGCTTTAGAAATCTATTACCTGTTTCAGTATCATTAACAGAACTCTTGAGTAGTCTTCCAACAGCACGACATTACTTAATGTAATTGAAGTAAGTAGAATACAGCCAAAGTTCTGCTACACAACTATAAATTCATCCAGACAGACAAGTTCTGTTACCTACCTTTAGCTTGGCGGCATCTACCCGCCAAGGTAGGTAACTCCCTCCCAACAGACAGGAGCCTCCTCTATTGTTTTTTTGGTACCTGTTGAAAACACTCTTCTTTCAACAAGACTTCTAAGTAGAGACTTTTCGCCCAGCTGGTTTGGATTTTGCTGTTCTTTTAAATTGTTTTGATGTACATGGTTGGTTTTTCTATACAAAAATGTTTTAGCTGTTCTGTGTATGTTACTGCTGTCCTGTAAACAAAAATGTTTTTGTTGTCCCTCCTGGGATGCCTCAGGAGAAGTGATCAAAAATGAAATAAATGAATGAATGAATGAGTAATACAAATTTAGCCAGAAAACCCCACAATGCTAAGGTAAATTTGTGCTCAATCTTTCTCCAAAAATCCAGATCGTGTATATTCAGAGTGAGTAAAGATATGCAACCTCTGTCATTTCCATTCTGATCAACACCCCCACACAAACATCTCTCAGGTCTTTAGTGATATACTGTACAACTACAAATGCAACCTCCAACCTTATGATGCATTTCACTAAAACACTAGAAAGCCTTCAGTGTGCGTTTTTCTCCTTTTTCTTTAGTGCTGATAGTAAGCTCCAGCACAGGCATCCCCAAACTGCAGCCCTCCAGATGTTTTGGCCTACAACTCCCATGATCCCTAGCTAACAGGACCAGTGGTCAGGGAAGATGGGAATTGTAGTCCAAAACATCTGGAGGGCCAAAGTTTGGGGGTGCCTGCTCTAGCATCTCTCTTACATAACTTTCACACGTCACAATCACCAGACAGAATTTTAATAATTCTCTTGATGTTCTACCTTAACTGAGAGGCTCATACGCATAGGCCTCCTGTTCTCTTCTACAAGTACATACTACTAGATCTAGACCTTTTTCACATTACAGAGTTCTCTACCTTAGCCAGGATACGAAGCCACCTTCAAATCCCAGATAAAAGGAAGCTATGGGTAGCCCTAGCCATGGTAAATCGCGGTGCCAGTGTAATAATGGCTCAGACCAGGAGGAATAGGGGAGAGGGAATCTGTACTCAAGACGGGAAGGAGCACACACTCTTACAGCCAGCACAATCCTTCAACCACAATTAAGAACAAGCCATATGACATCCTGGCAGATGCATAGTATTAATCATAATAACTACAACCATAACATTTCCCATCTCCTAACTACAGTTAGGAAATCTGAAGCATTCTTCATCTCCTTTCCCCCACCCCTTCAGATGCAAATTAACATTTTCCTGTTCAGAACTATGAAGCAACATTATGCCTGTACTGATACCAGCACTAAACCTCTAGTTGTTAAAACCAACATTGAGAAACCTGCTTCTAACTGTGGTTACTAGCTCTATTCTTGGAATTACCTCTCTAGTTAGTATTATTATATGCAAGGAAAGAGGTCTTAACTAATCTGCAGCCCTCCTCAAATCATTCACTTCATTGACGGTAATTAAAGGCCAAGCTGCATTTTCACGAGTTTCACTTTAAGGAGGAATGTGTTTGTTCAGTGAGAGACCTTCAACAGCTACGGTAAGAAAATCACATGAAGAGTGTTTCTCTGTTTGTCATCTAATTATAGCTTAGACACAGCTATGTAGTAGTCCCAGGGCAATCCCTGGACCAGCAAAAAGGGCAGAGCTCATGGAAGCTTCCATACTCCCAACTCTTGGAAACTGCTATCCCAGAGAAACTAACAGCTTCAGCAGAACTTCTTAATTTACTCTCAGGAAGCAACCCTCAAGGCCATGATGTAATTAGTAAGAGTTCTGCATTAATCCTACACAACACTTCAGGTTTCTACCTAGCATTAAGAAGACAAACTCAGGAATTTCACATCACCTTTGTTCCAAAGGCCTGGGAGCTTCCATGAGTCATGCCCGATGAGCTAGCTCAGGGGCTGCAAAGGTCATAGGAACCTTAGAAGTCAGTCTTTGGGAGCTTCTGCACACTTCCTTCTAGTGTCCAGAATTTGGATGAAAAATAGAAGGAGGCAGTTGAAAGCATCCCGAAAAACAGAGATATTGTCTAACAACAGAAAACTAAACCAAACATATTACTTCTTTGGCTCAGCTCTGTTTAATTTCCAACTCTAACTCTTTTACATTAAGATTGGGCAATGGCTTTTCATTTGCAGCTGCATGCAAGACAAAAACCTGAGAATTATACCAGTCCCAACAGATGTCAAACTCATTATCACTTTCCAGTGTTACCATCCTGACCACTCAAAGATATATCAAGTTACAGCTCCAAATAAAAACTAGTGTCAACCTGATTATTCTGCCAACATCAAGCCATATGGACACCTCAGCATGCTAACATTTTCTTTTAAAAAGTCTTCTTTTAAAATTCATCCTTTATTGGTTTTTCTGGTTTCCCCCCTTAACAGCACAAAGAAGGAAAAAGAAAATATATTAGCAAAACATGTCTATTCATAAAACCATTTTACAAAATCAGGCACATGTGGAAACCAATAATAAAAAAGAAGGAAGAGGGGAGAGGAGTCAGACAGGAAAGGATAAAGCTCTGGCAGAGCCAGTACTACATGCATATCGCACCAATGGCTCTAGGTGGGATCTCAGATCTCAGAAAAGTCGTGCCCTTTGCACCTCTAGGCAAAAGCAGCTTTTTCATAAACTGCAAGAGAGCAAAGATTCTCCAACCAACAAGCTATGAGAGGAGCCATCCAGTCCTTCCAATGCTGTAAAACCTGTTGGTTAGTTACCAATAAAGTGTGCAGGATCCAGCTTTGGTGTCTCTCCTTCAAGTTCCAAAACACTTGGATGTAATGCGTAACATGAACATCCAAAGATTTCAGAGCCATTCTCAGGAGCCAATTTATTTGAGATTTACACCCCCAAATAAGCCACTACAGGGCGAAACCAGGTCATGATTTAATGCTGCCCGTGCCTCACAACACCGGCAGGTGCCAGTGGATATAATGCTGTCACTCACTGAAGATTTCATGCCAATAATAATAATAATAATAATAATTTATTATTTAGACCCCACCCATCTGGCCAGGTCCCCCCGCCACTCTGGGCGGCTTCCAACACACATTAAAATACATTAAAATATCACAGATTAAAAACTTCCCTAAACAGGGCTGCCAAACAGTTGTTAGGACTCACTTGTTTATACTGTATGTATATCAAATATTGCAGCATAAAAAACATTATTCTAAGCACCACGTAAGCAAGGCACAATATTTAACATGGTAACATAGTTTCTATATTTTATGTTACATAATATATCTAGCAGTGGCATTAAGCAGTAACTGCACCTAATAAATAATGGTTTCAGAAGCAAGCAATTCAGATAGCACATAGTAACTATAATCCTATGTCCAGGTAAAATACTCCCACCATACGGAAACAGTTAAAAGACCTGAAGATAAGCATTTACTATGAAATGTTATGTTCCACCCACATTTATCATTGTTCCATTTATAGTTGCTACCTCTCTCAGTTACCTCCCTGAAGACAACAAAAAACACCCATCACAAATGATGTGAGAAAAAAAGGATGAGCGCCTATGAAGAGAATCTTCTCATTTCCTTATGATTCAGCATGAATACACTAATAGTTCATCCTCACTATTAGTAAAAGAAACTACAGCATACTAGTCATGTGATTCTGTCTACCAATAGAGGCAACCCAGAAGGCATTTTCTGCCTAACAGTCAACTAAATCCAATCATAAAAGGTTTCTTCTTTATGTCCCACTGGGTAAATTAATATACCATTTGTGCTAAGTTATCCCTAAATCAGTAAGGACAACTCATTTTACTGTTCCAAGTTTAGAAACAGTGCATTCGGAACTTTCAGCTCAGTACAGGTTGCATTCAACATGTAAAAAAAAAAACCACCCATAAACCTAAAAGCCGACACTTCTCTGCAACTGCTTTGAACAGGTGTCAAACTGCTTCACTGTAGTCCAGAAAGCATAACCATCTGTAAGGAGAAATGTCTCTACCAAAGTACTCCAAACACTAAGCAAGAATCAAGTGTCCACATTCCGTCACTTGAGTTTGTGGTTTCTTTTCTGCTTGTCTTGTGACAGAATCCTATGCATGTTGATTTTCACTTGTCTCCTGCATGGAGCAACTGCTTTTCCAATCAAAGTTTGAACACACAGCTGAAGGCCCTAAAGACCTTTAGCAGATTCAAGGTAAGTGCAGTAGTGGAGTTATTTTCAGGGCCAGGACCAAACAGCACACTAGTAAAATTTATTTGATTTTTAACCCATGACTACTCCACTTCTCTTTATGCCATTGGGTGATCTTCTTTCTAACATCATAGAGGAGTATCATAGCCTAGAAGCAAGCAGCTGAACACTCAAGGGAACTGGAGAGACCATATAATTCAGTTCTTTTTTTATATAAAAATTAGAATTCATTTCTAAGCAATGACTGTTAAATTGCTGTACAATAAATTTCAACAAGTTTGAAACCACCACCTTGGCTGCACAAATCAGCCAAGCAGTTTCATAACTGCTGTGTATGGTATGCAACCAGGAGTTTGACTTTCCACCACCACCCATTTCCAAAAATAGGAGACTGTGGCTTTTGGCTTAGGTAGGATCTCATATTTGGCTTTGGCACTACGTAAGGACATAGATATCTATATATCTATATCTACCGTGTTTCTCCTAAAATAAGACGTGCCTCTAAAATAAGCCATGGCACGATCTTTTAAAGGCAAAAAAATATAAGACATCCCCCAAAAATAAGACATGTTGGGGGTACCGGTACCTACCCAACCCAGCGGGAGCCGGCAAACGCAGCAGCGCGCGCCGAGCCCCAGCCCAGCGGGAGCCCCAGCACAGAGACGCGCCGAGCTCCAACTGAACGGGCCCCAGGACCCGGCAGCGGGCGGCGCACGAAGCCGCAGGACCCGGCAGGAGCCGGCAGCAGCCCCAGCCGCACCGCGCCGCACCGCACGAAGCCCAGGGACCCGGCAGCGGGCGGCGCACGAAGTCGCAGGAGCCGGCAGGAGCCGGCAGCAGCCCCAGCCGCGCCGCACCGCACGAAGCCCAGGGACCCTGCAGCGGGCGGAGCGCGAAGTCACAGGAGCCAGCAGGAGCCCCAGCCGCACCGCACAAAGCCCAGGGACCCGGCAGCGGGCTCAGCGGGCGGCGCACAAAGTCACAGTAGCCGGCAGTAGCCGGCAGCAGCCCCAGCCGCACCGCACCGCACGAAGCCCAGGGACCCGGCAGCGGGCGGAGCACGAAGTCACAGTAGCCGGCAGGAGCCGGCAGCAGCCCCAGCCGCGCCGCGCTGCACCGCACAAAGCCCAGGGACCCGGCAGCGGGCTCAGCGGGCGGCGCACAAAGTCACAGTAGCCGGCAGTAACCGGCAGCAGCCCCAGCCGCGCCGCACCGCGCCGCACAAAGCCCAGGGACCCGGCAGCGGGCTCAGCGGGCGGCGCACGAAGTCGCAGGAGCCGGCAGCAGCCGGCAGCAGCCCCAGCCGCGCCGCGCCGCACTGCACGAAGCCCAGGGACCCAGCAGCGGGCTCAGCGGGCGGCGCAAGAAAGCCCCGTACCATACTTAACAATGCTGTACCATGCTCAATAAAAAAATAAGACATCCCCGAAAATAAGCCGCGATGTGTTTTTTTAGAGGAAAAATAAATATAAGACGTGTCTTATTTTAGGAGAAACACGGTATATCTATATCTATATCTATATCTCATTTAAAATTATTGCAGAGAGCTAGAGGTCTTGCTAATCAAACTCTTTATACTCCCAGCACTTCAAAATCTGCATTAGTTTACAACATTTTTCAAAGAGAGAATTGCTTAACCCATCTGCAGTACAGATAATCATTACACCTTGATGTGCAAATGAAGCTCAAGAAACAAGCTTGTTTCAGCAATCAGCTCCGTAATATATGCATGGAAATATGTTTTATTATCTGTAAAATGCTTACATAACCTGCTTTACCACATTACTGTTTGAAGAGAGTCAGGCAACAGAATTAATAACTGAATATACTCTGTCAGTCAACATACTTTCATGAGACCAAAATAAATGGAAACTTCCTGAAATGGTTAAGGTAACCCAAACTAAAAGTAGGATTTAGAACATTATTTTTTTTAAATGAATGAGGATAGACTGTGGTACAAAGTATACCTCAAAAACAAGTAGATTAATTTTGCTTTGAAAGACTGTACTTATCATTCAGTCATGACAACTGAAATAGTTTCTCTTTAAACTTCCAGAGATACAGTGGAACCTCGGTTTTCAAATGTCTCGGCTGCTGAACGTTTCGGAAGCCGAACGCCAAAAACCTGGAATTGAATGCTTCCGCTTTCGAATGTGCCTCAGAAGTCGAATGGCTTCCGCGGTGCGTTTTTCCATTTTCACAATTCACTTTGCCAACACCCCTTTGATTTTCGGTTTTCAAACATTTCAGAAGTTGAACAGATTTCCGGAACAGATTACGTTCGAAAACCAAGGTTCCACTGTACTTGTAAGGTAGCACGCTTTTTTAAAATGTCTTTACAAAAAGGATCCAAGATGACAATCTACTAAACAGCAATAAATACTATCATCAACTTCCTGTTGTGCAGTATCTATTGTGAACTGAACGAGTGGGGAAGCCCTTCTGGTGGTCCCCAAGGTGCCCACTGAGGCCCATGCAGCAGGAGTCTATAGGAGGGCTCTCTCTGTGGTAGGTCCACCCTCTGAGATGCACCTTGTCTCAACACTGTTTCCTTTGTGTCAGCAGATGAGGCCACCTCTTTGTCCAGGTCACTGCAGAGGAGTGAAGTGCACTGGGGACTGAGCGCTTTGCTTGCACTGCTGCTGCTTTGCTGTTTTATTGTTCTGCAATTTCCTTAGGTTGTGAATTATATTTTCTTGCTGCATTTTGTTTTAACTTAAAATTGCTGAATTTAGTTTATGGATTTTCTGTCCTCACTTTTGCTTCTGTGTTCTTCAAACTTCTATTACTACCTTGCACCTTCAACTTTGTCAGGCTCCAACTCCACAATGGACTTTGTCACACTTTGCTCCTCAACTTCTTGTCCTGGTGCCTATTTGCGATTATTGCTCTTCTGATCCTTAGCTGCTCTTCTGAACCTTAGCAGCAGCCTGTCTTAGACCTAAGTCAAGGTCTGGCATTGTAACAACCCTAAGTTCTGAAAATGTGCAGTAAGTAGACTACTGAGTTATTACTGAAAGGCTATCAAACGTGCAGCACAATTTAGCAAAGGATAGACAATAACAAAATATCAGCAAGAACAAAGTGGGGGCAGAAAAATCAAACCAGATACATAATGAACTACAATATCTGATCTTAATTGTAGTACAAAATATGCAAAATTGATATTAAATACAGTGCAATGAAAGTTAATCACAAACCATACAGGCAATATCTGCAAATTAATAAAATACTCCAGGAAAAGATGCAAAATGTAAAAAAGATCATCCACAAATAGCAGCATATATTATGCTTTCAAGTGAACTAAAAGAATCACTGTAGAAGAGGTAAATGTCCTAACAGAAGTGAGATAATATTTTAATAAGTTTTTAATTGTGTCCTCAAATTAGGTGTTAAGCTTTCCAGTGAACATCTATTATCTCCTCTCTGCAACAATTACATATCTATCTTTTAACATTTAGATTTTTTATTCTGTCCACTTGCTCCTGTATCAGTAAACCTTAAATTTTCTGTTACACACGTATAAAAATACTGTACTGGATGCATACTGAAATAGCTAATGAAAAAATAGGATTACTAGAAGAGGGTAGCTGGAATCATTATATCGTCATATTTACTACCTTTATCACCCAGATAATTCTTATTTATATAGGTGATTTGAGACCAGTTTATTAAATGCAGCAAGACTTGAGAGAAATAAAAAAATGATTATTGTCCCAACACAAAATGTGCCAACAGGAACTAAGTTACATATCTGCAAGATTTAGTGAAGGAAGAGAAGGGTTAAAGTACCTAGTTGGAACATCTGAAAGGGGGTGGGGACTCCCCAACACCTTTGCTTCCCCAGCAACCTTCTGTATCTGCCCCCAGAATCAGAGGCTGTGAAAGACAGCAGCCCAATTAGAAAACCCTGGAACTAACATGTGGCTGCTTTGGCAAACAGTTCCAAGCCAGAATATTCAGTTTCTGAGCAGTAATTGGAAGAGCAGAGAACCCTACCATAAGTAACTATTGTCTTTTTTGTGTTAAATATTTTATAAACTGCCTTGTGAACGTCAGGTGGTGAGGTATAAATGCTCAAAATCAAGCAATCAAAAATAAATATGATAATCTGTTTGTATCTTACGAGAATGTGAGGTTTAAAATCATAGCCTATCCCTAGAAATATATCCCCGGAAATACCCATATTTTAAATGAGATGTAGCCAACACAGTGCCCCCCAGATGTTTTGGACTCCCTACTCCTATCAGCTCCAGCCAGCATGGCCAATGGGTCTGGGCTGATGGGAGCTGTGGTTCACAACATCTGGAGGGCATCATGTTGGCTACCACTGTAAGTGAAAGATTTCAGAAACAATGTAATGATTTTATTTAATGAACTGTCAAAATATGACAATCTACTTAATACAGTCCATTGTTAATAATGATATACTGACTTACAACCAGTAGCATTAGATTTAACTGTTAGTTGCGTAACTTGTGTTATATAACTGAAGCTACTGTGTACTTAAGTATACAGTATACTTTTTATACTGTATTTTTAAAAAGGAAATGTAGTTGGCATTTCATCACCCTTTTTATTTTACATATAATTGTGGTACTAGGCAGGGCCAGCCCTTCTATTAGCACCATGAGACACATCTGTCTTATGCAATGCGTCAGGGGGAGAGGCAGATCAGGCCTTGCAACCTGCCCACTACAGCTATTTGGCTGGCTGCTGCTGCTGCTACTGCTTTTGCCAGTCAGCCTTCAGAGCTGCTGTGAGCTTTGCTGCCAGCTGCTGTCCCTGCCTTGCAGACCCACTGCTAGTCCACAGGGCGCCCTGCCTGGTGATGGGTCCCACCTCCTCTCTTCAGGCACTGGGGGGGGGGGGGCTGTCACTGTCTTCTCCACTGAGCTGCCTGGGCAACTGCTTCTAGGTATACGCTGTGGCTGGTGTAGACGGAGAGACTCTTGGCAAGGGAAAGAGCACAAGCAGTGTGTATTTGTGGGCATCATGTGTGGGAAAGGCAATGGGATGCTGATTTTGCTTTCACCTCCACCTTCCCATTTCTTTTTCACCATTAATAGGTGATAGCGGAAGCAGCTTTTTTTAAAAAAAAAAAAGGAGGGGGTGGCAGACGACAGGTGCAGAGATGGGGAGAGAAATCCCCATGATCTGGTTTGTGCATGGGTAAGAGAAAGCAAAGAACATAAAATTCAAGGTCTCTAATGCAACATCTCCCCTCTTCTTACCTTTGAGCTGAGGGAGCTTTGGGCAACCGAGAAAGAAAAGTTTGTAGGAGTTTGTTTCCCTGGGAGGGAAGGAAAAGGAAGTCTAATTCAGGTAAGTGGCCACATCCTGCTGCTAGCCTGAGTTCCAGTTTCACAAACGAAATTACTTTTCTTTTTCCCGGGCTAGTTCTTGTTGTGCTTGCCAAATCATCATCGTCCTCCTCACTCCTCCACAGCAGGAAATTTCAAACACAGAAATAAATTGATGGCCAAAGGTAGAGTTTCGTTTCGTTTCGTTTCATTTCTCACTTGCTGGTTTTCTAATACCCCCTTTCCTTGCTAAATTAATAGGGCAGTCCCATGTAAGTCTTCTCAGAAGTATACCCCAGTGAGCAAGTGTGCCTAGGATGGTGCTGCACAGCAGCAACTTCTGTTGGGTTGCCATAGGGTGATTAACTATTCCTGTTTTGGTGTTTTGGGAAATGAGTAATGATTAGCCTCATGAAGCACCCTCACGTGTTCAAAGTGCTCCACACACATTATCTAGGTAATCCTCGCAACAAACCTCCAAGTTAGTTCAGTATCCTCATTATATTGCAAGTAGAAATTCCCTAGTAAGGGTGCACTAAACTGCAACTGGACTGAGTTCATCAGAACTGGAGGACTTCTCATTTCACAGCTTCAGTCTCATAGTAACTCATACTTAAAATAAAACTGATTTACACAAACTGTACATATTTTTAAACATATAAACAGAAATGTTTTGAAGCAGACAGCGCAAATGGCGGTCTGTGGGGGGGGGGAGACCCTACCCAAAAATATTTTCTTGTGCAAACATAAGATGGTGCAACAAAGGTGACTGGGGCTTGGGTACTATGCACTATGGCAGGTGGTTCTTCTTGTTGTTCTTCTTCTTGTTTTTGTGTGTACACTATTTGTTGCTTCATCTCTGAAAGGAAAATTTTGTGGACCCAATACTTGGGACAGTAGGGATTCATTTCAGTTTTTATTTTTGTATAAAATAAAACCCAGCCAGATGGGTGGGGTATAAATAATAAATTATTATTATTATTATTATTATTATTATTATTATTATTATTATACTTTTTACCACCCTTCATCAAACAAGTGAACACAGTGTGGGGTACATGAGATAAAAACAGATTAATTCAACAAAACAGGAATAAAAAAGGAATAAAGGATTACATAAAAGCACTATAAAAACTCACTAACATTATAACTATTCACACTCCAAGGATCAGTGGCCTATCATATCGAAATCAACATCATTAAAAGCCTGACTGAAATGGTAAGCTTTCAGCTGGTGCCATTAGTAGAGAGGAGAGAACATCTCCACCCCCTCCATTGCCTGCTCACAACTTAGCCTGCTCACCTCCATTGTACGTACTGTACTTCCATTGGCAAAGAAGCATGCATAAGAACAAGATTTTCCTAAGGCTGCTAACACCGTTTCCAAACTGTTTTTAAATTACTCCATTATGATTTAAATTTGCTACGCAATTTACAATTATTAAAATCAAGTTCCTCTTGCTCGTTGTTACCCATTTTATGACCTTGGTTAGGATTCCCATACAAACAATTGTTAGCAGGCTGCTAATGTGATGATTTTCCTGTCCTAGGAAAAAATAGCACAGAACAATTTTCTCCCAATTGCAGCAGAGTCAAACAATGCATTTGATGTTGGACTCATCAGGAGGTCTGTGACTCAAAATGTTGAAATCCCACAGTTTTGTAAAGTGGGATTTCAAAAACAAGAGTTTTAAAAATCAGTTGCTAAGTGCAAAAAGCAGTGACTTGTTAACTAGGTGTGGGTGTCAGAAAGAGAGACAGAGACACAGACACAGACAGAGACACAGAGAGAGTAAGACAGAGAGAGCATTGCATAGAAACTTTTAAGGTAGAAAACAAAAATCTTCCTATTATGTCAGATGGGGGGGGGGCAGGACCTAGGCTTTGCAGTTTGTGGACGATGGAGAGGAATCGGCAGCATATGGCCTGTAATGTTTTATTTCTGGTTATTGCGTGAAGTTTTACGAGTTGTTTTTAAGAATATGTTCTAATTGGTGGTTATGTATTTTTATTGTATTTAGCTTCATAAGCCAGCTCATACGGTCATTTTTTCAGAGTGATTAGCAGCAGAAAAAGAATGTAATTCCATTACTTATTTTTAAAAGGGTGGCAACATATTGCCCTGTAAATTCAACCTGAGTCCCTTTTAATATTTTTGTAGCTAGTAATTATATTGCTCCTGCAGGTCACTTAAACCAAATGTGTAGCCACATGAATTTCAGCAGTGCACAAAGGGAGGTTGAGCGGCCATAAAAAGTAAATTGCTGCCCACCTTCAGAGCAGCAAAACATAGCCAAAAACACAGATGAAATCCCCTACTCTCTACCAACTCTCCTGAACTCACTGAGAAAAGGTGAGAATTGAATGAATATTTTGTTCTCCAATTCCCACACCCCAACAACAGCTACTTGAGCTTGAGTAAATATGACAATCATATTCATGTTACTTAACATAAAATTATTATTAGGCTTTCTAGTATAAACTTTACAGAGATGTCACTAAAATTAAAGTTCCTCAGTCTATGTTAAATATATGATCTTCAAAAATGCTTGCCCAGAAATTTGAACCCCTGAATACTAAGAAGCATCTGCTCAAGTCAACAAATTTAAGTGGACATATGTTCCAGATCTCTTGATTTAAAAAAAAAAGTTTTAAGTTAGGCCTTCAGTCAGTCTCTACGGAAATGCACTGACTACTTGTGCATTTTCTATTCCTAGCTGTTGAACCGTGCAAATTCTCAACAAGTTAATCAAATCAGCATCACTTTTCGGTAACGTCTATAACTTGTTAAGCAGCAATAGCAGGATGGGTGCTGTCTGGGAGGTGGATACCAACCTTTGCCTCCCCAGACCTTTTTTGTTGCATAGTACCTGGTGAATGGCAACCTACTGAAGCAGTCAGAAAGCATGGCTAGCTAGCTCCACTAAGGGCTTTTGGGAGGCAAAGAGTCACCTGTGGTGGGATAACCCCAAAAGGGTGAAAGGGTAAAAGTCCCTTGGGATCTCTCCTTTGGGGTGTGACGAGGGCAAGGGCATTCCTCATGGGTGAACAGTTATGGGTGGGTCTACTCCTAGGTGAGAGATTGGAGCAATGGACAGGCGTTGAGAGGGAGAATGTGAATTTACCTTGCTTCCAAGTGAGAGGTAGAATGATGAGGAGCTACATCTGTGGTGAGAGCATGAATACAACTCACAAATGCACCTGCAGTGTTACCGCCGGGTGATTTTGCCATTTTATATTGCTTTATTGCACTTTTACTGTATCTTTCTTTTATATTAGTATATTGCTTGGACCAAAAAAGTGGTATATAAAACCACTTTTCAAAAAGCTTGCACTGAGTATATTCAACGAAGATGTTATGCAAATTCTATAGGCAGTCAAAACAATAGCACACAGAATTAAACAGCACTGTTCATTTCATGGTCAACATTAAGGTGTAAGACGCCAACATAGTTAGACATTGCACAAACACCACAAAAAGAAACAATTATTGTTAAGATCTTAAATATATAGTTACGATAGTGCTTTCATTTTGGCTTTTGAGATGGGTCAAGCTTTGTGGGTAGAACTGGGAAGTGTGCCACAGTAAGCTTTTTCCATCAATACAACCATTTTTCCACTTCATCTTCCTTCCGAAGAGCAATTGTGGTCTGAACTTGATTCTACAAAGGTTTCTTTCAAAACTAGTATATTTCTTCTTAACTAAAAAAAATTCCCCTAAGGAAATGTGGTTACAGCAACTGACAATTTTTTCTCCTTTCCAATTTCCCATCATTAATATCCGAATTAACTTCCAGGAATGAAATTAAAGTACTTACTATTATTAGAAGGGTAAATAAGTTGTATTTCAAAAAGGGAATGATCTGCTGCACCAGCTGACTTCTCTCAAGCAACACTGGATACAACCAAAGTTGCTTATTCTTTTCATCTTTGCATTCAATTCTAGCCTTTATTTATCATTGGCTTTAAATAGAAAATAATCTACATATTATTATTTTTTGGCACCCATCTTTGATTGAAGAGCAGTTTTATAAACTATAGAATGCAGGATGACACAGGAAAAGCACAAGTGTTTTGTGTTTCCTGTTCTTCTGTGTCATCCAGAAGGGAGCTCATGAGAGTTCCATTTTGGACAATGGCGAAGAGCCCAAGAAACAGGAAGCACAAGGCATTTGGGCCTTCTGTTCCAGATAAAATTATACAATCTCTGAAAATGCTAAGTGCTCGGTTAAAGGAAGGTGTAAGGATCACTGTGCCAGTCAAACAGCCAAAACAGGAATTGCTCCAGTACAGCCACACACCCTGCACTGGTTTAGCATCTCAAGACGCTTCCTCTGAATTGGAACAGTACAAATAATTCAGCTGCAGCAAGAAAGAGATGGGACAATACAGGTGTGCCATGAAATCTAGGTGTGAGCAGGTGGAATAGCATAGCAGATTCAAGAGCGTCAACATTAAGTACAATCTAAAAAGGACAAAAACTCACCTTAAGCTAGTTCACATACATTTATATTTGATCAACTCATCTCCACAGACGACACATACACACAGAATCACATCATCAGTTCACCACTAATACAAATCTCCCCTAGATGTCCACAGATATGTCAAAAGGAGGAGAAGAGAGAAAGTGCAGTGAAGTCTGAAAGGGAGACTGAGAACTTTTCAGCGGTATGCATTGGCATGCTGCATATTAAAACATAGTTTGCTTTTAACTATAGTTCAATGTGATGTGCAAACCAGGCCCATGAATGTCTACAAACTTTTGCTTGGTATCAAAAAGGCATAAAAAGCCAGTCCATAAAACAAACACAGGGTATGCTTTCCATAACAAATCTAAGCAACACAAAATATCCTGAAGAAATAGAGGGGAAATTTGTTTACCACTCATAACATGCCCTATGCGGGTTTGCTAGATGGGATATGATAATAATAAAACCAAATCTAAAAGGGGATTAAGTGTATTATTCTAAAATAGCTTGGTGTCTGCAATGCAAGCAAAAAGAAAAAATCCCGAATGACTTTTTTTGGCCTCTCTTTCAGCTGGAGGCACACATAGCATCTGTTAACTAGCACAAGCTTTGGTGCCTCTCTCATAGCTGTTTCTTTAAGTTCTGCTGTGCCTGCTCCATATCATAAAGATACCTAGGGGACATTTACGAATGGGGGGAGGGTGTTTATTGTCCAAAAAATCAGGGCTGCTCCATACACGTTTGCATGTTCATAATCCTTTTACATGTTTTTATGTTTTTTAATGTTTTTATTTTCTTTTTAATCGTATTGTTTTATCACTTTGTTGCTTGCCATCCTGGGCTCCTTTTGGAGAAAAGGAAAAACAGAAATTTAAAACAACAACAATAATACATCTGTACAGCAGACATCATGTAAGGTAAAGGACCCCTGGACAGTTAAGTGCAGTCGAAGGCGACTATGGGGTGCAGCGGTCATCTCACTTCAGGCTGAGGGAACCAGCGTTTGTCCACAGCTAGCTTTCCGGATCATGTGGCCAGCATGATTAAAACGCTTCTAGCACCACGGAACACCATGATGGAAGCCGGAGCGCACAGAAATGCTGTTTACCTTCCCACCACAGCAGTAACTAGCAGTACCTAGTAATTATCTATTTTCAAACTGCTAGGTTGGCAGAAACTGGGACAGAGCAACGGGAGCTCATCCTGTTGCGCAGATTTGACTCGCCAA
Organism: Zootoca vivipara; assembly: GCF_963506605.1. Classification (NCBI taxonomy): domain Eukaryota; kingdom Metazoa; phylum Chordata; class Lepidosauria; order Squamata; family Lacertidae; genus Zootoca; species Zootoca vivipara. Next base: position 45,485,911 of record NC_083276.1, read on the forward strand.
CCTTCCAATCAGCAAGCCCAAGAGGCTCAGTGGTTTAGACCACAGCACCACCTGCTCCCTCACAAACATCATGTACACATGTGACAAACGTGTTGTGCACAAAAGAACTAAGACTAGCTTCAGTTTCCTGCTATATATTTAATATAACTAATATGAAAGTGCTTTCAGTACCTTTTTTTTTTACTGCTAGGGCACAGGCTAAACCCAGGAATATTAATGTTTTTCTTGAATTTATTTCTGGGAATTTTTTGTTATATGCATGTCTAACTCCTAAAAACTTACTGCATACATAAAGTATGTTAACTTGAAGAATTGCTGCACCTTTCCCATACAACACTGAGCAATAAACCGTAACATAAAATGGAACGTTTTCTGGAACGTTGTCAAACACTGTAGCTACACTAAGAGAATGATATCTAGAATGGTGGTTCCCAACCTGTGGGCAGGGACTGCAGAGTTATCCCAAGGGAGCCACAAAGCTTTGCATGCAATGCTTCACCAGCCAATGTTTGGTTTTCATCTGCCACCCACTGCTATGAGCAAGGCATGTATGGATTTTGCAGACCAAGCAGAAGCTTGTTTTACCTGTTCCTCATTAGAACTGAACTCCCTTTCAACAAGAAAAGCATGGACTGAGTGGCCAGACAAAAGACACTCCTAACAACAGCTGCTACCTAGCCATCTAGAAGCAGAGGTAGATCCAGAAAGAAGCACAAGATTCAGGGGCATTTCTAAGTTGCAAACTTTATGTTAAAGGGTGAGTGCAAACTCTTCCAAAATAGGATATACACCTACTCCCACTGGGATCCTAAAGCAACAGGACCTCCATTGTCCCTAAATTAAGTTTTATCTTGCTTGACCCTAAATTAAGTTTTAACTTACTTGCCCTCATCCAACCCCAAACAGCGGCCAAACTCAGAACCTCCACTGAGTCCCTGATATCAAGAAAATATTTGTTAAGAGACTAATTTCTCTCTCAGTCTGTTACAGCATGGCCTCCAAACAGATAAAGAAACATTCTACTGATGTATCACAAAAAAGGCCTGATTCCAGGTAGTCTGCAGCTACTAATAATCTTTCCAATTGTACAAGACACTCTATCTAAACCCCCCAATTTAAATACTGTTCACAACATTACATTTCACTTACACCTCAGCCATGATTTGTTAAAGGACTACTTAAACCAAGTGTTTTGAGGTGCCTGAAATTAAAGATTTTTACAACTCGCAAAATATGGTGCTTGATGACAAGCATCAGTCAATTTTGTGTGTCACCCACTTTGAAAATGGGTGTCAAACTAGTATACAATTATGGAACGTAGAATTGTGCTCTGAACATGTACCTCACTCTAGTGTCTCAAATAAGCTGAGGACTCAATTCACCCAGCTTTCCAAATATTGAATTGAACTTTGCACCTCCACATTATCTGTCTCTACAGCACAACTGCTAACAGACTGAGTCATTGGTTATGTACTACTACATCAACATTAGAATATTATCAGCAATGCTAGCTTTGCCTATTCAGTACAATTCATACAGCCATTAGTGATCCACGAGATGATTTATGGAAGTCGCGTTGTAATGGATATGCATGAAATCTGGTCTTGTGAATGAGTTTGTGCATCACTGACTGAGCATAATTCATGCTCCCCTGTGGCCAAGAAAGCATGAGAGAAAGGAAACCAAGCAGACCTCTAGGATGAGCTAGCATACTGCAAAGTTTAGCCTCACAATTATCAGAATGCTTCCTGAACTGTGTATGGCCAGACTCCACCCCTTTCATAAGAGAATCTTAGCATAACATTTAGCAATAGCTAATGATGAGTGATTTGGTGGGGTGCTGGAAGAGACAATTTAAGGATATTTTCTACGTTTCAAGGTGGAGTGTTATCCTCCTGTCATCCAAGCCAGGTATCCCAGGACTTATTTTAACCCAAACATGCATTTCAGGACCCATTTCTTAATCAATCTTTTACCATATATTTGCATGGTGGTAGTGCTCTTGTTTTGACCCACCTTGAATTAGGCTGCAACCCACTAGTGGATCCCAGTGTTCTTTAATGCAGTTGAAGACCAGTGTTCTTTAATGCAAGCGTTGTGTGTCCACTGATAATATATCAAATGCATCACAGCGTTCAGCCAGCTATACTGCCTGCAGCAAAACTGATTTGCTGGCCTCCTTTTCACCTAACACCGGGAATGTATACCCAGAGGTGAACCAATTGTGAATGAAAAGGTCAGGCTACATTGGAAGGAGAGACACACCTGAGACTGCCTGCCTAACACCAGCTTGAGAAAGTGGCTGTGTGTGTTAGCTATATAGCCAGGTGTTATTTCAATTATATAAATCATTCAAATTACATCATTTAAAATACACAAGACCGAATAGTTGCTATACATGTTCAGAAGCCGGTTTGAGCTGTTGTTTATCAAATATCAAAACGTGACACACATACACACAAAGCTTACTTGGCAACTGCTAGTTAGGGCGTAACCAAAGAGAGACTTAACAACAAGTGTTATTTCTCCGTGACCTGACCCTTAAAGTGCTATGTTTCTGCCAGCCCAATCAACTGTAACACAGCTGACATGGCTGGAACACTCTGAGGATTAGGCCACACAAACATTTCCAGTTCTACTCTTCTGAGCCTCATGATGGGTGCAGCAAGTTGCAACAAATTCAGAATTACATCACAGGACTGAGCGAACTGCCTATCACATTATTGGATCAGTTACTCTGCTGGTCATTGCCAGAGCCTCATGTGCCTCCAAAGGAATGAATTTCATCATAAGGAATTCTGCTTTATCGAGAAACAGCTGGTTTTCAACTGGGTGTAAAACCCCAACGTTAACACATATTTGTCTGTAATTGTAATTGCCTCATAATGGAAGAACTGCAGGTATCAATCTGTTTATTAGGATTGGGAAGGGAAGGTGGGAGAGGCTCATTCCATTCAGTTCCATTGACAGAAAGTAATTTAGGATCCAAGGCATAGAATGCCACCCCGCACTCTGTGCTCAAACAGCAGTTTCCATAAGGCTATATGAGTCTTGCGCATGACAATCCTCGCTCACCAACTACCTCCACTCAGCACTTCAGAGCACACTATGGCCCAGCAGGGTTATTCAATAGCAGCTGATGCCCTGCGTGTTGCCAACTCTGCCCCAGGATTCAGATGTGCAGAATAGCTAAAGAGAAGAGTGCCATACATGGGGGGCCTGGGGAAGAGGATGCAAAATGGCAATGGCTGCTACTGAATGGCCCTACAGCAGGGATGATTAGACTCTGGGCCCCCAGATGTTGCTGGGCTCCAACTCTCATTAGCCCCGGACAGCACAACCAGTAGTCCAGGTTGATGTAAATTGTAGTCCAGCAACTGCCCTACAGTGTCACAACATGCTCAGTGAAGTTTTGTGGGAACAACTGGTGGGTTTGGAAAAGTTTATCTGAAGGAGTCACTCCATGAGCACAAGGCGCAATATTGCTCCCATAGTAAAGTAACTTTAAAACATCATTATGTAAAGTTTAAAAAGAGAAGAAAAAATAGATCTTAGCCCTTTACATGAAGGTACTCTGGTAAAACATAAAACGTTAACTTTAAAATAGTCCATTGTTTCTCTTGCAACATGTCTTCATTGTTTACAATCAGTTTTTTCGTGTTGTGCTTAGTCCAGACTACTTCCCTGAAGGATGTGCTTATGTTGCTAAAATAATACATTTGACACTAAACACACCACCTTTTGTACCTTTCAAAAATGTGATACTTCCCCCTCCTTCTGCCACCCCTCCTCAAAACATCCTTTGCTATGAAATGTGGTTTGCACAGGTACCCTAGGCAACTATCATTTGTTGTCTATAATGTTAACATAAACTATTCATAAAATGCCTAAAAGAAACAAGGTAATGAGCAATACAAAAACATAGAATAAAGAGAAAGAAAACCCTGCCGGCCAGCCTTACAATTATATTGTGACAAGCAGCACTACTCTCCTTTGTCAATCCCAAACTTAACTTCATTCACATTCTTCTGTGGCTGTATACTCTCCCACTGCAAAACTCCAGCACTAGTGTGTTCACCCAGTATCTTTTCTTCCACGTGGCAAAAGAGTAACGGGTCAAAACCTAGGGATGCCATATTTCAAACACTGAAAATCCGGACAGAAAAGTTGCTGAGCTTTTTTCTTTTGCCCAAAGCTGTTGAGCTTTTTGGGCAAAATTGCTTTTTTAAAAATGCAATTTTTAGCTATTTTTATGGAAAAACAGCAATAACAGCACTGCCAACATGAGCGGCCATACGTCCAGATTCTACCAGATATTTTTTACGATTTCCACCCAGGCACTGCTGCCAACTACAGTATTCCAAATATGTCCAGGAAAATCCGGACGTATGGCAACCTTATCAAAACCTCCCTGCCCCAAAGCTCATTCCTCTTTACTATGAGAATGTTGCCCTTGGATCAAGGCTTGTGGGAGATGAGTGTAAGGCCAGAGGGGACTGTGTGCTGTAAAATGAAGACATTTACAATGCGGTTTGTTCTTATATGAAGAATCTTGGGTATACAATGGAGCATCTCTTGCAGATATCTGCAAAATAAGATGCTGGTTTATTTGTGTCTTTATATCACAATATATTGCTTCTGAAGCTCTGAGAGGTGACTTACATACAAGCTATGTAATCAGTCTGGTACTCAAAGCACATAATCCAACAGATTATGCAACTGAATAGCTGTAGTAGCCTGAAGATATTTTATGCTTGAAACACCAAAGCATCTGCAGAGATATCCTGTAAGTCACAGTATCTCTTAACCTCACTGTAGCCAATACATGAGATAACTTGTAAGACTAAAACAAGGATCAGATTAAAGAAGATCAAAAGCACTAGCATTCACCCTGAAAAACAAAACTGATTCAGTTCTTTTATGCAATGAAGTTTCATGCCATTTGTCTAGAATGGCCTTTATAAAGGCAGAATCTGACCCAATGTGGGAAGCGGGAGAAATTCAAGACATAGCTGCCAAGTTTTCGCTTTTCTCGCGAGAAAGCCTATTCAGCATAAGGGAAAATCCCTGTAAAAAAGGGATAGCTTGGCAGCTATGATTCAAGACCCATAAAATGTAGACTGTAAGAGCCAAAGCAGACTGGTTCTGGTGACGAGAACATCATGTAATTGATGGCTGGGCATATAATACCCTCAAAGATGTTACATAACTTAGAAAAATGGGCATGGGGCAAAGATATCGCTGCATCAAGATCACTAGTTCCAGGCAAGTCTTAGCTCCATGCAATATTAGCTCCATCTGGTATGTTACTTGAAGGGTCTACGAAAATAGTTAATCTCATTCCATTTCCATATGTTCAGCATATTTTTATCTACCACAACCAGCATACTGACTGTAAACCAAAGGATTAGCCACTGTTTAAATGTTTTTAATTCTCCTTTCTCAAGATTGCACTCACGACAAAAATAAAATCAGCTAATGGCAGCAAGTATCAGTCTGCATTCCTACTGATTTTTACTTTAGAGAAAGGCTGTATTTCAGTGGTAGAGCACATGCTTTTTTGTTCAGATGTTCTCAAGTGTGATCCCCTGCATCTCCAGGTACCATAGGTCTGGAAAAGAACCTTTCCTAAAACTCTGGAGAACGGCTGACCACCAATGTAAGCAATACTGAGATAGATGGAACAATGATCTAACTTGATAGGAAGACAACTTTCTAAACTGTAGCTCACTCCATTACACATTACACTAATCCTCTGTTTACAAATGTTTTATTAAGCAAATGAGTAGATTTTTTTCTGTTTCCAAACCATTAAAGTGCCGCTGATTTAAATTAACCATTTATTTAATGCTTCTGTTACAAAAATCTTGCCTTGATCTCTCTACAGAGAGGAAACCAACATTCAGCAGTTGGTTCAAAATCAGCAGCTGCTCAGTAGCTTAAAAGGAACCTTAGTGGCTCAGGTTTTGTTCCTATTGACCATAACTGATAGATAGCATTTAGGTTTAGCTTATTCCTTTTCCTCTGAAGTTGAAGAATCAGTGATTTCTATTCAAAGAGACCTGTGTCATAAGCAAGACACCAATGGGTATCTGCCCTTAGTTGTAAAAGTAAAGGGATCCCTGACCGTTAGGTCCAGTCGTGACCGACTCTGGAGTTGTGGCGCTAATCCAGCGTTATTGGCCGAGGGAGCTGGCGTACAGCTTCTGGGTCATGTGGCCAGCATCTCAAAGCCGCTTCTGGCGAACCAGAGCAGCACACGGAAACGTCGTTTACCTTCCCACTGTAGCGGTACCGATTTATCTACTTGCACTTTGATGTGCTTTCGAACTGCTAGGTTGGCAGGTGCTGGGACTGAGCAACGGGAGCTCACCCCGTCGCAGGGATTCGAACTGCCAACCTTCTGATCGGCAAGCCCTAGGCTCTGTGGTTTAACCCACAGCGCCACCCGCGTCCCTTGAATTGAAATGCAGGAATCTTTTGCTCAATGTGGGACTCAAACTCACGACCCTGAGATTAAGAGTCTCATGCTCTACCGACTGAGCTATCCATGAAAGCTCATACCAATGACAAACTTAGTTGGTCTCTAATGTGCTACTGAAAGGAATGTTATTTATTTTGTAAAACATCAGACATTAAAACATTTCCCGATACAGGACTGCCTTCAGACACATTGTACACAGAAAAGCTGTATTTGCTTCTTCAAAGTTTATATTCTTACCTCAAGTTTTGTTTGTCTGATCACTCATGAACATAATTGAAGTTCCTATTCCTTTTGACAGCATCACTGTACAATATACCCAGGGAGCATTTCAGCTGTAAAATACAGGGGGACAAAGAAAAGAGAAAGATTATTTTATAACCATGTAGGAAATGGTTTGACCTCATAGTAAATTCTGACTTTTAGAACAACTTTTAGAACAAGACTCCCACCCTTTTCTATACTGTTAAACTCATATTCACTACACCATAAATATACATTAATGGGAGTGTTACTGGCTTTTGTCTTAAACGTGTCCCTAGCACCTTGACTCCAAAATCTCAAATTGCTTGAGAAAGTATAAAAGGAAAAGCATAGGAGCCCAGGGCAAGCTAGTTGCAAGGGTGTGCAGTACTTCCTATCTCTCATATCCGCATAAAGTTCTCCTCCTCCTTCAGGTCCATTAACTATGCTCCTTAATGAAACAGAGGGTGGAATTGGGGGGGGGAGAGAGATCCAATAAAAGGCCTCTTCTTCGCTGTAATAGCCCAGCATGTTGAATGCTCATACATGCATGCCATGGGGTGGGATGACTGACCTCTTATAGTCTATATAGCAGTGGTGGCGAACCTATGGCACGCATGCCAGAGGGGGCACTCAGAGCCCTGTCTGTGGGCACATGTGCCATTGCCCCAGCAGAGTTTACCAGACATTAATTGTTCAAAAGCAATGCAAACTTTTACCTTTCAATAAAAAGTTGCTGGTATCGTTGAAAGCTCTGTTATTGTGTTTTTATTTTAATACAAAAGATGTTAATGTACAAGCATGCACACAATAAACTAAAACCACAGTTGTTGTTGTTTAGTCGTTTAGTCGTGTCCGACTCTTCGTGACCCCATGGACCATAGCACGCCAGGCACTCCTGTCTTGCACTGCCTCCCGTAGTTTGGTCAAACACATGTTCGTAGCTTCGAGAACACTGTCCAACCATCTTGTCCTCTGTCGTCCCCTTCTCCTAGTGCCCTCAATCTTTCCCAACATCAGGGTCTTTTCCAAGGATTCTTCTCTTCTCATGAGGTGGCCAAAGTATTGGAGCCTCAGCTTCACGATCTGTCCTTCCAGGGAGCACTCAGGGCTGATTTCCTTAAGAATTGATAGGTTTGATCTTCTAGCAGTCCATGGGACTCTCAAGAGTCTCCTCCAGCACCATAATTCAAAAGCATCAATTCTTCGGCGATCAGCCTTCTTTATGGTCCAGCTCTCACTTCCATACATCACTACTGGGAAAACCATAGCTTTAACTATACGGACCTTTGTCGGCAAGGTGATGTCTCTGCTTTTTAAGATGCTGTCTAGGTTTGTCATTGCTTTTCTCCCAAGAAGCAGGCGTCTTTTAATTTCGTGACTGCTGTCACCATCTGCAGTGATCAAGGAGCCCAAGAAAGTAAAATCTCTCACTGCCTCCATTTCTTCCCCTTCTATTTGCCAGGAGGTGATGGGACCAGTGGCCATGATCTTGGTTTTTTTGATGTTCAGCTTCAGACCATATTTTGCGCTCTCCTCTTTCACCCTCATTAAAAGGTTCTTTAATTCCTCCTCACTTTCTGCCATCAAGGTTGTGTCATCTGCATATCTGAGGTTGTTGATATTTCTTCCGGCAATCTTAATTCCTGCTTGGGATTCATCTAGTCCAGCCTTTCGCATGATGAATTCTGCATATAAGTTAAACAAGCAGGGAGACAATATACAACCTTGTCGTAATCCTTTCCCAATTTTGAACCAATCAGTTGTTCCATATCCAGTTCTAACTGTAGCTTCTTGTCCCACATAGAGATTTCTCAGGAGACAGATGAGGTGATCAGGCACTCCCATTTCTTTAAGAACTTGCCATAGTTTGCTGTGGTCGACACAGTCAAAGGCTTTTGCATAGTCAATGAAGCAGAAGTAGACGTTTTTCTGGAACTCTCTAGCTTTCTCCATAATCCAGCGCATGTTTGCTATTTGGTCTCTGGTTCCTCTGCCCTTTCGAAATCCAGCTTGCACTTCTGGGAGTTCTCGGTCCACATACTGCCTAAGCCTGCCTTGTAGAATTTTAAGCATAACCTTGCTAGCGTGTGAAATGAGCGCAATTGTGCGGTAGTTGGAGCATTCTTTGGCACTGCCCTTCTTTGGAATTGGGATGTAGACTGATCTTCTCCAATCCTCTGGCCATTGCTGAGTTTTCCAAACTTGCTGGCATATTGGGTGTAGCACCTTAACAGCATCATCTTTTAAAATTTTAAATAGTTCAGCTGGAATATCATCACTTCCACTGGCTTTGTTATTAGCAGTGCTTTCTAAGGCCCATTTGACTTCACTCTCCAAGATGTCTGGCTCAAGGTCAGCAACCACACTACCTGGGGTGTACGAGACCTCCATATCTTTCTGGTATAATTCCTCTTCTTGATGTCTTCTGCTTCCGTTAGGTCCTTACCACTTTTGTCCTTGATTATGGTAATCTTTGTACGAAATGTTCCTTTCGTATCTCCAATTTTCTTGAACAGATCTCTGGTTTTCCCCATTCTATTGTTTTCCTCTATTTCTTTGCATTGCTCATTTAAGAAGACCCTCTTATCTCTCCTTGCTGTTTTTTGGAAATCTGCATTCAGTTTCCTGTATCTTTCCCTATCTCCCTTGCATTTTGCTTGCCTCCTCTCCTCCGCTATTCGTAAGGCCTCGTTGGACAGCCATTTTGCCTTCTTGCATTTCCTTTTCCTTGGGATGGTTTTTGTTGCTGCCTCCTGTATAATGTTACGAGCCTCCATCCATAGTTCTTCAGGCACTCTGTCCACCAAATCTAAATCCTTAAACCTGTTCCTCACTTCCACTGTGTATTCATAAGGGATTTGATTCAGATTGTATCTTACTGGCCCAGTGGTTTTTCCTACTTTCTTCAGTTTAAGCTGGAATTTTGCTATAAGAAGCTGATGATCTGAGTTACAGTCAGCTCCAGGTCTTGTTTTTGCTGACTGTATAGAGCTTCTCCATCTTTGGCTGCAGAGAATATAATCAATCTGATTTCGATGCTGCCCATTTGGTGATATCCATGTGTAGAGTCGTCTCTTGTGTTGTTGGAAGAGAGTGTTTGTGATGACCAGCTTGTTCTCTTGACAGAACTCTATTAGCCTTTGCCCTGCTTCATTTTGAACTCCAAGGCCAAACTTGCCAGTTGTTCCTTTTATCTCTTGATTCCCTACTTTAGCATTCCAATCCCCTGTAATGAGAAGAACATCCTTCTTTGGTGTCATTTCTAGAAGGTGTTGTAGGTCTTCATAGAATTGGTCAATTTCACTTTCTTCAGCACCGGTAGTTGGTGCATAAACTTGGATTACTGTGATGTTAAAAGGTCTGCCTTGGATTCGTATCGAGATCATTCTGTCATTTTTGAGATTGCATCCCATTACAGCTTTTGCCACTCTTTTGTTGACTATGAGGGCCACTCCATTTCTACTACGGGATTCTTGCCCACAGTAGTAGATATGATAGTCACCCGAACTGAATTCGCCCATTCCCTTCCATTTTAGTTCACTGATGCCCAGGATGTCGATATTTATTCTTGTCATCTCATTTTTGACCACATCCAGCTTACCTCTATTCATGGTTCTTACATTCCAGGTTCCTATGCAATATTTTTCTTTACAGCATCGGACTTTCCTTTCGCTTCCAGGCATATCCGCAACTGAGCGTCCTTTCGGCTTTGGCCCAGCCGCTTCATCAGCTCTGAATCTACTTGTACTTGTCCTCCGCTCTTCCTCAGTAGCATGTTGGACGCCTTCCGACCTGAGGGGCTCATCTTCCAGCGTCATAACTTTTATATGCCTGTTGTCTTTGTCCATGGAGTTTTCTTGGCAGGGATACTGGAGTGGCTTGCCAGTTCCTTCTCCAGGTGGATCACGTTTAGTCAAAACTCTCCACTATGACCTGTCCATCTTGGGTGGCCCTGCATGGCATAGCTCATAGCTTCTCTGAGTTATTCAAGCCCCTTCGCCACGACAAGGCATTGATCCATGAAGGGGAAAACCACAGTATTCAGGCTAAATTGCCGTGTTGGCACTTTGCGATAAATCAGTGGGTTTTGGGTTGCAGTTTGGGCACTTGGTCTCTAAATGGTTCTCCATCACTGCTATATAGGAACCTTGTGTGTAAGTGCTGTCTTCACAACAGGCTAGATTACACCAAATATGAATGCTGTATACTTTTGCTTTTTCTGCAGAGGAAATTTTGTTTTAATCTCAAAGATGGGCAGATTAGAATCGAATCAGGAATGTTTTTTTACTATATCTAATTTAAACAGTCAGTTGCTTTGCCACAAGAGATTAATTTTTATAGCAACATCAGTTGAGGCTCAAGCAAGAAAAGATCAGCCCTTGAACTAGTTTCTATGCCCTGGAAGATTTACATCTGTTAAGCTGCAGGAGAGGGGCTTTTCACGCAAAACGCCATAGGTTCTATCCCAGCTGAAACTTTGCCAGGCAGTGTCAACAGTACTGACACTAGATGTACCAATGACACTATTTCCTGAAAAAAATACTGGACTGGGTGGTAAATTGGCTGCTGAAATAAACACCTGTTTTCAAATTCTATCCAACAGGAGAACTGACATGGGGGGAAACAAGTGAATAATAATTATATTTTTAAAAAATATTTATTTTGTATAGAAATTTCTATCCTACCCTTCTGGTGCATATGCACAACTCAGCACAGCATACAATAACTTAAAATCACATCAACACCACCCACTTCACCACCCCACTAAAAACACAACAAAAGCAAAGACCAAAAACATAACCAAACCTTTACACAAAGCTGCTGATACTTAGCAGGCAAAAGCCTGCTCAAATAAGAATGTATTTACCGGCAGGCGGGGGTGGGGGGGCTACATGTTTCAAGAAACAAGATATTCCACAACATTGGTGCAGCCGCTGAGAAGGCCCTATCTCATACTGCTCTCAACCATGCTCCCATCAACCATGCCTCCACCCCAGGTTGAACACAGAGATGGGGATCTCCTTCTGATCTTAGGGAGCGGGCAAAATACTACTATGGAAGGAAGTAACTCCTCCGATATTGTGGACCCAAACTATTTAAATCTTTAAAGGCAATCACTGAAATCTCAATTTGTGACCAGAAACAACTGACAACCAGTGCAGACATTGCAGGATAGGTGTAAGACAGACCTACTGCTACATTCTGAGTAGTTCAGCAAACCCATAAGGATGTACTCCCTTTGTCTAGTTCCCAGTGGAGGTTGTCAATAAAGTCAACCAAAGCTGCTTTGGTTCCAACTTCAGGCATGAAGCCAGACTGAAATGGATGAAGCTGATATTCTACTACGCCTTCGTGTACCTTGCCAAAAATGGTAAACTTGAGATTGGTTGGAAATTGTCCAACATGATGGGTTTTTTTAGAGGGGACCGTTTCAACAGGGGGTTGTAGGTAGTCAGGAACTCTTTTTACATAGGTCTGCGCTCCTGTGAAGGTTCCTGTCAGACTGAAGGCAGGTTCAAGCATTCAAGGTCTGTCAATGAAGAGAGGACCGTACATACCTCTTGTTCAGAACAAAAACAAAAACAAAATCCAACAAAATGCTATGTGAAGGAGTCCCAATATAATTTGGGATAGCCCCACAGTTTCTGTGGAGGGCAGAAAGTCCTGAGCCACTTCCAACAAGGTGGTTTTTGCATGGATGTCAAAGTCATTCAGTAACAACAGGCTGGGAAACTCCAACGACATGGGCAACTAACCTAGCTAGATCACATAAAGAGCCTGTTATACAACAGAATCTCCCTTCTGTGCCAGCCACCTACCTCAAGAAACACTCCATGATTCAAACAGGGCACTAGGTCAGGGTGGATGGAATTATGATAGACCACAGCAATCTGCTTCCCTGCCTGCCCATACATCCACAGCCTCAGCTGATGGCTCTACAGAGAAACCTGGTACAGAGAGCTAAAATATGTTTACCCATCCGCTTCTTCCAACCAGGGCTCTGCAATACATTCTAGGTCAGATCCTGGGAGGTCATATTTTACCACGTATTGATATGGCATTCGAAAACACCCCCTCCAGACTGGAAGGGTTGCCACCATACACACAAGGACTTTGGTTGACAGATAAATCGGAAGGAAAAAAGTATACCATCCTTCCCTCTCTGGGACTCTCTGTGAAAATGAAAATAGCAGTTTGCAGATTGTGCAACTCTTTTTTCTCTCTTGCTTAATTTAATTTAGAGTACAACACCCCCAAATTGGAGGAGGGGGGGAGAATCAAGCATTCAAGATCATTATTCTTTTCAGATGAAACTAGATAGCAATCATCTTGTCATGAGTTTTTCTAATGATCTGCCACTTACAGACCAGACTGACAGGAGCCAACTCTTCTTATGCAACAGAGTATTTTGTAGGGCGGGCAAGCAACCATGTACTCACCTTCAGAATGCATAGTATTCTTTAAGATGTATGCTTAAAATAAACCCAAAGCGGGTTCTCCATGCATCCAACTTAATGCTCAAAGGAACAAGGACTAATGGACACTGTGCTTTGTTAGGGGGGCTGGGAAATGTAGCTCTGTGAGGGAGAACTACATTTCCCAGGATTCTTTTGGGGTATGTGCATTAGATGTGCCTTAAGCATCTGGTATGAATCTGCCCACATACTCCATGAGGCAAGACCATATACAAGAGTATGCTGTCAGAAGATAGGCAACAGCTAGAAACCATTCTGCCTTGAGCATTTCCCATTTATTCCTGACTCCAGCCCTCAGTAAAAGAGCTGGTTCCAGCAAGTGTGGGACAAGATGAAAAGGATGGAAATGAGGTAAGCGACAACACATCTGGACACTAGGCTAACAGCTGCTGGAAGGAGGATTCACTCAGTTCCTTACCGTCACCTTTGTGCACGGTCAATGAACATGCACTGCTACTTCCTTAGTTCCCTTCCACATCTGCAGAGCCTATTGGTTCTTCACTAGACCCTACAAGTGAACATACAGTACGAAGTATTCCCCTGTCAAAGATGCCAGTCCTAGCCAGATTTGTTCTGTTAGTCTCCTTGGAGGTAGACTTCATATGAGACTGAAACTGGAGCTTACCATGTGACAGGTGGTGGAGAGATGAAGGAGCACGCCTGCTAATTGTGTATTTACTATTCCTACACAAAGATCTTCATGCACAACAGCTGTGGCACACGAAAGAACTCAGCATGAGTGTACCTGTGTACACATCCCATAAACAGAAGGCTGGCACGGAAGTATTTGGGGAAGAGAATCTGCTGAGCAAATTTAGGCAAGAGACAAGTTCTGGGGATTTCAGGTTAGTGTCATTTGGCGGTAGCTTTGGTAAGCCCTACTGTGATCTAATAGATTTTTTAATTGAATCCAGGGGCCAAGATCTGTACATCTTTAAACAAAAATGAATTCAGTGCTTTGACATACAACGCTTAAGAAGCATAATCTACAATTAAGAGTCAATGCGCCTAAACATTTTTAAAAGCAACAAGTTTTTTAGTATTTCATCTAATAAAACTTTGCAGATAGCTAGTCATCTGTGCTGAGCAGTTTCAGTGGCTGGGTTGGAACTTTAGAAACACAAAACCACACTGAGCTTCAGAATACAACATGAAGCATTTCCCCTCCTTTATCTTTTCACTGCACCAAGTGCTTCACTGTAACAGTATAACTACCACCAAGAGCAGATGAAGTGTAGTAGTTAAGAGCTACCCTTAGCCAAATAGTTTTGAGTTCAAATCTCTTCTCAGCTATGCTATACATTCACTGGATGTGCCAAAGCAAACCTCTCTTTCAGCTTCAGCTTCCTTTCTTCAGAGCTGCTGTAAAAATTACTGAAAAAATGTAGATGAAGCTCTAGGAACATAGTGAGTAACGGCCCCAAGCAGAGATTTAAACCTGTCTGGGTCTCCCACATTCAATTCCAGCACAGTATAAATTACATTATACAGAACCTCAAGGCACTCCATGATCAGCTTACATATTTGTTCTACTGGCGCGACTACACAGCATTTATATTGCAGTTTCTCCAACTAAGTTAACTAACTTACTGTTAATTTTGTTGTGATCCCCAGAGGTCAAATGAACCGGCTTGCTGCAAAAGCTGAAAAAATGACTGTATTTTTTGCATCCAATTCATGCATTCAAAAATGGAAAACACAGGAGTTTTGAAGTCATGTATTTGCCAAATTCAGCTTCCTAAGGGTGTCCATTTAGGAATACTGTAAAACATTTCCAGTCCTTTCAAAGAGTGAATAAATTTTAAAATGTAATATTATATTATTTAAATAAGATTCAGTTTCAGTTATATTAAAAGATAAAAAGTTGGCCAAAAAATGAAATCTGCATGTAAAATAAACATGTTAAGTATGCTGATTTAGTGGTAATTGGAGAACTTCAGCAAACCAAAGCAAAGTGCTGCGCTCACGGATTCCCACCCACCTCCTATTTTCTTCCTATTAGGCCAGCAGGAAGAGAGCAGCCAAAACTACTTTATTATCCTGAATCCCAACTTATCATTAAGTGCAAACCAAGAATTGTATGTAAATCAGCTTTATAACCTACAGTTTGAAGCAGGCTTTTTTTGAAAGTGACTAGTTTGTTTTACACCAAGATTCCTAGCTGCTGAGATCCAGAGAACGTGTAATATTTACAGTTCCTATGTGGGAAAGCACTCCCCCCCCCTAATAATTACTGTATCCGCCTAGCTTCTGGACACAAAATGCTGGACTATGGCCCTTTGCTCCAAATGAAATTACTTACAGACTTTGCATGTATACAAGAAAGCCAGTAAATTAATTTCATAATCCCCACCTCATCTCTAAGACAGATATAATTGAGTAGTGCAAAATACATGATCAGAGATCTTGGATTATGCTTCAAGGTGAGATAATTTAGCTGCAAACCAATTTGTGTTCATTGCTGCAGCAACTAAATCTTGTTCGTAGAATATAAGAATTACAAAACGGAAAATTCAATGTACACCAGTGATTTTTAAAGGGCTCTCATCTTAATGACTTGAATCAACATTGTGAGGGGGAAACAGTACAGAGAGCCCCCTCCCATCTTGAGGAGCAGCTCTTCCACCAGCAGCAGAGCCAGCGGGGAGGGGGAAGAGTCCAGTGGGGAAGGAGGAAGTAGGAGACAGGGCTCAGGCAGGATAGCAGAGCCTCTGCTGCACGTGAGAGAGGAAGAGAGAGCGGGGGAAAGGGGGGAGAAGGAAAACATGGAAATGAGACCCTTTTACCCCCCAGTTCCGGAATTACGCAGGAGGAAACGCGGAAGGAGATTTGGGGTGCCCAGACTCTTATGTTGGAAGAAAACGCGGGAAGCGCCACTCCAGGGTTCTGGGTCAGACTAAGAACATGTACCCTGTACAGCTCCAGCACTGTAAATAGCATGCACACAATAAAAGCATGAAAAGGCAACGGTCTGGAGAGTCGTTACTTTAGAGTAGTCGCAGCACATCCTCTGTGACAAACATCATTTAAAGTAATTCACTTTTGCCCTTATGTTTGGGAAGATGTTACAGAATGTGTGCAGCCAGTGCCTGCTGAAAGCTCAGAAGCCAGAAAGATAGGTGAGTGGTGAGAAGAAGAAGAAGAAGAAGAAGAAGAAGAAGAAGAAGAAGAAGAAGAAGAAGAAGAAGAAGAAGAAGAAGAGTTCGAATTTGATATCCCGCTTTATAACTACCCGAAGGAGTCTCAAAGCGGCTAACAATCTCCTTTCCCTTCCTCCCCCACAACAAACACTCTGTGAGGTGAGTGGGGCTGAGAGTCTTCAGAGAAGTGTGACTAGCCCAAGGTCACCCAGCAGCTGCATGTGGAGGAGCGGGGAAGCGAACCCGGTTCCCCACATTACGAGTCTACCGCTCTTAACCACTACACCACACTGACTCTCTAAGATTTCTGCTATAAGACTTGCCATTTAAGAATATAAGAAGTGTCTACTGGAGCAGGCCAACATGCTGTTCTCACAGCAGCCACAATATGTGGGAAACCTGCAAGCAGGGCCTGTTTCAGACATTTACTCTACCTCGGATGCACCATCTTTCTAATCCACTTATTAGGTGGTCTGGAAAGAATGGCAGAGAAAATTAGTTCCTATCTCTTCCCCTCTAACACCTATTGCATATAATGCTAGCTTTAAAAAATAAAATAAAATACAGATTTCTGGAAATTGGTAGAAGCCTTGGAGAAAAAAGGGCAATATAGACTGAAGGTCTTTTGGATCAATGACACAAAGTGTTTATGTTACTGAAGTACAATTAAGGCTAGACTTGGGGGAAATTACCTGGGGGTGGTTGCAAGCACATTAGCGCTTTTATTTTCTAAAAAATCCAAATTACAATCTGCCAGCCCATTAACAAGGTCTGAACATCTGATCTTGAACTCTATTCTAGATGTTATGAGTCTACTCTCAAATATATACAACAAACTAATAGAAATTTCAACAGGAACCATTGAAAACATTATGGGAGACGGATTTAGGTTGCTAAGACCCAATGGCAAGTTATATGTAATATGTAATACGGTAGTTTCGTTGTCCAGTTCCAGTTGTCACACAGAACATGCATATATTCTCTTTCAACAGAGCAGCTTCAAGTTTGGAATTCTAGCTAAACAAAGTTTCTTTCACTTGGTGATTTGTCTTTTAAAATAAGACATACATTTATAATTTACATCAGGTGTGGAATGATATTTTGACCTGTGCTTATTACATCTCCTGCCAACCTAGCAGTTCAAAAGCATGTCAAAGTGCAAGTAGATAAATAGGTACCGCTCCAAGCGGGAAGGTAAACGGCGTTTCCGTGTGCTGCTCTGGTTCGCCAGAAGCGGCTTTGTCATGCTGGCCACATGATCTGGAAGCTGCACGCTGGCTCCCTCGGCCTATAACGCAAGATGAGTGCCACAACCCCAGAGTCGGTCACGACTGGACCTAATGGTCAGGGGTCCCTTTACCTTTACTCATCTTAGTACAGTGGGACCTCGACTTACGAACTACTCGACATCCGACATTTTAGACTTACGAGCGGAAAAAGTGGCTGCGCGCTTACGATTTTCTCGGCACCCGAACGGAAAACCCGTTCGCAGCTAGATGCGGTTTCCTCGATTTACGAATTTTTCCGTTTCCAATGCATTTCCAATGGGAAACCGCTTTTCCTATGGGAAACTCGACTTGCGAAGTTTTCGACCTATGCGTGTGCATTCGGAACGGATTAAATTCGTAAGTCGAGGTCCCACTGTACACAACTTTTTATTTTATTTTATTTTTTTAAGTGAGTGTGCTCCATTTTATACCCATCACAAAACTCAGCTTTTATTGGCACAGATTTTTTCTTATTTGCACAGCTCTGAAAATAAACCACCTCTAGCCTAGCCTAGTTCTTTCATGTTTTGGAGTTCTCAGTTCCTCTCTCCTCCCACAGAAACCATGCACAGAATTTCTAGAACAAGTTCAGTTTTATGTCCTACCAAAAGAATTATTTTAAAAGCACCACTCAAGAAAGCACCAGAGTGGCAGTTTTTATAACAGGAATTTATAAACAGAAGTTCTTCCATGGCTATGATTCTAAGAGCCAACAATTCAGATTTTGTTCCCCCAAAAAAGCAAAAAAAAAAAAAAACAACCATTATAAAAGAACCTTTCCTGAATTAGAACATTAGAACATTCAGACTCCAATCCAGTGCACACTATCAAAGCAATCTTATTTTTCTCTCACACGCATGTGCAAGCAAAGTTTTAAGAATGGCAGACACATGAGGACAGAGAGCACTGTAGTCAAACTACCTCTACAGGCTATTCATCAGGAAATAAGGATTTGTTTTAAGTTTTTCATGTGTGCTAAAACTCAGTCTAAGTTTTTTTTAAAGATGGATACAAATGCTATATTATTTTTCTAGTTAAATAAATTGTTATTAAGGAAATTGTTATTTTTCTCCTTCCAATAAAGTACAGCAGAAAATTTGTCCAAATATAAAAAGTTAACTTATTAAACCTCACAATTCCATAATTATCTCTCTATGTATTTCTAATAGTATAACCAAATCAGTAATTTTTTATATAACTGTAAAAACTACCCTGAAAAATTATTATTCCAAAAATGAAACCTTCATCTGGTTGTAAATATTAAGATTATACCAGCAAGAAGTAGTCTTGTAAAAAAAAAGTCTGTTAAAAAATGATTTACTCAAGTCTTACTGACTAGTGATTTAAATCATGATTTAAATCAAATCCACCTTGGCTGGAGGTTTATGATGAAATACATTTTTCAATGCCTACGTTCAAAGTAGTCTACATGGTACCCCCCTGACATTGTTTAATTATAACAGCTATCATCCCTGATCTTTAGTCATGCTAGCTGGGCTTATGAGATTTTTATTTCACAACATCTGGAAGGCATCCCATTGGCTACCCCTGCCCTGGTTATTCAAAACACAAGTATAAGCCTTTGTTAGTACTGTAGACTTAAGACCACAAATAAACCAAGTTAAGTACCCTACAGAAAACAAAACAGATAATACCTGTGATTTTGCTAGAAATATCACATTCCCTAAAGATCTCAAAATGCACAGGGCAAACTGCAAAGCAAGCATTTGCAGCAGTGCGTAATTAAATGGTGGCTACCGTGCTGGAGATTAAAGGGTGATGGGATAGTTCAGTTATGGGATTATACAGTTAATGGAATTGCTTCACGGACCCAATTAATGAGTCAAACTTTAGTGAAGTACTGGTGTCTCTTCTCATTTAGAGAGGCTTATGATGCTTAAAAAAAAAAAGTTTATTTAAAAACCCAGCAGCTCAACCCATCATTCATATTTTCAAATACTGAAACATGAGAAAGTTTTTTTCTCAAACCATAACACAAGTTATCTATAGTCATATCTCTAACAGTATATAGGAAAATGTCCATGCAGTGTTTGTGTGAATATCATTTTCTATTGTGAGACAGAATAATAATCATTCATTTAAAAGAAGAAAATTCCATTTCTAGTTCTGGAATCCACTAAGTATATGGTAATCAATATGAAATCACATACTTGCTAAGAGTTGTTTATTAAATTTATTAGCTGATTTTCTGAACAATCAACTGTGCATAAATCAACATACAAAAACAGAAGTCCTTTATTTCTATTGTCTTAGTACTTATTTATTCTGCCTTTGAGGCAGATAAATCCAGGGCAGCTAAACCAGTCATAACACAACACTTAGCCAAGTCACTGATCAAGTAATGGCAGCACTCCTGCAATAACAGAAACAAGTAAAGTGGAACCTTGGTTTATGAACACAATTGGTTCCGGAAGTCTGTTCATAAACTGAAGCGTTCATGAACTGAAGCGAACTTTCCCATTGAAAGTAATGGAAAGTGGATTAATCCGTTCCAGACGGGTCCACGGAGTACTCAACCTGAAGCGTACTTAACCCGAAGCATGGGTGTAATTGGTTCTGAAAGTCTGTTCATAAACTGAAGCATTCATAAACTGAAGCGAACTTTCCCACTGAAAGTAATGGAAAGTGAATTAATCCGTTCCCGATGGGTCCACAGCGTTCGTAAACCAAAAATTCATAAACCGAGGTGTTCATAAACCGAGGTTCACTGTAGCTGTTTTATGAAATCTGGAGCAAAAACAAACATGCTGGTTCATAACTGTCTTGTTTTTAATAACTTGCCTAGGAGTCATAGGTGACCAGGAATGCAGACTACTAGCCTCTCTTAAAGGCTAGTAAAAAATGTGCAGGCTAGTAACTGGTCCCATCACCTCCTGGCAAATAGAAGAGGATGAAATGGAGGCAGTGAGAGATTTTACTTTCTTGGGTTCCATGATCACTGCAGATAGTGACAGCAGTCACAAAATTAAAAGACGCCTGCTTCTTGGGAGAAAAGCAATGACAAACCTAGACAGCATCTTAAAAAGCAGAGACATCACCTTGCCAACAAAGGTCCGTATAGTTAAAGCTATGGTTTTCCCAGTAGTGATGTATGGAAGTGAGAGCTGGACCATAAAGAAAGCTGATCGCCGAAGAATTGATGCTTTTGAATTATGGTGCTGGAGGAGACTATTGAGAGTCCCATGGATTGCAAGAAGATCAAACCTATCCATTCTTAAGGAAATCAGCCCTGAGAGCTCACTGGAAGGACAGATCGTGAAGCTGAGGCTCCAATACTTTGGCCACCTCATGAGAAGAGTAGACTCCCTGGAAAAGACCCTAATGTTGGGAAAGATTGAGGGCACAAGGAAAAGGGGATGACAGAGGATGAGATAGTTGGACAGTGTTCTCAAAGCTACGAACATGAGTCTGACTAAACTGCGGGAGGCAGTGGAAGACAGGAGTGCCTGGCGAGCTCTGGTCCATGGGGTCACGAAGAGTTGGACACAACAAAACGACTAAACAACGACAACAACAAGTAACTTGTGTGCTTATTTCCAAGACTGGGTTCATACAAAACTCAAATCAATTTTCAAATTGCAGTACTGTAACTAGATGAATGATGAACCATAAGCTTCTAAATCTCTCATCAAATCTCTGTGCTCAAGGCAGAATTTTTCTAAAAGTCCTGGCTGTCCTTAAATCTGATACCATGAGTCAACAGTAACACTCCTGATCTGAATTTCTGCTACTATATTGGGGCCTGCTAGCCTCAGCATATGCTTTATAAAGCACCAAGAACTAAGGATTGCAGTGAATTTGGTTGCTGTTAGCATGCTGCTAACAGACCAGAGTGAGAACAAGGCACTCATTCAATAAGGGGCACCGAAAGAGCCTAAAGAATTCAGAAGAAGCCACTGATATTAATTGCTGTACAGTAAGTTTGTTCAAGAAGCCTTGGTATAACAATACCAGGCTGCCACATACACCCCAGATCAAGTAAATCAATACAAATACCGTACTTAACCGACGTTCTGCCACCCACTAACATTAAGCCTGCCCCCGCAACATAAATCCTGGCTACACCCATGAATAATAACTAACTGGGAACAACAAATACAATACATTAATAAACAGGGAACATAAAGGAAGAGAGGAAAGCTGTTATAGGAGAAAGAACTGAATGTAAGAGGATAAGGGAGGTGGGATGAAAACAACTGGGGATAATAAGGTACCGTAATTTTCGCTCCATAAGAAGCACCTGACCATAGGACGCACCTAGTTTTTAGAGGAGGAAAACAAGGAAAAAAATATTTTGCTTTCTTGAATTGTCCTAGGCATAGCAGCCAACTCCTAGAGGCCTAGGTGCCTTTGCCCCCCCCAATTAAATATTTGAGGAAGCTTCTTTTGCAAAGGGGGAAAGCTCCATTTTTTTAGTATCAGCTCACAGTTGTGCAGCTTTTTTTTGCAAAGGGGAAAAGCTCCATTTTTTAGGATCAGCTCAAAGTTGTTGAGTTTCCTTGCAAAGGGGAAAATCCTGTTTTTATGGGGTTCAAATCACAGTTCTGCAGCTTCTCTAGGAAAGGGACCAATTTCTACAGTTTCCAGACAGATAATCTAATCAGCCAGTCACATGTCTCCCTCTGCAGACAACAACTGAGGCCTAGGCAAGGGGCCAGGCGGGCAGGAAGGGAACTAGTGTCAGGAGTATGGGCAGGAGTCAGGCTCTGGGGCCTGTAGTGCCTTGCAGGACTGGGGCCTGCCTCAGCTTGTGCTGGGGAAGCAAGGCGTGGCCACACAGGTGAAGACCTCAGCTTGTGCTGGAGAGGCAAGGAGTAGTCACCCAGGTGAGGCCACTTGAGATCTCACTGCACCTGGTGGCAGGAGCTGGGAAGGATAAAAGCCCAGCATTTCCCTTCAGCTCTTTGCCACAGCAACGCTATCCCTGCCTGGTTGCATCTGGCCTCCTGCTCCTTGGACCCTCGCCTTGTCCTTGCTCCTGGGACCCTTGCTTTGCCTTCGCCTTCGCCTTGCTCCTCGACCCTTGGACCTTTGCCTTGCTTCTTGTTCCTTGGACCTTCGCCTTGCTTCTTGTTCCTTGGACCTTCGCCTTGCTTCTTGTTCCTTGGACCTTCGCCTTGCTTCTTGTTCCTTGAGACTTCGCCTTGCTTCTTGCCCCGTGGACCTTCGTCTCTGCCTTGCTCCTTGACCCTGCAACTGCCTGCTGCTGGACCCTCAGCCCTGCACCTGTTGCTGCTTCCTCACCACCATCTTGCCTCTGGTCCTGACGCCCGCCGACCGGACCGTGACAACTAGCTCCCTTATCTCCCTCCCCGATCTCTTCCAATCAGCTGCTGAGCGGGTTCCTTTCAACACTCTTTTCCTTGTTAGCCTTTAGTTCTTTCTATATATTTTTTTAAAAAAGCACGATCTGCCTTTAGCCCCTGGGCAATTCGGCTCCAGGGACCACACATTCGCTCCATAAGACACACAGACATTTCCTCTTACTTTTTAGGAGGAAAAAAGTACGTCTTATGGAGCGAAAAATACGGTATAAGGAGAATGGGAGAAATTACAGGGCTGAGTAAAATACGTTCAGAGGCATGTCAGGATGTGAAGGGAAAATATAAAAGAAAACACCTTCTCTGCTTAGAGCCTTTGGATCAGCAAATTTGGGAGGCTGAGCCACATGTCTGTACAGTGGTACCTCTGGTTACAAACGCTTCTGGTTACGAACGCTTTGGGTTGTGAGCTCCACTAACCCGGAAGTAGCTGTTCCTGGTTGCGAACTTTGCCCCAGGATGCGAACAGAAATTGCACACGCAGCAGGAGGCCCCATTTGTGAAGTTTGTGGGAAATTATGGAACTCCTTCCACAATGAAAATTTTGAGGCAAAGAATTTAAATATCAGTAGACAGGGATGTCAGCAATTTCCAGCTGATTATGCTAAATTCTGACTCCATCTGTTTCCATTCTGTGATTGGCTCTACCCCTGCACCACCACTTTGTGATTGGTGGTCCTCAGTAATTGTCAACCATCTCAAGTTGGCCCTAGTGGTAAGAAAGTTTGAGAATCCCTGCTCTAGGGCATCAGAAAGTTTTCTGATGCAAGTTATCCTATGCAAATTTCCAGATGATTTTCCAATTCAAATATTTCTGGAAAACCCACATCACTGGTACTGGGTTAAATAAGCTAGGAGAGCAATGAGGCAAGGATCTTGCTACTGAAGCAAACAGTTGCTCATAGGAGCTGATTTGGAGGGGAAGGTTTTATAAGACCTGTTATTGGCCCATTGGCTTGTGGGATTAGTGTGGGGTTAGTTAACAGTCAAGAGCCCTTGGATCAAAAAGTTTAATCTGGTTAACAGATGAGAGTGGTGGTGTGTGCAGGCGCTAAGACACTAAGTTGTCCCTGTTCAAGGTCTTCCCTAGAAGGGTACCTTTAGAGCAGAAACTCCTTCGACAACTCCAAGCTTAGCAGCAGATTATAATATTGTTCTTCAGTGCATGCTTCCAAGCACAGGGTGGCACAGAAGGTCCCAAACATTCTGCCTTTGGCTTGGAAGGGATATATTAACTTTGACATCATACTGATCACAGACAAGTGCCTCCACAGTGCAAAGACAATATCTCACCATTCTGGGACAAAGTCCTGGCATGTATAAATTTTGGCTGATTACAAAGACCAGCCAACATTTAGGAACTCTTGAATCCAGGTCTTCAACAAAAGCAAGCCATAATCTCTAACCCAGGGTGGGGGAACATTTTCAGCCCAAAGGCCACATTCCTTAATCAGTAACTTTTTTAGAGCTGCATGGAAAATATTTTTAAAGTGTTAGCCTGAAAAGAAACAGTCTGAGAACTTTGAATCAAAGACAATAGAATATATATGAGAAGCCAGAGGACCAAGTCACAAATGTACACATCTCTAACTTTTGAAAGTTGGCAGCCTATCACAGTAAATAAGAGGCATGTTTGAGTAGGATCTGAATAATGAATGTGCTCTGAACACAACTGGAGTGTTTACAGTAGTAAACTAATTTGCACTGCTCCAACTGTTCTAACAAAATCAATAGCAGAAAGTGTCAAACAAATAAAAGCTTTATGTGCAATTACAGCAATATAAATATTGATGCACAAAATATAACACATCCATCCACTAGATGATCAAACCTTCTTTTGGACATCCTCCATGAGACGCACCATAAGAACTTCCAAACACAAATGCATCAAACCTCTTCATTGCTTCCTGTTTTGTTTATTTTCCAACCATGCAAGGGACAACCTGCTACTCTTATTCTATAACTAAAGAAGTACCTAGCTATACAAAGCTCTACAAGGAGACGAAGTAAGGCCTGCATGTGCCTGCCAGAATCAAATTGCAAAGCCTAGTTTATATAAATAAAAAGGCAGTATAAGTGCAGTACTGTATATGATATGATATTATTTTTATATTTCCTTTCAGTGCAGAAGAATCACCAATAAAATAAACACCACAATAACACCAGGATTGTTCTGACAGTATTTAAGCCAGTAGTGCCTGAAGAGCACACATGTTAAGCAGTGAGGGTGATAAATTTAAGAACTGGGAAGAAGTTCAGAAATGAATTACCCCAGATCAGAAAACTATCCTTCATGGGCAGGGCCCAAATCCTGCCCAATTTCAAAAATGGCTCATAACAGGCTCACCCCAGTATCAACGAGTCCTTCCTGCCACCTGTCTCTCCCCTTTTTTCAAAAAGTGTCATTGCAAAAAAAGTAGGGGCCAATGGCAGGGAATACTGATATGTTGTAGAAATACTATCTTTGCCAGTAGAGGTAATGTTTGAGATCCAGGTGCCCATTAAGAGAATCCATTACAGTGGTACCTCGGTTTATGAACACAATTGGTTCCGGAAGTCTGTTCATAAACTGAAGCGTTCATAAACTGAAGCGAACTTTCCCATTGAAATTAATGGAAAGTGGATTAATCCGTTCCAGACGGTCCGCAGAGTAACTGTTCATAAACTGAAGCGAACTTTCCCATTGAAAGTAATGGAAAGTGGATTAATCCGTTCTGGACGGGTCCGCGGACTACTCAACCTGAAGCGTTCATAAACTGAAACATGGGTGTAATTGGTTCCGGAAGTCTGTTCATAAACTGAAGCGTTCATAAACTGAAGCGAACTTTCCCATTAAAAGTAATGGAAAGTGAATTAATCCGTTCCAGATGGGTCTGCGGAGTTCATAAACCGAAAATTCATAAACCGAGGTGTTCATAAACCGAGGTTCCACTGTACTACCAGGCAATGTGAGAGGCTGCATCCCTAATGCCTCCAACTCCAGCAACAAAGAGGATATCAAGAACTCTATTTCCCAGGCTCCCCAGCAACAATGGAAATCCCCTCTAGCATCCAGGCCTTTAAAAATATAGTATCTCTGGCACTGCTGGAATCCTCTAACCTACCCTTCCTGACACCATTAGTAATGGTAGGTTTTGGGGGAAAGGGCTGGAGAAACCAGGGCTGAGGGGGTACAGTGGAACCTCGGTTGTTGAACGTAATCCGTTCCGGAAGACGGTTTGACTTCCAAAACGTTCGACAACTGAGGCACAATTGCCGGTTGGAAAATTCCTTTGAAAAAATGGAGAAACACGTCTCGGAAGCCGTTCGACTTCAGAGGTGTGTTCGGAAACGGAAGCATTCACTTCCGGGCTGTCGGCGTTCGAGTTTCGAAATGTTCGGCTTCCGAAGCATTCAACAACCAAGGTTCCACTGTTTCTCTGAGCCTTGTCATTCTGAACTGTCTCAAATAATTCTTGGAAAGGACTCCAGTTTTTGCAAGAAACCAGAGAAACAGGGAACCAATTGCAATGTGGCATGGTTGTGGAGCAGCCCACCTTTCACTGTTTTAACTACTTGTGAAGCAAATAGTTTTCCCCACTTTTCTTTATGTGTCACTAATGGTAACATTATTCCTGCATTCCTAATATCATGGGGGTTGGAGGGGACAGGGGACGGGGCTAAGTCAGGACACGGTGGGACCATTCACAGGGATGAGCCGGGGGTGGGGGGAAGAGGGGACGTGATACGTCATGGGTCAGGTCAGGGTGGGCGGAATCACAGGGATAAGCTGGGGGGAGGGGACGGGATACATCATGGATCGGCACAGGGTGGGGGCAGTCACAGGGATTAGCCACAGCAACGTGTGGCAGGGCCAGCTAGTGACTTCTAAAAACATATGCCTGAAATTAGCAGAGGGAAAATGCTGCCCTTGAAGTCATAAATCTGCCCCCTCAGTGAGGTTCTTAATCACTTGGCAAGGCAGGTGCCCTGCTGTCTTGGACATGAAGTTCAGCACAAGACTCTGCTTGCAAATACAACCTAAAACAGGCCTGGCAGTGTGCATACAAAGCTGCAATAGGGTAGAGCACACATCTGCATTACACCACTGCTAGGCGAAATGGAAGGTGAACTATTTATTATTACGACACATTTAATTATTCACGTCTTTTTAAGTGGTGCTGTGGGAATCAATGCCAACATTCACTTGGAGTTCTGCAGGTACATTGCTGGTGCCTTCCTGCAACTTGCTCTTTAGTAATACAAAAGGTCCAGGGATGAATTCCAGTCTACACTCATTTCCACAGTTCCACAGTGAGATTAGTACAAATCCAAAGGGAAAGAGAATTTGAATGCCCAGTCCAGCTTAAAACAAAATTTTGCTACCGGTAATACTTAAGTCCTTCATCCAATGCAAAGCCCTGCATAGTCATCACTCTCTCCAAGAATCTACAAAATGCTGGTACTCATGTCAAATCTCACCCTTCCAGTTCTCCAGGTCTGGGTCTCTCTCTCTCTCACACACAAGTTAATCAACATTCTCTGCCCACTGAACATGCTGAGCACTCCAAGGACTGCTTAAAAAAAAATTAAAAAGTGATGGGGAGGAAAATATGCCAAAAGTGTTTTTGTACTTTTGCAAATCTCAAGATGCTCCAAGCCTAATGATACCTCCTAGTGTGGCTACTGTTGTTCTGGCTACATAAGCAAGTAAAGCAACAGCACTTACCAACTGGGTAAGAATATAGGGAGATAATGATAACAGTAAGACATGCGAGTAATGAAGACTTCCATAAGACACCAATGGTCAATATCTAGAACAGAACAGTTCTCACAAAATCCTTTCTGAATGAGTTTTTACTAATGTTATGCTAATGACATTTAAACTGCAACAAATTGAGGAAGTATTTATGTACAATAGGCCCCCAGCTGGCTCTAATCTCACCATTTATCAAAAACAAGTAATCAGGAGGAGATTTCCAAGCTAACTAGATGCAACTACTCATCTCACAGTATTTAACACAACCCTCGTTGAACACAAAAATGCGGATACAGATTGGTAGTAGCATTCACAATACATGCTGGAAATAATTTGTATTGCTGGAAATAATTCATAAAACTACATCCTCAATACTGGACTAATTTTTAAGTGTTTTCATTCCAATTTATTAATGAAGTAAAAGTGTTGTACAGGCTGACTCTCCAGAATTAATGAAAAGCCCAACACTTGACAATTCAATGCAACTTAATCCCCAGTAAATTAGTCCCACGACTTTTGTGTCTCCATTATACTGTAGTACAGGAGCTCCTCTGTACCAAACATTAAGGTATGCCAGTATACATGCACTGAGCTGTCGTAACTTTTTTTCCTGAATAGTGCATTATGAAGGTTATGTGCCTTTATACAAGGAGATAAAACTTTTCACAAAAAATAGCTAAATTTCATCCAATCTGTGGCTTGATATTTTACACCACAGTCATATTCATATTGTAAACTGCTTCAAGGGTTTTTTCTACAATCAAGTTGTATATAAATTTTACGAATTTTTTTTTAAAAAATTAATGTCTACTCAGAAGTAGGTTTCATTGGGTTTAAAATACATGGGTAAAAGAATGCAGTGATTGTGTGATTTCTGCCAAGTCATCAAGAAGTGGGGGGGGGGAGATATACAAACTGGCAATTTGCATGGGACATTAAGCCACAATTAAAATAAGCTACAGTTTTCATGTGAATGAGCAACATGCTGGTGCACACTGCTGAAACTTTTCCCCTGAACTTCCCACACTCCCAGGGAAAGAGCAATAGTCTGACTTGTCGTGTTTATTTCTCCCAGACAAACTCGCAAGAAATAAGTCAAGATGAACCGTTGTCTTCTGCTCATGGTTTGTTTGGAAAGAACAGGCAGCACAGCTGCAACACAAGCAGAAGCAGATAAGGAGCAAAGCAGCTGTTTCACATTAAACCATGGTTTATTTTAACTATGGCTTAAGGTAATATGCAAACTGAGTTTTCATGCAGCATTCTATGGTCTTTTTAACCTGTATTTCTTTAGTGTGAGACGTGTGTTTTACACTGAGCTCAGGTTCTGGGCAACAGGTTATTATGAACACTGTGAATTATACCTTTATAACTTGAAAAGGTTTGTACTGGTGTTGGAATAACTTACATGTATCAGCAAGTTTTAGTCACCCAGTCGTATAAATCATATCCTAGCTTATTACTACAGCTCTGGTAGCAAAGCAATGCATTATGTTGTACCGGTAGCATCATCAAGGGAACAGAATCTATTCAATTCATGTCACAGACTACACTGGTGCCCTTTGGCAAGGAATTCTGCACATCAGTTAACACAATGACAAATAGAAAAAACAAGGACCTCATTTCCAAGGGTCAGTTGGGTATGTCTGTTGAAGAGACTACTATAAATGCTCCATTGCAGGGGTATGGAACCTGTGGTCTTTCAGATTCCCATCATCCCTGGCCACTGGACATGCTGGATGGGGCTGATGGGAGCTGGGGTATGTCATCTGGAGGACCACAGGTCCCCTCTCCCCTGCTGTACTAGGATACCACAATGCCAGTATTTGACTGCTGGGGGAAGAGCTCACACTTATATAAGAATTGCAATGAGCCTCATTACGGGCTCAGGGCGGCTAACACTAGATATAAAACAATTGATTTAGATAGAACTTAAAAACAAGATTAAACACAACATTAAAATTAAAATGCAGCCTCATACGGAAAGGAAAAAGGGAAAGGGAAAGTGGGGGAGGGAATCAAGTTGGGTCCAGGCCAAAGGCCAGGTGGAGCAACTCTGTACTGTACCCTTCATATAGAGACACAAAGGTACCATTCCCCCACCCCAATGCTTTTAATGAAACATGGAATGTGACATCAGTTGAAAGGTATGTGTAAATACTATTAGTAATCATTCAACTTTCTATGATATTCCATGTAATTTGCTTTCTCCAATTAGGGCTCATTTTATATAGTAATAAAAATAAAAGACCCCTGGATAGTTAAGTCCAGTCAAAGGTGACTATGGGGTGTGGCGCTCATCTCGCTCCAGGCCAAGGGAGCCAGCATGACAGAATATGTAGTAATATATAGTAATATCTTCAGCCATTAAGAATGATTGTAAGCAATGGGATAGATTAAATCTAAGTTGTTATTTTAATCAATGTGAATTTCTGAGCACTTAAAAAAAAAGCATCAGCAGCAAAACTGTTACACACCTTTTATCATCAACAGACCCATGCAGGTGCACCAACCAATTCCAATGCATGTCTTGCATCACAGAATGCATACAAAAACAAGCCCTGTTTGTGTTTAATATTATAGTCCTTAACTGCAAGAATAGGCATGAAACACCCACATACGAAAGCACAGCCAAGAGCTGCTATTATGCACGACCACCTGTAAAATATTGTTGAACCAGTGCGCACTGCATCACAAAATCTGCTCTTTCTCCAATAAAACACCAGAGAGGTGCAGATAAGCGAAAAAGTCAATCTTTCCAATAGTCAAGGCAACCTAGAATGAAAATTATAATTGTAACTGCCAGGAATCCCTTTAAAGAAAGGTCTAAATCCCTTAGGATGCACACTTACATCAACACAACCCACTTCACAAGTACCGTGTTTCTCATATTATAAGACATGTCTTATATTTATTTTTTCCTCAAAAAAACACACTATAGCTTATTTTCAAGGGATGTCTTATTTTTTTCCTCCTCCTCCTGCCGTGGCCGGCATTGCTGCTGCGCCTATTACTATGTCTTATTTTCGGGGTATGGCTTATATTCCTTGAATGCTTAAAAATCCTGCTATGGCTTATTTTATGGGTATGTCTTAAAATATGAGAAACAGGGTACTAAATACTTCCCAGTAGTAACAGCAGAAGTGAGAGCACAGCTGCATCGATGACTTACTCTTTAAAAGAAAACAAAATTACAGTTCTGCATCACTAAAAAGAAGATCTATTGATAGCGGCTTGCTGCTCAGGCAGCTATTGCCCAGACAGCTCATTATTTGGTAAATCAGTCGTCATCATCTTGCTACTCCAGGTACACTTGGAAAACATCACACACTACTGGCAAATATGCAAACCTTCCACCTACCCTTGGACCAAGCAAGTCCCATGCATTCAGAACCACGAGGCTTACAGCAGCCTTCCCCAACCTAGTGCCCTCCAGATGTTGAACCACAATTCCTGTCATTCCTTGCCATGTTCGTTGGGGCTAACAGCAGTTGTAGTGCAAATCATCCAGAGGGCCCTAGGTTGAAGAAGTTGCCTTGGAGACTCAAAAAAAGACAGATCACAGCCATCTGTCTCCCACCAAGCATGGGTGCTTAAAACAGTACTGATGCTCCTGGTTCAAACTAGCTTTGGAGTAAAAAACCTGGACCTACGTTCTTTAAATATTGGCATCATTCCCATGTGCACCCTCTCAGCAACGCCACCTTAACAATGCCATCAATTCACAATAACCGAATAATAATTAATTTTATATTCCTTTTATCATTTTTAACAGATTATGAAACACTTAGACTTAAAGCATTCTACCCCCCCCAACAACTGCATATGTAAAAAGAACAATTCATAAAATTGCAGATTTTGAAAACCACTGACCACACAATTGCTCTATTAAAGTAACTATTATCACTTTTGCATTACAGAAGACAAAGGGAAAGGCCATGGATTAGCAACTGGGTAGTGAGGATCTGGGACACAGTGTGTCTGGGCAGGCATATATAAAGGATACAGCTGGCAGAAAATGGATAAGCAGAAAGAACCAACCAGAAAATCCTTAGCTGAAAAAGCATTAAGCTTTTACTTCCAAACCCGTTTCTCTGCACTTTTCAAGAATTCTGCTAGCACAAATATAGCATGTCCCTTTCAAGTTTTAGAAGGCATGAAGGGGTCCTCATAGGGAGTGAGGCCCCACCAATACAGTCATACCTCATGTTACGGATGCTTCAGGTTACGTGTTTTTGGGTTGCAGACTGCAGGAAACCCAAAGTAGCGGAATGGGTTACTTCCTGGTTTCGCTGCTTGGGCCTGTGCGGAAGCGGAAGCGCTAAATCGCACTTGCGCAGAAGCGCCAAATTGAGCTGGCGCTCCACTTTAGGGTGCGAACGCTGCGGGTTGCGGACGTGCCTCCGTCATGGATTACATCCGCAACTCGAAGTTCCACTGTAACTGACTGTAAGGTCAAATGGCCTTTCCTGACCCTATCCTGATGTCTACATGTTATGTGTGGACCTCTGCAGGTGGAAAGTCTATACAGCTATGGGCTTCTCCAAGAACCAGAACCCTGATCATGGAATACTGCAGCTCCGAGGGGAGCCTATGCAGATAAACTGTTTCCTTGTAGATGCCCATGCCCCATACATGGACAGTGGGAAGCCAAGCAACTTCAGGGACGAGTCATCCAAGTGGCTCCATTCCCCAGTAACACATGAGGACTCATTCATGTTTATAAGGCACAAAGACGGATTGCAATAAAATACAACTGCAAGAAGTAGTGATAATCAAAATTACATTTTGCAGAATTGCAACATTAAGTACTGTAGTTAAAATTAGCCATGGCAATTCTGGATCAATTTATATTCAAAAATAGCTCATCTGCACTTAAACCTCAGAGAAGTTAAAAAAGGACAAAAGCAGATCTATATAAAGACTAAATTGCTTATGGTGATGGCACAACACAGTTTATATTGCCTAACCTAAGGAAGAGATATGGTCAGCTTTTGACTTAGCTAACTACCAATTAACTGAATGAAATTAAGATTTTTAGCAGCATTAGGGTAAAAAAAGATTTGAACCCAAAGATTGTAGGACTCATGTGCCCTGAACACACTCTCAGAATAAATATTCTAATGCTATCTTAAAAAATAAAATCGTAAGTATTTGTTTCCAGGCCCTGTTTAAAATTCTGGTTATAACATCTAAAGACATATATGGTTTGGGACACTTGAAGGACCTAGAGGCACACAAGGGCACTCTCTCCTCCTGTGGTTTCCAGCAACTGGTAGGCCTATCCTATCCAGTAGCATTACTGCGTCTAACAGTGGAGGCAGAACATAGCCACCATGGCTCATAGCCATTGACAGCATTCTCCATTTATTCATCTAATCCACTTTTGAAGCTATCAAAATTGGTGACCATCACTGCCTCCTGTGGGAGTAAGTTCCACAGTTTGCTGTTTATATGCTGTTTATAAACTATGTGATGTTATAAATAAATGTGGTGATATGAATAAACAAGAGTTTAAAGCAGGCTTCCTCAATCCTCCAGATGTTTTGAGACTACAATTCCCATATCCCTGACCACTGGTCCTGCTAGCTAGGGATCATGAGTGTTGTAGGCCAAAAACATCTGAAGGGCCAAGGTTGAGGAAGCCTGGTTTAAAGCATGGGTAGGCAAACTAAAGCTTGGGGGCCAGATCCAGCCCAATCGCCTTCTAAATCCAGCCCGCAGACAGTCCAGGAATCAGCATGTTTTTACATGATTAGAATGTGCCCTTTTATTTAAAATGCATCTCTGGGTTATTTGTCGGGCCTGCCCAGTGTTTTTACATGAGTAGAATGTGTCCTTTTATTTAAAATGCATCTCTGGGTTATTTGTGGGGCATAGGAATTCGTTCTCCCCCCCCCAAAAAAATAGTCCGGCCCCCCACAAGGTCTGAGGGACAGTGGACCGGACCCATGCTGAAAAAGTTTGCTGACCCCTGGTTTAAAGTCACAGACAACAGGTACTGAGCATAAATAAAAGGATGAACATGTTCATTATTCTCCAATTGATAAATTACCAAATGGGAAAACAGGAAACTGCTTTATACCAAGTCAGAACATTTGTCCATCTTGCTTGATTATAGTATTATCATAATGATGAGCAACTGCTCTTTAGTTTCAGATCAGAATAATTCCCAGCCTTAAGTAGAGATCCCAGTGACTGAACCTGGGATCTTTTGCATGCAAAGCATGGGTTCTCCCATCCAGCTACAGTCATACAACTATCATTTATATTAATCAGAAATTAAAGTGGTCAACTGTCAGTGATGACAGTTAAGTGATGAGAACATTTCTCAAGAACTGGGTATCAAGCATTAATAGAAAAATATCAGATCCAAACATGTTTCAATCTACAGCTCTCTTCATTATTCTTAAGATCATTAAGGACTTTTAAGATGAGTGGGAGAAGGATAATTAGCCTCATCAAACCTTAGACGTAGCCTAGTCAGGTTTGTAGAGTTAGGTTCTTGGTGAGAGGGAGAGGTCTCTAGAGAACTGTATTAAAATTTGTTTCAAACTCTGGCCTTCTCAATGGTTGTGGCACACTTTTATTATACTTTGGTGGGTAGAATTTGATTTCTCAACAAAATCATTGCATCTACATATATTTCCAGGTGGAGCTGGGATTAAATCAAATCTTCACTTAAAGAAAATTTTGTTTTGAAATGGAAACCAAACCACATTTTCCCCTGCATTTGTGTAGGAATCAAAATGCCTTCACACCAACTGCCTGTCATGTTTAATATAGCTAAGTTTGCAGTAATAGTTTTCCAACTCAGGAAAGCCTATGAGTCTAGCCTTGCAACCTGAGATACATGGCACATGTGCATATATGTTTTATATTTCATGTGTTCTACTGCATGTGTTTTAGTATGCTTTTTCTATTATTTTAGCTTGTCTGTTAGAATGTTTGCTCATTTCCCCCGGCTATAACCTGAACCAATGAATTTTGGTTTAGATAACTTATGGCACAGAATTTGATTGGGGGAGGGTGAGTCTACTGATTCTTCTGGACGTTTTACAGCTTCTGATGCCATTGACCATAATAACCTTTCTGGTGCAACTCTCTAGGATGAAACTTGGAGGCACAGTGTAATATGACTACGGTCCCTTTCTGGGGTTAAAACCCCAGAATATGATGCTGGGAGACTTTTGTTCCATCCCTTGGCCATTGATATTTAGGGGTAATTGGACATCTAGCCCTAAAGTTCTGTCTTTGTTCTCATGCTTTTCAACAGGTACTGTATATAAAACCACAGAGAGAAAGCAACTGATGGTTTGAGCAGAGGTAGCATTAATATGTGGATGAAACACAGTTCTATCTTTCTTTTCCACCATCTAATTCCAGGGACGTAACCCTGAATAGGTGATCTGGGAAGCTCCAGGGTTACATGAGATGTTTACAAGATTCACCATTACTGTACATAAACCTTTGCTATCAAAAACGAATGAGTACTTGTAAGCAGTAAGGAACTAAAAAATGTTAAGGAGTAACAACTGGATAAAAATGATAACAAAATGCAGAGAAGATGTAAAGAATCAGTAGAAAGGGATGGAAGGAAGTCTTAAGGTTTAAGGAACCTGAAAAGAAGGTTTGTAAAATAGTAGGATTCCTTATTAAAAGTTCAAATTGTGGTTTGATTTCTGTATCTGTTTTTTATTGCTTACTATCTGTGAAAATTAATTTAAAAAATTACAAAAAACACACACTAATGAGTACCAACAATAGTGAAGAAAGTTAATTCCATGATGCAATTGTAGAGAACTAAAATAATAAGAGCAACCTAGAAGATCCCATATTTAATACAAAATAAATAGCTATTGAAATAATTAACAGTATGAACAATCATCACTAAGTTTATTTTTCTTATCACTTGCAGGTGTCCAATTCACTAAAGTGTTACTTTTTTAAAATCAGCTTTATATCTCAAATGAGAATCAAAATGAAGCAAACAATGTATAAATATGTATCAACTGGGGAATCTTACGTTAACAGAGATTCTTGGGAAGCAAATTCACTGAGTCATATCTCCCTGGAAACATGAAACTAAGAACAATCCAGCACATTTTCATCTGATTATAAGATGATACTCAACACACAATTACCCTTCTTAAAATAAAAAAATATATCCAGATCTACCAAGAGCCATGGATCATCACATTCAGGTTCCTTTCACATTGAATTAATTCAACTGATTTAAAAATGACAGATTGGTCTATCTACGAGTATATAGAAAATTAGCCAACAAACCCTGTGATAGAATCTCCCCCTACCTAAAATTCAAAGGAGCATGGCATTTCCCCCTAGTTGACAGTAGCTTGATATCAAAAGAAATCCAGCATACACACACATTTACAAAAACACTACAAAACTATATACCAAATTTCTGAAGAATTAAAAATAAAACTACTGAAATGATGTTAATGGGGGGGGGGGACCCAAGGTATGAATCACCAGTTATATATTTGAAAAATTCAGTACATCCAAGTATATACTATACTGGAGTTAAGTGATAGATGCTTCTATAAACAGTGATAGATGCTTCTAGCTAAATAACACCCAAAAAGTACTTTGCTGACATACCAGAAGTAATCCCAACTTTCACTATAAATAGTTTAGAGGTGGTGGTAAGAAAATAGTTGTTAGACAAGTGATCAACCTGCAGGATTTACACTTTTGAAAGCAACACTGGAGCTTTTTCTGCATCCCAGTGGGGTATCCTGAATGTCCTGTAAGCAGTGAATATTAAGCAGCAAGTCCCTTGGTGTAAAGCCTATACTACTGCTATGGAGAAATCTGTGCCCCTTTCTCTCATTGAAGAGACAAACGATGGTAGTATAAATAAATAAGGATGGATACAAAAGAAATTCAAGGGGCACACAATCCTCTCTCTCCCTCTTTCAGAGTTTGTAGGTTGTCTAAAACAATGCCGGTCTTCCAGCTTTTCAATTTGTCCTTCTCCATGTACTGTACAAAAAAAACGAAACCCTAGTTGAACATACAGAATAGTAAGAAGAGAATAAATAAAGATAAGATCCAACATGTTTCAAAATAATAATAATAATTATACTTGATACAATCTAGTTAAGATACTAGTGGTATACATCAGATACAAAGCAGTTTCATAAACTGTTTGAAAGTGGGGTTGTTGTTTTTAAGTTAACAGTCTTGGTTTTAACAAAACATTTAAAATAAATGTTCTAGTATTTCACTATACAGTAATACATTTGACCATTACGTGGGAGGTCCAGTCATACTCCCCTAGATTCTATCTAGGGAAGGGATGGGAACCTATAGCCCTCCACATGTTTTCAGACTAAAATTTACATAATCTCTGACAATATACCATGCTGTCTGGGGTTGGTGGGAGTTGTAGGCAAACAGTGTCTAGAGCAGGCATAGGCAACCTTGGTTTTTCAGATGTTTTGGAACTAGAACACCCACGATCCCTAGCTAACAGGGCCAGTGGTCAGGGATCATGGGAGTTGTAGTACAACTCCCATGATCCCTGACCACTGGCCCTGTTAGCTAGGGATCATGGGTGTTGTAGTTCCAAAACATCTGGAGAGTCAAATTGCCTATGCCTGATCTAGAGGGCCACAGGTTCACCAATCCACTCTGGGTCCTATGTAAGAGATTCTGCAACCCTGCTCTTCCCCAGAGCTCTGCATCCAAGTTGGGAGGGTAGGCTTGAAATTGTCAAAAAAAAGTATCTCTTTCCACATATGCAGAGCTGTATACAGGGCTGGGATAACAGAAGAAGAGCCACATGCTATTTCAATTCGTACTATATGTTTCTTTAATCCAAATTCAAATGTACAACTGCTAGTACAAATGTCTACATATCAAGCTCAAACCTAACACCACCATAGAAGTAACATTCATTGAACCACCAATATCACCAACATTTCAAACAAAAGATACAGCTATTACCTACTCAGTACTTTGTTCATCTGCTTAGGTAAACTGACCCAAAGTAAATCCAACTGCATATACAATTGATACCTCTATTGTAAACTGACTTGAAGGAGTTTACTCTCAAAGGCAGCATAAGAGAGAAGATGCTTTAACAAAAATTTGAATACTATCTAAATGATATTATACTGCATTATGCAAAAACTGGTTAAAACAAGAAGGCAAACTATAAGCACAGCAAAACACAATTGGGTGTAAGAATAGACATGTTCAGGCAAGCACAATTTGATGAGTAACTAAAAACTTAAGGCTGCTGGTTGCAGGCAACCAATATTTAACACACATACAAATGTATAAGTGCTCGTGCACCTTGTATACAACAAACAAATGATCTGGAAAAGTGATTCCTGGATATTCTTCAACTGCTTCCTTCCCCCAACAGGTGATCAGCACTGATCATTTACTATGCAGAGGTAAAAGAAGGACCCCTCAAACAGAATAGTGTGTGCACAAGGCTCTTGCTGGTTGACCATCACTGTACTAGTTTCTTCAAAATACTTTAAAAATATAGTAAAGTTGCACCTGGTTAACCTCTGGACAGTTAACTTAGGAAATGGAGGTAGTGAAATATAAATGCAATGAAAACCTTTTGCAATAAATACTATTGTCAGAAACTTAAGTTTCCACTTTCCCTTATGCCTCAAAGGCAGAACAAGGAGCCGTACTGTTGAACTGCACTGCTCAAAAATAAATTGCTATACTCCCAACTCTATATGAAACTGGAGACACCTATTGCACAACCAACAAGAAGCACCAAAAGAAAATCCTTTATGAAGCTTGTTTACAATTTAAATCCATAAAGTGAACATGCACCACATGCAATGTGCACAGGAGTGGAAAAGAGGAGGGTCCAGGTCAGTTTCATCATGAAAGGCAAAATTTAAAGAGGAAGGGCCAATCTTCATTCATCCAGATAGACTAACTGGGAATCTAATGAAACCTGACACCTCTACTCTAAAGGGAAATTCTGCTAAGGATCCACACTTAGCAGAATCACCAAAAACCCAAGAAACAGTAGTCAGATTTTTAAATCATCCTGGACAAAATGAAGTAAGAAAAAAATAAGTCTGGGTTTGTAGTAGAAAAAAAATGAACAGCAGCAGTCAAGGTTAGACAAGGAGAATTTCCTACTAAAAGCATTTTCTGTCCTATTCCCCCCAAATGCAGACAAGTGCACTCCTCAGCAATAAACATAATCCATGATTATCCAATAGATATGCATACATTAATTTTAAATCTACACCATGTGGCAGAACTGTTACTAAAAATGTAACATTTAGAACATAAAATAAAATGTAGTTTTACTTCACTTATAATCCATTTTGTTGGCAACCATCCGCCTCGGGAGACAATGGAAAAGTGTGCCTATTTTTATTTTAAAAACAAACCTGTTCAAAGCTACCTGTTCTACAAGATCCAGTTTTAAAGCATTCCCTATTCACTTATCTGAACTACAGGGAAAGAAACTACCATTCGTTTCATTCTTCCACTCCCTTTCCCACACTATAAACATTCAGATTATCCCCAACGGCATTACCTTTGAATTAGCTAATAATTATCACAGTGTCCAAACTGGTTCAGAAGAAAATAACTACAGCAAGGCTGACAACTAAAACTGCTGACTCTTTTGACCCATTCCCCCAACCACCCAAAAAATGATGGGGGAACACAGATGAAGAAAACCTTTCCACAGCAACCGCCTATCGGTTCTGCCCACAGGAAAAATAATCAACTTGGTCAAAAGGTTTTGGGAGAAATACGAGTCCTCTTCTCCCTCCCGCACTCTCTTTTTTTTGGGGGGGGGGTGGAAGAGAAATGAATCCAATGAGTACCAGAAGGCCGGGGAGGGGGAGAGAAGGAAAGCCAAGTGAATACCGCTGCTTCTTTTTTCCTTGTTTAAACTGGGGGCAGGGTGAGCAAGTCAGCTCCGAATCTCGCTGGTCAGTTGCAGGCGCAGCTCGCAGACTTTCCGTGCAGCTCATTCTCGGGGATATAGGAAATATTTGGGCAGGGGGCGCTGAAAAGAGTCTTTCTCTCTCCAATGAATCGAAGGGGGGAGAGGGAGGCTCCCGGTTTAATGAATTGGGGAGCAGAGGGGGCGACCATCATGCAGCAGCAGGACTTTGGGAAGGTGCGGGGTGGGGGTGGGGGCGGTGGAAATCAATAGCACATAAAACTCAAGGTCTCGGGAGTCAAAGGGAAGGGGGAAGGGAAAAGGCGCTTTAGGAGCAAGGTTTTCGGAGAAGTGGGATTAGAGCGGGGAAAGAGGGGCGTGTTGCCTCCACCCGTTTCATTCAGGTCTTCAG
Source organism: Zootoca vivipara (assembly GCF_963506605.1). Classification (NCBI taxonomy): domain Eukaryota; kingdom Metazoa; phylum Chordata; class Lepidosauria; order Squamata; family Lacertidae; genus Zootoca; species Zootoca vivipara. The sequence continues at coordinate 45,525,922 of NC_083276.1, forward strand.
GTTCCTCCCGCTGCGACTACCAGGGGCTTTTTTTGTGGGGGGGGAGACTTAGGTTGGAGGACGGGGGGGCGTGTTGGTTGGTGTGCTGTCGTTGCCCCGTCAGTATGCAGAGGAGACTAGAAATATGTATGTGTGCATGCATATTTGTGTGTGTGCGCGCGCGCGTGTCTCGTCAGGTTCAGCCGCACTCGGGGGCAGCAGAGGAAAGTGGGGTGGGGGGGGTCTGAAGCCGTACCCCCTCCCCGCTGCCCAGCCCAGCCTCGCTCAGCTACCTGCCTCCCTGCTTCCCTCCCCAGAACTCACCCAACAAAGTTGCTGCTGCTTCTGCGTGCGCCGCTGCTCGCTCCCTCTCCAGCGCCCGGGATGAGCTCACCCAGCAAGCTTGCCTCGCTCCGCCTGCTTACCAGTCCAACTCTCGCGAGAAGCCGCGTGGCTGCGGCCATCGGCGCGCGCCGCGCCAAAGAGTGGGACCCGAGCAGCCTCGGCAGTTACTATGGCAACTGCCAAGCGCCGGGCCTAGCGGTGGACCGCGAAGCCTTGCGAGCCCAGGCAAAGAAAGGGGGAAAGGGGGCTCTGCTCCGGAGGGTGTTGTCGCTGCGGTAGCCTGTCCTCCGCAGCGGCTCTGAAAGTCGAGGCACGCTTCGCGCCCTTGCAGTTGCAGCAGTGGCTCTACGGACGAAGGCGGAGGAAAGGCGCCCCCAGCAGCTTCTTCCCGGTTCGCGGCTATGCAGCCAACCTACCGATAATACCTAATGCGGCTGCTAAATTCTCGCCCGTTATTTTTCCTACATAAATCCAGCGTGGACTCGGAGACTGTCCTTGGGAACTTACTGCAAAAAAAGTGCAGAAGCCTTCCTGTGCAGCGACTTCCGTGCAAAGCAGTGGCTTTTTCCATCAAGCCATGCACGAACACACAGCGGGTGGATACACAAATTAGCGATCAACAACCCAGTGCTATGCACTCTGCAAGTCTCGCTGATATTTGTAGGGCTTGCTCCCAAATAACTACCAAATAACTGCGTAAAATTCAATTTGATTGAATTCGGCTGCAACCAGCAGACACAGGCATAAAGCTCCAATAATCCAGCCACAGGAACAGATGCCACAGACCTTACTTCAAAGTAAATAAACGCAGATTTTGTTTTTTAAAAAAATATGAGAATGCATTTTTCATTTCAAGAAGGGGACCTTGGGGTAACACACAAGCTCCTCCTGCTCCCTGTTTTATCTTCACAACACAACCCTGTGATGTAGTTTAGGTTGAGAGTGAGTGACTGGCCCAGGCTGTGTAGGGAGCTTCATGGCAGAGGGGGGATTTGAACCTGGACCTCCTTCTACTTCACAAGCTGACTATCCGTGCATTGGGCAGGGGAGGGGGCATGGGAAGTAACCATGGTGCTGTTTAACTACATGTGTTTGGATCCGTACAGTCATTAAAGAGTTATTTTAAACTAAAATGCAACAAATGCTGCAGAGTGAGGGGATACTTGTGGCTCACCACTATATTAAACTGTGGCACTCAAGCAACCACATCCTACACAGCTATCTGAATAGCGCTGAATGCTTTCTGTGTGGGAAGGACCATATTTTCACAGGTAAAAAATAGTGCACAATGACTTGGAAAACCATTATATCCCTGAACAGAAGGGCAATTTGAGGGATTACAGGCTGTTTGTGTATGCAAAAAGGGGGGTACACATTTACAACAGCATGCACCTGTAAACTGAACAAATATATTTATTTTTCTGTGCTTTTGCTGGTCAAAAAAAAAGTGTCCCCGAATCTGTTCATTTCATGTGATGTGAATGGTCTATGGTTCAATCCTAGCAATGTTCATTTGCAAGTTGTTGTTGTTTAGTCGTTTAGTCGTGTCCGACTCTTCGTGACCCCATGGACCTTAGCACGCCAGGCACTCCTGTCTTCCACTGCCGCCCGCAGTTTGGTCAAACTCATGTTCGTAGTTTCGAGAACACTGTCCATTTGCAAGTAAGTCATTTGCAAGTAAGTCTCATTAATTTCAATAGCACTTACTTCCAAGTAATTGTTTAAGATGCTTCAGAAGGCCTTTAGAAGTAGAGTACAGCTGGATATAAGATGCATGCCCCCATCTCACTTTTTCCTTCTTGACCCTGTCTTGCCCATCTATTTCTGATATGCAGGGTCTAGTCCACTCCTGGCACCAGATATATGTGAAATAGTAGAATTAGTGGATACACTAGAAAAGCAGACAGCCTGCTCAAATTCAGTGTAAGCAATCCAAGTGAACACCACATCAGACAGACAAGTTTACTGCAATGCAGACATGGCCTATTAAAGGAAGCACAACTTAAGTTATTGTGTTCCACTTCATTAAGGTCAGTTCCCAAAGTAAGGCACACAGCTCTTGTTCTAGCAACTTACAAATAAAATAGCCTCAATAAAATGCTGACACATACCTGATACCAGTGCTCTCCTAACATAAGTGTTGCTTTGAAGATAAAGAAACATTGTACAGGGTTTTGTATATAGAGAAATGCTACATAAGTTATTTTTAATGTTGAAACAACCATGTACACACAAATGAAACACTGAAGGACAAAAATCCAGACCTGAGGAAATATCTACACCTGACATTCTACAGAAAGGTTGTGTGTGGGTATAAAGAAGCATAAAGACTGAGGTACAGTGGTACCTCAGTTTACAAACACAATTGGTTCCGGAAGTCTGTACTTAACCTGAAGCGTACTTAACCTGAAGCGAACTTTCCCATTGATAGTAATGGAAAGTGGATTAATCCGTTCCAGATGCTCCGTGGAGTACTTAAAATGAAGCGTACTTAACCTGAAGCAAACTTTCCCATTGAAAGTAATGGAAAGTGGATTAATCCGTTCCAGACGGGTCCGCGGAGTACTCAATCTGAAGCGTACTTAACCCGAGGTATGAGTGTAATTGGTTCCAGAGGTCCGTACTTAACCTGAAGCGTACTTAACCTGAAGCAAACTTTCCCATTGAAAGTAATGGAAAGTGGAAGTGGATTAATCCGTTCCAGACGGGTCTGCGGAGTACTTAAACTGAAAATACTCAAACTGAGGCGTACTTAAACCGAGGTATGACTGTACAGGAAAAGATGAGAAAAACACAGTAGGCCTAATAGAAAGAGGCCAAGAATTGTCATGTATGTGGAGATTATTATCAAAAGACAATACTGTACCAACCAAATCGTGGAATCTTCTATTACATGAAAGGTACGGCAGGAGAACTTTCCAAAACAAGTGAAATCTTATAATTGCAGAATTTAGGAAATGCAGTACATATTTGTCCATTCCACTGACAGATCTTATCCTCCTATCACGTACGTTACCATTAGATATTCTGCTAATGCGTCCAGAAATCATTTGGGAGAGGGTTTTCTCCAGTTTCCCATGCATGGTAACCTGGAGCAATAGAAGCTTAGCTAGCTTTTGTATTTCCTTTATATAGGTCCCTTTGAGAAGTGAGAGTTCTCTGAGCATTCTCAGAAATAGTCTGTTCCCACTTCATAACTCCATCAGCTTGCAAAGCCCAGATGATGTTGCATGAATACTAAGGGATTAAGAGAGTAGGGATTCACATGTTTTACAGCTGATAAAACTGCTGTTCTTCCCTATTTCTGAGGATTCTACAGTTTCACTAGGTCTAAGGCACCTCACAATGATTCCAACTGAACACTCCCCTTCCTCTGCTATTTGCAAGATGAGAGAACTCCAGGGCTTAATTTTCTAAATAACAGAGGGGTGTGGTAGGTGTCAAACATCCCCAGAAAGCATACCCTCCACCTCTTTTCTGTAATTCAGAATGTGTGAGGCCTGGTTGTAGTTACTTATTAGCAAAAGGAATCCATTGTACACATACTCAGAGTCACTCTTTTATTATCACTTCTCCTGGTGTCCAGCCATTGAAAAACATAGCCCGAGCACTGGTAAACTCATTATGTAGTCTCAGGAAAGTAAAGTTCATTCCTATTGTTGCTTGCTGTGCTGGGAATCCAAGGTGACACATCAGAGGTGAAGAAATCCAGGGTAATGTTAGACTCAAGCAGCTCAGGACTATATCTTGCTGGAAATTTTCCCAGCCACGACCCATGTATTAATGGTGTTTAATTGGCCAAGTTAATTCCCTCTGCATAGCCACAAATATGCTCTCATCACACTATATCCAAAATCCTATCCTGCTTTGCTTTTATGCCCTTCATTAAAAAGTTAGAAAAACAATGAGGGTACCTTTGAAAACACAAGCCATATATATATAAGTTGCAGTGATGCTTACATGAATCCACATAACTCTTCTCTCCCAAACCTTCCATCTTCCTCATACTGTAATTAGAGAGTTTGGAATTTTTCCAAGATACCATAGAATTCAGTATTTTTAACATAAAATCAATTACGTTTAAGGCAAACATGTACTTTCTATTTTTTGTTTCCCTCTCCATGCTGAGCTCTGCCCACAGCATATTGGCTTCTTGTTTTCCAGTCTTCCCTTAAGGCTTAACAAGCCAGTGAATTATAGTGTTTGCTTCTTGCAATAGCATAGTCACAAATATTCTTTCTTTCTCCTCTCTCCTATCAACATGCTATTTACTTTTGAATTTTAATTTCCAGTGGACTCATACAAAATATAAATCAGACTGGATGCCAGCTTGTGATATACATATGGAAGGAAGTACTGAGTCATTTGAAAACCAAACAAAGGAAGTGATTGAAAGTTTCCAGCGAGGCCTTATAGATTTTCAGACTTTTATTTAAATTGCAATATTGAAAAGATTAAAACTTATCAAGCATCCTGGTTTGAGTCACTGCAAATAGGAAAAGCTGCCAAGTCTCATTAATTGGAAATATTGATTGCACTTTGTGTTGCAGATATTAATATGTTAGCATCAGTGGATGCCATCCACTTCAAAGCAAGTTGCCTCTCAAGTGACAAGCACAAACCACTTAAACCACAGTACTTGCATTTAAACCAACTAATCTTAGTACTGGTAACTCCACCAAGCCACCTTAAATTGGTTCATTTGCACACAGACAAGTGCATGAAGTAGTTGTCGCCATAAGCACTTTGCCTCCCCCCCAATGTTTTCTTGAGGAGGCTGGGCCCCATCATTGTTCATAGGGAGGAGGAAGGCAAATGTGGAGCCAGGCATGATGTGGCTTCAGTGGCCAGTGGTTCCTCCTGCCACTGCCACCACCACTGGCCAGGGGCAGCTTTTCCCATCTTTCCCTTGTGCGCCACGGGGAGGGGGAAGATGGGGGGCGCTGACCACTGGGACTACATTCAGCTCCACCCCCTGGCTTCTCACAACGTTGAGCGTGTGACATCAGGACATTGTGTTGGACGCCCACAATCTTTTTTAGAAGTTGGAACCTCTGGCTGCTGTAGAATCTTGCCCCATATACTGAGTATGTTGGTTTCAGCAATGCTTTTGAAGCATCCACTTGAGATGATAAATGCAGCATTCTCTTCTCCTTCTCCTTCTCCTTCTCCTTCTCCTTCTCCTTCTCCTTCTCCTTCTCCTTCTCCTTCTCCTTCTCCTTCTCCTTCTCCTTCTTGTTCTGTTTATATCCTGTACAGCTCTTGAATCACTTGTGTTTTGCTCTGTAAGCTTCTCATCTGAACAACATCATGCTGGCCACCTACACAGGATCCAGGGGAGGAAAGGAGACCGGATTGGCAATCAGTCTGCTATTCTACAAAAAGTCTTGTGGCTAAAATCCACAATATTCGGTTACATTCCCATTTTGGTCATCATGCAGAAATTGATCTACAATTGTAGCTTTACAACATAAGAATGCATCTTCTGTTTCCTCTCCTCCTTCACCCTACCCTACAAATCTGCTCTAGATGCCCCGCCCTCAACCAACCACTACTACGGTAATTTTGAAGGCACCTCATTACTGTACTTCCTTCCAGATCTGCTAAACCAAGAGTCCTATAAGACAAAGGTCTGTCTATTTCAAAGATCGCTAAAGTTCCTAAACTTAAGAAACAACAATGCCTATTTTTACAACTGATTCCATTTGCCAAGAGGCACAGGACCCTGAGCTTCTACTATCACTTTTCCTTCTGTAACTTCTGCTTGTTTTGCCTTCTCCCCCACTTGATGGTCTCCTTCCCCAGAGCTTTCAGGCAGATAATTGCATCTTGCTTTCAACAGAGATTATGATTTCTGCAGACCACTTAAATTAGTTCATTCCCACATATTAGTTCATGAAATATCTGCTGCAAAATCTGAGTTTGTAATCCGGATCCCCACAGATTCTGCTACTATAAATCCTTTTACCTTCCCTTCTAGATTGCTTTGGCTTCAGCATGGGGGTGGGAAGGACATGCCTCTATCACATGTGCATTACAGAGTTTTTGCAAATCCATTTCTCATCACTTTAATTAATCACTCAGAAGCCCCACATTAATTACCTACAAGCCACACATAATTCACAAGTTACAGTTTAGCTAACCCAGCCTATTGTGTGTATAATTGCTGTCACCTGTCCTTAAAGTGGGGTTTAAAATACATAAAAACTGTATTGATGCAGCATTATGGAAAGTATTACAAAGGAGGAAAGTTAGATGAAACATCATAGAATAGAAATCAGATATATGGTACACAATGGAAAGATGACAAGGAAAGATATACTCAGGGATGATCCTTTGGGAGATATCAGTCTGGAAGCATTCAGTTAAGATGGATGTTGGCAGGCCACATATGTTAGTCCAGATAAATGTTCAATCATATTCATAAATATTAAATATTAAGTTTCCCCTTTCTTCTTTTTTCTTTGTTGTCCTGCAGTCCACAAGTACTGCATCATTTTTTTACGCTTTCTAAAACAGTGCCAAAAGGTTTTATCATAATAGATTAGAAAAAAGTACCCTCCAATGTTTAGCATACAAAAAGAGACATGTAGGCTATCTTTAGTGATTTATCAGTTAATAACACAGTAGCAAGCAAACTATATACTTCCAAAAAGAGAGGTGTATAGGGCATTAATTAGCGCAGATAAAAAAATAAAATAAAAGACAAAAATTTAGCCTTCAGTGTCACAATGTAATATAACTTCTAATTCAAGATGGCAAGGATAGATATAGAGACTTGTTTTTTCAGTCTTTGAAGAAGGTATGCTGTAAGATAAAATGATTACATTGCAATTAATCCATGTGAGAGTATTATTGTGACTTTCTATTATTCAGAACAAAATATTAGATGTTACAGATATTTATCTTTAAGGAAAAGCTCACAGATACAAAATAAAACTGGGCAGTTGTTGGGAGTTCCTGGAGAATACCAGTTCATAGCTGCCAAGTTTTCCCTTTTCTCGCGAGGAAGCCTATTCAGCATAAGGGAAAATCCCTTTTAAAAAGGGATAACTTGGCAGCTATGTACCAGTTACGCATCTAGAGCAACTTCAGTTGGGGCTCAGGTGCCATTTTGGGACAGAATCAGAGGCACTGTGGGTTGGTGGTTCCCATGCCAAGAAGACTGGCCAGTTGCCTGCTCTGAATGGTTCTGCGCACCTTCTGAAAAAACAGGTTTTGAGTTTGGGGTGCTCCTGGACCCATCTTGATCGTGGGTGGCTCACACGGCCTCAGTGACTAGGAGTGCCCTTCACCTGATACAGCTGGTAGATCAGCTACAGCCATTCTTGGACAGGGATAGTCTGGTCACAGTGATTCATGCATTGGTAACCTCAGTACCCCATTACTGTGGTGCACTCTATTTGGGGCTACCCTTCATCTGTCCAGTGGTTCCAGCTGCTGCAAAACACTACAGCTGGACTACTGATGAGGATGGCTAGAACAGCATCAGCATCTGGTGCTCAAAAGCTCTGGTGCTCAAAAGTTTGCACTGGCTGTCCATATGCTACCAGGCTGGTTTCAAGGTTCTTGTATTCATTTACAATGCCATTAACAACTTTGGTCTAGGATACTTCAGGGACTGCCTGATCCCTTATGTCACTGCTTGATCACTGAGGTTTGGGGAAAATTCACTGTTAATCATCCTCCATGGCTTGGATGTATGGCTTGTATCCACAAGGAGCCATGGGTTCAGTATTGTGGGCCCAATACGGTGGAAATCCCTTCCAGCTTTGTTCAACTCCCTGTTGAACTTCCAGCAATTAGTGAACAGGCTTTTTACTTGAATCCTAGTTTGATACTTTTAATTCATATTTAGTCTTATTGTATTGGATCTTATACATAGCACTTAGTTACAGCTATGATGAAGCAGTATACAAATGAACGAACGAATGAACGAATAAATAATAAACTGGAGATAAATTCCTCACAATCTACTTACACTTCCTCACTCTTTGCAGACAAGCCTGCTAAGCGTACATTCCTAACACGTTTAAAGAATTACAAATTAGTTACGCAGTTGCATTCCCAAAAAATAGCCTTTAAATTAGAAGATTTACCACAGGTGAGGAGCTATATATAATATTTTCATTTCAGGACAACAAATATTCTTCCTGTGTGTGTAAAATAAAAAAAATTGCCCACACTTCTTCCAATTTTACATAAATAGGACACCATCAACTTTTCAGAATCTACTAACGCTGATAAAGTAGGCATGCAAAAAGCAGGGAAAACATACTACGTATTTTTCCCCCAGTTTATTTTCTGCACACATTCAACATATTGTTATAAATACAGTCCTTCGCCTTCCTTCCCGACTCTATACATAGAAAATTGTAGGCTTCTTTCCGCCCCCCCCCCTTCTGTTGGAAGCTGCCTCTATTTCATTAAAAAGAAGAAATGAAAGGGTACTTGGACCTCTTTAAGAAACACATATCTGGGGTTCCTTTCAGAAGTAGCAAAACATCTCTGAAGTTTTTCTCCTGCATCCCAACCAAAATGGGATCCCTACAGAGAATCATTTTTGACTGGCTGCAGGCGCAGAGGCCGTAAGACCACTACCGCTCCCAGCCACTGGGGGTGCTCACTAGAGCAAGACGGTTTGAGCATATACTGTAATGGTTTGAACATATAATGCCAATTGTGGCCCGACTGCACTGGCTGCTGATTAGTTCCCGGTCCCAATTCCAAGTGCTGGAACAGTGTCCCTTCTCTGCCAGCCCACTCGCTCATCTGCATGGAATCCCTATGGCCTATGGATGCCAGGATGGTTGTTACATACAAGGCTGCATACCTGTCTCTACCCTGAACCTCAGCACTGGTCGTCACCAAAAGGGTTTATAGTCAAACCTCGAACCAAAATGTAGAACCTGCCACCTCCTCTAAAACCAGCCTAATCCAGATCACTGTGCACAACAAGCAGAAAGCATGTGTGCTGTTGATCAAGGATGTGTGATGCAAAGAGTTCCATGAGAACATAAGAACAGCCCTGCATCTTGTTTCCCCACAGTGACAAACCACATTCTTATGGGAAACCTGCAAGGAGGAGATGAAGACAGTAGGCTTCTCCTGCTGTTGTTCCCCAGCAACTGGTATGACTCAAACGACCATGTGAGCATTGAAAGCTCAGTAGGGTGAATTAATCTGTCTGACTTATACTAACATAAAGTGCATTTATAAATACATGTTTCTAAAATTAACTGTACTTGCAGCTCTGAGGTTTCTGCGCAAATATGGCTTTTAATGCGGTGATCTTCCTAAACTAATCTGTTCCTGTTAGAGCTATTCAATCTCATCTTGTAGCTTTTTCCCCTTTCATAGATTAAAATATATTGATGCCTCAATCACAACTCTAGACATTTTATAGAAACCATTATAAATACGAACTGAGTTGGTTGCACTGTAAATTTGGCCATAGTATTTTTATATCACTTGATGATCTCCCTAGCAACATTAAACACAATGATTAGAACACCCGGCTACTTGCGTAATTAATTCACTGATAAATGCCAACATTGTTCATAGCAAAAGAATGCAATGTGTTTTAAGGGTCCGCCTATAATTAGGAAAATGACAGTTATATATAGTTACAGGATATAGACAGATTGGTATCTGACGAAGTGTGCATGCACATGAAAGCTCATACCAAAATAAAAACTTAGTTGGTCTTTAAGGTGCTACTGAAGGAATTTTTTTATTAGGATATAGACAGTTATAAAATAATTATTCTCTTTTAGTGCTGAAGAGGATTTTACTATCTTCCCTAAAGAGAACAGGCATCAGTAGAATTGTTTTTAATAATTAAATTTCTATACTGCATCCCAAGATCACAGGAAGGTTTACAGCTTAAAAAAGCAAAATACATATCAGAAGAGTAAAAAACCAATACCTCCCTGACGTATTTAAAATGCCATAGATAGTTTAATCATCCAAAGGCCTGGTTGAAGAGGAATGTTTTCGCCTGACACTTATTAGTATTAGCTGACGGTAGATCTTTGTTGACAAATATTGCCTGCAATGATTTCGTTTAGCAGGGAAGACTAACAGAGCAATCCTGAACTCTTTGGGAGGGTAGTTGAGGAGCCACTGAATACTGCAGACCCCTGTGTCCACAGCGGAGGTCTTTCTGCCACTGCGAACCCTCTTCCACTGACACTCCAACAGCAGGTCAAGGCATCAGAGGCAGAGCAGAAGAGACCCTGGCTCCACAGTATCCGAAGCCCACCAACATGGGAGAAAAGCTATGGTATAGTTGACATCACCTTGCGGACAAAGGTCCATTTAGTTAAAGCTATGGTTTTCCCAGTAGTGATGTATGGAAGTAAGAGCTGGACCATAAAGAAGGCTGATCACTGAAGAATTGAATTATGGTGTTGGAGGAGACTCTTGAGAGTCCCATGGATTGCAAGAAGATCAAACCTATCCTCTCTTAAGGAAATCAGCCCTGAGTGCTCACTGGAAGGTCAGATCCTGAAGCTGAGGCTCCAATACTTTGGCCACCTCATGAGACGAGAAGACTCCCTGGTAAAGACCCTGGTGTTGGGAAAGATTGAGGGCACAAGGAGAAGAGGATGACAGAGGACGAGATGGTTGGACAGTGTTCTCAAAGCTACGAACATGAGTTTGACCAAACTGTGGGAGGCAGTGGGAGGCAGGAGTGCCTGGTGTGCTCTGGTCCATGGGGTCACGAAGAGTTGGACACAACTAAACAACAACAATGGTTGTTTACTTCTTACTGAAACTAATGGGAACGAATTTTTGAAAAAAAAACAGCAAGGGAGGGAGGTGGTACCCCACAATATCCCACTGTAGCCAGTAATACTTAGGAATTGGCAGTTCCTCCATCTTGGACTCTCCCTGCTGGATTGCTCAGCCTAGTTATGCTACACTCATGACCAAATAACAACTTGGTGGATACATTGTAAAGTGATCAGAGGGGTGAATACAGTCATATACATATATTTAACATAATTTGAATTAATGGTTTAATCAAAATCCAGAAAAAGAATTTGTGAATTTGATGTAGTGAGCTGGGAGTTGGAGTTGGCTACATTCAAAGCTTCCCTGAAATGCAATGGTATAAGAATCTGAACAGGATTCACACTTATACTTCCTGCTCTTAGAATTTACTTCCGTGATGATCTGTTTGCATATTTGTAAATAAACGTACCAAATGTACCAAAATTGGGGGGGGGGGTGCCTTCTTTTACTAGCTGAGTATTGTATATAGTAAGCTGCCACCCAGAGGCTTGATCATGCTAAATCTATGGGGATATATCCAGGGGTGTAGCAAGGCACCACGACACCTGGGGCGAGGCGCGCGGCTTTGGAGGCGCTGATCGTAGGGCGGGAGCATGGCCCCCCGAGTGACACCCCCTCCAGGTCGGTTCCTGGGGTATTCCACCCCCCCCCCTGCCGCTGATTGCCCCTGGATATATCTACTGTATACCTGAACTAATTTAGCAATTGCCCTTCTCCCAGTAAACTCTGAAAAACACTATTTATGTGATGTGGAGTAGAGATCACTAATGGAATTCTCAGCATAGCTTCCAGGGCTTGTTGTGGGAATCTGTGGCAGTAAAACCAGGACCTTTTTTTAAGCTGGATCTCACCAGAACTCAGTTCTGGCACCTGTCAGGTGGGTACCATTGCCATTATAAGACAAAAAGGGAGGTGTTCATAGTGAGTTCCGGCACCTGTTTTTCTAGAAAAAAATAGCACTGACTAACACTATTCTAAAAGAGAAATACATTTGAAGTTTAGCTCTGTCCTAAATTCTCCAAATTATTTTAAAAGTAAAATAAATGTGACTTTTATTGACATGGACATGAAATAATAAGGAGATGAAGTAAGGGGGGAACAGAGGCTCCATCTGCTTAATTTCTCTACAACAAGCAGCTGTTGCAGGGTTGAACAATCTGTTCAACTCTCCAGATGTTGCTGGACTTCCATTCCCATCACCCTATTAGCCAAGAACCAATAGAAAGTTTTTACATGCAGGGCTAATGACCCATACGTAGGGGCCATGAGCAATAAACCTGCCTAGCTATTCCATCAATTGAATCCTTGTTAGATCCAGCAACTCACCTGCAACTTATGATAACAACAACAACAACAACAACAACAACAACAACAACAACAACATTTATACCTCACCCATCTGTCTGGGTTTCCCCAGCCACTCTGGGTGGCTTACAGCATATCTAAAAAGATAATGAAAGCAACAAACGTTAAAAACCTCCCAATACTGTTATTATGGTATATATTTTTGTGTTTTTATATTGTAAACCACCCTGTGATTTTTGATGGTATAGAATTATTACTATTACTATTATTATTACTATTACTATTACTATTACTATTAAATTGGCTCAGGTGGTCAGGAGAACCCCTAAAACAGTGAGTTGGCAAGTTGATTGAATGATTGCTAAAGCGCTGCTTTGAATTCCTCCCATAGATTTTGTCATATTAAAGATTTAAGTATATTCATAAATATTAAAACAAATATGTCAATTCTGATGGCACAAGATTAGACAATGATGTACATGTCCTCTCAGATTAGCTGATTCAACAAACCACTCACTCTGGTTTCGTTGCCTTATTTTTATTTAGTGTTCTCACTTTTTATTTTATTTTCATTATGGATAGAAGCCTCGTCGGCTTAAATGGTCCAGCCCTTCTGAACTTCTGAGGGGTACGGCTCACATATCCTCTTTACAAATTCCGAAACTTTCCTCTCAAACAGGGCAGATGCTTCTATGAGTCTTATCATCTAAAGACTGTGTCGCATTGTTGTCTGGAAGAGGAAAGCATGTCCGAAATATATCAAATATTGTTAATATTTAAAAGAAAATGAATAACCTGGAATATGTTAAATTAATCATTATATTGTATAGTAATAATAAATCAAATACTTTTCTGTATAGCAGTATAATTTTCAGTGAAACTTCACCCAGCCACAAAGAGGAATATCAGTTTTGTCTCATTCTACCAAAATCTGGTAGCAAAAGTCCTGCTGCATCATCTCAAGTTACAGATCTGTCTCATCTCAGAAAAGCACTCTTTGACTGATGGTGCCCCAAAGACATGTTGTGATTTCCAACAATTAATAAGCCCTTTTGTGAATACTATAAAGCTCTACTAGAAGATTAGCTAGGAAAGATAAAAGCAGAAACACAGATGAAACAGCGATATACTCAGGGCTTTCCATTAGCCTCTCTTGTGAAGATCCCAACTGGCAAGAAAATCAGAATTTGAACACTGGTATCAGGGGAAATGTAGATGCACGCTAAGATTAATTTCTCTGAGCACGCAATGCATGTCTGAAGAAAACAGAAAACGACTGGCCTTTTATGTATAGATACTGCAGATGTATAGGCATTACTGTTGTGACAGGAAGTGGCTGTGGTTTGAGTAACAGCTTCAGCAGAGGCAAAATACAGATTCGAGCCAAATTTGAGAGGTGATGATAGACATATGTAGAGATAGACGAGGTTGTGATATGAGAAAGGGGGGGGGAATCAGTGTATGATAGATTTATTTAGGCTGAGCAGTGCTTGCATTTGAGGGATAAACAGTAAAAAGAGAAAAAGAGAAAGACATTATGCTAACTACTAGGTTACGTCAATGGTTTTTGTTGTGTTTTATTGCTTCTGTCAGTTGCCCCTAAAGAGAAAGGCGCACTGATGCTTTCCAGCTTCCACATTTTCTTATGGTTCAGCTGCATATCTTAGTGAATGCACATATTCCACCCATAAAACCACAAAGAAACTGGGCTTTAACTGTGGAACTCCTAGGGCTGTCATACGTCCAGGATTTTCCGGACATTTCCGGGATATGTTCGTCGTAAATAGCGTCCAAAGCAACACTGAATTCTGCCCATAAAGTAGACCCCTTCCCATAATCTTCAGATGGACTGTCTAGCTTTCTGCTTTTTGAAAGAGCAGTTTTAAGTGCAGCACTTATCTTCTATTCATTTAAACATTTTGGTAATTGCATCATTATTATATTTATTACTGAAAATCCATGTTAAAAGAGCTGCAAAATTGCACCAGGGACTAGAAAAGTTAGTGGCGACTCAAGTGCCGCCAAACTGTGCTGCATATAGCCAGCCTCTGCTGTAAACTGGGAGAACTGGCCTCCTGTTAGCTTGATCTTGGACAGGAAATTGTACATTTGTATACAACACTGTGAGCATACTTCCACCACGGTTCAACAGCTCAAACAATGTACATCCTAGTTCTGGCAAGAGACCAAGATGGTAAAATTCAGAATGAGCCTGTAAAATTCTAGCCAGCTGGCAACTATAAGCATGCAAAACACACACAATATTATTGCCCATGTCCCCCAAACAATATTAATATCTGTCTCTGGATTCAAACTTTATAAACAAGGGTTCCCTACAAAATGAAAAAGTAGTTCTAGAGTTGGTTTTGAATCTGTAGAACCATGAAAAGGTTTTCTTGATGCTCCAGCATTCCTGTTTAACCACTCACACCCACATCTGCTTCAGTGAGCCCCTCCAAAGCTGAGCTCACCATTCAGAAATAGAATCTTCAAATATTCTGGTGACCCTTTGCTCCCATTAACGATGCTACTTTCTGGGACGTCTGACAGTCTGCTATGCAGCTTGCAGCATTTAGCCAGTGACGGAGAAGACTGGAGAGAGAGAAAAGTTCACAGGATATCCTTGTTAAGGAAAATAAAGTATCTGCACTTCCCAGTTTATTTACAAAATTCCTGTCCAGCCCAAGGAAACACTATCCAGCAGAAATGTCTCTGCCTACATTCTCTTCTTGCTAATTAAGACAAGAGTACACAAACTACAAGCCAAACAAAATACCTATGTAAGACCTCTCTCATGTCTGAAGAACTCTTTATCTGGGTTTCTGTCCAAGAAATCTCTCTCCCCTGAAACAGCTGCTATAACTAGAGCCTAAGGAATTCTAAGCTTAAAGAAATCCCTTCTGTCTGATTCTACAGATCATAACAATGGAAGAAGAAATTATCTTGGGGCAGCTGACACTCCTTTAGAGGTAGCAATTAGCTTGTGTTCTGTATTGTGTGGCCCAAAGAAATAACTGTTTTAATCTTCATTTCAAAATGCATTTTGGTTGGTAACAATCCAAGTTCCATACAACTGTACTTTTAAATCTCACTTCCTTTATCAGCCAAGATGGTCAGCAACAAATATAAAAATGCAATAAATCAGATGATGCACTAATCTTCTACCGGTAGCAGTGTGCAGTACGGTAGTTCTCAGAAGAGTACCACTGACTCTCTAGCAAGTGTGTTTAGGATTGTAGCCTTACTTTTTCAGGACCTTACCTTTATGGGCCTATTTGACATTTTCAGTATGGACTTTGCACGGTTCACACTAAATGCTAAGCATTTGTATGCACTTTCGCCCAATAAGTGCATTTTTATAGAAATTACTTGCTTGGAAAACTGCAACTCAGAATTTGGAGTTTGCCTTTCAAAGGACAGGTGTGTTTCAATTCGCATATTGATTCAAGAAGGGCACATTCGGTACTTTCTCATTGTAATGCAAGCAAAATCAAATTTCTCTTCCATCCCTTAATGGTAGGCACCTCCAATGTCACCTTGCAGCACATTTCCCTCTGAGTAATGTACAGGGCAAAACATCCTTTAAAACATGCTCATGTCTATTTTGCTTATGGTGTTCTTTTTTTATTTATTTTTTGCATAAATTCTATTTCTTTTTATATGCTGTTATATGGAGGAGGTCTCTTTTTTAGGCTTCACAAAGATGTGTATGATTCATTAAATCCAATACATCTGTTGCTAACCTCTGAAATGACTGTATTACAACACTGCAACGATTCATAAAAAAGTACAAAATAAACAGAGCGCATTAACAGATTGGAAGTTCTGTGCTCCAGGTTTGTTATTCTCTAGTCTCAGAAGGCATGAAAGCATAAACCAAAACTGAGATAAGCTTGAGATGTCTAGACTTTTTGAGGGATTTGTCACTGCCAATGATCAGCTAGATGCTGATGAGAAACCAGTCACCAGCTGAATCCATTCTTAGTTTTGATGTCTGCATAAAGACAGTGACAGTTTAAATTGTCTGATTTTCTACCATTAGGACAGACAGGTAGGCTATGCCCTGCTTGCAAACCTCTTATTGGAAAGATCATGCAGTGGACTAGATTTGGATGGATGTGTTTGCAGCACGGTTTTCACTACAGGAAAACAATGGTGAAGCAACCTGGCCAGGCGTACAATCAAACCACAAGTTGTTATTATTTATTAATATTAGTCACTTTACTCACAAAAATGACCCAAAGTGACTAGCAACACATTTTAAACCCTAAAACCAATTACAGCAAACAAACCAATAGGTAAAGGTAAAGGGACCCCTGACCGTTAGTTCCAGTCGCGGATGACTCTGGGGTTGCGGCGCTCATCTCGCTTTACTGGCCGAGGGAGCCGACGTTTGTCCGCAGACAGTTTTTCTGGGTCATGTGGCCAGCATAACTAAGCCGCTTCTGAGCAGAGCGAACCAGAGCAGTGCACGGAAATGCCGTTTACCTTCCCTCTGGAGCGGTACCTATTTATCTACTTGCACTTTGACATGCTTTCAAACTGCTGGGTTGGCAGGAGCAGGGACCGAGCCACGGGAGCTCATGCGGTCGCAGGGATTCAAACCACCGACCTTCTGATTGGCAAGCCCTAGGCTCTGTGGTTTAACCCACAGCGCCACCCGCATCCCTTAAACAAACCGCTAACCCCCCAAAAAAATATATGTACAAATGAAAGGCAAGACTTACAAGAACCTGCCCTACTATAAGCAGCCACAAATACTTGAACCCCTTCAAAGGGGAAATATTTTGCCTAGTGCCTAACATAGATAAAGATAAGGCCAGGAGAATGTTTCACAAGCAGGGAGCCACTATTGAAAAGGCCTACTCTCATGTTGCCACCCTCTGTATCTCTCATGGAGGTGGCACATGGAGAAGGGCCTCAGCTCAAGATTGCAGGGTTTGGGTCAGTTCATGTGGAGAGAAGCAGTCCTTGAGGCATTAGGCCTTATAGGTCAAAACCAGCATTTTGAAACTAATTTATAACCAGTGCAGTCGTGCCGGAATTGGTGTTATCATATGCTCAGACTCTCCTGCCCTGCTTAGCAAACTGGCTTCCGATTTCTGCACCAGCTGACATTTCTGAAACATCTTCAAAGGTATCCCCACGTTTAACACATGGCAGCAATCCAACCTAGAGGTTACCAGAACATAGACAACAGAAGTTAGGCTAACTCTGTCCAGAGAGGGGATCACCTGGGCCACCAGTCAAAGCTGATGGAAGGCACTCTGGGCATTCTTGGTGATGGTAATGGATCCAGAAATACCCCCTCTGTACTGTATACTGGAGTATAACCCCATCCACAGTAGGCCATGTCCTGCCCATCCTGCCTAGGGATTCACCCACTAACAATGCCACAGTTTTGTCTGGATTTAAACTTCAGTTTATTGGCTCTCAGAACAGTTCATTTCCCAGGCCAGACAATCTGGCACATCAGCTGCCACACCTGCAGGTGTAAAAACGAAACAGAGCTGTGTGTCATCAGCCTATTACTAACACTGTATTCCAAAAACACGAGATTATCCCACTCAGCAGTATTATGTAGATCAGGCACCCCCAAACTTCGGCCCTCCAGATGTTTTGGACTACAGTTCCCATCTTCCCCGACCACTGGTCCTGTTAGCTAGGGATCATGGGAGTTGTAGGCCAAAACATCTGGAGGGCCGCAGTTTGGGGATGCCTGATGTAGATGTTGAACAGCATGGAGGATAAAACCTTATGGAGGCTCACATTGCAAACCCCACATTTCATGGGGCTGAACAACATTCCCTAAGCCCCAACTTAAGCACACTTACTTAAGTCCACTGAACTCAAGAGTAAAAGAGGAGAGAAAATACAGTGTGTGTGTGTGTGTGTGTGTGTGTGTGTGTGTGTGTGTGTGTGTACACAATTGGATACAGACAAATTATCTATTATGTTTATTTCAAAATATTATACCACACAATCTGCTTGTACATCTTCCTTATTTTTTTTGGGGGGGGCAGTTAAAATATTGTTTCTGAACTCCTAAGAGCAGGCATCCCCAAACTGCGGCCCTCCAGATGTTTTGGCCTACAACTCCCATGATCCCTAGCTAACAGGATCAGTGGTCAGGAAAGATGGGAATTGTAGTCCAAAACATCTGGAGGGCCAAAGTTTGGGGATGCCTGCCTAAGAGGGATAGTACAGATTCTGGGGTGGAGGGAAGCATTCCCCTCCCTGCAGAATGACACCATCTCACAGTCGCCTTCCTCCAGTTTTACAAAAATAGCATGTTTTCCAGCTAAGAAGGGTAGTTGAAACAAAATGTGAGCATTAACCAATCAAATCATGACTTCTTGTTATTTTTTAAAGAGAAATTATCTTACTTCGCCTCCTTTTCTTGCTTGCCAATTACAAAGGAGTAGAGAGAGGTGGAAGCGAACTGTTCCATAAAACCCATTACTGTCATATAAATTCATGACACTGCATGGAATTGCTTGAGATCTACACCATTTAAATCTGGCTCAGGGAGCAGATAAACGTATTTGGCCACAACTAACAGGGTGTTTCGGATTGTGAAATCTATTATCTTTGCTTTTAAAATGGGTCCCCACTGCCCTTTTGAGATGATAGGCGTGTAATTAGAGCAAGTGTAAGCAATGAAAACTTTTGTTATATTTGAGAAATCATTTTACAACTGGAGCCCTTTTCATTGTGTGTGGCCTAGAAACACCCCCATCTTTTTTTTACTGTGTGACAATTCCCCAATAAGGGACACCTCACTTCTCAGCATATAGGCACATTTGAGAATTTGAAAAAATTGCTGTGGGCACCATCAGAAAATGGGGATTATGGCTAGTCACAAAGGACAAGGAACTTGCTCAAGAGTTCCAAGCTGAGTTGGGGGAATCAATTCCTGTATACAAAACCTCTCCGCTGAAAAGCCATTTCAAACTGGTCAGGCAAAATTTGCCTAAGGCCTTTCTTTGGCATGACCTGGGCAATTGTGAGGGATATGGGGCTATTGGGTTGTTATTTTTATTTTGATTATGTATTTTGTGGTTTTATATTTTGATTTCATTCTGTTAACTGCCCTGAGACCTCTGGATATAGGGTGGTATATAAATTCAATAAAAAATAATAAATAAATTAAAAAGTATGGGGTGGTAAGTCTGTTGAAGAAGGACTCGGTGTAGAGGGGTGAGGAAAGAGAAGAGTGATGAGAAGCTGAAGAAAGAGCAAATGTCACAAAGAAGTAAAGGGGGGGAAAGGGAAGGAAGCCATTACACAAGAGAGCAGAAAATAAAGTGAGCTCTGAAAAACCAAAAGACTGGGTCAGAAATTTTGTCACCCAAACTGCAGCAGTTATCTGACATCGTTGACTCATATATCTTTTTTTAAAAGTGCTGAGATGAACAACCAGTACTGATGTGAGGTTGTGACAATGTGATATGGTTATTTATTGTTATAATGCTTCATTTATTGGCTTAGTTGTTCCTTAAATTTATGAGCTAAAGTAAAAGCCTTATGTTCTTTGACTCTCAAGTGACTGCATTCTGCCCCTCCTCATTCCTGAAAGTGAAGTTACTCATTTGAACTGCAGTTTTCTTTCCAACAGAAACCCCAGAAGGCAGTCAATTTGTCAAAATTACTTCTAAATAAACTCATTCCCCCAATCTATCACACTTTTTCAGGTTTACCCTCCCAACCCATCCATCCATCCCACTCACAAGCATACAACCAGTTCACACACACTCTCACACACACATCTCTTCTTCTCTTCCTCCTCCTCATGGCAACATATGATCTCTGTTTGGTATCCCTTTAAATATTTATTTAATTTATTGGAACATTTTTGAACCACACTTGTCACTGAAAATGTAACAAAGCAGTGTACAACATATTTCTAGCCCATCCTTCATTTTCCAGGGCAGGTTACACCATAGAAATCTAAAACGATGACTCTGAACTTGCTTTGTTGAATAATGCATTGCAGTAATATTACACACACACACACCATAAGGCTAATATAACAGCACTTTTCAGGTCCTGTCCAAAGACACGCTGCTAACCCCATCTCTCTTAAGAACTCTACCCTTGGCCTTGGCTGTAGGTTATTCTGCAACAGGCTGCCCATTGTCACATTCCAAGAGGAGCTGATGTAAGTAGGAAACCGGAACTCCTCGTCAATAAACAATCGTGGTCTAATTTTGGCAAGGAGGAAGAAAGACAGATTGGGAGCTGGCAGGAAAATAGATGGCAGAATTCTATGCATTCTTAGACATGCCTAAAAGGCTTTCACACATCAATAGCACAGAACTGAGACAGCAGTGACCACTGTCAAATCTCATCCTGGGGTGCCCCATGAAGTGTTCAGTTTTCTGTCTGGAAATTATATTCTGCACATAATGAAATCTTTCATGCAGCCATTTCCTGTGCATCTTTATTCAGAAGTGTGATACTTCCAAATGGATGTGCATATAGCTGAAGCCGAAGCCTTAAATGTCATCTCAGATCCTTCGCTGAAATACACTTTGACCCTCACCACATTCCCTTGCTTGCTTGAACTTTCACAAACAGGGGAACCTTGTAACAGGCTCCTATCCTATTAATCCCTTGCCCAGATATTTTGCTTCTCATGCTGGACATACCAACAGAAATTTCAATTTTCTGCTATACTGATACGTTGTCCTTTTTGGTTTTGCACAACTGGATCACAGGCCAAATCAGCATCAGGCTCTATCAAGGGTTAAGGATAAGCAAATTCTAGAGAGAACTGTTATACCTTGAGGAATGAGTCAATAGGCCAAAGGAACAGGCACAAACAAATCAATGTGAGTTACCAGGAATCAAAGTTGACACTTTTCTTTTGAAAGGAAGTGGGGGATGGACCTGGTTATGATCCTGTGTTTTTAGTTCCAAAAAGGCAGACATACTGCTGGCAAAAACAAAACAAGTGTTCTGCATTCCCATTCCTCCACTGAGGGGAAAGCTTCTGTTGAATTTCTGCCTGCTTTGGTTGCTTCCACATGGAAGTTTATTGTGGACTACAGTGGTACCTCGACTTACGAATGACTTGACAACTCAATTTTTCGACTTACGAATGGGGCAAATGGCCGCACGCTTACGATTTTTTCAACATCTGAACAGAAACCATGGAGGTTTTAGATAGGGTTTTTTCGACTTACGAATTTTTTAGTTGGGGTTGCTTCAACTTACGAATTTTTCCGTTTCCAATGTATTCCTATGGGAAATCACGTATCCAATGGCGCTTTTCAACTTACGAATTATTCGACCTATAAGGTGCCTTCAGGACGGATTAAATTCGTAAGTCGAGGCACCACTGTACTGTGGGGTTTTGGGTTTTTTGCCACATTCATACACCATTGTTGTCATCAAAATGTCACCCCATACTTTCTTTTAAAAAGTATTTAATCTGGATCTCTCCTTACCACACAACATCTTCTGTCACTGCTGGCATGGAAGCTTCTTAGCAAGCGCTTCTTTTCTTTTTAGAGGGAAGTTTGTTACATGCTTGATGACATTTTGACAGGCAGCCTCCTACTTCTGTTTGCTCCTCAGATGAGCACATTTTTGGGGGGAGGGGGTGTGTGTTCTGGCTATTTAGACAATAAGAGCAGGCCTCTTTGCACCAAATGCCGCATGAATGAAGTTGCATTGAAATTCCAACAACCTGGAAAAGTTGCTTTCTGACGTTCTTCCGAAAATAATACATTTACAGTACAGGGATTACCTCAAAGACTGTAACTTAAACATACGATGGGATAGAAAACACACCTCCATATTTTCCTGCCAAGCTCTGTCCACTTTTATGGACAACAAACAGCAGATCAGCAGTGAATATACAGGACTGAAAAACCAGGAATGTGTCTGTGTGCAAGCTGACATGCCAAACATCTGACCCCACCCATTTACTGTATAAGGCGCCCATCAGGATTCTTATCCTTTCTCAGGGAAATAAGTGTACCCTCAGAAGCACCTGGAAATGCTTGTGCTTCCACCAGCACACCACCTGGCCTAAAACGGGCAAAGAAAGCTAAATGAAAATCTGCTAAACTTCCAGCTACTTGCTTCTCTTGTCCTGATTTTGTGGAGCCTTAATGGAATCAGTTCCCCAGGGTCCTGTAAAACTGGTGCCTTTCTAGCAGAGTGCAGGTTTTAGTCGTTTCTCTACTCTGCCAATTACAAGAGGAGGTATGAGGGGACAGTTATAGGACACAGCTGGGCATACCTGCAGGGTCAACCTTCATACTAGGACAATTCTCCCTGGGCTTGCTTCCTTTCTACCACCAGAACAATGTTGAGAAAATGGAACGAAACAGAATGTAGCCTAGCCAGTTCCTAAAGGATAAAAATAAAACACAATTTGATGCATAGGCTAATTCTTTTGGTTTAATTACGTAAATCTGGACTCTTTGCAGCACACTGACCCTGAAAAAACCTAGGAGCTAAGCAGTTACATGCAGAAGCATGGGGGTGGGTCATAGCTCAGTGGCCAAGCACATGCTTTTCCTGACATCTCCAGGTAGGTGTGGGAAAGAGCTGCCATACCCTGGGATAGATCTCTCATATTCTGGAGAGCTTCTGCCAGTCAGTGCAGACAATATTGAGTTAGGGTTGTCATATGTCCAGAATTTCCCAGACATAGTTGGAACACTGCAGTTGGAAGCAGTGTCCAGGCGAAAATTGGGTGTGCCAGCAGTGTCATTTTTGGCAATTTCCCTTTAAAATGGCTCAAAAACTTCTCTCTTTTTTGCGATTTTGCCCAAAAAGCTCAACAACTTTTGTGTCTGGATTTTCACCTTTTGAAATATGGCAACCCTCAGTGAGCTAAATGGAATACAGTCGTACCTGGTTTTCAAACAGCTTAGTTCTCAAATGTTTTGGCTCCCAAATGCCGGAAACCCGGAAGTTACTGTTCTGGTTTGCAAACTATTTTTGGAAGCCAAACGTCTGTTGGGGCTTCTGCGGCTTCTGATTGGCTGCAGGAGCTTCCTGCAGCCAATCAGAAGCCGTGCTTTGGTTTCTGAACGTTTTGGAAGTTAAACAGACTTCTGGAACGAATTCTGTTTGACTTCCAAGGTACGACTGTAATGGTCTGATTCAGGATAAGGCAGCTTCTTAAGCAGAAATCATCATGAATGTGCAATAAAAATGATGTCCAATGACTTTGTGCCTCTTCACTGTATGCAGCAGCAAGTCCTGACAACTGCATTGCAGTGCAGGCATTTCAGCATCTATCAATTTGGACTGCCTTTTATAGCTGAGAAATACTCTGTGGCTCAGACTCAAAGACGCACAAGCAGAGATCTGTACATGCAGCAGAGCTTGTAGCTATAAACTCACAAGATGTGGACTGAAATTAGATACGGACAGTACATGGCAAAGTGCCATTATAGCTATAATACGTGTTTGAAATTCAGATACAAACTATGTGGCTTGATCTCATCCCCAGTTATAATTGTATAATGGACTAATTTGTAATTTGCTTTCCCCCCCCTTTTGATAAAAAAAAATTAATTAAAGTGTGTTTGATTGAATCAAGTATTAACTCCCCATAGGACAGAGTTTGCTTTATTCCTTTGATTCTCTGGCTTTAAACACAGAGACATCATGATGGGATGCTTGTGGAAGGAAGGAAAAGGAAGCATGCAGAGCATAACCAAAAATTTAAGAAAAATAATAGGAATTCTTCAAGAAATGTAAATGTTTGATTAGAGAACTTTTTTTTAATGTTTGAATTTGCCATCAAAGTTCTCTTTCCCTCCACCCTGTTTGGGTGGCAAGCTATCAAGAGGGAGAGGCGGAGTGTAATTTCTCTCAGCCTTGTCAGCACACGCTATGCATTAAAATAAGAAATCAGCTTTGGCTAGTTGGAACTCCTTCTCTCCTATCATGTGTTTGCAGAAGTTCATTACTTAATTCCCATTCATATCGCCTCTGCAGAGAATAACAGGCTGATGACATTTCAGTTAATCATAATCTTCCCCTTCTGTGACAGCCTGCCAAGAGTCTTTGGGAAAATAAACTAGTGGGATTGTTTTAAAATGATTCCCCCCCCCCATCCCTGCAGAGGGAAAAACTGACAAGATGACTACGAGACTATTTCACAGCATTTTTTATCACTCCTTCTCTGTCTTATTTTTCTTTTTTGAGCTACCCCAAAATGTTGCTCAGCATTATTTCTCACCTCTGTCATTCATGATGGCATTTCCATTGTTGCTGCCATGTGCTTACTAGCAAGAGAAAAGGCAGTGGATGTGTGGGGCACTCAGTCCTCATGCACCAATGTTAGAACAGACAGGTAGAACAGATTTGATTGCATGCCTTTGCAGTCAATTATGCCTGAGTATTTAAAGAATTTCCTGGTAGCTATCTTGTGTGACAATATACAGGACCCAGTGACTGTGGTGGAGGAGAATGAATAGTCCTCACTGAATCACTAAGACAGCATTGTCCCAGCAAGAGCTTTCAGTGTGAGAAGGGAAGGGGGGGCAGATCTATGCTAAATTTAGTTGCCAGGAAATAATAGACTTAAAGGTAAAGGGACCCCTGACCATTAGGTCCCGTCGTGACCGACTCTGGGGTTGCGGCGCTCATCTCACGTTATTGGCCGAGGGAGCCGGCGTATAGCTTCCAGGTCAAGTGGCCAGCATGACAAAGCCACTTCTGGTGAACCAGAGTTGCCAGGAAATTATTGACTTGGGTTTCTGTTAATGGGTTTCCTGTGACACCCTAGTTAGAGCCTTGGACTTGTTTACAGTCCTGGCTTTCTGGGGGATGTTAGCTGATGGCTTTCATTAGCTGGCTGGAAAGGATCAGGGAGTGGGTAGAGATACCGCTCTATATATGGGGGCATCTCTTCATCCTTCTGGCCAAGGATGAAACAAACAAACAAGTTCCACAGGCTGACAGTATGAAGTCGACAGAGCCAGGTTATAAAAAGCTGAAGTTCAGTGTTATGGAGGTGGTTTCACCCAGGGGTGTAGTGGGGGGCAGGGAGGCTGTAGTCCCGGGAACATTATTTTGAGGGGGTGCAAATCAGGCACACACACCCCTGGGATCCCTGTCCTACCCTGCTTGCCTCCAGGAGTCTCTGCACCCCAGAGCCTAGCCTGGCCTCCTCGCTGAATGGCCATGCAGTCAAGTGTTGGGGAGATGTGCCCACCAAGGGCTGCGTCAACCAGCTGGGCTCCCCCCCCCCGCATGGGTAGGCAGGAAGCACAGCATGGCCCCACAAACCCTCCATACCCCGTGTCCGTCTGTCTTCACCGTCGGTGAGGGATGGCCTGGTGTGGCAGGTTTTGTTGACCCTGAAGCCAACTGTCCACTTTAGTCATTCTGACCAGAAGCTATCCTAGATCACTCCTAGCTAACTCACACCAGCTTTGTTTGGGTTCTTAACTCTCTGCCTGGCTCTTGGGCTGCTTGCTGCCCCTACTGACCACCAAATCACATTCCCCTCAACAATGCTGTGTGACTGTCCTTTTATATATAGTTTCAGTCACAACCCATTGACCAGTGACCTTTAAATCTTCCTTCTCAGCCTGCTCGTTGGCCTTTAACGATAAGCCAGTGAGAGCCAAAACAATTTTAACAACTAGCCTATCAAAACTGTCTAATATAGAAGCTGACAAGTGTTAACTGTGAACCATTCAATCTCATCTTGCAACGACCAACAACAGGTTTGTTAAGGTATAAGTTATGCTTTAGCTTGAGCTGGCTGCATTTCTCATCATTACCTTTCAAAATAATGCATATTTTTTTCTTGTTTGCAATACATTATAAAGAGATTTTGTCTCTGGGTTTTAGTCATACCTGCCAAGTTCCTGTGGGAAAAATAAGGGATCGGCAGACCGGAAGTAGCGCGGCGGCCATTTTGGAACTGGGCAGAGCAGCATCGAAAGTCGCTTCTGAGCATGCTCTGCCCAGTTCCAAAATGAGCGCTGTGCCAGAAATCGCTTCTGCGCATGTCCAGAGACTCCAGACATGTGCAGAAGGAGCCTCCCCCGGCCAGTAAGTAAACCGGGGGAAAACAAAAAAAAAATCCGTTTTTCCAGCTGGGAATGGCTGGAAAAACGGGGGTTTCCCAGTGAATACGGGAGGCTTGGCAGCTATGGTTTTAGTTCTGCAATGCCTGACACCAGATAAGTCAGGGCCCACTAACAGAGAAGCTGGAAGGCTCCAGGCTACTTTACTCAGGCTCCCTTCAAGCCCAGAATCAGTCCTGGTCAAAGGACAAAGGTAAAAGGCCAAGAACCCCTGGACAGTTAAGTCCAGTCAAAGGCGACTATGGGGTTGCAGTTCTCATCTCACTTTCAGGCCAAGGGAGCCAATGTTTGTCCACAGACAGCTTTCCGGGTCATGTGGCCAGTATAACTAAACTTCTGGCGCAATGGAACACCATGATGGAAGCCAGACCACACGGAAATGCCTTTTACCTTCCCTCCACAGCAGTACCTATTTATCTACTTTCACTGGCATGCTTTTGAACTGCTAGGTTGGCAGGAGCTAGGACAGAGCAATGGGAGCTCACTCCGTCGCGGGGATTTGAACTGCCGACCTTCTGATTGGCGAGCCCAAAAGGCTCAGTGGTTTAGACTACAGTGCCACCTGCGTCCCTTGGTTACCGTATAGTATGGGGACACTGCAAAGTTCATTGCAAGTCCCTGCCATGACAGCTCAGGACATCTTAATATCTTGTCTCTATAAATAACTTTCAACACTTCCCCCACTATCCCCATCACATTCCCTCCACTTGACAGTACTAAAATAAAAACACTGTTTATTGAGCATTCATCTTGATTTTCATTTATTTATTTTCAAAAAAATATAAACTGCTAACTCATATAAAATATCCAGGTAGTGCAGAACAGTTTCTACAATAAAACATAAAAGAATCATTAAAATGACTGGCTAATTAAGAAAGTTTGAAGAGGTGCTTTGGCTTGTTTGCATTCATTTGCAAGGAGGTCAGAGGATATTGGCTATTTATTGAGCTTTCATTCTGATTTGTCTGCAAGGAGGTCAGACGACGTGGCATCAACCAAGCATTATCCCATGCTTTTCAGTACATTTCCCTATCTGTACATTGCAAAACATCCAATATTTGTGGGTTTGTTGTGTGAGAGCTCCCAAACAGCTTTAATTATGCAACCTGAATTTGGCTGGTAGGGGACTGAACCACAGTCGAGAATAGTAAGAGTCTGGAATTGTCTTTTCTGCACTTAAAAAGAAAACATTTATTCCCCCAGCAGCAACTCTATCTGCGATAACCCTTGGGAACAAAAATATCACTAAATGCAGCTGCCACTAGGGAAGTGCTAATTGGAAAAGATGCCCCATACTCCCCTGTAGCCTACATCTGAGAAGCCTCAGTTCAGGTAATGGAATTTCTTCCACAGGTGAATGGCAGAGGGACAGTGAATGGAAGACCACAGGAAAAAGAATGTGAATGGCTTTCAGAACCACAAAACTTAAGAGGCGGCTGTTCCTCCAGGCAGCAGTGAAGCCCATTGAAGTTATTAACCAGCTGTTGGGCTAAGGTCAAGGAAAGTCTGAAAGGGAAGCTGTGGTAAAATCCGCAGGGAATACTGCAGGCTAAAGAAGATGATAGTCCCCAAATCCTGTTGGATAAATCTGGCGGTGCTAAAGAAAAGTTAATCATGGCTTCAGCTCAGAGCTGCTTTACATGCTAGCATCTGTTTAAAGAGAATGCATAGGAGCCCCCATGCTCCTGGTCTTGGGGGCCAAACTACCTGCTATGTTAGCTACAAGGCTGTGCATTTAAATACAAGTTGTTCAGTTGTTTTTTTACAAAATTGACATCATGGGGCCTCTGATTCCTGTGTGAGAGATCTTTAATCGTGAGGGACCTTTAATCGCTCCCACGATCCCGCGGTGGATCAACCCCTATTTCTGCAATTTGCACTGAAAGAAAATTCCTGTTCACTCCAACTGGAGCTTCTCTCCCCCCCCCCCCCAATGTAAATTTGAAGTTTTCTTCTTCTTCTTTGGCGATCACTCGTAGCCTAGTAAGATTGTCTTCCATAAACATGGTTTTAACAATGAGTCAGTAAGTGACTGTGGAGGCCAATTCTGGATCCACATGCCCTTCCACAGTAGGGAAATTGGTTTCCAGGTGGGAGTTGATCACGGTGTGGATTTGCCAAGCGTGCCTTCCTCTTAGAACGTTTCTCCCTTGCGTCCTGAGTTTGATTGTCTTCAAAGCCCATGACACCTTTGGTAAAGGCTGTTCTCCAATAGGAGTGCTCGCAGGCAAGTGTTTCCCAACTGCTGGTGTTTATACAGTTTTTTAGATTTGCCTTGAGTCGGTCTTTAAACCTCTTTTGTTGACCGCCAACATTACGCTTTCCATTTTTTAGTTTGGAATAGAGTAGCTGCTTTGGAAGACGATAATCAGGCATCCGAACAACATGACCAGTCCAACGAAGTTGATGTTGAAGAATCATTGCTTCAACACTAGAAATTGGAAGTGCAGAGGGGTTGGTCCGTATTGGGACCATGGCAAAGATCAAAGGGTTAAAGTCCCCTAGCACCTCATCCCCACTGGGTTCCTGGTCCAGATCAGGTCCTCTGAACTGGCAGTTTCTGTGAAAACAACAAGCGGGGGTGGGGAGGGGACCTTTTTGGCTCCAAAGGCCAAATTGTTATCTGGCCTTACCCTCAATCAGCTGGTACAATGTGAGGTGTAGTTTGGTCCCTAGAAAACCCAAGAAGGAGGAGCCATCACCTGCAATGGTCTGACTTAGCTTTACCCTGTCGTCAAATTCCTGGGGAAGAAGGAGAAGATGAGAGGATATCAGGCTGTTCGTGGTCCAGTAAGATCCAGCTTAGGTCCAAAATGGCAACAGCTATCTGCCTGGCAAGATGATTACTGAGTTGCTCAGAGCCTAAAGTTATGCATGGCACTGTAAAAGTGTGGGAAACATTGTGTGATTGCAGCAAAATGCTTTCAAAATGAGGTTGTAATGCATGTCAGATCCTTCAGACAGAATAGAATAATCCATCATGCATTCTAAAATGAAAAGAATATATATTTATAGAAGCTCTATGAAATATATGTTGCATGAAATAACATTTCATAGCATTATTATATAGGAAATCTTAACAATGTTAATCACTTATAAATTAGTTACAGGTAGGTAGCTGTGTTGGTCTGAGTCGAAGCAAAATAAAAAAATTCCTTCAGTAGCACCTTAAAGACCAACTAAGTTTATATTTTGGTATGAGCTTTCGTGTGCATGCACACTTCTTCAGCACCTCAGCCCAGGACTAATGGCACCTCAGCAGCCATTAACACCCATCTACAGGTTTACCACTCCCATCAGCCCATCTCCCATTCCCACCCACCACCCTCTGTATATATATAGGGTCTGACACTTCTGTTTCTAGTGTATCTGAAGAAGTGTGCATGCACACGAAAGCTCATACCAAAATATAAACTTAGTTGGTCTTTAAGGTGCTACTGAAAGAATTTTTTTATTTTACTTATAAATTAGTTGGTTTTGGATGCAGCCATCACAGTAATTCCTATCTATCATGAACTCAGTCTGACCCTTAGCTAATCTTGAAAGATTTGACTCAGAATATTATTTCAGCATCATGAATATCCTGTTTGTATTTTTCAGCCAACCTCTTGCAATCTTGTGTCTCATCTCATTAGGCTAGGCATGTCAATCAATTGTTTTACAAACACAGTTTTTGGGAAGTGTGTGCACCCCAGGCTCCTATTCCCAGACAGCATTTTAAAGATACTTCCTTGACATCCATTCTGTTTGTATTGCAAAGCTAGTCATTGGCAGCTTAGTTTTAAAGCCAATCATGTTCCATGGAGCCAGATATGACTGGGCAACATACAGGCCAAATTAGTTCATATTCTTGATTCATATTCAACAGCAAATATAAAAGAAACAGAGATTATATAGTAGTATTGTGAGTTTGAGTGGGGGAGTAGGCTGTATGCCGAGACCCTTCTAAACCCTGGACCTAGCAACTGCTAAAATATAAGCCAGGCTAGCTTCCTAAAGAGGTGATCACATGGGCGATGGGCCATTAAGGGGAACAAAGGCTTAGCTGCCAAGTATCCCGTTTTTTGCGGGAAACCCCCGGATTTTAATCCGTTTCCTGCTGTTCTCCCGAATGGAGAAAAATCCTGGAAATCCCCCGGATTTCCTACCAGCCAGGGAGTTTCAACTTTGGGTGCCGCTCCGCCCATGTGTGGGCACCGGAAATAGGGCAGAGCGGCACCAGAAGTCACTTCTACGCATGCCTGGTGGCCATCTTGGTGGTGGCCACCAGGCATGCGTAGAAGTGACTTCCGGTGCCACCCTGCCCTATTTCCGGTGTCCACACATGGGCAGAGTGGCCCCGGAAGTTGCTTCTACGCAACTTCCAGTGCCGCGCTGCTGCTGATCCCGCATTTTCCAGCGGGAGACCTGGCAGGTATGCAACTGGGTGGGACCCTAACTTGCGGTTAGTTAGAAGAATAAAGCAGAAGTTGAGGGCAGAGAGTTTGCAGTGGAGCTAGAAAAGCAGCAGGAAGAAGCAGCCAGAGAGAAAGAGGCCTGCTTGATTTCTGTTTAAATCCAAGGCTTAAACCCAACAGCTATGGGAGAAACAAGACCCTCTTGGGTTATTAATGCTGTGAATCCCTCCATTGCAGGCTCAGGTTATATACATGTGTAAATAAACTATAGCCACCACAGTCTCTCTGCTGTACCTCATTCCCAAGGGAAACACAAACCCTGGGTTTCAGCAGAATCCAAACCTGGATTCCAGCAGAAATGTGGCATTGCTCTGTCTCCCAGCTTAACAGCCTGCAGCCTCTTGCCTCTAGCTTCTGGTTCACACCTCCAAGGGAGCAGCAGTATATAGAGGCCACAGGATGCTCCTTCACAGCCACTTCCACTGAAGTTGCACAGGACAAGCGCCAGCTCATCCTCCTCTCTGAGCTTGGCAGCGGCAGGTCTAGCGGGAAAAATAGGGACATTCCACAATCAAATCAGAAGCCAGGATGACTTTTGTAATTCCGCCACAGTCCCTGGAAAATAGAGACACCTGGAATGTATGTGCTGGTGGCACAGCCTCTGTGATGTGGCGTTTGTTTGAACAGTGAACAGATGTCAGTCTGGAGATGTGAGCAATCGGTGTCAAGGTGCTGGAAGACACATCTGTGTGTGCTACATGTCTTGCTCTTCATCCCCAAGAGCCTGCTGCTCTTGGGTGTGGTTGGGGACCGGGACCTGTAAGATTCAACTGCTTCCAGTCCACTCAGCTTCTGTATATAAAATTACAGGGCATGCTGGGAAATGCACCACTTTGCTCTTCACCTCAAGTGGCAAAATGTCTTGGGTCAGCCAGAACACTATTTGATATGTTTCTGCAACAGCCACAAGAAAACACACACCAATCTATTGCCACCCTAGTTATACTTCTGAAGTCTTGTTTTGACTTCGGGGGAAAGCTTTAAAAATGATAAGCTACAAAATGAATTTGGAAAGGGCTGTTTGCACTCAGTGCTTGTTGCCCAGGTAGACAGAACACCGAATCAGGAAGAGAAGGAGAGATATCCATCACATCTATAATCGTGGAGTGGTGTTTCAATGAGAGGAGAAACATAAGAAGCTGGATAGCAAAAGATTTTCACAAATCTTCCAGTAATTTCTACTGCCTGCAACAACAATGCTGACTTTGGTAAGTGCTTGCTTATTCAATGGAATCTCTATTCTCTCTGTTATATTTTCAACACTGATGATTAACGCTATCATTATTAATTTCTATAGACTATTTCGGTGCATGAAAGTTATTAACAATTATCTCACTTCGCTTCCACAACAACTCTGTAATTGAGGTAGTCACTTTCTCAGCCCCACGCAGAGAGCTTCGTGGCTGAACAATGATTGGAATCTGCTCTGCCTTCCCTTCATCTAAATGCTCCACTGCCTATACTTTGCACCACCAAGGTGGATGGATCGGCCTCTCCTCTGTTTGATTTCTTTTCATTGGCCTGTGACTAGAGTTAGGAAAGAACTCTAGCTATCTAATTAATAATGTCTTAAGGTATCACTTCAGTTGCCAGCAGGTTAGAAATTAACAGTGACAGCTTGTATAAGTAAACTAATTTTTTATTATTGCAGTACTTGTATCCCATAGATAGGATTCCATTGATTTAGACCAGGCACCCCCAAACTTCGGCCCTCCAGATGTTTTGGACTACAATTCCCATCATCCCTGACCACTGGTCCTGTTAGCTAGGGATCATGGGAATTGTAGGCCAAAACATCTGGAGGGCCGCAGTTTGGAGATGCCTGATTTAGACTGTGATGCTTCACCTGCTCAGTTAGGAGAAAGCCTCATTATGTTCAGTGGGACATACTTTGAATCAACATGTGCAGCAATATATCAATAAGCTTTTAATATCCCATTGGTATCAATAAGTCAAGAGTTAGGGAGGGGGAGGGGGAGGGGCATACCGGGGGGGGGGGGCTGCTAGAGGGGCCGTGGCTCCGAGTGCACAATTTTTCAAGGGGTGTGAACCTAGGCTGGCCTGGTACTCCTCTCCACCCACCAAGGGCTGCGTCGGCTGGCCAGCCTCCCCCCCTGAGCAGGTGGCTCTGTGCAGCCCCACTTTGCTCTGGTGGGGGTGGAGTCACTCCAACAGCATCAGTGGTGAGGGCCATGCTGGCACCTTCCCACCCAGGCCAGGCCAGGCACCGACAACCACCACTGCACCACTGGGGAGGGGAGAATCTGTCTATTTATGTTCCTTTCAGATTCTACCGTGTTTTCCCGAAAATACGAGACTGTCTTATATTTATTTTTCCTCAAAAATACACACTATGGCTTATTTTCAGGGGGTGTCTTATTCTAGTGGGAAGGGATCCGCACGGTGCGGCATGGCTGAGGGCAGCGAGCTGTTGCCAGGAGGCGCCATGCCCATGCCTTATTTTGGGGGGTATGGCTTATATTGCGGAAATGCGTAGAAGAGCAGCCACATTTGGAACAGGGGTTTAGATATCTTCGGAGTGATATTTCTCCAATGAAAATTGCTCCCAGTGCTACTATCCCCCCCCCCCCATCACAACATTTGTGGCACCACACCTGCATGTTTTACCCCATATGGCAAACAGCAGCTTTGAGAGGGCAATGTTCATCAGTAAAACAGGAGGAGGAGGAGGATTAAATACTGTACTCCCCATTTCCAACACTGGGCTCTTGACTGTGTGCCCCTCACTACTATCAAAGCTATGAAGCATTTAAAAAGAGAGGATAGATCTTGTAGGTGTGCCTTAGATCTTTTAGCTGTATCAGGGATTCCGTTTTCCATATTATAGATACCTGGGCATGACATCCATTCACTGTGAATTTCTGCCATGCAAGGGCCATTGAAATGAATGGGAGCTGCAGCAGAGCTGAATAGAACTCTTGCACAGCTCCTGTTCATTTTAACGGTGCCTGTGCAGGAGAACCTTCTTATAAATTGCACCTTCTAAACTTTGAGATAGTTGATAAAACACATATCGTTCGCTGGGGCCCTTGTCCTATGCCCTCCCATTTCTGTGATGAGCTACAGGATGATTTCATTCTACATCAAATGCCATGGCAGAATTCTATACTGCAGTGAAAGCAAAGCTACAGAGCAAGATGCACATTATCATTTATTTTAGTAATTGCAGCTGCTATGGTTACCAGTTGTGCTCTTGCCTATTTTCAAGTTGAGGATGTTCGGTGTCATGACGTTGCACATTGTTTAACAGAAGCCAGAAAAACCACGGGGGTGGCTGGTAGATGTAACTAACTACCCACGATGGAAGGAATAAGTTTGCAAATGCTTGGCAGGTGGGAGATGGTAGAGTTCTAGGGCCTTCTCACAGTTGCTTTGTGTTGACTTAAAAAAGATACACAAAGCACGTGAACCATCTCTGCTGACTGCTATTTGAAGCAGGGATGGGGAACCTATTCAGATGTTCTTGTACTCAAACTCCCACCAGCCCAGCCAGCAGGACCAGGAATAATGGAAGTTGTAGTCCAACAACATCTTCCACACTTTCCCCATCCCTCGTTTACCCTAATTATGCATACTTTGCCCGTAATCCAGAGAGAATTTACTCCAGAGTGTTCTAAAACTAACAGAATGGTTCAATAGTAGATAGGGACAGCCATTTTTGAAATTGATCTCTTGCTATATTTAGTACTAGCTGGCCGGCCACGCATTGTTGTGATTCTTTCCTGTGATTCCCCCCACTCTGTCCAGACACATGATTTATCTTGCCCCCTCCCCCACCCCCTGGTTCATCCCTGTGACTGCCCCCACCCTGTCCCAACCCATGAGCTATTGAGCCCCCTTTCCCCCCCCAGCCCCGCGGCACATCCCTGTGACTGGCCCCACTCTGTCCTGACTCATGAGCTATCGAGCCCCCTCCTCCCCCACCCCCGTCTGAGCCCTCTGTTGTCTCTGGGGAGTGTTGGCCCCTCCCCTGTTTCTCCATACCTTGGCCCCCACCCTTGGAGAAGGAACTGTCAGCTTCTGGGTTCTGTTTCCCAGCATGCACTTTTGTCTGAGCCCTCTATGGTCCCTGGGGAGTGTTGGCCCCTCCCCCCGGTATCTTCCTACATTGGCCCCCACCCTTGGAGAAGGAACTGTCAGTTTCTTTTTTTTAAAAAAAAAAAAGCAATTTATTAAATTTTCCAAATAAACACATTAAACAAAAATAAACAAAACAAAACATTCAAAAACAAATACAACACACACAAATTTTTCTTTTTACCAATTATTCCCATATCTCTAATTCCCAATGCTCTGCCGAGCTTTGACTTCCCTCCCTCCCCTCATTTGGTTTTCTTTCCAACTCTTATCTCGCAGTTCCTTATTCCTTATTTCAAGTCATTTCGTAGGATTTATTTCAGTCCTGCAAGTGTCTTTAAACTTCTACAGTTGTTTCCCATATAATCCACAAATTTACTCCAGTCTTTTTGGAACTTTGCCTCTCCCTGGTTTCGGATCCTGCTAGTCAGTCTTGCTTGTTCCGCATAGTCTATCATTTTTGTCTGCCACTCTTCAATTGTCGGTAATGCCTGGGTTTTCCATTTTTGGGCTAACAAAGTCCTAGCCGCGGTTGTCGCATACAAAAATAATATTTGATCCTCCTTTACAATCTCCTGTCCAGTAAGTCCTAATAGAAAAACTTCAGGTTTTTTGGGGAAAGTGTATTTAAGAATCTTTTCCAATTCATTATAAATCATTTCCCAAAATCTTTTAGGAACTGTCAGTTTCTGGGTTCTATTTCCCAGTATTTACTTTTGTCTGAGCCCTCTGGGGAAACCCAGCCAGATGGGCAGGGCATAAATAATAATTTAATAATTAATTTAATTCAGCAGAAAGGCGTATATAACACACAACCTTCCCCGCCCCTGCTAAACCATACTCTTGTTCTTCATTAGAACTGTACTCCAGATAATCAGAATAATCATTGCCAGTGG
This sequence comes from Zootoca vivipara, assembly GCF_963506605.1. NCBI lineage: Eukaryota > Metazoa > Chordata > Lepidosauria > Squamata > Lacertidae > Zootoca > Zootoca vivipara. The sequence goes on from NC_083276.1 coordinate 45,561,874, forward strand.
TATCCTTCTCTTCTTGCATCTAAGCTGTTTATTAAAATATGAGAAACAGTAATTAGTGGGAGATTGTGTCAAATGTTTCCACTTGGAATACAGCTTTTTTTAAAAAAAAAAAAATACCAAGACACTAAGCATGTTGCGTCTTTATTCGTCAAGACAACATGTGCAATTACAGAGAAGCTCACTTTCTTTAATGCAGAAATCATTATTTATTTCTGCTAAGTCTATCTCAGCTGCGGTCATGTCAGCTTTGATAAGAATATCGATAATAATCTTCTTAATAGATTTAATAGTATAGGCTAATTACCTTCAATATATTCTGACTTTGGGAAATAATGCTCAGGTAGGCTTCCTACATCTTTGGAGGGGAATTAATAAAGAGAGGGAAATGTCTTACTTCTTAGTCATTTATGTTTTGAGTTTTTTTAGTATTGTTTCCATTCACTGTTACCACTGGACGGCCTCTGTAACCTGAGGCTTCTGAGCAAGGCCTGTTTGGAATCAGATTAACATAACTTGCTAGGGCCTCCTGATATCTGTGTTCTAAGCAGCTTCTACCTCATCCAGGTTGCCAAGAGCTGAGATCTGTTGCGATAGCACCCAACAGTGAAAAATAATATCCAATGCTTGCCATGTACACATAAGCTGGAGCGGCATCAGATATTTCTGCTTAAAGGTGTTCAAGCAAAATTCGTGTTCAGGAAGAGAGAAATGGCAGCTGAAACCCACCTTGCTCATCTTTTACACCCTTTTCCTTCAGGCTATTTGCTGCCCAACCAGTGGCTCCTTCAGTGCCTTTTTTCTTCAAAGGGAAAATGCAACGAGAAATCAAGGAATTCGGATACAGCAGAAGGCTCATTGCTCTCGCTTGTAGATTGAGCTGAGACATTGTATGCTTCAGCTGGTTTACCCATGCTAGGGTGCCTGTGTTATCAACAACTGTTTTATTGAATCACAACTGTTAATTATTTAATTATGACTTTCTCTATTTTCCTGCATTTCATTTCCGTCGGATGCCATTGTTTACAAACCACCAACAAGCCAACCGTGTATGTGTGTGTGAACCCATGCATGCCTGTCTGTTTCTATCTCTTTCTCTAAATATATATACACACAAGTGCCTTTTATATTATTTTTTAGTAAAAAAAATATATTGGGGCACCAGTACTCATATATTGATAAAAAATACTGTGGGTGCCAGCAGTTATCTAAATCCAGAGAGATATGTATCTGTAACTCAGGATAAACACATCATGCATTTTATGAAGGTAACTGTAGTCCATGTAAGCTAAGGCCATAATAAATTTGTTAGTCTCAGTTTAAGGTGCAACACCATACCCTTTTGTTTTTTTCCTGTGATCCCCAGATTGTTCTTTGCTTGCCCAAGCCCTTGCCCTTTGATAAAATGAAAGCAAGTGTTTCCAAATGATTTCTCATTCTCCAATAATGCAGAATGAAGCTGCTAGAAATAAGGAATTGCAAAATCAATTTTTGCTTTTTAATCTCTAATTACTGCTGTTTCATTTCTCCCGGGATGGAATGGGGAGGCATGCTTGAAAGATTAAGAAGACTAAGGAACAGAAGCAATTGAAGCATTGTTTAAATGCTATTTTAAAACATTTCAGGTCAATATTTGTATTTAAAAGTCTTTTAAAAAAAGGAAAAAAAGCTCTTAGCTGAAATGTTTTGACAGGGCTGTTTGTCCTTGGTACAACACAGTACGGAACGACTCAAAGAGATTCAGGGGTGGAGAGAACAGAGCTGAAAGCAGCAATAAATTCCAAATTAGTTAACAAACGTTGTAAAAGTCTTAGAAGGTTTATGGAACACAATATGTTTGAGGGAAACCTTTTGCTGAAACTCTTTTCTAATGGAAAATAACTGAAAATGAAATAAGATTGGGCTGTCTGTACCAAATGGAGCACTTTGCCATCTCAAGAGATTTGGAAAGAAAACATGAAGGGTAGCTTAAGAAATTGGATTCCCTTGTCAGTATGTGTCAGTTTACTAAGGTTTGATCTGTCATTTGTCACATTAATTCATTCCCTTTACTTCCAGCTATTTTTAAAGCAGAAATTGCTCTCAAATATGACTTTGTATAGCTAAACTTTGCAGCTGAGGCTTGCTACAATATTCTTTTTGGCCATTCTGTTTCTTTGAAACAATAACAGATATTTTCTTTCCTTTCCTTTCCTTTTCTCAGGAACAGGCATGCATCTGTTGAAATGGACTGTACATCAAAAGCTTATGCTATAATCAGCTGGATAGTCTTTAAGGTGCCACCATCTTCTGTGTTGTTGTTTTTGCCGTGAGAGTCCAACACAAAGTTGACGCTTTCACATTCTTATTCTAGCTGTTCTTGTCTTCCATTTCATTTTTCTTCAGTTGCTACAGGGGATCTATGTGTCTTTCATGAAGGCAGCATTCTCTTACGAGGAAGCCATATTGTCCCAGCAATACATTTCTGCCTGGTGTTGCCTGGAAAATGATACTCCAACCACCACTAGTGCTTGCGCAGTGCAGTGACAGGCCTTGTGGACCTGTTGTACGTGTAACACCAGACACTCCAATGACCTCACTAGCAACAGAAACCACAGTTATTTCTCCCTCATCCAATTTTATTCTGTGGATCTTTTTTTAAAAAACAAAAACAAAAAATCCACATAGGCTCTCTGCTTTCTCACTAAGTCTGGGAAATCATGCTCTTCCAACAAACAGTTAAATTACAAGAAAGAAGATTCCATCTAAACATTAGGAAGAACTTCCTGACAGTAAGAGCTGTTCGGCAGTGGAATTTAATACCAAGGAGTGTGGTGGAGTCTCCTTCTTTGGAGGTCTTTAAGCAGAGGCTTGACAGGCATATGTCAAGAATGCTTTGATGGTGTTTCCTGCTCGGCAGGGGGTTGGACTGGATGGCCCTTGTGGTCTCTTCCAACTCTACGATTCTATGATTCTATAAAATGAGGGAAATATCAACAAAGCTGTCTCCCTTTCTTGCAACAATACTCCATGTTATTTCGCTTTTTATTTTAAAATTGTGAAGACGATGCGATAGCCCACAAAGTAATACAGTGGAACCTCTACTTACAACCATAATCCGTTCCGGAGGTCCGGTCATAACTAGAAACTTACATAAGTACTGTAGAGGCACACTTTTCCATAGAAAGTAATGGAAAAGTGAATTGATCCGTTCTAGACGATGAAAAACACCCCCTAAAACAGCAATTTAACACGGATTTTACTGTCTAGCGAGACCATAGATCCATAAAATGAAGGCAATAATCAATGTACTGTACTATAAAATAAGTAAGACAGTATTGTAGATGAAAAAAATTAACATTCCCCCCCCTTATGTGCACTGAGGGTAGGCAGGCTTACCTGGCTACAAGCTGGGGTCAGTAAAGAGCTGATTCACTTCGGCCAGGGTCACTTTTTTTCTTGCCAGGCCAGGTTCTTCTCTGGACTTCCTCAGGTTAGTTCCTCGGTGGGGTTTGGGGTTGCAGTGTGCCCTGCTGTGCCTCTTGCAGGCGGCACCTCTTCCACAGCTTCGGGGGTGGGATGGGGGCCCACTCCCCGGCAGCAGAGGCCTCAGCGCCACTCTGCAGCCAGCAGGGTTTGCTCCGGCAAACCGGAGGCCTCTCCCCAAAAGCAGAGGCCCCAGTGCTGCTCCGCAGTCAGCCGGCCGAGCTCCGGGCTGCTGGCAAGGCCTCTGTTCGTATCTAGAGGAAAGTTCATAAGTCGAAGCACCTACTGGAATCGTACGTAAGTAGAGCCGTACGTAAGTCAAGTTTCCACTGTACTAAGTACAGCACTGTCCATTTCAGCTTGGTGAAATTGACAACGCACCACAGAAGAGGAAGATATGCACCCCAAGCGCCCGTTTAGTTTCTCCCTCACTCCTCGTGAAACCTCCACTCCCCTTGCCGTTGCATTTAGGGAAAGCCCTGTAGACAGGCGATTGCAACACATGTGAACAAAAAAAGAAAAAGGTGGGCAGGAAGTACTTTGCATGGCTACTGCATGTTTTCTGTAGTATTGGTGGGAAACATTTCCATAAAGCTGACAAATGTACATTTCCTTGCAATTTAAGACTGTCTGATCTTGGCAGATCGTGTCATCCAAAAAGCGTAGCTGCACTAAGAGGATTGCAGGAAAAGAGAAGGAAGCTTCTTGCTGTAATAGTTTCATAATAGTCCAGTTGCTGGTTTCCTTTGCATAGAACTTTGAGCCATGCAATTATTAAATTCTATATCTAACTTAAAGCACTGAAAGAAAGTGCATGTGCACATATTAAAGTGCACATATCACCGCCCCCCCTCCTATTACTATTGATATTATTCTTGCTGTTGTTTTAAAAAGAGCCTCTGATAATGCAGTACTGGCACTATGAGGTTAGTAGTGTATTGTTGCCAATATGAAACAGAACAAGATTTAAGCTCCTAGGCGAATGACTCAGTTTAGATTAAGGAAACAGGGTATGTTAGACAAGGGATAGATGTCCTTCATTCTGAACCTTCTTTTTGATCACTTCATGAACCTTCCCAGAACGCAAGCATAGTCTCACATTTAGAAATGCACCGAGTACATGATGTGCATTTTATTAGCTACATGTGGCATCAGATAAGACCCTCGCCATTCAAATTTCTAAATCCCTCCAAGAAATCTCAGGTAAATAAATAAGCATGCCTGGAAAAGTCATTAAGCTTTCCCAATCCATGCTCTGGCTTTATCTGTCCCTATTTTTGCTATTTTTCCTAGGGAGAAATACAACACCCGTTGTCATGGAGAGTATCCCTTTGACCTGATACAATCTCCAGGCTTGTATGATTTGTTCTTTCCCATTAATAATGGTCATGAACTATCTTCACTGTTGTTTTCCGTTTAAGAAATGAAGAGGGGGCGGGGGGAGAGAATCAAAAACATATTGAAAATGGACCACGAACCAGAGAGGAATCCACAGGCAATCTGCATATTTTGCACATATTTTCCACTGTTAAAAACCAGTTGTGGGAGTGGGAACCCCAATGCACACAAAGAGCTCCTCCACCTGTAAAGGAATTCCTGCTTAAAAGAAGAAGATGCAAGAGGCAGTCAGGTCTAGGTGCATGGAGGTACGTGCAAAGGAGGTTGCCACTCCCCTTTCCACGGAAATGAACTCCTGTGCACGCCCCACTGATGTGAAAAGGACCTGTGCAAGAACATGTCCGTGTTCTGTTATAGGAGAATTCCTCTGTCACCTGCAAATTCTATAGAAATGGTTCATGAGGAAAGGGAAGGGAAATAACAGCTGCTAATAATGTAATGCCTTTACAGCAATCTATGGTGTAATCATACCTGGACTGCTCTGTGCAGTTCTCCAAAAGGATGTTGCAGAGCTGGAAAAGCAGTGGCAGAGAGCAACCAAAATGACATAAGCTCTGACCTTTCACTGATGAAAATAGGAACGTCCTAAGGAAAAGTGGGACATTCCATTCCGGGATCAAATCAGAAACTGGGATGGCTTCTGTAAATCCAGGACTGTCCTTGGAAAATAGGGACACTCGGAGTAGGATTGCCATATGCCCAGAAATTCCTGGACATACCCGGAATACGGCAGTCGGAAGCAGTGTCTGGGGTGGATATTACTGAAATGCCCGGGAAAATCCGGACATATGGCAACCCAGGTGGGAAGTCTAAAAATAGCTCAAAAACTTCAAATTTTGTGTCTGGATTTTCACTTTTTGAAATATGGCAGCCCTAACTTTGAGGGTCTGAAATGAGGGTGGTGGAGGAGAAATTCATCTACAGGGAAGGGTCACAACTTTGGGGGCTTTTGAGTTTAGAAAAAAAAATGGAGAATGGGTGGGGAATGATAGAGGATATTTATGCATAATGTGGATGGAGAGGTTTTTTCCTCCTTCTCATAATATTAGAACCCAAGGGCACCCAGAGAAGCTGAATGTTGGAAAATTCAGGGTGGGCAAGGAAAAAAAAAGGAATATTGCTCCACAAAGTGCATCAGCTATGGGATTTGCTACCACAAGAGGTGATGATGGCCACTAACACAGCTTAAAAAGGAGGAAAAACTCAAATTCACAGAGGAAAAGCTAACAATGGCTATTAGAGTGCTTTTTTTCCTGGGGGGATGCAGGGGCTACGCATACCCCTAAACATTTTGTGAATCTAATTTTGGCCTCATTGAGGGGCAGTATTTCAATATGAGTTGGGAGGTGAGAGTACCCCTAAATGGTTTTTGTTTTTTTTGTTTTTTTTTATAGAAAAAAAGCACTGGCTATTAGCCATTAGGCTGTACACTATCTCCAGTGTTAGAAACAGATTGACACTGTTATAAGAATTTTGAGGTCACACATATATAATAAATGTTCATAAATGTACCACACAAACAGTACAGGAAGACAGGCCTGAAAACCATTTTGACTCTCCCAAACTGACCAGAATTAAAGTGATATCCATCTTGTTGTAGGAGTTTTCCCCACCCCACTGAATCACACACACACATTTCCACATGACTAGCAACTTGGGAGCCATAATCCTGTCAGCCGGAGGCTCTGCCAACTGGACATTTCCCCATCAATGGTGCCAGACTGCTAGCCATCTCATTCACAATGGAAGACTCCTCCAAACAAAAGACAGTGATCAGCTCTTACGAAAATGTTAATTTCTCTTTGTGTTTAGGAATTCACACCTGGGAGAGGTGAGAGGGGGACTAGGAGAGGTGTCAAAAGTGCTCAGATTTCTACCTTGAACCCTCCTTTTTGTGAGGTATTGATTACATAGCTGTGATGTAGGAATAATGTATTGGGGGTGTTTCTTGGTGATGGGAAAACTGATAAAAGTGGAGGTTCTCTTTTGTTCTGGGTTCCTTCCTTGTTCTCCTGCGTGAGGGGAAGGACCCTGTTGCAACAGCAAAAAATAAATGCTTTGCTTCTCAAACTTCTCTGGTTGGCCTCTGTTATATTCTCCGACCGATGGAGAACCCAATAAGAACTACAATAAGGTACCCCATAAGGGCAGATTTTTGCTTATATCAACACTGAATGCCAGTTGCTGGTGAACAACAGCAAGAACAACAGCTATGGCCCTCTTGTGCTCCTTATGTACTTCCCAAGATGCATCTGGCCACTGTGGATAACAGGATGCCGGACAGAATAGGCCTTTGGTTTGATATAGCAGGGCTTTCGTTATGTTCTTATGTTCCCGAATGATTGTATTCACATTCTGCTGCTGCTGCTTTGGGAAAGACACCTACAAAACGCTTTGGTCTTGAAGAGAAGCACATGTTGAAAGATCAGAGGCTGATTTGCCAAGATAAGCAGGAGAGTGTCAATACTTCTTCCCAAGAGAGGAAATGCAAAGTGCCTTTCCCCGTCTTCCTGAGGATATCTTCATTATGTTTTACTAGTATGTCAGCATCACATTCCGGTATACTAGGAAGTTGTTAACAAACCCCTCTAGGCTGCAAAGTATAAAGTCTCATAAGGGTTTTCTGATTAAATGCTGTAAAATCCTGCATTTCTAAGGAGCTTTCCCATTTAACAATCCTTATGCAGAATGCTGCTCACTCTTACAATAAAGACAGTACATATGCATGTTTAAAGTGTGTAGAATAACACGCAGGCACTACACTTTTTTGGAAGTGACTATGCTGTGCAAGAGTCTAAATCTATTTTAATTGTGCAACCTGAATTTTTCAGTATGTCATTGAATCCCACTTTTAAATTGCAGGTTCCTAGTCTTGAGTTCTATGCTGTTGTTGCTGCCACTTCAGGGGAAGAGATTCCTCACCAGCACTAGCCTATTGTTCCAGTGGTCAGAACTCCCTAGGAATCTCTCTTTCGGATGTCTTCATCCTTCAGCGAAATCTTTCCTGTACCTATTGGGTAGTCAAGTGCAATCTAGAGCAACTGGCGGTAACTTATAAGGGTGCAGATGGTCGCATGTGACATACAGTATATCATTCACCATTCTACCATCCGTATCTATAATGTCAGTTTTTATTTTGATGTATGTTTTTAAGTACTATTAGCAGCTAGCTTCTAAGCAACTCAAATGAGTCATTTACTCCTACACAAACACATGTTGTAACTGCTCCTGTTGTGTGCCTATCCATTAAAAAAGAGGGGGGAGGAATCTTTAATTTATATATATATTATTCTGCATGGCTGTAACAGCTTTTATGTGAGAATCCGAAGGTGTTTTGAAAACAACATGAAATTAACACTTTCCAGACTTCTATGAGGTAGCGAAGTGATATAAAAATACATGGCTGACAAAGCCTCTGCAGAAGGGTGATGCGTGTTTTCCCCGCATTACATGGAGAAGGACCTCTAACTGTACAATCCTCAGAACTGCTCTTTGTTTCCAATGAAGTTTATTCCTAGTTCACTGTGTCTCACTCACCCAATTTGTGGGTGCCTCATTAGGCTAGAGAACAGAAGAGATCCATTTGAATGCCAAAGGCACACAATAGCAAATGTAAGTTTCACATTCATGTTCCAGATGTAGGATTAAAAAGTCCCAACAGATTTACATTTCACGAAGAAAATATCTGACTTTTGTTTCCCAAAGGTCATTGGTGAACACTGGCAAAAGTCGGGAATAGAATCCATTTCACCACTGCGATCTTATCTTATCAGTAGCAAAGCCATCCTTTTGCTTTGTGTGGCATTCCTTATTGGGACAACAGGACTGAGGAGTTCTCTCCTTGTTGCTTAGCTACATCTGTGACCTTTCTGTGTCCTCTCCCTTTGCTGTGTGAATTCATTGGGTTTCAGATGTTTAGCTATCTCTCGGACCTCTCCACCCCATTACTTCCACCCTCCTCCCCTCCCTGCTTATATCTGGAATGGGTGTTGTTTTTGTTTCTGCTGTAATGACTGATAAAATACAGGAAATAATGCAGCAAGTGCTTCAGGGAGTCAAGTGGGCCCTTTTCACAGCCTGAAAAACTGCAGTGATTATTTCTTGTTCACTGGAGAATGTGGACTTTTGATTGCTGCCTTGATCTTCACATCAGAAGTTTAGGTGGTTATGAGTTGAACAGCACCCACTTCAATGACTGGCCAGAGAGCTCAAGCCCAAACAGTTAGGGTCAGGCAAGAGAACCGTGTAGCTCTTTTCCAGATCTTTTCATGTAATACGGACAGATGCAATGCAGTCATGCATATTTTTCATGAAATTCTTGAAAGCTGTGATACTGTGATGACGGACCCTTTTCATCTCATGCAGGTGACTCCCTCGAGGGCAGAAAACAACGTGAACAGAAGAACTGGTTGTGTAAATCCGCTTTAATGAGAATTTGGCGGTGAAGCAAGGTGATCTGTTGCCTTCAACCTGATACAGCCAGGTAACTTGGGTATAAACTGTTATAATAGTTCATACTCACTTTTCACAGGTAAAATGATTGTATGCATCATTGTAGCATGGTTCAATTCTTTGGCAGCTGCTTGTTGCTGATCAGGATGTTACACCCAATCCCACTTGGCTTTTGTCTACCTTATAGTGAAGTTTCCTGTCACCTGCTCAATTCACAACCTTGGTGAAGATGACAGAATGCTATAGATGCAGGCTGGGAATGTCGTTTTGAATGTTCCCACACCCTGAAATTAAACAACAACAACCCTAGTACATCAGAATGCGGCAGCTACACTGGTGACTGGGAGTGGCTGCCGAGACCACATAACACGTGAAAGACCTACATTGGCTCCCAGGATGTTTCCAGGCACAATTCAAAGTGTTGGTGCTGACATTTAAAGCCCTCAATGGCCTCAGCCCTGTATACCTGAAGGAGCGTCTCCACTCCCATCATTCAACCCAGACACTGAGGTCCAGCGCTGAGGGACTTCTGGCGGTTCCCTCACTGCAAGAAGTAAGGTTACAGGGAACCAGGCAGAGGGCCTTATCGGTGGTGGCGCCCGATGATCCCTTTGATTTGTCACCCTCTTGCCTTTTCTCTGTTGCCACTTTCATTTATTGGATCTCCACTTTCGCTCCACTCCTACACCCCAGTGGTCGCTGCTCCTGAAATCATCCTCTCTAACTGCTGCTCTCACTTGCCCACCTCTGACTCTTCGTTCATTTCTTTTTTTAGAAAGGTATAACATCAGCTATGAAGTGCACCCCCACATAGTGAAGATACAACCTTTACCTTTCAAAAATACAAAAGCAGCAACTAGGAAAGCAACGAGCTTAAAGGGAGATATGATGGCTCATTTCTATCAGCAACCTTTCCAGTTGATGATTTGTCTGTGTATTTTGCATTTGGAGGTACATACTGAAACATAAAATGCCTCTGTGTTTCCTCATCTATGCTGCAGCAGAGGCAGACTGAGCAGCTTCATTACTGCATGGACAGATTTCATTCCTCCACTTTCACTCTTGTGCGGATCAGTCTCTGGAGAACAGTTATGGAAATTACGTTACCCACAATTGGGTTCTCCAAGATCCTTAACAAAAAAAATAAGCTCCTAAGTGTTCGCAACAAATGCATTTTCTTGGAATGTCAAACAGTCTGTGGTTTTATGCTTTCCCTTTTAAGCTTTTAGTGTTTTTCTGTAATATTTTGCCCCAACACAAAATACCACTGTTGTCTTGTCATTGCTGACTACTGGGAGAGATGTAATTATTCAGAAAGGGATAATTAAAGTTGATTTACTGATCATTAGCTAAGAAAGAAGCCTCATTTGGGCTATCCAAAGTCAAGGGGAGATGGAATTCACCATTTCCTAGAAACAAAAAATGGTTCCATTAAAAGTATGCCCCTGTTAAATAGAGGGGATTGGCACAGCATGTTTATTCCCTGAGAGGCCAACACTGAGGCCTCAGCTATACAGCTGCAAATAAAACGTTTTAAGTGTGTTTTAAACGCAATTTACAATGTGGCACTAGATGGCAGTGGTGAGCCTTATTGAAAATTCAATGTATTTTTAAAAACACTTTTTAGAAAAGCATTTACTGCATTTCCTCCCCAAGTCCCACTTCTAATTATTAGATTTTTTCCCAAGAATAGAGAAGAGCAATAAAAATACAAGTATAACATAATTGCTTAAAAGGGGACCAAACTGAGATGGGTTAAGCTTTAGTATATTACGAAAATCATCTAAAAATATGCATTAGTGCTAGAAAAATAGAGGCTGTAACACAATATATTTAAAATATTGTATGTAAGTGATTTGCATAATGGTTTTATGAATTATAATACCCATTCTTAATTTTTCTATTGGGTCAGATAATCGTTGCTATGAATGCTTTACATGTTTTAAGTGAATATGCAACTGCATGTTTTAATGGATTTTGCACAGGTATACTCTTTATGTATTTTTAAATAATTTCTTAAAATTAAAAATTGTGACCAACAGGATACATATAACTTTTAATCAAAGTCCTCTTCAGGTACTTTGTGGGTTACAAGGGAGAGCTATCATCTTATGGCAGCATTGCATACACAGGAAAGATCTAATCGGAGTGAAATTGGAACTCACCCTGATCTAAACCAGGGGTACAGATGGGAGCAACAGCTCCCTTCCTCTATGGGTCCTGATCTGGCATCGAATGGGAAAATCTTGCAGAAATCTTGCAGTCCACCCCCAGAAGGTAGGAACACACCACCTGACTTTCTTGCCTGCCTGAAGGAGTGTCTCCACCCCCATCGTTCTGCCCAGACACTGAGGTCCAGTGCTGAGGGCCTTCTGGCAGTTCCCTCGCTGTGAGAAGCGAAGTTACAGGGAACCAGGCAGAGGGCCTTCTCGGTAGTGGCACCCGCCCTGTGGAACGCCCTCCCACCAGATGTCAAAGAGAAAAACAACTACCAGACTTTTAGGAGACATCTGAAGGCAGCCCTGTTTAGGGAAGCTTTTAATGTTTAATAGATTATTGTTGTCTTTGTCCATGGAGTTTTCTTGGCAGGGATACTGGAGTGGCTTGCCAGTTCCTTCTCCAGGTGGATCACGTTTAGTCAAAACTCTCCACTATGACCTGTCCATCTTGGGTGGCCCTGCATGGCATAGCTCATAGCTTCTCTGAGTTATTCAAGCCCCTTCGCCACGACAAGGCATTGATCTTCATGGATTTGACCAAACTGCGGGAGGGAGTGCAAGACAGGAGTGCCTGGCGTGCTATGGTCCATGGGGTCACGAAGAGTCGGACACGACTAAACGACTAAACAACAACAACAAAGATTATTGTATTTTAATATTCTGTTGGAAGCCGCCCAGAGTGGCTGGGGAAACCCAGCCAGATGGACGGGGTATAAATAATAAAGTATGATGATGATGATGATGATGATGATGATGCCGGGTGCTTCTTTACCAACAAAGAAACTCCTGAAAAATACCACCCTGCTTGGTCTAGGTTGCGGGTGGGGAAAAGAGCAATTAAGAGTTAAAAGGTTCTTAAACATAAGCTCTGCCCCTGAACTACGTCAGGACTAGATACAGGCAGGGCCGTCTTAAGGGTATCCAGCGCTGGGGTGCAAAATCCCTCCGGCACCCCCACCCCCCGCTTGCTAGGCGCCGTTGGAACGACTGCTAGCAAGCCTGCTGTTGCGAGGGGACGTGGCGGGAACAGCACACCGAAAGGAGCCCTTTCGGGCACTGCTCCCCCCGCCCCAAACATGAGCAGCGCGTGGGACTGCTGGGCGCCCCAGCCCAGCGCTCCTGATGGGGAGGTGCCCTGGCACACCGCGCCACTAAGCCAAATGGAAAGGACGGCCCTGGATACAGGGTAAGATATGTGGTCCCCAGGTTAGCCCAGGGTGAATTGCCCTGGATCAGTACCCCTGGATGAAAGCCATGGGATGGATAGGGGGTGCTGGGCACCAACCCCTACTTTATATGCTCACATGAAAGCCTTATCCAATGCTCTTTTGCACTTCTAACTATAAACATTTCTCTTTTAGGAACTCCCCCCCCCCCCATTAGCACATAAATTAAATATATAAGGCAAAGCACAGCCATTCTCCCTTTCAACCTATATGATGTCCACAGTGTGTTCAGGGATCCCAGAGGATTTGACAAGAAGACATGATAAAAAAAGGAAACTCTTACCGGCAACAATCAATACTGTTAGCAACCTGTCCCCATTCTCTTATCAGTTTTGTCCCTTGGCTCATCAAGACTCCCAAGGAAAGGATATAGATTTCACCTTCTTCTCCAACTAAGATTTCAGAGAGACTGAAGCTGCAAAATGCGGATTGGTTCCGGCCAACCGCTATGCTATTCACCTCCTCAATAATCTGGAATCAATAGAGTAAGAGCATTTCTAAAAATATTCCTGACTGGAAAAGAGCAAGGTAGAGCCTGGCTCCAAAATGTAAGGAGATACGCTTTGTAGGGGATATAGATTAAGTGAGCCAGGCTCCGTCCGTGCTTTTGAGAAGCCCCTATCTTGATCAGGAAGAAATGTGAACTTTTGAGGAAATTGTATTTTGCCTGTGATACATAGGCATGGAGAGTTGCTGCTCGTCTTCCTGGACGAGGAAATAAGAAGGAAACTTGGCATCTCCCACCCCATGTGCTTACCACTTATGTTGGTTGTTGTTGTTGTTGTTGTTGTTGTTGTTGTTGTTGTTGTTGTTGCTGTACCCCATCCATCTCACTGGATTGCCTCAGCTATTCTGGGCAGTTTCCAACATATATAAAAACACAATAAAAGGTTGCACATTAAAAGGTTTCCCTATACTATATTAAAAGACCTTCAGATATCTTCTACGGGTAATATACAGTAGATACTTATTTCCTTTCCATCTTATGGGAGGGTGCCACTACAAGGTGGGTGCCACTACCGAGAAGGCCCTCTGCCTGGTTCCTTGTAGCTTCACTTCTTTCAGTGAGGGAACTGCCAGAAGGCCCTCGGCGCTGGTCCTCAGTGTCCGTAAATCATCTGAAGTTAAAATAACATTATTCCTTCCCTCTCTTTCTGTATATCTATCTATCTCCTCAAAGGCAGCATACATCTCAATACCAGTCATTGGGGAATATCACTGAGTGTGGGCTATTGCCCATTTGTCTTGCTTTTGAGCTTCTCCTAGACATTTGGTAGGCCCTGTGGGAGACAACAGAAAGGCCTTGGGCCAGATTCAGTGGTGCTCTTCTTTTTATCTTAAGATAAACTGATTTCCCCCTTCAGGATATGCAAAGTACTGAGGTTTGCAATGTGTACATTTATTTAAATGGAATCAATTAATTCATCCGTTAATCAGTTAAAAAGCCAATTAATTAATTAATTAATTACTGAAGCATTTCCATTTCATGGCCCCATTTAGGCTTCGCAAAGAGAATTCTAGCCACAGTCCTTCAAAACAACATCACATTCACTTCCCCCATGAGAAGGCAACTTTCCACAGATCTCCTCAGAAAGGGCAAGGGATTTGCTGTACCTTTAGGTAAAGAAGGGGGAAGGAAAGAAAGCTCTCTGTGGGGAAATTGACAATTTTCAATTATTTGCTTGGCTTGATAAAATCCACTGCAAACAGAGCTGAATAATGAGAAAACAGAAGATAAAAGACTCGTTTCTCTCTCTTTGTGTGTGTGTGTGTGTGTGTGTGTGTGTGTGCGCGCACACACACACACACACAGAGTCTTTTATCTTCTGTTTTCTCATATATATTCTCATATATATATATTCTCTCTCTCTCTCTCTGTGTATATATATATATATATATATATATATATATATATATATATATTCAAATGCGAGATAAATTCGCAGTGGGCCCACACTGCCAGCACATTGCCTCAATTAATGTCTTTACCTTTGCATTGCCCACCCCCTTAATTTATCTGCAGTAGAAAGAGCCCCACTTAGGATTCAATTAGATAGAAACTCAGTCTGTCTTCTGCACAATGAAAAGCAGCACAAATTGAAAATTTCATTGCTGCAGAGCAGAACATGCAAATTCATCAAACTGGGTTGGTTTGTTAAAAAAGAGATGGAAAGGGGATCACTGCCCCAACCTAACTTCCACTCCAAAATAGCTGGTGACTTCCAAGACTGGGAGGTTGACACATGCCAGGCTAACAGATGAGAGAGGGGAATGCATAGTAGATTCCATGCAACTCCTCCCAGGAGTCCCATTTAATTCCTCCAATGCTGTTCTAGAGGATACCCCAATACTCTGGAGCAGATTTGGGGGCACAATTCTTTTATATAAATATTTTTATTGAGCTTTACATAACATATTTCAGTTTAAACATATTGTTCACCTTCACATTTAGGATTCTCAGAATCCCTAGACTTCCCACCACCCTTCTCTGGTTTTCAATGTCAGCTTATCCGTTTTTATCTAATTTGTTAACAGTATTATTACCTTTCTCCATTGTGTTTTGTAACTTACAAGTATTAGTCTAATCCTGCCAAAGTTTTTAGCTGTTTACAGTGTCCTCTTAAATAAATTATAATTTTTTCCCATTCTTAAACTTCTTCTCATCCTCGTCTCTGATTCTTCCGGTCAATTTTGCCATTACGGCATAGTCCATCATCTTCATTAGCCATTCTGAAAGATCTACATTGGCTCCCAGTACATTTCGGAGCACAATTCAAAGTGTTGGTGCTGACCTTTAAAGCCCTAAATGGCCTCGGTCCAGTATACCTGAAGGAGCGCCTCCACCTCCATCATTCTGCCCGGACACTGAGATCCAGCACCGAGGGCCTTCTGGCGGTTCTCTCGTTGCAAGAAGCCAAGTTGCAGGGAACCAGGCAGAGGGCCTTCTCGGTGGTGGCGCCTGCCCTGTGGAACGCCCTCCCAGCAGATGTCAAAGAGGAAAACAACTACCTGGCTTTTAGAAGACATCTTTTAATGTTTAATAGATTACTGTGTTTTATTTTTCTGTTGGAAGCCGCCCAGAGTGGCTGGGAAAACGCAGCCAGATGGGCGGGGTATAAATAATAAATTATTATTATGAATTATTATTATTATTATTCTTAACTTTATCTTCTTTCCATCTCTGGGCCAGTAATATTCTTGCTGCTGTCATCACATACATGAATAATCTTTTCTGCTCTTTCGGAATCCCTATACCTAAAATGCCTAACAAAAGAGCCTCTGGTTTTCCCCACAAATGTTATTTTAAACATTTTCTTCAATTCGTTATACATCATTTCCCAGAACGCTTTAGTTATCTTGCATGTCCACCACATATGGTAGAATGTGCCTTCTTTTTCTTTACATTTCCAACATACATTAGAAGCAGTTCTGTACATTTTAGCTAATTTTACTGGTGTTAAATACCATCTATACATCATTTTCATATAGTTTACCTTCAACGAACAGCACACTGTAAATTTTAGATCTTCCTTCCATAATTTTCCCAAGTTGAATATTATGCCCAATATCTTGCGGGGCACAACATTCTTAATACGTAATGAGACTGAAATTGAACCTGGGAATAGCAACGGTCACTTTTTCAAATGCGGGTTTTTTTACTTTGCGATTTTTCAAAACAGATGTTCTAAACTTTCAAGAGAAAGGACTCAGCTTTCTTTCCAAAGTTTGTATAGCTCTGAGCTTCTGAACATTTGGGTCAGGTAATTCTGCTTCTGTAGCTTTGCAATTTATTGAATCCCGGCATAACCTAGTTGTCTTTACCATAAGTCTTTTAGCAGATATTTTGGAGGCTCCAATCTTCTTTTAGCAAAGCACCTTGAGAGATGCCTCTTCTTTCCTCCCCATCTTGATCTCCCCTTTCTTTCTTTTAAACAGAAACTAGCAGTCATACTTGTCTAGATACATCCAGGCTTCCAAAGAAAGCATTGCTAACCACAGGATTTGAGATCCTGAGGAATAATGAAAGATCTCGCTGTGTTAGAAGGGTAAGTAGAGAAATGACAGGTGTGAAGTACAAAGTTGTGCATAGTGGAAAATATGTGAAATGGTCTATTTTCTTCTAAATTAACTACCATTACCACTCAAAAGCAGGTGTTGGAATTATGGATACTTCCATGGAAACATCAGTATAATAAGCTGTCAAAAACAGATGGAATGTCAGGGAGATAAAGGGGGTAGAGAAAGAAAACAACATTTTTAAAAAAAGGCACCATTATAGAAATCTATGGCGAACCCACCACTTGAGTCTTGACCATTAGGAAGGCAGCTTCATGTTTAGCTCCCTCTCCATATAGTTTGCATTTCTAGCTGTTATGGACAGCCAGGTTTGGAATTGGATGCAAAGCCACTGTTGTTGGAAGTAGCTATATGTTTAGTTTATTAAAACCACAAGACCAGGGGAAACAGTGCAAATATTATATTTGTTCCTCATGAGAAATCCAGCGCTCGCACTTCTGAAATTTCCCCGTTTTTGGACTGGCTTTTAGGCATTGATGAGTGTTTCTATTTTCCACTGCTCTGAAAAGTATAATTTATAGCTTCCATTAGAAGTGCCAGGAAATGCTGCCAGCTTTCCAGCTTTTTGCTTCATTCCTCCTACCTGAAGGCCAGAAGCCACAAGCTGAACGGTTGTGCAACGTCTTTTCAAACACATGCTACAGCCGTATTGGTCTGATCATATTAACTTAGCTGCAATCAGAGCATCTCATGAAAGACTCTAAAAGATAAGTAAGCTGACAATTCAGCCATAGGATTATGGCAGATTTCTATTTTTTTTTCCCCAAATAATTTTTAATCTTTTTATGCTTAAAAAACAATAAAACAGCAACCACAATAAAACATATTACATAACAATAAACACAAAAACACAATAATATATCTTTCTCAATTCTTAATCTTTTCTTCACATTTTGGGGTGACATCCTCGAATTCCCCCTATCTGCACTTCATCCTTAGCAATTTCTATATCCTAACTTTAACTCATAAAGGTAAAGGTAAAGGGACCCCTGACCATTAGGTCCAGTCGTGACCGACTCTGGGGTTGCATGCTCATCTCGCATTATTGGCCAAGGGAGCCGGCGTATAGCTTCCAGGTCATGTGGCCAGCATGACAAAGCCGCTTCTGGCGAACCAGAGCAGCACACGGAAACGCCGTTTACCTTCCCGCTGTAGCGGTTCCTATTTATCTACTTGCATTTTGACGTGCTTTCAAACTGCTAGGTTGGCAGGAGCTGGGACCAAGCAACGGGAGCTCACCCCGTCACAGGGATTCGAACCGCCGACCTTCTGATCAGCAAGCCCTAGGCCAGGGGTGTCAAACTCAAATTCATCGGGGGCCGCATCAGCAGTTTGGTCACCCTCAAAGGGCCGGTTGTATCTGTAGGACTATGTGTCCACTCTTTATTATCATAAATTATTGTCACTGCATTCAATTATTACTGTTTTTTGTAATAATGTAAGTAATAACTAGCTCTGAAAGCAGAAACATAGTCAGAATAATGGCAAGTAGATATTCAAATGTACAATTATTGTACAATTTAATGAAAAATGATTTTTTGGTAACTGCACTGGGTGGTGGAGGCTTGCTAGGGTTTCATGCAGGACCTTTGCAGAGCTACTGGTACCTGGAGATGCTGGGGTCCTTCTGCATGCAGGACAGATGTTCTGCCAGTGAGCCACCACCCTTCACCAAAGGGACTGGCTGAGGTTGACTCACTGGAGCTGCTCTCCTGGTTCCAGGGTTTAAGGGCCAGAAGTATAAAGCAGCATCCTATGTTTCTGAGGAGAGGGAGAGGGAGGGGAGGGGAGGGAGGAAAGGAGGAAGAAAAGAGGGAGTGGGAGGGAGAGAGGAAGGAAGGAAGGAAAGAGGGGAGAGAAAGAAGAGTAGGAAAGAAAGAAGGAAAGAAAGAAGGAAAGAAAGAAAAAGAAAGAGGGAGAGAAGACGGAAAGGGAGAAAGAAGGAAGGAAGTAGAGAGGGAAAGAAAGAATCAGAATGAGGGAGAGGAAGAACGATGGGAAGGACGGAAGGAAGGAAGGAAGGAAGGAAGGAAGGAAGGAAGAAAAGAGGGAGCAGGAGGGAGAGAGGAAGGAAAGAGGGGAGAGAAAGAAGAGTAGGAAAGAAGGAAGGGAATAAAGAAGGAAAGAAAAAGAAAGAGGGAGAGAAGACAGAGATAAAGAAGGAAGGAAGGAGAGGGAAAGAAAGAATAAGAACGAGAGAGAGGGAGAAAGAAAGGCAAGGGGGGGGTCGCCGCCTTGATTCAGCGCCAGAAAAGAGTGCGAAGGGACCCAGGGGCAAAAAGCATTTCCCGTGCAGTGTGAGGCAGCGGATGTCCATTTTAGGAGACGTGCGTAAAGCCTCAGAGTTGCACGTTCATGAGGCTGAGCCGCTGCTGAGCTCACGTTCATGAGGCTGAGCCGCGGCAGGAGGAGGAGGAGGTGAGGCAAGAGGAGGAGGAGGAGGCGGCTTGCCGGGTCGGTGCCCGGCAGCGCCGTACAGAGAGTCCCGAGCCTCTGGGACGCAGCAGTGCTCTGTAGCACTTTGAATCCTCCTCCTCCTCCACACGGCGCTGCTGGGTGCTTTGTCTGTGCTTTAGTAGCAGCAGCAGCAGCCGTTTCCAGGCGCCGAGCCGTGGCAAGAGGAGGAGGATTCAAAGTGCTACAGAGCACTGCTGTGTCCCAGAGGCTCGGGACTCTCCGTGCGGCACTGCTGGGCGCTGACCCAGCAAGCTGTCTCCTCCTCCTCCTGCTGTGGCTCAGGGCGCTCCACGCAGCGCTGCTCTGGCCGCCTTTCTACCCCCCCAGGCCCCAGCTGTTTGTCGGCGCTTTGTCGGCGCAGCGCTTCAGCAGCAAGGTGCTCCTGCTGGCTGGGGCTGGGGCGCTCGGCGGGCCACATGACGAGGTCTGGCGGGCCGGATTTGGCCCCCGGGCCTTGTGTTTGACACCCGTGCCCTAGGCTCAGTGGTTTAACCACAGCACCACCTGGGTCCCTAACTTTAACTCATACACAGTTTATATTAACCTTTCCTCAGAAATTAACCTATAAATTCTAAAACTGCAGTTTCTATACACTTCCAAATCACTTCATACTAATCAATTTTGCAATATTTCTTTAAATATACTTTAAATTTCTTCCAATCTTCTTCCACCATAGTCCATCATTTTCATTTGCCATTCTTCCACAGTTGGTATCTCTTGTGTTTTCCAATTCTTAGCTATCAATATTCTTGCTGCTGTTGTGGCATACAGAAAACAAGTAACATCTTCCTTGGGGATTTCTTTTCCAACTTTTCCAAGGCCTCTGGTTTCTTAATAGGATTGTGGCAGATTTCTAAAAGGTTTCTTCCCAGACTTCCCCATTTATCTCTCCTTCCAGCTCATCTCTTCAACTCCCTAGACAGACTCCCAGTTCATTTATCCCTTACAGCAGGATCTGGAGTGACCCTCCAGATGTTGCTAAACTACAACTTCCACAAGACCCTGCAATTCTGTTCAATGGCCAGGGATGGTGGGAGTTGTAGTTCAGCAACATCTGGAGGGCCAAAGGTCACTCACATAAGGAACCACCATGCCAGCTTTCTGATCCTTCAAAAACTTTGTGCGGCATCATACACATTTCCCACCCACAATAGCCTCCATTGAAGCCCAGTTGAAAAACATATTCCACCCACTCTCAGAAGCTGGTCCATCCCTGGATCTGGCAACTGTAGTGCAGAAAGGAACCACAATGTTTAGCCAGCTCACGTGCTTCATCTCACAGAGGACCGTAGGGAAGTAGCTCCTACACCACTCTAGTAATCTGTCTCTCAGCTTGAAAAAGATTAGACATTTGGTTTCTCAATTCATTCCTATTGGCATAGCTGCCAAGTTATCCCTTTTTTAAAGGTAAATTCCATTATGCTGAATAGGCTTTCTCGCGAGAAAAGGGAAAACTTGGTAGCTATGCCTATTGGGGGAATTGACATCTCAAGGTCAGGGGTGAGGAACCTCAGGTCTGGGAACTGTAAGCAGCCAACTGGGCCACTCTATCCAGCCCTTGGGACCCCTCACCCCAGCTCTGCGGGGTGTGGCGATGCTTCTTGCTTGCCTGGCTGGATGATGAAGTGGAGAGAGGGTGGGGCATGTAGAGGAAACCTCTGATTTTTGCATGGGCGGGATGCAACCTACTGTACAAAGGGGAGAGTCACATCTGTTGCTCAGCCCACTTTCTCCTTTGGCTCCACCCACCACTGACATAAAAGGCCCTCCAAAAAGTTGACCATGGTGGAACGCTTAAGAAGCTCTGCAGCATTGGTAGCTGATACCCCTTTCCCCTGGTGGTTAAGGCTTCCTTCACAAAATCAGCAAACCAGATGGGAGTTGTCTCTCTGTGGAGTTGTGGGGTGTTTATAGCAGCAGGGTTGCTGGAGGCTGACAGCATGGATCTTGGCCAGCTCATCAGCATCAGGGTACTAACTGGGTGGGAAAAACTCATGAGATCATCCCTGTCAATGTGGGGGCAGCTTTCACAGACACCAGAGTCACATGGGAAAGAAGCACAGAGAGGCAGTTTCGATGCTGCATGAACATTGTAAATGTGTTGTGGTGCCTCAAGGTCAGGAGCACTGCCAATACCAACTGCAGATTTGTCTGTTCATCCCTGCTCATAATGTGAAAGTCCAAAATAAGGAGACTTAGTGTTCTGGCACCATCCTTAGGTTCAGAGTTGGAGGAGGAGGAGCCATCCAGGTCTGGGGTTGCTATGCAACCAGCTGGACCAGGTTGCTGATGCGGAGTCTGACGCTGGTGGTCCCAGAGTCCATGGAACTTGTGACTCATTCTGAGACTCTCATGGAGGCTGTCAGCCAAGTTTGACTTGCTGGTGGAATCTAATGGCGTCTGCACTACCATGTTTGCCTGTCAACACAGGGAGTGCAACAGGCAGGATCAGGAGTGCCAACTTGGCCCCGTGACCATGGGTGCCCAGGGCCATGGGTGCCAAGCAGCATGCATGGCGCTGGCACTGAAATTTGTGGGTGCCTGGCCTCTTCCTGGGGAATTTTGTGGGTGCTCGGGTACCCAGGGCCCCAGGGAGTGGCACCTATGGGCGGGATGGCACAGAAAGGCAAAGAATCACTCCCCTTCAGGTCAGAGGGTTGGCTCTTTAAGACCATGGGGGTAAAGATCAGGAAAAGCAAACTAGAGGAAGGCCTCCATTCACATCCAATCATTGAAGGAGGAAATAGTCCAGGATGCTGCCTTTCTCTCGTAGATACTTAATACATTTGAGTCAGAAGACTTTGGTCTTCTGCTTTTAGAAAAAGAAAAATCAACAAGCTACGTAAGATATTCTAAAATGTTTAGCCACCGTGATAACATTTTGAAAGGTGTGTTAAAAGACACAGTGAGATGGTGCGTATAATTTCGTTTTTAGCAGACAAAGGCCCCTTTTCTTTGTAAGTTCTTAAAAGCCTGCCATGCTTCTGGTAATTAATTTTCCATATGTTAACTAACCTGCCGAGGTGCTGAACTCTCGGAGTAGCTCTGCCTTCATCCTGAAAGCTCCCCTTGTTTATCTGAATTGCTGGTAATGCTCCATTTTAGGCAGCTTGTAGTGAGGAGCCTGTAAACATTTTATATGAAACTGGTTAAAACAAAAGCAAAGCCAAAAGGTCTAGAATATTCCCAAATGGTAGCAAGATGCATCCCAGAACCAAAGAAATGGCTGCTCTGGGCCATCATAGGCTCAACTGCTAGGAGGATGAAGGGTGCTTTAAATTGTTTTTAAATGCATTCTTATTTTTTTACTTTTAGTGGTATACCACAAATGTGTTTGCCACCTGGGGTTCCTTTGGGAAGAAGGGCAGGATGAAAACTTAATAAACAAATAAAATTCAAGTGTTTTTGTTCATTCGCACATTCAGCAGCAAGTTGTCAATTGCCAAGCAATCCAATGATGGAAAATCAGGTGGTGCATGTGAGCACTGGCCTATAGCTGTGTTTATCTGAGAGACTACGTATCTCCTTGCTCACTCTTAACAGGCCAGTAGTTCATTTCATCTTGGTCCTGAGTGCACCCACTGAGGTGACATCTGGGGTGGTGACACCATCCACCTGTAACAGCCTCATCTTTATTTAAACAGCAATCAAAGAGCTCGCAGACGTTGCCTTAACCTGGACCAATTTGAGCAAATGACCTTCAAAAGCAGCTGGCATCTCACTGCCACCCCCCTTGGGCCACTCAGACCTCACCTATTAGAGAAGCCTCCTAATTCCCCCCATCCCCATCAAATTAACCTCCTATAGGCTTTCATCAAATGACTAAACTAGGCACTGTTCTCACTGGAAACATTACATGAATTAAAAGCCAAGCCCTTTATCATTCAGAAAGATGGGAAGCAATATTAGCTTACTAAGTAAAAGGGTTCTTTCAGCGCTCAGACGTCACTCCAAGCGCAGCACAAGGGTTCTTTTCTCCCTAGAGATCTCAGAGGAAGGCAAACTATTCATTTCCTGATTATCAGCTTCTGCCTCTGCAATGCCGATGCCATCTCTGTGAATAATGTACATAAGTGGGGAGAGGGGGCTGCTCAGGTACACAACACTGTACAATAAACAGCAGAAGCTGCCGAATTTCCTTCCCTGGAGATGGGTAGAACAGGGGAAAGTATGCTAGGCTTCCTACAAAGAAGTGGTTAATATTGTGCATGGATGAATCAGTGTTAACTTTCTTACCTTCTTTAGCAGGCATTATTCGTTTTCTTGAATTTATATCCCAGATTTCTCCCATCATGCGACCCAAGGTGGTGTCCATACAGTTCCCAGGCAGTTGCTCATCCACAATAAAGTAAGAAGAGCTTGCTGGATCCAGCCCATGTTCCATCTAGTCCATCATTCTGTTCTCACGGTGGCTGACCAGTTCCCCATGGGAAACCTGCGAGCAGGATTTGAGCATGAGAGTACCCTCCCCTCCCACAGTGGTTTCCAGTACAGTGGTACCTCGGTTTACAAACACAATTGGTTCTGGAAGTCTGTACTTAACCTGAAGCAAACTTAACCTGAAGCGAACTTTCCCATTGAAAGTAATGGAAAGTGGATTAATCCATTCCAGACGGTCTGTGGAGTACTTAAACTGAAGCGTCCTTAACCAGAAGCGAACTTTCCCATTGAAAGTAATGGAAAGTGGATTAATCCGTTCCAGACGGGTTTGTGGAGTACTCAACCAGAAGCGTACTTAACACGAGGTATGACTTTAATTGGTTCCAGAAGTCTGTACTTAACCTGAAGCGAACTTTCCCATTGAAAGTAATGGAAAGTGGATTAATCCGTTCCAGACAGAAAATAAACTTAAACTGAAAATACTCAAACCGAGGCGTACTTAAACCGAGGTATGACTGTAGTTGGTATTCAGAAGCATGGCTGCCTCCAACTGTGGAGGTTACTGGCCAGATCTGGAGGTGCTTAGCTTCTGCAAAATGGTAGACCTGTGTGCCTTCAAACTATACCTAGACATACACTGACAACATCTGGAGGGCTACAGGTTCCCCACTTCTGCTTCAACGGGATATGGAAAAAATAAGGAGGGTTAAGTTTTGCTGCCCAACTCCCCAAGAGACTGAGTCCCCTAAGTCAATGATCTGTCAGAGAAGAATGGATGGAGGCAGAATGCGGTGAAAGCAAGGCAGGTCTTACTTTTTCTGTTGCAACAGTTCCCTCCCCTCCTTGTAAGGAGGCAAGAGAGACCCAGAACCAAGAAGAAACATCTCTTTTAAGGGTTTTCATTTTGGCCTGGAGAAGCATATCCCCTCTACAAACAGTCAGAAATCACATCACACATACTGTGGCTCAGGCAGGCTAAGGTGTAATATTCGTGAGGATTTAACAAGTTTTACATAGTTCCAGACACAGTTTTCACAAAACATTAGCATTTGATAAGACAATCAGGATGCCTGTCAGACATCCCTCAAAGGGCAAACAATGACAATTAATACAAAGGAGGTTCATAGATATAGGAGGGGAATCCCTTCAGAAACCTCCTGATTGCTATCTGCCTACCTGTTCTCAGGCAAGAGGGATTAAGGAAGCAGAGAAAATACCGGTATTTAGTTTTTGTTGTTGTTGTTGTTTAGTCGTTTAGTCGTGTCCGACTCTTCGTGACCCCATGGACCATAGCACGCCAGGCACTCCTGTCTTCCACTGCCTCCCGCAGTTTGGTCAAACTCATGTTTGTAGCTTCGAGAACACTGTCCAGCCATCTCTTCCTCTGTCGTCCCCTTCTCCTAGTGCCCTCCATCTTTCCCAACATCAAGGTCTTTCCCAAAGATTCTTCTCTTCTCATGAGGTGGCCAAAGTATTGGAGCCTCAGCTTCAGGATCTGTCCTTCCAGGGAGCACTCAGGGCTGATTTCCTTCAGAATGGATAGGTTTGATCTTCTTGCAGTCCATGGGACTCTCAAGAGTCTCCTCCAGCACCATAATTCAAAAGCATCAATTCTTCGGCGATCAGCCTTCTTTATGGTCCAGCTCTCACTTCCATACATCACTACTGGGAAAACCATAGCTTTAACTATACGGACCTTTGTAGGCAAGGTGATGTCTCTGCTTTTTAAGATGCTGTCTAGGTTTGTCATTGCTTTTCTCCCAAGAAGCAGGCGTCTTTTAATTTCGTGACTGCTGTCACCATCTGCAGTGATCAAGGAGTCCAAGAAAGTAAAATCTCTCACTGCCTCCATTTCTTCCCCTTCTATTTGCCAGGAGGTGATGGGACCAGTGGCCATGATCTTGGTTTTTTTGATGTTGAGCTTCAGACCATATTTTGCGCTCTCCTCTTTCACCCTCATTAAAAGGTTCTTTAATTCCTCCTCACTTTCTGCCATCAAGGTTGTGTCATCTGCATATCTGAGGTTGTTGATATTTCTTCCGGCAATCTTAATTCCTGCTTGGGATTCATCTAGTCCAGCCTTTCGCATGATGAATTCTGCATATAGGTTAAATAAGCAGGGAGACAATATACAACCTTGTCGTACCCCTTTCCCAATTTTGAACCAATCAGTTGTTCCATATCCAGTTCTAACTGTAGCTTCTTGTCCCACATAGAGATTTCTCAGGAGACAGGTGAGGTGATCAGGCACTCCCATTTCTTTAAGAACTTGCCATAGTTTGCTGTGGTCGACACAGTTGAAGGCTTTTGCATAGTCAATGAAGCAGAAGTAGACGTTTTTCTGGAACTCTCTAGCTTTCTCCATAATCCAGCGCATGTTTGCTATTTGGTCTCTGGTTCCTCTGCCCCTTCGAAATCCAGCTTGCACTTCTGGGAGTTCTCGGTCCACATACTGCCTAAGCCTGCCTTGTAGAATTTTAAGCATAACCTTGCTAGCGTGTGAAATGAGCGCAATTGTGCGGTAGTTGGAGCATTCTTTGGCACTGCCCTTCTTTGGAATTGGGATGTAGACTGATCTTCTCCAATCCTCTGGCCATTGCTGAGTTTTCCAAACTTGCTGGCATATTGTGTGTAGCACCTTAACAGCATCATCTTTTAAAATTTTAAATAGTTCAGCTGGAATATCATCATTTAGTTTTTAGGAGAGCCAAAATGGCTTTTGGATTGCTCTCCAGTACTATTTTAGACATGTGGTTTATATACTTATGTATGTGTTTTTACCTTGTGCAATTATCAACATTTATTCTATATTTAAGACCTTAGAATTCTTATAACAAAGGTGAGAAAGTTGCCCATCTTTTTTAGGACGGAATTACATGTTAGAAGGCAAAACACAGGGTTCAAATGCAGCATACATTTAATACCCCATCCAGTGAGTCAATTCTGGACAAGGAGGTTCCAGGCAGGGATATTGTTAAGCCCCCCACCGCCACTTTTACCCACTCCCAAAGTGGTCTTCCCTGAAAAATAAAGCGTTCAGTCATACACATTTGACTGCTGTGCTCAGGCTTTTAGGCTGCAATCCCAAGCAAATTTAACTCTGAAATGTGTGCTATTTAAATCAATGGGGCACTTCTGAGTAAACACGGCTAGGCCTGGGCTGTTAACCATTGGAGTGAAGAGGATTGTAAAAGGCAGGTGAAGGGTTTTTGAATCCTCTTGTCCTCTGTAAAACATTCCCCGTTTCTTATTCTGGGAAGCCATCCAAATGCTGGGTTGTGAAGAATGCAGCCAACCGCAGAGGCCTTGGTTCCCAGGTGCATGGCTCCTGATTGTCTTTTCGATTGCTTAAGTTAATAAATGGAGAGCTGTGCTTTTTAAAAGTTGCCATGCTGGCTTCCCCTTTTTTCCTTTGCTCATCAGTTTTCCAGCATATTGCTTTCATCAGCCATGAAAAATATCTCTGCATAAATTGCATAGTTTGAGCACCAGGTAGCAAGTACAAGCTTACCTAAAAGAATAGGAACAGAGAAGGCAGATTCCCCACTGGTGCTATTGGGCCTGGCTCCGATTTCAGGGAGCAAGTACAATGTCTTGGGGGGGGGAGGGGTTGCTTCCCATTTCTGCAGTTCTTTACCAGGATTATAGAGCCCAGCTGGATATACCTTAGCAGTGCCTACCTACAGGCTAGTTGCACATGTATTTGAGGCATTTTTTTTTAAAAGCATTACATCTTGCACAACAGATGGGAAGAATAGCTCGGTGATCATGAAAGGAAGTACAGACACATCATATATAGCTACAGTCAGCAAACCTGCATAGAAACAGCAAGGAACAATGGGGGCAGGGAACAAAATGCTTAAGGTTGCATTAGAGTGGTGCTGCTGTCAGCCTGTCACCACAGTCTACGATTAGTTGCAACAGTGAAAAGGCTGCCTGCCCTTTGCGTCATCTTCCCACATCTGCTCCTTTCATAAATAGTGACGATGAGCATCATAATGATCTCTGTGTGATTCCATTAGTACTTAACAGTTTGTACTATCAACTTTTTGTGGACAGAATTCAAAACCCAGCTTTTCACACCTAGCCTTTTTTGCCTTTGGTTCAGTGTTGTACTTTTTAAACCGGGGTGAGGATCCGGCAGCCCTCCCCAAATGTGATTGGACCATAGATCCCCATCATCCCTGAGTGTTGTCTAAGCTGGCTGGAACTTTTGAGAGCTGGAGGCCAACAACATCTGGACTTGGCCGTAGGTCTACCATCACTCAATGCCTTCCCAAGCTTAGTGTGACAATGGCCAGCCCCCTACTCTTCCCATGAAAGGCATTTGCCACCTAGCTTTCAGTTTTGCTGTAGCTCCTTGGATTGTGGCCATTCTTGTTATGTCAGAGTGAGAGAGAAGGCCACACTATGGGCATGTTGAATGTTTGGTAGGGAGAATTCCTCCACTGTGATATCTCTGGGTTGTTGAACAGATGATGGTGATGATGATTTGCCAATTAATGTTTTATTGCTTTTCAAAAAAGTTAACAAATTAACATCAAATTAATAATTTAATACAAATTTAAAAGTTGACTTCCCACAATGTTTCTTTTCCCTTCCTTACTCACTGCTCAATGTAACATACATTTCCTAATACCATTTCAATGCTTAATTTTTTAAAGCATTTTATCATTATTTTCCCCCCCTTCTTCATTTTCCACCAGCTGTATACATTTCAATTCCTGATTAGACTTTTTATTTAACTATAACATATTCCCATCCCCAAATGTCAAGTAGAGTCACTCTTCACTTTGTCAGCCCACAAAAATCCTCAGTTATAAATCATTATTCTGCAAATACAGCTTATCCTTCCTGCTGTTTTACTTGTGTAAAAGTCTGACTGGTGATGGTAAATCAGAAATCCTCTTCAGCCGCAGCATTCCATTCCCTCTACACACACACAAATAATCCACAGGACCTCCAGATCTGGCTGTTGGGCAGATTAATAGGAGTAAGTGTGAGGATGAGCATGCATGCAATGTCATTGGGGTGTTTGGTCTTCCCTTTCCCTGCTTTATTGCCTGACATGGAAGAGGCTGACTCTTGGGTAGCATAAAAGCCTTTCATCTAATATTGGCTTCTTGGTGTAGGTAGCTCAAATGCCTTCTGGGATGCAGGTGGGAGGGCTGCATCCGTGTTATGAAACAACAGTCAGGGCATGCCACGGACAGGCTGGAATTGTTATCATGGGGTCAGGATTCTTCACCATGCCCCCCCCCCGGGGGGGAATACAGTGTTTGCAGACCACCCAAAAGGTTAAAACATTACAGCATATTACTGGAAGGAAAAGTCTTGCTGAAACCCAGCAAAGCGGAAGCCCATCGCCCTGGAGAAACTGGCCTGCTCAGAGTCATGTGCCCATGTCAATACCAGTTGCTTTTCTTTTCTGGAAGAATGAACAGAGACGAGAAGAAAATCCATAAGGGAGAAAGGCAAAAACATTTCAAAACTATAAATCAGAGGCGTGGGCATTGGCGGCAGAGCTGCCCGAGGCATTTCTCCAAAGGTAGCTCTCCCAGTAGAAATCTCCTACCAGTAACCCATGTGAAAGATTTGTAGCGCAGATAATGTGCCTGAAAGGGGGTGGGGGGAGAGAAAAGGTGTGCAACACTGTCTACAACTTCCTCAGCATTTGGCTGTACAAAGGAAGCTAGTTTAAATTCAACTTAGAGCCGCTTTTGTGGAAGGAACTAGCAGCAAATCCAATCTGCTAGTGTATTGCCTCATAGTCTCGAGTATTAGGAATGCAGCCACGCCAGGTCACTAATTGGCTGGATTAAGCCATTTAAAAAATCAGCTAGCAGGGTACCCCCTGATTAACCTGGCAGATTTAATTTTTTTTAAATAGTAGTAGTACTTGTAACAGCTAAGAATGGCAAGCACCCCTTTGTGACCCCCATCCCTCTTCTCTCATATAGTACATAATCCACTGTCACAGCACCCTTGGGCAGGGCATGTCCACAGAGAGGAATTGGGAGTTTGGAAAAGGCATGTCTAATAGTCCTACGTCTCTCAGCTGCTTCTAGGTGTGCACCTGATGAAGCAGATACAACAACAGAGAGGCCCTGACCTCAACTTATGTATCTCTCCTATCCGAGCTGCGCACAAGCAGGTGCGGACTCCACCTGTGTTTCACCTTCTGCTCCTCCCTCTTCAATCCTCTTTTGGTCCTGGGAGGCAGTGGAGCAGGAGAGGTGAGGGCAGGAGGAAGAGGAGGAGGTGTGGAAGCCCTTGACTCTACACCAGCCTGACCTCTCTCTCCCTCCTCCTGCAAACGTTCTTCGTTCTCTAGTCTTGCAGCTTCTCCTGCCTCTGCCTCTGGTCTCCTGGCTGTTACAGGTTCCCCCAGTTCACCCTAAGTAAGTACACAACAATAGCCTACTGGATCAGGCCAATGGCCCATCTAGTCCAGTGACCTGGTCTCACAGTAGCTAACCAGTTGCCTGCGGGAAACCAGCGAGTAAAATATTAGCATACAAGCACTCTCCACTCCTGAGATTTCCAGGAACTCTATCAAGGTTCAGTTGCACTACGTTATACATCCACTCACTCTTAGACATCAAACTTATTTATGTCTCACAAAGGCTAAACCCGTCCAATGTTCCACTGGCCAGACTGTTTTGTTGTACAGTATTCAGGGCACAGCTAATAAACTTATACTGAGATCATGTGAGTCCCTGCTTCATCTGCAGCGCTGCCTCCCCTATTCCAGAAGGTGCACTTTGACCCGAGGCGTGAGGTTAGTGACTGCGTCTCTCAACGGGGCTTCACCATTGTGTGACTGTTTAGATACAACTCTGTTTAGATACAACTCTCTATTAAGTCCCAATCATTTTCTATTAAGCTATACAAAACTATGGGCGAAAAGGCCTAAAAGATAATTTTCTTCACTTCTCTGAAAAGAAAAGAAAAAGGGGGGCGGAGGAAAACCACCCTTACAATCCTCTTTATCACATTTGTAGACACAAAAGAGCCACAGAAGCATTTGCTGTTTCTGGGCCTTCTGCTTTTGATGTGTACTTCCACTTGCTATATAATTGAGCCCAACTTCAGCTTCCTACAAATCTCCCCAAGAGACTGGTCATCATCCTCATTCATGGCAGCACAGAGGTAATTGAAGGAAAAGAACTCGCCACTTTCAGCTCCACTCCATTAATCCAGACTGTTGCTGGGATCTGCTGCTGTGTCGTGACCTTGAGCTTATGGACACTTCTGGCAGAGGCAGAAAGGTGGGCTCCATACAATTATCACATCTTATTATCCAGGACTCCGATGCTGCGGCAGCTTCTGCCTTCGATCTTCCACATCTCCTTAGCAATTACTGTGGAAGTTGTTTCTCACTTCAGTGGGGATTTATGTGCGTTTAGCAAATGGCTAAGAGCATGTGTATTTTCACTGACACGTCAAAGGGAGGGGGAAACTGGATCTGGGAAAAATAACCTTTCTTACATTCAGAAGTGTTTTAAGGCACTTCAAGCAGTCTTTATTCTTATCACCATCCTGTATCTGCTAGGATCTTGCAAGTTATTATGCTGAAGTGCAATATTTCTGACATGGCTTAGAGGGTCAGACCCCCTCCACTTTCCAAAACCTGATCAGCTTTCTCTCTCTCTCTCTCCGCCTCTCTTTCCAACGACAAAACAGCACTTCCTTGAAGGCTTACTTTCTTCGCTAATTAATGTAAAGCTGTGGAGAAAATGCACTCCACCAAATGGTAGAAGCAGATAGTGCAAAGAGAAGCAGGTAGTGTTCGAACCCACCATGCCACACTTTATTTGCATGTTGGATAGTAATAATAATATTTTTTATTGTAACTGTTGGACTAAATTAATAAATAGAAGGGTGTCTCCTTGCCCACTTGTGACTCCTTACCCACTTGTTGTTGTTTAGTCGTTTAGTCGTGTCCGACTTTTTGTGACCCCATGAACCAGAGCACGCCAGGCACTCCTGTCTTCCACTGCCTCCCGCAGCTTGGTCAAACTCATGTTCGTAGCTTCGAGAACACTGTCCAGCCATCTCATCCTCTGTTGTCCCATTCTCCTTGTGCCCTCAATCTTTCCCAACATCAGGGTCTTTTCCAGGGAGTCTTCCCTTCTCATGAGGTGGCCAAAGTCTTGGAGCCTCAGCTTCAGGATCTGTCCTTCCAGTGAGCACTCAGGGCTGATTTCCTTCAGAATGGATAAGTTTGATCTTCTTGCAGTCCATGGGACTCTCAAGAGTCTCCTCCAGCACCGTAATTCAAAAGCATCCATTCTTCGGCGATCAGCCTTGCCCCCTAGCTACCCTCATTTAAGAATGCTGCTGATGGTTCATGCTACCCAGTTATGACTTCTGGAAAGTGAGGGTCACAAATCTGGGAGGGGGAAAGTAGGCTTTTAAAGAGAACATAGATGGGTTGAAGTGGTTTCTTGTAGAAATGCTTTAGTTAGAGGATTGCCAAACGTCACTGGCTGAGTTATTATGGGCAAAGATCTACCTTGGTGAGATAAGCCTGCAACCACCCTATACCTGGTTTAGCAATTCCTATTGCTTTGAAGCTGCAGAACTACAGAAGGGCCTCTGCTGTCAGCTGCTAGAGTTCCTTCTTCATACAGTGGTGCCTCGCTAGACGAAATTAATTCGTTCCACGGGTCAATTCGTGTAATGAATTTTTCGTCTAGCGAGTCCCAGTTTCCCATAGGAATGCATTGAAACTTAAACAATGCATTCCTATAGGCTCTGGGGGACTGGCAGCGACATGCAACGGGGCTTTGGAGAAGGTCTCTGAAACCCCGTCCGATGCTGGCTGTGTGCAAGGCGGCGGGGGGGAGAAGCTCTCTTCTCCCAGCCACCGCCTTGCCTGCCTCCCCCGACACAGAGCGCAACTTCGGAGGTCTCCGGTGGTGCGGGGCGAGAGGCGGCGGTGGGGGAAGACCTTCTCCCGCCGCCACCTCCCGCCTGCCTCCCCCAACACGGAGCGCAACTTTGGAGGTCTCCAAAGTTGCACTCCGTGCCAGTGGTGCGGGGAGGTGCCCCTTGCCTTCCCCCGAGCCGCCGCACCGCCGCGTTTTGGCTCCCTCCCCCCTGGCAAAGGAAGATTAGCTGCCAGCTTCCCGCACTGACAGCTGATCTTCCTTTGCCGCTTTCTATGGCTGTGCTTCGTAAGACGAAGCGGCGGTCATACAAAATTTTGTCGTCTTACAAATGCCTCGCAAAACTCTTTCGTCTAGCAAGTTTTTCGTTGTGCGAGGCATTCGTAAAGCGAGGCACCACTGTACTCCTTAGTTGCTGCTGCAGCTTCTTTGCTGCCGCCTGTTGCTTGACGTTCCTTACTGTACTATTCTCAAATTCTGACTGTGGATAAATGGGAAGGGCTGTCGTGCTGTCAGCTTAGCAGACTCTGTTCCACAGCAGTGGTGTTTGCCACTCATGTACATGGTTGTTCTGTCACAGCAGCCTCCTCTAATACAGTCCAATGCAGCCTTCCTCAACCTGGTGCTCTCTGGGTGTGGCTGGACTACTGTTCCCATCAACACTGATCATTGGCCATGCCTCTTGGGGGTGATGGGAATTGGGATCCAGCAGAAACTGGAGAGTGCCGGGTTGGGGAAGGCCGTATTAGAGTGATGGGCAGGGGTGTGGGAGTGTGGGAGCATTAGGAATTTGACCCCGGGATGCCAGTCTCCATGGCAAACACAATGTCTAGACGAGGCCCAAGCTGGCAGCTTCAGGAGTGGCTCTAGCATGCCAAATGGAGGTTTGGAAGCACATCACAGGCCAGGGAGAAACACTTGTAACTGCATCCTTTACTAATTCAATGAATTGGAGAAGACCAAGAGTAAAGGCGAATATGAAAGGGCCTTATTAAAAAATATCTTGCTTTTAAATCAAGCTAATGAGGCATGCATGGTATGCTGACAGGGAGGAGAGGGGGGGAACCCTTCATTTTACCACCAACTTGATCCTTAAATTTGTTCTTTCCCCTTTTAATAGAAAGTCTGTTTTAACCTGGGAGAAAATTCATCACAGTCCATTGAGCGTATCATAATGGGACGCGAGTTAGGCCTAATGCACGGCTAATTGGGAGTCTAACCTTTCAAAGCACTGCAAAGGAAATAACTCAGGAGGAAATGTTTTCAGGGGTAGAAAAGTCCCTCCGAGCAGTTTCCTCCTTTCTGCCCTCACTGCTCAGCCTCACACAGAAATAGATCCTTCAGATTCTTAACTTTCAACTTTTCATACACTTTCCACAGTCACGCCTCATTTTTTTTTTTAATGTTACTCCCACACAGAGGAAACTTGCTCAGTGCTAGAAATTTCCAAGTGGGCCTTGGGCTCTCCTCCTGGTTACAATTTGGGTTGCTGCACCTTTGCAATCAGCTTCACGTGCAGGCAAAAAGCAGGTGGTCTTGTTTCTCTCCATGGATACGTTGGGCCAGTCACCATCTCTTA
This sequence comes from Zootoca vivipara, assembly GCF_963506605.1. NCBI lineage: Eukaryota > Metazoa > Chordata > Lepidosauria > Squamata > Lacertidae > Zootoca > Zootoca vivipara. The sequence goes on from NC_083276.1 coordinate 45,596,018, forward strand.
GCTTAGCCTACCTCACAGGGTTGTTGTGGGGATTAAATGGCGGGGAGGAGTACACCACCTAGAGATCCTTGGAAGATGAAGGTGGTATATAAATTATTACTAATTATTATTAATAATAATGCCAATGGTGTGCAGGGGTTATTCAGCAGGTAAGTGCCTTCTTCTTCTTCTTCTTCTTCTTCTTCTTCTTCTTCTTCTTCTTCTTCTTCTTCTTCTTCTTCTTCTTCTTCTTCTTCTGTATTCTAATAGATGTGGTTAAGTCTCCCACTTGTGTTTAGAATTTTGTCCCTGTAGTCTGCCCCATCATGATAAAATTTCCCAAAAATTATCAGGGGTAGAGAAGGAGGAAACCAAGGCCACACTCACACCATATATTTAAAGTACTCTCCTATACTTAACCATCATGACTTCGCCCAAAGGATCCTGGGAACCGTAGTTTGTTAAAGGTGTTGAGAATTGTTGCTCCTAACAGTTCTCAACACTCTTAACAAACTATGGTTCCCAGGATCCTTTGGGAAAAGCCATGAGTAGCATGGTATAGGAGGACTCTGAATGCATAGTGTGGATGTGATGGATATATCCATGGACCACGTGGATATGGTCAAGTAACTGGAGGTGGAGAGGAGTCAAGCTGAAGTTGTGGGAGAAGAGGGAATGGGTTAAAGATGGAAGGGGAGAAGGAGAGAGCACAAGGAGGAAGAAAGTTCATATGGGGGCTTCATCACTCCCCTTGGAAAGGCTTGCACAGTCTAAGACAGTGAGAAAGTAGAAGGGAAAAGAGGTTTTTTAAATTTGATTTTAAGGAATGGCACAAAAAGAGCAAGGAGAAGATGGTAAATGTTCTGAGTTGAGCAGAGAAAAAGATCCCTGAATATGCTTCATGGCTCTTGTCCTGATTTTTGTTCACCTAAACAAAAGATTTTGGATGGTGCCTTGTTTTGAGAAGTTATTTTGGACAGCGCAGAACACTTAAACTGGTGTGTGTGTGTGAGAGAGAGAGAGAGAGAGAGAGAGAGAGAGAGAGAAGGGGGACTGTGTAAATGAGAGACCTACTGGAATTACACAAAAACAAACTAGTTTTATAGGCCTAGTACCATTCAAACCAACATTTTTGCCAAGATAGACAATGCTTTTCTTTACCTGCTTCAAGGCATGCTATGCTACTAGGGTATGCAAGTTCCTTGCTCACATTATTAGCCAAGGAACTCTGGATGACTGCTGGCAATTCCTGGAGGTTTTTACAGCTCCTTTTCTGGGAAGTCCAGCACAACTTACAGTACTCTGGAACTTCTTCCAGATTCACTCATAAAAGCTTCCAGCTGCACTAAATAATTGGGAGAATGAAAAGAAAGGTAATACTTCATCATTCCAACAGTATTTGTATGAGTCACTTTCCATTCAGCATTTAACTTTCTAACCTGAGCAATAATGTGGCACAACTGAGCCTAAAGTAATCTTTATACAACGGGCTAAACATGGACTTTTGCCTACCTGGACTCCCTTCTTCTCCAGATTCTGAGCAAGCTGCTATGATGGAATATTCATAAACATTCTGAATGCTGAGGGGGGGAGTTGAAAAATGCTGCTGAGGAAAGTGGAAATATAGCTTGGTCTGTTTCAAAAAAGGATAAATTTTGGATTGTAGGATAAAATGGTTTGCAAGAGAAAGAAATGAGAAGTGGGAATAGAAGGGCAAAGGGAAGGGAGATAAGACATGGGAGAAACCCTCATATAGGAGATGGAGAAGGTAGGGGTGTAAGCTTCAGGCGGATCTTTCGCTTAGGAGACAGAGAAGTTCAAGGCAGAGAAGGATGAGGAGATACAGGGCCGTCTCAAGCACGCCAAGCGCCCTGGTGCCGTGGTGCGGAGATCGCTCCGGTGCCCCCTCCCCGCTCCGTTTCTTGCTGCGGCTGGTGGGTGGGCGCAGTGCGCAGCATGGTTTCCGCGCGGCTCTGCCGTGCAACGCCCCCCTACCGGGGCGGTGCCCTGACACCCCGCGCCACCCAGACTACCCCTAGAGCCGGCCCTGAGGAGATACTAAGAAAGCAGGAATAAAATCCAGTGGCAGGGAGGGCTGTGATCTGCTGGTGGAAAGCACTCAACGAGATGATTCAAAATAACTAGCCACCCTTGCTCCAGGCTAGCAGGATCACTGCTATTTCTCACTGGGTTGGTGTATGTGTGTGTGAAGCATCTTTCTATCCCACCCTGTCAAGGCCCACAGGATATTGCTTTGTGAGTGGGAGGTGGGTCAGTAGGTGTGGTCCTTGCTTCAAGAATGGCAGTTGGCAATGAGAGGACGACACATGTCAGATGATCCCCCTTCGCACCCCAATCCTGGCTTCAGGTGCTCCTGCTGCCATCTCCCATAAAAAAGCACTGGGTATATACATGCTAATAACAATAACAATAATAATAATAATAATAATTTGTCAAAAGCTAATTAAGCCAGGACTAGCCTCCTGTGTGAGCCGATAGCCTGGGGGCAATGAGCAATTAGGACGAAAAAAGATCAAGGGCGTTTGCAAATGAGTTGGCTCTCTTGCTCCTTCAACGGAGAGCTAGTTTAAAAGACAATGCCAGAGTTTAGGATGGGAGTTAGGGAGATAGCAAGCAGTAAACTGGAAAGAGAGTCAGAAAGCAACATTTGACAGCAATGGTTAAGGTCTGCTTAAGTCCCAGGCTGTTGTGGCTATGGGAGAAGGCAGAACCTCTTGGGGCGTTAATGCTGTGAACCCTTCTCGGTAGTAGCACCCGTCCTGTGGAACGCCCTCCCAGCAGATGTCAAGGCAATAAGTAACTATTTTACTTTTAGAAGACAGCTGAAGGCAGCCCTGTTTAGGGAAGTTTTTAATGTTTAATGCTGTACTGTTTTAATATTTGGTTGGAAGCCGCCCAGAGTGGCTGGGGAAACCCAGCCAGATGGGCGGGGTATAAATAATGAATAAATATATTATTATTATTATTATTATTATTATTATTATTATTACCCCTCCATGGTAGGCTCAGGTTCTGTATATGTGTAAATAAACCATATATCATAAAGACACCAGTCTCCACTGTACCCAGTTTTCCAAAAGGAAACATAGAGCCTGGGTAAAGTATGCCTGGAACTCCTGGAATCCTGCACCACTCGGAGATTGGGGAGGGGTGTAACCATATATTGAGCATCTCACAAATGTAACTCAGTAAGATCCTAGTACTTACTGGAAGAAGGGATTTAGCCATCTACGCTTTTCATATTCACTATCATTGATGCTCTCCTAAATCATCTGACAATACTTGACCAAGTTTGAATCCTTGGGAAGAATCAACAACTTTTGAGATTCTGGGGAGTTTTAGTCATGTAACATCCTGGGTGTTGGGTTAAAGAATGTCCCCCTCTTTCTTACCACTAATTACAACCAAAGATTGAAACTCAGGAATCTGGTGTTTACAGATTAGTTGTTGTTGTTGGGCTTCTGCCTCTGAAGGAAGGAAGTGCCTGCGCTCCTAACATGTGTGTGATCTGTACATTTCTCCTTCATTTCCATAAACAAGTTACAATCTAATCCAGGCTTTGTCTTGCTCATGTGCTGATGTGGAGCTTTCCCTCCTGCCCCACCCTCGGTTCTCCTTTGCAAGGCCTCCAAAGCACTGGCTTCCAAATTGCAAGGGAGATAGGAATGAGGACAGCAGAACAATCAAAACACTTAATACTGAAGGAGTTCAGTGCAAAAACACTTCACTTCCTGGCTGCTGCTAGCTGGATATTGAGGGAAGGAATTGCATGTATGTGAAAGTTTGCAAAATCCCTCAAGTCAAGAGACACCCATGTACATTTTTCAGAATCAGCTTGCCACATTGGATTTTCAGTTCCGTTCACTTGCCCCCCCCCCCAAAAGAACAGAGATGCTCAAATGTAGAACTAAACGTTTCTTTACACTACCACCCACCCCCAAACGATAATTAAATAGCATAGACATGACCTTCCTGTGTATGAGGTTTATCACATATGTTCGTTTCTGTTGTGACGTGGGGTTCGTGATTTCAGCTCTCTTGACATAATATGCTGGAGACAGTTCTCTAGTAACACTTTTTTATTAAAGCAAACAAGACTGAGCTCTGAGGAGAGGAAAGCTACATTTATAGGGATGTGGGACTAGCTAGAAAGGGATACATTTTGGAGGGAACAATATCAGGCAATCACAGGGCTGCCTTTTGGAGGAAACCAATAAGAGAGGATCCAAATACAGCAGCTTAAATGAACCAATAGTAGCTGTACCCTCTGGAACCAAAAGGCAGTTACTTTACCCTAATGCAAATACATACAATGGTAATACAGATATAAAATCCTTTGACTCAATACACAACAGTTTCTATGGTTCATAAATCTCAGGGTGGCCATGTGTCCTACTGTATACAGGACAGTCCTCTGTTTGAAGGACTGTGCAGTCCAAGTCCACTTTTAAGATAAAGAGGCATAAGAAGAAAAGCCAGTGACAAATCACCAATCCACTATGGTATGAGGTGTTTAAATTATAGTAATTTCTTCTAAATCTGCACTTAAACTAGCAAATGCCAATGTTATCCAGATGAGGGCCCTGTTTTTCAATTATGCATTTTATTTTCCTTCCACCACCCCCCCTGGAAATATGTAAGCAGCCCCTCTGAGATGACATTGGGTAAATGAGCATAGAAATTTGTCCCAATAGGAAACAATAACTTTTTCCGCCTTCCAATTCTGCAACAGGGGGGCAAGTGATCTCCATTTACAACAGTTTAGGAGTGAAGAGCAGGTTGCCTCCATGTTACCCTCGCTGCATGGGGAATTGGGTGTGCGTAGTATTTTGGGACTTGAACAGACCGCAGCTTTATTGCTGAATGTAAGACTCTCCAGCAACAATCCTACCCCCCAAAATGCAGAAATTTAAACTTTATAGATTAGGAAGTAGCGAATGAAGCACTAACCTCCCAAAGCCAAATCAGTCTACATCAGGGATGTCAAACTCAAATTCATCGGGGGCCGCATCAGCAGTTTGGTCACCCTCAAAGGGCTGGTTGTATCTGTAGGACTATGTGTCCACTCTTTATTATCATAAATTATTGTCACTGCATTCAATTATTACTGTTTTTTTTGTAATAATGTAAGTAATAACTAGCTCTGAAAGCAGAAACATAGTCAGAATAATGGCAAGTAGATATTCAAATGTACAATTATTGTACAATTTATTGAAAAATGATTTTTGGTAACTGCACTGGGTGGTGGAGGCTCGCTAGGGTTTCATGCAGGACCTTTGCAGAGCTACTAGTACCTGGAGATGCTGGGGTCCTTCTGCATGCAGGACAGATGTTCTGCCAGTGAGCCACCACCCTTCACCAAAGGGACTGGCTGAGGTTGACTCACTGGAGCTGCTCTCCTGGTTCCAGGGTTTAAGGGCCAGAAGTATAAAGCAGCATCCTATGTTTCTGAGGAGAGGGAGAGGGAGAGGGAGGGGAGGGGAGGGAGGAAGGGAGGAAGGAAGGAAGAAAAGAGGGAGTGGGAGGGAGAGAGGAAGGAAGGAAAGAGGGGAGAGAAAGAAGAGTAGGAAATAAGGAAGGGAATAAAGAAGGAAAGAAAAAGAAAGAGGGAGAGAAGACGGAAAGGGAGAAAGAAGGAAGGAAGTAGAGGGAAAGAAAGAATAAGAATGAGGGAGAGGAAGAGGAAGAAAGGAAGGAAGTAAAGAAGGAAGAAAGAAAGAAAAGAGGGAGCAGGAGGGAGAGAGGAAGGAAAGAGGTGAGAGAAATAAGAGTAGGAAAGAAGGAATAAAGAAGGAAAGAGGGAGAGAAGACAGAGATAAAGAAGGAAGGAAGGAGAGGGAAAGAAAGAATAAGAACAAGAGAGAGGAAGAAAGAAAGGGAGGGGGGTCGCCGCCTTGATTCAGCGCCAGAAAAGAGCGCGAAGGGACCCAGGGGCAAAAAGCATTTCCCATGCAGCGTGAGGCAGCGGGTGTCCGTTTTAGGAGAAGTGCGTAAAGCCTCAGAGTTGCACGTTCGTGAGGCTGAGCCGCTGCTGAGCTCATGTTCAGGAGGCTGAGCCGCGGCAGGAGGAGGAGGAGGTGAGGCAAGAGGAGGAGGAGGCGGCGGCTTGCCGGGTCGGTGCCCGGCAGCGCCGTGCGGAGAGTCCCGAGCCTCTGGGACGCAGCAGTGCTCTGTAGGACTTTGAATCCTCCTCCTCCTCCATGCGGCGCTGCTGGGTGCTTTGTCTGTGCTTCAGCAGCAGCAGCAGCAGCAGCTGTATCCAGGCGCCGAGCCGGCAAGCTGCCTCCTCCTTCTCCTGCTGTGGCTCGGGGCGCTCCACACAGTGCTGCTCCGGCCGCCTTTCTACCCCCCCCCCAGCCCCAGCTGTTTGTCGGCGCTTTGTCGGTGCGGCGCTTCAGCAGCAAGGTCCCGCTGCTGGGTCCTGCTGGCTGGGGCGCTCGGCAGGCCACATGACGAGGTCTGGCGGGCCGGATTTGGCCCCCGGGCCTTGTGTTTGACACCCGTGGTCTACATGAAGATGATATTTGAGGCAGTAATTTTAAATACTTTATTTATTCAAAATTAATTTCATTCCAGGCATTTTGTATAAATAAATGTTTATAAATTTGCATTTGCTTCTTGTATAGTTCCCCCTCTCCCAGCCTAGAGCAACATCCAATGCAGACTGAGTATCTCCACCCACATGAGAAAGACTCAAGTGATTTAAAAGCTCCAGCCTTGCAGATCACCCTTCTTGATGAAACACTAACACTGGGAAGGAAAAAGGACTGACTGGAAGGGAACAAATGTTTAATAAAATGAACTTCTCTTATGGTCTGTGTTGGCAGCAGCCTACAGGTCTGTCTGCCATTTTGCCTTGTCGTACATTGAAATAAATTCTATACAGTATTTCTAGAAACAAAGAAACATTACCCCTAAAAAGAGAGAGAGAGACCCTTTGAGGTTTCAAGAGAGGGGCATTTTGCAAACGAGTGCATGTTTCGGCTGTTGCAACATTTTTTAAAAAAATCTTTGGTATTTTCAACATGATGGTTGTTTCACCATATTATTGGAGGCTACTGGTTACTGGAGAGGTGCATCTATGTGGTGAAGATATGGGCATTTTGTCCAGCAGTACAGAACGTAGGTTTTGTGGCTTCCTGGGGGATTTCTGTTCTTGTGTTCCAGCACCATTTTGGAAAAGATCCCCCTGCGTCCTGTTATTGTAAGCTCCACCTGGGCTCTGCGAGGCAGGATCTCTGGGGTGATTTGCAACATCCACAACTGTACAACTTCCATTTATAATATGCAGCTGGTAGCCAGAAATGAAATGTTTCGACTCTGCCAAGCACTAAATTCCTGTACAATATAACTTTCCTAGCACATTATCAACAGGACTTTGAAGCTAAGCTGCCGGTTGGTGGGCTGGAACATGCCACCGTGAGAAGCATACCCTGCACACAATCTTATGGTGTATAAGTATGAAAAGTAACATTAGTTTTACATTATCAAATCATTGGTTGATTTGGGCATCCGAAACTTGGCTTTCTCCTCCTCTAAGCACTTAAATTTGAAAGTGGGTGACATGGGGCATTATTCTGTTACTGAATATCCTATGTACATTTTATCTACACATGTTAAAAATCAGATAAAAACTGCAAATAAAAGCAGGCTGCAAACTTGCCTCTACAGCAAAACAAACAAACAGCAACCTCAAGACAAATAATCCCATTTACATAACTCTGTCCTTATGGCATTGCAAAGGTTTTTATAAAAATAAATTCTAAAATACATATACGACATTAGGAGACCAGAGGGCTGTGCTGATTTCACAGAGATGCGCAGCTGTGAGACACCCTAGGGCTTATGCTGAATGGGAGTTTTCAACCAGAAAATGTATTCTGTATTGTGAATAGTACCTGCCTGGGTCAATTTTGAATGAGGCTGTATTCGCCTGTTGAACTGCAAGTGAAAAGGAATTGGTTTCAGCCATTTTCACGTTCCTTCTTGTTGTTCATAGTTTTGCTTCTACTAGACTATCAGTATTTTGCAGGAAGGATTCAAGCACATACTGGGTATTTAGGTTTGCACAGTTAAAGTGGATTGCAGGGCTCTGTTGCCTTGTCCTTGCGACGCTTCCCCAGTGTTCAGGCATTATTGCCAGCTGGTGAGGCACTCTTGTGCTACAGCGCAATAAAAGCGGTACACACACACACACACACACACAGAACATCTGTGGTATGAAAAGAAACAGGATTTCAGCAGGAAGCTCCAGGACATGCGCTGATTGGAAATGAAGCAGTATGTTCCCCCCAAAACGTTTGGAGGCACTGACAGTATCGAAAGCAGGATCGTGTATTGGCACCCTGACACCGTCGTGAGCACAAATAATCATGAGTGCACAGTAAGAAGGATGTTTAGAGATGCTCCTGTTCTGGAATAATTGATCCTGAATACCCACAAGCTCTAGTTTCATGCTCATAATTCAGGTTGCTATCATTTACTATCCCACAGAGGCCCCATGACAATGCCTGGAGTAGCTGCGTGACAGGCAGAAATTCAGCAAGTGTAGTTTTCCTCCCACATCTCACACATCCCAGGCCAGAGGCTCACGAGGGAAGGCCACAGGACAATCTCCCCATATCTGCCACCTGAGATGATAGCCTCACTCTCTCTAATGATAGGGCTGAGTCTGCCTGATGAATTTCCAGTTGCAGCATTGTTGTCAGGACCAAACTTGGGCCCCATCCAGACTATACATTTAAATCAATATCATATCACTTTAAACAATAATAGATTCTCTCAAGGAATCCTGGGAGCTGTAGTTTCTTATGGGTCCTGGGAATAGCCAGGGGAGCCCTATTCACCTCAGAGCTTACAAATCCTAGAGCAGTTAAGCAGCCCATCCCTCTTCCCAGCAAACTCTGGAAATCATAGCTTGGTGAGGAGTCAGAAAACTCTCAACACCCTTAACAAGTCCCAACATTCTTTGGCAGAAAAAATGATTTTAACATGGTATGATACAGCTTTAAACGTCTAGTGCAGATGCTTGATGCACACACACACACACACACACACACACACACACACACACACACACACACACCAGTTGTGAAAGGTTTGTTTTGTTTTGTTTTTTTGTTCTTGCTCTTGCAATACATTTGCAAAAGAAAAGAGACCATTTCCCATCTTTGAAAAGTATAATCCCTTTCCCATACCCTTTCATTATCTTCTAAATGTTTGGCTATATCCCCTCCATCCTTCCAGTTGTTATGACACTCTGTTCCTGTGTAACTCTTGACATTTTTATTCAGCAGTTGCTGTACATCTTTTCCTCCCACTTGGTTGAAGCCTGTTTGGTACTCATTATGTCAAGGGAGGCACTAGGGCTGAAGATCTGACCTGAGGGAAATGCCATGGAAACAGAGAGGTCGGGTGCTTGGACTCCCTTGGAGAAGCTCACTGCTCTAGCTGTAGAACCAAATGCTACTCTGTTGGAGAGAGGCACAGGAGATGCTATTCCCTTCATCCGCCTTATGCATCTGGACAGGAGCCAAATGTCAAAAAAAAGAGGAAAAATCTGGAGAGATTAAAGCAGGGATGGGGAACTTTGGGTCCAGGGACCAAATGTGGGCCTCCAGGCCAGTCTTCCCCAACCTGTTGTCTTCTAGATGTTTTGGACTATCATATATTGGGCTAACCATATATTGCTTCACAAGCAATACATAAATAAATACCGTATGTATTCTGTGTCCAGGGCAGCTGTCTACCAGATCCATCTGGTACGCAGGCTGAGACCCTACATGGCCGTAGACTGTCTTGCCAGAAGTGCACACTCTGGTTATCTGTCGCTTGGACTACTGCAATTTGTGCTACAGTACATGGGGCTACCTTTGAAGATGTCTTGGAAACCACAATTAATCCAGAATGCAGCAGCTAGACTGGTGACTGGGAGTGGCTGCCGAGACCCTATAACACCGGTCCTGAAAGACCTACATTGGCTCCTAGTTCATTTCCAAGCACAATTCAAAGTGTTGGTGCTAATCTTAAAGGCCTAAACAACCACAGCCCTGTATACCTGAAGGAGCATCTTCACACCCATTGTTCAGTCCAGACACTGAGGTCCAGCTCCAAGGGCTTTCTGGAAGTGAGGTTAAAAGGATCCAGGTGGAGGGCCTTTTTGTTAGTGGTGCCTGCCCTGTGGAATGCCCTCCCATCAGATGTCAAGGAAGTAAAAAAACTATTTGACTTTTGGAAGACATCTGAAGGCAACTCTGTATTGGGAAATTTTTAACATCTAATGTTTTACAATTTTTAATGTGCTGTAAGCTGCCTAGAGTGGCTGGGGTATAAAAAATAAAGTTGTTGTTGTTGTTGTTGTTGTTGTTGTTGTTGTTGTTGTTGTTTTGTATTTTAAATGCAGGCAACATGCTAAACTGACAAATGCCACTTTCCAAAGTCTATGGAACCCATAAAACATGAACCATAAAATAACAGCTCCCATACAGTTTTTGTGCATTGCATGGCTCTGGCCTGGCGTACAGTGGCAGGGAGGTTTGGCAGGGCTGGCTGGAGCCTCCCGAAACCAAAGAGCACATTCTCCTCCTTTTCTTCCCATATAAGCCACTCACTGCCTACTTACGCACTCTCTGTCTGCCTGTCATGTAAATTCCTGTTTAGCAGCAGGGAAACCACCAGCTGCACCAGCACCCGTGTGGTCTACAACCACATATTCCCATTGAAAAGAAGGCTTGAGGTTCCTTTCTGTATGATTGGCAATGCCTAGCCAATCAGGGCGCACTCCTCCATGGTCTCCCGAGACAGATGCCAACAACAGCCAATCAGGATAATTAGCACAGGAGCAGATGATTCCAGAGATGCTCAATTAATTGTGTTGCTTAACATGCAGGATTACGGTAAGCACTATTTTTAGTATTGTTCGGTTTTGAAAATGGAGTTTGTATTGTGTTTCCGGTTACTTTTTATTAGGATTCGTAAACCGGCTAGGAATTTCTGTTGAAATATGAAGCTGTATATAAATTTACTAACTTAAATAAAAGGCAGCATCCATCAAACTCTCCAGGCAGAAGGTTTGACTCAGTGTTTATTGATTGATTGCATTTACACCCCTGCTCCACCTTGACAAGTATTCCCCCAGCAGGCTTAGTGGCTGAGTGACATGGGCGTACCCAGGGGGCAGGGGGGCAGCTGCCCCCCAGAAGCTAAAAGGGGGGGAGACAGCTTGCAGTGCGCGCTTTTGTCCTTCTCGGTCGGGTACACGATCTTGCCGCAGCGGGCACAGCGTAAGACCCCAGCGGAAGGCAGACAGACCCCAGCAGACAGACCCCAGCAGAAGGCAGCAGTGGGAGTTGCCCCCGGCTGCCTGGAAAAGGCTGGAAAGCTGTGTCTGTGGCAAAGCTTGTAATGCTGCAGAAGCGAGCGGGGGGAGGGAGAGGAAGAGGGTGTGAGGGAAAGAGAGAGAGCGCGCACACACACCAGCCTACCATCAGCGCACTCTGCTTTTTTCCAGGGTAAAAAGAGCAGAGGCCGGCAGGGAGGAGTTGCGGAGAACCGCGTGACCGCTCCCTCCCCTCCGGGGGGCGTGGACGGTGACCACGCCTCCTGGGAGGATCCCGGGCATGTCATTGCCAGCCAGCCAATCGGGTGGCTGAGGGTGGGGCCGTGGCTTGCCTGCCCCCCCCTAGTTTTGATCCTGGGTACGCCCATGCAGAGTGAGTACTGCGGTTACCTTCTCTGCCACGTAATAAATTTGTATGTCACACTTCTGTAGCAGAAGAACTATTCACTGTAGCTTCTAAGGCATTTCCCCCATTGGCTTTGTGATGATAGTTTCCAGAAGCTTGTGGTCAGACTGAATATTCGCAAGCATGCCACATTCATGCTGATGGAATGTGGTCAGAGTGAGTACAATGACCAACAGCTCCTTTTCAATCTGAGTGTAAGTTCCCAATGCACAAGCTCTGGATTGTCTTCTCTGGAACACACAGGAGCACAAGCTCTTTTTGGGTGTGCCCACTTGCCCTTCTTGTAGCTCTGCTAGAGCACCTGAACAATGGCTTGTTTCAGCCCATGGGTAGGCAACCTAAGGCCCAGGGGCCGGATGCGGCCCAATAACCGGCCCGCGGATGGTCTGGGAATCAGCGTGTTTTTACATGAGTAGAATGTGTCCTTTTATTTAAAATGCATCTCTGGGTTATTTGTGGGGCATAGGAATCCGTTCATTATTATTTTTCCAAACTATAGTCCGGCCCCCCACAAGGTCTGAGGGACAGTGGACCGGCCCCCTGCTGAAAAAGTTTGCTGACCCCTGTTTCAGCCTATCTAGAGACCCCTGAAGCTCTGGTCCCTAATAACAGAGGACATAATTCCAGAGTCCTGCCTTATTTCTCAGCTCGTATACCCTGATACACATTTTAAACCAGTGCTTTTCTTCTAGGAAAAAAGGGGCCGGTACTGTGTACCCTTGGGTACCCCCAGAAATAATGCACTGCTTGTAGCCCTTTCTCCTGCTCGATGCAGGAAATCTTTCAGAAGTTTCCTCTTCACTGCATGCATTAGAACCACATGAACTTGCCTAATGCGATCCAGGGTGGAGCATTTTATTTTAAAACATTTATAAACCACATTATTATACTCAATGTGGTGTACAGAATTATAAAAAAAACAATACATTAAAACAATAAAAAACAACAATATACAACCCATCATCATATATAATACACAGTGTTCTCATAGGAAATGTCTGGAGAAATAACTAAATTTTCAGTGGGCACCAGAAACATATTACTGTCAGTATACATTGCTAGGCAGTTAGAGGTGGATCATCATATGGATGTCTATCCCAAGTCTTTGGCACATCAGCAGCTAGGCCAGGTGGCCCAGCACATTAGCCTAGTTGCAAGTGCAGGACTCTTTCTGAGTGATAAAGAAAAGTGTGAGCTATGCTTCATTGAGCCAGGCTTTACGGTGAGCTTTTACTGTATTCCACCCTTCAATTTATTTCTGGTACTTTAACAAGTAAGTAATGTACTGATGGTGCCTGCTTTTTGCACCCTATATTGCTACAGTGTTTTCTGGTACCGTATCTGCCTCAGTTCCACTGTCTAGCTTGAAGTTGCAGATTTCCAAGGATCTTAGACAAATGGGTGTCATTTTCCTTGGTCCCTTTTGTTCTTTGTGTTCTTTGCGGCTGTTTAAACCCAGTGCTTGCCCTTCCTTCCTTCCTTCCTTCCTTCCTTCCTTCCTTCCTTCCTTCCTTCCTTCCTTCCTATCCTCACATCTGGAGCTCTAGGATTCACTGTCCCACTGAATTCAATCAAGCCCCTCATCATGAAGTCCTCTGCCACACCAGGTTCAAAATCTTCTCTACCAGAGGAGGAATGACCGCTGGGAAGAGCACAGAGAGAAGAAACACTATGGTGCATCTGTAGCAGCAAAGCCAGTCGCCTTCATTTGCCCCAGGTGCAACAAAACATGTCTCTCCCATATCGGCCTCTACAGCCACAGCAGGCGCTGTAACTCTCCAATGGTTTGACTTCACCCCCAAGGGCACACTTCTCCATTGTCTCCTGAGACAGATGGATGCCAACAACAAAATCCTCTTTCTCTTTCAGCTCAGACACAAATACAGTGATGCCTCGCAAGAAGAATTTAATTTGTTCCGCGAGTCAATTCGTTTTGCGAAAAATTCGTTTTGCGAATCGCGGTTTCCCATAGGAATGCATTGTAATTTCTTTTTTTTTGCCCATAGGAACGCATTAATTAAATTTCAATGCATTCCTATGGGAAACCGCGATTTGCAAGATAATTTTTTCGCAAAACAAATTCATCTTGCGAGTCACCATCAGATTGCAAGACGCATTCATCTTGTGAAAAATTCGTCTTGCAGGGCATTCGTCTTGCGAGGTACCACTGTATATCTTTTCCAGCTTGAATCATCAGATATGTTTCCAAACTTATTGCTTTAATTATTATTTTTTATAGAACAACAACTGGGCTCTTTCTTGGTTGAAAAGCAACTTTAAAAACATGTACTGTAGGGCTTCTGCTAGAGTTTTGCTTGGAGACTGGACATTTTGCACATTGTTATACATTTCTTATGCCCTGTCTCCCATTTAATGAAGCATGACAGCAATTTAAATTGATCAGACTGACAAATGGTTCTTGTGACAGTCAGGTAAAATCAGAAGCTTCTGTTCCCAACCGCTCCAGTTTTTGCCAAAGTTCCCATTATGCTGATGGCTTAAATAGCTCCATATGTTACTGCAGCCAATGGGACAACCTTCCCCAACCTGGTGCCCTCCCAAATCTTTGGACTACAACTCCTAATAGACCCCCCCCCATTTTTAATACCATATAAGACAGGTGTGGATGAGCATATGGCTCCCCAGATGTTGCTGAACTACAACTCCCGTCAGCCCCAGCAAGCATGACCACTGACAAGGGATGATGGGAGTTGTAGCTCAGCAACATCTGGAGGCCAAAAAGTTCCCCACACTCGATTTAAGATTTGTTCAGCTTGAGCAAGCATACATGCTTGCTTCAGTGCTCAAAATCTGTCCCCAGAGTCAGGCATCAATAAAATGCATTAAGGGCTATAAATAATGGGATAGCCTTTTTTCCAGCAATAATACTAGCTCAATATGGCTGATTAGCTGGGTGAAAATAAATACAAACACAGAGAGATTGAACAGGAAGCGTTTACTCAGTATTTTGAAAGATAAACACTCATATCACAGAAAACCATATTGCTTTGGACCGCTAGGATCTTCCCAGTCTATCAGCTCAGAAAGCAGAGGGCCACTGCAGCAGTAAACTGAAGTGAGATGGGGGAATCTTGAGACAGTTCCTAGCATCTAAGTTTGGGATATTATTACTTTAACAGGTGCTGATATTTTTACCTCCATCTCTCCGCTCTGTTGATTCTAATTTATCCTTGCTCTTTCTCTGCCTTCTTCCTCAGATAGCCTGTAGCAGGAGATGGATGAGGTAGCATTTTGGCCCTTTTGCTGAACACATCACTTACTACTTTCTGTCTGGATTCCGGCGGCAGCGCCTTGAGCAACCCATCTTGCCTAGCTAGAACTTGGGCAGGAAGTTCAAAATAGTTTATACTCAAAGTGTTGCACAATATCCCTTAGGACAGTGGAGTTGTTGCAAGATGGTTGAGGACATGTTTTCTTGCAGCTGGGGCAGATGAGGGCGTCTGGTTGTGCTGCTGCAGATGCACCATGGCGTTTCTTCTCTCTGAGCTCCTTCCAGTGGTTATTCCTCCTCTGGTCACTGCTATGGATGCATGATGTTATGAATTCAGTGGTCTGTGTTTGACTGAGCTTGAGTCTGGACTAAGGATTCTGAGCCCCTGTGTTCTGATTCGATACATGATATCCAATCACAGAACATTTCAGGATTTGGGCCTCTGCCATTGGCCCTTAAACTCTGAGTCATGATTTGCAGCTTGGGAGTTTAGACAGCCAATCATGTTGGGAGTGGGAGTGGCCCAGGCCATGCACATGAAAGCTCATACCAATAACAAACTTAGTTGGTCTCTAAGCTGCTACTGGAAAGAATTTTTTTATTTTGTTTGTAACACAGAGTTGGTCTGCCAAAGAGCCTGGTGTCTGAAACCAACTCCCCGTACAGCACATCTTTGGGGAGCCTGACCAAGTCAACGTAGATGTCACTGAGACAGGAATGCAAACCTGCTGGGAATGTGGACTTAACCCTATAAGAATGCCTCGGGAGGGAGTGTTGAATTTTTCAACTTTCAATTCCAATAATATGGGCTGCTAAAAAGTTGTAACATGACTTGGGAATTCAAAACATTTTCTGGTTATATTAATACAATCGAGTTTTACTTGGTAATTTAAAATGTGTTTAAAATTGCATAGAAATCATTAAAAATTAAAATGATTTCTAAGTACTTGCAGTTATGTTGCATAGTAATACTACTATTATTCATTATTTTTTATTTTTTATCATTAGCTGATATTTTTAAAAGTAAAAGTAAAATTATTTGGCTTTCCAAAAGCAGTTTACGTGCTTCTTCATCAAACATAGACTTACCAAGCTTCCAATCATAATAATAATAGCAGATTTGAATTCCTCGCACCCAAAAACGTATTTTAAAGACCCCTCACTGAAGGAATTTGCAAAAATTAAGTTTCACCCCCTAAAAGAACACACCCTAATTCCCAGGGCATTGTGGGAGAACATTTCATTAATTTTCAGACTAAGTCTTTCTCCAGTACATTTTAATCTTCTTGCAGTTTCTCATAAAATTATGAAATCTGCACTTGACTGATAACCATACCAACATTGATATTTTTTTAGTGGTGTGACTGGAGATAAATACTACTGAAAGAGCATGTTACACAAGTTTTCTTTGCAGCTGGTTTTGATTGAACACTTTGATCCTAAAACCTGTGAATTTCCAAATACTGTATTTAGATATTTTCACTTACAGTCTGTGGATTTAATATTTTACATTTTTTTTATCACCACACTCTTGCATTTTGTAGGCAAATCTAATCTCTGTTCAAAAGGTTGCAGTTCCCCTGTGATATTTTGGGGTTTTTTGCACAGTGGCTATGAAAATCCTTGCTCATAAATATCAGCCTGACCCTATGTACATTTACTCAGAAACAAGTTCCATGCTGGTTAGTGGGGGTTCCTTCAAGGTACATGGGTATAGAATTGCAGCTTAGAAGTGAATGACTCTTAGCTACGTTTGTTACTTAAGCCATAATCCTGATCCCAGAGAATAATAATAATAATAATAATAATAATAATAATAATAATAATAATATTTAAATTATTTATACCCCACCCATCTGGCTGGGTTTCCCCAGCCACTCTGGGCAGCTTCCAACAGAAAAATGAAATAAAATAATCTATTAAACATTAAAAGCCTCCCTAAACAGGGCTGCCTTCAGATGTCTTCTAAAAATCTGGTAGCAGTTTTTCTCTTTGACATCTGATGGGAGGGCGTTCCACAGGGCGGGCGCCACCACCGAGAAGGCCCTCTGCCTGGTTCCCCACAACTTGGCTTCTCACAATGAGGGAACCGCCAGAAGGCCCTCGGTACTGGACCTCAGTGTCCGGGCAGAACAATGGGAGTGGAGACGCTCCTTCAGGTATACTGGACCGAGGCCATTTAGGGCTTTAAAGGTCAGCACCGACACCTTGAATTGTGCTCGGAAACGTACTGGGAGCCAATGTAGATCTTTCAAGACCGGTGTTATGTGGTCTCGGTGGCCGCTCCCAGTCACCAGTCTAGGTGCCGCATTCTGGATTAGTTGTAGTTTCCGGGTCACCTTCAAAGGTAGCCCCACGTAGAGCGCATTGCAGTAGTCCAAGCGAGAGATAACTAGAGCATGCACCACTCTGGCGAGACAGTCTGCAAGCAGGTAGGGTCTCAGCCTGCGTACCAGATGGAGCTGATAAACAGCTGCCCTGGACACAGAATTGACCTGCACCTCCATGGACAGCTGTGAGTCCAAAATGACTCCCAGGCTGCGCACCTGGTCCTTCAGGGGCACAGTTACCCCATTCAGGACCAGGGAGTCCTCCACACCTGCCCGCCTCCTGTCCCCCACAAACAGTACTTCTGTATTGTCAGGATTCAACCTCAATCTGTTAGCCGCCATCCATCCTCCAACCGCCCATAGGGATGGGCAAAGCTCTCAATTTCATTTTTTCATTTTTCAACCCTTAAGCTAATTTCTTCACATATTCCTATCAGTTTGCAGTTTAAAAAAAGGAATGTTCATGAAAATTCAGAAGCATTTCAGTGTAAATTTCTCCCAATACACACATTTGTTCAAATAAATTTTCCTTACTTTAATGCATGATCGTATGTTATTTTCACCCACACATGCATTTTTATGTACGCTTCACCCTTGTATGTGCATTTCTGTATACTTTACATAGCTGGAAAGCTGCACTGCAAAATTCAGAGGAATGTAAATCTCAAAGGATGACTGTTTCGGGTCTCACAATGTTTCTGTAAGTGCAAATTAGGTAGGTTCACCTTTAAACAACAACTGAATCTATTTCTCCCCCTTCCTGGGGGTAAAATTCTATGGTCACATTGGGATTTTCTTCCAAATAAGCATGCGTATGACTGTGTTTTCAGAGCAGTGGTATAGTCCATCTTAATGCCCCCCCCAACCCTCCCTCAAAGCTAATCAATTTCCATTTCTCCCACCGTGAACTTCCACAAACTATAAAATATCCTATTTCGTTGGCTTCTTATCTTCACTAAATCTTACCAGGAACCTGCCCCTTTTGAGAAATACGAACCTCAGCTGTAGTCTAATGGGAAAACGATCCTAAGCCCTCTCATTCAGCTAAAAGCAAATGTTTGTGCAGGACCCATTGCTGCTGCTTCGCTCTTTCTCTAGCTGGGCTCCTGCTTTTGGGACACATTGCTGCGGAGAAAGGCGCCTGCAGTGGCAGTGGTCCAGCAAAAATAAGCGTGAAGCAAAAGAAACACATGGTTTTCTTTCAATGCTGCTTACTGTTCATGCTTCGCCAGCCCAGCCTCTGTCAGATCTGGTGCTTTATCATGCACTGCATTTTCACTGCAGCTGGAGGAAGGCGGAGGGGGGTGCGAGAGAGAAAAAGAATAAATCCAGCCCTATAATTTTGCTTGAAAAGAAATAAAAGCTGGAGCCAAGACTTCACCTGCTTCGCTCCTCTCTCCTGCACTCCGAGCACAATGGAAAGGTCACTGAGAGGAGGGTCCCTTTGCAACTGCAAGCATTCGCTGCCGCTTAAGTTGCTGCTTTGTTCTGTTGAAGTTAAATTGCGCAGGTCACCTTGGCAGACCTGTGGGGCCTTCTGCTCATCACTTCTCTCCCCGGTGAGAAATGCAAAATTGGTCCCTACTCCCTGCTGCCTTACCTTTAACCAGCTGAGGATCCCTGGAAGGGCCTTTAGCTGGGAATGCCTTTAGCTTTTCCAGTTGCCATCCTAACCATGTCTACTTAGAAGTCATTCGCTTCTGATGCAATCAGGCTTACTCCCATGTCAGTGGGGTTGCAACCTGTAGATCATTTTGGCGAGAGTCTTTGAACTATGCCCCTTATATATGTTATGATATTGGTTTGTCATGCTGCTTGAACTTTGCATAAAAATCTTCAGGTGCAATTTTTTTTTTTTAAAAAAACAAATCTAGATGCCTAAAAAGAAAAAGAAAGAAATGGTACTAATTAAATAAGGTAAAAGTAAAGGACCCCCCGGACAGTTAAGTCCAATCAAAGGCTACTATGGGGTTGTGGCGATCATCTCCACAGACAGCTTTCTGGGTCGTGTGGCCAGTATGACTAAACTGCTTCTGGCGCAATGGAATACCATGACGGAAACCAGAGTGCCTGAGAAGGCAGTTTACCTTCCCGCTGCAGCACTACCTATTTATCTACTTGCACTGGCGTGCTTTCGAACTGCTAGGTTGGCAGGAGCTGGACAAGAGCAGCCTTCTGATTGGCAAGCCCAAGAAGAGGCTCAGTGGTTTAAACCACAGCGCTACCTGCATCCCATACTAATTAAATGTTGAGCTCCACTCATCGATGTTTCACTGGCATACAAATACATGCCATCTGCTCCCTTCCTCCACATGCTACTTTTCCTGTTTTACCTAGGAAATTAATTGTAATTAGAAGCAAAACCGTTAATGTAGGGATGTGGAAAGCTGCCTTATACGGAATCGGACTATTGGTCCACCTAGTTCAGTACTATCCACAGTGACTGCCAGCCTCTCTTCAGGGCTTCAGACAGGGGTCTCTCCAGCCTGTCTAGGAGATGCCAGAGTTTGAACCCAGGACCTTCTGGATGGAAAGCAGATGCCCTTCCAATGAGCTAGGGATCCTTGCTAGCAGAAGGAGATGGTAACGGAGACAATGTTTAACTATGTCAGTCACAAAGTTAGTATATATATAAGATTTTTCTGAAAGCTCTCATGCTAGAAATGTCTTGGGGAAGGACAAGAGTTTAGGTGTGGACACCTGTTTAAATATTAGCAGAAATTGCACAAAACAGGCTAGCCTGATACACCCTTACATTGGCATGTGCATGTTTTTATATGAAAGCATTCTTTTATTTTACGAGAAACAAGTAATTTAATCATGTTACTTAGCAAATTACTTAGAATGTGGGATAAGAACAAGAACGCAGTGCTAGTGTTTTGTTTTGAACGTGGATTTTGCATACTTATATTGATCCCTTTTGGTTAGGATTTGCAAATGGCCTGGAGATTTCTTTTGAAATATGAAGCAGTGTATAAATTATGCAAACAAATGTCGTGAGTCTGACCTGCATACAGAGACAGCGCCCCAAAGCAAAACAGTACCTTTCACTGTGGTATAAATAATAATGAAATAACTGACCATTTGCTAACCTTCAGTGATAAGGCCAAACTGCCACCTCGCATTGCCTAATGGTAGGGCCGGTCCCAGCTCCAGTCATATAGTGTGCCCTGCGTGGTGCTAATCTTATGTTGGCAGTCCAACACAGGCAGCAAAAACAGGAGGGTGTTGAGAGGCTCCCTTCATGGCTGCTGGCAGGCTGTATTTGGCTTGGTGGTGGTGAGTCATCAGCTATGCAGCTCCCTTTTATGCCAACTTTTTTGTGGTCTGGGGAATATCTAAAGCCTGAAACCAGGAGTTCAAAAGAATTAAAAACAACAGAGAGAGACTCTGAAAACCTTAATGTGGTCTTGTGATGGAAGAAGATTTTCCCCTTTTGCAGGCAACTTGTAAAAATTCTCTCTCATAAAGTCCAAAGAGTGCTATTAGGGAGCCTTATCTGACAAAATTGTCATTTTGCAGGGACTGGTTTTTTAAAAGGTACCCTTTACATCCTAGCATGAGAGAGACTTGTCAGTCAAATAAAACTCCAGGTGGCAGTCATCAAGCAAATTAACAACACAGACGGGATCTTTTTAGGGCTAAGATCTATAATAGGATATTGCAGGGATATTAAAGGGGCTGATTTACTAGTGTGGTTCTAATCCCAGAGAGGTCTTGCATCATTGCAACACTCAAGGCATGTGGAAAATTCTTTGGCCTAGTCATAAATTCAAGCAAAGCAATGAATTATTCAGCACTGCTAAAGATCGCCTTGTTATTCTAGAAAGCATTCCAGCACACACACAAAAAACTCTTCAAGGGTAAAGAACCATGAAATAAATATCACAACTGAGATGAATAATGTGTGGCTTGAAGTATAAACTGATGTCCACCGAAACATGTAGCATTTTCTGCTACAACAGGATTCTTGCCAGAGTTGGTACGTGTTGGAACAGGAAATGTTGCAAGTAAACAGCTCCTGGAGGCAAATGAACATGGCATCTCTGACATGCACATTATGCTGTAAGCATCCACCTCATGCAAACATATTGCTCTCCTCTCCTCTCCTCTTGAAGCTGAGACACACAGATCTGTTTCTACAGAGTAAATCCACACATTTCTGTGGGTGTGGAGCTGGTTCCCTGGTAGTTTGTTTGAGAAGGTTCTCAGGTTTTTGATGCTAAGGCTCTAGGCCAGGCATCCCCAAACTACGGCCCTCCAGATGTTTTGGCCTACAACTCCCATGATCTCTAGCTAACAGGACCAGTGGTCAGGGATGATGGGAATTGTAGTCCAAAACATCTGGAGGAGCTGTAGTTTGGGGATGCCTGCTCTAGGCTTAGGAGACTGAGAGGAGACATGGTAGCTCTTCCCATGGAAGAGCGTAGGACTTCAACCAATTGCCGCAATTTGCAAGAAAGGAGATTCCGACTAAACATCTGGATGAACTTTTGACAGTGGGATGGATTCCCTTGAGAGGTGGTGGACTCTCCTTCCTTGGAGGCTTTTAAGCAGAGGTTGGATCTGTCATGGATGTTTTAGCTGAGATTCCTGCATTGCAGGGGGTTGGACTAGTTGACTCTCAGCGATATCTTCCAATTCTACAATTCTATGATTCCAGCCTAGGGCAGTGAGTGGGGAATAGTACAAGCAAGTGGGTCCTGCAACAAAATGTATCATGCCACTTTAAACAGTCTTGGCTTCCCCGCAAGAATCCTGGGAACTGTGACTTGTTAAGGGTGTTGAGAGTTACCATTTCCAGAGTGATTTACATCCAATCCCTCTTCCCAGGGATCTTCCCAGGGAATTTCTAGACTGAGACTGCCCATAACCCCTGGGTAGTTTACAAACATAAAAATGCATAGGATTGCGCTGCGAAGGGAATGAGTAAAATAAATTGCCCACTTAATATTTTAATGCTTGAATGAATTAGATTTTATGACACTGTGTGTTGAGAAAAGGCTGTGTTCTACTATAAATAGAAAACTGTTCCCCAACAACAAGCACCCTGTGGAATCTTTGGCAATATTTCTTATCTGCTCAATATGTCAGCTGAAAGATGGATTAATGAATGTGATTTGGGATCTCTCTCAGGGTGCACTTACCCAAGCGGAAGTCCTACTGATTGCAGTTGAGACTTCATGCTGGGTAGTAGACCTGCGCAGGGTAGCGCTGTTGGTATTGCCAGTTTCTAAAAAGGGAGGTGCTGTACTGCTGCTCAAGATGCACTTCAAGACTAGCAGCTGGCAAGGGTGGGCCAGTGGAGGTTGCCTGGTGGCCAGGAAAGGCACTCTGCACATGCTCATTTCACTCTTCCTTTTTTTAGAAGTATGTGTATCTTCACAAATGCACCTTGCCCTGAACCCTGTCTCCAAATCTAGGCTGCCAAATACCCCTGAGAACTGGGAAGGCAGAGTGGATGTGCTTGTCCCCAGAATCTGGTAAACCTCCGCCCCCTATGGACCACATATATGTGATCCACTCCCCCTCCATCAGCCCCAACTCAAGTTTGTTCCTTGTGATGTTTATTACCTATGGTAATTGTGAGTCATAAACCCGCTCGCTGTAATACCAGAATGCGTTTCCATAGTAACAGCTAGTGTTTTCAGCCAAATGCTCCCCACAAGGCAATCTAGCTCAACAAGCCAGAATATCACAGTTAACATCACTAATGCTGCTCTTTCAGTGTGCAAAGTGCTTTACAACTATCGCTTTCCAGTCTTGCTTGCACTGCTAGGTCACTGGTGCAAGGTGGCTCATGGGGCTCAGGGGGGAAAGTTACTGCTACTTATCATGGATTTATTACTTCTACTACTACTACTACTACTACTAATTATATACTACCCTATACCCACAGGTATACCTTTATACTCTTTATTGAAATCTCCCTCAAAACAACTTTCAGATGAAGGCCATCCCCTAACTATTTATTTTATTTTTATTTTGCACGGGAAACTGAGGCGGAGTGTGATTCACCTGGGGCTGCTTTCATTGCAAAAAACAAAAACAAAACCTCATTGTAGAAGACACATTTTGAGGGGGGAGAAGGTGGGGGAACACAACCTTTTGTGTGGCATTTATTGGGCATTTATTGGGCCAGATTCAACTAAATAGTTCCGCTAACAGAACCTAGTGCAGAGATTCCTGCTAGCGCAACAGGGATTTCTCCACCCCTTGCACCCTGAGCCCTTTCAAATCAGCTCTGGGGTTTTCTTTTCAAGCCCCCCCCCCAGTTTTATTCTTTTGGATTTTGGATTCCTCCCATTGTTTTAAAACATATTTCTACCTACCCCATCAAAAGATCCCGTCTCACCCCCAAGATGGATTCCAACTATAACATCAAATGAAGCATACAGCAGGGAAATAAAAACAGCTGCAATGTATTAAGGGTGATTCCAGGCAGGGGCTTAATATTGCAAATGGCTCATTCACATATCACAAATGGGTTGTTGGCAGCAGGTTTTGTTAAGCGTATTGGATTTCCCCTGCAAAAGGTAAACCCAGATTAAATAGGAGGGTGGGGTGGAATATGGGTTGGCATTTTGATGCTAACCATGTTGTGTGTAGATCAGTTCTGGGTCCACAAACAGACTAGAGGGATGAGGGATGCATAGCTGTCAAGTTCTCCCTTTTTTAAAGGGAAATTCCCTTATGCTGAATAGGCTTCCTCGCGAGAAAAGGGAAAACTTGACAGCTATGGAGGGATGGCTTGACAGAACTTTATTCTCCTGGGCTCTAAGGCAAGCTTGCACAATGGCCTCCTGGCCAGGGGTTCTCAAAATGTGCTCTGCAGAGCACCAGTGGTTCACGAGCTTCGTTCAGGAGGTCCACAGCATATACATACCAGTAATAATTAGATGGTTGTGACTAAGGCAGATGCTTGCATTGTCTTCTACATAGGTTGGGCAAAATGAACTTGAAATCAGCATCTGCGTGGGCACAATCCAGCCAAAGATAAGTATGTTTAACTCCCAATGATTTATATTTCTATAGGAGAGTAAATCATGCCCTGAGCTCTGTTCTGTTGAAGCGAGTGAGACTTCCGGTAGCTTAGCATGAGTCAGATTGAGCCCTGGGTTTGTCAGTGTTCCTGGTGCATTACCAGACACAATGAAGTCAATGGAAGCTTCAGGCAGCACAGCGCACTGTACATAGCAGAACAAAGTACAAAATGTACTGCACACGGCAGCAACTGGGTGGGCAAAAGCCCTCTGAATTCAGAGCTGCTGATTAAACAAGCAAAACAGCTTAGAAAGAACAGTAGAGCGCCCAGCGCCTCTGTCAGCAATTCCACTTGGGCAAGCGCCCAGGATATTTGTGAATGGATGCCAGGTATCACCAGAGGAATGTTACTGTATCCGTGGCATCCGTGTGATGGATGAGCGTTCATGTGATGGATGTGGGTTTGTTTGCTTTTCAAGTTAAGAGGCCACAACTCAATCTCTTTGCACCATTTGTGAAAATAAAAACGGAAACTTAATTTTGTAGGCAAAATCGTGTTCTGAAAAATAATAATAACAACAACAATAACAACAACAACAATTTATTTATACCCCGCCACTCTATGGTCTGGTCTATGGTTTCGGCAGCCACTCCCAGTCACCAGTCTAGCTGCCGCATTCTGGATCAATGGTAGTTTTCGGGTCACCTTGAAAGCTAGCCCCACATATAGCGCATTGCAAGAGGTGTGATTGCACTTGCTCCTGCCTTTTGGCCCTCTGCAGTTAATTAATTTCAGCAAAGGTTAGGAGCTGATGGACTTGACCCATTTTGAGATCTTCCTGAGTGCCTAGAGGGCTTTTCAGAACTGATTTGCTAACTATGTTTGGCTGTCTTCAAATACATTCTGGCTCCTGCACATTCACAAATGTGTTCTGCCGTTGCTGCACCAGTTGGACTAGCTTCCTGTTTGTTTCCAAGCTCAGATTTAAAGTGTTGGTTTTAGCCTTTAAGGCCCTAAATCAGGGGTTGGGAACCTTCTGTGTACAGAGTCTCACTTGAACACAGGCGAGACAGGACAGCATCCTCTGCTGCTGCACTTGAGGGCAGCAGGATAGCATAGGGCAGGCATCCCCAAACTGCGGCCCTCCAGGTGTTTTGGCCTACAACTCCCATGAACCCTAGCTAACAGGACCAGTGGTCGGGGAAGATGGGAATTGTAGTCCAAAACATCTGGAGGGCCAAAGTTTGGGGGTGCCTGGCATAGGGGGTACAGGGCAGCCGCCCTGGGGAGGAGGCATTTAGCTCAACTGACTTTTAAAGGTGAACCTACATAATCCACACTTCTTGAAACATTACATGAACTGAAATGCAGTAAGCCTTCAAAATTTGTGCTCCTCTGAATTTTGCAATGCAGTTCTCTGGTCAAGCAAGTGTACAAAATGCATATACTGGCTGCATAAAAAGCATTAAATTGGAGAGAATGGATTGCAAAAATTAGACAAGACTGCAAAGAAAATTGTGCATACAGTATTTGAAGCAAGTCACACTAAAATGTTGCAAACTTTCGGCTGGAAAAAAGTTACTTCAGGAAAAAGATACTTCAGGAACTTAAGGCTGGAAAAATAAGAAAATGAAATTGCTGGATTCACACATCCCAATGCATGTGACACAGCTGTGTTCCTCCCACAGAGAAGAATAGCCAGGAGACTCAGGAGGAAAAGCGGGGAGGGCTGCTGCTGCTACCTCCCCACACCCTCATATCCAACACTGGTTGCCTAGGGCAGCTGCCGCACACTTCCTAATGGTAGGACCATCCCTGCATGGAGTAGAGGCATCGGTTGAAAGTTTATTAAAATGAATACAATATATCCTGGTATAATATTGTACTAGTTTTTAGTGTACTGAGAATTTTGAATGAAACAGATATTGTTATGTGGGTTTTTTGGGGGGGTGCTAGACCTTTCTAAATTCCTGGATCCTGTAACTATTAGAATTTAATCAAGGTTTGGAGTATTAAGATGGTTGCCAGACCTCTCTAATTCCTAGATCCAGCAAGTGTTAAAAGCTAATTGAACCAGACTAGCGTCCTGTTTCGAGGTGATTGCCTGAATGATTATTAATGATTAACAGAACAAAGGCTCAAGGGGCTAGTTGCATGAGATGGAAAATGGGGGCGGGGCTCCCTCAACATATAAAGCCAGAGTTGAGAGCTATTATGTGAACTAGAAGCTGGAGACAAAAGCAGCAAGCTGGGAAGATAGAGAGGCACAGCACGGCGTTTGATGTCTGTTTGAATCCAAGGCTATGGCTACAAGAGAAACAAGACCCTTTTGGAGTGTCAAAGCTGTGAACCCCTCCATCAAAGGCTCAGGTTGTATATATATATGTACATAAGCCATATATCATAAAGACACCACTGTCTCCGCTGTGCCTCATTTCCAAAAGAAAACGTGAATCCTGGAAT
The DNA here is from genome assembly GCF_963506605.1 of Zootoca vivipara. NCBI lineage: Eukaryota > Metazoa > Chordata > Lepidosauria > Squamata > Lacertidae > Zootoca > Zootoca vivipara. Next base: position 45,622,772 of record NC_083276.1, read on the forward strand.
CCCTTGCAGTGCTTGGAGATTGGGATGGCATTCAGCAATATTTGCAAAATCAATCGAGCTAGCATAAGTCTCTTGCGTGAACAGAAGCAGGTAAGGCTGGCCGCAATTAGAGCTTGGTGAGAATCATTTCCCCTCCTATGTGAAAAGCTCAGCTTGTGGCCCAGACAGAAATCCAATTGATACATTCTTTATTGCATCTTCCTTTCATAGTTGTCATTCATTTGCCCAAGATCTGAGAGAACTATACTTGGCACGGGGGGGGGGGGGGTGGAGTGGGGAATCCACATTTCAGTTACAGCTAACATTAATTTCACAGATGCCAATATATCGTCATCCTTTTGGCTAAGTCTTAGGCTCCCAAGGGAGAACTCTAGATAGAACAGCTGTGAAATTCTATCTTTGCCATGTCTACTTCGAGCACGTCAGTTTAGCTCCCTAATTGACCATCATCTATGTAAAAATACTCCCGCTCTAGCATTGCAGTCCATAGCAGACAAGAAACATTCAGCACTAAATATCCTGGTCTTCCAAAGGCTGCTGACTTAATAGCAACAGGTCAGTTAGCTAATGCCACTTTAGAACTGCTTTTAAACAACAAGAGTCAGCACAGCCTATAACATTTGTATTCCACCCATCCTCTATGGAGTCTACAAATATTTCTCTCATCTTGACCTCATAGGAACCCTGAGATGTAGGTTTGGCTGCGGCTGAGAAGGAATCTCTGAACCTAGGCCTCCCCAGTCTAACACTTTCTTCTGCACCAGTGTTGTCTAATTTTTCAGTTGTGAACTGTCCTATGATCTTCAGATGAAGAAGTGTGGTATACAAATTTAATTAGTAACGATAACAACTTGGTGCCCAGTTGTGGTGACTGGGGCTGATGGTACTTAAGAGTGCAAAGCCTTGGATTCTGGAAGTTTGGGCTACACCCGGTTGCATGTTGTGGGTAGGGTAAAACCAGAGTATAACCAGAACGGGCCACCTCTATTTGCCTTCCTCAGAAAATGGAGGCACTACTGAAATCTGTAGGACTTCTGTAAATAAAGCTGAATGCTTCTATCAGTTTACTGCTGGTATTCAAGTCTGTGATTTGGGAGATTTGGTTGATGAAGGGGAAATGTTACTGTCTTATATCTGCTGTTGATTCCTTAACCACTTTTGTTTTTTATATCGACACACATTTTTAATGGCCAACATGGATATAGCATGATTATTTGCTTATTTATGACCTTGGCCATTTATTTATTTTTACATTAACCAGGAAAACAAACATGGTGCTGCCCAGTGTACAAAAAACCATTCTGCCATTCTGATTCAGAGCAATATTTTAGCCATTTGCTACAGGCTCCTACTGTAAGGTAACTCTGACTGTCTGCAAACACTCCAGCAGAGCTTGACTTTAGGTGAAGAATAAAAGCAAATAGATTGCATGCAAACAAATTAATCACGTCTGCCATGCCTCCCAACTCACCCTGTAATAGCTGCCAAGACATACGCCCTGCAAACATTTCTGTGACATTTGGGCAATTCAGAACAGTAGTGACAACACTGAGGATATTGCTGCAAGTGTCACAACACACAGCATTATGACCAAAGCAGCGCTTATCACATTTCATCTTATTTTGGATTGTCCTTGCCCAATTTTGTTGAGGTTTGCTGCAAGTGTTTCTCCTGTTTGCAAACCACACGGCTTCCCTTCCTCCACTTTCCACTCTTTGGCACACTATTTTCATGCCCTTTTAAAGCCATCCTTTCCCTGGTGTTGTGCTGCAATTCTCTGCCGCCATTCTTTTTTAAATGGGGAAGACCTTCACTGAGTGATCACATCAGCACTTCACAGCTGGCTGGAATTGGCAACACCAGTGAGAAGCTTCTCTGTTACCCTCACTCTGAAACAGGGAGAGATTGACCAGCTATCTGGACCAGTTCTCTCTTGGTTCATTGGGGCCCTGTACTAGTGGTTTCATTTTCAGTCAGTGGGAAACATCTCATTCATTTGATTTGTGCCACTCAGGCAGATGTTGCAAGCAAAAGACCACCACCAGAATAAAAGTTTGCAACCCTGTCTCAGATAGTTGTTATTATTATTTGTTATTTGGTACTGCTCATGTTGATCCAAAGCAGACTCAAACTTATAGTTAGCAGAGTAAAAACTTAAACACGTTGCAGTATTCCCAAAAAAATAGAACAGAGGCAATTAATTTTTCGTCCAGCAGAGGTTTACTACTGAAGGTAAATGAGCATAATAGTCACAAATCCATATATCTTCAGGATTGCCACAGTCAATAAGAAATCCAGTTGCAGCAAAATTAACTTAAACTTACAATAAGACTAAAACCTTAACCCTAAGAATACTATATTCAAACCACTACACCAGAAGGAAAGAGAGACAGAAAGTGAAACTCAGGCTTCTTCTGGCCTGTTCTTATAGTCAGAATGACCTTGATAGAGATAACAGAACCAGTTTAAACCAGCTGTACAGCTTCTCTGAAGGTATAACCAAAACATCAGGAACCTTCTGCTTGTTTCTAGGCAGAATATAACCTTGCTTGTCAGTTATAAACTTCCAGCTTGCACCGACTTGTATCACACAGAGAAGCTTCCAGAACCTTCTTGAATTGATTAGAATAGAAAAGATCTCTACACATTAGAGCAATACTTTCTGCACCAAAAATGCATACCTAACATTATCATCATTTATTAATTAAATTTATATACTGTATGGCCCTTCATCCGAGGATCAAATCATCATCATCGTCGTCATCATCTGAGGATTATTATTGTTACAAGATAAATTCACAAAAATACATAACACAGTAGCAAACAAAAACGCCTCCTGCCCCCTTCCCAATAGTTTAAAAGGCCATAGGTTGTATTTTATTTATTTATTTATTAAATTAGTATATACAAATTAGCCACAATGTGGACACATGCTTCTTTCTTCAGAAGTCCTACCAAGTTTAATGGAACTTGCTCCAAAGTGTGCAGGCTTAGGCCTGCCGTCTTGGTCTCGTTTTGAAAGCACAGGCCCTTTGTAATATATTTTGTGGGTTCTTGTGTAATGGTGAGTTTTAGAACGCAAGGAGAACTCTGCTGTGTGAGACCGAAGGCCCATCTAGCCCAGCATCTTGTCACAATGACAAGGTACTGTTTTAGACATAAGCACTGCATCACTTCTTCAACATGTGCATCACCATTCAGTAGAATTAAAAAAACTCACTTAATCGCTACCCCCCTCATCTTGATGATGTGTGTCAAGTAAATTTTAACGGGGGGTTGGGGTAGGGTGGGCGAGTGTTTACACTTTGTAGCTTTTCTACATCCTAGAGTAGTCTTAATTAGCAGTGTGATTTTTTTCCCCTGCAGACCCCCAGTGCGCTTCTGAGAGCAGAGCAGAATGGCAATTAGAGCTCTCCTTGGTTGAAAGCAAGGAGCAGCAGGCAAGGTCCCAAGGATGCACAGTCACTTCTCTGCAAAAGTGGCATAATGAGGAAGTGACAGTGAGCTAATGCAAGCATATGGAACTATTCATAGGCACGGCCTGCAAAGCAAAGGTAGCATGCGTCATTACATGCTCCGCGGCAGAAAAAGCAACCTGTTTGGTGGAAAGGAAAAGAACAAACTATGATGGGGAAGATGGGGCCGCTAGTCAGTTTTGCATGCAGAAAATCCCGGGTTTGATCTCCAGGGAGGTCTGGGGGAAGACTCCTGTCTAAAACTCTGCAGAGCCATGCCAGTCAGGGCAGATAGTATTGAGATAGATAGACCAATGGTCATAGCCTCCAACATTTCTCTGATGAAAATAGGGACATTCTATTCTACACGCGTATCACAGCTAGAGCATTTCTTCCTGGTCAAGTGCAAAAACTTTTAGAGGAAACACACAGAACAGCAGTATTTTAAGCACAGAAATGGTTGCATTTATTTATTGCATTTAGGGAAGCCTGAGGGAAAAAGAAACCCTAAATCAATAAATACAACTAACTGTGTGTGTGTGTGAACTATGCAATGTCAGCATGCATTTAGGAGTATTTTGGAAGCATATTTTGGAAGCTGTTGTGATTATGTTGTGATTACCCTGAACCTACCAGTGTTTGGGTTCACATACACAGCTTCTGCTGTTTTTAATAAAGTTAGAGATTCACTAACACATACAATCCTTATATGTCCACAGTTATCATATTTTCTTTTACTACCACAGCTAAAAACCCACTAAAAAGACAAACAGTCCCTCCCACCGCAAAAAAACCTGGGTGTATACCCAACGAGAATATGCACAGATTATCCTTGTAGCAAGGCAAGAACCAAAAGCAGAAGAATCTGAACAACTGTTGTAATTAAACTACTTGGCATGAACTCAGGCTTTGCTTAGCATTACAGTATTTTGACCACAACAGTGAAACTCCACTTACATTAAATACAACTCTCCAGTTTCACAGAGCCTGGATGAGCAATCAAGATGTGCCTCTCCATACAGATCCAAATCTCTATCAACTGCATGCAGAAATCTTCCTTTGCTGGGTCAGAGCATTTAATATCCATTTCTTTAACCTGTTAATTGACTCAGATATGCAAAGCTGAGTGTGCAATTGCCAGATGCTGTTGTGGTGAACTTTCACTGTGCTTATTTTTTTTGCTTGCATTTAAACTTCAGTGGATTTGGAACAGATGTACTCGTTGCATTTCGTGACATTTGGCATCACTGTTTCCTTCTCCCCCTCCCTCTGCACCCACCATGTTTATATACACATGCCAAGTGAAGATAATGCTTCGTGCATTCGATGAAGAGGACTCTAATCCACAAAAGCTTATGTCATAATAAATGTGCTAATCTTTTAAGTTCCTTCAGCCTGTTTTGCTGCAACAGACTAGCGCAATGTAACCCTTCTGGAAGACATAAAAATACTGGACATGTTCATATACAAATCGTAAAGGATGAATATGATGTGTGTATTATACATGCACATAGATCAGGAAGATGGAACTGGCCTTTACTTCTCTGTGCACAGGCAGAAGCAAGCAGGCAGTCCATAAATACCTAATAGCAGATGCTCAATAAATTGCAATAATTATTGGTTGCTGGATTATACGTGAGGCAGTCCACGCATAACATGCTCGCTGCTGTTATGTTTTGCTTTACCATGAAAGTGAAAAACCTATTTTTAAAAAAGGAAGCTGTCATTTCCCTCAAACCTACCAGACACGGGAAGACATTCCATGATAGGTACTTAAGGGTCATCTATGTCAGACAAACACACCTCTAGCACCTCAAAAACTAGGCTTAGTTATCGCAGCATAATGTTTTGGCAGGCAAATGTCTATTTTCTGTAGAAAATTCATCAGATAGTTCTTTAAAAGGGTACAAAAACAGACTGTATTAATTCTGGCGCACGGGGCTAATAATAAGGAATGCGTTACAAATAGCCTAACGGGGAAAATCACACCAATGTAAATAACTTTTTAATAGGAACCCTCTGGCAAACCTTTCCTTTCAAAGGGCAGAGGGTTATGTGATCACATGGAATTGCTAATTTTGTTGGTATCTGTCTTTAACTCACATGGCCAAACTGCCCTGCCTGGAACTTGCCAAAAGCCTTGGCTAGTGAATGTGTCGGGAAGCTGCTAATTTGACAAGAATCTGTTCCATTCAATTTTTCTCAGCTTAATGGGACACAGTCTTGGAACAATAACATCAAATTGTTTTCAGGGTCTTAGAGGCATTTTGTAATTATCCTTCCTTTGCTTTCTCTCCAAGAGACCCCAGAACCAAAACTGGACATTATATAGCTATTTTTCACCAAGGCCTGCTTGTACCAATAAAATAAAATGCTCCGTATCACTAGCAGAGATTTCCAGAGGAGTGGCCGCATTAGTCTGTTGCGGGAAAAATCAACAGAATACATAAAATTGCGCTCTGTTGCACACCGAAGACTGAGAGTTGGATCTGGAAGCACGCAAGGAGCAACAATTCTGATAGTGCTGTTGTTCTATTGCACAGTGCGTGCATACATCTTGAGACATTGTGCAAGAGATTTGCCACACCTTGTGCGTTGATTTCCATTCTCTTTCACACGAGAATCTTGTGCCAAGTCTAGAAAAGTCGTCCTGCTAGCTGTGTAGGAGAAGGCATTTCAGCAAGGGCAATTTGTCATGTAAGCTACAACTGCTGAAATTCTCCCTTCTACTCGTCTATTAAAGGTGGCAGAAGCCTTATCAAGTTTTCCAGCTGGCCACCCTGAGAAAACAGGGATGTGACAAGCGCAGGGCATGAGTTAAAGAAGAACCTACAGCTTGAATTACTAAAGGCTCCAAAATGTGCAATCAAAATATTTAACTCCATAGAGTTTCCTTTACCCCAAGGAAACTGGGAACTGTAATTTTATAATTTATTTATTTGAACTATTTTAAAAACAATCTCTGCATCTAACTGAAGTTCTTTAAACTGGGCTGGAACTGGACAGCCCATAAATGTGACTGATTTAACAACATATTTACTGTCTCTTAGTGCAGACCCAGGTCATTGAGCCTGAGCTTCCACAGCTGCCACCCACCATGAATAACCATTGGCGGGATTGGCAGCAACAGCAGAAGATACGTCCTAATCAGGGCTGTCTTACCCATAGGTGCTTGGGGTGTGGGGCACCCAGGCGCAGGGCTCTCAGGGACGCCAGGCCGAGAGTCCGGGGCCCGAGAGTTGAGTCCAGGGAAGAGCCTGCCCGCCGGTCAGAGCACCGCGGTGGGCTCTTCTGCTGCAGGTGGCTCTGCGCCATGAGTTTGGGGGCGACTGAGCCAGTGAGGCGCTGAGGCAGCCAGCCGGCTCTGCCCTCCTGCGCGCCTGGGACTGGGCAACCTGGGTGGGGTGGGGTGCTGGGCGGATCTTTGCACCCCGGCACCACATATACTTAAGACAGCCCTGGTTCTAATGCTCATGGTAGTATCTTATTCTCTTCCTAATTATGCTGTTTTAAATGTGCATTTTATAGTTGACTTCCTTTTGCAATGTTTTCTTTTGAAATGTTTAAGATAATATTTTCGTCTCCTGTTAATTTCGTTGTTTTGAATGTAGATTGGTCTTTTTTCAGTAATGTTTTATTCTTATTTTATTTGGTGTTTTGATGTGCTGTAAACTGCTTTGGGATTTTTTTTCTTAAACATATAAAGCAGTACTGTATAGAAATGATTATGGCATAAGCTGTGCAGCCCATGAAAGCTAGCACACCATAACAAACTTGTTATTCTTTAAGATGCTGCAAGAGTGTTGTTTTCACCTAGACTCACATTAATTCCTCTGCTAGTGTGGCGGATGGCCTCAGTCCTTCTCCCAGGAACCAGACTTGAGGCTCAAGGCAGACATACCCTGTTTTTCAACAGCTAGGGCCAAAGTACATGCTAATTACATTACCTCTGAAGTCCCTCCCAAGTCTGTAGTGGATAGCGCAGGAGTTGCCAACATGGGACATTTCAGATGCATCTGATGCACCAGCCAGCATGACCAATGGGAAGGAATGATGTGTGATGTAATCTAACATCCAAAAGGGCACTGTGTTGACAGTCCCTGGGACAGAGGATGGGAGGTGGGCAACTAGGACTCATAAGTCATAGCAATCCCCATTGAACATGAGCACGTCTCCATAACAGGGCTGGCCCTACCATTAGGCAGAGTGGAGTAACCACCTCAAAGCAGCATAGATAGGTCTCATGAAAGGGCAGCAAAATGGTTAGATGTTTAATTTGCTTTTATTGCCAGAGAATGAGGGAGAGGCTTGTAAGATTTATGACAACCTTTCTGCTCAGCAGGGTGTTAAACACCTGAGAACTCAAAGTCATTTTCTCCAGCTTTAGTAGACAGGCAAATAGATTTTCACCTGTTGAGCTCTACACACATTCCTTCCATTGGCATTCAGGCCCTGTCTGTGCCCAATTGTAAGATAATTTGGTAAGATTAATACTCGAGGCAATTGTGTTTCCGAGAGGGCATGGCCTTGAAAAAGGGAAATAACTTGTCTGCAATCACCTTAACAACAAAATCATGGTTTTGCATTGTACTACTGCCGCCATCATTTTCACCTTTCAACTTCAGTATTTATCAAAACAGCAAGGTAAATTAGTTTAAAAAGAAAAGGATGGATAAGAAATGCATTGTTGCCAGGCAATACAGCTGAGCAGGAATACATTCAATATAGCTTTGCTCTAAAGGCAGTTTATGATGCGGATTCTCCAACAATGATTTATATCTTCTGGATTAGGATTCACTGTAAAATAAGTTTCTCCAAAATATTACCCAACTATTCTGAAAATACCTAGCTCTTGCCCACTTTGCTTGGAGCATCCCAGAAGGCATCATTTTCCTGACATTATTGACATCCGGCTGTCATGAAACTCAGCGAATCTCAACCCTGTGTGACATGTAGGTTCAGAATGGCTTTATCTGGGCGATCATTCAGCACCTTTATATTTGCACTGTGTTTAGAGAGTGCAGTATAAACTCCCACTTAGGGCAAGATACATCGGTTTGGCTCGCATGGCTGTCCCACTCATATAGGACAGAGATGGGGAACCTGCAGCTGGGGATGGAGCAGGAATTCAGTTCAGTTCACATCTAAAGGCAAATCTACTTAATTTGCTGTTCCCCAAACAATGCACTAACCAAAACACGGCCATCCTTCGAAATGAATTTTGCAATACAGTTCTCCATGCACACAAAAATGTGTCCAAAAATAAATCTACCAGGGTGAAGTGCGCGCCAAAGGCATATTAGTGAAAATAACCTAGGGAAATCCATTATATTAGGCAAAATTGCATACAAAATGCATAATGCCTGAATATGGTTTATGTGTGTGTGCATAACAATGAGCAAACTCTGCGAAAGCCACATTGCTGCGGTGCCAACCTTGGAGGATATTCAAATTCCTGAGGAACATAATGGGAAGGTCCTTAGTTCCGAATCTATGTTGAGCGATGTGTGTGGATGAAAGTTCTCTGGGGGGGTTGGATTGAGCTCCTAATATAAAGAGACTCTCTCCCATTTGCTACATGGCTAATGGAGAGATACGGGTTCATGGAAGAGCTATGTTTCAGCAGGGATGAGGAACCTCTGGCCCTCTGGATGTTGCTGAAGTACAACATCCCTTGACTATTCTAGGGTTGGTGGTCCAACAACAACTGGGAGGGCCACAAGCTTCCCATTCTTGATCTACAGCTTTTTTTTTACATACATAAGTAACACTACTGAAGAACAAGAATACAGTGGTACCTCTGGATACGCACACCTCTGTTTGCGTATCCTTCAGGTTATGCACGCAGCAAAACCGGAAGTATTTTTCTGGGTTTCGCCTCATGCACATGCGCAAAGCGCTCTACACACTGTGCGCATGCGCAGAACAGGCACCTCCGGTTGCAAATTCCTTGGGATCCGACCGGAGCTCCGGAACGGATCCCTTGCACAACTGGAGGTATCACTGTAGCTGGAAAGGGACCATTGCATTACGTTTCGTTCCTATGAGAGAATGTCGGTTATTGATAATAGCACTCCAGTGAAAGAACATCAGCAATAAATAAGTAAATCCCCCTAAACCATCAGAGAGTCAAGTTTCAAACATCCCTCTCCTCAAATTTCGTAGGGATGTCATGTCACAGCTTTGCAACAGGAACTGGAAACTTCCAATAAGGTTACATTAGTAAGTGTCAAAGGGAGTGAAATTCTGAGGTTGTTTCCACACACCAGAAGGTGACACGTCTCCAGAAAGGAATAAATAGCTTTTACAAAGGTTAATTATAACCCTGTTTCTCCATGGAAGTCTTTCCTTGGCTGGTTACAGTAGAGAAAGTCTACCTATATTCCTATGCTTAATTCACTTTACATTTTAATCCTTGTAGCTGACCTTTAGCAAAAGGCATATTGGGGAGGGGGGGAGAGACTAATCTGGCAGCCATTTAAGCAGCAGCAGTCCACTGATGCCAGCGGGGTTTAAAATGAGAGTTTTTCTTCGCCTGGCAATTCAGTCCTAGCACAACCACAGTATGGCTTGAGTAAGTGTGTGTCACACTGGGGTGAAATACTTCAAACTGCTTGTTGATTTCTTCCATCACTAATGCGAAGGTCTCAGATACGTACAGTGGTTCCTCGGCTTACAAACACCTCGGCTTACAAACACTTTGGCTTACAGACCCCGCAAACCCGGAAGTAGTACCTCAGGTTAAGAACTTTGCTTCAGGATGAGAACAGAAATTGTGCTCTGGTGGCGAGGCGGCAGCAGGAGGCCCCATTAACTAAAGTGGTGCCTCAGGTTAAGAACAGTTTCAGGTTAAGAACGGACCTCCGGAACGAATTAAGTTTGTAACCAGAGGTACCACTGTACAGTTGCACATGGGGGTTGGAGAGCTGGGTAGGAATGCTTCGCCTTAGGTAGCCCCCCCCAGATGTATCAAGGACTGCACTGGGGTTTTTAATAGTGATTTTTATTTATATTTGGTCATTTTAAACGACCTTAAACAAATCTGCATCTAGTTACTCAGTATGCTCTCCCCCTTGCAATTTCTAAACACCCTTAAAAAAACTCTTTGAAATGACCGCCCCCCAAAATTCCTAAAGGAAATTGTTTACATATTCAGCCACTAGTCATACAAATGCAAAAGAGAGAATAAAAAATCACTGCTCATGGCACCTAACAGACTACAGAGGACAGGCCTTTGCCCTGGGGAGCTTACAGTCTTAAATTCACAACGCATGGGATATGGGTGAAGGCAGGAGTAAACAGCGAAGGAATATGTGGCTATTTCAGTTTTACGTGCTCAGGCTAGGATACAGTAGAGCGTGGGAACTTGGGGGTTGAGCCAAAGTCTTCATGCAAAAGGTGGGGTTTGAGAGGGATCTGAGGAAAGTAGGAGAGGTGGTACCATACAGATATTTTTTTTTGAGGAAATTCCAAGCATACAGGAAGCAAGGGTAGCAATTTTTTTGGCATCTCAAGAGACCTTCAGATAACTAAGGGTGGTGGAACAAAGGTCACGTGATACAAGAATGGAGGGCTTTGAAGGTAAGGTGAATGAAGGACGGATGCCATGTCCTCAGAGCACTAAGAGGAGTGTGTGATTATGGCTTCAGGGTCCTGTTTAGAAGGGAGGGGACCAAGGCGACACAATGAAAAACCAGAGGTGAGGTGAGGATGGCGATCTCCTTTGCTCCTCCCTTCTAGCCAATCAGAGCACTATGCTACAGTCCCTGACGGGGCCAGCCCACTCTGAGACAGGGTGAGGCCATTGCCTCAGGCAGCAAGCACCAGGGGGCGGCATGTCTGCGGCTGAGTGACCACCATAGTAGCCAGCCAGGCAAGGAGGCGGGGCGCACTGTGGGGCCTCTGGAGTCTGCCTGCCTCCTCCCACTCAGCCGCCCTACAGCTGGGGGGAGGCAGCGGGCAGACCGTTTGGGCAGTGCGGAGCCTGTGCATGTCCAAGCCACTGCATCTCTCCCAGGAGAGACGCATGGCTCAGGCACACCACAGGCCCCATGGTGAGTGCTGCCCGGCATTTTGTCACCCCCTTCAGGGGTGACACCCGGGGTGGCCTGCACCCACCAACCCCCCTTCCTCTGCCGCTGCCCACTTGTACCCTCTAAACTAACCTGCTACTTCAGTGGAGGCCACGGTCTAGTCATCTGTCAGTCTCAACTTCCAGTCTGATTGGCTTCTGCACAGGAACTATGTGGGGAGGGGCAGAGTGTTTATACTGGGCAGCAAAATGTCTTGGACGATCCCTGTTCACTACTGAATTTATTTGCCAGTAAATTATTCAGGCAATGAGTCTAATTTATAAGGCAGTAGCTGCCTCCCTGGGTATATGTAGCAAAAAGGCTCCCCAAACAAGACTTGGTCAAATACAAGAAAATAGCTTGAGACCACAGGGGGAAATGTTCATTTAGGTTTGCTCGTGGAAAGCGTCTCTGCCGTTTTCTGGGATTCCCCTTTGCCCTCCTCTGCACCGCAGCCTGCTCCATTCAGCAGAGTTCCCTGAGCATCAGGAGGGACTTTTTTGTGAGCCCCCTTCCATAGACTTTTCACTGCATCCAAATATATATTGTTTACGTGGATTTGTGTGTTAATATTATTAGCTTTTTTGAATTGGGCACCATTGCAAAAAATCAACTAGCAAGAAGTATATCAATAAATCATATTTTTTACTAGCAGCCTTGTATCAGCCTTTGCTTAGGAATTCTTGGAAACCAAATAAATTGCACTTTTGAAAACTTCAATCTGCCATCTTGATTAAAATTATGTCCAAACAAAGCTGAAAACCAGCTCTTTGATGCTGGGAACCATCATACAAAATTTGGTTATTGTATCTTAAGGAGTGTACAAGTTTGCGTGAACAAACTTTCCAGAGAATAGCTTGCAAAACAAACAAACTCTAAGACTGTTGGCTTTAAATACACAGAACCAAGAATTGGGAGGCTGGGCAGTTCTGCCAACAAGTACCGATATAGAAGATGAAGCCTGAAGATGGGGACGACTTCCATGAATAGTCAAGTTGCTTTACCACCTTGTTGTGATCATGAACTGTTAGGGCACTGTTTGGTGAAAACAAAATAGGTAATGTCTTTAATTTTGTACAGTGGTACCTCGGTTTTTGAACGTAATCCATTCTGGAAGACTGATCGACTTCTGAAACATTCAAAAACTGAGGCACAAAGGGCGATCTGCAAATGCAAGGGGTAAAATTGAAAAAGATGCAGTGGAAGCCGTTCAACTTCCGAGGCACGTTTGAAAATGTAAGCATTTACCGTACTTCTAGGTTTTTGGCATTCGAAAACCCAAACGTTTGGCTTCTGAGACACTTTAAAACTGAGGTACCACTGTATACAGCCTGTAGTTTTTTTATAGCTGAAGCAAGCTCTGCATGCATCTTGTGCAGAAAGTAATCCTTTCTAGTAGGCTAATACCTGATGAAATGGTAGTCACCATTTGGCAGCCCTTTTAAAGCAGAGATTGTGTTGCATTATGGATTTATACTAATAGCATAACAAGCTTGTGCAAAAGCAAACTGTTCTCTCCGCTTTACCAGAATTGTCACAGCCGTTTGCCTCAGCCCACATAAAATGTGGATACCAGCTTGAAAATTACTGTACAGTACTTAATAAAAAAAAAGGTTTAGTGGGGTGGGGGTGGTGGGGCGGGGAAGAAAATATGATTCAAGGAGCAGGTGTAGTGGAGGTGCAGTGTGAACTAATCATTTCAGTCAGAGAAATGTTATTTAAAAATATTTAATGGCCATGTCAGTGGCTAGCTTGAGCTGGGATTCTGTTTCCCTCCCTCATTCCCCACATGAGGTAAGTTTCTCTGCTGCAACACCAAGTCTCCCGCTACGCTGCTGAGAGTCCTTAGACATGATCCACCCATCTCATGTTAAGAGTCTAATCTTTAAACCTGAGAAATGTCATACAATAATTCCTTTTTTATATATATTTAAAAAACCACACACACACACATCTGGATGCTTTCAAAACAGAACAGCAGTAGTTAAAAAGGTCTGGCACAGGGAGATGGGGGGGGGGAGGATCTTTGCATGCAAGTTATTAACAAAAGAAATGTTAATGCAAAACATTCAGAATCAAAGGGAACTTTTTTGGAGCGGGAATCCAAGGCCATTTATAAGCAGGAGCTCTAACTGAACGGGGGCAAAATTAGACAAAGCAGTGGGGGACGGACACTGCAGAGAGAGGAGGTGGAGGGAAGCACAGGCCCCGTAGGCTCCTCTGAAGGGTCCAGAACTGCCCCCACCTGAGCAGGAGACCAAGACAAGCAAAGGAGAAGCCGGATATTTATGCCTCATCTTCAAGAAGATCCTGGCAATACTTTACTCTCAAAGAAACCTTCAGTGTAGCTTCCTCTCCTAAGAGAGGCCGGCCAGCCAGCCCAGGCACCACTGAGACCTCCTCTAGTTGGGCTGCCCTCCCCCTCCCCAATTCTCTCCAGTCACCTTGCAGCAATTGCCCTGTGGCAAAGAAGAGGAGCCAGGCAGTTAGAGATGACCCTAGCCTAGGAACTGCTCCAGTCAGATTATCCTCCCCCCCCCCTCCGAGCCCCAGAGAGCCAAAGTACATCGACTGCCCCATGGGGAAGAACGTTGGGCTGTTAGCTCCTTTTCCTGGGGGGGCTGCTGTTTGTTTTCGGTTTACAAACCTGGAGTTCTTAGATGCAGCCACTTTGTTGACTAGGTTTCCAGCTGCTTTGAGGACCCCAGTAGGAAAGCGGGATAGAACTATGCTCAACAAAATTAAACAGTGCCTCACAACTGTTCCCAATCAAAGCCTGCCTTGAATTCCAGCATTAGTTTACATTTGCAGGATTGTATTGCTGCCGCCACCTGCTGGGCGTTTTAGATTCATTCCAGAAACAACATCCGAAGAAGAAGAAAAGTACAGTACCTGAATGTGTGTAGGCAACCCGTTTTTATTTTCAAAATGATCCAGTGTGTTTTGAACTTAACAGCTCCCCCCATCAAAAAATGTATTAGTAATTCTAATCATTTTTATATATAAAAAAAGAACCAGGTTGAAATACATGAGGCTATTTTGAAAAATAAATGTAATTGTCTTTATTACTTTTTGGATATTTTCCTGTTTCTAACAGGTTTTGCATTTAACTCAGATTGTGTGTTTGTGTGTTTGTTTGTTTGTGTGTGTGTGTGTGTGTATCAACACTAGGATTAGGCAGACAAATCCGTGCTAAAAATGTCAGCAAGAACTGATGAAGGCTCCCATTCCCCCTAATTCAGCAGAACGCTGCTTCCTCGGCATGAAATTATGTATACTGGCAGGTGGGAAGAGCAAAATCATGTTAGTGTGAAGCTGTATTTTTGACATTGCTTGTGGCAAATGACTTATAGCCTGGTTCATTTTTATCTCCGCAATTCACATAAATAAAGAGTGCTATTCATGTGACATTGCACCTGCTCAATAAATAAACCACCTGGACTCTAGAAAGGCAGGTTATATTTTAAATAAAATAAATACCAAGCTGGGACACACTCATCTTAACAGCAGAACATATGAACATCCGATGAAGTGAAATGTTGGAAGATTCAGGAGAAAAGGAAGTACTTCTCCACAACTACAGTGCATGACCAACTTGCTTTCTTAAGGGGCAGTGATGGCCATCAAAATGGGTGGCTTTAAAAGTGGAGGAGGTGGCTATCAATGGCATAAAGAATAGACAGGAAATTGGGCAGGGGGGAGAGCACTGAACACAGAGTAGAAGGGAAATTGGGGCTGGTTGGAGAGGGAGAAGGGAGCTTACTAACCATGCTCAGAAGGGTGGTGGGAATGGGTGAATGGCTGATAGGAGTGGTAAACCTGTTGATGACTGTTAACGACTATTAACGACTGCAATTGGTCTTGCAGGAAAAAGCAAGGGGTGAGATGGCATAAGAAAGATAAGAATCCAATGTCCTTATTCAGACCAGGTCTCTCCATGGTTTTAAGCTTGGTAATAAGTTGCAAATTTTCCTGCAAGACCAATTGCAGTCGTTAACAGTCGTCAACAGGTTTACCACTCCTATCAGCCAATCACCCATTCCCACCACCCTTCTGAGTAATACCCCTCCCCACCCTCTGACTATACATAAGGGTCTGGTGACTTCTGTTTCAGTGTATCTGAAGAAGTGCGCATGCACACAAAAGCTCATATCTATGACAAGCTTAGGTCTTGCAGGAACTTCTCCTACAGTTCTGCTTTTGATACTACTGTACACTCCACTGAAACTGTCCTCATGAAAATCACTCATGCCTTCCTCACTCCCAAATCCACTCAGCCCTCCTCCTCTGTACCTTTGATAGAATTTATCACTCCTGCTTCACTCCCTTTTTGCCAAGTTCTGTTATTCTGTTCTCAAACTGGTTCTCTTCCTACTCATCAATTACTTGTGCTCTTCGTCTTATTTAGGGTTGCCAAGGGCTTTGCACTTTGCTGTTATTCTCTATAAACATTGTCCCCGGGGAGACTTCATTATGTCTCATGGCTTTCAGTAGCATCTCTAAAGTAATGACAACGCTGAGCTCAACTTTCTATCTAGTTAGCAGGTAAGGGAGTGAGCACGGAATTCTTATTTCAGCCAAAATTCACACAGGCAGCAACAGATGTTGATTTTTTTACCTTCAACACTCCCTCCTTCCCCTTGCAAGAAGGTATTACCCATAACAGAAGAGACATTCTTCTTCTTTGGCGATCACTTGTAGCCGAGCAAGATTGTATTCCATAAACACGGTTTTAACAATGAGTTCATAAGTGACTGTGGAGGCCAATTCTGGATCCACACGTCCTTCCACAGTGGGGACATTGGTTTCCGGGCGGGAGTTGATCACGGTGTGGATTTGCCAAGCGTGCCTTCCTCTTAGCACATTTCTCCCTTGCGTTCCGAGTTCGAGTGTCTTCAAAGCCCATGACACCTTTGGTAAAGGCTGTTCTCCAACTGGAGCGCTCACAGGCCAGTGTTTACATTAATCAAATAATGAACATGTAATGCTTTGAAAGACTTTAAATGTAACGATTCATTGTTCAGCCATACCTCATAAGGTTGCTTGCTGAAGATTCCAGATCCAGTACATTATCTCTAGAGGCAAGGTCCACAGGTAGCTGCTGTAGAAAGATTTTCTGTCCAAGGCCCTGCATGGCCAGAGTAGACCGTATTGGTCAAGATGGAACAGTGGTCTTACTTGGTGAGAGAAACCTATGGATATTTATTATAGCCCTGCACTAGCCCAGCAGTTTCCTCTAGAAAGGTTTCTGGTTCAAAAAACAAGGGGAATGTGAATGTGACCTGGTAGAAATTATAGCTGAAAAATTTGTGCTATGGTTATGATCAATCACACCAATTTGGTTTTTAGAAGTTGACTTGTACTTTCAGTACAGAACTGAATTTGTACTGTGGTTTTGTGTTTTTTAATTTTTTTAAATAGTTTAAAACCTTTTTATATGTTTTTT
The DNA here is from genome assembly GCF_963506605.1 of Zootoca vivipara. Classification (NCBI taxonomy): domain Eukaryota; kingdom Metazoa; phylum Chordata; class Lepidosauria; order Squamata; family Lacertidae; genus Zootoca; species Zootoca vivipara. Next base: position 45,639,745 of record NC_083276.1, read on the forward strand.
CAAGGGGGATGTTATTCGGCTATTTCTGTTTTCATTACCGCATTTACTCAAATCTAATGCTCACCTTTTTTGGCCAAATTACATTGCAAAAATTAAGATGTGCATTAGATTTGATGGCACATTTGATGGCACCTTTAATGGTGCTGACCTTTAAAGCCCTAAATGGCCTCGGTCCAGTATACCTGAAGGAGCGTCCTTCATTCTGTCCGGACACTGAGGTCCAGCACCGAGGGCCTTCTGGCGGTTCCCTCGTTGCGAGAAGCCAAAGTTGCAGGGAACTAGGCAGAGGGCCTTCTCGGTGGTGGCGCCTGCCCTGTGGAATGCCCTCCTAACAGATGTCAAAAAGGGAAACTACCACCAGACCTTTAGAAGACATCTGAAGGTAGCCCTGTTTAGGGAGGCTTTTAATGTTTAATAGATTACTGTGTTTTATTTTTCTGTTGGAAGCCGCCCAGAGTGGCTGGGGAAACCCAGCCAGATAGGCGGGGCGGGGTATAAATAATAAATTATTATTATTATTATTATTATTATTATTATTATTATTATTATTATTATATTCGCCATTACATTTTTGGTTTCAAGGTTCTGAAATTTGAGATGTGCATTAGATTCAATGGCACATTAGACTTGAATAAATACACTGTGTATTATGTGTTTTCATATTGTAATTATATATTGTGAACTGCCCCGAGACCTGCAGATATAGGGTGGTATATAAAGTTCATCAATGATGACAAATAAATAAATAAATAAATAAATTGGCAGTGATCGCATAATGTTGTTATAGGCAATGTAACTATTTATATGATGTAGGCCACAGAAGGAGCAGCTATGGGCCTCTGGTTGCTGTTGGAGGACAACTCCCAGTGATCCTGGCGATTGGGGCCATGCTGTAGGAGCTGATGGAAGCTGGAGTTTGAGCAAGAAGTGGAAATCTAAAGCTTCTCCACCTGATTCCCCACCTCAAATTTCAGCGGCACCTTGTGTGATGCCAAAATTCAGTGCCCCTAGGGCACCCTCAAGGGTTTGGCGTCCAGTGTAACTGAACCGGTTGCGCTCCCCTAAATCTGCCTCTGGTGAGGCCTCCAACACAGTGGCGGTCACTCTCTTCCTTGCTGCGTTGGCCACCCTGTGCTGTTCCCTAAATGCTCCCCCACCTTTTCCCTTTAACCCTTTTGTGTGGCTGGAACATTCATTTGACTGCCCAGCCTGCTTGCTCTTTACAATAAACAAAAGCTTTGGGGAACAGAGCTACAAAGCAAAGTACCGGCTGAGGCTGATTACCCACCATTCCCCCCCCCCAATAATGCCTCTGAGTCCTGAAGGTTTTGAGACGAGACAGGAGTTGCTGATGCGGGTGGGCTGTGCGAACCACACTCAGGAGCTTCGCAGAGCTCTTTTTATTAGCAAGATAGGCAAAACCATCCAGATACATTCAGGACTACTGCCCTTTGTCCTCCTCCAATTCCAAGCCTTCTGGGTGTTGCCCTGTGACTTGCGCTGCCTGTTCCACCACGTCATGTTCCCATCAAAGAGGAAGTTGAGCAACCCTTTTGCAAAGGAGGCGAAGGTCAGAGAGAGGGCACGGCACACTGCCGAGGAGACAAAGAAGTCAAAGAGAGGGCACGGTGGCTAGAGACACACTGTGGTGTGTCTTATGCTGCCCGGGGGGGGGGGAAGAGAATGCCCCACACCCTGCGAATGCCATTCCTACAGGGTCCAGTGTAGGAAAGGAAGTTCACAAGTGACTGGAGCTTGGGTGGTGTAGTGCTTAACTTCATAGCAGGGCGCTACACCTTGCCCACCCCTCACCCTATCAGCCGCCAGTTGCTCTCTTGTGACATTTCAGATCCCTCTGGATTGCGGGGCTCTGGACTTCAACCCTGAAGTCTGCACCAAGCAGAGCCAGTGGCCATACAATAAGTCACCATCTCCTTTCACGCATCAAGAGGCGGCCATCCATTTTTTTGATATTACTCTTCACAAGTAAAGTGTGAAAAACGTGTGTTGTGCTTCTACAAAAGCAGCAGATGTGAGAAACCAAAAGGTAAAAAAGAAAACAAAACCAAGGACAACAAGAGGGAAAAAGATTTTTTTTTTAATTTCAGTGTTTCTATCCACTGTCAATACTGTTCTTTTCAATGCATGTTGAAAACAACGCCCCCCCCCAGCTTTCCCCAGTTTTAAACAGCTACAATATTTACAGGCTGTTTCCAACAGCACACACACGCAGACACACACACACACACACACACACACACACACACACACACACACCAAGTACACATGCCCCTATCCCTGGTAAGATCTCCATATGCTGGTAGATGCAAGGTATATATTCCACATCCTGTTTCAAACTCCGTTTACTTGCTTGCTCTATTTTCCCCACTCCTGCAGTTCATTGTCAGGCTAAGTTTCATAAGGATGCTAACAAGTTTGACCTTCAAGCTATGAGATTCCATCTGTCGAAGTCATAAGCGAGCGGCTGTACAGGGCTGTGTGTATACACAGTCAAAAGTCAATGGCAGGGTTGTTGTTGTTTTTTTAAAAAAGAAAGTATTTGCATTACACCCCCTGAAGCCTTCTGGAGCAGCCATCTTAAAAATAGCCTTTTAAACAAATCTGGGTGAAAACTAGTCAAGGTCTGTAGTTCCCACCAAGGTGTTATGTACCCACCATCATTTTACTAAGGCACATATTAAATACTGCTATAATTTCTTACACTGTCTAGCATCACAAAGCAAAGGGCATCATGTTTTTAAACACCAAGTAAGGCCAGACAAGTAGAAACCTATATAATAGGTAAAAGAAAATCCCTTAATAAAATTAGGTATATAATACCATGGTGGCTTAACCCCATACCTAATATGAAGTGTTTCTATAAGCTTTGAAAGGGTCTTCCATTTATACCACTTCATTTAGTTAAGGTATTCCTTTTTTTTAAAGGGCTTTTAACAAGAAGACTGACATTACTGGGCTATTTGATCTCGCAATAATTCATTTCAATGCCTGTTTTCCTAACATTTTGTCCCAAAGCAAAGTTTAAGGGCTTCTTGCCATACCATTCAGAGTGTACACCTGGCCATCATTTTCGTACATTTCTGTCACTGTCAGCTCCCAAATAACAAGACAGGGAGGTAAAGTCATGACAGAATTGAAATCAGAAACATGTCAGATGCTCCTCTTAAGAGATTTTTTTTTAAATGAAAAACAGCAACACTTCAGTTAAAAACTTCCTTGCATTTTCTGGTTTACCAAAAAAGTCTACAATTCACTACCACAATATCAGATATGAGTAGGATTGTGTACTTTAGAAAAAAAACAAAGCATTTCAAAATGAGGTAAGAAAAGGCTTTGCTTTATTTTCCCAGTGCATCAACTGGGAAGTTAAGCATGCTTCTATGTTTATTGATTCCCCCCAGGTAGGGTAGTCGTTATACATTTATAAATATCACCTGTAGAAAAACTAATTTTCACAAACTTTCTAGATTTCTATCCGCAGAAGCTAGTCTAAGCACAGAGAAAAATTAATCCAGCAGATTACCAGCTACTTACAATATTGCCAGGTACTGAAAAGCAGAGTTTAGAAAAGTGCTAAGGTTTTGTTATTATTATTCAAAAAATTGCACATTTTGCTGGAAAGGTTATAATCCATGAAAATGTTGGATTATATTATGCCTCCATATAATGAAGGCTGTGTAGAATTTTACTTTTTGGTCAACAAACCCACCTAATGTAGTTCTTAAAGAGAAAAGCAGATGGGTTTTGGATAGAAATTCCCTATGTATTAAGTGGGTGACCATACATTAAGAACCTAGAAAGCCAGAGCGCTATTCCCAATTAATGGAATATGGGCAACCTAAAAAACCTGAGGGTGAAACTGTACTTTTTTGTTACATACTTTTTGTGATATTTTCACTGCTAACTGCATGAGATTTCTACCTAATGCAACTGGAACCACATTGAGCTAATGACTTCCATACTAGGGACTTGTGTTCAATAACTGAACGCACCAAATTACAAAAGGATCTATATATGAACACATCAGAAGCCTTAAAATTACCATATCTTTATGTATATCTAGTCTTGGATCAGGCGCAACCAGAGTGCAATATTCTAAGTTGCAGATTTGTAGGCTACTTGTCACCAGCTGCATGTTAAAAATGGGAAAGCAGATTTTTTTTCCTCAGAAAAATCTAGCACAGACAACCTGTCATAATGTACTCAAGTCACTGCCTTAGTCAAATTGACATTTTAATATATTTTTTAAGAACACTTTTACTGATGGATGTTAAAGTGTGTGAGATCACTGGGTTGTTGTTGTTTTTTTTAAAAAAAATGATTGGTTGTCCATCATTTACCAGTCTTGGGAAACTCAAGATAGGAGTGATAAATGAAATTTAAAAGTTTCAATTGAGAAGGAATACAAGAATGTCCTGTCAACATACAGGCTGGTTTCTCTCATGCCTATAAAATGATGAAAATGCCAACATAGCCAGGTGCTGATCTGAAGACAGTCAGACACTCGTGCGATAATGAATGAAAACAGGCTGTATCCCCAGGCCAGAATAGCAAATTCTTTTCAATAGTTTTCTTACATTCATGTTCTGCCTCCTGCTCCCAAAGTTAAGCCTGTGATTTCACATGCATGAGAAACATGCAGTGAAATTCACATTATTGGAAAATGAAAAACTTTGCTCAGTGTGTGACCTTATCTAAGGTGTGACCTAAGTTTACTAGAAACAACATTGTATTGACCCTTTGCATAGTTCATGGCATAGGGCAAGTTGCATTTGGACATTACTACACATTGGGTCACAAGTACTTCAACTCTTTCATTAGGTGTATAATGCTTTTAATTTTACTTTTAATTTTACTCCCTTGCAAGATCACCCATAAAGCTTTTAAACTGAGGCAATACTTGGAAAGTTCCAGAGAATAAAAAGATGGCTGCTTCTAAAAGCTACAGCTGCAGACTGTGTTGCGTTTCCTATCGAGCCCTGCAGAGTTCCAGATCGCACACAGGAAACAATCCCTACATAACACAATTTCTCATGACTGCTGGGGGCAAGACACAGAATAGTAGCACATTAAGAAGCTGCGGCTTCCTCTCCTCGTCCCAATGTTATTTGAGTAAATTGTTTCCCTGAAAACACACACACACGCTGGAAAAAAACAAACAAACCTAAACACACAGTAAAACCTAAGATATGCAACATAATTCAATTTCACAGTTATACTCAAAGTACAGTTATTATAGAATATATAATCACTGAAAATAAAATTCAAGTCACAGAAAAGAATGACTAAAGGGAGCTAAAAGGCGAAATGGTACAAATGATATGACAGTCAGGCTGTGCCTCCTGTAATTTTCCTTGAATTAAAAACAACAACAGCAACAGCAACAACAACCCTCCAGCTGCTTCACCAGACTGAATATAGGAAGAAGTCCAAATGCACATAGAAAACCACTATCCCATTTAAAACACTGGGTCTCATCCAATTTCCCTTGAAAAAGTAAAAAATTTATTCCAAAGGATGCCAATAGCATCTTTTAGTTGGCTCTGAGCTGGAAAGCAGCAAAAGGTAGAGACAGAAGATGCACAGTAGTGTGTGATTGGGCCCTTCATAACAAGGTGAAAATACTGCACATTTGCGCCATCCATTGGTTTCACCCAGAGTGGCACGTCTGGCATGCTATTCCGCAATTATTTGTACTCCGCCATATATTGTGAATTGGACAGTATGAATGTACTGATGCACAATCTAGTATATTAAGCCAAAAAAACAAAACAGATCAATGGCACAGGTCCTACGACCAGTTTGAACATGGAGCGGGAGGGGGTTAATCCCAAAGGCAATTTAAATAATGGTATTTGTTTCTTTTGATATATTTATACATACATATATAAATAAATGTTCTGAGCAACCTCAGACCCTTTTTTTTAGTGCATTGCCATAAAAAAAAATAGTGCAGTTTTCTCACTGAAACGTCTCACTCACAAGAAATAAGAATCTTTTAAGTCTGGTCACTCTTGCCAAGAATAAACCCACCAATCTGCTTTACACTGAACTCAATATTTTTACGCTACTCGGTTGTTTTTTAAGAAAAGAAAAGATTAATGGAGTCCACATTACTATGACAAAACATGGCCATTTTTGGCAGAACGATTAGAAAAACGAGATGTTCCTATTTTAAAACTGGAAAATGTGGGGTTCTTTTAAAGCACTGTAATGCATAAAATGAAGTATAAAACAAAACATTACCCTTCATGCAAAATGTTTTCCTCAGTAGCTAACTTGAAAAATAAAAATAAAAGCAACGCCCCTTATTTATTTTTGGGCCAGAGATTGACACACAACCACTTTGATTTCAAGTCTTTTTCTATTACTTGAGGCATGAGGAGCATCCTCCTGAGAACCCAACCTCATTTCTAAACCTTGTGGAGGGACAAGAAGCAGCTAAACTGTCCAAGCAGCTCACACTTCAGCCCCAAGTTCCAGGACTCCAGTTTCAATCACAGGAACGTATTTGTCTTCAATCAGGACCAACAGGATGGTTTTGTCTATGTGAGATCTACTTCCTGGATCTCTGCTGCAAGGCACCCAACGGTGAATCACCTGGAGGAAGGTCAAGCACAGAAAACTTAGATAGTGTAACTTTCCTCATTCTGAAAGACTATGGAGGCAAGGCAATGACCCAAACTGGATTATCATCTTCTCCCTAATTGGTGGGGGAACAAGGTTTCGCTTCCATGTCTTGCCCATCAGATGTGTCTGCCCCATCTCAAAGACTGCTCAATATCTATCAGTTGAACAGAGCGCACACTGGTGTCTTTCCTTCTCATAGTGGTAGACCAGTAGTTTATAGTGTAACAACCACTAGAAGAGGCATGAAGAACTGAAAGAGGAGAGGTGTAGAAAGAAAAGAAATGTAAACAATCCCATCTCTAAAGCAATTTTTTGGGACAAGGGAGCACATTTCAAAGAGACATCCACTCCTGGAAACCTTATCGCTTCCCATTATGTCCCAATTGCGGAGAGTACACAATACTGATCTCTCTCTCTCTCTCTCTCTCTCTCTCTCTCTCTCTCTCACACACACACACACACACACACACACACACACACACACACACACAGAGTCTGATGCTGTTACCATCTAATAACAATATGGAGTATTCCTCAGTACCAGGAAAAATATACAATGCGGCCAGATCTCACACTCGCATTTCACAGAAATCACTTAAACGTAACCTCCACATTTTGCCTCATAACTTTCTTTCAAGGAGGGCTAGAGTTTACTTCTTTTTTTACCTGAAATCTCAGAGTCTGGGAAAATGAAAGCCTCTGCAGACAATGCAGCACTCATGGGTGTCAGGTTAGCAAGACTGCTGTAACTTATTGCATGCATGAGTTCCATTTTCTATATACTTTCTGAAAGGTTTATAATATGGTGGTTATGAAAATCACCATATATGTAGCATAACTTACAGGCTGCAAAACTGAGCTTTTCCTAGTGCTCAAAATGATTCTGAAACATGAAGTATACATAGTCCTGTGCTGTATGTTCAATGGGACTGTTAGAATAAATATTCCAATCCCAAAAATCCACTGCAGAGAGCAACTTACATGGCCTTCCATGCCTTCCTGAGGACTCCAGTCTTTCCAGCTGTTTCTTCCAGCTTTTAACCGTATCGTCTCATCTGGCCACTGCAGTTCCTTTCTTTTGGACAAGTTGATCCCTTCCAATACCTGGCTGGGATCCATTATCTGCAACATAAAGAGTTTAAAATATTTTGGAATAATCTGTTTAAATAGAAATTAAATTCTCACTTCTGCTATTGGAAAAAGGATATTGTACTGGGACTTTACCACTTCAGTACACAGGGGAGGGGTTGCAAAATTTAATATTCCCCCATTGTAAATCCATTTCCCCCATCTTCCAAATTTTGTTACCAATACTAGTTAATACTAGGCATGCAAATCTCTTCATCTTATAAGCTTTGGTACATAGAATAAAACAGGAACACATTCCTAATCTCCTACGCTGTGCCTATAGTACGGGAAGGCCAGCTAGTTGATGTAATGCTTTGAAGGATTTGTGAACTACAGACTGATCAGTTAAGGTTACTAGTCGACATAGGGTTATGCGGAAAAGAATGGCAATCATCATAAGGCAGCCTTGAAGCTCAAAAGCTGTGTTGGAAACATGCCAAGTCGCTTGCTTCTTTCAAACCTTTATATCTTTCTTGGTCTGGTGGAGCCTGCAGGTATTTGTAAGTAGTAGAAAATATATAATCTCTACAGATACTTTACCATAAGAACCTCAGCTCCATTCTCTAGAGCAGGCATCCCCAAACTGCGGCCCTCCAGATGTTTTGGCCTACAACTCCCATGATCCCTAGCTAACAGGACCAGTGGTCGGGGAAGATGGCAATTGTAGTCCAAAATATCTGGAGGGCCAAAGTTTGGGGGTGCCTGCTCTACAGTATTGCATTACACAAGAGGTCAAAAAAACTAACTTACCACTCACTGTCTAGTGATTCTACAATTTTTAAAGACGACAGGGAATCAGATTTATTTTATTATGTATTTATATTCTGCTGGAAGCTTTTTCCAGCATCTTAAAAAGCAGAGACATCACCTTGCCGACAAAGGTCCGTATAGTTAAAGCTATGGTTTTCCCAGTAGTGATGTATGGAAGTGAGAGCTGGACCATAAAGAAGGCTGATCGCCGAAGAATTGATGCTTTTGAATTATGGTGCTGGAGGAGACTCTTGAGAGTCCCATGGACTGCTAGAAGATCAAACCTATCCATTCTTAAGGAAATCAGCCCTGAGTGCTCACTGGAAGGACAGATCGTGAAGCTGAGGCTCCAATACTTTGGCCACATCATGAGAAGAGAAGACTCCCTGGAAAAGACCCTGATGTTGGGAAAGATTGAGGGCACCAGGAGAAGGGGACGACAGAGTACGAGATGGTTGGACAGTGTTCTCGAAGCTATGAACATGAGTTTGACCAAACTGCGGGCGGCAGTGCAAGACAGGAGTGCCTGGCGTGCTATGGTCCATGGGGTCACGAAGAGTCGGACACGACTAAACGACTAAACAACAACATTCTGCTGGAAGCAGCCCAGAGTGGCTGGGGAAACCTAACCAGATTTGTGGAGTACAAATAATAAAATAAATAAACAATAACAAATGTTCCTCCTCCTCCTCCTCCTCCTCCTCCTCCTCCTCCTCCTCCTCCTCCAGTTGATTTACCTGAATTCTATATCTAACATCCTCCCTTTTGGTTTGTGTCTGGTTGACAGGGCTGACATGTGTGCCTGGCTGTGCATCAGTAACATTACTCGTTCCCTCTGTCCCTAGAAATCCAACGAGGGCATGCTGCTTGCAGGCAGGGATACTTTGGCTGGAGCTGCTTGAGGAAGGTAGGCCATGTTGCATGCTGACAACACCTGTCTGGCTTGGGGGGTCCATTTGGTTCACCATGGACAGACGCGACTGGATGGACGATGGAAGATTTCGAAGGGAGATCTGGCTGGTGGAGGAGCGTCGGCAAGGCACAAAGCCAGTAGTGGACGTGCGCAGGGATGAATGACGACTGCTGTAGCAATATGACGACTGGCTGGCAACTGAGGCACGAGCAGGAGAGTGTCTGACAAGGCTGGACTGCACAGAATGAGCACTATGACTGGTGCCTAATAAGGAAATAAAGGACTGTGAGGGCAAAGGGTAAGTGCAAGTCTTTGATATCTTACAGCTTTATTTTAAGCCTTTAATATACCAGTTCT